>NC_092807.1:75160020-76526270 GCF_040954645.1 Diabrotica undecimpunctata
TTCTGAGTATGGCAGAAGAACGAGCGGCCAATTTTATGTAGGAAATGTGGTTTCGCTTGACTCTCGGACCAAAATTGACGCCAATATAGCCGATTAACGAAATTTGATAAAAATCCAAGGGTACCCCCTTGGAAAATTTTTTCCAAATTTTCCAAAAAAAAATTTTGTTTAATATTTTGGTACATGCACTTGGTCCAGCTTATTCCAAACATGTGGTTTTTTCTGATCCCTTACCCCCAGTTTTCCGGAAAAGAGGAAAAATCGGATTAAAAAATCTACAGTTTTTTCGATTTTTCGGAAAAACGGTGCATAATTTTTTGCCACATGTATGGATTTTTTTAATCAGCAAGTCACCCTTAATCGAAATAATTCAAATTTCAAACAAAATATACACTTTTATTTTTTCGAAATTTCAGCGAATACATACATACAAGTGGAAATTTTTCTCACGAACCGTTAGATGTAGAAAAATTTTAAGTATGGCAGAAGAACGAGCGGCCAATTTTATGTAGACAAATGTGTTTTCGCTTGACTCTTGGACCAAAATTGACGCCAATATAGCCGATTAACGAAATTTGATAAAAATCCAATGGTCTACAGTTTTTCGACTTTCCGGCAAAACGGTTCATAATTTCTAGCCACATGTTAATATATTTTTAAACAGCAAGTCACCCTTAATCAAAATAATTCAAATTTTAAACAAAATATTCACTTTTAATTTTCACGAAATTTTCAGCAAATACAGACATCCAAGTGGAAATTTTTCTCACGAACCGTTAGATGTAGGAAAATTCTGAGTATGGCAGAAGAACGAGCGGCAATTTTATGTAGGAAATGTGTTTTCGCTTGACTCTCGGACCAAAATTGACGCCCAATATAGCCGATTAACTAAATTTGATAAAAATCCAAGGGTACCCCCTTGAAAAATTTTTCCAAATTTTCCAAAAAAAAAAATTTTGTTTAATGTTTTGGTACATGCACTTGGTCCAGCTTATTCCAAACATGTGGTTTTTTCTGATCCCTTACCCCCAGTTTGCCGGAAAAGAGGAAAAATCGGATTAAAAAATCTACAGTTTTTTTCGATTTTTCGGCAAAACGGTGCATAATTTTTAGCCACATGTATGGATTTTTTTAATCAGCAAGTCGCCCTTAATCGAAATAATGCAAATTTCAAACAAACTATACACTTTTAATTTTTCGAAATTTTCAGCGAATACATACATCCAAGTGGAAATTTTTCTCACGAACCGTTAGATGTAGGAAAATTTTGAGTATGGCAGAAGAACGAGCGGCCAATTTTATGTAGGAAATGTGTTTTCGCTTGACTTTCGGACCAAAATTGACGCCAATATAGCGATTAACGAAATTTGATAAAAATCCAACGGTCTACAGTTTTTTCGATTTCCGGCAAAACGGTTCATAATTTCTAGCCACATGTTAATATATTTTTAAACAGCAAGTCACCCCTAATTAAAATAATTTAAATTTCAAACAAAATATTCACTTTTAATTTTCACGAAATTTTCAGCAAATACAGACATCCAAGTGGAAATTTTTCTCACGAACCGTTAGATGTAGGAAAATTCTAAGTATGGCAGAAGAACGAGCGGCCAATTTTATGTAGGAAATGTGTTTTCGCTTGACTCTCGGACCAAAATTGACGCCAATATAGCCGATTAACGAAATTTGATAAAAATCCAATGGTCTACAGTTTTTTCGATTTTCCGGCAAAACGGTTCATAATTTCTAGCCACATGTTAATATATTTTTAAACAGCAAGTCACCCTTAATCAAAATAATTCAAATTTTAAACAAAATATTCACTTTTAATTTTCACGAAATTTTCAGCAAATACAGACATCCAAGTGGAAATTTTTCTCACGAACTGTTAGATGTAGGAAAATTCTGAGTATGGCAGAAGAACGAGCGGCCAATTTTATGTAGGAAATGTATTTTCGCTTGACTCTCGGACCAAAATTGACGCCAATATAGCCGATTAACTAAATTTGATAAAAATCCAAGGGTACTCCCTTGGAAAAATTTTTCCAAATTTTCCAAAAAAAAAATTTTGTTTAATGTTTTGGTACATGCACTTGGTAAAGCTAATTCCAAACATGTGGTTTTTTCTGATCCCTTACCCCCAGTTTGCCGGAAAAGAGGAAAAATCGGATTAAAAAATCTACAGTTTTTTCGATTTTTCGGCAAAACGGTGCATAATTTTTTGCGACATGTATGGATTTTTTTAATCAGCAAGTCACCCTTAAACGAAATAATTCAAATTTCAAACAAAATATTCACTTTTAATTTTCACGAAATTTTCAGCAAATACAGACATCCAAGTGGAAATTTTTCTCACTAACCGTTAGATGTAGGAAAATTCTGAGTATGGCAGAAGAACGAGCGGCCAATTTTATGTAGGAAATGTGGTTTCGCTTGACTCTCGGACCAAAATTGACGCAATATAGCCGATTAACGAAATTTGATAAAAATCCAAGGGTACCCCCTTGGAAAATTTTTTCCAAATTTTCCAAAAAAAAATTTTGTTTAATGTTTTGGTACATGCACTTGGTAAAGCTAATTCCAAACATGTGGTTTTTTCTGATCCCTTACCCCCAGTTTGCCGGAAAAGAGGAAAAATCGGATTAAAAAATCTACAGTTTTTTCGATTTTTCGGCAAAACGGTGCATAATTTTTTGCGACATGTATGGATTTTTTTAATCAGCAAGTCACCCTTAAACGAAATAATTCAAATTTCAAACAAAATATTCACTTTTAATTTTCACGAAATTTTCAGCAAATACAGACATCCAAGTGGAAATTTTTCTCACTAACCGTTAGATGTAGGAAAATTCTGAGTATGGCAGAAGAACGAGCGGCCAATTTTATGTAGGAATTGTGTTTGCGCTTGACTCTCGGACCAAAATTGACGCCAATATAGCCGATTAACGAAATTTGATAAAAATCCAATGGTCTACAGTTTTTTCGATTTTCCGGCAAAACAGTTCATAATTTCTAGCCATATGTTAATATATTTTTAAACAGCAAGTCACCCTTAATCAAAATAGTTTAAATTTCAAACAAAATATTCACTTTTAATTTTCACGAAATTTTCAGCAAATACAGACATCCAAGTGGAAATTTTTCTCACGAACCGTTAAATGTAGGAAAATTCTGAGTATGGCAGAAGAACGAGCGGCCAATTTTATGTATCAAACGTGTTTTCGCATGACTCTCGGACCAAAATTGATGCCAATATAGCCGATTAACTAAATTTGATAAAAATCCAAGGGTACCCCTTTGGAAAATTTTTTCCAAATTTTCCAACAAAAAAAATTTTGTTTAATGTTTTGGTACATGCACTTGGTCCAGCTTATTCCAAACATGTGGTTTTTTCTGATCCCTTACCCCCAGTTTGCCGGAAAAGAGGAAAAATCGGATTAAAAAATCTACAGTTTTTCGATTTTCTGGCAAAAACGGTTCATAATTTCTAGCCACATGTTAATATATTTTTAAACAGCAAGTCACCCTTAATCAAAATAATTTAAATTTCAAACAAAATATTCACTTTTAATTTTCACGAAATTTTCAGCAAATACAGACATCCAATTGGAAATTTTTCTCACGAACCGTTAGATGTAGGAAAATTCTGAGTTTGTCAGAAGAACGAGCGGCCAATTTTATGTAGGAAATGTGTTTTCGCTTGACTCTCAGACTAAAATTGACGCCAATATAGCCGATTAACGAAATTTGATAAAAATCCAATGGTCTACAGTTTTTTCGATTTTCCGGCAAAACGGTTCATAATTTCTAGCCACATATTAATATATTTTTAAACAGCAAGTCACCCTTAATCAAAATAATTCAAATTTTAAACAAAATATTAACTTTTAATTTTCAAGAAATTTTCAGCAAATACAGACATCCAAGTGGAAATTTTTCTCACGAACCGTTAGATGTAGGAAAATTCTGAGTATGGCAGAAGAACGAGCGGCCAATTTTATGTAGAAAATGTGTTTTCGCTTGACTCTCGGAACAAAATTGACGCCAATATAGCCGATTAACTAAATTTGATAAAAATCCAAGGGTACCCCCTTGGAAAATTTTTTCCAAATTTTCCAAAAAAAAAAATTTGTTTAATGTTTTGGTACAAGCACTTGGTCCAGCTTATTCCAAACATGTGGTTTTTTCTGATCCCTTAACCCCAGTTTGCCGGAAAAGAGGAAAAATCGGATTAAAAAATCTACAGTTTTTTCGATTTTTCGGCAAAACGGTGCATAATTTTTAGCCACATGTATGGATTTTTTTAATCAGCAAGTCACCCTTAATCGAAATAATTCAAATTTTAAACAAACTATACACTTTTAATTTTTTCGAAATTTTCAGCGAATACATACATTCAAGTGGAAATTTTTCTCACGAACCGTTAGATGTAGGAAAATTTTGAGTATGGCAGAAGAACGAGCGGCCAATTTTATGTAGGAAATGTGTTTTCGCTTGACTTTTGGACCAAAATTGACGCCAATATAGCCGATTAACGAAATTTGATAAAAATCCAATGGTCTACAGTTTTTTCGATTTTCCGGCAAAACGGTTCCTAATTTCTAGCCACATGTTAATATATTTTTAAACAGCAAGTCACCCTTAATCAAAATAATTCAAATTTCAAACAAAATATTCACTTTTAATTTTCACGAAATTTTCAGCAAATACAGACATCCAAGTGGAAATTTTTCTCACGAACCGTTAGATGTAGGAAAATTCTGAGTATGGCAGAAGAACGAGCGGCCAATTTTATGTAGAAAATGTGTTTTCGCTTGACTCTCGGACCAAAATGATGCCAATATAGCCGATTAACTAAATTTGATAAAAATCCAAGGGTACCCCCTTGGAAAATTTTTTCCAAATTTTCCAAAAAAAAAAATTTTGTTTAATGTTTTGGTACAAGCACTTGGTCCAGCTTATTCCAAACATGTGGTTTTTTCTGATCCCTTACCCCCAGTTTGCCGGAAAAGAGGAAAAATCGGATTAAAAAATCTACAGTTTTTTCAATTTTTCGGCAAAACGGTGCATAATTTTTAGCCACATGTATGGATTTTTTTAATCAGAAAGTCACCCTTAATCGAAATAATTCAAATTTCAAACAAAATATACACTTTTAATTTTTTCGAAATTTTCAGCGAATACATACATCCAAGTGGAAATTTTTCTCACGAACCGTTAGATGTAGAAAAATTTTGAGTATGGAAGAACAACAAGCGGCCAATTTTATGTAGGAATTGTGTTTTCGCTTGACTCTCGGACCAAAATTGACGCCAATATAGCCGATTAACGAAATTTGATAAAAATCCAATGGTCTACAGTTTTTTCGATTTTCCGGCAAAACAGTTCATAATTTCTAGCCATATGTTAATATATTTTTAAACAGCAAGTCACCCTTAATCAAAATAGTTTAAATTTCAAACAAAATATTCACTTTTAATTTTCACGAAATTTTCAGCACATACAGACATCCAAGTGGAAATTTTTCTCACGAACCGTTAAATGTAGGAAAATTCTGAGTATGGCAGAAGAACGAGCGGCCAATTTTATGTATCAAACGTGTTTTCGCTTGACTCTCGGACCAAAATTGACGCCAATATAGCCGATTAACTAAATTTGATAAAAATCCAAGGGTACCCCTTTGGAAAATTTTTTCCAAATTTTCCAACAAAAAAAATTTTGTTTAATGTTTTGGTACATGCACTTGGTCCAGCTTATTCCAAACATGTGGTTTTTTCTGATCCCTTACCCCCAGTTTGCCGGAAAAGAGGAAAAATCGGATTAAAAAATCTACAGTTTTTTCGATTTTCTGGCAAAACGGTTCATAATTTCTAGCCACATGTTAATATATTTTTAAACAGCAAGTCACC
This sequence comes from Diabrotica undecimpunctata, assembly GCF_040954645.1. Classification (NCBI taxonomy): domain Eukaryota; kingdom Metazoa; phylum Arthropoda; class Insecta; order Coleoptera; family Chrysomelidae; genus Diabrotica; species Diabrotica undecimpunctata. The sequence continues at coordinate 75,165,930 of NC_092807.1, forward strand.
CTTAATCAAAATAATTTAAATTTCAAACAAAATATTCACTTTTAATTTTCACGAAATTTTCAGCAAATACAGACATCCAATTGGAAATTTTTCTCACGAACCGTTAGATGTAGGAAAATTCTGAGTTTGTCAGAAGAACGAGCGGCCAATTTTATGTAGGAAATGTGTTTTCGCTTGACACTCAGACCAAAATTGACGCCAATATAGCCGATTAACGAAATTTGATAAAAATCCAATGGTCTACAGTTTTTTCGATTTTCCGGCAAAACGGTTCATAATTTCTTGCCACATATTAATATATTTTTAAACAGCAAGTCACCCTTAATCAAAATAATTCAAATTTTAAACAAAATATTAACTTTTAATTTTCACGAAATTTTCAGCAAATACAGACATCCAAGTGGAAATTTTTCTCACGAACCGTTAGATGTAGGAAAATTCTGAGTATGGCAGAAGAACGAGCGGCCAATTTTATGTAGGAAATGTGTTTTCGCTTGACTCTCGGAACAAAATTGACGCCAATATAGCCGATTAACTAAATTTGATAAAAATCCAAGGGTACCCCCTTGGAAAATTTTTTCCAAATTTTCCAAAAAAAAAAAATTTTGTTTAATGTTTTGGTACAAGCACTTGGTCCAGCTTATTCCAAACATGTGGTTTTTTCTGATCCCTTACCCCCAGTTTGCCGGAAAAGAGGAAAAATCGGATTAAAAATCTACAGTTTTTTCGATTTTTCGGCAAAACGGTGCATAATTTTTAGCCACATGTATGGATTTTTTTAATCAGCAAGTCACCCTTAATCGAAATAATTCAAATTTTAAACAAACTATACACTTTTAATTTTTTCGAAATTTTCAGCGAATACATACATTCAAGTGGAAATTTTTCTCACGAACCGTTAGATGTAGGAAAATTTTGAGTATGGCAGAAGAACGAGCGGCCAATTTTATGTAGGAAATGTGTTTTTGCTTGACTTTTGGACCAAAATTGACGCCAATATAGCCGATTAACGAAATTTGATAAAAATCCAATGGTCTACAGTTTTTTCGATTTTCCGGCAAAACGGTTCCTAATTTCTAGCCACATGTTAATATATTTTTAAACAGCAAGTCACCCTTAATCAAATAATTCAAATTTCAAACAAAATATTCACTTTTAATTTTCACGAAATTTTCAGCAAATACAGACATCCAAGTGGAAATTTTTCTCACGAACCGTTAGATGTAGGAAAATTCTGAGTATGGCAGAAGAACGAGCGGCCAATTTTATGTAGAAAATGTGTTTTCGCTTGACTCTCGGACCAAAATTGATGCCAATATAGCCGATTAACTAATTTGATAAAAATCCAAGGGTACCCCCTTGGAAAATTTTTTCCAAATTTTCCAAAAAAAAAAATTTTGTTTAATGTTTTGGTACAAGCACTTGGTCCAGCTTATTCCAAACATGTGGTTTTTTCTGATCCCTTACCCCCAGTTTGCCGGAAAAGAGGAAAAATCGGATTAAAAAATCTACAGTTTTTTCGATTTTTCGGCAAAACGGTGCATAATTTTTAGCCACATGTATGGATTTTTTTAATCAGCAAGTCACCCTTAATCGAAATAATTCAAATTTCAAACAAAATATACACTTTTAATTTTTTCGAAATTTTCAGCGAATACATACATCCAAGTGGAAATTTTTCTCACGAACCGTTAGATGTAGGAAAATTTGGAGTATGGCAGAAGAACGAGCGGCCAATTTTATGTAGGAAATGTGTTTTCGCTTGACTCTCGGACCAAAATTGACGCCAATATAGCCTATTAACGAAATTTGATAAAAATCCAATGGTCTACAGTTTTTTCGATTTTTCGGCAAAACGGTTCATAATTTCTAGCCACATGTTAATATATTTTTAAACAGCAAGTCACCCTTAATCAAAATAATTCAAATTTTAAACAAAATATTCACTTTTAATTTTCACGAAATTTTCAGCAAATACAGACATCCAAGTGAAAATTTTTCTCACGAACCGTTAGATGTAGGAAAATTCTGAGTATGGCAGAAGAACGAGCGGCCAATTTTATGTAGGAAATGTGTTTTTGCTTGACTCTCGGACCAAGATTGACGCCAATATAGCCGATTAACGAAATTTGATAAAAATCCAATGGTCTACAGTTTTTTCGATTTTCCGGCAGAACGGTTCATAATTTCTAGCCACATGTTAATATATTTTTAAACAACAAGTCACCCTTAATCAAAATAATTCAAATTTCAAACAAAATATACACTTTTAATTTTTTCGAAATTTTCAGCGAATACATACATCCAAGTGGAAATTTTTCTCACGAACCGTTAGATGTAGGAAAATTTTGAGTATGGCAGAAGAACGAGCGGCCAATTTTATGTATCAAACGTGTTTTCGCTTGACTCTCGGACCAAAATTGACGCCAATATAGCCGATTAACGAAATTTGATAAAAATCCAATGGTCTACAGTTTTTTCGATTTCCGGCAGAACGGTTCATAATTTCTAGCCACATGTTAATATATTTTTAAACAAAAAGTCACCCTTAATCAGAATAATTCAAATTTTAAACAAAATATTCACTTTTAATTTTCACGAATTTTCAGCAAATACAGACATCCAAGTGAAATTTTTCTCACGAACCGTTAGATGTAGGAAAATTCTGAGTATGGCAGAAGAACGAGCGGCCAATTTTATGTAGGAAATGTGTTTTTGCTTGACTCTCGGACCAAAATTGACGCCAATATAGCCGATTAACGAAATTTGATAAAAATCCAATGGTCTACAGTTTTTTCGATTTTCCGGCAGAACGGTTCATAATTTCTAGCCACATGTTAATATATTTTTAAACAACAAGTCACCCTTAATCAAAATAATTCAAATTTCAAACAAAATATACACTTTTAATTTTTTCGAAATTTTCAGCGAATACATACATTCAAGTGGAAATTTTTCTCACGAACCGTTAGATGTAGGAAAATTTTGAGTATGTAGAAGAACGAGCGGCAAATTTTATGTAGGAAATGTGTGTTCGCTTGACTCTCGGACCAAAATTGACGCCAATATAGCCGAATAACGAAATTTGAGGTCTACAGTTTTTTCGATTTTCCGGCAAAACGGTTCATAATTTCTAGCCACATGTTAATATATTTTTAAACAGCAAGTCACCCTTAATCAAAATAATTCAAATTTCAAACAAAATATTCACTTTTAATTTTCACGAAATTTTCAGCAAATACAGACATCCAAGTGGAAATTTTTCTCACGAACCGTTAGATGTAGGAAAATTCTGAGTATGGCAGAAGAACGAGCGGCCAATTTTATGTAGGAAATGTGTTTTCGCTTGACTCTCGGACCAAAATTGACGCCAATATAGCCGATTAACGAAATTTGATAAAAATCCAATGGTCTACAGTTTTTTCGATTTTCCGGCAAAACGGTTCATAATTTCTAGCCACATGTTAATATATTTTTAAACAGCAAGTCACCCTTAATCAAAATATTTCAAATTTCAAACAAAATATACACTTTTAATTTTTTCGAAATTTTCAGCGAATACATACATCCAAGCATCCAAGTGGAAATTTTTCTCACGAACCGTTAGATGTAGGAAAATTTTGAGTATGGAAGAAGAACAAGCGGCCAATTTTATGTAGGAAATGTGTTTTCGCTTGACTCTCGGACCAAAATTGACGCCAATATAGCCGATTAACGAAATTTGATAAAAATCCAATGGTCTACAGTTTTTTCGATTTTCCGGCAAAACAGTTCATAATTTCTAGCCATATGTTAATATATTTTTAAACAGCAAGTCACCCTTAATCAAAATAGTTCAAATTTCAAACAAAATATTCACTTTTAATTTTCACGAAATTTTCAGCAAATACAGACATCCAAGTGGAAATTTTTCTCACGAACCGTTAGATGTAGGAAAAATTCTGAGTTTGTCAGAGGAACGAGCGGCCAATTTTATGTATCAAACGTGTTTTCGCTTGACTCTCGGACCAAAATTGACGCCAATATAGCCGATTAACTAATTTGATAAAAATCCAAGGGTACCCCTTGGAAAATTTTTTCCAATTTTCCAACAAAAAAAAATTTTGTTTAATGTTTTGGTACATGCACTTGGTCCAGCTTATTCCAAACATGTGGTTTTTTCTGATCCCTTACCCCCAGTTTGCCGGAAAAGAGGAAAAATCGGATTAAAAAATCTACAGTTTTTTCGATTTTCCGGCAAAACGGTTCATAATTTCTAGCCACATGTTAATATATTTTTAAACAGCAAGTCACCCTTAATCAAAATAATTTAAATTTCAAACAAAATATTCACTTTTAATTTTCACGAAATTTTCAGCAAATACAGACATCCAAGTGGAAATTTTTCTCACGAACCGTTAGATGTAGGAAAATTCTGAGTTTGTCAGAAGAACGAGCGGCTAATTTTATGTAGGAAATGTGTTTTCGCTTGACTCTCAGACCAAATTGACGCCAATATAGCGATTAACGAAATTTGATAAAAATCCAATGGTCTACAGTTTTTTCGATTTTCCGGCAAAACGGTTCATAATTTCTGGCTACATGTTATATATTTTTAAACAGCAAGTCACCCTTAATCAAAATAATTCAAATTTTAAACAAAATATTCACTTTTAATTTTCACGAAATTTTCAGGCAAATACAGACATCCAAGTGGAAATTTTTCTCACGGACCGTTAGATGTAGGAAAATTCTGAGTATGGCAGAAGAACGAGCGGCAATTTTATGTAGGAAATGTGTTTTCGCTTGACTCTCGGACCAAAATTGACGCCAATATAGCCGATTAACTAAATTTGATAAAAATCCAAGGGTACCCCCTTGGAAAAATTTTTCCAAATTTTCCAAAAAAAAAAATTTTGTTTAATGTTTTGGTACATGCACTTGGTCCAGCTTATTCCAAACATGTGGTTTTTTCTGATCCTTACCCCAGTTTGCCGGAAAAGAGGAAAAATCGGATTAAAAAATCTACAGTTTTTTCGATTTTTGGCAAAACGGTGCATAATTTTTAGCCACATGTATGGATTTTTTTAATCAGCAAGTCGCCCTTAATCGAAATAATTCAAATTTCAAACAAAATATACACTTTTAATTTTTTCGAAATTTTCAGCGAATACATACATCCAAGTGGAAATTTTTCTCACGAACCGTTAGATGTAGGAAAATTTTGAGTATGGCAGAAGAACGAGCGGCCAATTTTATGTATCAAACGTGTTTTCGCTTGACTCTCGGACCAAAATTGACGCCAATATAGCCGATTAACGAAATTTGATAAAAATCCAATGGTCTACAGTTTTTTCGATTTTCCGGCAGAACGGTTCATAATTTCTAGCCACATGTTAATATATTTTTAAACAAAAAGTCACCCTTAATCAGAATAATTCAAATTTTAAACAAAATATTCACTTTTAATTTTCACGAAATTTTCAGCAAATACAGACATCCAAGTGGAAATTTTTCTCACGAACCGTTAGATGTAGGAAAATTCTGAGTATGGCAGAAGAACGAGCGGCCAATTTTATGTAGGAAATGTGTTTTTGCTTGACTCTCGGACCAAAATTGACGCCAATATAGCCGATTAACGAAATTTGATAAAAATCCAATGGTCTACAGTTTTTTCGATTTTCCGGCAGAACGGTTCATAATTTCTAGCCACATGTTAATATATTTTTAAACAACAAGTCACCCTTAATCAAAATAATTCAAATTTCAAACAAAATATACACTTTTAATTTTTTCGAAATTTTCAGCGAATACATACATTCAAGTGGAAATTTTTCTCACGAACCGTTAGATGTAGGAAAATTTTGAGTATGGTAGAAGAACGAGCGGCAAATTTTATGTAGGAAATGTGTGTTCGCTTGACTCTCGGACCAAAATTGACGCCAATATAGCCGAATAACGAAATTTGATAAAAATCCAATGGTCTACAGTTTTTTCGATTTTCCGGCAAAACGGTTCATAATTTCTAGCCACATGTTAATATATTTTTAAACAGCAAGTCACCCTTAATCAAAATAATTCAAATTTCAAACAAAATATTCACTTTTAATTTTCACGAAATTTTCAGCAAATACAGACATCCAAGTGGAAATTTTTCTCACGAACCGTTAGATGTAGGAAAATTCTGAGTATGGCAGAAGAACGAGCGGCCAATTTTATGTAGGAAATGTGTTTTCGCTTGACTCTCGGACCAAAATTGACGCCAATATAGCCGATTAACGAAATTTGATAAAAATCCAATGGTCTACAGTTTTTTCGATTTTCCGGCAAAACGGTTCATAATTTCTAGCCACATGTTAATATATTTTTAAACAGCAAGTCACCCTTAATCAAAATATTTCAAATTTCAAACAAAATATACACTTTTAATTTTTTCGAAATTTTCAGCGAATACATACATCCAAGTGGAAATTTTTCTCACGAACCGTTAGATGTAGGAAAATTTTGAGTATGGAAGAAGAACAAGCGGCCAATTTTATGTAGGAAATGTGTTTTCGCTTGACTCTCGGACCAAAATTGACGCCAATATAGCCGATTAACGAAATTTGATAAAAATCCAATGGTCTACAGTTTTTTCGATTTTCCGGCAAAACAGTTCATAATTTCTAGCCATATGTTAATATATTTTTAAACAGCAAGTCACCCTTAATCAAAATAGTTCAAATTTCAAACAAAATATTCACTTTTAATTTTCACGAAATTTTCAGCAAATACAGACATCCAAGTGGAAATTTTTCTCACGAACCGTTAGATGTAGGAAAATTCTGAGTTTGTCAGAGGAACGAGCGGCCAATTTTATGTATCAAACGTGTTTTCGCTTGACTCTCGGACCAAAATTGACGCCAATATAGCCGATTAACTAAATTTGATAAAAATCCAAGGGTACCCCCTTGGAAAATTTTTTCCAAATTTTCCAACAAAAAAAATTTTGTTTAATGTTTTGGTACATGCACTTGGTCCAGCTTATTCCAAACATGTGGTTTTTTCTGATCCCTTACCCCCAGTTTGCCGGAAAAGAGGAAAAATCGGATTAAAAAATCTACAGTTTTTTCGATTTTCCGGCAAAACGGTTCATAATTTCTAGCCACATGTTAATATATTTTTAAACAGCAAGTCACCCTTAATCAAAATAATTTAAATTTCAAACAAAATATTCACTTTTAATTTTCACGAAATTTTCAGCAAATACAGACATCCAAGTGGAAATTTTTCTCACGAACCGTTAGATGTAGGAAAATTCTGAGTTTGTCAGAAGAACGAGCGGCTAATTTTATGTAGGAAATGTGTTTTCGCTTGACTCTCAGACCAAAATTGACGCCAATATAGCCGATTAACGAAATTTGATAAAAATCCAATGGTCTACAGTTTTTTCGATTTTCCGGCAAAACGGTTCATAATTTCTGGCTACATTTTATAATATTTTTTTGAAACAGCAAGTCACCCTTAATCAAAATAATTCAAATTTTAAACAAAATATTCACTTTTAATTTTCACGAAATTTTCAGCAAATACAGACATCCAAGTGGAAATTTTTCTCACGGACCGTTAGATGTAGGAAAATTCTGAGTATGGCAGAAGAACGAGCGGCAATTTTATGTAGGAAATGTGTTTTCGCTTGACTCTCGGACCAAAATTGACGCCAATATAGCCGATTAACTAAATTTGATAAAAATCCAAGGGTACCCCCTTGGAAAAATTTTTCCAAATTTTCCAAAAAAAAAAAATTTTGTTTAATGTTTTGGTACATGCACTTGGTCCAGCTTATTCCAAACATGTGGTTTTTTCTGATCCCTTACCCCCAGTTTGCCGGAAAAGAGGAAAAATCGGATTAAAAAATCTACAGTTTTTTCGATTTTTCGGCAAAACGGTGCATAATTTTTAGCCACATGTATGGATTTTTTTAATCAGCAAGTCGCCCTTAATCGAAATAATTCAAATTTCAAACAAAATATACACTTTTAATTTTTTCGAAATTTTCAGCGAATACATACATCCAAGTGGAAATTTTTCTCACGAACCGTTAGATGTAGGAAAATTTTGAGTATGGCAGAAGAACGAGCGGCCAATTTTATGTAGGAAATGTGTTTTCGCTTGACTTTCGGACCAAAATTGACGCCAATATAGCCGATTAACGAAATTTGATAAAAATCCAACGGTCTACAGTTTTTTCGATTTTCCGGCAAAACGGTTCATAATTTCTAGCCACATGTTAATATATTTTTAAACAGCAAGTCACCCCTAATTAAAATAATTTAAATTTCAAACAAAATATTCACTTTTAATTTTCACGAAATTTTCAGCAAATACAGACATCCAAGTGGAAATTTTTCTCACGAACCGTTAGATGTAGGAAAATTCTAAGTACGGCAGAAGAACGAGCGGCCAATTTTATGTAGGAAATGTGTTTTCGCTTGACCCTCGGACCAAAATTGACGCCAATATAGCCGATTAACGAAATTTGATAAAAATCCAAGGGTACCCCCTTGGAAAATTTTTTCCAAATTTTCCAAAAAAAAAATTTGTTTAATGTTTTGGTACATGCACTTGGTCCAGCTTATTCCAAACATGTGTTTTTTTCTGATCCCTTACCCCCAGTTTGCCGGAAAAGGAAAAATCGGATTAAAAAATCTACAGTTTTTTCGATTTTTCGGCAAAACGGTGCATAATTTTTAGCCACATGTATGGATTTTTTTAATCAGCAAGTCATCCTTAATCAAAATAATTCAAATTTCAAACAAAATATTCACTTTTAATTTTCACGAAATTTTCAGCAAATACAGACATCCAAGTGGAAATTTTTCTCACGGACCGTTAGATGTAGGAAAATTCTGAGTATGGCAGAAGAACGAGCGGCCAATTTTATGTAGGAAATGTGTTTTTGCTTGACTCGCGGAATAAAATTGACGCCAATATAGCCGATTAACTAAATTTGATAAAAATCCAAGGGTTCCCCCTTGGAAAATTTTTTCCAAATTTTCCAAAAAAAAAATTTTGTTTAATGTTTTGGTACATGCACTTGGTCCAGCTTATTCCAAACATGTGGTTTTTTCTGATCCCTTACCCCCAGTTTGCCGGAAAAGAGGAAAAATCGGATTAAAAAATCTACAGTTTTTTCGATTTTTCGGCAAAATCGTGCATAATATTTAGCCACATGTATGGATTTTTTTAATCAGCAAGTCACCCTTAATCGAAATAATTCAAATTTCAAACAAAATATTCACTTTTAATTTTCACGAAATTTTCAGCAAATAAAGACATCCAAGTGGAAATTTTTCTCACGAACCGTTAGATGTAGGTATGGCAGAAGAACGAGCGGCCAATTTTATGTAGGAAATGTGTTTCCGCTTGACTCTCGGACCAAAATTGACGCCAATATAGCCGATTAACGAAATTTGATAAAAATCCAACGGTCTACAGTTTTTTCGATTTTCCGGCAAAACGGTTCATAATTTCTAGCCACATGTTAATATATTTTTAAACAGCAAGTCACCCCTAATTAAAATAATTTAAATTTTAAACAAAATATTTACTTTTAATTTTCACGAAATTTTCAGCAAATACAGACATCCAAGTGGAAATTTTTCTCACGAACCGTTAGACGTAGGAAAATTCTAAGTATAGCAGAAGAACAAGCGGCCAATTTTATGTAGGAAATGTGTTTTCGCTTGACTCTCGGACCAAAATTGACGCCAATATAGCCGATTAACGAAATTTGATAAAAATCCAATGGTCTACAGTTTTTTCGATTTTCCGGCAAAACGGTTTATAATTTCTAGCCACATGTTAATATATTTTTAAACAGCAAGTCACCCTTAATCAAAATAATTCAAATTTTAAACAAAATATTCACTTTTAATTTTCACGAAATTTTCAGCAAATACAGACATCCAAGTGGAAATTTTTCTCACGAACCGTTAGATGTAGGAAAATTCTGAGTATGGCAGAAGAACGAGCGGCCAATTTTATGTAGGAAATGTGTTTTCGCTTGACTCTCGGACCAAAATTGACGCCAATATAGCCGATTAACTAAATTTGATAAAAATCCAATGGTCTACAGTTTTTTCGATTTTCCGGCAAAACGGTTCATAATTTCTGGCTACATGTTAATATATTTTTAAACAGCAAGTCACCCTTAATCAAAATAATTCAAATTTCAAACAAAATATTCACTTTTAATTTTCACGAAATTTTCAGCAAATACAGACATCCAAGTGGAAATTTTTCTCACTAACCGTTAGATGTAGGAAAATTCTGAGTATGGCAGAAGAACGAGCGGCCAATTTTATGTAGGAAATGTGGTTTCGCTTGACTCTCGGACCAAAATTGACGCCAATATATCCGATTAACGAAATTTGATAAAAATCCAAGGGTACCCCCTTGGAAAAATTTTTCCAAATTTTCCAAAAAAAATTTTGTTTAATATTTTGGTACATGCACTTGGTCCAGATTATTCCAAACATGTGGTTTTTTCTGATCCCTTACCCCCAGTTTGCCGGAAAAGAGGAAAAATCGGATTAAAAAATCTACAGTTTTTTCGATTTTTCGGCAAAACGGTGCATAATGTTTTGCCACATGTATGGATTTTTTTAATCGGCAAGTCACCCTTAATCGAAATAATTCAAATTTCAAACAAAATATACACTATTATTTTTTCGAAATTTTCAGCGAATACATACATACAAGTGGAAATTTTTCTCACGAACCGTTAGATGTAGAAAAATTTTAAGTATGGCAGAAGAACGAGTGGCCAATTTTATGTAGAAAATGTGTTTTCGCTTGACTCTCGGACCAAAATTGACGCCAATATAGCCGATTAACGAAATTTGATAAAAATCCAATGGTCTACAGTTTTTTCGACTTTCCGGCAAAACGGTTCATAATTTCTAGCCACATGTTAATATATTTTTAAACAGCAAGTCACCCTTAATCAAAGTAATTCAAATTTCAAACAAAATATTCACTTTTAATTTTCACGAAATTTTCAGCAAATACAGACATCCAAGTGGAATTTTTTCTCACGAACAGTTAGATGTAGGAAAATTCTGAGTATGGCAGAAGAACGAGCAGCCAATTTTATGTAGAAAATGTGTTTTTGCTTGACTCTCGGACCAAAATTGACGCCAATATAGCCGATTAACGAAATTTTGATAAAAATCAAATGGTCTACAGTTTTTTCGATTTTCCGGCAAAACGGTTCATAATTTCTAGCCACATGTTAATATATTTTTAAACAGCAAGTCACCCTTAATCAAAATAATTCAAATTTTAAACAAAATATTCACTTTTAATTTTCACGAAATTTTCAGCAAATACAGACATCCAAGTGGAAATTTTTCTCACGAACCATTAGATGTAGGAAAATTCTGAGTCTGGCAGAAGAACGAGCGGCAATTTTATGTAGGAAATGTGTTTTCGCTTGACTCCCGGACCAAAATTGACGCCAATATAGCCGATTAACTAAATTTGATAAAAATCCAAGGGTACCCCCTTGGAAAAATTTTTCCAAATTTTCCAAAAAAAAAAATTTTGTTTAATGTTTTGGTACATGCACTTGGTCCAGCTTATTCCAAACATGTGGTTTTTTCTGATCCCTTACCCCCAGTTTGCCGGAAAAGAGGAAAAATCGGATTAAAAAATCTACAGTTTTTTTGATTTTTCGGCAAAACGGTGCATAATTTTTAGCCACATGTATGGATTTTTTTAATCAGCAAGTCGCCCTTAATCGAAATAATTCAAATTTCAAACAAAATATACACTTTTAATTTTTTCGAAATTTTCAGCGAATACATACATCCAAGTGGAATTTTTTCTCACGAACCGTTAGATGTAGGAAAATTTTGAGTATGGCAGAAGAACGAGCGGCCAATTTTATGTAGGAAATGTGTTTTCGCTTGACTTTCGGACCAAAATTGACGCCAATATAGCCGATTAACGAAATTTGATAAAAATCCAACGGTCTACAGTTTTTTCGATTTTCCGGCAAAACGGTTTATAATTTCTAGCCACATGTTAATATATTTTTAAACAGCAAGTCACCCCTAAGTAAAATAATTTAAATTTCAAACAAAATATTCACTTTTAATTTTCACGAAATTTTCAGCAAATACAGACATCCAAGTGGAAATTTTTCTCACGAACCGTTAGATGTAGGAAAATTCTAAGTACGGCAGAAGAACGAGCGGCCAATTTTATGTAGGAAATGTGTTTTCGCTTGACTCTCGGACCAAAATTGACGCCAATATAGCCGATTAACGAAATTTGATAAAAATCCAATGGTCTACAGTTTTTTCGATTTTCCGGCAAAACGGTTCATAATTTCTAGCCACATGTTAATATATTTTTAAACAGCAAGTCACCCTTAATCAAAATGATTTAAATTTTAAACAAAATATTCACTTTTAATTTTCACGAAATTTTCAGCAAATACAGACATCCAAGTGGAAATTTTTCTCACGAACCGTTAGATGTAGGAAAATTCTGAGTATGGCAGAAGAACGAGCGGCCAATTTTATGTAGGAAATGTATTTTCGCTTGACTCTCGGACCAAAATTGACGCCAATATAGCCGATTAACTAAATTTGATAAAAATCCAAGGGTACTCCCTTGGAAAAATTTTTCCAAATTTTCCAAAAAAAAAATTTTGTTTAATGTTTTGGTACATGCACTTGGTAAAGCTAATTCCAAACATGTGGTTTTTTCTGATCCCTTACCCCCAGTTTGCCGGAAAAGAGGAAAAATCGGATTAAAAAATCTACAGTTTTTTCGATTTTTCGGCAAAACGGTGCATAATTTTTTGCGACATGTATGGATTTTTTTAATCAGCAAGTCACCCTTAAACGAAATAATTCAAATTTCAAACAAAATATTCACTTTTAATTTTCACGAAATTTTCAGCAAATACAGACATCCAAGTGGAAATTTTTCTCACTAACCGTTAGATGTAGGAAAATTCTGAGTATGGCAGAAGAACGAGCGGCGAATTTTATGTAGGAAATGTGGTTTCGCTTGACTCTCGGACCAAAATTGACGCCAATATAGCCGATTAACTAAATTTGATAAAAATCCAAGGGTACCCCCTTGGAAAAATTTTTCCAAATTTTCCAAAAAAAAATTTTGTTTAATATTTTGGTACATGCACTTGGTCCAGCTTATTCCAAACATGTGGTTTTTTCTGATCCCTTACCCCCAGTTTTCCGGAAAAGAGGAAAAATCTGATTAAAAAATCTACAGTTTTTTCGATTTTTCGGCAAAACAATGCATAATTTTTTGCCACATGTATGGATTTTTTTAATCAGCAAGTCACCCTTAATCGAAATAATTCAAATTTCAAACAAAATATACACTTTTATTTTTTCGAAATTTTCAGCGAATACATACATACAAGTGGAAATTTTTCTCACGAACCGTTAGATGTAGAAAAATTTTAAGTATGGCAGAAGAACGAGCGGCCAATTTTATGTAGAAAATGTGTTTTCGCTTGACTCTCGGACCAAAATTGACGCCAATATAGCCGATTAACGAAATTTGATAAAAATCCAATGGTCTACAGTTTTTTCGACTTTCCGGCAAAACGGTTCATAATTTCTAGCCACATGTTAATATATTTTTAAACAGCAAGTCACCCTTAATCAAAGTAATTCAAATTTCAAACAAAATATTCACTTTTAATTTTCACGAAATTTTCAGCAAATACAGACATCCAAGTGGAAATTTTTCTCACGAACAGTTAGATGTAGGAAAATTCTGAGTATGGCAGAAGAACGAGCGGCCAATTTTATGTAGGAAATGTGTTTTTGCTTGACTCTCGGACCAAAATTGACGCCAATATAGCCGATTAACGAAATTTGATAAAAATCCAATGGTCTACAGTTTTTTCGATTTTCCGGCAAAACGGTTCATAATTTCTAGCCACATGTTAATATATTTTTAAACAGCAAGTCACCCTTAATCAAAATAATTCAAATTTTAAACAAAATATTCACTTTTAATTTTCACGAAATTTTCAGCAAATACAGACATCCAAGTGGAAATTTTTCTCACGGACCGTTAGATGTAGGAAAATTCTGAGTATGGCAGAAGAACGAGCGGCAATTTTATGTAGGAAATGTGTTTTCGCTTGACTCTCGGACCAAAATTGACGCCAATATAGCCGATTAACTAAATTTGATAAAAATCCAAGGGTACCCCCTTGGAAAAATTTTTCCAAATTTTCCAAAAAAAAAAATTTTGTTTAATGTTTTGGTACATGCACTTGGTCCAGCTTATTCCAAACATGTGGTTTTTTCTGATCCCTTACCCCAGTTTTCCGGAAAAGAGGAAAAATCGGATTAAAAAATCTACAGTTTTTTCGATTTTTCGGCAAAACGGTGCATAATTTTTTGCCACATGTATGGATTTTTTTAATCAGCAAGTCACCCTTAATCGAAATAATTCAAATTTCAAACAAAATATACACTTTTATTTTTCGAAATTTTCAGCGAATACATACATACAAGTGGAAATTTTTCTCACGAACCGTTAGATGTAGAAAAATTTTAAGTATGGCAGAAGAACGAGCGGCCAATTTTATGTAGAAAATGTGTTTTCGCTTGACTCTCGGACCAAAATTGACGCCAATATAGCCGATTAACGAAATTTGATAAAAATCCAATGGTCTACAGTTTTTTCGACTTTCCGGCAAAACGGTTCATAATTTCTAGCCACATGTTAATATATTTTTAAACAGCAAGTCACCCTTAATCAAAATAATTCAAATTTTAAACAAAATATTCACTTTTAATTTTCACGAAATTTTCAGCAAATACAGACATCCAAGTGGAAATTTTTCTCACGAACCGTTAGATGTAGGAAAATTCTAAGTACGGCAGAAGAACGAGCGGCCAATTTTATGTAGGAAATGTGTTTTCGCTTGACTCTCGGACCAAAATTGACGCCAATATAGCCGATTAACGAAATTTGATAAAAATCCAATGGTCTACAGTTTTTTCGATTTTCCGGCAAAACGGTTCATAATTTCTAGCCACATGTTAATATATTTTTAAACAGCAAGTCACCCTTAATCAAAATGATTTAAATTTTAAACAAAATATTCACTTTTAATTTTCACGAAATTTTCAGCAAATACAGACATCCAAGTGGAAATTTTTCTCACGAACCGTTAGATGTAGGAAAATTCTGAGTATGGCAGAAGAACGAGCGGCCAATTTTATGTAGGAAATGTATTTTCGCTTGACTCTCGGACCAAAATTGACGCCAATATAGCCGATTAACTAAATTTGATAAAAATCCAAGGGTACTCCCTTGGAAAAATTTTTCCAAATTTTCCAAAAAAAAAATTTTGTTTAATGTTTTGGTACATGCACTTGGTAAAGCTAATTCCAAACATGTGGTTTTTTCTGATCCCTTACCCCCAGTTTGCCGGAAAAGAGGAAAAATCGGATTAAAAAATCTACAGTTTTTTCGATTTTTCGGCAAAACGGTGCATAATTTTTTGCGACATGTATGGATTTTTTTAATCAGCAAGTCACCCTTAAACGAAATAATTCAAATTTCAAACAAAATATTCACTTTTAATTTTCACGAAATTTTCAGCAAATACAGACATCCAAGTGGAAATTTTTCTCACTAACCGTTAGATGTAGGAAAATTCTGAGTATGGCAGAAGAACGAGCGGCGAATTTTATGTAGGAAATGTGGTTTCGCTTGACTCTCGGACCAAAATTGACGCCAATATAGCCGATTAACTAAATTTGATAAAAATCCAAGGGTACCCCCTTGGAAAAATTTTTCCAAATTTTCCAAAAAAAAATTTTGTTTAATATTTTGGTACATGCACTTGGTCCAGCTTATTCCAAACATGTGGTTTTTTCTGATCCCTTACCCCCAGTTTTCCGGAAAAGAGGAAAAATCTGATTAAAAAATCTACAGTTTTTTCGATTTTTCGGCAAAACAATGCATAATTTTTTGCCACATGTATGGATTTTTTTAATCAGCAAGTCACCCTTAATCGAAATAATTCAAATTTCAAACAAAATATACACTTTTATTTTTTCGAAATTTTCAGCGAATACATACATACAAGTGGAAATTTTTCTCACGAACCGTTAGATGTAGAAAAATTTTAAGTATGGCAGAAGAACGAGCGGCCAATTTTATGTAGAAAATGTGTTTTCGCTTGACTCTCGGACCAAAATTGACGCCAATATAGCCGATTAACGAAATTTGATAAAAATCCAATGGTCTACAGTTTTTTCGACTTTCCGGCAAAACGGTTCATAATTTCTAGCCACATGTTAATATATTTTTAAACAGCAAGTCACCCTTAATCAAAGTAATTCAAATTTCAAACAAAATATTCACTTTTAATTTTCACGAAATTTTCAGCAAATACAGACATCCAAGTGGAAATTTTTCTCACGAACAGTTAGATGTAGGAAAATTCTGAGTATGGCAGAAGAACGAGCGGCCAATTTTATGTAGGAAATGTGTTTTTGCTTGACTCTCGGACCAAAATTGACGCCAATATAGCCGATTAACGAAATTTGATAAAAATCCAATGGTCTACAGTTTTTTCGATTTTCCGGCAAAACGGTTCATAATTTCTAGCCACATGTTAATATATTTTTAAACAGCAAGTCACCCTTAATCAAAATAATTCAAATTTTAAACAAAATATTCACTTTTAATTTTCACGAAATTTTCAGCAAATACAGACATCCAAGTGGAAATTTTTCTCACGGACCGTTAGATGTAGGAAAATTCTGAGTATGGCAGAAGAACGAGCGGCAATTTTATGTAGGAAATGTGTTTTCGCTTGACTCTCGGACCAAAATTGACGCCAATATAGCCGATTAATTAAATTTGATAAAAATCCAAGGGTACCCCCTTGGAAAAATTTTTCCAAATTTTCCAAAAAAAAAAATTTTGTTTAATGTTTTGGTACATGCACTTGGTCCAGCTTATTCCAAACATGTGTTTTTTCTGATCCCTTACCCCCAGTTTTCCGGAAAAGAGGAAAAATCGGATTAAAAAATCTACAGTTTTTCGATTTTTCGGCAAAACGGTGCATAATTTTTTGCCACATGTATGGATTTTTTTAATCAGCAAGTCACCCTTAATCGAAATAATTCAAATTTCAAACAAAATATACACTTTTATTTTTTCGAAATTTTCAGCGAATACATACATACAAGTGGAAATTTTTCTCACGAACCGTTAGATGTAGAAAAATTTTAAGTATGGCAGAAGAACGAGCGGCCAATTTTATGTAGAAAATGTGTTTTCGCTTGACTCTCGGACCAAAATTGACGCCAATATAGCCGATTAACGAAATTTGATAAAAATCCAATGGTCTACAGTTTTTTCGACTTTCCGGCAAAACGGTTCATAATTTCTAGCCACATGTTAATATATTTTTAAACAGCAAGTCACCCTTAATCAAAATAATTCAAATTTTAAACAAAATATTCACTTTTAATTTTCACGAAATTTTCAGCAAATACAGACATCCAAGTGGAAATTTTTCTCACGAACCGTTAGATGTAGGAAAATTCTAAGTACGGCAGAAGAACGAGCGGCCAATTTTATGTAGGAAATGTGTTTTCGCTTGACTCTCGGACCAAAATTGACGCCAATATAGCCGATTAACGAAATTTGATAAAAATCCAATGGTCTACAGTTTTTTTCGATTTTCCGGCAAAACGGTTCATAATTTCTAGCCACATGTTAATATATTTTTAAACAGCAAGTCACCCTTAATCAAAATGATTTAAATTTTAAACAAAATATTCACTTTTAATTTTCACGAAATTTTCAGCAAATACAGACATCCAAGTGGAAATTTTTCTCTACGAACCGTTAGATGTAGGAAAATTCTGAGTATGGCAGAAGAACGAGCGGCCAATTTTATGTAGGAAATGTATTTTCGCTTGACTCTCGGACCAAAATTGACGCCAATATAGCCGATTAACTAAATTTGATAAAAATCCAAGGGTACTCCCTTGGAAAAATTTTTCCAAATTTTCCAAAAAAAAAATTTTGTTTAATGTTTTGGTACATGCACTTGGTAAAGCTAATTCCAAACATGTGGTTTTTTCTGATCCCTTACCCCCAGTTTGCCGGAAAAGAGGAAAAATCGGATTAAAAAATCTACAGTTTTTTCGATTTTTCGGCAAAACGGTGCATAATTTTTTGCGACATGTATGGATTTTTTTAATCAGCAAGTCACCCTTAAACGAAATAATTCAAATTTCAAACAAAATATTCACTTTTAATTTTCACGAAATTTTCAGCAAATACAGACATCCAAGTGGAAATTTTTCTCACTAACCGTTAGATGTAGGAAAATTCTGAGTATGGCAGAAGAACGAGCGGCGAATTTTATGTAGGAAATGTGGTTTCGCTTGACTCTCGGACCAAAATTGACGCCAATATAGCCGATTAACTAAATTTGATAAAAATCCAAGGGTACCCCCTTGGAAAAATTTTTCCAAATTTTCCAAAAAAAAATTTTGTTTAATATTTTGGTACATGCACTTGGTCCAGCTTATTCCAAACATGTGGTTTTTTCTGATCCCTTACCCCCAGTTTTCCGGAAAAGAGGAAAAATCTGATTAAAAAATCTACAGTTTTTTCGATTTTTCGGCAAAACAATGCATAATTTTTTGCCACATGTATGGATTTTTTTAATCAGCAAGTCACCCTTAATCGAAATAATTCAAATTTCAAACAAAATATACACTTTTATTTTTTCGAAATTTTCAGCGAATACATACATACAAGTGGAAATTTTTCTCACGAACCGTTAGATGTAGAAAAATTTTAAGTATGGCAGAAGAACGAGCGGCCAATTTTATGTAGAAAATGTGTTTTCGCTTGACTCTCGGACCAAAATTGACGCCAATATAGCCGATTAACGAAATTTGATAAAAATCCAATGGTCTACAGTTTTTTCGACTTTCCGGCAAAACGGTTCATAATTTCTAGCCACATGTTAATATATTTTTAAACAGCAAGTCACCCTTAATCAAAGTAATTCAAATTTCAAACAAAATATTCACTTTTAATTTTCACGAAATTTTCAGCAAATACAGACATCCAAGTGGAAATTTTTCTCACGAACAGTTAGATGTAGGAAAATTCTGAGTATGGCAGAAGAACGAGCGGCCAATTTTATGTAGGAAATGTGTTTTTGCTTGACTCTCGGACCAAAATTGACGCCAATATAGCCGATTAACGAAATTTGATAAAAATCCAATGGTCTACAGTTTTTTCGATTTTCCGGCAAAACGGTTCATAATTTCTAGCCACATGTTAATATATTTTAAACAGCAAGTCACCCTTAATCAAAATAATTCAAATTTTAAACAAAATATTCACTTTTAATTTTCACGAAATTTCAGCAAATACAGACATCCAAGTGGAAATTTTTCTCACGGACCGTTAGATGTAGGAAAATTCTGAGTATGGCAGAAGAACGAGCGGCAATTTTATGTAGGAAATGTGTTTTCGCTTGACTCTCGGACCAAAATTGACGCCAATATAGCCGATTAACTAAATTTGATAAAAATCCAAGGGTACCCCTTGGAAAAATTTTTCCAAATTTTCCAAAAAAAAAAATTTTGTTTAATGTTTTGGTACATGCACTTGGTCCAGCTTATTCCAAACATGTGGTTTTTTCTGATCCCTTACCCCCAGTTTTCCGGAAAAGAGGAAAAATCGGATTAAAAAATCTACAGTTTTTTCGATTTTTCGGCAAAACGGTGCATAATTTTTTGCCACATGTATGGATTTTTTTAATCAGCAAGTCACCCTTAATCGAAATAATTCAAATTTCAAACAAAATATACACTTTTATTTTTTCGAAATTTTCAGCGAATACATACATACAAGTGGAAATTTTTCTCACGAACCGTTAGATGTAGAAAAATTTTAAGTATGGCAGAAGAACGAGCGGCCAATTTTATGTAGAAAATGTGTTTTCGCTTGACTCTCGGACCAAAATTGACGCCAATATAGCCGATTAACGAAATTTGATAAAAATCCAATGGTCTACAGTTTTTTCGACTTTCCGGCAAAACGGTTCATAATTTCTAGCCACATGTTAATATATTTTTAAACAGCAAGTCACCCTTAATCAAAATAATTCAAATTTTAAACAAAATATTCACTTTTAATTTTCACGAAATTTTCAGCAAATACAGACATCCAAGTGGAAATTTTTCTCACGAACAGTTAGATGTAGGAAAATTCTGAGTATGGCAGAAGAACGAGCGGCCAATTTTATGTAGGAAATGTGTTTTTGCTTGACTCTCGGACCAAAATTGACGCCAATATAGCCGATTAACGAAATTTGATAAAAATCCAATGGTCTACAGTTTTTTCGATTTTCCGGCAAAACGGTTCATAATTTCTAGCCACATGTTAATATATTTTTAAACAGCAAGTCACCCTTAATCAAAATAATTCAAATTTTAAACAAAATATTCACTTTTAATTTTCACGAAATTTTCAGCAAATACAGACATCCAAGTGGAAATTTTTCTCACGAACCGTTAGATGTAGGAAAATTCTGAGTATGGCAGAAGAACGAGCGGCCAATTTTATGTTGGAAATGTGGTTTCGCTTGACTCTCTGACCAAAATTGACGCCAATATAGCCGATTAACGAAATTTGATAAAAATCCAAGGGTACCCCCTTGGAAAATTTTTTCCAAATTTTCCAAAAAAAAATTTTGTTTAATATTTTGGTACATGCACTTGGTCCAGCTTATTCCAAACATGTGGTTTTTTCTGATCCCTTACCCCCAGTTTTCCGGAAAAGAGGAAAAATCGGATTAAAAAATCTACAGTTTTTTCGATTTTTCGGAAAAACGGTGCATAATTTTTTGCCACATGTATGGATTTTTTTAATCAGCAAGTCACCCTTAATCGAAATAATTCAAATTTCAAACAAAATATACACTTTTATTTTTTCGAAATTTTCAGCGAATACATACATACAAGTGGAAATTTTTCTCACGAACCGTTAGATGCAGAAAAATTTTAAGTATGGCAGAAGAACGAGCGGCCAATTTTATGTAGAAAATGTGTTTTCGCTTGACTCTTGGACCAAAATTGACGCCAATATAGCCGATTAACGAAATTTGATAAAAATCCAATGGTCTACAGTTTTTTCGACTTTCCGGCAAAACGGTTCATAATTTCTAGCCACATGTTAATATATTTTTAAACAACAAGTCACCCTTAATCAAAATAATTCAAATTTTAAACAAAATATTCACTTTCAATTTTCACGAAATTTTCAGCAAATACAGACATCCAAGTGGAAATTTTTCTCACGAACCGTTAGATGTAGGAAAATTCTGAGTATGGCAGAAGAACGAGCGGCCAATTTTATGTAGGAAATGTGTTTTCGCTTGACTCTCGGACCAAAATTGACGCCAATATAGCCGATTAACTAAATTTGATAAAAATCCAAGGGTACTCCCTTGGAAAAATTTTTCCAAATTTTCCAAAAAAAAAATTTTGTTTAATGTTTTGGTACATGCATTTGGTAAAGCTAATTCCAAACATGTGGTTTTTTCTGATCCCTTACCCCAGTTTGCCGGAAAAGAGGAAAAATCGGATTAAAAAATCTACAGTTTTTTCGATTTTTCGGCAAAACGGTGCATAATTTTTTGCCACATGTATGGATTTTTTTAATCAGCAAGTCACCCTTAATCGAAATAATTCAAATTTCAAACAAAATATACACTTTTATTTTTCGAAATTTTCAGCGAATACATACATACAAGTGGAAATTTTTCTCACGAACCGTTAGATGTAGAAAAATTTTAAGTATGGCAGAAGAACGAGCGGCCAATTTTATGTAGAAAATGTGTTTTCGCTTGACTCTCGGACCAAAATTGACGCCAATATAGCCGATTAACGAAATTTGATAAAAATCTAATGGTCTACAGTTTTTTCGACTTTCCGGCAAAACGGTTCATAATTTCTAGCCACATGTTAATATATTTTTAAACAGCAAGTCACCCTTAATCAAAGTAATTCAAATTTCAAACAAAATATTCACTTTTAATTTTCACGAAATTTTCAGCAAATACAGACATCCAAGTGGAAATTTTTCTCACGAACAGTTGGATGTAGGAAAATTCTGAGTATGGCAGAAGAACGAGCGGCCAATTTTATGTAGGAAATGTGTTTTTGCTTGACTCTCGGACCAAAATTGACGCCAATATAGCCGATTAACGAAATTTGATAAAAATCCAATGGTCTACAGTTTTTTCGACTTTCCGGCAAAACGGTTCATAATTTCTAGCCACATGTTAATATATTTTTTAACAGCAAGTCACCCTTAATCAAAGTAATTCAAATTTCAAACAAAATATTCACTTTTAATTTTCACGAAATTTTCAGCAAATACAGACATCCAAGTGGAAATTTTTCTCACGAACAGTTAGATGTAGGAAAATTCTGAGTATGGCAGAAGAACGAGCGGCCAATTTTATGTAGGAAATGTGTTTTTGCTTGACTCTCGGACCAAAATTGACGCCAATATAGCCGATTAACGAAATTTGATAAAAATCCAATGGTCTACAGTTTTTTCGATTTTCCGGCAAAACGGTTCATAATTTCTAGCCACATGTTAATATATTTTTAAACAGCAAGTCACCCTTAATCAAAATAATTCAAATTTTAAACAAAATATTCACTTTTAATTTTCACGAAATTTTCAGCAAATACAGACATCCAAGTGGAAATTTTTCTCACGGACCGTTAGATGTAGGAAAATTCTGAGTATGGCAGAAGAACGAGCGGCAATTTTATGTAGGAAATGTGTTTTCGCTTGACTCTCGGACCAAAATTGACGCCAATATAGCCGATTAACTAAATTTGATAAAAATCCAAGGGTACCCCCTTGGAAAAATTTTTCCAAATTTTCCAAAAAAAAAAATTTTGTTTAATGTTTTGGTACATGCACTTGGTCCAGCTTATTCCAAACATGTGGTTTTTTCTGATCCCTTACCCCCAGTTTTCCGGAAAAGAGGAAAAATCGGATTAAAAAATCTACAGTTTTTTCGATTTTTCGGCAAAACGGTGCATAATTTTTTGCCACATGTATGGATTTTTTTAATCAGCAAGTCACCCTTAATCGAAATAATTCAAATTTCAAACAAAATATACACTTTTATTTTTTCGAAATTTTCAGCGAATACATACATACAAGTGGAAATTTTTCTCACGAACCGTTAGATGTAGAAAAATTTTAAGTATGGCAGAAGAACGAGCGGCCAATTTTATGTAGAAAATGTGTTTTCGCTTGACTCTCGGACCAAAATTGACGCCAATATAGCCGATTAACGAAATTTGATAAAAATCCAATGGTCTACAGTTTTTTCGACTTTCCGGCAAAACGGTTCATAATTTCTAGCCACATGTTAATATATTTTTAAACAGCAAGTCACCTTTAATCAAAATAATTCAAATTTTAAACAAAATATTCACTTTTAATTTTCACGAAATTTTCAGCAAATACAGACATCCAAGTGGAAATTTTTCTCACGAACAGTTAGATGTAGGAAAATTCTGAGTATGGCAGAAGAACGAGCGGCCAATTTTATGTAGGAAATGTGTTTTTGCTTGACTCTCGGACCAAAATTGACGCCAATATAGCCGATTAACGAAATTTGATAAAAATCCAATGGTCTACAGTTTTTTCGATTTTCCGGCAAAACGGTTCATAATTTCTAGCCACATGTTAATATATTTTTAAACAGCAAGTCACCCTTAATCAAAATAATTCAAATTTTAAACAAAATATTCACTTTTAATTTTCACGAAATTTTCAGCAAATACAGACATCCAAGTGGAAATTTTTCTCACGAACCGTTAGATGTAGGAAAATTCTGAGTATGGCAGAAGAACGAGCGGCCAATTTTATGTTGGAAATGTGGTTTCGCTTGACTCTCTGACCAAAATTGACGCCAATATAGCCGATTAACGAAATTTGATAAAAATCCAAGGGTACCCCCTTGGAAAATTTTTTCCAAATTTTCCAAAAAAAAATTTTGTTTAATATTTTGGTACATGCACTTGGTCCAGCTTATTCCAAACATGTGGTTTTTTCTGATCCCTTACCCCCAGTTTTCCGGAAAAGAGGAAAAATCGGATTAAAAAATCTACAGTTTTTTCGATTTTTCGGAAAAACGGTGCATAATTTTTTGCCACATGTATGGATTTTTTTAATCAGCAAGTCACCCTTAATCGAAATAATTCAAATTTCAAACAAAATATACACTTTTATTTTTTCGAAATTTCAGCGAATACATACATACAAGTGGAAATTTTTCTCACGAACCGTTAGATGCAGAAAAATTTTAAGTATGGCAGAAGAACGAGCGGCCAATTTTATGTAGAAAATGTGTTTTCGCTTGACTCTTGGACCAAAATTGACGCCAATATAGCCGATTAACGAAATTTGATAAAAATCCAATGGTCTACAGTTTTTTCGACTTTCCGGCAAAACGGTTCATAATTTCTAGCCACATGTTATTATATTTTTAAACAACAAGTCACCCTTAATCAAAATAATTCAAATTTTAAACAAAATATTCACTTTCAATTTTCACGAAATTTTCAGCAAATACAGACATCCAAGTGGAAATTTTTCTCACGAACCGTTAGATGTAGGAAAATTCTGAGTATGGCAGAAGAACGAGCGGCCAATTTTATGTAGGAAATGTGTTTTCGCTTGACTCTCGGACCAAAATTGACGCCAATATAGCCGATTAACTAAATTTGATAAAAATCCAAGGGTACTCCCTTGGAAAAATTTTTCCAAATTTTCCAAAAAAAAATTTTGTTTAATGTTTTGGTACATGCATTTGGTAAAGCTAATTCCAAACATGTGGTTTTTTCTGATCCCTTACCCCAGTTTGCCGGAAAAGAGGAAAAATCGGATTAAAAAATCTACAGTTTTTTCGATTTTTCGGCAAAACGGTGCATAATTTTTTGCCACATGTATGGATTTTTTTAATCAGCAAGTCACCCTTAATCGAAATAATTCAAATTTCAAACAAAATATACACTTTTATTTTTTCGAAATTTTCAGCGAATACATACATACAAGTGGAAATTTTTCTCACGAACCGTTAGATGTAGAAAAATTTTAAGTATGGCAGAAGAACGAGCGGCCAATTTTATGTAGAAAATGTGTTTTCGCTTGACTCTCGGACCAAAATTGACGCCAATATAGCCGATTAACGAAATTTGATAAAAATCTAATGGTCTACAGTTTTTTCGACTTTCCGGCAAAACGGTTCATAATTTCTAGCCACATGTTAATATATTTTTAAACAGCAAGTCACCCTTAATCAAAGTAATTCAAATTTCAAACAAAATATTCACTTTTAATTTTCACGAAATTTTCAGCAAATACAGACATCCAAGTGGAAATTTTTCTCACGAACAGTTAGATGTAGGAAAATTCTGAGTATGGCAGAAGAACGAGCGGCCAATTTTATGTAGGAAATGTGTTTTTGCTTGACTCTCGGACCAAAATTGACGCCAATATAGCCGATTAACGAAATTTGATAAAAATCCAATGGTCTACAGTTTTTTCGATTTTCCGGCAAAACGGTTTATAATTTCTAGCCACATGTTAATATATTTTTAAACAGCAAGTCACCCTTAATCAAAATAATTCAAATTTTAAACAAAATATTCACTTTTAATTTTCACGAAATTTTCAGCAAATACAGACATCCAAGTGGAAATTTTTCTCACGAACCGTTAGATGTAGGAAAATTCTGAGTATGGCAGAAGAACGAGCGGCAACTTTATGTAGGAAATGTGTTTTCGCTTGAACCTCGGACCAAAATTGACGCCAATATAGCCGATTAACTAAATTTGATAAAAATCCAAGGGTACCCCCTTGGAAAAATTTTTCCAAATTTTCCAAAAAAAAAAATTTTGTTTAATGTTTTGGTACATGCACTTGGTCCAGCTTATTCCAAACATGTGGTTTTTTCTGATCCCTTACCCGCAGTTTGCCGGAAAAGAGGAAAAATCGGATTAAAAAATCTACAGTTTTTTCGATTTTTCGGCAAAACGGTGCATAATTTTTAGCCACATGTATGGATTTTTTTAATCAGCAAGTCGCCCTTAATCGAAATAATGCAAATTTCAAACAAACTATACACTTTTAATTTTTTCGAAATTTTCAGCGAATACATACATCCAAGTGGAAATTTTTCTCACGAACCGTTAGATGTAGGAAAATTTTGAGTATGGCAGAAGAACGAGCGGCCAATTTTATGTAGGAAATGTGTTTTCGCGTGACTTTCGGACCAAAATTGACGCCAATATAGCCGATTAACGAAATTTGATAAAAATCCAACGGTCTACAGTTTTTTCGATTTTCCGGCAAAACGGTTCATAATTTCTAGCCACATGTTAATATATTTTTAAACAGCAAGTCACCCCTAATTAAAATAATTTAAATTTCGAACAAAATATTCACTTTTAATTTTCACGAAATTTTCAGCAAATACAGACATCCAAGTGGAAATTTTTCTCACGAACCGTTAGATGTAGGAAAATTCTAAGTATGGCAGAAGAACGAGCGGCCAATTTTATGTAGGAAATGTGTTTTCGCTTGACTCTCGGACCAAAATTGACGCCAATATAGCCGATTAACGAAATTTGATAAAAATCCAATGGTCTACAGTTTTTTCGATTTTCCGGCAAAACGGTTCATAATTTCTAGCCACATGTTAATATATTTTTAAACAGCAAGTCACCCTTAATCAAAATGATTTAAATTTTAAACAAAATATTCACTTTTAATTTTCACGAAATTTTCAGCAAATACAGACATCCAAGTGGAAATTTTTCTCACGAACCGTTAGATGTAGGAAAATTCTGAGTATGGCAGAAGAACGAGCGGCCAATTTTATGTAGGAAATGTATTTTCGCTTGACTCTCGGACCAAAATTGACGCCAATATAGCCGATTAACTAAATTTGATAAAAATCCAAGGGTACTCCCTTGGAAAAATTTTTCCAAATTTTCCAAAAAAAAAATTTTGTTTAATGTTTTGGTACATGCACTTGGTAAAGCTAATTCCAAACATGTGGTTTTTTCTGATCCCTTACCCCCAGTTTGCCGGAAAAGAGTAAAAATCGGATTAAAAAATCTACAGTTTTTTCGATTTTTCGGCAAAACGGTGCATAATTTTTTGCGACATGTATGGATTTTTTTAATCAGCAAGTCACCCTTAAACGAAATAATTCAAATTTCAAACAAAATATTCACTTTTAATTTTCACGAAATTTTCAGCAAATACAGACATCCAAGTGGAAATTTTTCTCACTAACCGTTAGATGTAGGAAAATTCTGAGTATGGCAGAAGAACGAGCGGCGAATTTTATGTAGGAAATGTGGTTTCGCTTGACTCTCGGACCAAAATTGACGCCAATATAGCCGATTAACTAAATTTGATAAAAATCCAAGGGTACCCCCTTGGAAAAATTTTTCCAAATTTTCCAAAAAAAAATTTTGTTTAATATTTTGGTACATGCACTTGGTCCAGCTTATTCCAAACATGTGGTTTTTTCTGATCCCTTACCCCAGTTTTCCGGAAAAGAGGAAAAATCTGATTAAAAAATCTACATTTTTTTCGATTTTTCGGCAAAACAATGCATAATTTTTTGCCACATGTATGGATTTTTTTAATCAGCAAGTCACCCTTAATCGAAATAATTCAATTTCAAACAAAATATACACTTTTATTTTTTCGAAATTTTCAGCGAATACATACATACAAGTGGAAATTTTTCTCACGAACCGTTAGATGTAGAAAAATTTTAAGTATGGCAGAAGAACGAGCGGCCAATTTTATGTAGAAAATGTGTTTTCGCTTGACTCTCGGACCAAAATTGACGCCAATATAGCCGATTAACGAAATTTGATAAAATCCAATGGTCTACAGTTTTTTCGACTTTCGGCAAAACGGTTCATAATTTCTAGCCACATGTTAATATATTTTTAAACAGCAAGTCACCCTTAATCAAAGTAATTCAAATTTCAAACAAAATATTCACTTTTAATTTTCACGAAATTTTCAGCAAATACAGACATCCAAGTGGAAATTTTTCTCACGAACAGTTAGATGTAGGAAAAATTCTGAGTATGGCAGAAGAACGAGCGGCCAATTTTATGTAGGAAATGTGTTTTTGCTTGACTCTCGGACCAAAATTGACGCCAATATAGCCGATTAACGAAATTTGATAAAAATCCAATGGTCTACAGTTTTTTCGATTTTCCGGCAAAACGGTTCATAATTCTAGCCACATGTTAATATATTTTTAAACAGCAAGTCACCCTTAATCAAAATAATTCAAATTTTAAACAAAATATTCACTTTTAATTTTCACGAAATTTTCAGCAAATACAGACATCCAAGTGGAAATTTTTCTCACGGACCGTTAGATGTAGGAAAATTCTGAGTATGGCAGAAGAACGAGCGGCAATTTTATGTAGGAAATGTGTTTTCGCTTGACTCTCGGACCAAAATTGACGCCAATATAGCCGATTAACTAAATTTGATAAAAATCCAAGGGTACCCCCTTGGAAAAATTTTTCCAAATTTTCCAAAAAAAAAATTTTGTTAATGTTTTGGTACATGCACTTGGTCCAGCTTATTCCAAACATGTGGTTTTTTCTGATCCCTTACCCCCAGTTTTCCGGAAAAGAGGAAAAATCGGATTAAAAAATCTACAGTTTTTTCGATTTTTCGGCAAAACGGTGCATAATTTTTTGCCACATGTATGGATTTTTTAATCAGCAAGTCACCCTTAATCGAAATAATTCAAATTTCAAACAAAATATACACTTTATTTTTTCGAAATTTTCAGCGAATACATACATACAAGTGGAAATTTTTCTCACGAACCGTTAGATGTAGAAAAATTTTAAGTATGGCAGAAGAACGAGCGGCCAATTTTATGTAGAAAATGTGTTTTCGCTTGACTCTCGGACCAAAATTGACGCCAATATAGCCGATTAACGAAATTTGATAAAAATCCAATGGTCTACAGTTTTTTCGACTTTCCGGCAAAACGGTTCATAATTTCTGGCCACATGTTAATATATTTTTAAACAGCAAGTCACCCTTAATCAAAATAATTCAAATTTTAAACAAAATATTCACTTTTAATTTTCACGAAATTTTCAGCAAATACAGACATCCAAGTGGAAATTTTTCTCACGAACCGTTAGATGTAGGAAAATTCTAAGTACGGCAGAAGAACGAGCGGCCAATTTTATGTAGGAAATGTGTTTTCGCTTGACTCTCGGACCAAAATTGACGCCAATATAGCCGATTAACGAAATTTGATAAAAATCCAATGGTCTACAGTTTTTTCGATTTTCCGGCAAAACGGTTCATAATTTCTAGCCACATGTTAATATATTTTTAAACAGCAAGTCACCCTTAATCAAAATGATTTAAATTTTAAACAAAATATTCACTTTTAATTTTCACGAAATTTTCAGCAAATACAGACATCCAAGTGGAAATTTTTCTCACGAACCGTTAGATGTAGGAAAATTCTGAGTATGGCAGAAGAACGAGCGGCCAATTTTATGTAGGAAATGTATTTTCGCTTGACTCTCGGACCAAATTGACGCCAATATAGCCGATTAACTAAATTTGATAAAAATCCAAGGGTACTCCCTTGGAAAAATTTTTCCAAATTTTCCAAAAAAAAAATTTTGTTTAATGTTTTGGTACATGCACTTGGTAAAGCTAATTCCAAACATGTGGTTTTTCTGATCCCTTACCCCAGTTTGCCGGAAAAGAGGAAAAATCGGATTAAAAAATCTACAGTTTTTTCGATTTTTCGGCAAAACGGTGCATAATTTTTTGCGACATGTATGGATTTTTTTAATCAGCAAGTCACCCTTAAACGAAATAATTCAAATTTCAAACAAAATATTCACTTTTAATTTTCACGAAATTTTCAGCAAATACAGACATCCAAGTGGAAATTTTTCTCACTAACCGTTAGATGTAGGAAAATTCTGAGTATGGCAGAAGAACGAGCGGCGAATTTTATGTAGGAAATGTGGTTTCGCTTGACTCTCGGACCAAAATTGACGCCAATATAGCCGATTAACTAAATTTGATAAAAATCCAAGGGTACCCCCTTGGAAAAATTTTTCCAAATTTTCCAAAAAAAAATTTTGTTTAATATTTTGGTACATGCACTTGGTCCAGCTTATTCCAAACATGTGGTTTTTTCTGATCCCTTACCCCCAGTTTTCCGGAAAAGAGGAAAAATCTGATTAAAAAATCTACAGTTTTTTCGATTTTTTCGGCAAAACAATGCATAATTTTTTGCCACATGTATGGATTTTTTTAATCAGCAAGTCACCCTTAATCAAACTAATTCAAATTTTAACAAAATATTCACTTTTAATTTTCACGAAATTTTCAGCAAATACAGACATCCAAGTGGAAATTTTTCTCACGAACAGTTAGATGTAGGAAAATTCTGAGTATGGCAGAAGAACGAGCGGCCAATTTTATGTAGGAAATGTGTTTTTGCTTGACTCTCGGACCAAAATTGACGCCAATATAGCCGATTAACGAAATTTGATAAAAATCCAATGGTCTACAGTTTTTTCGATTTTCCGGCAAAACGGTTCATAATTTCTAGCCACATGTTAATATATTTTTAAACAGCAAGTCACCCTTAATCAAAATAATTCAAATTTTAAACAAAATATTCACTTTTAATTTTCACGAAATTTTCAGCAAATACAGACATCCAAGTGGAAATTTTTCTCACGAACCGTTAGATGTAGGAAAATTCTGAGTATGGCAGAAGAACGAGCGGCCAATTTTATGTTGGAAATGTGGTTTCGCTTGACTCTCTGACCAAAATTGACGCCAATATAGCCGATTAACGAAATTTGATAAAAATCCAAGGGTACCCCCTTGGAAAATTTTTTCCAAATTTTCCAAAAAAAAATTTTGTTTAATATTTTGGTACATGCACTTGGTCCAGCTTATTCCAAACATGTGGTTTTTTCTGATCCCTTACCCCCAGTTTTCCGGAAAAGAGGAAAAATCGGATTAAAAAATCTACAGTTTTTTCGATTTTCGGAAAAACGGTGCATAATTTTTTGCCACATGTATGGATTTTTTTAATCAGCAAGTCACCCTTAATCGAAATAATTCAAATTTCAAACAAAATATACACTTTTATTTTTTCGAAATTTTCAGCGAATACATACATACAAGTGGAAATTTTTCTCACGAACCGTTAGATGCAGAAAAATTTTAAGTATGGCAGAAGAACGAGCGGCCAATTTTATGTAGAAAATGTGTTTTCGCTTGACTCTTGGACCAAAATTGACGCCAATATAGCCGATTAACGAAATTTGATAAAAATCCAATGGTCTACAGTTTTTTCGACTTTCCGGCAAAACGGTTCATAATTTCTAGCCACATGTTAATATATTTTTAAACAACAAGTCACCCTTAATCAAAATAATTCAAATTTTAAACAAAATATTCACTTTCAATTTTCACGAATTTTCAGCAAATACAGACATCCAAGTGGAAATTTTTCTCACGAACCGTTAGATGTAGGAAAATTCTGAGTATGGCAGAAGAACGAGCGGCCAATTTTATGTAGGAAATGTGTTTTCGCTTGACTCTCGGACCAAAATTGACGCAATATAGCCGATTAACTAAATTTGATAAAAATCCAAGGGTACTCCCTTGGAAAAATTTTTCCAAATTTTCCAAAAAAAAATTTTGTTTAATGTTTTGGTACATGCATTTGGTAAAGCTAATTCCAAACATGTGGTTTTTTCTGATCCCTTACCCCAGTTTGCCGGAAAAGAGGAAAAATCGGATTAAAAAATCTACAGTTTTTTCGATTTTTCGGCAAAACGGTGCATAATTTTTTGCCACATGTATGGATTTTTTTAATCAGCAAGTCACCCTTAATCGAAATAATTCAAATTTCAAACAAAATATACACTTTTATTTTTTCGAAATTTTCAGCGAATACATACATACAAGTGGAAATTTTTCTCACGAACCGTTAGATGTAGAAAAATTTTAAGTATGGCAGAAGAACGAGCGGCCAATTTTATGTAGAAAATGTGTTTTCGCTTGACTCTCGGACCAAAATTGACGCCAATATAGCCGATTAACGAAATTTGATAAAAATCTAATGGTCTACAGTTTTTTCGACTTTCCGGCAAAACGGTTCATAATTTCTAGCCACATGTTAATATATTTTTAAACAGCAAGTCACCCTTAATCAAAGTAATTCAAATTTCAAACAAAATATTCACTTTTAATTTTCACGAAATTTTCAGCAAATACAGACATCCAAGTGGAAATTTTTCTCACGAACAGTTAGATGTAGGAAAATTCTGAGTATGGCAGAAGAACGAGCGGCCAATTTTATGTAGGAAATGTGTTTTTGCTTGACTCTCGGACCAAAATTGACGCCAATATAGCCGATTAACGAAATTTGATAAAAATCCAATGGTCTACAGTTTTTCGACTTTCCGGCAAAACGGTTCATAATTTCTAGCCACATGTTAATATATTTTTAAACAGCAAGTCACCCTTAATCAAAGTAATTCAAATTTCAAACAAAATATTCACTTTTAATTTTCACGAAATTTTCAGCAAATACAGACATCCAAGTGGAAATTTTTCTCACGAACAGTTAGATGTAGGAAAATTCTGAGTATGCAGAAGAACGAGCGGCCAATTTTATGTAGGAAATGTGTTTTTGCTTGACTCTCGGACCAAAATTGACGCCAATATAGCCGATTAACGAAATTTGATAAAAATCCAATGGTCTACAGTTTTTTCGATTTTCCGGCAAAACGGTTCATAATTTCTAGCCACATGTTAATATATTTTTAAACAGCAAGTCACCCTTAATCAAAATAATTCAAATTTTAAACAAAATATTCACTTTTAATTTTCACGAAATTTTCAGCAAATACAGACATCCAAGTGGAAATTTTTCTCACGGACCGTTAGATGTAGGAAAATTCTGAGTATGGCAGAAGAACGAGCGGCAATTTTATGTAGGAAATGTGTTTTCGCTTGACTCTCGGACCAAAATTGACGCCAATATAGCCGATTAACTAAATTTGATAAAAATCCAAGGGTACCCCCTTGGAAAAATTTTTCCAAATTTTCCAAAAAAAAAAATTTTGTTTAATGTTTTGGTACATGCACTTGGTCCAGCTTATTCCAAACATGTGGTTTTTTCTGATCCCTTACCCCAGTTTTCCGGAAAAGAGGAAAAATCGGATTAAAAAATCTACAGTTTTTTCGATTTTCGGCAAAACGGTGCATAATTTTTTGCCACATGTATGGATTTTTTTAATCAGCAAGTCACCCTTAATCGAAATAATTCAAATTTCAAACAAAATATACACTTTTATTTTTTCGAAATTTTCAGCGAATACATACATACAAGTGGAAATTTTTCTCACGAACCGTTAGATGTAGAAAAATTTTAAGTATGGCAGAAGAACGAGCGGCCAATTTTATGTAGAAAATGTGTTTTCGCTTGACTCTCGGACCAAAATTGACGCCAATATAGCCGATTAACGAAATTTGATAAAAATCCAATGGTCTACAGTTTTTTCGACTTTCCGGCAAAACGGTTCATAATTTCTAGCCACATGTTAATATATTTTTAAACAGCAAGTCACCTTTAATCAAAATAATTCAAATTTTAAACAAAATATTCACTTTTAATTTTCACGAAATTTTCAGCAAATACAGACATCCAAGTGGAAATTTTTCTCACGAACAGTTAGATGTAGGAAAATTCTGAGTATGGCAGAAGAACGAGCGGCCAATTTTATGTAGGAAATGTGTTTTTGCTTGACTCTCGGACCAAAATTGACGCCAATATAGCCGATTAACGAAATTTGATAAAAATCCAATGGTCTACAGTTTTTTCGATTTTCCGGCAAAACGGTTCATAATTTCTAGCCACATGTTAATATATTTTTAAACAGCAAGTCACCCTTAATCAAAATAATTCAAATTTTAAACAAAATATTCACTTTTAATTTTCACGAAATTTTCAGCAAATACAGACATCCAAGTGGAAATTTTTCTCACGAACCGTTAGATGTAGGAAAATTCTGAGTATGGCAGAAGAACGAGCGGCCAATTTTATGTTGGAAATGTGGTTTCGCTTGACTCTCTGACCAAAATTGACGCCAATATAGCCGATTAACGAAATTTGATAAAAATCCAAGGGTACCCCCTTGGAAAATTTTTTCCAAATTTTCCAAAAAAAAATTTTGTTTAATATTTTGGTACATGCACTTGGTCCAGCTTATTCCAAACATGTGGTTTTTTCTGATCCCTTACCCCCAGTTTTCCGGAAAAGAGGAAAAATCGGATTAAAAAATCTACAGTTTTTTCGATTTTTCGGAAAAACGGTGCATAATTTTTTGCCACATGTATGGATTTTTTTAATCAGCAAGTCACCCTTAATCGAAATAATTCAAATTTCAAACAAAATATACACTTTTATTTTTTCGAAATTTTCAGCGAATACATACATACAAGTGGAAATTTTTCTCACGAACCGTTAGATGCAGAAAAATTTTAAGTATGGCAGAAGAACGAGCGGCCAATTTTATGTAGAAAATGTGTTTTCGCTTGACTCTTGGACCAAAATTGACGCCAATATAGCCGATTAACGAAATTTGATAAAAATCAATGGTCTACAGTTTTTTCGACTTTCCGGCAAAACGGTTCATAATTTCTAGCCACATGTTAATATATTTTTAAACAACAAGTCACCCTTAATCAAAATAATTCAAATTTTAAACAAAATATTCACTTTCAATTTTCACGAAATTTTCAGCAAATACAGACATCCAAGTGGAAATTTTTCTCACGAACCGTTAGATGTAGGAAAATTCTGAGTATGGCAGAAGAACGAGCGGCCAATTTTATGTAGGAAATGTGTTTTCGCTTGACTCTCGGACCAAAATTGACGCCAATATAGCCGATTAACTAAATTTGATAAAAATCCAAGGGTACTCCCTTGGAAAAATTTTTCCAAATTTTCCAAAAAAAAAATTTTGTTTAATGTTTTGGTACATGCATTTGGTAAAGCTAATTCCAAACATGTGGTTTTTTTCTGATCCCTTACCCAGTTTGCCGGAAAAGAGGAAAAATCGGATTAAAAAATCTACAGTTTTTTCGATTTTCGGCAAAACGGTGCATAATTTTTTGCCACATGTATGGATTTTTTTAATCAGCAAGTCACCCTTAATCGAAATAATTCAAATTTCAAACAAAATATACACTTTTATTTTTTCGAAATTTTCAGCGAATACATACATACAAGTGGAAATTTTTCTCACGAACCGTTAGATGTAGAAAAATTTTAAGTATGGCAGAAGAACGAGCGGCCAATTTTATGTAGAAAATGTGTTTTCGCTTGACTCTCGGACCAAAATTGACGCCAATATAGCCGATTAACGAAATTTGATAAAAATCTAATGGTCTACAGTTTTTTCGACTTTCCGGCAAAACGGTTCATAATTTCTAGCCACATGTTAATATATTTTTAAACAGCAAGTCACCCTTAATCAAAGTAATTCAAATTTCAAACAAAATATTCACTTTTAATTTTCACGAAATTTTCAGCAATACAGACATCCAAGTGGAAATTTTTCTCACGAACAGTTAGATGTAGGAAAATTCTGAGTATGGCAGAAGAACGAGCGGCCAATTTTATGTAGGAAATGTGTTTTTGCTTGACTCTCGGACCAAAATTGACGCCAATATAGCCGATTAACGAAATTTGATAAAAATCCAATGGTCTACAGTTTTTTCGATTTTCCGGCAAAACGGTTTATAATTTCTAGCCACATGTTAATATATTTTTAAACAGCAAGTCACCCTTAATCAAAATAATTCAAATTTTAAACAAAATATTCACTTTTAATTTTCACGAAATTTTCAGCAAATACAGACATCCAAGTGGAAATTTTCTCACGAACCGTTAGATGTAGGAAAATTCTGAGTATGGCAGAAGAACGAGCGGCAACTTTATGTAGGAAATGTGTTTTCGCTTGAACCTCGGACCAAAATTGACGCCAATATAGCCGATTAACTAAATTTGATAAAAATCCAAGGGTACCCCTTGGAAAAATTTTTCCAAATTTTCCAAAAAAAAAATTTTGTTTAATGTTTTGGTACATGCACTTGGTCCAGCTTATTCCAAACATGTGGTTTTTTCTGATCCCTTACCCCCAGTTTGCCGGAAAAGAGGAAAAATCGGATTAAAAAATCTACAGTTTTTTCGATTTTTCGGCAAAACGGTGCATAATTTTTAGCCACATGTATGGATTTTTTTAATCAGCAAGTCGCCTTAATCGAAATAATGCAAATTTCAAACAAACTATACACTTTTAATTTTTTCGAAATTTTCAGCGAATACATACATCCAAGTGGAAATTTTTCTCACGAACCGTTAGATGTAGGAAAATTTTGAGTATGGCAGAAGAACGAGCGGCAATTTTATGTAGGAAATGTGTTTTCGCGTGACTTTCGGACCAAAATTGACGCCAATATAGCCGATTAACGAAATTTGATAAAAATCCAACGGTCTACAGTTTTTTCGATTTTCCGGCAAAACGGTTCATAATTTCTAGCCACATGTTAATATATTTTTAAACAGCAAGTCACCCCTAATTAAAATAATTTAATAATTTTCACGAAATTTTCAGCAAATACAGACATCCAAGTGGAAATTTTTCTCACGAACCGTTAGATGTAGGAAAATTCTAAGTATGGCAGAAGAACGAGCGGCCAATTTTATGTAGGAAATGTGTTTTCGCTTGACTCTCGGACCAAAATTGACGCCAATATAGCCGATTAACGAAATTTGATAAAAATCCAATGGTCTACAGTTTTTTCGATTTTCCGGCAAAACGGTTCATAATTTCTAGCCACATGTTAATATATTTTTAAACAGCAAGTCACCCTTAATCAAAATAATTCAAATTTTAAACAAAATATTCACTTTTAATTTTCACGAAATTTTCAGCAAATACAGACATCCAAGTGGAAATTTTTCTCACGAACTGTTAGATGTAGGAAAATTCTGAGTATGGCAGAAGAACGAGCGGCCAATTTTGTGTAGGAAATGTATTTTCGCTTGACTCTCGGACCAAAATTGACGCCAATATAGCCGATTAACTAAATTTGATAAAAATCCAAGGGTACTCCCTTGGAAAAATTTTTCCAAATTTTCCAAAAAAAAAAATTTTGTTTAATGTTTTGGTACATGCACTTGGTAAAGCTAATTCCAAACATGTGGTTTTTTCTGATCCCTTACCCCCAGTTTGCCGGAAAAGAGGAAAAATCGGATTAAAATATCTACAGTTTTTTCGATTTTTCGGCAAAACGGTGCATAATTTTTTGCGACATGTATGGATTTTTTTAATCAGCAAATCACCCTTAAACGAAATAATTCAAATTTCAAACAAAATATTCACCTTTAATTTTCACGAAATTTTCAGCAAATACAGACATCCAAGTGGAAATTTTTCTCACTAACCGTTAGATGTAGGAAAATTCTGAGTATGGCAGAAGAACGAGCGGCCAATTTTATGTAGGAAATGTGGTTTCGCTTGACTCTCGGACCAAAATTGACGCCAATATAGCCGATTAACGAAATTTGATAAAAATCCAAGGGTACCCCCTTGGAAAATTTTTTCCAAATTTTCCAAAAAAAATTTTGTTTAATATTTTGGTACATGCACTTGGTCCAGCTTATTCCAAACATGTGGTTTTTTCTGATCCCTTACCCCCAGTTTTCCGGAAAAGAGGAAAAATCGGATTAAAAAATCTACAGTTTTTTCGATTTTTCGGAAAAACGGTGCATAATTTTTTGCCACATGTATGGATTTTTTTAATCAGCAAGTCACCCTTAATCGAAATAATTCAAATTTCAAACAAAATATACACTTTTATTTTTTCGAAATTTTCAGCGAA
Organism: Diabrotica undecimpunctata; assembly: GCF_040954645.1. NCBI lineage: Eukaryota > Metazoa > Arthropoda > Insecta > Coleoptera > Chrysomelidae > Diabrotica > Diabrotica undecimpunctata. The sequence goes on from NC_092807.1 coordinate 75,204,054, forward strand.
TACATACATACAAGTGGAAATTTTTCTCACGAACCGTTAGATGTAGAAAAATTTTAAGTATGGCAGAAGAACGAGCGGCCAATTTTATGTAGAAAATGTGTTTTCGCTTGACTCTTGGACCAAAATTGACGCCAATATAGCCGATTAACGAAATTTGATAAAAATCCAATGGTCTACAGTTTTTTCGACTTTCCGGCAAAACGGTTCATAATTTCTAGCCACATGTTAATATATTTTTAAACAGCAAGTCACCCTTAATCAAAATAATTCAAATTTTAAACAAAATATTCACTTTTAATTTTCACGAAATTTTCAGCAAATACAGACATCCAAGTGGAAATTTTTCTCACGAACCGTTAGATGTAGAAAAATTCTGAGTATGGCAGAAGAACGAGCGGCAATTTTATGTAGGAAATGTGTTTTCGCTTGACTCTCGGACCAAAATTGACGCCAATATAGCCGATTAACTAAATTTGATAAAAATCCAAGGGTACCCCCTTGGAAAAATTTTTCCAAATTTTCCAAAAAAAAAAATTTTGTTTAATGTTTTGGTACATGCACTTGGTCCAGCTTATTCCAAACATGTGGTTTTTTCTGATCCCTTACCCCCAGTTTGCCGGAAAAGAGGAAAAATCGGATTAAAAAATCTACAGTTTTTTCGATTTTTCGGCAAAACGGTGCATAATTTTTAGCCACATGTATGGATTTTTTTAATCAGCAAGTCGCCCTTAATCGAAATAATGCAAATTTCAAACAAACTATACACTTTTAATTTTTTCGAAATTTTCAGCGAATACATACATCCAAGTGGAAATTTTTCTCACGAACCGTTAGATGTAGGAAAATTTTGAGTATGGCAGAAGAACGAGCGGCCAATTTTATGTAGGAAATGTGTTTTCGCTTGACTTTCGGACCAAAATTGACGCCAATATAGCCGATTAACGAAATTTGATAAAAATCCAACGGTCTACAGTTTTTTCGATTTTCCGGCAAAACGGTTCATAATTTCTAGCCACATGTTAATATATTTTTAAACAGCAAGTCACCCCTAATTAAAATAATTTAAATTTCAAACAAAATATTCACTTTTAATTTTCACGAAATTTTCAGCAAATACAGACATCCAAGTGGAAATTTTTCTCACGAACCGTTAGATGTAGGAAAATTCTAAGTATGGCAGAAGAACGAGCGGCCAATTTTATGTAGGAAATGTGTTTTCGCTTGACTCTCGGACCAAAATTGACGCCAATATAGCCGATTAACGAAATTTGATAAAAATCCAATGGTCTATAGTTTTTTCGATTTTCCGGCAAAACGGTTCATAATTTCTAGCCACATGTTAATATATTTTTAAACAGCAAGTCACCCTTAATCAAAATAATTCAAATTTTAAACAAAATATTCACTTTTAATTTTCACGAAATTTTCAGCAAATACAGACATCCAAGTGGAAATTTTTCTCACGAACTGTTAGATGTAGGAAAATTCTGAGTATGGCAGAAGAACGAGCGGCCAATTTTATGTAGGAAATGTATTTTCGCTTGACTCTCGGACCAAAATTGACGCCAATATAGCCGATTAACTAAATTTGATAAAAATCCAAGGGTACTCCCTTGGAAAAATTTTTCCAAATTTTCCAAAAAAAAAATTTTGTTTAATGTTTTGGTACATGCACTTGGTAAAGCTAATTCCAAACATGTGGTTTTTTCTGATCCCTTACCCCCAGTTTGCCGGAAAAGAGGAAAAATCGGATTAAAAAATCTACAGTTTTTTCGATTTTTCGGCAAAACGGTGCATAATTTTTTGCGACATGTATGGATTTTTTTAATCAGCAAGTCACCCTTAAACGAAATAATTCAAATTTCAAACAAAATATTCACTTTTAATTTTCACGAAATTTTCAGCAAATACAGACATCCAAGTGGAAATTTTTCTCACTAACCGTTAGATGTAGGAAAATTCTGAGTATGGCAGAAGAACGAGCGGCCAATTTTATGTAGGAAATGTGGTTTCGCTTGACTCTCGGACCAAAATTGACGCCAATATAGCCGATTAACGAAATTTGATAAAAATCCAAGGGTACCCCCTTGGAAAATTTTTTCCAAATTTTCCAAAAAAAAATTTTGTTTAATATTTTGGTACATGCACTTGGTCCAGCTTATTCCAAACATGTGGTTTTTTCTGATCCCTTACCCCCAGTTTTCCGGAAAAGAGGAAAAATCGGATTAAAAAATCTACAGTTTTTTCGATTTTTCGGAAAAACGGTGCATAATTTTTTGCCACATGTATGGATTTTTTTAATCAGCAAGTCACCCTTAATCGAAATAATTCAAATTTCAAACAAAATATACACTTTTATTTTTTCGAAATTTTCAGCGAATACATACATACAAGTGGAAATTTTTCTCACGAACCGTTAGATGTAGAAAAATTTTAAGTATGGCAGAAGAACGAGCGGCCAATTTTATGTAGAAAATGTGTTTTCGCTTGACTCTTGGACCAAAATTGACGCCAATATAGCCGATTAACGAAATTTGATAAAAATCCAATGGTCTACAGTTTTTTCGACTTTCCGGCAAAACGGTTCATAACTTCTAGCCACATGTTAATATATTTTTAAACAGCAAGTCACCCTTAATCAAAATAATTCAAATTTTAAACAAAATATTCACTTTTAATTTTCACGAAATTTTCAGCAAATACAGACATCCAAGTGGAAATTTTTCTCATGAACCGTTAGATGTAGGAAAATTCTGAGTATGGCAGAAGAACGAGCGGCCAATTTTATGTAGGAAATGTGTTTTCGCTTGACTCTCGGACCAAAATTGACGCCAATATAGCCGATTAACTAAATTTGATAAAAATCCAAGGGTACTCCCTTGGAAAAATTTTTCCAAATTTTCCAAAAAAAAAAATTTTGTTTAATGTTTTGGTACATGCATTTGGTAAAGCTAATTCCAAACATGTGGTTTTTTCTGATCCCTTACCCCAGTTTGCCGGAAAAGAGGAAAAATCGGATTAAAAAATCTACAGTTTTTTCGATTTTTCGGCAAAACGGTGCATAATTTTTTGCCACATGTATGGATTTTTTTAATCAGCAAGTCACCCTTAAACGAAATAATTCAAATTTCAAACAAAATATTCACTTTTAATTTTCACGAAATTTTCAGCAAATACAGACATCCAAGTGGAAATTTTTCTCACTAACCGTTAGATGTAGGAAAATTCTGAGTATGGCAGAAGAACGAGCGGCCAATTTTATGTAGGAAATGTGGTTTCGCTTGACTCTCGGACCAAAATTGACGCCAATATATCCGATTAACGAAATTTGATAAAAATCCAGGGGTACCCCCCTTGGAAAATTTTTTCCAAATTTTCCAAAAAAAAATTTTGTTTAATATTTTGGTACATGCACTTGGTCCAGCTTATTCCAAACATGTGATTTTTTCTGATCCCTTATCCCCAGTTTGCCGGAAAAGAGGAAAAATCGGATTAAAAAATCTACAGTTTTTTCGATTTTTCGGCAAAACGGTGCATAATTTTTTGCCACATGTATGGATTTTTTTAATCAGCAAGTCACCCTTAATCGAAATAATTCAAATTTCAAACAAAATATACACTTTTATTTTTTCGAAATTTTCAGCGAATACATACATACAAGTGGAAATTTTTCTCACGAACCGTTAGATGTAGAAAAATTTTAAGTATGGCAGAAGAACGAGCGGCCAATTTTATGTAGAAAATGTGTTTTCGCTTGACTCTCGGACCAAAATTGACGCCAATATAGCCGATTAACAAAATTTGATAAAAATCTAATGGTCTACAGTTTTTTCGACTTTCCGGCAAAACGGTTCATAATTTCTAGCCACATGTTAATATATTTTTAAACAGCAAGTCACCCTTAATCAAAGTAATTCAAATTTCAAACAAAATATTCACTTTTAATTTTCACGAAATTTTCAGCAAATACAGACATCCAAGTGGAAATTTTTCTCACGAACAGTTAGATGTAGGAAAATTCTGAGTATGGCAGAAGAACGAGCGGCCAATTTTATGTAGGAAATGTGATTTTGCTTGACTCTCGGACCAAAATTGACGCCAATATAGCCGATTAACGAAATTTGATAAAAATCCAATGGTCTACAGTTTTTTCGATTTTCCGGCAAAACGGTTTATAATTTCTAGCCACATGTTAATATATTTTTAAACAGCAAGTCACCCTTAATCAAAATAATTCAAATTTTAAACAAAATATTCACTTTTAATTTTCACGAAATTTTCAGCAAATACAGACATCCAAGTGGAAATTTTTCTCACGAACCGTTAGATGTAGGAAAATTCTGAGTATGGCAGAAGAACGAGCGGCAATTTTATGTAGGAAATGTGTTTTCGCTTGACTCTCGGACCAAAATTGACGCCAATATAGCCGATTAACTAAATTTGATAAAAATCCAAGGGTACCCCCTTGGAAAAATTTTTCCAAATTTTCCAAAAAAAAAAATTTTGTTTAATGTTTTGGTACATGCACTTGGTCCAGCTTATTCCAAACATGTGGTTTTTTTCTGATCCCTTACCCCCAGTTTGCCGGAAAAGAGGAAAAATCGGATTAAAAAATCTACAGTTTTTTCGATTTTTCGGCAAAACGGTGCATAATTTTTAGCCACATGTATGGATTTTTTTAATCAGCAAGTCACCCTTAATCGAAATAATTCAAATTTCAAACAAAATATACACTTTTATTTTTCGAAATTTTCAGCGAATACATACATACAAGTGGAAATTTTTCTCACGAACCGTTAGACGTAGAAAAATTTTAAGTATGGCAGAAGAACGAGCGGCCAATTTTATGTAGAAAATGTGTTTTCGCTTGACTCTCGGACCAAAATTGACGCCAATATAGCCGATTAACGAAATTTGATAAAAATCCAATGGTCTACACTTTTTTCGACTTTCCGGCAAAACGGTTCATAATTTCTAGCCACATGTTAATAGATTTTTAAACAGCAAGTCACCCTTAATCAAAGTAATTCAAATTTCAAACAAAATATTCACTTTTAATTTTCACGAAATTTTCAGCAAATACAGACATCCAAGTGGAAATTTTTCTCACGAACAGTTAGATGTAGGAAAATTCTGAGTATGGTAGAAGAACGAGCGGCCAATTTTATGTAGGAAATGTGTTTTTGCTTGACTCTCGGACCAAAATTGACGCCAATATAGCCGATTAACGAAATTTGATAAAAATCCAATGGTCTACAGTTTTTTCGATTTTCCGGCAAAACGGTTCATAATTTCTAGCCACATGTTAATATATTTTTAAACAGCAAGTCACCCTTAATCAAAATAATTCAAATTTTAAACAAAATATTCACTTTTAATTTTCACGAAATTTTCAGCAAATACAGACATCCAAGTGGAAATTTTTCTCACGGACCGTTAGATTTAGGAAAATTCTGAGTATGGCAGAAGAACGAGCGGCAATTTTATGTAGGAAATGTGTTTTCGCTTGACTCTCGGACCAAAATTGACGCCAATATAGCCGATTAACTAAATTTGATAAAAAACCAAGGGTACCCCCTTGGAAAATTTTTTCCAAATTTTCCAAAAAAAAAAATTTTGTTTAATGTTTTGGTACATGCACTTGGTCCAGCTTATTCCAAACATGTGGTTTTTTCTGATCCCTTACCCCCAGTTTGCCGGAAAAGAGGAAAAATCGGATTAAAAAATCTACAGTTTTTTCGATTTTTCGGCAAAACGGTGCATAATTTTTAGCCACATGTATGGATTTTTTTAATCAGCAAGTCGCCCTTAATCGAAATAATTCAAATTTCAAACAAAATATACACTTTTAATTTTTTCGAAATTTTCAGCGAATACATACATCCAAGTGGAAATTTTTCTCACGAACCGTTAGATGTAGGAAAATTTTGAGTATGGCAGAAGAACGAGCGGCCAATTTTATGTAGGAAATGTGGTTTCGCTTGACTCTCGGACCAAAATTGACGCCAATATATCCGATTAACGAAATTTAATAAAAATCCAAGGGTACCCCCCTTGGAAAATTTTTTCCAAATTTTCCAAAAAAAATTTTGTTTAATATTTTGGTACATGCACTTGGTCCAGCTTATTCCAAACATGTGGTTTTTTCCGATCCCTTACCCCCAGTTTGCCGGAAAAGAGGAAAAATCGGATTAAAAAATCTACAGTTTTTTCGATTTTTCGGCAAAACGGTGCATAATTTTTTGCCACATGTATGGATTTTTTTAATCAGCAAGTCACCCTTAATCGAAATAATTCAAATTTCAAACAAAATATACACTTTTATTTTTTCGAAATTTTCAGCGAATACATACATACAAGTGGAAATTTTTCTCACGAACCGTTAGACGTAGAAAAATTTTAAGTATGGCAGAAGAACGAGCGGCCAATTTTATGTAGAAAATGTGTTTTCGCTTGACTCTCGGACCAAAATTGACGCCAATATAGCCGATTAACGAAATTTGATAAAAATCCAATGGTCTACACTTTTTTCGACTTTCCGGCAAAACGGTTCATAATTTCTAGCCACATGTTAATAGATTTTTAAACAGCAAGTCACCCTTAATCAAAGTAATTCAAATTTCAAACAAAATATTCACTTTTAATTTTCACGAAATTTTCAGCAAATACAGACATCCAAGTGGAAATTTTTCTCACGAACAGTTAGATGTAGGAAAATTCTGAGTATGGCAGAAGAACGAGCGGCCAATTTTATGTAGGAAATGTGTTTTTGCTTGACTCTCGGACCAAAATTGACGCCAATATAGCCGATTAACGAAATTTGATAAAAATCCAATGGTCTAGAGTTTTTTCGATTTTCCGGCAAAACGGTTCATAATTTCTAGCCACATGTTAATATATTTTTAAACAGCAAGTCACCCTTAATCAAAATAATTCAAATTTTAAACAAAATATTCACTTTTAATTTTCACGAAATTTTCAGCAAATACAGACATCCAAGTGGAAATTTTTCTCACGGACCGTTAGATGTAGGAAAATTCTGAGTATGGCAGAAGAACGAGCGGCAATTTTATGTAGGAAATGTGTTTTCGCTTGACTCTCGGACCAAAATTGACGCCAATATAGCCGATTAACTAAATTTGATAAAAATCCAAGGGTACCCCCTTGGAAAAATTTTTCCAAATTTTCCAAAAAAAAAAATTTTGTTTAATGTTTTGGTACATGCACTTGGTCCAGCTTATTCCAAACATGTGGTTTTTTCTGATCCCTTACCCCCAGTTTGCCGGAAAAGAGGAAAAATCGGATTAAAAAATCTACAGTTTTTTCGATTTTTCGGCAAAACGGTGCATAATTTTTTGCCACATGTATGGATTTTTTTAATCAGCAAGTCACCCTTAAACGAAATAATTCAAATTTCAAACAAAATATTCACTTTTAATTTTCACGAAATTTTCAGCAAATACAGACATCCAAGTGGAAATTTTTTCTCACTAACCGTTAGATGTAGGAAAATTCTAAGTATGGCAGAAGAACGAGCGGCCAATTTTATGTAGGAAATGTGGTTTCGCTTGACTCTCGGACCAAAATTGACGCCAATATATCCGATTAACGAAATTTGATAAAAATCCAAGGGTACCCCCTTGGAAAATTTTTTCCAAATTTTCCAAAAAAAAATTTTGTTTAATATTTTGGTACATGCACTTGGTCCAGCTTATTCCAAACATGTGATTTTTTCTGATCCCTTATCCCCAGTTTGCCGGAAAAGAGGAAAAATCGGATTAAAAAATCTACAGTTTTTTCGATTTTTTCGGCAAAACGGTGCATAATTTTTTGCCACATGTATGGATTTTTTTAATCAGCAAGTCACCCTTAATCGAAATAATTCAAATTTCAAACAAAATATACACTTTTATTTTTTCGAAATTTTCAGCGAATACATACATACAAGTGGAAATTTTTCTCACGAACCGTTAGATGTAGAAAAATTTTAAGTATGGCAGAAGAACGAGCGGCCAATTTTATGTAGAAAATGTGTTTTCGCTTGACTCTCGGACCAAAATTGACGCCAATATAGCCGATTAACAAAATTTGATAAAAATCTAATGGTCTACAGTTTTTTCGACTTTCCGGCAAAACGGTTCATAATTTCTAGCCACATGTTAATATATTTTTAAACAGCAAGTCACCCTTAATCAAAGTAATTCAAATTTCAAACAAAATATTCACTTTTAATTTTCACGAAATTTTCAGCAAATACAGACATCCAAGTGGAAATTTTTCTCACGAACAGTTAGATGTAGGAAAATTCTGAGTATGGCAGAAGAACGAGCGGCCAATTTTATGTAGGAAATGTGATTTTGCTTGACTCTCGGACCAAATTGACGCCAATATAGCCGATTAACGAAATTTGATAAAAATCCAATGGTCTACAGTTTTTTCGACTTTCCGGCAAAACGGTTCATAATTTCTAGCACATGTTAATATATTTTTAAACAGCAAGTCACCCTTAATCAAAATAATTCAAATTTTAAACAAAATATTCACTTTTAATTTTCACGAAATTTTCAGCAAATACAGACATCCAAGTGGAAATTTTTCTCACGAACCGTTAGATGTAGGAAAATTCTGAGTATGGCAGAAGAACGAGCGGCAATTTTATGTAGGAAATGTGTTTTCGCTTGACTCTCGGACCAAAATTGACGCCAATATAGCCGATTAACTAAATTTGATAAAAATCCAAGGGTACCCCCTTGGAAAAATTTTTCCAAATTTTCCAAAAAAAAAATTTTGTTTAATGTTTTGGTACATGCACTTGGTCCAGCTTATTCCAAACATGTGGTTTTTTCTGATCCCTTACCCCCAGTTTGCCGGAAAAGAGGAAAAATCGGATTAAAAAATCTACAGTTTTTTCGATTTTTCGGCAAAACGGTGCATAATTTTTAGCCACATGTATGGATTTTTTTAATCAGCAAGTCACCCTTAATCGAAATAATTCAAATTTCAAACAAAATATACACTTTTATTTTTTCGAAATTTTCAGCGAATACATACATACAAGTGGAAATTTTTCTCACGAACCGTTAGACGTAGAAAAATTTTAAGTATGGCAGAAGAACGAGCGGCCAATTTTATGTAGAAAATGTGTTTTCGCTTGACTCTCGGACCAAAATTGACGCCAATATAGCCGATTAACGAAATTTGATAAAAATCCAATGGTCTACACTTTTTTCGACTTTCCGGCAAAACGGTTCATAATTTCTAGCCACATGTTAATAGATTTTTAAACAGCAAGTCACCCTTAATCAAAGTAATTCAAATTTCAAACAAAATATTCACTTTTAATTTTCACGAAATTTTCAGCAAATACAGACATCCAAGTGGAAATTTTTCTCACGAACAGTTAGATGTAGGAAAATTCTGAGTATGGCAGAAGAACGAGCGGCCAATTTTATGTGGGAAATGTGTTTTTGCTTGACTCTCGGACCAAAATTGACGCCAATATAGCCGATTAACGAAATTTGATAAAAATCCAATGGTCTACAGTTTTTTCGATTTTCCGGCAAAACGGTTCATAATTTCTAGCCACATGTTAATATATTTTTAAACAGCAAGTCACCCTTAATCAAAATAATTCAAATTTTAAACAAAATATTCACTTTTAATTTTCACGAAATTTTCAGCAAATACAGACATCCAAGTGGAAATTTTTCTCACGGACCGTTAGATGTAGGAAAATTCTGAGTATGGCAGAAGAACGAGCGGCAATTTTATGTAGGAAATGTGTTTTCGCTTGACTCTCGGACCAAAATTGACGCCAATATAGCCGATTAACTAAATTTGATAAAAAACCAAGGGTACCCCCTTGGAAAATTTTTTCCAAATTTTCCAAAAAAAAAAATTTTGTTTAATGTTTTGGTACATGCACTTGGTCCAGCTTATTCCAAACATGTGGTTTTTTCTGATCCCTTACCCCCAGTTTGCCGGAAAAGAGGAAAAATCGGATTAAAAAATCTACAGTTTTTTTGATTTTTCGGCAAAACGGTGCATAATTTTTAGCTACATGTATGGATTTTTTTAATCAGCAAGTCGCCCTTAATCGAAATAATTCAAATTTCAAACAAAATATACACTTTTATTTTTTCGAAATTTCAGCGAATACATACATACAAGTGGAAATTTTTCTCACGAACCGTTAGATGTAGAAAAATTTTAAGTATGGCAGAAGAACGAGCGGCCAATTTTATGTAGAAAATTTGTTTTCGCTTGACTCTCGGACCAAAATTGACGCCAATATAGCCGATTAACGAAATTTGATAAAAATCCAATGGTCTACAGTTTTTTCGACTTTCCGGCAAAACGGTTCATAATTTCTAGCCACATGTTAATATATTTTTAAACAGCAAGTCACCCTTAATCAAAGTAATTCAAATTTCAAACAAAATATTCACTTTTAATTTTCACGAAATTTTCAGCAAATACAGACATCCAAGTGGAAATTTTTCTCACGAACAGTTAGATGTAGGAAAATTCTGAGTATGGCAGAAGAACGAGCGGCCAATTTTATGTAGGAAATGTGTTTTTGCTTGACTCTCGGACCAAAATTGACGCCAATATAGCCGATTAACGAAATTTGATAAAAATCCAATGGTCTACAGTTTTTTCGATTTTCCGGCAAAACGGTTTATAATTTCTAGCCACATGTTAATATATTTTTAAACAGCAAGTCACCCTTAATCAAAATAATTCAAATTTTAAACAAAATATTCACTTTTAATTTTCACGAAATTTTCAGCAAATACAGACATCCAAGTGGAAATTTTTCTCACGAACCGTTAGATGTAGGAAAATTCTGAGTATGGCAGAAGAACGAGCGGCAATTTTATGTAGGAAATGTGTTTTCGCTTGACTCTCGGACCAAAATTGACGCCAATATAGCCGATTAACTAAATTTGATAAAAATCCAAGGGTACCCCCTTGGAAAATTTTTTCCAAATTTTCCAAAAAAAAAAATTTTGTTTAATGTTTTGGTACATGCACTTGGTCCAGCTTATTCCAAACATGTGGTTTTTTCTGATCCCTTACCCCCAGTTTGCCGGAAAAGAGGAAAAATCGGATTAAAAAATCTACAGTTTTTTCGATTTTTCGGCAAAACGGTGCATAATTTTTAGCCACATGTATGGATTTTTTTAATCAGCAAGTCGCCCTTAATCGAAATCATGCAAATTTCAAACAAACTATACACTTTTAATTTTTTCGAAATTTTCAGCGAATACATACATCCAAGTGGAAATTTTTCTCACGAACCGTTAGATGTAGGAAAATTTTGAGTATGGCAGAAGAACGAGCGGCCAATTTTATGTAGGAAATGTGTTTTCGCTTGACTTTCGGACCAAAATTGACGCCAATATAGCCGATTAACGAAATTTGATAAAAATCCAACGGTCTACAGTTTTTTCGATTTTCCGGCAAAACGGTTCATAATTTCTAGCCACATGTTAATATATTTTTAAACAGCAAGTCACCCCTAATTAAAATAATTTAAATTTCAAACAAAATATTCACTTTTAATTTTCACGAAATTTTCAGCAAATACAGACATCCAAGTGGAAATTTTTCTCACGAACCGTTAGATGTAGGAAAATTCTGAGTATGGCAGAAGAACGAGCGGCCAATTTTATGTAGGAAATGTATTTTCGCTTGACTCTCGGACCAAAATTGACGCCAATATAGCCGATTAACTAAATTTGATAAAAATCCAAGGGTACTCCCTTGGAAAAATTTTTCCAAATTTTCCAAAAAAAAAAATTTTGTTTAATGTTTTGGTACATGCACTTGGTAAAGCTAATTCCAAACATGTGGTTTTTTCTGATCCCTTACCCCCAGTTTGCCGGAAAAGAGGAAAAATCGGATTAAAAAATCTACAGTTTTTTCGATTTTTCGGCAAAACGGTGCATAATTTTTTGCGACATGTATGGATTTTTTTAATCAGCAAGTCACCCTTAAACGAAATAATTCAAATTTCAAACAAAATATTCACTTTTAATTTTCACGAAATTTTCAGCAAATACAGACATCCAAGTGGAAATTTTTCTCACTAACCGTTAGATGTAGGAAAATTCTGAGTATGGCAGAAGAACGAGCGGCCAATTTTATGTAGGAAATGTGGTTTCGCTTGACTCTCGGACCAAAATTGACGCCAATATAGCCGATTAACGAAATTTGATAAAAATCCAAGGGTACCCCCTTGGAAAATTTTTTCCAAATTTTCCAAAAAAAATTTTGTTTAATATTTTGGTACATGCACTTGGTCCAGCTTATTCCAAACATGTGGTTTTTTCTGATCCCTTACCCCCAGTTTTCCGGAAAAGAGGAAAAATCGGATTAAAAAATCTACAGTTTTTTCGATTTTTCGGAAAAACGGTGCATAATTTTTTGCCACATGTATGGATTTTTTTAATCAGCAAGTCACCCTTAATCGAAATAATTCAAATTTCAAACAAAATATACACTTTTATTTTTTCGAAATTTTCAGCGAATACATACATACAAGTGGAAATTTTTCTCACGAACCGTTAGATGTAGAAAAATTTTAAGTATGGCAGAAGAACGAGCGGCCAATTTTATGTAGAAAATGTGTTTTCGCTTGACTCTCGGACCAAAATTGACGCCAATATAGCCGATTAACGAAATTTGATAAAAATCCAATGGTCTACAGTTTTTTCGACTTTCCGGCAAAACGGTTCATAATTTCTAGCCACATGTTAATAGATTTTTAAACAGCAAGTCACCCTTAATCAAAGTAATTCAAATTTCAAACAAAATATTCACTTTTAATTTTCACGAAATTTTCAGCAAATACAGACATCCAAGTGGAAATTTTTCTCACGAACAGTTAGATGTAGGAAAATTCTGAGTATGGCAGAAGAACGAGCGGCCAATTTTATGTAGGAAATGTGTTTTTGCTTGACTCTCGGACCAAAATTGACGCCAATATAGCCGATTAACGAAATTTGATAAAAATCCAATAGTCTACAGTTTTTTCGATTTTCCGGCAAAACGGTTCATAATTTCTAGCCACATGTTAATATATTTTTAAACAGCAAGTCACCCTTAATCAAAATAATTCAAATTTTAAACAAAATATTCACTTTTAATTTTCACGAAATTTTCAGCAAATACAGACATCCAAGTGGAAATTTTTCTCACGAACCGTTAGATGTAGGAAAATTCTGAGTATGGCAGAAGAACGAGCGGCAATTTTATGTAGGAAATGTGTTTTCGCTTGACTCTCGGACCAAAATTGACGCCAATATAGCCGATTAACGAAATTTGATAAAAATCCAATGGTCTACAGTTTTTTCGATTTTCCGGCAAAACGGTTCATAATTTCTAGCCACATGTTAATATATTTTTAAACAGCAAGTCACCCTTAATCAAAATAATTCAAATTTTAAACAAAATATTCACTTTTAATTTTCACGAAATTTTCAGCAAATACAGACATCCAAGTGGAAATTTTTCTCACGAACCGTTAGATGTAGGAAAATTCTGAGTATGGCAGAAGAACGAGCGGCAATTTTATGTAGGAAATGTGTTTTCGCTTGACTCTCGGACCAAAATTGACGCCAATATAGCCGATTAACTAAATTTGATAAAAATCCAAGGGTACCCCCTTGGAAAAATTTTTCCAAATTTTCCAAAAAAAAAAATTTTGTTTAATGTTTTGGTACATGCACTTGGTCCAGCTTATTCCAAACATGTGGTTTTTTCTGATCCCTTACCCCCAGTTTGCCGGAAAAGAGGAAAAATCGGATTAAAAAATCTACAGTTTTTTCGATTTTTCGGCAAAACGGTGCATAATTTTTAGCCACATGTATGGATTTTTTTAATCAGCAAGTCGCCCTTAATCGAAATAATTCAAATTTCAAACAAAATATACACTTTTAATTTTTTCGAAATTTTCAGCGAATACATACATCCAAGTGGAAATTTTTCTCACGAACCGTTAGATGTAGGAAAATTTTGAGTATGGCAGAAGAACGAGCGGCCAATTTTATGTAGGAAATGTGGTTTCGCTTGACTCTCGGACCAAAATTGACGCCAATATATCCGATTAACGAAATTTAATAAAAATCCAAGGGTACCCCCTTGGAAAATTTTTTCCAAATTTTCCAAAAAAAATTTTGTTTAATATTTTGGTACATGCACTTGGTCCAGCTTATTCCAAACATGTGGATTTTCTGATCCCTTACCCCCAGTTTGCCGGAAAAGAGGAAAAATCGGATTAAAAAATCTACAGTTTTTTCGATTTTTCGGCAAAACGGTGCATAATTTTTTGCCACATGTATGGATTTTTTTAATCAGCAAGTCATCCTTAATCGAAATAATTCAAATTTCAAACAAAATATACACTTTTATTTTTTCGAAATTTTCAGCGAATACATACATACAAGTGGAAATTTTTCTCACAAACCGTTAGATGTAGAAAAATTTTAAGTATGGCAGAAGAACGAGCGGCCAATTTTATGTAGGAAATGTGTTTTTGCTTGACTCTCGGACGAAAATTGACGTGAATATAGCCGATTAACGAAATTTGATAAAAATCCAATGGTCTACAGTTTTTTCGATTTTCCGGCAAAACGGTTCATTATTTCTAGCCACATGTTAATATATTTTTAAACAGCAAGTCATTCTTAATCAAAATAATTCAAATTTTAAACAAAATATTCACTTTTAATTTTCACGAAATTTTCAGCAAATACAGACATCCAAGTGGAAATTTTTCTCACGAACCGTTAGATGTAGGAAAATTCTGAGTATGGCAGAAGAACGAGCGGCAATTTTATGTAGGAAATGTGTTTTCGCTTGACTCTCGGACCAAAATTGCCGCCAATATAGCCGATTAACTAAATTTGATAAAAATCCAAGGGTACCCCCTTGGAAAAATTTTTCCAAATTTTCCAAAAAAAAAAATTTTGTTTAATGTTTTGGTACATGCACTTGGTCCAGCTTATTCCAAACATGTGGTTTTTTCTGATCCCTTACCCCCAGTTTGCCGGAAAAGAGGAAAAATCGCATTAAAAAATCTACAGTTTTTTCGATTTTTCGGCAAAACGGTGCATAATTTTTAGCCACATGTATGGATTTTTTTAATTAGCAAGTCGCCCTTAATCGAAATAATTCAAATTTCAATCAAAATATACACTTTTAATTTTTTCG
This sequence comes from Diabrotica undecimpunctata, assembly GCF_040954645.1. Lineage (NCBI taxonomy): Eukaryota > Metazoa > Arthropoda > Insecta > Coleoptera > Chrysomelidae > Diabrotica > Diabrotica undecimpunctata. Next base: position 75,219,273 of record NC_092807.1, read on the forward strand.
AAATTTTCAGCGAATACATACATCCAAGTGGAAATTTTTCTCACGAACCGTTAGATGTAGGAAAATTTTGAGTATGGCAGAAGAACGAGCGGCCAATTTTATGTCGGAAATGTGTTTTCGCTTGACTTTCGGACCAAAATTGACGCCAATATAGCCGATTAACGAAATTTGATAAAAATCCAACGGTCTACAGTTTTTTCGATTTTCCGGCAAAACGGTTCATAATTTCTAGCCACATGTTAATATATTTTTAAACAGCAAGTCACCCCTAATTAAAATAATTTAAATTTCAAACAAAATATTCACTTTTAATTTTCACGAAATTTTCAGCAAATACAGACATCCAAGTGGAAATTTTTCTCACGAACCGTTAGATGTAGGAAAATTCTAAGTATGGCAGAAGAACGAGCGGCCAATTTTATGTAGGAAATGTGTTTTCGCTTGACTCTCGGACCAAAATTGACGCCAATATAGCCGATTAACGAAATTTGATAAAAATCCAATGGTCTACAGTTTTTTCGATTTTCCGGCAAAACGGTTCATAATTTCTAGCCACATGTTAATATATTTTTAAACAGCAAGTCACCCTTAATCAAAATAATTCAAATTTTAAACAAAATATTCACTTTTAATTTTCACGAAATTTTCAGCAAATACAGACATCCAAGTGGAAATTTTTCTCACGAACCGTTAGATGTAGGAAAATTCTGAGTATGGCAGAAGAACGAGCGGCAATTTTATGTAGGAAATGTGTTTTCGCTTGACTCTCGGACCAAAATTGACGCCAATATAGCCGATTAACTAAATTTGATAAAAATCCAAGGGTACCCCCTTGGAAAAATTTTTCCAAATTTTCCAAAAAAAAAAATTTTGTTTAATGTTTTGGTACATGCACTTGGTCCAGCTTATTCCAAACATGTGGTTTTTTCTGATCCCTTACCCCCAGTTTGCCGGAAAAGAGGAAAAATCGGATTAAAAAATCTACAGTTTTTTCGATTTTTCGGCAAAACGGTGCATAATTTTTAGCCACATATATGGATTTTTTTAATCAGCAAGTCGCCCTTAATCGAAATAATGCAAATTTCAAACAAACTATACACTTTTAATTTTTTCGAAATTTTCAGCGAATACATACATCCAAGTGGAAATTTTTCTCACGAACCGTTAGATGTAGGAAAATTTTGAGTATGGCAGAAGAACGAGCGGCCAATTTTATGTAGGAAATGTGTTTTCGCTTGACTTTCGGACCAAAATTGACGCCAATATAGCCGATTAACGAAATTTGATAAAAATCCAACGGTCTACAGTTTTTTCGATTTTCCGGCAAAACGGTTCATAATTTCTAGCCACATGTTAATATATTTTTAAACAGCAAGTCACCCCTAATTAAAATAATTTAAATTTCAAACAAAATATTCACTTTTAATTTTCACGAAATTTTCAGCAAATACAGACATCCAAGTGGAAATTTTTCTCACGAACCGTTAGATGTAGGAAAATTCTAAGTATGGCAGAAGAACGAGCGGCCAATTTTATGTAGGAAATGTGTTTTCGCTTGACTCTCGGACCAAAATTGACGCCAATATAGCCGATTAACGAAATTTGATAAAAATCCAATGGTCTACAGTTTTTTCGATTTTCCGGCAAAACGGTTCATAATTTCTAGCCACATGTTAATATATTTTTAAACAGCAAGTCACCCTTAATCAAAATAATTCAAATTTTAAACAAAATATTCACTTTTAATTTTCACGAAATTTTCAGCAAATACAGACATCCAAGTGGAAATTTTTCTCACGAACTGTTAGATGTAGGAAAATTCTGAGTATAGCAGAAGAACGAGCGGCCAATTTTGTGTAGGAAATGTATTTTCGCTTGACTCTCGGACCAAAATTGACGCCAATATAGCCGATTAACTAAATTTTATAAAAATCCAAGGGTACTCCCTTGGAAAAATTTTTCCAAATTTTCCAAAAAAAAAAATTTTGTTTAATGTTTTGGTACATGCACTTGGTAAAGCTAATTCCAAACATGTGGTTTTTTCTGATCCCTTACCCCCAGTTTGCCGGAAAAGAGAAAAAATCGGATTAAAAAATCTACAGTTTTTTCGATTTTTCGGCAAAACGGTGCATAATTTTTTGCGACATGTATGGATTTTTTTAATCAGCAAATCACCCTTAAACGAAATAATTCAAATTTCAAACAAAATATTCACTTTTAATTTTCACGAAATTTTCAGCAAATACAGACATCCAAGTGGAAATTTTTCTCACTAACCGTTAGATGTAGGAAAATTCTGAGTATGGCAGAAGAACGAGCGGCCAATTTTATGTAGGAAATGTGGTTTCGCTTGACTCTCGGACCAAAATTGACGCCAATATAGCCGATTAACGAAATTTGATAAAAATCCAAGGGTACCCCCTTGGAAATTTTTTTCCAAATTTTCCAAAAAAAAATTTTGTTTAATATTTTGGTACATGCACTTGGTCCAGCTTATTCCAAACATGTGGTTTTTTCTGATCCCTTACCCCCAGTTTTTCGGAAAAGGGGAAAAATCGGATTAAAAAATCTACAGTTTTTTCGATTTTTCGGAAAAACGGTGCATAATTTTTTGCCACATGTATGGATTTTTTTAATCAGCAAGTCACCCTTAATCGAAATAATTCAAATTTCAAACAAAATATACACTTTTATTTTTTCGAAATTTTCAGCGAATACATACATACAAGTGGAAATTTTTCTCACGAACCGTTAGATGTAGAAAAATTTTAAGTATGGCAGAAGAACGAGCGGCCAATTTTATGTAGAAAATGTGTTTTCGCTTGACTCTTGGACCAAAATTGACGCCAATATAGCCGATTAACGAAATTTGATAAAAATCCAATGGTCTACAGTTTTTTCGACTTTCCGGCAAAACGGTTCATAATTTCTAGCCACATGTTAATATATTTTTAAACAGCAAGTCACCCTTAATCAAAATAATTCAAATTTTAAACAAAATATTCACTTTTAATTTTCACGAAATTTTCAGCAAATACAGACATTCAAGTGGAAATTTTTCTCACGAACCGTTAGATGTAGGAAAATTCTGAGTATGACAGAAGAACGAGCGGCAATTTTATGTAGGAAATGTGTTTTCGCTTGACTCTCGGACCAAAATTGACGCCAATATAGCCGATTAACTAAATTTGATAAAAATCCAAGGGTACCCCCTTGGAAAAATTTTTCCAAATTTTCCAAAAAAAAAAATTTTGTTTAATGTTTTGGTACATGCACTTGGTCCAGCTTATTCCAAACATGTGGTTTTTTCTGATCCCTTACCCCCAGTTTGCCGGAAAAGAGGAAAAATCGGATTAAAAAATCTACAGTTTTTTCGATTTTTCGGCAAAACGGTGCATAATTTTTAGCCACATGTATGGATTTTTTTAATCAGCAAGTCGCCCTTAATCGAAATAATGCAAATTTCAAACAAACTATACACTTTTAATTTTTTCGAAATTTTCAGCGAATACATACATCCAAGTGGAAATTTTTCTCACGAACCGTTAGATGTAGGAAAATTTTGAGTATGGCAGAAGAACGAGCGGCCAATTTTATGTAGGAAATGTGTTTTCGCTTGACTTTCGGACCAAAATTGACGCCAATATAGCCGATTAACGAAATTTGATAAAAATCCAACGGTCTACAGTTTTTTCTATTTTCCGGCAACACGGTTCATAATTTCTAGCCACATGTTAATATATTTTTAAACAGCAAGTCACCCCTAATTAAAATAATTTAAATTTCAAACAAAATATTCACTTTTAATTTTCACGAAATTTTCAGCAAATACAGACATCCAAGTGGAAATTTTTCTCACGAACCGTTAGATGTAGGAAAATTCTAAGTATGGCAGAAGAACGAGCGGCCAATTTTATGTAGGAAATGTGTTTTCGCTTGACTCTCGGACCAAAATTGACGCCAATATAGCCGATTAACGAAATTTGATAAAAATCCAATGGTCTACAGTTTTTTCGATTTTCCGGCAAAACGGTTCATAATTTCTAGCCACATGTTAATATATTTTTAAACAGCAAGTCACCCTTAATCAAAATAATTCAAATTTTAAACAAAATATTCAGTTTTAATTTTCACGAAATTTTCAGCAAATACAGACATCCAAGTGGAAATTTTTCTCACGAACCGTTAGATGTAGGAAAATTCTGAGTATGGCAGAAGAACGAGCGGCAATTTTATGTAGGAAATGTGTTTTCGCTTGACTCTCGGACCAAAATTGACGCCAATATAGCCGATTAACTAAATTTGATAAAAATCCAAGGGTACCCCCTTGGAAAAATTTTTCCAAATTTTCCAAAAAAAAAAATTTTGTTTAATGTTTTGGTACATGCACTTGGTCCAGCTTATTCCAAACATGTGGTTTTTTCTGATCCCTTACCCCCAGTTTGCCGGAAAAGAGGAAAAATCGGATTAAAAAATCTACAGTTTTTTCGATTTTTCGGCAAAACGGTGCATAATTTTTAGCCACATGTATGGATTTTTTTAATCAGCAAGTCGCCCTTAATCGAAATAATGCAAATTTCAAACAAACTATACACTTTTAATTTTTTCGAAATTTTCAGCGAATACATACATCCAAGTGGAAATTTTTCTCACGAACCGTTAGATGTAGGAAAATTTTGAGTATGGCAGAAGAACGAGCGGCCAATTTTATGTAGGAAATGTGTTTTCGCTTGACTTTCGGACCAAAATTGACGCCAATATAGCCGATTAACGAAATTTGATAAAAATCCAACGGTCTACAGTTTTTTCGATTTTCCGGCAAAACGGTTCATAATTTCTAGCCACATGTTAATATATTTTTAAACAGCAAGTCACCCCTAATTAAAATAATTTAAATTTCAAACAAAATATTCACTTTTAATTTTCACGAAATTTTCAGCAAATACAGACATCCAAGTGGAAATTTTTCTCACGAACCGTTAGATGTAGGAAAATTCTAAGTATGGCAGAAGAACGAGCGGCCAATTTTATGTAGGAAATGTGTTTTCGCTTGACTCTCGGACCAAAATTGACGCCAATATAGCCGATTAACGAAATTTGATAAAAATCCAATGGTCTACAGTTTTTTCGATTTTCCGGCAAAACGGTTCATAATTTCTAGCCACATGTTAATATATTTTTAAACAGCAAGTCACCCTTAATCAAAATAATTCAAATTTTAAACAAAATATTCACTTTTAATTTTCACGAAATTTTCAGCAAATACAGACATCCAAGTGGAAATTTTTCTCACGAACTGTTAGATGTAGGAAAATTCTGAGTATGGCAGAAGAACGAGCGGCCAATTTTGTGTAGGAAATGTATTTTCGCTTGACTCTCGGACCAAAATTGACGCCAATATAGCCGATTAACTAAATTTGATAAAAATCCAAGGGTACTCCCTTGGAAAAATTTTTCCAAATTTTCCAAAAAAAAAAATTTTGTTTAATGTTTTGGTACATGCACTTGGTAAAGCTAATTCCAAACATGTGGTTTTTTCTGATCCCTTACCCCCAGTTTGCCGGAAAAGAGGAAAAATCGGATTAAAAAATCTACAGTTTTTTCGATTTTTCTGCAAAACGGTGCATAATTTTTTGCGACATGTATGGATTTTTTTAATCAGCAAATCACCCTTAAACGAAATAATTCAAATTTCAAACAAAATATTCACTTTTAATTTTCACGAAATTTTCAGCAAATACAGACATCCAAGTGGAAATTTTTCTCACTAACCGTTAGATGTAGGAAAATTCTGAGTATGGCAGAAGAACGAGCGGCCAATTTTATGTAGGAAATGTGGTTTCGCTTGACTCTCGGACCAAAATTAACGCCAATATAGCCGATTAACGAAATTTGATAAAAATCCAAGGGTACCCCCTTGGAAAATTTTTTCCAAATTTTCCAAAAAAAAATTTTGTTTAATATTTTGGTACATGCACTTGGTCCAGCTTATTCCAAACATGTGGTTTTTTCTGATCCCTTACCCCCAGTTTTCCGGAAAAGGGGAAAAATCGGATTAAAAAATCTACAGTTTTTTCGATTTTTCGGAAAAACGGTGCATAATTTTTTGCCACATGTATGGATTTTTTTAATCAGCAAGTCACCCTTAATCGAAATAATTCAAATTTCAAACAAAATATACACTTTTATTTTTTCGAAATTTTCAGCGAATACATACATACAAGTGGAAATTTTTCTCACGAACCGTTAGATGTAGAAAAATTTTAAGTATGGCAGAAGAACGAGCGGCCAATTTTATGTAGAAAATGTGTTTTCGCTTGACTCTTGGACCAAAATTGACGCCAATATAGCCGATTAACGAAATTTGATAAAAATCCAATGGTCTACAGTTTTTTCGACTTTCCGGCAAAACGGTTCATAATTTCTAGCCACATGTTAATATATTTTTAAACAGCAAGTCACCCTTAATCAAAATAATTCAAATTTTAAACAAAATATTCACTTTTAATTTTCACGAAATTTTCAGCAAATACAGACATCCAAGTGGAAATTTTTCTCACGAACCGTTAGATGTAGGAAAATTCTGAGTCTGGCAGAAGAACGAGCGGCAATTTTATGTAGGAAATGTGTTTTCGCTTGACTCTCGGACCAAAATTGACGCCAATATAGCCGATTAACTAAATTTGATAAAAATCCAAGGGTACCCCCTTGGAAAAATTTTTCCAAATTTTCCAAAAAAAAAAATTTTGTTTAATGTTTTGGTACATGCACTTGGTCCAGCTTATTCCAAACATGTGGTTTTTTCTGATCCCTTACCCCCAGTTTGCCGGAAAAGAGGAAAAATCGGATTAAAAAATCTACAGTTTTTTCGATTTTTCGGCAAAACGGTGCATAATTTTTAGCCACATGTATGGATTTTTTTAATCAGCAAGTCGCCCTTAATCGAAATAATGCAAATTTCAAACAAACTATACACTTTTAATTTTTTCGAAATTTTCAGCGAATACATACATCCAAGTGGAAATTTTTCTCACGAACCGTTAGATGTAGGAAAATTTTGAGTATGGCAGAAGAACGAGCGGCCAATTTTAAGTAGGAAATGTGTTTTCGCTTGACTTTCGGACCAAAATTGACGCCAATATAGCCGATTAACGAAATTTGATAAAAATCCAACGGTCTACAGTTTTTTCGATTTTCCGGCAAAACGGTTCATAATTTCTAGCCACATGTTAATATATTTTTAAACAGCAAGTCACCCCTAATTAAAATAATTTAAATTTCAAACAAAATATTCACTTTTAGTTTTCACGAAATTTTCAGCAAATACAGACATCCAAGTGGAAATTTTTCTCACGAACCGTTAGATGTAGGAAAATTCTGAGTATGGCAGAAGAACGAGCGGCCAATTTTATGTAGGAAATGTGTTTTCGCTTGACTCTCGGACCAAAATTGACGCCAATATAGCCGATTAACGAAATTTGATAAAAATCCAATGGTCTACAGTTTTTTCGATTTTCCGGCAAAACGGTTCATAATTTCTAGCCACATGTTAATATATTTTTAAACAGCAAGTCACCCTTAATCAAAATAATTCAAATTTTAAACAAAATATTCACTTTTAATTTTCACGAAATTTTCAGCAAATACAGACATCCAAGTGGAAATTTTTCTCACTAACCGTTAGATGTAGGAAAATTCTGAGTATGGCAGAAGAACGAGCGGCCAATTTTATGTAGGAAATGTGGTTTCGCTTGACTCTCGGACCAAAATTGACGCCAATATAGCCGATTAACGAAATTTGATAAAAATCCAAGGGTACCCCCTTGGAAAATTTTTTCCAAATTTTCCAAAAAAAAATTTTGTTTAATATTTTGGTACATGCACTTGGTCCAGCTTATTCCAAACATGTGGTTTTTTCTGATCCCTTACCCCCAGTTTTCCGGAAAAGAGGAAAAATCGGATTAAAAAATCTACAGCTTTTTCGATTTTTCGGCAAAACGGTGCATAATTTTTAGCCACATGTATGGATTTTTTTAATCAGCAAGTCGCCCTTAATCGAAATAATTCAAATTTCAAACAAAATATACACTTTTAATTTTTTCGAAATTTTCAGCGAATACATACATCCAAGTGGAAATTTTTCTCACGAACCGTTAGATGTAGGAAAATTCTGAGTATGGCAGAAGAACGAGCGGCAATTTTATGTAGGAAACGTGTTTTCGCTTGACTCTCGGACCAAAATTGACGCCAATATAGCCGATTAACTAAATTTGATAAAAATCCAAGGGTACCCCCTTGGAAATATTTTTCCAAATTTTCCAAAAAAAAAAATTTTGTTTAATGTTTTGGTACATGCACTTGGTCCAGCTTATTCCAAACATGTGGTTTTTTCTGATCCCTTACCCCCAGTTTGCCGGAAAAGAGGAAAAATCGCATTAAAAAATCTACAGTTTTTTCGATTTTTCGGCAAAACGGTGCATAATTTTTAGCCACATGTATGGATTTTTTTAATCAGCAAGTCGCCCTTAATCGAAATAATTCAAATTTCAAACAAAATATACACTTTTAATTTTTTCGAAATTTTCACGAATACATACATCCAAGTGGAAATTTTTCTCACGAACCGTTAGATGTAGGAAAATTTTGAGTATCGCAGAAGAACGAGCGGCCAATTTTATGTAGGAAATGTGTTTTCGCTTGACTTTCGGACCAAAATTGAGGCCAATATAGCCGATTAACGAAATTTGATAAAAATCCAACGGTCTACAGTTTTTTCGATTTTCCGGCAAAACGGTTCATAATTTCTAGCCACATGTTAATATATTTTTAAACAGCAAGTCACCCCTAATTAAAATAATTTAAATTTCAAACAAAATATTCACTTTTAATTTTCAAGAAATTTTCAGCAAATACAGACATCCAAGTGGAAATTTTTCTCACGAACCGTTAGATGTAGGAAAATTCTAAGTATGGCAGAAGAACGAGCGGCCAATTCTATGTAGGAAATGTGTTTTCGCTTGACTCTCGGACCAAAAATGACGCCAATATAGCCGATTAACGAAATTTGATAAAAATCCAATGGTCTACAGTTTTTTCGATTTTCCGGCAAAACGGTTCATAATTTCTAGCCACATGTTAATATATTTTTAAACAGCAAGTCACCCTTAATCAAAATAATTCAAATTTTAATCAAAATATTCACTTTTAATTTTCACGAAATTTTCAGCAAATACAGACATACAAGTGGAAATTTTTCTCACGAACCGTTAGATGTAGGAAAATTCTGAGTATGGCAGAAGAACGAGCGGCCAATTTTATGTGGGAAATGTATTTTCGCTTGACTCTCGGACCAAAATTGACGCCAATATAGCCGATTAACTAAATTTGATAAAAATCCAAGGGTACCCCATTGGAAAAATTTTTCCAAATTTTCCAAAAAAAAAAAAATTTTGTTTAATGTTTTGGTACATGCACTTGGTAAAGCTAATTCCAAACATGTGGTTTTTTCTGATCCCTTACCCCCAGTTTGCCGGAAAAGAGGAAAAATCGGATTAAAAAATCTACAGTTTTTTCGATTTTTCGGCAAAACGGTGCATAATTTTTTGGCACATGTATGGATTTTTTTAATCAGCAAGTCACCCTTAAACGAAATAATTCAAATTTCAAACAAAATATTCACTTTTAATTTTTACGAAATTTTCAGCAAATACAGACATCCAAGTGGAAATTTTTCTCACTAACCGTTAGATGTAGGAAAATTCTGAGTATGGCAGAAGAACGAGCGGCCAATTTTATGTAGGAAATGTGGTTTCGCTTGACTCTCGGACCAAAATTGACGCCAATATAGCCGATTAACGAAATTTGATAAAAATCCAAGATTACCCCCTTGGAAAATTTTTTCCAAATTTTCCAAAAAAAAAATTTGTTTAATATTTTGGTACATGCACTTGGTCCAGCTTATTCCAAACATGTGGTTTTTTCTGATCCCTTACACCAGTTTGCCGGAAAAGAGGAAAAATCGGATTAAAAAATCTACAGTTTTTTCGATTTTTCGGCAAAACGGTGCATAATTTTTTGCACATGTATGGATTTTTTTAATCAGCAAGTCACCCTTAATCGAAATAATTCAAATTTCAAACAAAATATACGCTTTTATTTTTTCGAAATTTTCAGCGAATACATACATACAAGTGGAAATTTTTCTCACGAACCGTTAGATGTAGAAAAATTTTAAGTATGGCAGAAGAACGAGCGGCCAATTTTATGTAGAAAATGTGTTTTCGCTTGACTCTCGGGCCAAAATTGACGCCAATATAGCCGATTAACGAAATTTGATAAAAATCCCATGGTCTACAGTTTTTTCGACTTTCCGGCAAAACGGTTCATAATTTCTAGCCACATGTTAATATATTTTTAAACAGCAAGTCACCCTTAATCAAAGTAATTCAAATTTCAAACAAAATATTCACTTTTAATTTTCACGAAATTTTCAGCAAATACAGACATCCAAGTGGAAATTTTTCTCACGAACAGTTAGATGTAGGAAAATTCTGAGTACGGCAGAAGAACGAGCGGCCAATTTTATGTAGGAAATGTGTTTTCGCTTGACTCTCGGACCAAAATTGACGCCAATATAGCCGATTAACGAAATTTGATAAAAATCCAACGGTCTACAGTTTTTTCGATTTTCCGGCAAAACGGTTCATAATTTCTAGCCACATGTTAATATATTTTTAAACAGCAAGTCACCCCTAATTAAAATAATTTAAATTTCAAACAAAATATTCACTTTTAATTTTCACGAAATTTTCAGCAAATACAGACATCTAAGTGGAAATTTTTCTCACGAACCGTTAGATGTAGGAAAATTCTAAGTATGGCAGAAGAACGAGCGGCCAATTTTATGTAGGAAATGTGTTTTCGCTTGACTGTCGGACCAAAATTGACGCCAATATAGCCGATTAACGAAATTTGATAAAAATCCAATGGTCTACAGTTTTTTCGATTTTCCGGCAAAACGGTTCATAATTTCTAACCACATGTTAATATATTTTTAAACAGCAAGTCACCCTGAATCAAAATAATTCAAATTTTAAACAAAATATTCACTTTTAATTTTCACGAAATTTTCAGCAAATACAGACATCCAAGTGGAAATTTTTCTCACGAACCGTTAGATGTAGGAAAATTCTGAGTATGGCAGAAGAACGAGCGGCCAATTTTATGTAGGAAATTTATTTTCGCTTGACTCTCGGACCAAAATTGACGCCAATATAGCCGATTAACTAAATTTCATAAAAATCCAAGGGTACTCCCTTGGAAAAAAAAAATTTTGTTTAATGTTTTGGTACATGCACTTGGTAAAGCTAATTCCAAACATGTGGTTTTTTCTGATCCCTTACCCCCAGTTTGCCGGAAAAGAGGAAAAATCGGATTAAAAAATCTACAGTTTTTTCGATTTTTCGGCAAAACGGTGCATAATTTTTTGCCACATGTATGGATTTTTTTAATCAGCAAGTCACCCTTAAACGAAATAATTCAAATTTCAAACAAAATATTCACTTTTAATTTTCACGAAATTTTCAGCAAATACAGACATCCAAGTGGAAATTTTTCTCACTAACCGTTAGATGTAGGAAAATTCTGAGTATGGCAGAAGAACGAGCGGCCAATTTTATGTAGGAAATGTGGTTTCGCTTGACTCTCGGACCAAAATTGACGCCAATATAGCCGATTAACTAAATTTGATAAAAATCCAAGGGTACCCCCTTGGAAAAATTTTTCCAAATTTTCCAAAAAAAAAAATTTTGTTTAATGTTTTGGTACATGCACTTGGTCCAGCTTATTCCAAACATGTGGTTTTTTCTGATCCCTTACCCCCAGTTTGCCGGAAAAGAGGAAAAATCGGATTAAAAAATCTACAGTTTTTTCGATTTTTCGGCAAAACGGTGCATAATTTTTAGCCACATGTATGGATTTTTTTAATCAGCAAGTCGCCCTTAATCGAAATAATGCAAATTTCAAACAAACTATACACTTTTAATTTTTTCGAAATTTTCAGCGAATACATACATCCAAGTGGAAATTTTTCTCACGAACCGTTAGATGTAGGAAAATTTTGAGTATGGCAGAAGAACGAGCGGCCAATTTTAAGTAGGAAATGTGTTTTCGCTTGACTTTCGGACCAAAATTGACGCCAATATAGCCGATTAACGAAATTTGATAAAAATCCAACGGTCTACAGTTTTTTCGATTTTCCGGCAAAACGGTTCATAATTTCTAGCCACATGTTAATATATTTTTAAACAGCAAGTCACCCCTAATTAAAATAATTTAAATTTCAAACAAAATATTCACTTTTAGTTTTCACGAAATTTTCAGCAAATACAGACATCCAAGTGGAAATTTTTCTCACGAACCGTTAGATGTAGGAAAATTCTGAGTATGGCAGAAGAACGAGCGGCCAATTTTATGTAGGAAATGTGTTTTCGCTTGACTCTCGGACCAAAATTGACGCCAATATAGCCGATTAACGAAATTTGATAAAAATCCAATGGTCTACAGTTTTTTCGATTTTCCGGCAAAACGGTTCATAATTTCTAGCCACATGTTAATATATTTTTAAACAGCAAGTCACCCTTAATCAAAATAATTCAAATTTTAAACAAAATATTCACTTTTAATTTTCACGAAATTTTCAGCAAATACAGACATCCAAGTGGAAATTTTTCTCACTAACCGTTAGATGTAGGAAAATTCTGAGTATGGCAGAAGAACGAGCGGCCAATTTTATGTAGGAAATGTGGTTTCGCTTGACTCTCGGACCAAAATTGACGCCAATATAGCCGATTAACGAAATTTGATAAAAATCCAAGGGTACCCCCTTGGAAAATTTTTTCCAAATTTTCCAAAAAAAAATTTTGTTTAATATTTTGGTACATGCACTTGGTCCAGCTTATTCCAAACATGTGGTTTTTTCTGATCCCTTACCCCCAGTTTTCCGGAAAAGAGGAAAAATCGGATTAAAAAATCTACAGCTTTTTCGATTTTTCGGCAAAACGGTGCATAATTTTTAGCCACATGTATGGATTTTTTTAATCAGCAAGTCGCCCTTAATCGAAATAATTCAAATTTCAAACAAAATATACACTTTTAATTTTTTCGAAATTTTCAGCGAATACATACATCCAAGTGGAAATTTTTCTCACGAACCGTTAGATGTAGGAAAATTCTGAGTATGGCAGAAGAACGAGCGGCAATTTTATGTAGGAAACGTGTTTTCGCTTGACTCTCGGACCAAAATTGACGCCAATATAGCCGATTAACTAAATTTGATAAAAATCCAAGGGTACCCCCTTGGAAATATTTTTCCAAATTTTCCAAAAAAAAAAATTTTGTTTAATGTTTTGGTACATGCACTTGGTCCAGCTTATTCCAAACATGTGGTTTTTTCTGATCCCTTACCCCCAGTTTGCCGGAAAAGAGGAAAAATCGCATTAAAAAATCTACAGTTTTTTCGATTTTTCGGCAAAACGGTGCATAATTTTTAGCCACATGTATGGATTTTTTTAATCAGCAAGTCGCCCTTAATCGAAATAATTCAAATTTCAAACAAAATATACACTTTTAATTTTTTCGAAATTTTCACGAATACATACATCCAAGTGGAAATTTTTCTCACGAACCGTTAGATGTAGGAAAATTTTGAGTATCGCAGAAGAACGAGCGGCCAATTTTATGTAGGAAATGTGTTTTCGCTTGACTTTCGGACCAAAATTGAGGCCAATATAGCCGATTAACGAAATTTGATAAAAATCCAACGGTCTACAGTTTTTTCGATTTTCCGGCAAAACGGTTCATAATTTCTAGCCACATGTTAATATATTTTTAAACAGCAAGTCACCCCTAATTAAAATAATTTAAATTTCAAACAAAATATTCACTTTTAATTTTCAAGAAATTTTCAGCAAATACAGACATCCAAGTGGAAATTTTTCTCACGAACCGTTAGATGTAGGAAAATTCTAAGTATGGCAGAAGAACGAGCGGCCAATTCTATGTAGGAAATGTGTTTTCGCTTGACTCTCGGACCAAAAATGACGCCAATATAGCCGATTAACGAAATTTGATAAAAATCCAATGGTCTACAGTTTTTTCGATTTTCCGGCAAAACGGTTCATAATTTCTAGCCACATGTTAATATATTTTTAAACAGCAAGTCACCCTTAATCAAAATAATTCAAATTTTAATCAAAATATTCACTTTTAATTTTCACGAAATTTTCAGCAAATACAGACATACAAGTGGAAATTTTTCTCACGAACCGTTAGATGTAGGAAAATTCTGAGTATGGCAGAAGAACGAGCGGCCAATTTTATGTGGGAAATGTATTTTCGCTTGACTCTCGGACCAAAATTGACGCCAATATAGCCGATTAACTAAATTTGATAAAAATCCAAGGGTACCCCATTGGAAAAATTTTTCCAAATTTTCCAAAAAAAAAAAAATTTTGTTTAATGTTTTGGTACATGCACTTGGTAAAGCTAATTCCAAACATGTGGTTTTTTCTGATCCCTTACCCCCAGTTTGCCGGAAAAGAGGAAAAATCGGATTAAAAAATCTACAGTTTTTTCGATTTTTCGGCAAAACGGTGCATAATTTTTTGGCACATGTATGGATTTTTTTAATCAGCAAGTCACCCTTAAACGAAATAATTCAAATTTCAAACAAAATATTCACTTTTAATTTTTACGAAATTTTCAGCAAATACAGACATCCAAGTGGAAATTTTTCTCACTAACCGTTAGATGTAGGAAAATTCTGAGTATGGCAGAAGAACGAGCGGCCAATTTTATGTAGGAAATGTGGTTTCGCTTGACTCTCGGACCAAAATTGACGCCAATATAGCCGATTAACGAAATTTGATAAAAATCCAAGATTACCCCCTTGGAAAATTTTTTCCAAATTTTCCAAAAAAAAAATTTGTTTAATATTTTGGTACATGCACTTGGTCCAGCTTATTCCAAACATGTGGTTTTTTCTGATCCCTTACACCAGTTTGCCGGAAAAGAGGAAAAATCGGATTAAAAAATCTACAGTTTTTTCGATTTTTCGGCAAAACGGTGCATAATTTTTTGCACATGTATGGATTTTTTTAATCAGCAAGTCACCCTTAATCGAAATAATTCAAATTTCAAACAAAATATACGCTTTTATTTTTTCGAAATTTTCAGCGAATACATACATACAAGTGGAAATTTTTCTCACGAACCGTTAGATGTAGAAAAATTTTAAGTATGGCAGAAGAACGAGCGGCCAATTTTATGTAGAAAATGTGTTTTCGCTTGACTCTCGGGCCAAAATTGACGCCAATATAGCCGATTAACGAAATTTGATAAAAATCCCATGGTCTACAGTTTTTTCGACTTTCCGGCAAAACGGTTCATAATTTCTAGCCACATGTTAATATATTTTTAAACAGCAAGTCACCCTTAATCAAAGTAATTCAAATTTCAAACAAAATATTCACTTTTAATTTTCACGAAATTTTCAGCAAATACAGACATCCAAGTGGAAATTTTTCTCACGAACAGTTAGATGTAGGAAAATTCTGAGTACGGCAGAAGAACGAGCGGCCAATTTTATGTAGGAAATGTGTTTTCGCTTGACTCTCGGACCAAAATTGACGCCAATATAGCCGATTAACGAAATTTGATAAAAATCCAACGGTCTACAGTTTTTTCGATTTTCCGGCAAAACGGTTCATAATTTCTAGCCACATGTTAATATATTTTTAAACAGCAAGTCACCCCTAATTAAAATAATTTAAATTTCAAACAAAATATTCACTTTTAATTTTCACGAAATTTTCAGCAAATACAGACATCTAAGTGGAAATTTTTCTCACGAACCGTTAGATGTAGGAAAATTCTAAGTATGGCAGAAGAACGAGCGGCCAATTTTATGTAGGAAATGTGTTTTCGCTTGACTGTCGGACCAAAATTGACGCCAATATAGCCGATTAACGAAATTTGATAAAAATCCAATGGTCTACAGTTTTTTCGATTTTCCGGCAAAACGGTTCATAATTTCTAACCACATGTTAATATATTTTTAAACAGCAAGTCACCCTGAATCAAAATAATTCAAATTTTAAACAAAATATTCACTTTTAATTTTCACGAAATTTTCAGCAAATACAGACATCCAAGTGGAAATTTTTCTCACGAACCGTTAGATGTAGGAAAATTCTGAGTATGGCAGAAGAACGAGCGGCCAATTTTATGTAGGAAATTTATTTTCGCTTGACTCTCGGACCAAAATTGACGCCAATATAGCCGATTAACTAAATTTCATAAAAATCCAAGGGTACTCCCTTGGAAAAAAAAAATTTTGTTTAATGTTTTGGTACATGCACTTGGTAAAGCTAATTCCAAACATGTGGTTTTTTCTGATCCCTTACCCCCAGTTTGCCGGAAAAGAGGAAAAATCGGATTAAAAAATCTACAGTTTTTTCGATTTTTCGGCAAAACGGTGCATAATTTTTTGCCACATGTATGGATTTTTTTAATCAGCAAGTCACCCTTAAACGAAATAATTCAAATTTCAAACAAAATATTCACTTTTAATTTTCACGAAATTTTCAGCAAATACAGACATCCAAGTGGAAATTTTTCTCACTAACCGTTAGATGTAGGAAAATTCTGAGTATGGCAGAAGAACGAGCGGCCAATTTTATGTAGGAAATGTGGTTTCGCTTGACTCTCGGACCAAAATTGACGCCAATATAGCCGATTAACGAAATTTGATAAAAATCCAATGGTACCCCTTGGAAAATTTTTTCCAAATTTTCCAAAAAAAAATTTTGTTTAATGTTTTGGTACATGCACTTGGTCCAGCTTATTCCAAACATGTGGTTTTTTCTGATCCCTTACCCCCAGTTTGCCGGAAAAGAGGAAAAATCGGATTAAAAAATCTACAGTTTTTTCGATTTTTCGGCAAAACGGTGCATAATTTTTTGCCACATGTATGGATTTTTTTAATCAGCAAGTCACCCTTAAACGAAATAATTCAAATTTCAAACAAAATATCCACTTTTAATTTTCACGAAATTTTCAGCAAATACAGACATCCAAGTGGAAATTTTTCTCACTAACCGTAAGATGTAGGAAAATTCTGAGTATGGCAGAAGAACGAGCGGCCAATTTTATGTAGGAAATGTGGTTTCGCTTGACTCTCGGACCAAAATTGACGCCAATATAGCCGATTAACGAAATTTGATAAAAATCCAAGGGTACCCCCTTGGAAAATTTTTTCCAAATTTTCCAAAAAAAAATTTTGTTTAATATTTTGGTACATGCACTTGGTCCAGCTTATTCCAAACATGTGGTTTTTTCTGATCCCTTACCCCCAGTTTGCCGGAAAAGAGGAAAAATCGGATTAAAAAATCTACAGTTTTTTCGATTTTTCGGCAAAACGGTGCATAATTTTTTGCCACATGTATGGATTTTTTTAATCAGCAAGTCACCCTTAATCGAAATAATTCAAATTTCAAACAAAATATACACTTTTATTTTTTCGAAATTTTTAGCGAATACATACATACAAGTGGAAATTTTTCTCACGAACCGTTAGATGTAGAAAAATTTTAAGTATGGCAGAAGAACGAGCGGCCAATTTTATGTAGAAAATGTGTTTTCGCTTGACTCTCGGACCAAAATTGACGCCAATATAGCCGATTAACGAAATTTGATAAAAATCCAATGGTCTACAGTTTTTTCGACTTTTAGGCAAAACGGTTCATAATTTCTAGCCACATGTTAATATATTTTTAAACAGCAAGTCACCCTTAATCAAAGTAATTCAAATTTCAAACAAAATATTCACTTTTAATTTTCACAAAATTTTCAGCAAATACAGACATACAAGTGGAAGTTTTTCTCACGAACAGTTAGATGTAGGAAAATTCTGAGTATGGCAGAAGAACGAGCGGCCAATTTTATGTAGGAAATGTGTTTTCGCTTGACTCTCGGACCAAAATTGACGCCAATATAGTCGATTAACGAAATTTGATAAAAATCCAACGGTCTACAGTTTTTTCGATTTTCCGGCAAAACGGTTCATAATTTCTAGCCACATGTTAATATATTTTTAAACAGCAAGTCACCCCTAATTAAAATAATTTAAATTTCAAACAAAATATTCACTTTTAATTTTCACGAAATTTTCAGCATCCAAGTGGAAATTTTTCTCACGAACCGTTAGATGTAGGAAAATTCTAAGTATGGCAGAAGAACGAGCGGCCAATTTTATGTAGGAAATGTGTTTTCGCTTGACTGTCGGACCAAAATTGACGCCAATATAGCCGATTAACGAAATTTGATAAAAATCCAACGGTCTACAGTTTTTTCGATTTTCCGGCAAAACGGTTCATAATTTCTAGCCACATGTTAATATATTTTTAAACAGCAAGTCACCCCTAATTAAAATAATTTAAATTTCAAACAAAATATTCACTTTTAATTTTCACGAAATTTTCAGCAAATACAGACATCCAAGTGGAAATTTTTCTCACGAACCGTTAGATGTAGGAAAATTCTAAGTATGGCAGAAGAACGAGCGGCCAATTTTATGTAGGAAATGTATTTTCGCTTGACTCTCGGACCAAAATTGACGCCAATATAGCCGATTAACTAAATTTCATAAAAATCCAAGGGTACTCCCTTGGAAAAAAAAAAATTTTGTTTAATGTTTTGGTACATGCACTTGGTAAAGCTAATTTTAAACATGTGGTTTTTTCTGATCCCTTACCCCCAGTTTGCCGGAAAAGAGGAAAAATCGGATTAAAAAATCTACAGTTTTTTCGATTTTTCGGCAAAACGGTGCATAATTTTTTGCCACATGTATGAATTTTTTTAATCAGCAAGTCACCCTTAAACGAAATAATTCAAATTTCAAACAAAATATTCACTTTTAATTTTCACGAAATTTTCAGCAAATACAGACATCCAAGTGGAAATTTTTCTCACTAACCGTTAGATGTAGGAAAATTCTGAGTATGGCAGAAGAACGAGCGGCCAATTTTATGTAGGAAATGTGGTTTCGCTTGACTCTCGGACCAAAATTGACGCCAATATAGCCGATTAACGAAATTTGATAAAAATCCAAGGGTACCCCTTGGAAAATTTTTTCCAAATTTTCCAAAAAAAAATTTTGTTTAATGTTTTGGTACATGCACTTGGTCCAGCTTATTCCAAACATGTGGTTTTTTCTGATCCCTTACCCCCAGTTTGCCGGAAAAGAGGAAAAATCGGATTAAAAAATCTACAGTTTTTTCGATTTTTCGGCAAAACGGTGCATAATTTTTTGCCACATGTATGGATTTTTTTAATCAGCAAGTCACCCTTAAACGAAATAATTCAAATTTCAAACAAAATATTCACTTTTAATTTTCACGAAATTTTCAGCAAATACAGACATCCAAGTGGAAATTTTTCTCACTAACCGTTAGATGTAGGAAAATTCTGAGTATGGCAGAAGAACGAGCGGCCAATTTTATGTAGGAAATGTGGTTTCGCTTGACTCTCGGACCAAAATTGACGCCAATATAGCCGATTAACGAAATTTGATAAAAATCCAAGGGTACCCCCTTGGAAAATTTTTTCCAAATTTTCCAAAAAAAAATTTTGTTTAATATTTTGGTACATGCACTTGGTCCAGCTTATTCCAAACATGTGGTTTTTTCTGATCCCTTACCCCCAGTTTGCCGGAAAAGAGGAAAAATCGGATTAAAAAATCTACAGTTTTTTCGATTTTTCGGCAAAACGGTGCATAATTTTTTGCCACATGTATGGATTTTTTTAATCAGCAAGTCACCCTTAATCGAAATAATTCAAATTTCAAACAAAATATACACTTTTATTTTTTCGAAATTTTTAGCGAATACATACATACAAGTGGAAATTTTTCTCACGAACCGTTAGATGTAGAAAAATTTTAAGTATGGCAGAAGAACGAGCGGCCAATTTTATGTAGAAAATGTGTTTTCGCTTGACTCTCGGACCAAAATTGACGCCAATATAGCCGATTAACAAAATTTGATAAAAATCCAATGGTATACAGTTTTTTCGACTTTCCGGCAAAACTGTTCATAATTTCTAGCCACATGTTAATATATTTTTAAACAGCAAGTCACCCTTAATCAAAGTAATTCAAATTTCAAACAAAATATTCACTTTTAATTTTCACAAACTTTTCAGCAAATACAGACATCCAAGTGGAAGTTTTTCTCACGAACAGTTACATGTAGGAAAATTCTGAGTATGGCAGAAGAACGAGCGGCCAATTTTATGTAGGAAATGTGTTTTCGCTTGACTCTCGGACCAAAATTGACGCCAATATAGCCGATTAACGAAATTTGATAAAAATCCAACGGTCTACAGTTTTTTCGATTTTCCGGCAAAACGGTTCATAATTTCTAGCCACATGTTAATATATTTATAAACAGCAAGTCACCCTTAATCAAAGTAATTTAAATTTCAAACAAAATATTCACTTTTAATTTTCACGAAATTTTCAGCAAATACAGACATCCAAGTGGAAATTTTTCTCACGAACCGTTAGATGTAGGAAAATTCTGAGTATGCCAGAAGAACGAGCGGCCAATTTTATGTGGGAAATGTGGTTTCGCTTGACTCTCGGACCAAAATTGACGCCAATATAGCCGATTAACGAAATTTGATAAAAATCCAATGGTCTACAGTTTTTTCGATTTTCCGGCAAAACGGTTCATAATTTCTAGCCACATGTTAATATATTTTTAAACAGCAAGTCACCCTTAATCAAAATAATTCAAATTTTAAACAAAATATTCACTTTTAATTTTCACGAAATTTTCAGCAAATACAGACATCCAAGTGGAAATTTTTCTCACGAACCGTTAGATGTAGGAAAATTCTGAGTATGCCAGAAGAACGAGCGGCCAATTTTATGTGGGAAATGTGGTTTCGCTTGACTCTCGGACCAAAATTGACGCCAATATAGCCGATTAACGAAATTTGATAAAAATCCAAGGGTACCCCCTTGGAAAATTTTTTCCAAATTTTCCAAAAAAAAATTTTGTTTAATGTTTTGGTACATGCACTTGGTCCAGCTTATTCCAAACATGTGGTTTTTTCTGATCCCTTACCCATAGTTTGCCGGAAAAGAGGAAAAATCGGATTAAAAAATCTACAGTTTTGTCGATTTTTCGGCAAAATGGTGCATAATTTTTTGCCACATGTATGGATTTTTTTAATCAGCAAGTCACCCTTAATCGAAATAATTCAAATTTCAAACAAAATATACACTTTTATTTTTTCGAAATTTTCAGCGAATACATACATACAAGTGGAAATTTTTCTCACGAACCGTTAGATGTAGAAAAATTTTAAGTATGGCAGAAGAACGAGCGGCCAATTTTATGTAGAAAATGTGTTTTCGCTTGACTCTCGGACCGAAATTGACGCCATTATAGCCGATTAACGAAATTTGATAAAAATCCAATGGTCTACAGTTTTTTCGACTTTCCGGCAAAACGGTTCATAATTTCTAGCCACATGTTAATATATTTTTAAACAGCAAGTCACCCTTAACCAAAGTAATTCAAATTTCAAACAAAATATTCACTTTTAATTTTCACGAAATTTTCAGCAAATACAGACATCCAAGTGGAAATTTTTCTCACGAACCGTTAGATGTAGGAAAATTCTGAGTATGGCAGAAGAACGAGCGGCCAATTTTATGTAGGAAATGTGTTTTCGCTTGACTCTCGGACCAAAATTGACGCCAATATAGCCGATTAACTAAATTTGATGAAAATCCAAGGGTACCCCTTGGAAAAATTTTTCCAAATTTTCCAAAAAAAAAAATTTTGTTTAATGTTTTGGTACATGCACTTGGTCCAGCTTATTCCAAACATGTGGTTTTTTCTGATCCCTTACCCCCAGTTTGCCGGAAAAAAGGAAAAATCGGATTAAAAAATCTACAGTTTTTTCGATTTTTCGGCAAAACGGTGCATAATTTTTAGCCACACGTATGGATTTTTATAATCAGCAAGTCACCCTTAATCGAAATAATTCAAATTTCAAACAAAATATACACTTTTAATTTTTTCGAAATTTTCAGCGAATACATACATCCAAGTGGAAATTTTTCTCACGAACCCTTAGATGTAGAAAAATTTTGAGTATAGCAGAAGAACGAGCGGCCAATTTTATGTAGGAAATGTGTTTTCGCTTGACTCTCGGGCCAAAATTGACGCCAATATAGCCGATTAACGAAATTTGATAAAAATCCAATGGTCTACAGTTTTTTCGATTTTCCGGCAAAACGGTTCATAATTTCGAGCCACATGTTTATATATTTTTAAACAGAAAGTCACCCTTAATCAAACTAATTCAAATTTGAAACAAAATATTCACTTTTAATTTTTACGAAATTTTCAGCAAATACAGACATCCAAGTGGAAATTTTTCTCACGAACCGTTAGATGTAGGAAAATTCTGAGTATGGCAGAAGAACGAGCGGCCAATTTTATGTAGGAAATGTGTTTTCGCTTGACTCTCGGACCAAAATTGACGCCAATATAGCCGATTAACTAAATTTGATAAAAATCCAAGGGTACCTCCTTGGAAAATTTTTTCCAAATTTTCCAAAAAAAAAAATTTTGTTTAATGTTTTGGTACATGCACTTGGTCCAGCTTATTCCAAACATGTGGTTTTTTCTGATCCCTTACCCCCAGTTTGCCGGAAAAGAGGAAAAATCGGATTAAAACATCTACAGTTTTTTTCGATTTTTCGGCAAAACGGTGCATAATTTTTAGCGACATGTATAAATTTTTTTAATCAGCAAGTCACCCTTAATCGAAATAATTCAAATTTCAAACAAAATATACACTTTTAATTTTTTCGAAATTTTCAGCGAATACATACATCCAAGTGGAAATTTTTCTCACGAACCGTTAGACGTAGGAAAATTTTGAGTATGGCAGAAGAACGAGCGGCCAATTTTATGTAGGAAATGTGTTTTCGCTTGACTCTCGGACCAAAATTGACACCAATATAGCCGATTAACGAAATTTGATAAAAATCCAATGGTCTACAGTTTTTTCGATTTTCCGGCAAAACGGTTCATAATTTCGAGCCACATGTTTATATATTTTTAAACAGAAAGTCACCCTTAATCAAACTAATTCAAATTTGAAACAAAATATTCACTTTTAATTTTTACGAAATTTTCAGCAAATACAGACATCCAAGTGGAAATTTTTCTCACGAACCGTTAGATGTAGGAAAATTCTGAGTATGGCAGAAGAACGAGCGGCCAATTTTATGTAGGAAATGTGTTTTCGCTTGACTCTCGGACCAAAATTGACGCCAATATAGCCGATTAACTAAATTTGATAAAAATCCAAGGGTACCTCCTTGGAAAATTTTTTCCAAATTTTCCAAAAAAAAAAATTTTGTTTAATGTTTTGGTACATGCACTTGGTCCAGCTTATTCCAAACATGTGGTTTTTTCTGATCCCTTACCCCCAGTTTGCCGGAAAAGAGGAAAAATCGGATTAAAAAATCTACAGTTTTTTCGATTTTTCGGCAAAACGGTGCATAATTTTTAGCCAGATGTATGGATTTTTTTAATCAGCAAGTCACCCTTAATCGAAATAATTCAAATTTCAAACAAAATATGCACTTTTAATTTTTTCGAAATTTTCAGCGAATACATACATCCAAGTGGAAATTTTTCTCACGAACCGTTAGACGTAGGAAAAGTCTGAGTATGGCAGAAGAACGAGCGGCCAATTTTATGTAGGAAATGTGTTTTTGCTTGACTCTCGAACCAAAATTGACACCAATATAGCCGATTAACGAAATTTGATAAAAATCCAATGGTCTACAGTTTTTTCGATTTTCCGGCAAAACGGTTCATAATTTCTAGCCACATGTTTATATATTCTTAAACAGCAAGTCACCCTTAATCAAAATAATTTAAATTTCAAACAAAATATTCACTTTTAATTTTCACGAAATTTTCAGCAAATACAGACATCCAAGTGGAAATTTTTCTCACGAACCGTTAGATGTAGGAAAATTCTGAGTATGGCAGAAGAACGAGCGGCCAATTTTATGTAGGAAATGTGTTTTCGCTTGACTCTCGGACCAAAATTGGCGCCAATATAGCCGATTAACTAAATTTGATAAAAATCCAAGGGTACCCCCTTGGAAAAATTTTTCCAAATTTTCCAAAAAAAAAATTTTGTTTAATGTTTTGGTACATGCACTTGGTCCAGCTTATTCCAAACATGTGGTTTTTTCTGATCCCTTACCCCCAGTTTGCCGGAAAAGAGGAAAAATCGGATTAAAAAATCTACAGTTTTTTCGATTTTCCGGCAAAACGGTTCATAATTTCTAGCCACATGTTAATATATTTTTAAACAGCAAGTCACCCTTAATCAAAATAATTCAAATTTCAAACAAAATATGCACTTTTAATTTTCACGAAATTTTCAGCAAATACAGACATCCAAGTGGAAATTTTTCTCACGGACCGTTAGATGTAGGAAAATTCTGAGTATGGCAGAAGAACGAGCGACCAATTTTATGTAGGAAATGTGTTTTCGCTTGACTCTCGGACCAAAATTGACGCCAATATAGCCGATTAACGAAACTTGATAAAAATCCAATGGTCTACAATTTTTTCGATTTTTCGGCAAAACAGTTCATAATTTCTAGCCACATGTTAATATATTTTTAAACAGCAAGTCACCCTTAATCAAAATAATTCAAATTTCAAACAAAATATTCACTTTTAATTTTCACGAAATTTTCAGCAAATACAGACATCCAAGTGGAAATTTTTCTCACGAACCGTTAGATGTAGAAAAATTCTGAGTATGGCAGAAGAACGAGCGGCCAATTTTATGTAGGAAATGTGTTTTCGCTTGACTCTCGGACCAAAATTGACGCCAATATACAACAATTACATATGTAGACATTCCAGCACTTTTGCACATCTAGAAAAAAAGTTAGGAAACTAATAAGATTTTCTAACAGGCCGTTAAATTTTTGTAATTGCGAGAGCACAACTATTACATATGTAGTCATTCCAGCACTTTTGCACCGCTAGAAAAAAAGTTAGGAAACTAATAAGATTTTCTAATGGTGCGTTACCTTTTTGTAATTGTGAGAGCACAACAATTACATATGTAGTCATTCCAGCACTTTTGCACCGCTAGAAAAAAAGTTAGGAAACTAATAAGATTTTCTAACAGGTCGTTAAATTTTTGTAATTGCGAGAGCACAACAATTATATATGTAGTCATTCCAGCACTTTTGCACTGCTAGAAAAAAAGTTAGGAAACTAATAAGATTTTCTAACGGTGCGTTACCTTTTTGTAATTGCGAGAGCACAACTAGTACATATGTAATCATTCCAGCACTTTTGCACCGCTAGAAAAAAAGTTAGGAAACTAATAAGATTTTCTAACGGTGCGTTACCTTTTTGTAATTGCGACAGCACAACAATTACATATGTAGTCATTCCAGCCCTTTTGCACCGCTAGAAAAAAAGTTAAGAAACTAATAAGATTTTCTAATGGTGCGTTACCTTTTTGTAATTGCGAGAGCACAACAATTACATATGTAGTCATTCCAGCACTTTTGCACAGCTAGAAAAAAAGTTAGGAAACTAATAAGATTTTCTAATGGTGCGTTACCTTTTTGTAATTGCGAGAGCACAACAATTACATATGTAGTCATTCCAGCACTTTTGCACCGCTAGAAAAAAAGTTAAGCAACTAATAAGATTTTCTAACGGTGCGTTACCTTTTTGTAATTGCGAGAGCACCACAATTACATATGTAGTCATTCCAGCACTTTTGCACGGCTAGAAAAAAAGTTAGGAAACTAATAATATTTTCTAATGGTGCGTTACCTTTTTGTAATTGCGAGAGTACAACAATTACATATGTAGTCATTCCAGCACTTTTGCACCGCTAGAAAAAAGTTAGGAAACTAATAATATTTTCTAATGGTGCGTTACCTTTTTGTAATTGCGAGAGCACAACAATTACATATGTAGTCATTCCAGCACTTTTGCACCGCTAGAAAAAAAGTTAGGAAACTAATAAGATTTTCTAACAGGGCGTTAAATTTTTGTAATTGCGAGAGCACAACAATTACATATGTAGTCATTTCAGCACTTTTGCACCACTAGAAAAAAAGTTAGGAAACTAATAAGATTTTCTAACACGGCGTTAAATTTTTGTAATTGCGAGAGCACAACAATTACATATGTAGTCATTCCAGCACTTTTGCACCACTAGAAAAAAAGTTAGGAAACTAATAAGATTTTCTAACAGGGCGTTAAATTTTTGTAATTGCGAGAGCACAACAATTACATATGTAGTCATTCCAGCACTTTTGCACCGCTAGAAAAAAAGTTAGAAAATTAATAAGATTTTCTAACGGTGCGTTACATTTTTGTAATTGCGAGAGCACAACAATTACAGATGTAGTCATTCCAGCACTTTTGAACCGCTAGAAAAAAAGTTAGGAAACTAATAAGATTTTCTAACGGTGCGTTACCTTTTTGTAATTGCGAGAGCACAACAATTACATATGTAGTCATTCCAGCACTTTTGCACCTCTAGAAAAAAAGTTAGGAAACTAATAATATTTTCTAATAGTGCGTTACCTTTTTGTAATTGCGAGATCACAACAATTACATATGTAGTCATTCCAGCACTTTTGCACGGCTAGAAAAGAAGTTAGGAAACTAATAAGATTTTCTAACGGTGCGTTACCTTTTTGTAATTGCGAGAGCACAACTAGTACATATGTAATCATTCCAGCACTTTTGCACCGCTAGAAAAAAAGTTAGGAAACTAATAAGATTTTCTAACGGTGCGTTACTTTTTTCTAATTGCGAAAGTACAACAATTACATATGTAGTCATTCCAGCACTTTTGCACCACTAGAAAAAAAGTTAGGAAACTAATAAGATTTTCTAACGGTGCGTTACCTTTATGTTATTGCGAAAGTACAACAATTACATATGTAGTCATTCCAGCACTTTTGCACCACTAGAAAATAAGTTAGGAAACTAATAAGATTTTCTAACGGTGCGTTACCTTTTTGTAATTGCGAGAGCACAACAATTACACATGTAGTCATTCCAGCACTTTTGCACCGCTAGAAAAAAAGTTAAAAACTAATAAGATTTTCTAACGGTGCGTTACCTTTTTGTAATTGCGAGAGCACAACAATTACATATGTAGTCATTCCAGCCCTTTTGCACCGCTAGAAAAAAGTTAGGAAACTAATAAGATTTTCTAACGGTGCGTTACCTTTATGTAATTGCGAAAGTACAACAATTACATATGTTGTCATTCCAGCACTTTTGCACCGCTAGAAAAAAAGTTAGGAAACTAATAAGATTTTCTAATGGTGCGTTACCTTTTTGTAATTGCGAGAGCACAACAATTACATATGTAGTCATTCCAGCACTTTTGCACAGCTAGAAAAAAAGTTAGGAAACTAATAAGATTTTCTAACGGTGCGTTACCTTTTTGTAATTGCGAGAGCACAACAATTACATATGTAGTCATTCCAGCACTTTTGCACCGCTAGAAAAAAAGTTAAGAAACTAATAAGATTTTCTAACGGTGCGTTACCGTTTTGTAATTGCGAAAGTACAACAATTACATATGTAGTCATTCCAGCACTTTTGCACCACTTGAAAAAAAGTTAGGAAACTAATAAGATTTTCTAACGGTGCGTTACCTTTATGTAATTGCGAAAGTACAACAATTACATATGTAGTCATTCCAGCACTTTTGCACCACTAGAAAAAAAGTTAGGAAACTAATAAGATTTTCTAACAGGGCGTTAAATTTTTGTAATTGCGAGAGCACAACAATTACATATGTAGTCATTCCAGCACTTTTGCACCACTAGAAAAAAAGTTAGGAAACTAATAAGATTTTCTAACAGGGCGTTAAATTTTTGTAATTGCGAGAGCACAACAATTACATATGTAGTCATTCCAGCACTTTTGCACCGCTAGAAAAAAAGAGAAAACTAATAAGATTTTCTAACAGGGCGTTAAATTTTTGTAATTGCGAGAGCACAACAATTACATATGTAGTCATTCCAGCACTTTTGCACCACTAGAAAAAAAGTTAGGAAACTAATAAGATTTTCTAACGGTGCGTTACCTTTTTGTAATTGCGAGAGCACAACAATTACATATGTAGTCATTCCAGCACTTTTGCACCGCTAGAAAAAAAGTTAGGAAACTAATAAGATTTTCTAACGGTGCGTTACCTTTATGTAATTGCGAAAGTACAACAATTACATATGTAGTCATTCCAGCCCTTTTGAACCGCTAGAAAAAAAGTTAGGAAACTAATAAGATTTTCTAACGGTGCGTTACCTTTTTGTAATTGCGAGAGCACAACAATTTCATATGTAGTCATTCCAGCCCTTTTGCACCTCTAGAAAAAAAGTTAGGAAACTAATAAGATTTTCTAACAGGGCGTTAAATTTTTGTAATTGCGAGAGCACAACAATTACATATGTAGTCATTCCAGCACTTTTGCACCGCTAGAAAAAAAGTTAGGAAACTAATAAGATTTTTTAATGGTGCGTTACCTTTTTGTAATTGTGAGAGTACAACAATTACATATGTAGTCATTCCAGCACTTTTGCACCGCTAGAAAAAAAGTTAGGAAACTAATAAGATTTTCTAAC
Organism: Diabrotica undecimpunctata; assembly: GCF_040954645.1. Lineage (NCBI taxonomy): Eukaryota > Metazoa > Arthropoda > Insecta > Coleoptera > Chrysomelidae > Diabrotica > Diabrotica undecimpunctata. Next base: position 75,248,065 of record NC_092807.1, read on the forward strand.
AGGGCGTTAAATTTTTGTAATTGCGAGAGCACAACAATTACATATGTAGTCATTCCAGCACTTTTGCACCGCTAGAGAAAAAGTTAGGAAACTAATAAGATTTTCTAACGGTGCGTTACCTTTTTGTAATTGCGAGAGCACAACTAGTACATATGGTAATCATTCCAGCACTTTTGCACCGCTAGAAAAAATGTTAGGAAACTAATAAGATTTTCTAACGGTGCGTTACCTTTTTGTAATTGCGAGAGCACAATAATTACATATGTAGTCATTCCAGCACTTTTGCACCGCTAGAAAAAAAGTTAGGAAACTAATAAGATTTTCTAACGGTGCGTTACCTTTTTGTAATTGCGACAGCACAACAATTACATATGTAGTCATTCCAGCACTTTTGCACCGCTAGAAAAAAAGTTAGGAAACTAATAATATTTTCTAATGGTGCGTTACCTTTTTGTAATTGCGAGAGCACAACAATTACATATGTAGTCATTCCAGCACTTTTGCACCGCTAGAAAAAAAGTTAGGAAACTAATAAGATTTTCTAACGGTGCGTTACCTTTTTGTAATTGTGAGCGTACAACAATTACATGTGTAGTCATTCCAGCACTTTTGCACCACTAGAAAAAAAGTTAGGAAACCAATAAGATTTTCTAACGGTGCGTTACCTTTTTGTAATTTCTAGAGCACAACAATTACATATGTAGTCATTCCAGCACTTTTGCAACGCTAGAAAAAAAGTTAGGAAACTAATAAGATTTTTCACCGTGCGTTACCTTTGTGTAATTGCGAGAGCACAACAATTACATATGTAGTCATTCCAGCACTTTTGCACCGCTACAAAAGAAGTTAGGAAACTAATAAGATTTTCTAACCGTGCGTTACCTTTTTGTAATTGCGAGAGCACAACAATTACATATGTAGTCATTCCAGCACTTTTGCACGGCTAGAAAAAAAGTTAGGAAACTAATAATATTTTCTAATGGTGCGTTACCTTTTAGTAATTGCGAGAGCACAACAATTACATTATATTTAAAAAATTATTTCTCACACCTTTTAGTAAATGTGGAGGATCATATAAAGGAACTACCCCTTTACCACCAATAAGAACACCAAAGAGACTATTATTTTCTCCTTTTCAAATAAAATATTGATTGGTTTCCTCATATAGCCTCTTTATCGCACCTACATTTGATGACCCTTGGTCGCAAATAATGGTTTTTACTAAAAGGCCTACTTGTTGACAAGCTAGCACAATTTCTTTAATGACTTTTACAAGAATATCTTTACTCATGCCAGATTCATTAAAGTAATATGCCAGAGGTTGTTTCCATTTTTTACATATACCCCTTGCCATGAAAACCATAACTTTGTCTACAATTACAGGCCTTCTAGTATGTTCCCCATTGTCTTGAAACCCCTCCATTTATTATATTGAAGTGTAGGATCCAAAGACATTTCATCCAAAATAATGCTACACATCTTACCACTCTCAGACATAGACTGTACCTTGTGCGATAATGACTCCATAATAACTGGATTTATGCCAGTATTAAAAGATATTTTCTTTAAAAGATTTATTAGGGTCTTTCTTGAAGGAGCTGCAAATAATTTTCTGAATAACTTGTAACCCTTCGGGCTTTGTTTCAAGAAAGATAAAAAAAGGATTTTCTCGTCAAGAGAATATCTCCTTCCTTTAGGTTGCTTATCCTGGCATCTTATTTGGGACATCATAAAATCATATGTTGGTTTATTTAAAGCTGCTTTTCAATAATCTCTAGAATAGGTAATATTTTCCATTTTCTTAACCTTTGCTCTGAGATTTAAACACTTAAAATTTAATCTTTTAGCAGATTTTCTCAAATTGGAGGCTATTCTATACAGCTTTCTTGCTTTGGGGGTAAGTTCTGATGTTCTTCGTACTTCCGTGTAGGCCAATAAGTTTATTTGTTTCTTTAAACCTAAAATAAATAAGAATGTTAATAAATACATTTTTTAATTTTTGTTTAATTCAAATATTCTGTACCAATTTATTTATTTTTAAGATATCAATAGTTAAGGAGAATGTGTGATTTGTTAAAAACGCTCATATTTGCAGTCATTGTATGCACTTTTGGTATTATTTTTGACATTTACAACGAAAAAAAATATATCATGTTCATTGTGGCAAGTCTCCTTTTCAACTGTTTGTCCCTTTTTTCATAAAAAATTTGCAAAGTTTTAACTAACCTTGAATTTTTTTATAAAAAAAAATAGGGAACATTTTGAAAAAGTAAGAAGGAAACATAGATATGACTACTTTTTTCCTGTTAAAATTCTCAATGGTACCATCAATCCATTTTTGCAAAAAATGTCACTTATCCTATTTTTAATGTACATACAGCCATTAGCAAAGTTTACTTACTTAATAGATTAGCAGCAGTAGACGTAGAAGGAAGTGGTGAAACATTCTGCAAGTGTCTCTCTACCTCAACAGATTCTTCTACTTCCATATTTTCTATCGGCAAATCTACCTCAGCAGATTCTTCTACTTCCATATTTACTCTCAGCAAATCTTCGCCTGCATGTGTTGACAAAGCAGCTGTAAAACAGTTGTTATATAGTGACCAGTAATAACTTAAAATTAAATATGATGTAACTTTGTAAAAATTGTAAGTAAATGACATATATATATATATATATATATATATATATATATATATATATATATATATATATATATATATATATATATATATATATATATATCTACGGCATAAAGTGGACTCCGCCCATGTTAAAATTCAGGTTCAAGTGAGCTCCGTGGTCAAGTGGCCACCGATATACGGAGCTCACTTGACCATTCCATAATATTGGCTCTGTCGATTCGTCAACATGTATAGTTTCACAATTTTTAAAAATTTTGTGGAGCCCCTAAGTAACCCTGTATCATGAATGTATATCGCTTAGTTCACGTGTATATATTATAGGGGTCGTTCAGATCTTGTTCCGTGTATATTGGAACCATAGGTATATCGGTTTAAGTAAGCTCTGATAGTTTGGCAACTATGGGATTAAGCCGTTTATTTCCAGCGTATATTCTAAACGGTTCATATAGACTCCTTACTTTTGTTATCATTCATACGCATTACAGTATGTAACAGATATGTGTACTACCAAATACCTGTTATTGGTAGGTACGTGCTTTTCTAAAAATAGATTTATAGATACAAAGGATTTCATTACCAAGTTGGATGTGTTTTTTCATATGCGAAAATTTCCTAATGTATTTTGTTAACGTGAGTATGTCTTTATACGTTTTATTTAAGAATCCGGTTAATAAGAACTTCTTTTATTGTTTCATCATATCTTATATACAGCTTTTTTATTATTTTATTTCTTCTATTTTATTATTTTATTTTTTTCTGGATTCTATTTCCTATTATTCTATTTTTTAATTCTGTATAGAAGGTTATCTCAAAATAAATATTTAAGTAATAAAATAGATATTTTTTTGTTAAAATGGGTAGTAGTGCACAAAAAAGGGAAGAATGATTAATTTTTCTAACATGAATTATACCACTTCACCAATATTACATATTTCTGAATGTTTTATCTCGTATTTAGGAGTAATATGTAATCAATATAAGTGGAGTTAGTGTCAAATTTGCAATAATCTTTATAAGTAATAGCTTACTGACTGTACTTTACATGTTCAGTTCACATAAATAAACCTTGTCCCTTCAAAAAGAGCGATTTGAACGGTAAAGTTAACCAAGAAAGTGTGATAAGTCTTGTACCACCCCACATGCACATAAGTTAACCGGTGTTTGCAGGCAAGAGTCCTCCTGGCAGATTTAAGGAAGATAACTACCATAAGGAAGTTCCGTTCGAGGGATCAGATGGAGAGGAGCAGCTTATTTTTGTTTGTATATCTTACAGATGTGTTGATATAGCCAGTTTTTCCTTGATTCTAGTCATAAAATAGGCTGGTATTCGTGGAGTGGATGTCACGAATCTGGACTTTGTTTTTTTGGACTGGACTGTAGCTACTTATCTTCGGATATTAGGTGGATTGATAGCTACGATATTGTAGAGCTTATGTATGGATGTGAGTCTTAATATTCCCTGAATTTGGCTGACTAATTTATAATTAATATTTTATAAGTTATTTAAATAACTATTTATAAACGGCATTTAGATTAACAAATACCACTCCTCATACCTGATTATTTTCGTACTTCTCTTCGCTGTGTTGGGCAAGATTTAGTATTTGTGACATATATGATCTAACCTGTCATATATAGCCACTTTTGTCTTTTAATTTGAGTTTTTCTTCTATTATCGGTTTATATTAAGGATCATGTACAGAAGTATTCTGTATAGCTGACAAAATAAATAGATATATTGGCCGATAGCTTTTGTGGTCGTTGGAGTTTTTGCCAGGTTTAAGCAAGGCAACAACTTTGTCTTTGCTTTGCTTGTCTAAAGACTTTGGATATTAGCCATTGTTGTATTTTTAGTTCAAATTTTATAGTTTTGTGCTCAGATCCTCAGCCAGGAGCCGTAATATTGTTCATTATATACGTGGATAGCGGATCCAAGCTCAACATCGTTAAAAAGTTCTCTCAGCTGACTGGTTTTGTTTTCTCTCATTATAAGTTTTTATGTAAAGTGGAGTGTCTTTATCTCTAGATATACTCTTAATATTTATACACATAATTAGAATAGTTGGTCCTAAAAAGCACCGATTTAACAAAAAACATATTGAACGGGTGATTTAAGAATTAACGATTACTTAATTATTCATTACCCAGGGTACGCCCGATTGCGGTGGTCTTATTAGTACTTCAATTTTCGTGAACGCTTCTACTTTAAACTTCATAAAAAATGACTAATCTTTCACTTTGCTGTTACTGTTATTTTAAGACTATATTTCGAGTCAGATTTGTATAGTAATAACTAGTCAATATATAGTCTCTATAAGTAAATGAGTTTGTGGTATCGGTTACAACTCATATATATATATATATATATATATATATATATATATATATATATATATATATATATATATATATATATATATATATATATGATCTACCACTGGCGCTAGCATTCATAGACTTCGAGAAAGCATTTGACTCCGTATACCCAAGAGCAGTCATAGAAGCTCTTGTCGACCAAGGAGTAGATAAACCATATGTCGAAACGCTAGCAAATATATACAAAGAGGCCACAGCTAGAGTAAGCATATATGAAAATACCCCAGAATTTCCCACTCAGAAAGGAGTCCGACAAGGAGACACCATATCCCCTAAGCTCTTCAATGCAACCTTAGAAAATATCTTCCGGAAATTAGACTGGAACAACCAAGGTCTATGTATAGATGGAGAATACCTAAACCATCTTAGATTCGCTGATGACATCATTCTAATTGCTAGAAGTCCTGAAGAATTACAACTGCAAATTAATGACCTTAATACAGCCAGCAATGAGGTAGGCCTAAAAATGAACCTAGCAAAGACTAAAATAATGTGCAATGATCTGATCGCCAACGTGGAAATAAAAATTAATGAAACCTCGCTAGAAGTAGTAGATGAATACATATACCTGGGACAGCTCATACATAAATCGGGATCACTACTTCCGGAAATCAACAGACGAATAAAACAAGCGTGGTCAGCATTCGGACGAAATTCCATAGTCTTCAAGTCCAAAATGCCACTATACCTCAAGAAGAGAGTATTTGATCAATGCATATTACCCGTCTTGACATATGGATGTGAAACTTGGATATTAAAGAGAGAAATAACGTCGAAACTCCAAGTAACTCAAAGAGCAATGGAAAGATGTATGCTAGGGATAACAAAGAGGGATCGTAAAAGAATTGAATGGATACGGAGGCAAACCCAGGTGACTGATGTAATCCAAAGAATAAAATCCCTGAAGTGGCAATGGGCAGGACATATGGCAAGAAGAACAGATAACAGATGGACCACTAGAACAACTATGTGGTACCCCAGGAACGCTAAGAGACCAAAGGGGCGCCCAAATCTCAGATGGGATTATGATATTAGAAAATTAACAGGAACAACGTGGTCTCGAATAGCACAAGATAGAAAAATATGGGCGCAAATGAGCGCAAATTATTAGAACAACGTATAACTAAGACATCGTCGAATAATAATAAGAACATAAAATAACATTGAAATAAGGGAGGCTGCACCGTAATTGGAAACGGTTGATAAAGCTGCACATGATGATGATGATGATGATATATATATATATATATATATATATATATATATATATATATATATATATATATATATATATATATATATATATATATATATATATATATATATATATATATATATATATATGTATATATATATATATATATATATATATATATATATATATATATTGATAATGAGGAAATAAACAGGTTAAAATAGGTGTATAAAATTTTACCTACATATTATATCGGCACCATTGTTCAGGAGATGGGTTTATCCCAGAGATCAAAGGTTACATACTTTTACAGGCGTCTTCTAGGTTCTATTTATATATTTTTATTACTAAAAAAGTGTATTTATAATAAAGGCCTTAAGCTATCTGTAGATTCCATGAATATTAGAATCTATGGAAATTAGCAAATTAAAAAATACAGACATAATTCTGAATGACCAACTTGAGACAAACAGTTATCCCCTCCTCAACTTATTCAGTTACAAAATATGACGTGTAAACGCATACCTGTTTAATTGTTAGATAAAATGAATTTCCATCAAGTAACGGTCGAATCTATCACTTACTAAAAGAGTACGAAAAGACCTGCTTATGCTTTAGAGGATTGGTACTTTAGTACAAAGTACCCTTTGCTTTTGCCAATTGCTTTGTCACTTTCTCAGCGATGGGTCTCCCTTTTGCTCATCAATAATGTTCCCGCTCGATATAGTTATTCTAAGATATTCAGATTTCACTATATGCTCTACATTTGGCTTTATCTCCTATTAATTTACAACTACGACGAAATCTTTATAATATATCTGATGCATTGATATTAAAGTGGAGTAGAATACTTGGTAGATAATATTTATTTGTTTTGAGTTTACTTATTTTACGACCTAGTACATAAAAAAATAAATACTTGTGTGCTCAGTGCTTTCTAAGTCTGTAAAACATAAACATGCTTCCATATTAGATTATACATTTATTAAGAATGTCCACTCTCTGAATTGAAGTTTTTATCTTAAAATATGACTGTGTCCCACAATCTTTCACAAAAGTTATTCTTTTCTGAAATTTTCTGAATAAGGTTCAATAGGTTTTTATATTTTGTTTTACGTTTTAATCTTTAAATCGGAGTTCATTTTTTGAAAAACTATAAACATGTGACAACAAATTGCTATATGAACGGCGTTATGCATCACTAGACCCAGCCCCAATTTCTTAAATTGTGGATTATGGCGCTTTCTGGTGGAAAAGAGGAACAACAGGATAACATCAGATGTAGACCAAATAAACGAAATTAGGACACGCATTGAAATAGCACGTGCATTATTTTTTAAACTTTAAAAATTTCTTTGTTTTCAGGATATAAAGTTAGAGCCTGAGAATGCTTCGATATTACGTGTTCCCTACTTTTCTTTATGGCTTGGAAGCGTGAACACTAAAACAAGTCCATCTGAATAAGTTGGCCGCCTTTGAATTTTGGTGTTACAGAAGAATTTTACGAATATCATGGATTCAAAGAATGTCAAACGTGGAAGTAACTAGAATGATAGGAAATGGGGCGGAAATATTATTAACTATCAAAAGACGAAAACTTGAGTACTTAGGACATGTGATGAGAGGGCAAACATACGCATTATTACAACTTATTGTGCAAGGCAAAATCCGAGGAAAGCGAAATGTGGGAAGACGAAGAATATTCTGGCTTAAAAACTTAAATGAATGGTTTGAATGCAGTAGTGTAGAACTTTATAGAGCGGCAGTCAACAGAGTCCGTATAGCCATGATGATTTCCAACCTTCGATAGAAGATGGAACTTAAAGAAGAAGATGGAAAAAGGCATAAAGTATCTACGTAATAAATCCCATTAACCTGTTAGTAACGGATAACCAGATATATTTAAAAAGATTAAGTACCTTTCTTTTTATTTTGGATTTTGAATTTTGCATAACTAGAGCAAGCGACTAATTTTTGTGTATTAGTTTTGGACCAAGCGCCTCTTGCGAGCGTTTTAATGATTGTAAATCGAATATTTGGCAACATATGTACATAAACGTGGTTAACAATGGTGACGTTGGCAACTTGTTGAGGCGTTTAGGTTAAGAAGTAGTGGCAGTTATTGCTTAAATTTTTCTATAATAGTCACATTACAGAAGAGCTAACACAGAAAGAGAATACTTAACAAAAGACATAACATTAAGTAAAATGTATGAATTGTATATTGAAGAAGCAGACAATGACCTTGTTAAATTTTCGTTTTACAAAAAAATTTTAAGAAAAAAGTTGAAAAAAGATACTTGTAGTAGATGTGATTGTTTCGAATTAGAAATTAAAAATTGCGCAGATAATGAACAATTAAGCGTTAAAAAAAGAAAAAATGTGCACTTAGAAGAAAGAAAGCTAGACATGAAGATAAGCAACAATCAACCAGAAGTGGAAACCTTTTGTTTTGATTTAAAGAAAAACTCTTCCCCTTTCGAGAATTCTAATAAATATTGTATATTATAAGCGTCAATTATGTATTTACAACCTTGGTATCCATAGCTACAAGGATAAAAAAAGGTCATTGTTATATTTGGATAGAAGGTGAAGCTGGTCGGGGAGCCCAGGACGTAGGCATTGGTCTTAAGAAACACATTGAAGAAAATGTTACTTCTGCAAAACATGTAATTTTGTGGTCAGACTCTTGTGGCGACCAAAACCGCAGCATTAAAATAGTTGATTCTAAAAATGATTTTGGAAACTCATCCTACCATTGAAAAAATTACATTACGCTATTTCTTTCCTAGTCATAGCTTTTACCCAATGGTAGTGATTTTGGAGATTTTGAAAATGCCCTAAAATTTCAACAACGTTTATATACCGTTGATGATTACCTAAACGTGATGAAAAAATTCCGTAAAAAGAACCCACTAGTAGTTCACAGAATGAAAAAAGAAGAATTCGTCAAGTTAAGAAGAAATACAAGCGAATCAACAGAAGAGACCAATTTAATAGATCTTGATAAAATATTAAAGTTAACAACTACAATTTCGTAAATATGGAACACTTTAAATATCTTAGATAAATAATCACGGTTAATAATAATGCCACTAAAGAAATACAGATCATAATTTAAACTTTTTACCTATTTTTTTTTGAAAGGAAATATTTGAAAGGAAAATAATAGGAAAATTGTTTTAACCTCATTATCATATCGCTACAAATCCGTATAGAAGAAGAACACATACTTAATAAAGAAAGCCCTTATAACGATATTGTTTAGGCAAATAAATTGCTTAAGGTAGATCGTACACATGCATAGACGCCAAGATGTCAAACTTGTAAAACTGTTATGGAAGGAAGTTAGCACAGAAGAATACCACTTGGGCGTCTCAGTATGCAATGAAGAGAAAACATCCAATCATATCTCAAAAAATTAACATCGTGAAGGTTCTTCTCTGAACCCCATAACAAATGGCTAATCTTTTACTTTTCATTAAAAATTTAAATTTTAATAAGTCACGTAAATAACGTTTTAAAAGTGCCTTTCCTGAGATAACTTTTTTTAAGCCTGGTTTGTTTGATTACATGTAATTGATTTGATAGTCCCCAACAGATGAGTATTGACTATAGGTAGGATAGCAGGTAGTTGAACAGGCATGTGTTGATAAATATGATGGGTCGGTAGATGGGTCTCATTATTCCTAAATCTGACCTCATGTTACCTTCCCCCTTCATTTGTGGAAGTCCTAAAGGCATTTTTTCTCTTGGGTCATCCTCCCAATTTAACTTGGCAATGTAGTTATTATAGAGCCTTTGGATATAGCCAGCGCAACTTTAGCATTGAGATTTAGCTTCTTACACGACGTTGTTGTCTTTATATATGTGTTTGGCCTTGGCATTAGTTCCGCTCGGTATTGGTTAGTACGCGGACCTTTGTAAGTCGGAAAATACTTCTGATGGCTTTTCTAGCGATCCTGATCTAATTAATACCTGAGTTTTACGTAAATTGTTTTGTTAGCGTTCTGGCCACATATCCACACATTAGCACTGGTTTAATCACTGTTTTATATATCCTGATTTAAGAAAGTCGTATTAGACCTCTGAATTTAAAAGTATTATAAGAGTTATATATACATCAGTTAGCTACCTGAATATTCCCTTTTATTTCTTATGTTACAACGTTATCTACGATATCTAAAATGTTGCAATCCTTTAAAATTATATGGGTCTATTGTTACGTTATGCCCTACTCTACGTCACCTCTTTTGTATGTTAAAGAACATTTATATGCTTTATTACTGACAATTAGACCGTTTTTTTTATGCTAATATCATTATTTTATAGTATTCTAATAATTTATGGATTAAATCCGGATAGCAAATTGATATTCTTCACTTTCTCGGAAAAATAATATTCTAACACACAAAATCCTATTAAATTGCCAAAACCTTCCTTGCATATTCTATTCACTCATGAGGGGCACCAGCAATATCAGTACCATAATAAGGCGTATAGTACTGGACTGGCTAATCGTTGGAAAATGGGAAGCATGAGTTTTAATGTTTTCGGGACTGCCATCTGTTAGCGGAGAGCAGAGATATTAGTACCAAGTTAATGCATATAGTAATCGTTGCTGGAACTTTATTATTATTAAACAACACTATATTTTCTAGTAAAATCATCATGACTTTACAGTAAGACAAATTTTCGAACGTTGGTTATGGAAACATCATGTACATACCACCAGGTTCCCTATGTCGATATCCAGCAAAATCGTTGTAATAAGGAGACGTTAAACAAAAATCCAGAGATAAAAATATGCACCAAGAAAGTCTGTTTTATTCAACAGTAGAATAAACTACAGATTCTTGATTTAAATAGTCAAAAAATCAATAAACAGCTTAGTAAAATAGAAATAACGCATATTTAAGATGTAATCCATTAACGGGCCAAGGTACAAAGCACTCCTGGCTAATGCTAATGATATGGATCTCATAAGAAACTCTCTCCGGTCCGCAAACATCTTTAACAAAGTGCACGAAAAATGTTTCACTTAAAATCAACGAAATGAAAACCGAATACAAGCGAATCAACAGAAGAGACCAATTTAATAAATTTAGAACAAACATTAAAGTCAACAACTACAATACATTGATATTTATGTGGCAATCAGCTGTAAAAGTCATTGCCTTTTTCGTGTCGTATCGTATTTTAGCATATCATATTTTGAGTGAAATTGATCCTAAATGCGTCTAATAATATTAAGTTTGTAAAACAGCTGTCCGTTTATGCTCATTTGTTCACCTTTTGTAAAACAGTCTGTGTAAATATAAGTGATTTATATAATCTTTTCATTTCGTAATCTTTTCGTTTTATAATTATAGTTCTCTTGCTTTTATTTTCTATGGTAATACATATACATACCCAATTCAAAAGGGAGAAAACCTGAGAGTTCTAAATTAAACATAAACATTATTCTCTCTTTCTCCTTATATGTTATATAAAGATCATCGTCATCGTATAGTCAGAACGGAACAAGATTCTATTGCCTTTTCTTCTTTTTGTCTTCCCTTTCCTATTGAAAATACAGCCAGGTAAATGACGATTTTAAAATTTATGTCAATATTTCTGAAATGCCTTTCCTTGGATATTTTTTTTAAGCCCAGTTCGTTTAATTACATGTAATTGATTTGATATTCCACAACAGATAAGTATTGATTGTAGGTCTCATTATTCCTAAATCTGACCATATGTTACCTCCTCCTTCATTTGTGGAAGTCTTAAAGGCATTTTTTCTCTTGGGGCATCCTCCCAATTTAACTTGGCAATGCAGTTATTATAGAGTCTTTGGATAAAGCCAGCGCAACTTTAGCACTGAGATTTAGTTTCTTGTACGACGTTGCTATCTTTATATATGTGTTTGATCTTGGAATTAGCTCTGTTCGGTATTCGTTAGTACTCGGACCTCTGTAAGTCGGAAAATACCTCTGATGGCTTTTCTAGCAATCCTGGCCTAATAAAGAGGGTTATATATATACATAAACATCAGTTAGCTACCTAAATATTCCCTTTTATTTTTTATGTAACAACATTACCTACGGCATCTAAGACGCTGCAATCTTTCAAAATTATATGGCTTTATTGTTCCGTTATGCCCTACTCTCGATCCTCTCTTTTGTATGTTAAAGAACATTTATTTGCTTTTTTCATTAGTGACTATTAGACCATCAGTCAGACTATCAGTCAGTCCACGGATTCTGGGGGGGCAAAATTCTGACATATTTTAGAAAACCATCGAACAGATATATATCTCTAAAAATTGCAACTTTCAATGCAAGAACCCTGCTATCAGAAGAAAAATTCATAGAAATGGAATCTGAACTTGATAAAATCAATTGGGACATTGTTGGAGTCGCTGAGGTCAGAAGGAAAGAAGAAAGCCTAACCACTTTAAAATCCGGTCACATTTTCTATCATGTCGGAGAAAACTATGGGAATGGAGGCATTGGGCTCTTTATTAATAAAAAACTAACTGAGAATATCATATCAGTAAAAGCAGTTTCCACAAGAGTTATACTTGCAAAATTACAACTAAACACCCGTTACTCCATAAAGATCATTCAAGTCTATGCACCAACATCGAGTCACGCTGACGAAGAAATAGAACAGTTCTATGATGACTTGTACACAGCTGTTTCAGAAGACCAAGAACATTTTACGGTACTATGTGGCGACTTTAATGACAAAATAGGAATAAGCACTGACCCAGCTGAAAATGCCCTCGGAAATTTTGGCACACCAGGTAGAAACGAAAGGGGCGAAATACTCTTAAATTTCCTATAAGAAAACAATCTATATTTAATGAATAGCTTCTTCTATAAGAAGATCCATAGAAGATGGACTTGGAAGAGCCCCTATGGTAAGACAAAAAATGAGATCGACTTCATCATCACTGACAAAAAACATATAGTCAAAGATGTTACAGTCTTAAATCAATTTTCGGTTGCAAGCGATCATAGAATGGTCCGAGCAACTGTAGAAGTCAATATTAAGCAAGAAAGACTGAAGATGATAAAAAGTAAAAAATTCAAACCTTGGATGCGCCCAACGAATGAACTTGAGTTTGAAAAATATATCACCAGTAACTTACTCAGAAATACAACAAGAGAGCCATTGAGCAGTGAAGAACTTTCAAATGCATTAAACATTCTTTCAAAGATAATTCAAGCTGAGCATTTCAGCTCAGAAATAAACTTGTTGAGTAAATCCTGCAAAATAAGAAAAGGTTCTATTAAATTTCTTTCACCATTTTTGGATGACAATGGTATCTTGCGAGTTGGAGGTAGACTCAAACATTCCCCATGGTCATTTGAAAAACGCCGTCCTATTCTACTTCCCAAGGATTCTCATTTCACTAAATTACTTTTTATACATGAACATAGGAGGCTTCTTCATTCAGGTCCCAACCATCTACTTTCATCTATCAGGGATAATTTTTGGCCAATTTCAGGCCGCAATATTGCTCGAAAAACAGTACATAATTGCATAACATGTTTCAAGGCAAAACCTTCTTTTCAAACCCCTACAATGGGTGATCTGCCCAAGGAACGGGTTACTCAAACGTTTCCTTTTCATTCAACCGGTGTAGACTACGCTGGGCCCTTTTTACTAAAGGATAGGAAGGGTCGCGGGTGCAAAACGTTTAAGGCTTGGGTTTGCCTCTTTATATGTCTTAAAACCAAGGCTATACATCTTGAAATAGCTACAAGTCTTACTTCCGAAGCATTCATTGCCTACCTCAAACGCTTTATAGCTAGAAGAGGGCGGCCTTTACAATTATTTTCAGATAATGGCACTAATTTTATAGGAGCCAAGAGTGAGTTAGATGAAATTTCAAGTTTTTTAACTAATAACAAAACTGAACTAGCCTCATTTTGTGCAAATGATAAAATAGCTTGGAAATTTATTCCAGCAAATTCTCCACATTTCGGGGGAATTTGGGAGGCAGGAATAAAGTCAATGAAGGTTCATTTACGACGAACAATGAAAAACAACTTACTCATTTTCGAAGAATTTCAAACACTTTTAGTTCAAGTAGAGTCAGTATTAAATTCCCAACCACTCTCACCTCTTAGTTCCAATCCTAATGATTTTAATCCTATCACACCAGCTCATTTTCTTATCGGGAGACCATTCACATCATTACCAGAGCCCGATCTTACGGACATATCTACAAACAGGTTATCTCGATATCAACATCTTCAAATGATGCACCAGCACATATGGCATCGCTGGTCCAAAGAATACATGGGAGAGTTGCAGCAACGTCAGAAATGGTTTTCTGACCCCTCACCCAACATACAAGTAGGACAATTAGTTCTAATCAAGGACATACGTTTTCCACCTCTATGTTGGCCATTGGGCCGTGTGACAGCCATTCATCCAGGACAAGATGGTGTAACTCGTGTAGTAACAGTGAAAACAGCCCGCGGAGAATACAAACGTGCGGTTAAAAACATTTCGCCATTACCGAACATTTAAATTTTCATTTTAGTTAAGGACTTACAATTACATTCTCTTTAGTCATAACATTTGGATTTTATTTTTATAATTTGTATATACATAATTTGTGTAATGTATTGAAATGTATTTCAAGGAGGGGCGCATGTACGCGCCAATCTCCCCTACTTGACTTTAAGTTCGGTGCTCATAGATGCTACGCACTTCGGTCAGCAGTCAGAGTTCACGTTCAGAACTAAAGACATATAAAATCATTGTGCTATCTTTAATGCAATAAATACAAAGCATTTATAGTGCAGTTTTATTTTAATCCAGCAAATACAGAACATTTCAAGCGTAAGCTACAAGGATTGAAGAGACAGAAAAACAAACAAAACTTCATATAATTTAAAAATTTAATCAAAAAAAAACTTATAATTCATTTAAGAAACCTTTTATGTTATCTAGCTCCCTGGAAATTGTATTGAGGACTTCTGTTTGTTCTCTTATTGCTTCAGTTTGATCCCAGCTATATGGGAAATGGTTAGATTTTTACATAATTTATAATCGTCATCTTCAGTGCCCTCAATTTCGAAGAGTTTCTTTATATGATCCCATTTAGCACTTCATATTGTGCCTTTCTCCATTTGAATTTTAAATTATATTTAAAAAATTATTTCTCACACCTTTTAGTAAATGTGGAGGTTCATATAAAGGAACTACCTCTTTACCACCAATAAGAACACCAAAGAGACTATTATTTTCTCCTTTCCGAATAAAATATTGATTGGTTTCCTCATATAGCCTCTTTATCGCACCTACATTTGATGACCCTTGGTCGCAAATAATGGTTTTTACTAAAAGGCCCACTTGTTGACAAGCTAGCACAATTTCTTTAATGACTTTTACAAGAATATCTTTACTCATGCCAGATTCATTAAAGTAATATGCCCGAGGTTGTTTCCATTTTTTACATATACCCCTTGCCATGAAAACCATAACTTTGTCTACAATTACAGGCCTTCTAGTATGTTCCCCATTGTCTTGAAACCCCCTCCATTTATTATATTGAAGTGTAGGATCCAAAGACATTTCATCCAAAATAATGCTACACATCTTACCACTCTCAGACATAGACTGTACCTTGTGCGATAATGACTCCATAATAACTGGATTTATGCCAGTATTAAAAGATATTTTCTTTAAAAGATTTATTAGGGTCTTTCTTGAAGGAGCTGCAAATAATTTTCTGAATAACTTGTAAACCTTCGGGCTTTGTTTCAAGAAAGATAAAAAAAAGGATTTTCTCGTCTCCTTTCTTTAGGTTGTTTATCCTGGCATCTTATTTGGGACATCATAAAATCATATGTTGGTTTATTTAAAGCTGCTTTTAAATAATCTGTAGAATAGGTAATATTTTCCATTTTCTTAACCTTTGCTCTGAGATTTAAACACTTAAAATTTAATCTTTTAGCAGATTTTCTCAAATTGGAGGCTATTCTATACAGCTTTCTTGCTTTGGGGGTAAGTTCTGATGTTCTTCGTACTTCCGTGTAGGCCAATAAGTTTATTTGTTTCTTTAAACCTAAAATAAATAAGAATGTTAATAAATACATTTTTTAATTTTTGTTTAATTCAAATATTCTGTACCAATTATTTATTTTTAAGATATCAATAGTTAAGGAGAATGTGTGATTTGTTAAAAACGCTCATATTTGCAGTCATTGTATGCACTTTTGGCATTATTTTTGACATTTACAACGAAAAAAAATATATCATGTTCATTGTGTCAAGTCTCCTTTTCAACTGTTTGTCCCTGTTTTCATAAAAAATTTGCAAAGTTTTAACTAACCTTGAATTTTTTTATAAAAAAAAATAGGGAACATTTTGAAAAAGTAAGAAGGAAACATAGATATGACTACTTTTTTCCTGTTAAAATTCTCAATGGTACCATCAATCCATTTTTGCAAAAAATGCCACTTATCCTATTTTTAATATACATACAGCCATTAGCAAAGTTTACTTACTTAATAGATTAGCAGCAGTAGATGTAGAAGGAAGTGGTGTCACATTCTGCAAGTGTCTCTCTACCTCAACAGATTCTTCTACTTCCATATTTTCTATCGGCAAATCTACCTCAGCAGATTCTCCTACTTCCATATTTACTCTCAGCAAATCTTCGCCTGCATGTGTTGACAAAGCAGCTATAAAATAGTTGGTATATAGTGACCAGTAATAACTTAAAATTAAATATGATGTAACTTTGTAAAAATTGTAAGTAAATGACATATATACTTATATATATATATATATATATATATATATATATATATATATATATATATATATATATATATATATATATATATATATATATATATATATATATATATAGGGTGGTCCTTAAGTAATTGTACAAAAAGAAACCGTGGATTCTACACTTGAAAATATTACGATTTAAGCCAAATTGCTTTAATAAAATGTTGATATTAAGAAAGATACAGGGTGTTAAAATGGAAATTTAAAATTTTAATTTTCGCTATAACTTTTATGTTTGTGAACATTTATGTATCAAAATTTATAACTGGGGACTGTTGAACATCATAAATTATAATTTGATGCATGCTTTAATGTAGCTAATAGAGGGCGCCACATATGCTACATATGTGGCATACATTTGCACTTAACTTTTTTGCTCTTTAAGTTACCGGTGTTTGTGATATAAAATATTAAAGATACATTGTTTTACCATAAAAAAGATATACTTGTTAATAACCTCAAAACTCAACAGTTTTCGAGATAATCGCATTTTACAAATCAACTACATAATTCAGATTTAACGCAATTACTCCAAGCAACGAAAGAAAATTAGACAAAAACATCAATACTTCTGAATTTTAGTATAAAATGCCTTTAATAAACTTAATAGTTAACGAAATATTAAATAAAATAAATATATTAGCAGGATAGACTAGTAGGATTTGAGAAAATTACAGAATAATTGGATTTTACATCAAACATTTTACGTTTTGTATTAAATTAAAGTCATAATCAAAATGTTTTATTTATAAACCAAATTAAGAAATAGTTAAACTAAATAACATTAAACTTTTTGTCAAAGTAAGTGTTCGATATGTCCACCATTTTCTTTAATTCATTTGTCAATACATTCCATAAAAGATCGTCTCATATCAAATAACATCAGTAGTTCTAAAGAAACTGCTGCAGTATTTATAATAAGTATTATAAGTATAATAATAAGCTTTCTTTTGGGATTTTTATGCATTACGTAATTATATTAGTATCTGACCATGACATGACCAAGGAATATGACTACCAGGAACAATCCAACGTTCAGGAATGTTGTATTTAAGTATGTTCTCACTACCCTCTCTCTATAATGTGGTGGTGTACCATCTTGCATAAACCACATATTTCGCCTTAAGTTTGATGACAATTCTTCCAATAAATCAAATAAAATCATTTTATAAAAATTCTAAATAAATCTCACCATTCAAATTACAAGGTAATTCGCATATCCGTAAAAAATAATTACCAATTGTTTTAAACCATACGTTTATTTAAAATTCATGTTTAAAATGCATGTCGGACTGTTTGGTGCCATTTGTAATTATTTTTTATGGACATGCGAATTACCTTGTAATTTGAATGGTGAGATTTATTTACATTTTGTGATGTGGGTATTAGTTAAAATAGTTAGGTAATGACTGTGAATATTGATTTACACGATTTTATTAAAAGGAAAACCATGTATTACAATTTAACCTACATCTTACAACAACAAAACATATATATGTCTCTTGTCACCGTTCACTCTCGGTGGACACTGTTATGGTAACTTCGGTGGTATTCAGCCATGGAGCGGTGTGGCTGTTACATCCTCCCCTTTGCACCACCCTGGCGACTCGCGGGTGGGGCAACAGAGTCTAAGCAGGAATAGAGCTCTACAGGACAGCAATGACAACGTTTTGGTCGGGGTTGTCTACGTCTGGCAATAGGGTTAGGTTCAGGTTCAGCTTCAATTTGAGCAAGGTCATCTTCAACATCTCCCATTTCGCTATCGTCTAACCCAAGGGTCAAAGACTCTGGGCAGGAGACCAGTGGAGCAGGAGGGTCGGCTTCTGAGGATTTCACTGGACGACCTCTTCTACGGAGAGGTTGAACTGGAGCAGGGCACGGATCTTCTGGATCGGCATGGAAAGGCGTCAAGGCTGAGACATGATATTTTCCAGCAGGAACATCCGGAGTGTCGATGTGTGAAACTTCATAGGTTGTAGGGGACAGCATTTTGGTCACCTTGTAGGGTCCGTCACGACGCGGCGCGAACTTCGAAGTTATGGACTTAGACGCGTCACTTAGTGTATGCGAATCGACTAGCACAATATCACCTACTTCGAACAAAACCGAGCGGCGGTGGCAGTCTTTATACTTCTTACGTCTATCTTGGGATTGTTCATGTGTCTCGCGGGCTTCACTAAGAGCTTTACTCAAAGTTATTAGATAGGGCGTGATTTGTGGCACGAAGTTGTCCTTGGCTATGATGCTTCGAAAATCACGATTTGCATCATCAGGAGTTCGTAACTCGCGACCGAACGTGAGGTACGCGGGAGTGAAACCGGTTGAGTCGCACTTCACAGTGTTCATCGCGAACCGTATAGCGGGTAACTTTTCAGACCAAGACGAATGGTCATTATTTGTTAGAATGGCTAACTGAGTTTTAATGTCTCTATTTTTTCGTTCGACGGGGTTAGCTTCCGGGTGGTATACAGGTATAAGGTTCTGTTGGTACCCAAAGCAATGCGCCACTTGTTGCATTACCGCACTCACGAACTGAGTACCGTTGTCACTGACGACTCGACGAGGGATTCCGTATCGTAAGATTATGTTGTCTATGAAACACTTGGCGCAGGCAGCGGCAGTAGCAGATTCTAACGGGAATAATTCTACCCAACGACTAGCAGTGTCTTCCACTACCAGAATCCATGTATAACCTTGAGGAGAGAGGGGCAAAGGCCCAAATAAATCAATAGATAGCACTTCAAACCTCTGGGACTGAACAGGGGTTTGTAGGAGACCAGCGGGTTTGAGGTTAGAGACTTTATAGCGTTGGCACTCAAGACATTTACTTACATGGTCAGAGATAATTTTCTTCATTCCAGGCCAATAGTAGCGTTTTATTATTCTTTGATATGTCTTCTCCACTCCATAATGACCAGCAGTAGCGGAATCATGGTACTCATGCAGTATGTGAGGAATACGTGTACTAGCCGCTACCAATTGGGGCTCTTCTTCATCTACTTCAGGAGTATAACGGTATAATATCCCATTGTTCATGATATATCCTCTTTCTGCCCACCTCTTGAAATCTACACTTGTGTCAGAAGAGGGATCTTCTAAACATCTAATAATCTTGGCAACATCTGGATCATTAAGCTGCTCTTCTCGAACATCAGCAACACTAAGAGTTGGAAAATCTACTCTTACTAGATGAACTTCAGCTATGATGGGAACTTCTGTCATGGGAGGCCTTGATAGAGTATCTGCGATTACATTTTTTCTTCCTGTGATATATTCTATTTTTAGGTCATATGGCATGAGCTCTAAAGCCCATCGAGCTAGGCGTCCAGTAGGGGACTTTAAGGTCATTAGCCATTTTAAGGCCTGGTGATCACTTTGCACTATTGTAGTAGCGCCTTCTAAGTATCCTCGAAATTTCTTCACTGCCCAAACCACAGCGAGAGCTTCTCGTTCTGTAGTGCTATAGTTTTGTTCAGCAGGACTCAGAAGTCTCGAAGCATACTCTACAGGTCGTTCGTTCTCTTTCTCCCCCTGGAGAAGACATGCCCCCAAAGCATAATTGCTAGCATCTGTACGAAGTATATAAGGTAAATTGCAGTCAGCTTGTCGTAGGATTGGGGCGGAACACAATAATTGTTTCAGACATTCAAAGGCCTCTTGTTGTTCTGCTCCCCAGGTCCATTTCACATTTTTCTTGGTTAAATTCGACAAAGGTTTAGCAACATGGGAGAAATTTTCGATGAATCTACGGAACCATGAGCATGTTTGCAGGAATTTTAGCAGTTGAGTAACATTTAGGGGTGGTGTCATGTTTAATATGGCAGATACTTTATTTTCACTTGGCTGGATACCCAAAGGTGAAAGGATGTGTCCGAGATATAGGACTTCCTCACAGGCGAATGAACATTTTGCTCTATTTAGACATAATTTAAATAGGCGCATCCGGTTGAATACTTCTTTCAAATCGTCTATGTGATCAGAGAAGGATGGGGATAATATTATCAGATCATCTAAATAAGCTAGGATATTCAGATTTTGAAGACCAGTACGAAATTTATCAATCATCCTTTGGAAACTAGCGGGACTGTTACACATACCAAAGGGCATGCGTGTGTAACGAAAGGTGCCAAATGGACACACGAAGGCTGTTTTGTCACGATCAGCTGTTCGTACAGAGATTTGATGATAACCATATTTTAAGTCGAGGGTAGTCATAAATCGGGTTTCCTTTGCTGCATGCAAAATATCTTCAATACGTGGCAGAGGGTACTTATCTGCACGTATTATTGCGTTTAAGCGTCGATAGTCTACTGTTAATCTGATACCTCCATCTCTCTTAGGCACAAGTACCACGGGTGAAGCATATGGGGACTCACACTCTTCGATTATGCCTTGAGCCAAAAGTTTATCTAACTCCTGACGCAGTAATTGCCTTTTGGGCTCTGACATACGGTAAGATGGAACAGATATTGGTACATCATCAACCAATACAATGGAGTGTTCAGCATATGGAGTAGGGTCTATATTATATACGAATAAATCAGAATTTTCCTTAACAATGTTGTTAAGATTGGATCTTTCTTCTAAGGATAGAGAAATTCCTTCATCTACTCGTAGTTCTAAATGAGCAAGAGTAACGCTATTGACCTGGCAAGGAGAGCTGACCTGAGCTGGATCTGGAGCAAATGAGTAGGGGATATTAGGGACATCACCATAAAACCATGAGTCATTAGGAATGTCTAGAATGATGTTAGCTTTTCTTAAGAAGTCTGCCCCCAGTAAGGTACGACTATTTGTGTGTGTGGGCACAGAAATTAAGGAAATGCTATGAGAGCGGTTTTGTAAGATAACAACTAAATCAAAGACCAAAACAGTAGTAGAAGTAGTCCTACCATCCGCTAGGGTCATGTCTACACTTTTTGTGGAAAAGGGTACCTCATCCTTCAAGAGGATATCTCTTAGCTGAGAGCCAGCAATACTGCACTGTGCTCCCGAATCAAGATAACAATGACCTACATGACCTTCAATAGTGACCTGAACAATGGGTTTAGTTGATAGGTTTGTGGCAAAATGTTGGTCGACGTTAACTGTTTCAGCAAGCATAAATTCAGATACTGCTGAGGATTTACTGGATGATTTGCATTTTGGACAATTACTCTTAATGAATCCAGGAGTCTTACATCCATAACACGAAATCTGATTCGAAGTGGAAAAGGTTGGTTTAGTGCTAGTACGAGAAGTTACTAAAGGAGGATTAGGTTTGGGCTCAACCGAAGATTTTCGAGAATCTGCTTCCCTGGTTCTGGCTGCGGCCAATTTTCGACATTCATCCTTCACGTGACCTGGATTTTTGGAAAAGCTACACCGTACCCGTTTTGATTCGTTTTCGTTTTTAATGTTTATTTCCGGATTTTCATACGATTCTTCAGTTTGCCTCGCTTCTTTTAAGAGTTCGCTAAATGTATTGATCTTATCACGTGCTACTTTTTCACGTATTCTCCTATGCAACAAACCGTATACCATATCTAATTGAGTGGCTTCGGTTAATGTATCTGCCGGTAACTGAGCTATTATCGCGCGCGCTTTGCATACAAAAATGTCACACGGAGTTTTAGCATCTTGTTCCGTCGAAAACAGTTCCCGATACACTCTGTAGGCTGGTTTTTGAGGTCCAAAAGTCGATCGTAATAAATTAATGGCGCTGGCCCACGTGTTTACCGTATTTTTAACACCTTGAAACCACGTGGCGGCGAAACCGTCTAGCAGCATGGGTATACCCTTTAATGCGTTCGCGTCAGATACGTGGGTGCACTCTTTATAGATCTCGACCGCATCTATAAAAGCTTTTACATCAGCCCCCTTTGATCCATCGAAGCGAGAAGCGCATTTTGCTAAACTACCTGAGTCCGAAATAGGCCTTGCTATTGTATTTAATAAGGCTTGAAACTGTTCGCTTGTTTTTACCGAAGACATTTCTGCTGATGTTGATTCGCTTGAACTAAAAACCGTCGTCGACCTAAGCGAATAACTGTGTTTATCACATATTAAAGTGTGTTTAATTAAAGGCTTACAGTTTCTGTTGCTTATTTCTTGTAAATACCCTTGAATGGAAGCTTGATATTCCCACAGGATGTTTCTGAATGGCCTAGTGGAAGATTGATATTCCCACAGGATGTTTTGAATGGTCAGTAGTGGAAGATTGATATTCCCACAGGATGTTTTTGGATGGTCTGTGCGGAGTTTCCACAGCAGTCACATACACAGTAGATTTATTGTTGTGAAGCACTAAACTAAGTGAAAATGTCCACTAATCACCTTAGAATGGCGGGAGCAAAAACACTTTTTTTCTGTTCACAATGAAACTTTACGATTTTCACAGTACGAACTACACTTTAAACTATTTTGCCCAAGTTGGGTGCCAGTTGTGATGTGGGTATTAGTTAAAATAGTTAGGTAATGACTGTGAATATTGATTTACACGATTTTATTAAAAGGAAAACCATGTATTACAATTTAACCTACATCTTACAACAACAAAACATATATATGTCTCTTGTCACCGTTCACTCTCAGTGGACACTGTTATGGTAACTTCGGTGGTATTCAGCCATGGAGCGGTGTGGCTGTTACAATTTTTTATAAAATGGTTTTATTGATTGGTACACCACCACATTATAGAGAAAAGTGCAGTGAGAACATAATTAAATACAACTTTCCTGAACGTTGGATTGTTCGTGGTAGTCATATTCCTTGGTCATATGGTGAGATATTAATATAATTATTTAATTCATAAAATTCCCAAACGAATACTTTATTATTATATTATGTTTATTATATATTATACTTATAATACTTACTATAAATACTGCAGCAGTGTCTTTAGAACCAATGATGCTATTTAATAATATGAGACGATCATTTATGGAATGTATCGACAAATGAATTAAAGAAAATGGTAAACATATCGAACACTTACTTTGACAAAAAGTTTAATGTTATTGAGTTTAACTATTTCTTAATTTGGTTTATTAATAAAATATTTTGATTATGACTTTAATTTAATACAAAACGTAAAATGTTTGATGTAAAATCCAATTATTCTGTTATTTTGTCAAATTCTACTATTCTATCCTGCTAATATATCTATTTTATTTAATATTTCGGTAACTATTAACTTCATTAAAGACATTTTATACCAAAATCAGAAGTATTGATGTTTTTGACTAATTTTATTTCGTTGCCTGGAGCAATTGCGTTAAATCTGAATTATGTAGTTGATTTGTAAAATGCGATTATCTCGAAAACTGTTGAGTTTTTAAGTTATTAACGAAGTATACCTTTTTTTTGGTAAAGTAACGTATCTTTAATATTTTTTATCACAAACAACGGTAAGTTAAAAAGCAAAAAAGTTAAGTGCAAATGTATGCCACATATGTGACATATGTGGCGCCCTCTATCAGCTATATTAAAGTATGCATCAGATTATTATTTCTGATGATCAATAGTACCCAATTATGAATTTTTATACATAAATGTTCACAAACATAAAAGTTATAGCGAAAAATAAAATTTAAATTTCCACTTTAACACCCTGTATCTTTCTTAATATCAACATTTTATTAAAGCAATTTGACTTAAATCGCAATATTTTAAAGTGTAGAATCTATGGTTTCTTTTTGTACACCCTGTATATATATATATATATATATATATATATATATATATATATATATATATATATATATATATATATATATATATATATATATATTATATATATATATATATATACATATACATATATATATATATATATATATATATATATATATATATATATATTATATATATATATATATATATAAATATATATATATATATATATATATATATATATATGTTATTGTGATATTTAAAGTCTTGGTGCGCCAAGCAATAATTAGCTAATTAATTTTTTTGATTAATTAAAATTATTTAAATGATATGACTCTATCACAATTTTTAATTCTTTTATCTCAGGGTTAAATTCGTGCTTCAATATCTATGCTATTACATGTGAAAGGTAAGGTCCAAAGAATACCGGAATAATAAAAAACACATATGATCTAACACTATATATTGAAATAAAAATAATGAAATAATTCACACTCAAAAGTTTTCAATAAACAAATCTCATATAATGATTCTCAAAATTTTGTTCTACGTACGTGAACAATCAAAATTAATGGTACAAACAATATTAATTGAAATCTCAAAATCCCAAACTATTCTAACTCTCCTAATCAAAATATTTATATCCTTTCTAAATTAAGTGTAAAAATTGTGTTATCAATAAAAGAAAAAACTGCAGAAAACAAAAATATCTCTCTCTGATGATGAGTGGTCCAAATCCTTGTTCCTTGTAGACTATATTATCTCCTCTCAACCGCTCCCTATGTAATCAGCAATCGTACAACAGATTGTTGCAAGTATATCGTCCTTAATGATCTCCTTCAAAAGCACAAATCATTTAAATTATGATAGCCTTTCTCCTCTCGATAAACTGAATCCCTCGTTGGCCCGAGTGAAAAATGACTCTTGGAATATCTTCTCTTTACGATAAACTGAATCTCTCGTTGGCCTGAACAGGGACTCTTGGAATATAAGTAGAAAAATATGACTTACAATATTTTGCTGCTTCAGCTTCTGTCAGATACACTAACTCCACAAAAACTCACTAACATTCAACACTACTGCTTGCTACATCTCGGGAACCGCCAGAGAACAATCACTGTTCGTCTTACAGACTTGGAAAACCAACTGATTATCTTTTCTCTCTCCTAAATCTAGCTAAACTTTCATTCCTACATACCTATCCCACCTTTTTCAATCTCCGCCAATCAAAACTCGTCACAATTCCCCAATTTTTTCATTTCGATAACAAACAAATTTTTACCTATAATTATAAAATTTCCTAAAACTTATTTACAAATAATATTTTTCTATAATTCTTAAAAACTAACAAAAACCTCTTTCTAAAATCTCTTCTATTGTCTCTAATCACTGCATTAATGTATTTGGAAAACCCGGTTCAATTGTCTTTGGATTTCACTTAAAATTATGCGGGTCACTCAAGTATAACAAAGAAATAATTTATGCATAGCTTACATTTTGTTTAGTACAGGTAATCCAAGAATTTAATAACTTTCCTTCTTCGAAATGTTTGTTGGTTATTATCCTACTTATCTGAATTATTTTAATGTTTTTTGAACTTTGAAATATTTTAATCGACCCAATATTTTTCTCGATTTTACATATCATAACAAATCCCCGCCATTTGATCTGCCGAAAACTCTTTGTTAAATTTTAAAAATGACAAAAGTTTTCTAAGATCAAATTATTTCACTATGTTATTAAAATCTACTTATGATACTGATAAATGTCGTGAATGTTAAAATACCCCGTATATTGCCTGTCTTTATACGGGATTGGATATATTTTCGTTTTAAATTTTTCCAAGTATTTTCCCTTAAAAGAAAGTTCATAATTTTTAGCCACTCGGTTTACTTCATTAACAAGATCTCCATGGTTTCCTAAAATCTTCTCTATTTTTTTTCCCATGTTTTCTCCACAATTTATTTTTCTTTCATCCTCCTTTTGTTCACATGTGTTCACTGTCCATAATACTTCTTCACAAAATTCTGGATTCTCGTCCATCAGTGCCATTTTTTCTTCTGTTTTCTTTTTATCCTCTAATTCCCTTTGGTATTCCGAGCACCATGTTTCTATTCCTTTCATTTCTCTGATGATACCTTCTTTTTCTTCCTGCTTCCATTCTGTTTTATCGTCGGTTGCCAACAATTCTTCTGTACCTTCTATTTCCTGTTTTTCTCTGGTCTCCATCTTATTTTCCTGCTTTCTTTTCGAACTCTTCTTCTTCCTTCTCTTTTTCTCTTCTGTTAGATCTTGTTCTTGTACTTTCGGTTTATCCTCTACAGTCATATCGATTTCTTTGCGTTTTTCCTGTGCATTGATCCTTCCAGAATTTGTTTTCCTATCTGTTTGCTTTTCTTCTCCTGTGTTGTCTGGTTCTGATCTGATTTCCAGTTTATTTTCCGAAAAATTTATGGTGATATCTTTTTTCCTCAATTCATCAATTCCCGCTATCATATCATGATTTAAATCTTCAATCACCACACATTTCATAATATGGAATTTGTTTCCCACTCTTATCTGTACTCCCAAACCTTCGTTTACTGTCGTCAAATTTTTATTGTTTGCACCCACTAAATCAACCCTAGGAATCTTATACACAAATCTGTCCAAATTTAATTCTTTTACTAGTTTTTTATTGATTAGCGATATCTCCGAGCCAGAATCAATCACAATTTTAATCGCTTTATGTTTTATAAATGCATCTAAAAATATTAGATTAGAATTAGAAATTTGTCTTTCGTTTCCTATTGCTACATGATTCATCTCCCTTCTATTTTGTTGTTGGAAGCTCTGGTTATTTCTATCGTCCTTTTGTTCGTTAGTATTCCTATTCGGAGGATTTTGTGCATCTCTATTCCTGTTGTGATTTTCATTTGTTCTATTTTGTGTATCATTCCGGTTATCGTAATTTTGTTGTCTATTGTAATTATTGTAATTTCTCGGCCTATATTCGTTTGTTGATCTGAGATGTCGGTTTCTCTGGTCATAATTTGATGAATACCTTCTTTCCGGTCCATTATATTGGTCATGTTGTCTTTTATTTCTCATTTCTTTTCTTTTCGCTTCTTTTAATTGAAGGAATTGGCACAAACTATCAATATCTTGATAGTTTCTCAAAATCACGTGATCTTCCAACGTTTCCTCAAAATGTCTGCTGATCATTTCTACCAGCTGTTCGGTAGAATATTTGTATTCTAGATATTTTGAATTGTTATATATCTGCAAAGCATATCTTTCTTCAGATATTCCCATTTTTTCGTGATATTTTCCATTCTGTAGCTCTTGGTTGATTTCTCTCTGTTTATTTTTCCCCCAGAAATAGTTGAGAAATTTATTTTCAAAATCTGTCCAATTTTCAAACTCATCTTCCTTGCTTTCATACCATAACGCTGCTCCTTCTTTCAAATGGTTTCTAATTGTTTCTTTGCAATCGTCAAAATATCTAATATGTTGTAATTTGGTTTTCAAATTTTTAACAAACGGTACTGGGTGTGTTTTCCGAATATCCCCGCCAAATTGTATTTTCGCCTCGCTTGTTCCATGGATGATAACTTCTCTCCTGTCTCCCGTCTCTCGTTGTTTTCTGATATCCTCAATTTGTTTTTCTATTTCTTTCTTGTCTTCTTTCATTACATTTTCAAGTTGGCTTTCTAATTCCTCCAAATTATCTTTAATTCTCATTTCTTGTTCTTTCATATCATTTTTAATTTCATTAATCTCTTCTATTTGTTGTATCAGTTCTTTCTTTATCCCCTCAACACATCCTCTAATTTCCTGTTCATAGTTTTCCAGACGCTGCTCTATATTGCTCATTGTTTGTTTTGTTTCCCGTTGGTTTTCTTCCATTTTCAGTGATGTTTCTTGTTGATTTCTATCCATTTTATCCATTTTCTTTGATGTTTCATTTTGGTTTTTCTCTATTGTTTGTGTCTGTATTTGCATTAGTTGTAATATTTTCTCTATTCCTGATAATTCTTTTTTCTCCTCAACTATTGTAACATTTCCTTCATTATCCGATCCTTCTTCAACAATTGTTTCCTCTTCTCTGTTATCCTCCTTCCTTTCTTGCATTTTGCTTTGACTCCTTGTGGTCGACATGTTGTTTCTTTTCGTTAATGTTTTTGTCCCCGCCAAATGTGAAATTTTACAACACTCTATATGTTTCAGAACACGACAATATTTCTCCCCAAATGTATTAAATTTTCACGACAAATATCAAATATGCAATCAGTAAAATTCAAATAATTCAAAATAAATATCAAATGTACGATTGGTAAAGAAAATAAAATCAAATAATTCAATAGCAGTAAATATCCACTAACTACGATCAATCAATAAATCAAATTTATATTCCCTGGAAAAATTGTCAAAATACTTTCAAATTCAAATTCCCTCAATGTTATATGTTTTTATCTCTGGATCACCTGTACTTATTCCAGATCTCTTTCCCTTCCTTCAAATGTAAAGCTGCGATATTTTCAAGCCCCACGTTTTTGAAGCCAGTTATTGTGATATTTAAAGTCTTGGTGCGCCAAGCAATAATTAGCTAATTAATTTTTTTGATTAATTAAAATTATTTAAATGATATGATTATGACTCTATCACAATTTTTAATTCTTTTATCTCAGGGTTAAATTCGTGCTTCAATATCTATGCTATTACATGTGAAAGGTAAGGTCCAAAGAATACCGGAATAATAAAAAACACATGTGATCTAACACTATATATTGAAATAAAAATAATGAAATAATTCACACTCAAAAGTTTTCAATAAACAAATCTCATATAATGATTCTCAAAATTTTGTTCTACGTACGTGAACAATCAAAATTAATGGTACAAACAATATTAATTGAAATCTCAAAATCCCAAACTATTCTAACTCTCCTAATCAAAATATTTATATCCTTTCTAAATTAAGTGTAAAAATTGTGTTATCAATAAAAGAAAAAACTGCAGAAAACAAAAATATCTCTCTCTGATGATGAGTGGTCCAAATCCTTGTTCCTTGTAGACTATATTATCTCCTCTCAACCGCTCCCTATGTAATCAGCAATCGTACAACAGATTGTTGCAAGTATATCGTCCTTAATGATCTTCTTCAAAAGCACAAATCATTCAAATTATGATAGCCTTTCTCCTCTCGATAAACTGAATCCCTCGTTGGCCCGAGTGAAAAATGACTCTTGGAATATCTTCTCTTTACGATAAACTGAATCTCTCGCTGGCCTGAACAGTGACTCTTGGAATATAAGTAGAAAAATATGACTTACAATATTTTGCTGCTTCAGCTTCTGTCAGATACACTAACTCCACAAAAACTCACTAACATTCAACACTACTGCTTGCTACATCTCGGGAACCGCCAGAGAACAATCACTGTTCGTCTTACAGACTTGGAAAACCAACTGATTATCTTTTCTCTCTCCTAAATCTAGCTAAACTTTCATTCCTACATACCTATCCCACCTTTTTCAATCTCCGCCAATCAAAACTCGTCACAATTCCCCAATTTTTTCATTTCGATAACAAACAAATTTTTACCTATAATTATAAAATTTCCTAAAACTTATTTACAAATAATATTTTTCTATAATTCTTAAAAACTAACAAAAACCTCTTTCTAAAATCTCTTCTATTGTCTCTAATCACTGCATTAATGTATTTGTAAAACCCGGTTCAATTGTCTTTGGATTTCACTTAAAATTATGCGGGTCACTCAAGTATAACAAAGAAATAATTTATGCATAGCTTACATTTTGTTTAGTACAGGTAAACCAAGAATTTAATAACTTTCCTTCTTCGAAATGTTTGTTGGTTATTATCCTACTTATCTGAATTATTTTAATGTTTTTTGAACTTTGAAATATTTTAATCAACCCAATATTTTTCTCGATTTTACATGTCATAACAATATATATATATATATATATATATATATATATATATATATATATATATATATATATATATATATATATATATATATATATATATATATATATACAGTAGACTCCCTCTATAACGAGAACTAAAATGACAGACTAATTACCTCATTATAAGCCGATCTCGTTATATCACACAATCATAATACTGTGCATACATATGAATCTGTAGTTTTCTAAACCATTAACTTCCTATAGTGAAGCCATTCGGAGCAATATAAGATGCTAATAAATATTGTTTGAATGGCGTTTTTGAAAAAAAGTTATTTACTTTTATTGTCAATGAAATATATTAAAACATAAAAGAGTTGTTTACCTTGATTATCAATGATATACGTTAGAACAAAAAAGCTGTACTTAAATTTTTTTACAACTACATAATGTATAAATCGTATTTTCAAGGATAACATAAACTATTGCTTCTGCAATTTTAAGAACTCTGTTATTTTTAACTGCTTTAAATGGTCCAGTATCATTCTATCATATATTTTCTAAAGATGTGAAACAGTTGTATTTATTCATTGTAAAGAAGTTTATTGCGGGCTGCAGTTAAGTTTACTGAGGGGCTGTTTGAAAAGGTATTTATTTATAGCCACGACCCGACTAAAAACGTAAAAAACACTTACCAAAAAACATGTTTTTGGATCTTATTTATAATATATCTTTCGTTATAACCAAATTTGCCTCGCTACAGACGGTTACAGTTCAATAGAAATTTCACGGGACATCTAATGTATCTCGTTATAAGCGAAACCTCGTAATAACCGTGTTCGTTATAGAGGGAGTATACTGTATATATATATACATTAACAGTATACGACATACGTCAAAAAATATGAATTTCACTCAAGAGTAAAGTATCTTTATATTTCACAATATCGAAAATTGTTATTCGGAAAAATTGTTTGGAATTAAAAATTATGTGATAATATCTAACTACATTCTTCTAATTGAAATTTTTTTTTTTTCGTAAATTCGATAATAAAAAAGTTTCCCAGATGGTTCCAAGTTAGGCAGACACACGGTGCCAGCACATTTATTAGCCACCCTAATTTGAGACATATTTTTATAAAACAAACTTATATATTACTACTAACCTTTTAATTATATCATATTAGTGTGTAATATTTAGTAATTTTTATTAGAACATTGGATTATAATGAAATATTTGTTGATATCTACAAAATAATAAATTTTGCTCGTATAACCTGTTTGATTTATTATGGCTTTTTGCATTGAAGTTTGACAGCGACTGTGCGAGGTTGCCAATTTTTGTGATAGGTTTGTTTCAGTTTTTAAATATTTTAAATGATATTTATTTAAACAAATCAAAATATCTCTGGATGAAATTTATAAATTGTCAAAACAAGTTTAATTTATGTTTTGGTTTTATTCCTGAAAAATGGAAGTGAATTCTATTGTTGACATAAATAATATAACACAAGAAAGCGATACTGAATTAATTCAATATTTACAAAATATTGGATTACTTAAAGAACAATTTAAATGTAAAGTTAGACAATGTCGACGTCCATGTGTAGTGAGACAGAAAAATGGGTATAAAT
The DNA here is from genome assembly GCF_040954645.1 of Diabrotica undecimpunctata. NCBI lineage: Eukaryota > Metazoa > Arthropoda > Insecta > Coleoptera > Chrysomelidae > Diabrotica > Diabrotica undecimpunctata. The sequence goes on from NC_092807.1 coordinate 75,280,292, forward strand.
TAAACCATGGTTTTTGGTGCGGCAAATGCAAAAAAATGTATTCCGTATGTACAGGTACATTTTTTGAAGGATTGAGAGTACCAGTCAGGACTCTATTTTATGTAATGTGGCTTTGGGCAAGTCAGACGCCAGTTAAAAGTGCCGCAGAAATAATTAATTTGGAAAAACGATCAGTTATACAGATATATCGGTATTTGAGAGATGTGGTTTCTTGGAAACTTTTACAAGAGGAAGAACCATTTTTATTGGGTAAAATAACAATACAAAATATTAACATTTAGTTACTTTTCACATTCTTATTATTGCAGGTGGAGAAGGACACACAGTTCAAATTGATGAAAGTGTTGTAACAAAACGAAAATATAACCGTGGTAGAATAATTAAAGAACAATGGGTTTTGGGAATGTACGATATAGTTTTAAAAAGGGGGTACATAACATATGTAGAAAGTAGGAAAGGAGAGGTATTGGTGGAGATTATTAAAAAACACGTCCGGGAAGGTAGTGAAATTTGGACAGACCAGTGGAAGGGATATTCCAACTTAAAAAATTTAGGGTATATTCACAAAACTGTGAATCACTCTAAATTTTTAGGGGTCTGTACAAATCAGGTAGAAGGGTATTGGTCTCGTCTTAAACAATACCTAAGACGACTTGGAGTGATGTGGGATGCATTATATGGACGCAATGCTCATGATAGGTTTAAGAACATAGTAAATTGCATTAGACAGAGATATAACTAATTTATATATATATATATATATATATATATATATATATATATATATATATATATATATATATATATATATATATATATATATATATATATATATATATTAAAGTATAGTATGGTATGTTTTTTTAGATTAGGTTGAATTAGATTAGCTTAGGTTAGATTGATTTAGTTAGTTCTTTAGTTTTGTAAATGTTCCTTCATGAGCCACTATATATCCTAGTGACTCCCATAGATCCTCGATTAGCCATGCTCCGTAGGAGCAGTATACCCACTAATATATTTTATGTTAATTAGTTTTTTTTATTTAGGTTGGGTTGGGTTAGTTTAGGTTGATATGAGTTAGGTTAGGTTTAGGTTGCGTTAAGTTAGCTTTGGTTTGGTTCCCTTCCTGGACCATGAGATGACCTATCTACGCCCGTAGGGCGTCGGTTTCTCTTTCTCCGTAGGAGAAAGACACCCACTAATATATTTTCTTTTTAAATAGTATTATTTAGGTTAAGTTAAATGTGGTGTGGTTGGGTTAGGTTAGGATGGGCACAAAAAATTAGATTTCTATCTAAGTAACGGTGGTAGGTTTTAGCCGGAATGCGGTTAATCCGGCACTACACAGACGCCCGTAGGGCGTCTGGGTGTCTTGTTCCGTGGCTGCTCTTCAAGCAACCAGAAAAAGATTTCCCCCATCGTCTGTCAGCTATACGTCCAATACGCATACCTTTTTAGGCTATTACTGGAATTTAGCAATGACAAAAAAAAAAAAAAAAACTATATATAATTTATATATATATATATATATATATATATATATATATATATATATATATATATATATATATATATATATATATATATATATATAATTTATATATATATAATATATATATATATATATATATATATATATATATATATATATATATATATATATATATATATATATATATATATATTTATCTTAAATTAGTTTTGGTTTCTATATTTTTATCTCGTATATTTTTATCTTAATAATATACACCGATTAATATATTTTACCCTAATTATTTATATTTAGGTGAGGATAGGTTGAGTTCCCTTCCTGGGGTGTGAGATGACCTACCGACGTCCGTAGGACGTCGGTAGGTCATCTCACACCCCAGGAAGGGAACTCGTATATTTTTATCTTAATAATAAACACCGATTAATATATTTTATCTTAATTATATTTATTTAGGTGAGGATAGGTTGAGTTCCCTTCCTGGGGTGTGAGATGACCCGTAGGACGTCGGTAGGTCATCTCACACCCCAGGAAGGGAACTCGTATATTTTTATCTTAATAATACACACCGATTAATATATTTTATCTTAATTAGTTTCGTTTAGTTTAGGATAGATTGAGTTCCTTTTTGGGGCTATGAGATGACCTACCGACGTTTGTAGATCACCATCGGTCTGCTAAACATAACAAGACGTTCAATATATATTTTTTAACATTTTCCACGATTTTCCATATCGACCTTGCACAGGTAAACTATTAGTCTATTGCATATAGTTCCAATTGTTGTATATTTACCACTGAAGCTAGTATAAAAACGTAAAGTGTTCCTCATTTAAAAATGAATCGTTAATATATTACTTAATTGTTAATTTTTTTATAATAACACCGCACATTTAAGTTCTTTAGTAATGAGAAAAATTACAGGAACTCGGAGATCAAAAGATAAGTGTTGAAATTAAAAGAAAACGTAACGTACAGTGTATAAATAAATGAACACAAAATTGAAAAAAAAACATGGAATAACAACATAAGCAGAATGGAGGAGACCAGTGTCATCAAAATAGCAAGAGATAAGTGGAATGACAGCCTTCCATAGAGGTATTAATCCGCCAATGAACATGCAGAATTGCTTATAAAGAGGAATAAGAAGAATTTCAGTTCTTTAAAATATAAGAAACTAATTTTTTTCTTTAAAAATTTTGTTTAATAATTTTAGTAATTTCTAAAATTTGTTAAATATAATACAGAATTTATTGATCATTTTTATTTTTCATTATTATCTAGTATTTATGTTCAATTGCTGCATTTAGATTATCATTATATTCTAAAATAGTATTTATATAAGTCGATGAGCAGAGTAATAAGTGTTTATGCACGTATATTACGTAAAAAGAAGTATTCCCTTCAAAAAATATATCATAAAATTTAAATTATAGAGAATATTTGTGATACTATACATTTTTATAGGTTTGGAAACGTCGCAGTCAACTCTCAATATGGCCGCCCAAAAAGTGTGAAATTTTCAATTTTCAAAGTCATTTTTTATTTAAACAAATGGAAATTCCGCAAATTTTTTTTTTGTAAATAGCTTAAAATAATGTATATTTTCAAGATTTACAAAAATTTTTCACGGAATTGGGTGGCTGATAAATGTGCCGGAACCTCAACACTCTGAAACCACCTACTGAGTGTTCTAGTATGAGGAAAGCATTTATTAAAATGTCCTTCTAACATAATTATATGCAGAAGGCGAATAAAAATGGAGTGTAAGAGCAAATGCCTTGAATTCTACAAAATATTTTATTGTTAAGCCTTCTTTTTGTTATTATACCGCCTTATAAAAAGTTCAGTTGGTCCACCCATTTTTTCAAGGATGTCTAATGTTTCTTCATGAACAAGATTTAGTAATATAGTTAGTTAGTATAGATAGTTAATAAGTATATCAAAACAACCAATACACTGAAATCTATCCTGTCAAAACCAAACCTAACAAGGTACAAGGGAGATCAAAGAACTGCATTTATAAAATACCCTGTGAATGCAACAATTTCTATGTGGGAGAAATCGCAAGACCACTGTCAGGATAAAGCTGTCTGTATACCAGCATTGATCTGCCATTATGAGATTTGTTTTATTTAAATCCCTTTTGTACCTCCCTATAAAGAAGATGGTAAACGACTTTTAGAAATTATATTTAGGTTGCATTGTATCTGGTACTATTTCCAAATCTAGGTAATTTTTAATTATCTCTCCAGATTTGATCCAGGTATCATTTTGCCCTGCTTCCTGACATCTTATCCACCTTATCTTCGCATCCTTCTCCATCCATATACCTATGTAATGAAGAGAGATCAAGCATGACCTCCATGAGGCAGTTGGGGTAGTCAACATGGCTCGTGTTATGATTAAGCATGCTTGTCGTTGAAGCTTATTCAGCTTCTATTTGGTGGTCTTTTGTTTTTATTTAAACTACCATATAAGTGCGTCATACGTAATCATAAGTCTGGCTGTAGTCATATATAGCCAGTACATCGGTTTGGGTTTCAAACCCCATATTTTCCCACATATTCTTCGACATGTGGAAAGTGAAACCTTTGCTTTGTTGGTTATTCTTTCTAACTGGGCGTTACATGTAAGCTGCACATCTAATATTACTCCTAGATGTTTTACTAAGATTGATAGAGAATTTTTCCATGTCATGCTACCTACTAAGGATATTTAATGTTCTTTGGAGTGTGCTGGATAGAAAATTACCATATTTTCCTCTTACCATAATTACTAGATCATCCCTCTAGTCATGTACTTCTTCCTCCGTGTGCGTCAAGAAGCGACATCAAGTGATCCACCAGGAGTGACCAGAAGAGGGGAGAAAACACTCCCCCTGTGGGCACCCCTTAGCTGTTTTGAACAAAATCTCTCCTTGCACCTCTGTGAGAATCTTCTACTCATTCAACAATATATTTTCCAGCATTGCTTTGATCCAGTTACACACAGTGATAGTGTGATTACACAGGGCATTATTAAATGTGCCTTCTGTATCTTCTCTCCATTATTAATTGAGTGACCGATTTTCTGAACTACTTTGTCCACTGATGTTTCTGTTGGTTTCCTTCTATATATGCATGCTGGTTGCCATTGAGAAAATGATTCCCCAAGTGTCTTTCCTTAATATGCCTATCAAGAATTTTTTCTATTGCCTTCAACAAAAATGATGTAAGACTGATCGGCCTGTGCGATTTAGGCAGGACATTATCTTGTCCTATTTTGTATATGCACTCCACCATTACAGTTATCCATGCCTTTGGTATATAACTTATTTATAACATATTGTATCTTTATATACAACATATTGTGTGTCTTAGAAAATAAATGAAACGGTATTTATTAAGTTGTGTGCATTAATGCCTTAATTAAATTACTAATTATTTTGCAAAATGTTTTATGATTATTTCTTTTGTATGGTTTTTGTTAAAAATTTATAATCGATTTGATGTTTTTTTGTTTGTATTTAATTCATTACTACAAAATTAGAATTCAAAAGTTTGTTGTTTGTTTGCACTCAAGTAACCTATTAATTTCCTTCCTAATTCCCTAATATAAACTTCAAAATTTGCTACATACAAAGAAATTATTGCAACAGTGAAAAACACCAGGAACGGATGAAACATGAATTAATTGAGATATGAATTAATAAAAAATGGAGGAGACGAACTGATGCACCGGATTCTTAAACTAGTAAAAATATAGGGAACTCAAAAACTATACCGATGGAGTGGAGAAAGGGTCATCTAATAAGGATATTAAAAACAGGAGACAGAAAGATATAAGTAACTACAGAGGAATCATGTTACTGAACACCACATAGACCATATACAATATGTTGTCAAGCATATTGGGAAATAGATAAATTACCGAAAATACACTAGAGCAATATCAACCCGGCTTTAGAAAAAGAAAATCGCCCATAGATGCCATTCACTTCCTAATACAGCTGATTTAAAAGTGATATAATTTTTCCTTACTATTTATAGACTTCCAGTCATCTTTCGACTCTCTAAATAGACTCAAACTCTTAATGGAAATGCAAAACTGATTAGATTTATATATCACAATTTTCTTTACACTAAATAATAATTAATAGTCCTTAATACAATTTAAAAAATTAGAATTTTTAATCTTTAGGCAAAACTTCAATATTTCATATTGGTAAAATGATTAAAATTCAGGTAATGTACTTTACAAACATTATAAAAATAATTTTTTCTCTTATAGACGAGAACAAAAAAAATTATAAATATTTAATTTTAATTAAAAAAATAATTACATATTGTCATTAAAATATAAATGAGCACGCCGCTGTTCTGGTAAACATACCTTCAACCTTGAGCGGAGATCTTTCGGACACCCGATTATATAGCGAGAATTCGCGATTGAAACTGAATGTAGAGGGCAGGTCGATTGCAGTGTCATGGCCGATATAAATGGTATAAACAACTAATGTTTACCATTGCTTTTGCATGTTTAGTTTGGTTTAAGACGAGTTATTTTATCATTTATAAATGAAAATTAGCCTTAATGATATCTTTGAGTATTGTGGTGAAGCAAAGAGTCCATTGGTTGAAGGGGAAGCAGTTTTCAAGTGATGAATTCTTAAATTTTAACTTTAATGTTTGGAACTGGCTTGTGTATTGATGAATCCAGAATTCTATTTTGTGTATACCTGGGAACCCAGAGTATAATGTTTTGTGTAATGTTTGTCTTACTACCTAATATATGCATTATTTTAGGACGATTATGTTTTTAATATGTTAATTTTTATTTTATACTATTTTTTGACATGCAAGTACTTTATTGTATATTAACATAAATAAATAACTTTTTGAGTTTATTGTAAGATAGTTCATTTGATTACATGAAATCAACCTTAACTTGGAGAGTCACCTGTCAAAAAAGATTTGTCTTTAAAAGATTCCGTAATAAATCATGAGGAAAAAACTTCACGATACTATCCCAACATGGTAAGTATTTGTATTTCTGTTATTCAAGAAAATAAATTATGTATTCTCAGTATGTTATTGACTTAGTGATAGTGGTATTTTCTTTTTATTGATTTCCTCTTTTTCCTCAAGTTTTCCAGTTTAGGAAAGAGAAATAGAGAAATATTTTTTGTCGATCTTGAATTGCATTGAGGAACAGAACAATATCGATTTGATTTAAAATACTTTATTAACGTAGTCACAGTATATTGCTTTATAAAGAATATTCTTTGGCAATATACTGTGACATAGTCATAATGCTGAAATTTACTAAAAAAATTTAATAATTCTATTCAAATCAACAGCTATCTGGTTTGTTTATACCACTTATAGTAGTTTAAATTTATTCCGCCAGAGGTCAGATACTTTGTTTTCAATCGCGAACACGGGACCGCTTAGTCTATTATACGTCATTGGTTTTTGTTTTCGATCTAACCTAACGTGTCAAATGTGTCATAACTCATCTATACTGGTCAATGCCCATAATATTTACTGACAATATTCCATAAAATTCTGATTATTGCCCATAATTTTCTACCAACATAAGAAAAATAAATCGAAACCTAAGGTTAAGTGACCGTATCTGAATCTGTGAAACGGCATCTGTCAGTTAAACTTGGGGTAAAGGTTACTAACTCCTAGAGTTAACCACTGATTGTGAAACCGGCCGTAAGTACTCTATTCCACAATATCTTAACGGCCGGTTTCACAATCAGTGGTTAACTCTAGGAGTTAAGTAACCTTACCCCAAGTCTAACTGACAGATGCCGTTTCACATTCACAGATTCAGTTACGGTCACTTAACCTTAGGTTTCGATTTATTTTTTTTTATGTTGGTAGAAAATTATGGGCAATAATCAGAATTTTATGGAATATTGTCAGTAAATATTATGGGCATTGACCAGTATAGATCAGTTATGACACATTTGTCACGTTAGGTTAGATCGAAAACAAAAACAATATAAACAAATATTCTCATTTTCAAGTTCTGTTCTGTTCTATGTGTGGTAGTTTTGTTGTAAGTAGAGGTTGTTTGTTCTTCCAAATTAAAATTGAAAAATGGAACCCGCAAAAATATTTAAGAGATCGGCAAACTTTTCGGCAGAAGAGGAACAATTACTAATTTCATTGTGTATTAAATATAAAAATGTTATTGAATGTCGAGAAACCAATGCTCTCACATGGCGCCAAAAAAATTCTGCATGGATGCAATTGGAGAAAGAGTTCAATGCAGCATGTGGGGGCAATGGATATAGAAATTTTAAGACGTTAAAAGAAAAATATATGAATTTAAAAAAAAGGGTATCCGAAAATAAACTCCAATCTAAGATGACTGAAGGTGGTCCATTCTTAGAAAAACCACTATCCGAAATGGAATTGGCGGTTTCAGAATTAATTGGAACCGAAAAAATGTCTGGCCTACCAAATATTTATGATAGTGACAGAGGTATGTATACATTCATATTATGTTATGTATTATATTATGTATATTATATATATATATATATATATATATATATATATATATATATATATATATATATATATATATATATATATATATATATATATATATATATTGATACGATTAGGGTTTATAGAAAATAATTTATAAGTTATATACTACATAATATTAGATATTTGGTTGTTTTAAATAAGTTATATACTAGAGAATTTTATAAAAATATATTTATGTGAGGGCATTTTAAGAAATTTTCATATAATAATTGTAAAAAGTTGCATTTTAGTAGTTATGATTTTGTAGATATATTTAAGTGAGCCATGTGACTAGGCAACACACTATACCCTCCATTCCAAGTGTCATTTTAAGAATTTACGAATATAAGTGGGGTTATAGTTGTTTAAAATGTGTAGTTTATTAAATTAGAATGTTAAGTTACTAATTTAATTATATATTCTGATCTGAAAAGCCTAAATGTAAACAAAATTATCAATAAAAAATGAACGAATTCTCCAGAATGCAGAATTTGACCATTGTTTACGGTCGAACATTCTCGAAATAATGATTATGGCGGTGGATCGAACAGATATTTTTTTCGAGAACATCTATATAGAAGTAATAGAACAAATTGGAACATGATCTCTTACCAGATGATTCTAGAATATCCAAAAAGATATAAATACCCGTGATTTGGATTCAAGATGGCAGTTTTTAGTCAGAAGTCAGGCCAGTTTATTATGAAAGTTAGTAGACACATTTAGTTAGTGAAGTAAATTGTTCAGAATTTTTAAGAAGTCAGTCAGAAAAGTTTAGTAAGAAATATGAAAGTTAGTTGGAGTCAGTGAATCAGTTACAAATAGTCAAATTGTTTAATATAGTGAGTTAAAGGAAGATTAAAAATTATGCCTATATTTAATGCACATTTATAATTATACACAAATAATTATTGAAGATTATAAAAGTATATTAGAAGAATATTGGATGGACATTGGAAGGAATTAAAATTATATTATGATTGGAGATTAGTATAAATCAACTTATAATAATTGGATATTGGTATATTGAAAAGAAGAATAAATATAAATGGTGTTTGCTGGTTTGCTTGGTGGTGTATAAATGCTGGTGAAGAAAACTATATCTTAAATTGGTAGAAGCTGATAATTGGAAAAAGTAATTTCACAAAAACAAGGATAACCGAAGTACGAAGACATTTAGTGATGATTAGAATCTATATAGTGGAAAACAGTTCATTTAGGCATTCAGTGAAAGAAAGGTACAAAATTTTGTTAATATAATTTAGTTAATGTCATAACAATTTCAATTTTGAAGATAGTTTGTTTAAATTTTACATTGTCTATAGAATTTAATTAGTTTTATAAGAATATCAATTTAAAGATAGTTTATTTTAAATTTACATTGGCTAGGTTAGATATATATGTGTGTTTCATAATAGTTATAATAAAGATAATTTAAAAAAGTACTTACAAGCTAATTCTTTGAGAACCGCGATAAAAACCCTATATATTATATTATTAAAAATACTCATTGCTCATCATTCAAACAAACAATACATCATAACAATACATAACAATATATATATATATATATATATATATATATATATATATATATATATATATATATATATATATATATATATATATATATATATATATATATATTATATTATATATCTAAGTATATATATATATATATATATATATATTATATTATATATCTAAGTATATATATATATATATATATATTATTTTAGTTATAACTTAAGCTCTTTTTAGACATGGACTTAAATCCAGAAAATATGATAGCTGAATCAGAGGATGTACCATACTTGGAGGAAGTTTTTGTAGAGGAAGTAATTCCAGAGAATGTACCCTCTACATCAACAACTGTAGACAGGAGCTGGGAATCATATTCACCAAAAGACTTACAGCAACCTGTAGCAGAGAAGTTGACAACTCCAAGAGGAGGTAAGGTATCAGCTAATATGTTTTGATTATTTACAATAAAATAATGTTTTATTTTAGCACGGAAGGAGAATGTTTAAAAAAGAGTCAAATTTCCAAAAGGATTGATTCAAAATCCAGTGAGTTAATCTCAAAAAAGCTGGAGTTTGTAAATTATCAAAGAGTGAAATTTGATGAAGAGCATCAACTAAGAATCAAAAATTTGAAAACAGATAATGAAATAAAACAAATGAAATTAGAGCTACTAAAATTAGATAAGAAAATTAAAGAAAAACAATTATTACTGTTAGAAAAGTAGGCACTATTAGTGCCTAATTTTCTAACTGTAATAATTGTTTAATTACTAGTAAATAAGTTTAATTTTTAGAATATTATTAGAATAATTTTTTTTTGTTTCTTTAGGACTATTTGTTGTATATATTTTTTAGACATTTTATATTTAGTTGTAGTTTATTTTGTAGATTAAGGAAAAATAAATGTGTGTGTGGTTGGTATATTGATTTCGAAACCTGCAGTTTTATTAACATAATTAAATTTGATGTAGATTCATACAGCAAAAAGATAATGGTGATGTACATGAAATCCTTTGCCTTCCTGGTCCTGGTTTTTCTTCTAATTTTCCCTGTAGAATTAATTGAAGCAACCTATATCTTTTGCTATTTGACTTGCTATTATTGTGGTTACCATCATTGGCTTGACACTTTTTTTTGGATTATGGCCTGTTCAAGAATACTTCTCCATTCAGATTTATTTCATGATTTGTTCTTCTAACTTTTTATTTTTCAAATTTCAATAGCTGCACAGTTTCTCATCAGTTGGTGAATGCTTATAGGTATATATATACTGTGAAGGTTTATAATATATATATATATATATATATATATATATATATATATATATATATATATATATATATATATATATATATATATATATATATTCATCTGACCATCTCATTTGTGGCCTTCCTCTTTTTCGTTTATAACTATATGGTGTCCAGTCTATCATCTTATTCCATCTGTCGTCTTTGTGTCTTATGGTATGTCCAGCGAACTGCCACTTAGCTTTGCTATCTGCGATGATACATCAGCCACTTTTGTTTTGTTGCGGATCCAAGTATTCCTTTTCTTGTCTGATAGCCTGATGTTCAGCATTTGCCTTTGCTATGTTTTCCATGTTTTTCTTTGTAAACGTCCAATTTTGAGAACCATGGGTGAGAACAGGAAGTGTACATTGGTTGAAGACTCTTGTTTTTAAATATTGAGGGTATTTTCTATTTTTTAGTGTTTTCTGAACTATAGTCAAGCCAACCGTATCCTGCTTCTTATTTCTCCGGTCTAATTTTCTTTATTTATTTTAACTAGTTGTTCCAAATATACATATTCTTTTACTTGTTTGTACATATGTATATATATATATATATATATATATATATATATATATAAATTTTATATTTTTAAATGTGTAATTAATTTTATATTCGTTAAGGAAGGGTTTTATGAAAGGAATAAACACTTATTTAAAAGGAGGGAAACTCCTTATACTTAGTAAAGACATACTTGCTTAAGTTGTTATACTAGTACAGTGAGTGAAAAACCCTCATTTATTTTACATTAAAATAGAAAAAAAATACACTTTGAGAAATAAAATAAAAAAGAACATATTTAACATAATACAAGTATCCAGTAATGTATTCTCAAAATAAATAAACAAATGCCTGTTAAACAAAGATTACATATAAGGAACAAATTATTACAGGAGAAAAAATTGTACCTTTTTTGTAACTACAGTTGAGCAAAATAATTGTTAATAAGATTATATCTTCTTCTATTATCAGGATTTAATCTGTTATCTAACATTTCATCTATATTTGGTGCATGAATATTATTTGCAAAACGAATTGCTCTTTCTTGCTCATGGTGCACTGGTGGATCATTTTCATTTACATCACAAGCAATATTGTGGAGAACAGCAGTGGCCACTATAATTGGCTGAACACTTTCCAATTTTACTCTGAGTCCCATTGCTAAAGAAGGAAATCTTCGCTTCCATACACCATACTGTCTCTCTACAACATTTCTGGTTCTTATCTGAGACTCATTAAAAAGTTGTTCAGCTGCATTTGTGACATGTGCTAAAGGTTTTATTAGGTAATTTTTAATTGGATAGCCACTATCTCCTAGTAGGACATGTTCACCATAATTACCTTGTTCAAAAGATGCGCAGATATTTGAATTTCGAAATATATGTGCATCATGAGTAGAACCAGGCCATCTAGCAACAATATTTCTTATTTTTAGGTTTGGATCTGAAATAGTTTGAACATTTAATGAAAAAAAATTCTTCCGATTCCTATAAATTTCTGGATTAGCCCCACCTGGAGACTGAATTCTTATATGTGTGCAATCAATAGCACCTATGCATCTAGGAAAACGTGCAATATTGTAAAACTGTTGCCTTACTTCATTTAATTCATCACCTTCAGGCATTTTTATGTAAATTGGTAACAAATTTGCCAAGGCTACACTGACTCTTTTTACAACTCTGCTACTTGTTGCTTTACTGACTCCACAGAAATCACCAGTAGTGCGCAAGAATGAACCATTTGCATAAAAATTTAAAGTGAGCAGTAACTACTGCATATGTGTAAGAGCATCATTCCTAAAATAACATATATTTTAATTGAAAATATTTCTGAAACCATTTAATCGACTTACCTGTCTGTAGGGTAAGAAATTGTATCTTCAATTTGCTCCAAAATATTTTCAACAGTGTTCTTTGAGAATCTAAACCCACAGAAAAAATCTTCATGGTCTAGTTCTTCAAAATGATTTGTTCTGTGCCTAATAATTCTTGGTCTGCCAGCTTCCTCATCACTGCTAAAAGCATTTACATCATATAAATCCATATCTGATTAATTTGGATTAATTAATAATTTAGGTGTCTGTCTGTCTACCTACACTCTGCCAATGTCAACAAAACGAAATTCGAAATTAGGTTAGAATATCCCGGTTAAGCTCTAAACCACAGTATAGACAACAACCAACAACCAGTATTCCCACTCCGCTTTGGCGCGAAAGTTCGCGCATTTTACTCGCGCAGACAGCGACGCCATTTTCTCTGGACTCAGAAAAATTTGACGGCTCTCATTGGTCATTGGCCATTGTCATTTGTCATAGATAAATAATATAGAGGCCATTGTATTTGTTTACTTTTTGTGTATTTATAGATACAAACATGGATACAAATAAACTTTATACATTTTTTATTTCGCAATTACGTTGTATAAGTACGTCGATATGTACAAAAATAAAAACAAAAAGCCTTGCCACACTTGTGCAGCTACAAAGTGTTGTAATAATTCTAGGAAAAGTATTGTTTTCTTTCCAAAAGATGTTAATAGGTGAGTGTTAAATTAGGATTAAAATTGTGTATTACAGATGTTAAGATGTGGGCATTTCGTATTTTAAGGCACTCTAACCTAGCCAAGCTTTTATATGACAGTTAACATACTCTTAAATGGTGTCAGAGTTGCCAAGTCTCCAGTTTTTTCATACTCTCACATAATATTAAAGAAATGCATATAAAAATTAATAGGAAATGCATTGAAATTATATAAAAATTCATAGATTTTAGTTAAATTAAAGATAATCAAATGCATATACAATAAAATTGATTACAATGATATAAAAAATTAATAGTATTAATTAAATTACCGTATATAATAGAAATGCATTGAAATTATATAAAAATTCATAGATTTTATTTAAATTAAAGATAATCAAATGCATATACAATAAAATTGATTACAATGATATAAAAAATTAATAGTATTAATTAAATTACCGTATATAATATTTGTTTTATACTTATTTAAAACTTGTAGCTTCTCATAACACAAATTATAATTTCGTAAAAGTAACTTATATTTTAAACCTTCGTATACATTTTACAAAAAAAATATGGCAAGTTTTATACTTATTTAAAATTTGTAGCTTCTCATAACACAAATTATTATTTCGTAAAAGTAACTTTATATTTGTAACATTCATATACATATTTTACTAAAATAAATACGGCAACACTGTGACGCGGTGCCTTGAGGATATATATTTTTTTAGGTTAGAGTGCCTTAAAATGCGAAATGCCCGGACGAGAAGATTTATTAAATAAGGCAGAACGTTTACATAGAAGTCATCGTCTTTATGGTACTCATTTCGACAATAAGATGTTTCTGAATGATATGAGAAATCGATTACAACCTTCTGCAGTTCTCACAAACTTTCCTTTAACAGAGGGCTCATCAACTTTTGATCATACTTATTCTGCAGTAGTCCAAAACATATGTCTTCCAAGATGTCCTATTAATGAAGGTAAATAAAATAAATAACTAAGATGTAACACATATGTAAGCTTTCTCTTTTTCTTTTAGAAGTAGTGAAAAGTTCAGCTATGGATATAGAGAAAAATGTTAGTATTAAACATAAACCATCCACTATAACTGTACTTCAGGATATTACTATTACTCCTGGTAACAACATATTCCATGGAGAACCTGAACATGTAACTACACGTCCAGTAACACCAAGTTCAACTCAAGTGTCACAACAATTATCAATAAATACTCCCCGAAAAAATGTATTATGAAGTACAGTTATACAATTAAGGAAGAAAAACCATTATTTAAAAAATAAACTTCAGAAGTTACAGTCTACAGAAAAGAAGTATATTGACAATTGAAAAATTGAAATTTTATAACCTATTTGTGTGGATATTTAATAAAAAAATGTTTAAGAATTCCATAGTTGTGAAATATTTGGCATATACTCAAAAAGTGTAACCAATTTGTGAGATACTATTGTATATTCATATTTAACGGATATGAAAATAGAACTGGTGAGACATATGGTAATCTAAAAATGCCTACTGGTGATTTTATTAACTTTATTAGTATACTTGACTGTCTCTTTCACAAGAATTTTGACATATTAGCTGTACAGCCGAATATTATTAAAACATATGTTTCTCTATTTAGTACAATAAATTTTAGCCACCCTTGTGAACAATTTCCACTAAAATATTGTAGAACTTTATTTAGCTGTGTATGTTTGTACTATTCATTAAAATTCATGAAGAGAAATTTGAAACTGAAAAACATGAAAATATAACCAAAAGAAAAAATAATAAATTGATTATTTGGAAACATCAATAAAGCATTATTTACTTATTTATAACAATATAAAAAGTCAAAATACTCTTTTTTTATTACAGTGATCAGATAATATCGATTAATAATTAATATACCTATTTAGGGGTTTTCTTCACATTATCTTATGTTTTTAGTGAGATGTAACTAAAATATCTGATCATATTCCATAAAAATGTATTGAGTATTACTTCTAATTAATTATATTGACATTAATCAAGATCAAGTAAACAACAATGTAAAATATCATTCAAAATCACATTTGAACAAAAGCAATTGTTTATAGAATAATCCATACTCCTAAATTCCTTTAGCTAATTTCTTTTCATATTCCTTTGGCATATTAATTGCAAAGCCGAATATTATTAAAATAAAATATTGTATAACTTTATTTAGCTGTGTATGTTTATAATATTCATTACAATTCATGAAGAGAAATTTCAAGACTGAAAAACATGAAAATATAACCAAAAGAAAAAATAATAAATTGATTATTTGGAAACATCAATAAAACATTATTTACTTGTTTATAACAATATAATAAGTCAAAATACTCTTTTTTATTACAATGAACAGATAATATCAATCAATAATTATTAATATACCCATTTAGGGGTTTTCTTCACATTATCTTATGTTTTTAGTGAGATATAACTAAAATATCTGATCATATTCCATAAAAATGTATTAGAGTGTTTCTTCTAATTAATTAATAATTAATTATATTGACATTAATCAAGATCAAGTAAACAAAAATGTAAAATATCATTCAAAATCACATTTGAACAAAAGCAATTAATTATAGAATAATCCATACTCCTAAATTGCTTTAGCTAATTTCTTTTCATATTCCTTCCCGTTCACTTCTTCAGAATTTACATTTCCATATATCTCATCGCAGAACTAATTATGGTTCAAATATAGGTATGATCTGACTTCTCATACATGCAAACCAGTGCTCATGAGATATAATTTGTTTAACTTCTGAAATTTTAAACTACAAAATGATACTTTGTAAACTTAATGTGTACTTGTTTTATACATGTATATTTGATTTTTATCTGTAATTGTATTTATCTACAATGTATTTTTGTCTAATTTTGACAGTGGGTCTGTCACCTTTGTTATTATTAAATAAACAAATAAATGTAATATCTAATGCAACATGTAATAATAAATGAAGTTCATTTAAAAATTTATTTTTTATTTCCACAAATACATTCTTACCATTAACAGAGACTACATGTAAGACTACTACCATGTAAGACTACATGGCACTTACATCTAAATTTTGTCCTTCGTTAAATTTAGCTAATTTCATAAATGTTCAAATTTTACAGTCTAGAAAAAAGGCAAGAGGTAGAAGATTCAGTAATCAGTTTAAACAGGATGTCTCTTAATGTACTTCAAGGGGCCAAAAGTTTTACAAAAATGTTTTGTGTAGCAAATTTTGTTTACCCAGCCCTAATATATTATTTAAAAATAATATACCAGACAGCTACTCAAAAAGTGTAACTAATTTGTCGGCTAAAACTGTATATCAATATGTTAATGTATATAAAAATAGAACCGGTGACACATTTGGTAATCTAAAAATCCCTACTGGTGATTCTGCTGACTTTATAAGTAGGTATACTTGACATTCTCTTTCAAAAGAATTTTGACATATTAGCTGTAAAGCCGAATATTATTAAAACATGTTTCTCGACTTAGTACCATAACTTTTAGTCACCTTTTAAACAAAGTCCACTCAAATATTGTACAACTTTATTTAGCCGTGTACGTTTGTACTATTTATTAAAATTCAATAACAGAAATTTCCCTACTCAAAAATATGAAAACAAAACTAAAAGAAAAAATAATAAAATGATTATTTGGAAACATCAATAACACATTATTTAATCGTTTATATCGAAATAACAAGTGAAAATAGTCTATTACAATGAACAGGTAAGATCAATCACTAATCAATATACATATTTAGGAGTTTTGTTCACATCCTCTTGTGTTTCTAGTGAGATATAATTAAAATATATTAACTGATTTCAAACTCTGTATTTGAATTTTGAAATGAAACTTTGCATTTTATTCTACTTTATAACCATACAGCTTTAAAACTAGCATATTTATTAAAAACTGTTGCATAACTCTCCATTTGATTTTTTTTTGATAGTGTATAAGACAGTTCTGTAACAAATAGTTGTGAAACTTTAGAAAACAAAATCATAAATACAACGCAAAACAATTTTAGGTTTTTTTTTTTTTAATTTCTCGAAGAATGAAAGAGTAGCAAGAAGAGTTTTGAAATTGGTTGAAATTAAAATCAATTTTGTTAAATAAATCAAAGTCGGCTCTGTCGCGTCCATATGTGCAGGGCCAGTCCTCGGTTTTCGTCCAGAAAATATGGCGTCAAGGTCACCGAATTTTGTCTAAAAAGATCAAAGGTACCGCGGTAGAGTGAGAATACTGGTTGTTATCTATACTGTGTCTAAACCACGGCTTTTACTTCGGGTTAAAAATTTTGTAGGTTAACCTAACCATAACCCGAGGTGTTGACCAATGACGTATAATATATAGACTAAGCGGTCCCGTATTCTCCCTATATAATCGGGTGTCCTAAAGATCTCCGCTGAAGGTATGTTTACTAGAACAGCGGCGTGCTCATTTCAATTTTAATGACAATAATTATTTTTTTAATTAAAATTAAATATTTGTGATTTTTTTTTGTGTTCTCGTCTATAAAAGAAAAAATTATTTTTATAATGTTTGTAAGTACATTACCTGAATTTTAATCATTTTACCAATATAAAATATTGAAGTTTCGCCTAAAGATTAAAAATTCTCATTTTTTAAATTGTATTAAGGACTATTGATTATTATTTAGTGTGAAGGAAATTTTGATAAATAAATCTAATCAGGTTTTCATTTTTATTAAGTGTTGCGAGTCTATTTAGAGAGTTGCTAGAAGTCTATAAATAGTAAGTGAAAATTTATATCACGTTCATATCACTTTTCAATCAGCTGTGTTGGCATCTATGGTTGATTTTCATTTTCTGAAGCCTGGCGGATATTACCCTAGTGTATTTTCGGTAATTTATCTATTTCCCAATATGCTTAACAATATTTTGTATGTGGTGTTCAGTAACATGATTCCTCTGTAGTTACTGATATCCTTCGATCTCCTTTTTTAATATCGTTATTAGATAACCCTTTCTCCACTACATCAGTATACTTTCCGAGTTCCCTGTATTTTTTATTAGTTTAAGAATCCAGTGCATCAAATTGTCTTCTTAATTTTTGATTAATTCATTTTTTATCATTTCCTGGTGGTTTTCACTGTTGCAATAATTTTCTTGTATAAAGCAACTTTTGAAGTTTATATTAAGGAATTAGGAAGAAAATTAATAGGTTACTTGAGTGCAAACAAACAACAAACTTTTGAATTCTAATTTCGTGTTTTGTTGTAATGAATTAAAAACAAACAAAAAAAACATCAAATCAATTATACATTTTTAACAAAAAACATACAAAAGAAATAAATCATAAAACATTTTGCAACATAATTAGTAATTTAATTAACGCATTAATGCACACAACTTAATAAATACAGTTTCAATTATTTTCTAAGACATACAATATGTTGTATATAAAGATACAATATGTTATAATAATAAATAAGTTGTATACCAAAGACTTCTATAATTGTAATGGTGGTGTGAATATACAAAATAGGACAAGATAATGCCCTGCCTAGATCGCACAGGCCGATCAGTCTTACATCATTTTTATTGAAGGCAACAGAAAAAATTCTTGATAGACATATTAAGGGAAGACTTTTGAGGGATCATTCTCTCAATGGCAACCAGCATGCATATCAAGAAGGAAATCAACAGAAACAGCAGTGGACAAAGTAGTTCAGAAAATCAGTCACTCAATTAATAATGGAGAGAATATTTAGAAGGCACATTTAATATTGCCCTATCAAATAGATCCACTATCAATGTGTGTTACTATGTGTAACTGGATCAAAGCAATGCTGGAAAATATATTGTTGAGTGAATAGAAGATTGTCACAAAGGTGCAAGGAGAGATTTTGGCCAAAACTGCTAAGGGTGTCCACAGGGGGGAGTGTTTTCTCCCCTCCTCTGGTCACTCCTGGTGGATCACTTGATGTCACTTCTTGACGCACACGGGGGAAGAAGTACATGCCTATAGGGATGATCTAGTAATTATGGTAAGAGGAAAATATGGTAATTTTCATTCCAGCACACTCCAAAGAACATTAAATATCCTTAGTAGGTAGTATGACATAGAAAAATTCTCTAGCAATCTTAGTAAAACATGTAGGAGTAATATTAGATAAGCAGCTTACATGTAACGCCCAGTTGGAAAGAATAATCTACAAAGCAAAGGTTTCCCTTTCTACATGTCAAAGAGTATGTGGGAAAATTTGGGGTTTGAAACCCAAACCGATGCGATGTACTGGCTATATATGACTAGTCAGATCTATGATTACATATGGCGCACTTATATGGTAGTTTAAATAACAACAAAAGACCACTTAATGGAAGCTGAATAAGCTTCAAAGACAAGCATGCTTAATCATAACATGAGCAATGTTGACTACCCTAACTGCCTCATGGAGGTCATGCTTGATCTCTCTTCATTGCATATATGGATGGAGAAGGATGTGAAGGATAGGAGCATACAGAAGGTGGATAAGATGTCAGGAAGCAAGGTAAAAGGATACCTGGATCAAATCTGGAGAGATAATTATAAATTACCTAGATTTGGAAATAGTACCAGATGCAATGCAACCTAAATATAATTTTGAAAAGTCGTTTACCATCATCTTTATAGGAAGGTACAAATAGGGAGTTAAATAAAATCAATGCATTGGCCATTGATAAATTGTTGGCAGCGCCATCAAAAGTTAATGAATAGACTTTTATGCCTGAATCATAAATAAAATTTAAGCAAAGATTTACTAAGGATGCTTTTTCTTATCCACAAAAACTCTCAAAATAAAAAATATGCAACTGGCACTTTAAAATTGTCATTTAAGGCTACTAACATAAACACCAGTGCCTCTCATGCTTCTGGTATATTATCAGATTCTATATCTCTACCAAAATCTAGAGCCAATAAATTTTTTCCCATCCCATTTTACTACCTTACGAATAGACATTTCATTCAGAATTAAATTACACACAAGTGTTTTATTTTGCTTCCCTGCTTCTTCAACTTTGTTTTTCAAAGCATTTAAAGCTTCTTTGGAAAATCCGGGTGCGCCATCAACAGTTTGGTACCATTTTGTTATGGTTGATGGGTGTGGTAATGCATTATTAAAAGCTCTTCTTATAAAATCATAGGCTTTTGCTGAATACAATTTAAAGCCAGTGAAAATGACCTTAATTCTGGAGAATATTTGGCACATTTGGCACCCTTTAAAAATCGTTGAAACAAAGCTTTGGCTGATTCTGGTAAAGAGGCCTAAAACAATAAAAAAATACAAAAATAAAAGAATATAATAATAATTTAATTTTGTTCCTTATAGAATATGTGAAAGAAAACTTACCAACAACACAGATTCAGCATTTTCTGTAACATACAGTTTTTCTTTTAATGATTGTACCAATGCGTTTAATGTTGTTGCTTGTCGTTTTCATCTTTTAGTAGATTTTCTTAGGGTGTCAATTTGTTTCTTTTTTTTTGCTATATACATGTTCACTGATTCCATGTATCTTTTTCTTTTTCTTAGGCAGTCTAAGTCCGACATGGAAAAATCCCCCACATAATGCTTCCTAAAAATAAAAAGATTTAATGAAAGAAAAATTGCTTATTCAAGGATATAATAATGCAAATGAAAAATTAAATGAATATTGCCTCTTGTTATTTTTTTTTAGCTATTAATTCTCTGTCTGCAGCATGCCCTTCAATATTTTTCTTGCCTAAGAGTTCCTCAGTTTCTGAGGCAGACAAAGTTAGTTCACTGCTAGCAGTTCGAAATTTAAATTGTGGGTGTCTGATGGACTAGGGAGAGCTTTAGTTCCTACCACCTCTTTAACGTCTTTAGAAGACCTGTATGCAAAGAAAAAACAATATAGAAGAAACAATACACAGAAAATTTATACAAATATTAAATATCAATGTAAAAATTTAATAAAAACATTACCCACCTTGGTATAGCTAATGGTTTTGCATTTTCTTTTAGACGAACAAAGCTAGATTTCATGATAACATCATTTGGATCAAAATGATCACAACAAATACGTGACCATCTGGAAAGCTTGTTCTTATTTAATTGCAAAATGTATATCCAAATTTCCTGTTTTTCTTCGTCAAAAGGAAATCTATGAAAAAAAATTAGTAAGAAAAATTATATTTAAATGATTTTAATAAAAAAAAAGACAAAAAATTTAATGGAAATTGTTATTATTCATTATAATGCATAATAATTTATTTATTTATTAAATAAATAACAACTAAACGCCTCCACTGGCTATCAAAACATAACCTAAACATACATATAAAAAATAACTTACTTGAAAAGTGATAACGTTTCGCTCTTCGAACTTCGGCGACCACAAACAAGATACCTAAATGGCATTTTACTAAAATAGTAGGTAAATGAATCTCAAAAATTTTAAATAAAATTTGCTTGTCACAAAAAATATGTAAACACACAACTTCATATCAAAATAATAAACAATAACAAAGGTATTCATGTTGCGGACACTTTTTAAAGCATTCACTGAGTCTATATATTATACGTCATTGGTGTGAAACCTTTATTTCAGGGTAACCGCTGGTTATCTCCTAACCGTAAGGTAACTTTACTTTGTGAAACCGGCCGTAAGCATATTTGTGCCTAAAAATTTATTGAAATTAGATACACCTTATACATCTGTAATGAAAATTTCAAATATATTAAATTTAATAAATGTGTTACAAAGATATTCTATGTCTGATCTGTGATTATTAAACACTTTAAAATATTTAGAAATTACTTATATTTAAATTTATTTTTACAAACTTTTGTAATAACTCAAGCTTCAATCTTTTTAAAATTGATTTGGGTCAAAACATTAATAATCTATATCTGAGTATAAACTTTTTTTGGGATCAATTCAAGTGAGTGGCCCATACAAAATAATCTAAATAAAGATACTGGTTCTATCCTTACAAAACAACAATATTTTGCTAAACCATCGAAATAAGGGCAGATATTGTAAAAACAGATAAAGAAGCAGTAACATTTTTTTCTGTTTTCCATTTACTTAATAGCTGTGTGAGACTTTGACCGAGAGTTGATCTTTTCAAAAATAAAACCTTTTTGAGAATAAAGGACACAAAGCGATAATAGATCAGACAGGTTGAAATGTTTCGGTGAGATTCGAAAACTTTAATTGACACTATTCGTGTTCTGTCTCTTTTTGTTGTATCTTGTATCAAATCACACTATTGCAGTGAATTAAATTGCTCGGCAACACTCGGGGTGTAACGACAATTTGATACTTTATTGTCCCGGTGTTAATACACATGACGCAGTGCAAAGTATCAGCACAAAAATGTCATACCACACAGTGTTACACATCACTAGTACTACTGCAGCATTCAATAATTAATTGGAAATTATTTGTAGATGAAGAAACATATTATGTTTGGATATTTGAATATCGTTGGAAGCCATTCATATTAATTTACTTCTTAGAAAACTACAGTATTATGCACACCACACCAAAGTATAATGTATACTTATTTAATTGATAATGTTGAAGTTTCCCACCTAAGAGCTGAATGTCAACAACTGTCTGAAATTTGGTTCAGCAACTATATTAAAGGTATAGATGCTGGCCTAAGAAATGATCCAAAATCATTTTGGAAGTGTATCAATGATAAGCGGTCTAGTCATAACCTACCTAACTCATTATTTTATTAGTTTATTTAGTCCAATCTGCAACAAATGGTCAAGACATAGCTAATTTATTTATGAACTTCTTCCAAATGTGTATTCACCAAATAACAACAACCTTTACATAGCACACGCTTACAAGCTTACTGCTGGTCCAGATGGTGTGCCTAATTTTTTATTAAAAAGTGTATCTGTACCCTTGTAATACCCTTTGTTATATTGTTTATTAGATCTCTGGAATCCTCATGGAAAGAAAGTTATGTTGTTCCTATATTTAAAAATGGTCAGAAAGACAATGTTGAAAATTATCGTAGCATTTGTATACAATCTGCAATCCCCAAGCTCTTCGACAGTCTTATAGCAAAGCAACTTTCTTAGTTATGTAAAGGCATAATATCTCAATCACAACATGGTTTTCATAGCAAAAAATCCACTGCAACGAATTTAATTTGCTATTAATCTGATATATTATCTCATGGAAGGCCATAAACAGGTAGATGCAATATACACAGATTTTTCCAAAGCATTTGATCGTGTAGATCACCAAAAACTTTTTTGTACAAATTAATTAATGTAGACTTTCATGGCAGGTTTGTGGAATGGATTAAAAACTCTACATCTGGGAGAAATCAAAGAGTCAAGATAGGTTGTCATCTATCTGACAGTATCACAGTGACATCTGGAGTTCCTTAAGGACCACACTTCTCCACTTCTTTTTAATATCTTTGTTAATGACATCACTTACTGTTTCCTAAATAGCAATTGTCTAATGTTGGCAGATGACTTGAAATTTTGGAAAGTTATAGACAGTTTAAAAGATCAAGCCTTGCTACAAGATGTCTTAGACAGACTACAAAATTGGTGCAATCAGAACAAACTCCACTTAAATGTAAAAAAAATGTTGTGTTATCAGTTTTTCTCATAAAGTCAATAGAATTCGAACAAGCTATACTATTAATAATCAACCACTGAATTATGTTTCTTCTATTCAGGATTTGAATGTTATTTTTGATGAGAAGCTTACTTTCTGTAACCACAAATAAAAATAAAAAAATTAATATAGAAGTTTCATTATTCAAAAATTCTTAACAATGTAAGAATTTTGTTAGTTATAGCTGTTCTATACCAGTATACAAAATTATTTAGATTTTCTAACTCACCTGATTATCTGAATCAAATACAAAAATAACTTTTAAATAAATATATATTACAGAAATGTACTTTTATTAGAACAAAATAGCAATGCCTATATAATTCGTTTTTCAATAAAATTAAAAGACTTCATCACCACTATCAATACAAAAATCATCATGATCATCATCTTCTGCTAAATCAATAACTACAGGACTAATGTTTTCACGATCAAAAACAATTTCTCTATCCCACCAGCGCTGTATCTCAGATTCTGTACTCTTTATTGTTTTTGACCATACTTCTGGTGTAATTTGGGCCAGGGACTCCTTCCACACTGCTAAAGACTTCGCAGTAGAACTGCCATTAGTGCCAACATGATCAGAGTAATACCGTTTACTTATTCCCCATATATGCTCAATTGCATTAAAAATACAATGGTATGGAGGAAGTCAGAAGAACTCTATGCCCATATTGTTCAGCCATTCTATCTATTTCATATATTGGTTCTGGTTTATTCCTATAAGCAATGAATTATTAAAAGCATATCCAATTGCACAAATTTAATTAAAAACACCTCTGGACCAGTTCAAGCAATTGAGGTTTTAACATTGTTTGTTCATGTGCAATATTGTTATTTTCCAACCATTCTTTTATTTCAGCTTTTTTTGAAACAGATGTAGGAGCTTTATTAATTATTGTGCTGTAATATGGAGCCATTATCCATTATAATAATTGATGGTTCCTCTAAATTATTCAACAGCTGATGTTCAAACCATTGCAAAAAGTTATGACGATTCATTTCTCCATGGTAGTCGCAGTCCTTTGTTTTGGATGAAAAAACCAATTCAGCTCCCTGAATAAGTCCATTACAATTTCCTGCATGGAGAACAATGTATCTAAAAAATAGTTTAAATTACTAAATAAAAGATATATCTAAAAAATAATTTAAATTACCACATATAATATAAATATTATGCAATTAGTTGTCTTGGCCATTATTGAAGGTAATGGTAAAAGCTACAAACAATGTTCTTGTGTAGTGCAGCAGTATAATATTGATGAGTTTGATTTTTTGTACATTCATTATAATTTCTATAACGTTTCATAATAACTTCCCATAACCATTTCAGTTTTATTTTAAAGCACATTGTTAAATGATAAAAGATGGTCGAGTTTAAATGCATTTTTTAAACATATATGTATTTAAATTTGTACATGGTCAATTAATTAATAACTAGATTAACTCAATTATTATTGTACTTTTTAAGGTATTAACCACGGGGTGAATACTGACTGTGTCACTTTCTTAACACTGACATGTTATTGTTTATTGTTTTGTGTAAAATAGATCACAATAAAATGGATGTTAAATAAAAAAATATATATTTACCTTGCACCACCAACTTTAGTTTTCTTAACACTTTTGTCACTTGAATCTTGCCAAGAACGACTAATAGTACCATCTTGAAAAATCCATGTCTCGTCCAAGAAAACAAATGTGTATAGACCTTCATTTTTTAGTTTTACATAGGTACTGCTGCAGAAACATACGTCTTTTAAAAACAATATTGGGTAACTCCATTAAACCACGTTGTGGATCATCTTTTTTATAACGAAAACCAATATTGCGTACAATTTTCCATAAAGAAGTAAGACTACCAGTAAAAACACCTCTTTCTGCTAATTTCGCTTGTAGTGTTTGTAATTTAACTTGTTCCTCTTCTAAAATGATTATTTGTTTTAAAGATGATTGATATTAGGTATTTTCGGGTTTTAAAATCTGTACCGTCACCAAACAGGTTTGAAACTGCGCCGACGACTTGCGTAGTAGTATAGATTTATAAATCATTTTAAAATGATCCTAGAACTGTTAGCATTTTGCCAAAACGCGAACATGTATAGCGACAATTAAATGACATAAAACTGCAGTTTGTGACTGACAAATGACATGTTCGAAATATTTTATTTTCTGTGGTAGTGTTGTGTTGTATGACAACCTCCTAAAAGTAAGCGTCTATATTCTTTGCTAAAAGTTCAGCAAATTGCAAATTAATAATTATTATAAAAATTATTTCAATTAAATAATTTAGGAAGTTAAACATGGAAAATCAAGGTAAGAATATATATAGTTTTACGATGGCAAAGGAATAATGTTAAATGTTTTTGACGTGACAACGTCTTAAATTAGGTTGTGGCTCGGAGTCATTCATGAAAAAGTGTAACGCCCGCTCACGTCTGTTACGATGAGTCACCGAACGAGAGAGAGGCCCGCCGGACCGGCGAATGCCTTGCGTCTCTCTCCCACTCAAACATGATCGGTCCGCTGCGCGCGCAGCACTAGAGAATTAGGCGCGTTGAATCGGTGCGTGCTTGTGTCTCTGTCTTTCTCGAGCGTTCTTGGCGTTCAAGACACATTACAGCAGAAACACTTCCTTTCATTTCATATTTCTCCTATCATCGTCCTATCCTCAACAAAATCACACAAATAGAAATTAGTTAAGTTTAAGTTTACATGTACAATGCTTTAGTAAACAAAATATATTTCTATAGTTAAAATTTGTGCAATTCTTATTTTCATTCAATTCCTTGTTCCTATTGTGCAATTTAATAATATTTATATCAATAAATATTCTACCGAGAAAAAGACGTTGTCACGTAAAATCTTTGCCCGTAAAACCAACTTTACAGGCAACCGATTTTTTTTTTAGAGTTAGATATTAGCGAATTTGTCTGTTTTCTTGATAAAGGCAGCGAAGTCAAGACAGATAATTTTTTTACTCGAGGGAAGATCCTAAAGCTGCTGGAATTTTACAAAAAATATAGAGACAGAGTAGGTTCTTACGAAATAAGAAATATTAAAAAACTTTGGGAGGTCATTGCTCGAGATCTCTCCAATGAATTTAAAATAACAATTGCTCCTAATAAATGTGAAAATAAATTCAGAGTACTAGAAAGGAGTTACAAAAAAATAGTAACGAATAACAGTCAAACGGGTAGGGGCCGAAAGGTATTTGAGTATCAAGAAGTAATGGACGATATTTTTGAAAAAAAGAAAAATGTATACCCTACCATTTTGCTTTCTTCTAGTTCAAGGGTAGAATGCAGAGTTGAGAGCCGTGAAGATCAACAACTTTCTGTTCCTTTTCCTGATAACCAAATATCAATTCCTGAAGTTGAGGATATACAACCTTCCCATAGTCGTATGAGTGAAGATCATCCAGCAAAGAAATATAAAGAAAGTAACGCTACACCAAAGACGTCACTAAAACGAAAAAGGGTGCAGAGTCCAGCGTATGTAAAAAGAAACGACATTTTGTTGGAAATTAAAAATGATTTAAAATCTTTTTATCAAAGGAGGGATGCACGAGAAATTGAAAAATTAGAAATTGAAAAGAAAAAGTTAATTGACAGGGAGAATAGAACTGCAATTCTTAGAGAGTATGTTGATTTAATGAAAAAACGTAATGTTGATAATTTAGAAAATGAATAATATTACATTTTGTTTTGTTAAATATTTCTATGTTCTTCATATCTAAGTTACTTACAGTTGGAAATTAGGGTTTTTTTACGGAAGTTCTGCTCCGCCTATTTGATAAAATTTGGTATACTTACATTTTTTGGGGTTGTTGATCATGAATCTGGATGTCATTTTCTGTGGAAACACTAAATTTCCGAGCCTTTTTAAGTTATATGTGAAAGATCATTTTCATCAGCGTTTGGTAAAATTAATCTTTCTTTTTCAACACACTATGTGTAATAACACAAACTTAGCCCCTTCTTTTAACTTGCTGCAACACTCAACCAAACCACTCGCAATGCTTTCATTATGTTTTAATTTAATAAATTTTTTGATTATTTATGAATTCCCTTATTTTGACTGTACTGAAATAATGAACATGGAAAACTGACAAAACTGCAGTTTTTGTACTCTACCAATAAATGTATCGATATAAAGCATAGAGCAAACAAAAAGCATTATGGGCAGTTTTTGTGGAGTGTTATAGATCGTTAAAAGAAGAGACCATGTATTATTACTCATAGTGTGTTAATAAAAAAAAAAAGATTAATTATAGCAGGTGTGGTTAAAAATGACCCTTCTCATATTCATTTTAATACAGGCTATAGTTTTTATAGTTCCAGTCAATTATTTGGGAACTTATTTGTGGTTAAAGCATTATTTTATCAGTAACTTGTTTTCTCAATTCAACATACTCTGCTTTGAACAGTTTTATGTTGTAACTCAATATATAAATTCTATGCCATTACTGATTACTTCCGCATATATTTTTTTACTAAACCTAACCTGTTGTAGATTTATGGAAAATTATTAGTAAATTTTAAATATGATTCTAATATCACCTTTTATATGACTCCTCTTGATAAAGTTAAAATGCTATTAAAATATAATGAATATTTAGATAGTGTCCCATATTTTATATCTTTGTAAAAAAAATTATAAGTGAATAAATTAGTAAAATTAAACAGGTAATATATTATAAAAGTAGCCAATATTCTATCAATTCTTTAATTTTCTCGTAATTGTAAAATAAACATTTTTTATCACAGTTTTCAATTTAAAAGATTTATACAAAATTTTCTTTAGTACAGAAAAAGTTCATTCTCTGAAATTATTTATTTATATTATTCTATTATGCAGCGTGTATATGAAATTTAATTAGGTATGTATAAGTTAAATTTGTTTCCAATGCACATAAAATATAATTTATTAATATAATTAACATATTTGCCACAATATATGCCAACATCATTCAAGAATCGTGTTTTCAGACTTAGGGGGACCCAAAACGTGGAGATTTATCAAAATCTCGACATCAATTTTTTTCACAATCTATATACTTCTTTACTTGCAGTATGAGGAAGTAAACAATTATAGTTCTATACTCAAGAGATGAAATACTAGCTTTTATTTATTTCATACTGTAATGGTAATATTATAAAAATGTCTTGGTTACTTGCTGGATTTACTGCAAAAACCAAATTAACTAAATAGTGGCGAATATGAAGTTTGAAAAATGAATGGCACCTAAAATTTTATTAATTTGGTGCCATTCATTTGGTCAGTAGAGTAGTTGCTAATTTTGAATTTTTATAAGTAAAGTTTTGTATTCCTAGAATATAAGTAGAAAATATTTTTAGTAAATAATCTGTTTGTGATTTGTACTGAAGAATTGTGCTTTTTGTTTATTAAAATGGTTTTATTGGTTATAAGAACCGTATAATGGTTTCTTTTTCATACCTCCCAATGTAATCCACATTCAAACACTAAAGTATACTTAGCACAAAAAAACTAAATTTGCAGTTATCATTTATACTTTCAACAACAGCTCAAAATACATTTTTCACATGAGATTTATACCTACCTCAGTTAAAGTGACAAATAAGTAAAAATTAAATAATACTAGACTAGGAATTCATCAATATGATAATAAACTATTAATAAAAATACAATTTGAAATATTTAACACCTAATATATTGTCAAATTTACATTTAAATTACATTATTACATACTAAACATTTAACAGTGAAGCAACATAATTTCTGTAGTTATGTCCTACATCATCCTGTTCACCTAATAATACTTCACTGTCAATACAAATATTATGTAGCACACAACAGGCCCTAATAAAATGACAAATAAAAGTAATATTCCTTGATTTGATGTGGTACAGTTGTCGAAATCTATGCTTTAAGAGACCTATAGTGTGCTCAATAAGGACTCTACAATGGCCAAGTTTTTTATTGTAGTTCCTTTCAACTTGTCTTAAATTGCCTGTATCCTTATAAGGTGTTAGAAGGTTTCTCAGACATGGATACGCACTATCTCCTAATATTACCCAGTCCTTACACCGCTCTGCTAAGTTCTGACCCAAATCACTATTGCGAAAAACTCTAGCATCGTGCACACTACCAGGAAATCCAATAAATACATCCCTGATTTTTCTATTGTTGTCACATACAACTTGCATCTAGAAAAACGAGTGTGAATATAATAACATAAATAAATCGAACATAAATAAATAAATAAAAATATAGACATTAGAAAGTTATTGAAGCTGTTTTTTGTGTCAAGTCTTTTAATAAAAGATCCTTTATTTTGGAATATCCTCAATTGAATGTCAATTTATGTTTAAAATAAAAAATGAATATGTTTCTAGAAAATTGATCTTTAAAAAAATAAATATTTAATTAATTTAATTGTAAACTTTCTTGATTACTAAAACAAATTAACTAAGTTACTAAATTTGTAACAAAGGTGGCTAATATGATTTTTTAAAACTGAATTTTAAATGATATTACAAAATGATTTTTCTAAAATACTGTTAAAAATACAAAACTTCTTAACAAAAACTTCTTATTACAGTTTTATTATGTTGTACTTGATAAATTTAGTGGTGTATACATATATAACCCCAAAAATTTCTAGGAGTTTTTGACAGAAAGCTCGAATTTTTAGTTATACTGTAATCATCAACAAATTTATAAAATAAAACGTAATGAGACATTGCAGAGGTATAGCAAGTTTGAAGAAGAGAATACATGTTATTATTTCCATTACAGTTGACAAGTAGTCAATGCACATAATTACCATTCTCTATTATAATCCAGAATTTATTTAAAATTTATGTACACTATCATCCATATTATACAATAAGAGTCAAATATGTAAATATACCATAAGTAATATGAATTAATGAGTGAGTACCTTACCTGAATGGAATGAAATTTCTTCCGATTCAAATACGAATCAGGATCCTCTTGTGGTGTATCAATTTTAATATGTGTTCCATCGATGCAGTCAGGGAAACCCATTTCCTCAAAGCTTCTTGCAATAATTCTTGCTTCTTGGGTGGATGGCCACACAATTACTTTTTCGGATAATTGCGAAAGAAAATAGACAACAGAATTGACATATGTGTGTAGTGTGCTAATTGATAAATTAAATCTATCTGCAACATCTCTAAATGTTGCACCTTGGTTACTTGTAAACCATAAAAAGCCAATAGACATTTTTCACTGTTTATCCTTTTAAAACCAGTGTCTTTCTTCGGATAAAATTCTGACTGTTCAAAGTCCACTTTCAACGTTTGGACTACTTGTCTTGAAACTCTAAAAAATGTAGACTAATTAGTTTAATATCAATATTTTAGATAATAAATACGCAAACAAACTCTTGCAGTCGCAATACTTTTACTGATATTCATACTTTAGTTATAACACATGTAACATCAGGTTTGTTCCAACACGCAATTTTTGTACGGTCCGAAAACCGTCACGAAACTACTTGTACCGTTTTTAATGCGCCTGTTCATCATTTGTATCGTCTGATGACGGTAATTTGTAAACTGATGTTGGAACGATTTTCTGACAACTGAAATAATTTGGTGACAATTTATTTTTTTATTTTATTTATTTAATTATTAATCAGTAGTTTGCACAAATTTAAAATAAAGACCAATCTACCTAAATAATTCTGGTTTTTCACCCTAGGTTCGGCTAATAGCTCCAAATCATCCTCACTACTATAATAATCAGAAAAATCACTAATTCCTTCATCGTCAGTCTTATTTATAAAGTTATAAATAACGAGAAACAAATTATATATAAATAAATAATAAGTCTATCATAAGCATGTGATAAAATCATTAACCTAACTTCTTTTTTCTGAACAAATTTAAAGAAGTAGAATAAAATCCTAGTGTGCAAGTCATCCCAACCAGTACATGCATTTGCCAGATTACTGAAATTATCGTCACGAAACCGTCACTGGGCGATCATAATTTTTGTTGGAACGGTCGGAAGGACGATGAGATGAACGATCATATTTTTGTTGGAACGTATTTTGTTTAGTGCGCAGGAGCGTAACCGTTACGTGACGGTTTTTCGTTGTGTTGGAACAAACCTATCACTTACCTGAAATGCTGAAGAAACTGTCTGTCCGTATACTGAGGAACAGTTTATTAAATTTTCATTTTTTGTGCTATCTTGAAGCAGTTCAGGCAAAAACACGTTAGCTACTACGTCCAGTCCATCTTCACTATCTGAAGATGATGATTCTGAGTCTGATTCCAACAGTACATTTATTATTGGATCCATTTTCAATAAAAAGCACTCGAAAATGACTGAAATTACTATTAATTAGTGCAAAAGACTACTACCAAAGAATATAGACGCTTAAGCGTCTATATTCTTTGCTACTACCTATCAATTAACAACAAACAGACAACCACAAAATCATTCTTTATACTGTGTCATAACTGTCAATTTTAAAACGAACCGCGCACGCCTAAAAAAATCCGGAAATAATCAAGACCTATTAACAAAAACCGAATTGATAGTTTCAAAACTGTCCACAAACAGCATCAAATTTTAACTCGAACACCAAACTTCGATTCTGAACAGTTTTAAGATGATCCGAAATAAACCCGAACACTTATATTTCTTCTGCGCAAACTCCTGACGGTTGTCAAACAGTCAATGCAGAAACCCGAAAATACCTATTAAATTTGGCCAAAAACTTACTTTTTTTGTACATGTCATAAATAATATTTCGAATAGTCATTTGATTGAATTCGTCTACATCAACAACTGGTTTTGTATGTTGTCTTTTTTGCTTCGGGCTTCTTAATGGTTCACCCCTATTGGCTTTTACTGCAATTTTATTTACAAAGGACAGGCTAATATTTAACGCCGCTGCTACTCTCTAAAAATAAAAACTTTCATATAACCTCACTTTTTAATCAAAATGAAACAGGATTGTCTAAAAATGTAAAATTAAATATTGCTCACATTTTATATCACTATTTAAAAAGAAATAGAACAAATAATTACTTACATCCCTAACTGCTTCAAACGGAAGTAATATAGATTGATGATCACGTTCTGCCTCAAAGCAAAGAATATAGACTCAAAGTATGAAATTAAAGAAATGACCATTTTCTGGGCACAACTTTCTAAAGCTTAAGGCATTTTTGAAAATTTATAAAATTTTCAAATTTATAAATATTTTTATTAGTTCTGAAAAGACTTTTGGTACTAGTGTAATAAGCCGGAACCATGTCTACAGAGATTAAATTTATATCAATGAATTATGCTTCACTTACTAATGATTGTGCAATGATTTTTATTCGGTGCAAAACGTTCTTTTTTATGTAATTTCCATTTAAAATATGCCCGATTTTTAAAAGCCACCGCCATTATTTATCATGAAACAACAAGAAATGACAGGAATGACAACTGTTTCTTATGGCCAAGAAGGGTAATTTTAACTATACTCTGTTTTTTAACCAGGAGGAGTAAACTAAAAAGACAGATTCACACCCAAGAAAGTTACTAGAAAAGTTACCAAATACATCTTCTTTTTTTGTTGATTATCTCGGCCTTGCGGTAGTATCCAGTAATCAGTATCGGACACCTTCACACGTTGATTCTTTGTTTTTGTCATTTCTTTGTCATAACTTTGTTTGAATAATAATTTTTCGAATTAACTTCCAATATATATTATTTAGTATTTCTAATTACAATAAAAAAATGTTGGACTGTTATGAAGAAGTTGGAAGAATTTTTAGAGTTTATTTATCACATTGTAGAAGAAAATCGTCCGGAACGTATACGAAAGCGATATATTCGTGATAAAATGATATCTAAAATCCAATGGAATTTTACAATATTACTGTTCCAGTCTGCTTATATTCTAATACAAGCTAAAGTAATGTGCTAATAAAATTAGCACATTACTTTAGTAAGTCTTGATTTTAACAATAACTATTCTGCAAAACTAACCTGTTGCCTGTTTTATTTTTGCTACCGTGGCTGTTATTTTCATTCCAGAATTATCAATTTTGATTTGTTTATACATGGTTATAATCCATTGTTTCTCATTTGAAGATAAATGACCCAAATCTACACGGCGTTTTTTAAGTGGAGAGGAATAATTACCACTAGTACTTGGCATCGAATCCATATTGTTATCTTAATAACACTAATATATCGCTAAATAGTTCTTTTTATATAAATACAAACGAAATATCTAAAAATGTAAGGAATAACGCAGAGAACACAAAAAATCGTCGATATTAATTTTGAATTTTAAAATTTCACAAATGTCATTAGTGTCAAAATGTTATAATTTAGTGGAGTAAACTTGCCTGCGGTTGGACCAATTACAAACAAGCATTACGGCGCGGAAAATTTGAATTACTCCTCCTGGTTAAAAAACAGACCATAGTGTTGCCATAGATATTCAAAATTATGTTTTCTAGTGAAAAATAAAAATTTACCTAAAACGTAAAATTATAGCTTTTTTACAAGGGTCAGGTTAGATTTGGTTACGTTACTTTACGTTTATTATCACGTTTTCTTATGAAAAATAAAAATTTTGATTTTTAATTATACAAAATTTTATTCTTATTACTGCTTTTTTACCAGCGTTAGGTTAGATTTGGTTACGTTGGTGTAGTTTTAATTTCATGTTTTCTTATGAAATATAAAAATTTTGATTTTTAATTATAACATTTTATTTATTTATATTACTGCTTTTTTTTACCAGTGTTAGGTTAGATTTGGCTACCTTGGTTTAGTTTTAATTTCATGTTTTCTTATGAAATATAAAAATTTTTATTTTTAATTATATTATAACATTTTATTCTTATTACTGCCTTTTTTTACCAGTGTTAGGTTAGATTTGGTTTATTGGTTTACATTTTTAATAATAAAATAAGACGATGGTTAACGGGTACTCGTTTTGCACGTGGTTATTAAGATTGCATCTACCTGTTTTAATTAAGGTAATTTTCATGAAATTTTTAGATCTTTTAAAGGTTACAACTGGCAACAATGTCAAAAGTACATAAAATTTAACTTCTTGCGCATGGCTGCCATATTGTTATGATATATTAAAAATCTTGATTATTTTAAACAATTTTACCCATTTTTTCATAATTTAACAGTAAAAAACAGTGATATTTAATATGTTTTAGTTACGTTTTTTTTATTAAGACATGTATATATACTTTTCTTTGCTGTTTATGTAATTTTTTTTTATTCATAGTACCTTTTTTGTTAATTTTTCTGTATTTTAGATTATTTGGGCACTTTTACTAGTTTAAAGCAAAGAAAACATTAAAATTTGAGGTTTTTTTCACTTTTTCGGCTAAGTCCACAAAAAATTTTTCATTTTAAAGGCGTTCCGGCTTACTAAATAATTACCGAACTTTTTTAGTTTAATCTATAGCAAAAATTGAAGCGAAAAAAATAAATAACCAACACCACCTAACCACAGAATATTGTTTTCTATTTTGAGACCTAACCTCCACTCCACTTCAGATCACAATTATTTTCTGTTCTGTGCCTCCAGTGCTCCAGTTCACAAATACAATAACAAAAAGCCGTGAGAAATGCACTGGCAATATTTTGTCAACCGATATTTCACTAAAAGTCACTAGATTTATTAGAATCTGTGGCCTGTTTGCGGGAAGCAAAGTAGTCGAAGCACACTTTAAACTGTTTTATTGATTTATTAGCAATGAACTACATACTAAAAACAAGTAAGAAAACTGTAAGAGTTCTTTTCGTTGTCACCTCGTCGTGTGATCGTGTTCTGACAGCCATCAGCTGCTCTGATCTCTCCTTCTTTTCTCCGTCGACGTTCCCTCACTTCGGTAGCACAGTCAACCCATGTGTGGCTGGAGGTTAACTGTCAATCTGCCGCAGGGCTCCCCTCCAGTGAGGAACCTGCCGGTTTCGAACGGCTATGTTGACTTGTGTTGCTCATCAAACGGTTGGCATATGCATGTTCTTGTCCATGGAAATTCGCTGAGGAACATTTTGGACATCCACAGTTAAAAACTTATCACTTCGTTCTAACACTCTAAACGGGCCGGTATAGGGAGGTGTAAGAGGAGGCTTCACTTTATCGGTCCGCACAAACACATGACTCGTAGTCTGTAGATCCGGATGGACAAAGGCAGTGCGGGCTGAGTGGTTGCTCGTCGGTACAGGACGCAATGCTCCCATGGTCTCACGTAGTCGTTGGACAAAACTATGCTCGTCGGGTGTAACAGCACTAGGGACAAGCAGCTGTCCAGGGAAACTCACTGGGGTACCATACACTAACTCGGAGGCTGTACATGCAATGTCCTGTTTGAAAGTGTTTCGAAGGCTTAGCATGACCAGAGGGAGGGCTTCAACCCACGATACTGTGTCCGCGGCGATGAGAGCAGCTTTGAGCGTTCGGTGGAAACGTTCAATAGATCCGTTTGATTGGGGGTGGTAGGCAGTGTTTTAATATGTTGTACACCTAGCAATCCATTGAGCTGGCGAAACAACTGGCTCTCAAATTGCCTACCCCGGTCCGTTGTTATGGTTGCTGGCACGCCAAACTGGGATATCCATCCCTCAAGGAGCTTCTGCGCGACAACTTCGGTTGTAATCTCCGAGATAGGTATGGCCTCTGGCCATCTTGTGAAACGGTAGATGATTGTGAGCAGGTATCGAAAGTTCTGATTTGCTGGAAGTGGGCCCACGATGTCGACATGTATGTGTGCGAATCGATCGTCTGGCATTCCTAGAGGTGTCACAGGTGTAACAGTGTGACGTCCGATTTTGGCACGTTGACATTGGATGCACTCTCGTGACCACTGCTTGACTTGGCGATTCATGTTATGCCACACAAAACGTTCAGAAATCATTCGTAATGTAGCAGCATGCCCTGGGTGGGACTGCGTGTGGAACTTCAGGAAAACATCTCTTTGGAACACAGCTGGCACATAAACTCGTATACGACCATCTTGGACTGAACAATAAATAGGCCGCTGGCTATCTGGTAGAACTATGCGTTGAAGTTGTAAGGAACTGGCAGGATCGTTCAGGGTCTGTTGAAGACCCTCATCTGTAGTCTGAGCTTAGGATAGCCGGTCATAGTCAATAGTAATGGGTGT
The DNA here is from genome assembly GCF_040954645.1 of Diabrotica undecimpunctata. Taxonomy (NCBI): domain Eukaryota; kingdom Metazoa; phylum Arthropoda; class Insecta; order Coleoptera; family Chrysomelidae; genus Diabrotica; species Diabrotica undecimpunctata. The sequence goes on from NC_092807.1 coordinate 75,317,476, forward strand.
TGTGATAGCGTCTACTTCAGGTCGTGAGAGACAATCGGCAACGATATTGGCTGCGCCCTGTATATGTCGAATATCGGTCGAGAATTAGCCAATAAATTCTAGTTGACGTATCTGTCGTGGAGACTGCCGCTAATGTCGCTGTTGGAAGGCAAACGTTAAAGGCTTGTGATCAGTATAAATCTTAAACGGCATACTCTCAAGAAAATGACGGAAGTGATGTATGCCACTGAATATGGCAAGCAACTCTCATAAGTGCTGTAGTTTCGCTCCGTCCTAGAAAGCTTTCGAGAGAAGAAAGCGATGGGCTGTAGGTGTTCACCTATAAGCTGTTGCAAAACACCGCCGATGGCAGCATCTGAGGCATCAACTGACATGTTCAATTGGGAATTTGGTGCTGGAAAGACCAATTCAGTCGACGCGGCCAAGAGTTCTTTTACCTTGGTGAAAGCTGCTGCGGATTCTGGTGTTAATGTTAGTTCTTGCTGCTTTTTCTTTTGCTGAGACAATAACTCCGTTAGTGGCATTAGCTGATTGGCAGCATTAGGTAACCAACGTCTGTAGAAATTGAACATACCCATAAATCGTCGTAGCTGTCGATAGGTCGTAGGTTGTGGAAACTTACGAATCGCGCTAACTTTAGCCGGTAATGGACGAACGCCAGTTGGGGATACCGTGGCACCAAGGAAGTTTACTTCACGTTTACGGAATTTTGATTTATCCTTGTTGATTTGGAGTCCATTTGCTTCCAGAATCCGAAGTACGGATGCCAGGTGTTGCTCATGCTCAGTCTCAGTCTCCGAGGCAACCAAGATATCGTCAATGTATACATACACATATGAGCAATATGATACATTCTCGAAAAAGATGATCGAGGTATCTCTGGAACGTCTGGGCAGCATTTCGCAAACTGAACGGCATTCGGAGGAACTCGTACAGCCCAAAGGGGGTTATTACAGCCGTCTTTTGGACATCCTTCGGGTGGACTGGAATTTGGTAAAAAGCACGTACCAAGTCGATGCACGAGAAAATTTTCTTACCATGTAGCTGGTTAGCAAAATCCTGGATGTGCGGTATAGGGTAGCGATCTGGTTTCGTCATGGTATTTAAACGGCGGAAGTCTCCACAGGCACGCCATCGTCCATTGGACTTCTGAACTAAGTGAAGCGGACTGGCCCAAGATGACTTTGATGGTCGGATAATGCCTGCCTGCATCAGCTCGTTGAATTCTGCTCGTGCAGCTTGAAGACGGTCTGGTGGAAGTCTTCGTGGTTTAGAGAAAACTGGTGTACCTCGAGTCTCAATATAGTGCTGGACTCTTTCAGTATCCTCTGGTATAGCAACAGTTGGACGATCATAGGGATGGGCAGTGGATAAGCCTACTTCTGGCACCCTAACACGACGGGACACACAGGTAATACTGCTTGACATACTTGGACTTACTAGTCGTTTGTTTCTCATGTCTACACGAATGACATGGTACGTCAGAAAATCGGCTCCTAGTATGGGTGTGGTGACATCTGCGACTACAAATGTCCATGTTACAGGTTGGCCTAGACCAAGGTTTAGTGTGAGCTGTTTCTGACCATATGTTTGGATGCACGATCCGGTGGCAGAATACAGGCATACAGTGCTGGGCTGAGTCGCAGTGCAGATTTTACGTGGAAGCACACTTAGGTCTGCCCCTGTATCAATAAGAAATTGAAGTTGGAGAGCACTATCGGCAATGAAGAGGCGGCGTGGTATGTGAGGGGCTGCGGTTGCCGCCATTACTGCGCCCTTTGATCGTTTTTTGTAAAATTGCAGGGTGGTCTACATTTCTTTGCTTGTGCACCAAATCTTCGATGGTAGTAACACTGTTCGTCAGATGATGACTTGGTACTCTTGATCATTTGAATCTGTTGCCCTTCTTCAGCTACAGTTAATCTGTTGGATAAAGCATTCACTTGGTCACTCAATGCAGCCACTGTTTTGTCTAAGGTAGAGCTTTCGGTAACAACCATGACTGGAAAACTGGAGCACCGGAGGTACGTATCGGCTTTCTTAGCAAGTTCTTCTAGGTCTCCATCAAGAATAGATATAACGCTTCGAACTGAAGGTGGTAGGCGGTCCAACCAAAAATTTTTGAGAACTTGCGTACTAATGCTATCCATGGCCAAAGCTTGCATTCGATGGAGTAGTTGAGGGGGTTTTAGGTCACCCAGAGTGAGTTCCATCAACTTGTGGATCTTTTCATCTGAGCTGGTGCCATACCTGTCGAGAAGTCGAGTTTTTAGTTGTATATAGGCATTGCCAGCAGTGGGATTCTTTACTATGTCTGCTACTTCTATAAGTACTTCACTGTTTAAACTAGCAACAGTATGGTCGAATTTACAGTTGTCAGTTGTGATTTTGGCTTGTCGAAACTGTGCTTCTAGCCGGAGAAACCATAGTTCTGGTTCAGTGCGCCAAAACTCTGGCACTTTAATGCCTACCCGTGCCATGAATGAGTGATCATCGCCTTCGCACGGTGTAATATTCATATTGTTTGGCATTGTTTGGTCGGTGTTTGTCATAGTTGTGTATAAAACTTTGTACTTACAGTTTTTTTTCTCGGGGTCACCAATGTGGCCTGTTTGCGGGAAGCAAAGTAGTCGGGGCACACTTTAAACTGTTTTATTGATTTATTAGCAATGAACTACATACTAAAAACAAGTAAGAAACCTGTAAGAGTTCTTTTCGTTGTCACCTCGTCGTGTGATCGTGTTCTGACAGCCATCAGCTGCTCTGATCTCTCCTTCTTTTCTCTGTCGACGTTCCCTCACTTCGGTAGCACAGTCAACCCATGTGTGGCTGGAGGTTAACTGTCAATCTGCCACAAATCTATAGGGGGAGTGGCATGGGGAGTTTGCTGAATGGTTGGACATTTAAAAGTTACTAGAATGTCATAATTTCATTCTTATCATAAAAGAACTGTCTATACTACCCAAAATTGTATGGGTTTAGTATACACTTCCACTATTTAGAATAATTCTTCTTTTTTCAAAGAAAGAAGTCCGCAATAGTAGTATACTTGAGCTATTAATACTGAGAAGTGGGGATTGTTGTGTTGTAGGTTTCCGACAATGAACCTGTCAAAATATGCCCGAGCTAAGCGAATGGAGGGTTGAGTTCACGGTTCGTAGACTTACTACGGTTGCCTCTTCCGACTGGGGTGGGGATGCTTGAGTTACGTCACCAGAGTACACAAGAATACAAAACCCATTTATTCGGGATTGAAACTGAATGTAGAGGGCAGGTCGATTGCAGTGTTGATTGGTTGAAGGGGAAGAATTACGTCACTAGAGTACAGTTTCCGGCTTAATGTTCATTGGTTAGGCGGAAGAGGCAACCGTAGTAAGTCTACGAACCGTGGGTTCAGTTAACTGAAAGTACAAGCCGATGATAGCCGCAAATGTCAAATATGGAACAAAAAATTTCGGTGCAGCAGTGTTGGCATGTTTTTATACTGTAGATGCTGTATGCTTCAAATATAAAAAGATAAAGCTTTAGAAAAGTACATTTTGTTTATATTATGTTATGAATTCTGCAATTATTGACTTATACAAAACAACAATGAGTAACTATTTGTTTCTTTTCAAATTAATTGCAGTTAGTTATTAGAAATTTTTTTAGCAATCACCATTTGATAGATTAGGGGATAGATTTGGCAATCGTCAAATCAGCAGTTGCCAGATTACAACAGATGTTTGCAATTAATCTCGAAAGAGACAAATATTTACTCGTTATTGCTTCATATAAATTAAAAATTGCAGAATTCATAAAACAGTATAGTCAAAATGTACTTTTTAAAAGCTTTATCACTTTATATTTGAAGCATAAAACACATGCGTTATAAAAACATGCCAACACTGCCAAACCGAAATATTTTTGACATTTGCGGCTATATTCAGCTTGTACTTTTGGTAAACTGAACCCGAATAGAGTATAAGAAGGTTAAGTAGAATGCGATCTTACTCTTCATAAAATATGTCACGTATTTCAGCGCCACCTCTTGGCCTGGAAGTTTACCATAATTTGGCCTTCACATAATTGGTCTGTGGCTTCCACTTGATAGGTGTAAAATTTTAAACGTTCTTGTTGTTGATTGGATAGTAGCCCTTACATATGTGTGAAATTTTAAACGTTCTTGATGTTGATTGGATAGTATGCTCAAGGTCAGTGAGCGGTAAATTTTAAAGACTTACCATAGAGCTTGTCAAGCATGGGGAGCTATGCTATAATATTATATCATATCCGCTCTCTATAGTACGAATGAGCCTGCATAGACGGGACTAGTGGTTCCGTGTATGCAGGCTCACTCATTACTATAGAGAGCGGATGATATAATATATTTATTTATTGACGGGCTAAACCCTTTTTCAGTTTGTGTACAATATGTATAAAATACAGTAATAGTAGAGTTTAAACAGGATCCTATTGTGCTATCCCGTGGGAACTTTGTTGCTAAAATGTAAAACCCATTTTTTTTGGTTTCTAATATCTTTGTAAGACAAAATCACTTGGTCGTCCAAAAATCGTAGTGGGAGGGGAGCGGTGGGGAGCCTTACAAAAAAAAAATGCAATTTTTTTTTCATCGTTTTTCGGATGTACAATATCCGAAAATTCATTCGTCAAATTTGCATACCCATCAGGATATTAGAAATATATTTTTTTAATTTTTAAAAATACGTCATACCATTATTGTATACGGAGCGCCTTCATACAAAATCACTTGCCCTGAAAACCCATATTTTTAAAACCGTTTACCTCGCTCTACCTCGAAAAATATTGGGTTTAGCAAAAAATTGCTTTTTATAAACGTTATAGGCCAAAAATCAGAGAAGATGCTGGTTTTTTTAGAATTTTGATTGGATAATTAGTTTAAGAAAAAATTAAATAAATCGAACGGCATGCCACGACGGACACTGCTGAACGCAGAGATGCGAGGAAGGGCGAGATTCCTATGCCATAGTCAACCGCAAATCGACTCTACTGATGGCGATGTTGTTATGGTCGTTTTTTCATTGTGATGCTGATTTTAAGGAGGATGAATACTCTATTAGCGTAAATAGTGACTTCTTTGGCTCGTTTTGTTGTCAGATTATTAACAGTTTTAAAATACTGTATTTGTTAAGTGATAGTAGTATTTATATTATCATAATAGGTATTGTTGTATATCTTTAAGGTTGTATACTTATTATTATTATTATTATTATCCAGATTTAGCCATATGGCTCACACTCCCTCTAAGGGGAAAATTCACTCATCCCAGATACCTACAGTATCAAAAGGATTGATCTCTGGTGGGACTCTTTCCGTGTTATCGAGCCCTAGGTGACTTGGTATGTTGGAGTATCTCCCAAAAATTTTCGTACACATCTGGACGTCGCGAGGAGTACAGCTTTCTGTATGGCCTTATAGAGATGTTCATTTAGACCCAGCTGTTTTATGTTCTCTAGCAGGTTCTTGGGAATAACACCAGTAGTAGACAGAATAATAGGTACTGTCTGGGTACTTTCCATTCTCCATTGTCTCCTGATTTGTATTTCTAGATCTCTGTACTTGGCGATCTTTTCGTTGTATTTAACACGTAAATTATTGGTGTTGGGTATCGCCACATCAATTAGTGTTGTTTTCCTAGTAAGTTTATTAACTACAGTCTGTCCCAAACCCTTCTTTCAGTGCGTCACTAATTTTGACGTCATATAGGATTTTAAGAATGTCGAGAATTATTGCATGGCATTTTAGTTAAATCTGACAGTTGAAGGATCGTAATCGGCTAAATGTGAAAATGTTATTTTTTGAAAATGTGGCGTAAAAACTTTAAGAATTTAATTTTTTTTTAATTTACATATTAGAGGACCTGTCCTGTATAAAAATTTTTATTGTGCATTATATTGGAACGGCAGTTTGTCCTATTCTATACACTCCAAGGAAAGTGCTTAATTAGCTAAGATTTATTTATGTATTTATTATTATTTACTACAAACACTATGGCTAAAATGTATAGTATTTAAACTACTAATGTGAATATTTTTTAGAATAATTTAAAACTTACTTCACGAACGGCAGAAACTGGTAATAAAGTTGTCCCAGCCTCTTTTCCTAATTGAAAATAATTTAATAATTTTAATATTAGTCTTTGTCATTCTCGGTATATCTCGGCATATTTAAAATATTTTTATGACAATAAATACAAAATTAAATTTTCACTGTAAAATGTCTAAAAATACTATCCTGGAATGACAATTATCATTTTATCAGTTGACATTGTCAAAGTACTGTCACTATCGAGACCATCTGCGTCAAATTATATTTATGCGCATCATTGATTGGATATCTATTTGGCGTATTCTAAACTCCGACCAATTATATATCCGTAAGTAGAATTCGCTTTAATATACAAATACCCGTGAACGAAATATAATTTTCTAAGTTCTATGTATAATAATCACAGACTCACGTTTTTTTCTGTCACTTCTAGCTTAATGCGTTAGAGAGAATTCGATAAACTGTGACGCACTGAAAGAAGGGTTTGGGATGAACTATAGTATGAGATCCGGTCTATTATGCGCCACTGGTTGGTCTGTGAGCACAGTGCGGTCCCAGTATAGCTTGTAGTTGTCATTTTCAAGCATTCTGTCAGGGACGTATTGATAATAAGGAAGGTGATCGGTTTGGAGAAGTCCCAGTTTTTCAGCTAGTTCTTGGTGGATAATCTTCCCTACCGAGTCATGACGTTCTTTATAATCAGTACCGACAAATGCCTGGCAGCCACCGGTAAGATGTTGGATGGTTTCTTGGGCTTGACATCCATATCGGCATTTGTCATTTTGGACCTGAGGATCTTTAATAATATATATTTCAGGTAATTTTTTGTTGGAATAACCTGATCCTGAATGGCAAGTAGGAAACCCTCAGTCTCGGGAAACATCTTTCCTGATGTCAACCAATAGTTCGACGCTGTATTGTCGACATATTCTTGGCTGATCTCATTAAGATGTCGCCCATGGAGAGGTTTACTCATTCAGGTGCACATTTTTTCTTGCTTAGTCAGATGGTTTAAGCGCATTTCTTGTTCCCTCAGTTTAAGCGGCGTTGTATCATCTACTGCGCAGATTGCTTGATGTAAATTAGATGTCTCAGCCTGAACCTGGATGATGTTTTTGCTCCTTTGTGAGAAGTGTTCTTACTTTCCGCTGAAGACCCTCTATATCCGTTTTTGACCACTTTATAATACCAAATGAGTAGCTCAGCGCGGAACAGGCGTACGTATTTAATGCCTTAAACAAATTTTTACTGTTAAGATATGACCGATTTAGTTGTCTTACTCTTCGCACGAACTCCGAAGTTAGTTCAGTTTTCATTTGTTTATGGTCAATTTTCCGCGCTTGTTTTACTCCGAGATATTTGTACATATCATTTTCATCCATTGCCTCGATGTTTTGGCCATCTTGCATATCGAAACCTCCGGGCTGAACCTTTCCTCTGACTATGTTTAGTATACGGCACTTGTCTAGTCCAAAATTCATACTGATATCATTTGAGAAATTTTCTATAGTTTTTAGCATCTCATCTAGGCGGTTTCGAGTGGAAGCCATTAATTTTAAATCATCCATATACAACAGATGATTAAGCTTCGCTACAACAGTGTTGTTATTTTTGATGCTAAAACCTGAGTCAGTAGAGTTCAGCAGCTGAGATAGTGGGTTCATTGCTAGGCAAAACCAAAGTGGACTCAACGAGTCCCCCTGGAAAAACAACCGGTTAATAGGGATATCTTCAGTTTCGATATTAATTTCACCCGGTATTTGAAGGTGAATTTTAGTCTTCCACTCTGCCATTATATGCTTCAAAAAGGTCACGAGATTATCATCGACTTTATATATTCTCAATATATCTATAAGCCATTCATGCGGCACTGAATCAAAAGCCTTCTTGTAGTCAATGAAGGCAGTAAAAAGGTTTCTTTTTTTGTTGTATGTCTGGTTAGAAATGACTGAGTCGATAATAAGTTGTTCCTTGCAGCCCATGGACCCCTTAGCGCATCCTTTCTGTTGAGGCTCTATGATATTGTTCAGAGCACAATGTTGGTAGATACGCCGGGCCACACAGGATGTGACCAATTTGTACAAAGTTGGAAGACAAGTAATTGGGCGGTACTTTGCTGGATCTTGGGTGTTACTTTGATCCTTCGGTATTAGATAAGTAGTTCCCTGAGTAAGAAATGATGGTATTTCCTGTGAATTAGAAATAATATTATTAATAAATGCTGTTAAAAGCTCATGAACACTCCAAAACTTCTTTAGCCAGAAGTTTTGAACTCCGTCTGGTCCAGGAGATTTCCAGTTATGAAGCTCTTTGATAATGTTCGAGACTTCTTCAGTGGTGAAAGGTTCATAAGGAATATTACTGTAGTGTTGACAGTTGTTCGTCGTTTGTTCAATCCATCCAGCATTGTTGTTATGAGTATCTGGCGTCGAAAGTTGGTTTCCCCAAAACTCATGAATTTCTTCTTGGCTTGGGTAGGATTTATTTACATTTTCTACGGTGGAATTTAGTTTTCTATAGAAACTTCTCTGCATTCTCAAAAAGTATATTGTCGCATTTACGGTTGTTACTAACTTTGTATCTCCTTAGGCGACCTGAATAAACGGAGAGTTTTTGTTTTAATGTGTCCAGGCAGTGTTGAGCTGTGTTGTTTTCTGGATCATGTGAGTGTCTTGGAGTGTTCAGAATTATTTCTTCAGTTCATTTAATTACTTTTCGACTTCTTACTCCTCGGATGTATTCTGTAATTTGTCCAATATCCCTGCGCAATAATTCAATTTTACTCAGCAGTCTTTTTTCCCAGGGTGCAATTCTGTTTTCAGTCCTTCCGATATTAGTTCCCCGTCGTGTTCTGATCTTAATGCCCATAACATTAGCAATTGCTGTTGCTGCACAATAAATCTGCATATGCAAATATTCTAATGTATGGGCTTCCACGATATAATTGGGTAGGACTTCAGTGTTCATAATTTGTAACAGCGCACCTAGTTTCTTACAAGAGTTTATTTTTGGTAGCGGTGGTCTGCTAAGTGGGTTTGTACCATTAAACTCTTGTACGGCACGTGCCATTTCTCTTACCAGGCTATCGCGCAACTCGTTGTTGTCCTGCTGCGTATTAACAGGTTGAGTTTCTTGTATGATGGGCTCAGGAATCTGCTCATTAGGGATTTGATTATGGACTTGATCCACAACTAGCTCTTGGTTATGAATCTCCCGTTCGACTTCGCTTCTGATAGTATCGCGTCTAGCCTCTGGGATAAGATTATTTCTTATAATTACCCAGTATTGATCTGCTATTCGCTGTTCAGATACTTGAATCTCTGGGTACTCCCTGCAAAATTCGGCATACAGTTGTTATCGATAGCCGATCGTTTCTCGACCGAGGTTCGTCACCTTGTAATAGAAACGCAAAATGTTTTCATTAATAGACACAGTCCATTTCATGCGCTGCCTCGGTCGTCCCGCTTGAGTGAGCGCCGGCTGATGTTCCAGCGCAGCACCTTCAGCGGGTGTTGTTGTTTGGCTCATTTGTGGTTCTTCTTGTTGTTGGGCTGTAGCTGATTGTATGACAGGGGCCCGCCTCCTCAACACCCTGCCACCGACGTCCCGCATGCTGTCACGTCCAGCGCCGGCTCCAGACGTGCCCTGGCGATCCCCAGGCAGCGACCCTAAACATAAATTATTAAACTCCATTTTCATGGGTGTGCATTTTATACCTACTGCCAGGTGTCAGTTTTTGTTCCACGGCAGGTATGCCTGCTACTCTCTGGGTATCGGTTCTAAGAATACCCAGAGAGTATCCCCCATTCGCAGGGGGCCGCGCCTGATAGAAGAACTGACAAAAAACTCCCAAAGGTTATTATTATTATTATTATCCCAGATTTAGCCATACGGCTCACTCCCTCTAAGGGGAAAATTCACTCATCCCAGATACCTACGGTATCAAAAGGATTGAGCTCTGGTGGGACTCTTTCCGTGTTATCGAGCCCTAGGTGACTTGGTATGCTGGAGTATCTCCCAAAAATTTTCGTACACATCTGGATGTTGAGAGAAGTACAGCTTTCTGCATGGTCTTGTAGGGATGTTCATTCAGACCTAGCTTTCTTATGTTTTCTAGGAGGTTCTTCGGAATAACTCCAGTAGTAGAGAGAATAATAGGTATTGTCTGGGTACTTTCCATTCTCCACTGTCTTCGTATTTGAATTTCCAGATCCCTGTATTTGGCGATCTTTTCGATTTGTTTAATCCGAAGATTATTGTTGTTGGGTATCGCCACATCAATTAGTGTTGTTTGTCTCTTTAGTTTATTAACTAGTATGAGATCTGGTCTATTATGTGCCACTGTTTGGTCTGTGAGCACAGTGCGGTCCCAGTATAGCTTGTAGTTATCATTCTCAAGTATACTTTCAGGAACGTATTGATAATATGGGAGATGGTTTGTTTGGAGAAGTCCCAGTTTGATGGCTATCTCTTGATGAAGAATCTTTCCTACTGAGTCGTGCCGTTCCTTATATTCAGTTGCAGCAAATGCCTGGCAACCCCCGGTAATGTGTTGGATGGTTTCTTGAGCTTGACATCCATATCGGCATTTGTCATTTTGGACCTGAGGGTCTTTGACGATATATTTCAGGTAATTTTTTGTTGGTATAACCTGATCCTGAATGGCGAGTAATGAACCTTCTGTTTCAGGGAACAACTTTCCTGATGTCAGCCAATAGTTCGACGCTTTATTGTCGACGTGGTCTTGACTGACCTCATTAGGATGTCGCCCGTGAAGAGGTTTACCCATCCAGGTGCGCATTTTTTCGTCCTTAGTAAGATGGTTTATGCGGATTTCTGGTTCCCTCAGTTTGATCGGTGTTGTATCATCTACTGCACAAATCGCGCGATATAGAGTAGATGTCTCAGCCTGCACCTGAAAATAAATTCATAAATTAGTAATGTGTTTTTCTAGTTGCTCACTTATATCCATAAGTCCTCGTCCTCCTAAATACCGCGGTAATGTCGTTCTTTCTATTGCACTTTGAGGATGGTGTTTTTGTGCCTTTGTGAGGTGTGTTCGTACTTTTCGCTGAAGATTTTACATATTGTTCTGAAGCTATTTTCTTGTGGCATTTTAAATTAATTACTATTTAAATGGGAATAAGCCACAATTAAAGGTTAAAATACGTTTATTGACGTTTCAATTTCCACTTCGGAAAATCGAAATCAGAACGATTTCCGAAGTGGAAATTGAAACGTCAATAAACGTATTTTAACCTTTAATTGTGGCTTATTCCCATTTAAATAGTAATTAATTTAAAATGCCACAAGAAAATAGCTTCAGAACAATATTAAAAAACCGTTATGGGCCCAGCGTTATTCAAAATTTTCGGAGATTGGAAATTCTATACAAGAAACTGGCACATTGTCAAAATTCAATCAAATTTTTACGATGATGTAGAGACAACAGAACGATTTCCGAAGTGGAAATTGAAACGTCAATAAACGTATTTTAACCTTTAATTGTGGCTTATTCCCATTTAAATAGTAATTAAGATTTTCCATATCCGTTTTTGTCCACTTAACAATACCAAACGAGTAGCTAAGCGCGGAACATGCATAGGTGTTTAGTGCCTTAAACAAATTTTTACTATTAAGGTGTGAACGAAGCAGCTGTTTTACCCTTGGTATAAACTCAGTTGTTATCTCAGTTTTCATTTGCTTATGGTCAATCTTCCTCGCTTGCTTTATTCCGAGGTATTTATACATATCATTTTCACCCATGACCTCGATGTTCTGGCCGTTTTGCATATCGAATCCACCGGGCTGAACCTTTCCTTTAATTATATTTAAGACACGGCACTTATCAAGGCCGAAGTGCATACTAATGTCATTAGAGAAATTTTCCACTGTTTTTAGCATCTGATCCAGGTGGCATCGAGTAGAAGCCAATAGTTTTAAATCATCCATATACAATAGATAATTAAGCTTTGCCACAACAGTAGTGTTATTTTTGATGCTAAAACCTGTGTCAGTTGAGTTCAGTAGCTGGGATAGGGGGTTTATCGCTAGACAAAACCACAGTGGGCTCAACGAGTCTCCTTTTTTTTTTTTTTTTTTTTTTTTTTTTTTTTTTTTTTTTTTTTTTTTTTTCCTCTTGGCTTGGACAATTGTCATTCAGCCAGTCACAATCAGCATGAGCTTTATTTTCGATAAATATTTAAAATAATAAATATTTAAAGAATTAGTGAAACATGATTAATATACTAATAATAATATAATTATTCCGTACTTAGCTAATGTACATACTATGTTAATAAATACTATATTATACCTTTATTATAATTCAGTTATTGACAGACGTGAAATACATAGTGTATACATCTTACAAATAAAAATATCTACCTACTATATTAATAAATACAACTATGGTAATATATATATATTTTTTTTTAATCACTACGTTAGGACATAAACCCGATTCAACACCTCGGAGGTTTAGATCCTCTTAGTGATTGTTTTACTATATTTTTATTTTTTTATTTTTTTTATTTTTTTTCTTTTTTTTTTATTTTTTTTATAATCCTTTTTTTTTATTTATTTTTTTTTTTGATTAATTTTTTTTTTAATTTATTTTTTTTAATCTATTTTTTTAAGTATTTTTTTATATTCCTTTTTTTTAATCTTTTTTTTTTATTTTTTCCAAACATAGGTTACAAATCTAATTACAGGCATACTTTACTATCAGACAAAAAGTTTATCAAGCAGTCAAACATTTTCTTTTCATTAAGTGATAGTAGAAAGAGAATATTAACAGGAAGTGGGATGTTCTTGTCCATCATTCTTTTAATAAGGTTGTTGGTGTGTTGTTTATACTTTTGACATTCAAAAAATATGTGGTTTAAGTCACTTTTAATCTGACATTCTTGACAAATATCGGAATCTAATATATTTATTTTAAATAAATGTGCAGGATAACATGCATGACCAAATCTAAGTCTACTGATGGTAGTTATATATTTGCGAGGGAGGATGAAATTGTTATACCAAGGTTTTTTTGGAATATTTGGTTGTATCAAACTATATTGTGTTGTTGAAATACTACAGTACTTTTCCCAGTGTGCTTTCCAGTTGTTCATTTGTTCAGTTCTTGAACAAGCAAAAGCATCTATAATGCAAGGATGATAGTTGGTTAGTGTTCCATGAATGATGGAATTTTTAGCTAACTGGTCTACGTGTTCATTATATGTAAGTCCTGAATGTGCTTTGATCCACATCAATTGTATTTTTTTGGTGTATTTATTAATTTCAAATAAGCATTTTTTAATTAAAAAAATGTATGGATTAGAAGTACTACATGGTAGTTGCGGTTTTTGAATAGCTGTAAGTACAGATAATGAATCAGATAAAATTACTGCTGAACTATAGGATGCAAATTTAAAATAAATTAAAGCTTCATATATGGCCGCAGCCTCAGCACTAAAAATGGAGAAATTTGTGGGCAGCTTAAACATTTTTTCTATAAATTTATCTGGAATATAAAAGGCACAACCAGTACCCTTTGAACTTTTAGATGCGTCTGTATAAATACAAACCGATTTTGGCCAATTTGTTAGATAGTTGTTTAAAACAATACGACTTATTAAAGGGTTCTCATGATAAATAGGTTGTATTATATGTACTTGATCCAGTAACTCAAAGAAATCTTTAAAATGTACCACTTTATTTGCAACTGTAAGTTCAGTATCTTTATTTGCAGTATTTCGAAATGCTTCGCATAAGGGTGGAGAATTCTTGTGAGTCCAATATTTATTTGTTAAGTCGAAATAGTTTAAACTACTAATATCTTTATATAAACAAGTGTTGTAAGCACGAACTTTAAGGAGAAATTTTTGACTGAGATATTCTCTTCTAAATTTACTGGGCGGTTCCATTGTCTCAACATAAAGTGGTTCAATAGGGGTAGATCTCATAGCACCCATGCAACACCGCAAAACTGTGTTTATAAAAACATCTATACGGCCTAAAATATTGTTACTAGCGGATCCGTAAAGTACAGAGCCATAATCTATAATGGACCTGATATAAGAACGATAAAATAGAAGACATGTTTCAACATCAGCACCCCACCAAGTTTTTGTAATTGATTTGAGAAAGTTTAGTGCTTTATTACACCTATCAAGCATAAAATCAACATGCAGTTTCCAGGTCAGTTTTGTATCCAAAATCATACCCAAATATTTTATCGACTTACAGAGGGGAAAATAATTATCATTTAATATTATTTGTTCTCTTTGAGGCAAGTTATGTCTAGTGAATATACAAATGTTAGACTTGTTGTTTGCCAACTCAAAACCATTTTTTCTAAACCACCTACAGCAATGTTCATGAACACATTCCAATGTGTTTAAGCCGTCATTGTATTTTTTAGATTCAGTATAGATACAGAAGTCATCTGCATATTGTATTGTATTAAATGAAATTTTTTCGATACTAATATTATGAAAATCGGCTGTGTAAAGATTAAATAGAAGTGGACTTAAAACTGAGCCCTGTGGAAGACCCGAACTATTAAAACGTGGTCCAATGAGTTGATTGTTTTCCATCCTAATATATATTTTCCTGTTTAAGTAGAAATTGACAATATTTTGGGCAAGCAGGAAAGGTATTTGGAATTGTTGAATCATTTTTTCTTTTAGCATATCTAAATTAACACTGTCATATGCACCTTCAATATCCAAACATAATAGTGGAACATACGTATTGCGAGAATATGCATTTTGAATGTGAGTTACTACGGTAGCGAGTGCATCCAAAGTACCACATCCTTGTCTGTAACCGAACTGAGAATTTGGAAGTAGTTTTTTCTCACTTAACCACCATTCAAGCCTTACTTTTAGTATCCTTTCTAATACTTTGAGAACACAAGACATAAGTGAAATTGGTCTGTATGATTTTGCCAGATTCGGATCCTTCATTGGCTTTAAAATTGGGATTACAATAACTTCTTTAAATTCATCCGTACCTGCAGACATAAATTCGTTAAATATTTCCAATAAAAGATCTTTAGCGATTGGAGGAAGCAGATCAAGCATAGGATACTTAATGTGGTCATAACCAGGACTTGTGCTAGAACGATTATTTAAAACATAGCTTAGTTCTGTCTGTCTAATCGGTTGAAGTAAAAAGTGGTTTTTGTCGGTTACTATTTTCTCAGGTTTATTAGGCATAGATATCACTGTTGGAGGAGCAATTATATCAAAAAACTCTTCTATCCAAATATTTTCAAAAGATTTTTTTTTTGTTGGTGATTTTCTGTATAACTTTCTAGCTTGAGTCCAAAGTACTGATGATGGTATTGATTTATTAAGAGAAGAAACCCAATTGACCCAGCTTTGTTTCGCAATACTTTTTAGTTGTTTTTTTGTACTTGCCATGTTTGATTGGCATTTTATATAGTTCTCAAAATTACGTTCTTTTTTATAATTCATGAGTGAATATTGCCGGTTTTTAATAATAGTGTCACATTCAGAATTCCACCAAGGTGGCGGGTTTCGAGTTTTTGGCTTAAAAGGTTTATATTGTGGTATTGCAATGTGAGCAGCATAATTTATACTATTAATTAAATGTTCATATTTGCTTGATGTGTTATTTGAAATTTCAGTATTTTGGTTAAAAAAGTTTTGTACTAAAGAAGTATATAAAGGCCAATTAGCTTTTTTGATGTTCCATTTATTTTTTGGTAATATTTTTTCTGTTTCGGCTTTAATGCAAATTTCCATCTGTATAACAAAATGATTTGATCCTAGCGTGTCTGAAGAGATAGACCATTCAGTCTTACTAACAAGATCCGGACTGCAGAAAGTTACATCAATCATTGAGTAATTCTGGTTAGGTTGAGTTAGTATTGTTGGTTGTCCATTATTTAAAACTGTAAATTCAAGATCATCTGCCATTTTAATCAGCTGTATTCCGATTCCATCATTTGTACTTGAACCCCAAATAGTATGATGGGCATTAAAATCACCTCCTATTATAATTGGTTTTTGTAACTGGGAAAATATATTAATCCAATCATTTATCGTGCATCTTATTTTCGGGGCTCTATATAGTGACATAAAACTAATTTGACTATTTCCATATTTAATTTTTATAGCACATAACTGTATTTCGTTATTGTAATTATTATTTTCAATTTTTAGTTCAGTAAAACAAATTGATTTATTTATCAGTATAGCAACTCCACCATAACCATCCAACCTATCATTACGAACAAGATTATACCCATTAAAATCATATAATACATTTTTTTTAAACCATGTTTCACTAATAAGAGCTATGTCTATTTTGTTAGTTACTAAATAATGCATCATACTATTTTTATTTGAGACAGCAGAACGAGCATTCCACTGCATTATTTTTAACTTAGGTTGACAAGACATTTTTTTATTTAGTATTAATCAGAGTACCCTCCAATACCTGTTCAATATTATTGACTATTAATTGTTTATCTATAGATCGTATATCATCAAAAGTTTGTATACTTTGTAAAAGCTGATATATAAAAGTAGAAAGACTTTCAGTTACATTTCTTTTAATTTCAACGTTTTCATAATTTGGTACAATTCGATTAACAGGTAAAGGTTTATCAGGTCCAAAAACAAAAGGAAACATTGGTTTCTCAGTAGACGACTGTGTAGTTGGTGAATTGACTTTTCTTTTTTTATTTGTTTGAGATTTCGTAATATTTAAATCAGTGTGAGTAAAAACAGAATTTGGCTTGTGTGAAACTTGTTTAGATACCGGAATAATTTTACTAGTTGTAGGCAAACTAGGAAAATCCCTTTCATATTCTGCTAAACATTCAAAGGAATTGTTACTTACAAAATTTGAAAAGGACTTTTCACAGTAATTACGTGCTTCTACAAAAGATATGTTATGTTCAGCCATTATATTTTTTATTTTTTTCTGTTTTTCATATTGTGGACATTTATTAGATATCGACAGATGGTTCCTACTTTTACAATGAATACAAAATACAACTTCTCTATTACAATTATGATCTTTTTCTTTAATTTCACTACATTGAATACACCGTTCTTGTGTACTTTTACACTGTTTGGATACATGTCCAAATCTAAGACATTTATAACACTGAACGACTTTTCCAATATACTGTTCAACAGGACAAAATACCTTATTAAAAGAAACATAATTTGGCAGAACGTTGCCTTCAAATGTGATAATTATTGTCTTTTTATCTACGAATTCAACTTTATTATCATTAACAACTTTACGTTTAGTTCTATATATATTAATAACTTTAGAAGATGACTCTATAGTATTTATTAAATAATCTACGTCATACTGAGTATCTACGTCCCGTACTAAACCCTTGATTTCCAACAAATGATTAGGTATGTACGCCTTAAGATTTTCCAATTTTAATGCTTGATTATTTACTAAATTATTTGCTTCCAGTAAAGACTTTAACAAAACCTTGATGCGATTTCTACCTATGCTTTTAATTTCTAAAATATTTGTAAGCTTTAACTTTTTGAATAATATGTGACCAACAGTCATCGGATGTAATCTACCTAAATTTTCAGCATTTACTTTTTCAATATAAACCCAAATATTTTTAATATTATACTTATCTGAGCGTAAATTAAAGGTTTTCTTTTCCGGTTCCATGACAGCACCTACACTGTTGACATTTTTTATGGTCATGCTTTGATTATTAGTTATTTTTAAATGGTCCTCACTATTATCTACTAACATTTGCGTCAACGAGGACGTCCCTGCACTAGTGTCCCCCATTGGGGGAACAAAATATAAGTTTACAACCGTAAAACACTTGTCGTTTAACTATATGGTCAAAATTAAAATCCTAATTATACATAAAAAGTAAATCACAATACTAATTAGAAAACCGGCTCGTTTATTATGGTTTTTGCACTTAAATTTTAAATCAATACTGTTTAAAATTATTAAAAACTATAATTTTTATCGGAGAACTTTTAAATTCAAATTTTCACTTTGACAGTTATTTGACGTATATGAACGAGTCTCCTTGAAATAGGCCCCGGTTGATTGCAATATTTTCAGTTTCGATATTGTTTTCACCAGGTATTTGGAGGTGAATTTTTGTCTTCCAATCTGACATTATATGTTTTAAAAAGGTCACTATGTTATCATCGACTTTATATATTTTTAATATATCTACAAGCCATTCATGCGGCACTGAATCAAACGCTTTCTTGTAGTCGATGAAAGCAGTAAAGAGATTCCTTTTTTTGCTATATGCTTGGTTAGAAATGACAGAGTCGATGATAAGTTGTTCTTTGCAGCCCATGGAACCCTTAGCGCACCCTTTCTGTTGGGGCTCTATGATATTGTTTAGAGCACAGTGTTGGTAGATACGCCGGGCTACACAGGATGTGAGCAATTTATACAGAGTTGAAAGACAAGTAATTGGGCGATATTTGGTTGGATCTTGGGTGTTATTTTGATCTTTTGGTATTAAATAAGTTGTTCCCTGGGTTAGGAAAGATGGTATTTCCTGCGGATTAGAAATACTGTGATTAATTAATGCTGATAAGCACTCATGAATACTCCAAAACTTCTTAAGTAAGAAGTTTTGAATGCCGTCTGGTCCAGGAGATTTCCAGTTATGAAGCTCTTTGATAATATTTGAAACTTCTTCAGTAGTAAAGGGTTCGTAGGGAGCAGTAACGTAGTGTTGGCAGTTGTGCGCCGTATCTTCAATCCATCCAGCATTGGTGTTAAGAGCAGCTGGTGTGGAAAGTTGGTTTCCCCAAAACTCATGAATTTCTTCTTGGCTTGGGTAGGATTTATTTACATTTTCTACGGTGGAATTTAGTTTTCTATAGAAAGCCTTCTCGGCATTCTCAAAAAGCATATTGTCGGATTTTCGTTTGTTACTAATTTTGTATCTCCTTAGTCGGCCTGAGTAAACGGAAAGTTTTTGTTTTAATGTATCCAGGCACTGTTGTGCTGTGTTGTTTGCTGGATTATATTGTGAGTGTCTTGCGGTGGTTATCATTATTTCTTCAGCTCTTCTGATTACTCTTCTACTTATTGTCCCTCGAACATATTCAGTGATTTGACCAATGTCCCTACGTAATGCTTCAATTTTAATAAGCAGCCGTTTTTCCCAAGGTGCAACTCTGTTATATGTCCTTTCGATATTAGTACCCCGTCGTGTTCTGATCTTAATTCCCATTACATTAGCAATTGCTGTTGCTGCACAGTAAATCAGCATATGCAAATATTCTAATGTATGAGCTTCCACGATATAATTGGGTAGGACTTCAGTGTTCATAAATTGTAACAGCGCACCTAGTTTCTTACAAGAGTTTATTTTTGGTAGCTGTGGTCTGCTAAGTGGATTTGTTCCATTAAACTCTTGTAAGGCACGTGCCATTTATCTTACCAGGCTATCGTGCAGCTCGCTGTTGTCCTGCTGCGTATTTACAGGTTGAGTTTCTTGCATGAGAGGCTTAGGAATCTGCTCATTGGGGATTTCATTATGGACTTGATCCACAACTAGCTCTTGGTTATGTATCTCCCGTTCGACTTCGCTTTTGATGGTATCGCGTCTAGTCTCTGGGATAAGATTATTTCTTATAATTACCCGGTATTGATCTGCTATTCGCTGTTCAGTGACTTGAATCTCTGGGTACTCCCTGCAAAATTCGACATACAAATGTTGTCGATAGCCGATCGTTTCTCGACCGAGGTTCGTCACCTTGTAATAGAAACGCAAAATGTTTTCATTTATAGACACAGTCCATTTCATGCGCTGCCTCGGTCGTCCTGGTTGAGTGAGCGCCGGCTGGTGTTCCAGCGCAGCACCTTCAGCGAGTGGAGCTCTTGTTGTTGTTTGGCTCCCTTGTGGTAATTATTATTATTATTATTAAATTATTAATATTATCCAGATTTAGCCATACGGCTCGCACTCCCTCAAAGGGGAAAATTCACTCATCTCAGATACTTACAATATCAAAAGGATTGAGCTCTGGTGGGACTCTTTCCGTGTTATCGAGCCCTAGGTGACTTGGTATGAGGGTTATCCCGTATCCCCAAAAATGTTCTTACAGATTATTGTTATTATTATAAAGCTTACTAAGGACGTAGTAAAGTGGTTAAATTTCAAAAGCTTGGGATATACATATCTAAAATGGCAAATTCTAATAGAATATCTACCATTTCCAAGTATGTATTCCAGTATTTGCCTGTGGCAGTTTGAGCTGCAATGAATTCTGGAAACTCTGTCAAAAGTTCACGAGTTAAAGTTGAGATTTTATCGGAGAATTGCATAACGTCTTTTTTTCTCCTGAAGTTATCGATGATTTCCGATGTACAAAGATCAATTAAGTTAATATAATGTACAGAAGGACTACCACACTCTAAAAGCCACTTCTTATAAAGATTTATTAATAATCTTGACAGAGCTTCGTACGTCAACTTATGGGCTCATATAGCTGTATTGTATTTTTTGCCAGATAAAATACCATCAATTGTGGACTGAACATAGAGACCACTGTCCAACCATACATCAGCAAGTCCAGAATCTGTCATGAACTGACCAATTATTTTGAGGAAGTTCATAACCATGTAGACGAATGACTACGTTTTTTGTGTCTGCTGGCTGGGACCATTGGAGTTCTTTAGCTTTATAATAGATCGCTTGATCAAACGTCAGTACGGTGTATCTGTTATTTAGCTTCTTAGCAATTTCATTGCACTTTATGATAACAGTCCAAACGGTATCATATTCTGACGAGACATGGGGTAGTACAGGTAAGTAGCCATAGGTCGTTACACGTGATTTATCCTCCACAGTCGGTTTATGAAATCCTGACCACTGTGGGATAACGGTTTCATCCCTAACAGAGTCCCTCATTTTGTAAATGCACCATGCCATGTTACGATATCTTATGTTATTATTAAGATTCTGACCCTTTTCTATGATGCTAGTTTATTTTCCTCAGATTGTACTTTTCTTTTTGATTTGTCAAAATAAATTTTGTGAAGGGAATGAAAATCATTTGGTATTACCAGCTTCTGATTATACGGCAAAAATTTAAATTGTCCAGGTATATTTTCATTAAATGGTCCTCTCTGGAAGGCAGCAATTTGGGTTCCGTGAAAAGTAGGTATTTTGTCCAAAGTCTCTTCCAAAATGTCAATGTTGTCAGCAGCAAATTGAACGAATCGATTGGGTACCAATTGTCTCGGTATGGTCACATGATTATTCTCCAAGTAAAGTTGAATTTCTTCTTGGGCGATGCTGTTACGCACTCTAAGAGTATCGATGTATGCCATTGAATGACCGCAAACGTGTATTGCTTCAATGAGTTTTTTCGACCTTGTTTCTTGGTGAACTGAAAGTCCTAGCCCAATATGCTTTGGAGTTTTTATTTTTCCATTCGAACAGGCAAAAATAATGTCTTGGAAAATGCTTACAGTTTCAATTTTCTTTTCATTATCGCTTTCATTGCGGACAATAAGATTAACAAGAGAATACAAGCTTTCAGGAATAGACTTTTTGTAGTCTCTAACATTCATTTTTTTTTAAATCGGACTCAGTTGACATCTTGTTTATCTCGCTTCGGATAGTTTGGCACATTTTGACTAGAATGTGTTGCTCCGATGCCCCGAAACTAAAAGTGTCAGATTCGTCGTGGTTGTGCACGATTGTCTTAATTGTAGTTGTAGGCTCATTTTGTCTAGGAGACCTTACTGATTCAACACCATCCCCAAAATGGTTTTTCATTTTTTTAATTATTTGTTTATCACTCATGTCGTCAATGCCACTAATTTCACGATACCTTTTGCCAATTGATTTTGTGCTGTATCCTTTACCTTTTTCAAAACCCTTCTCCATTTCCTCCAAAAGTTTTCCAAATTCTTCATTGCCTGTTTTGTTAACATTACTATTTCCAACAAATTTTTTATTTAAATTGCGTAATTCAGTCGAAACACAAGCGGCATGATATTTTATTTCCGAGGCAATTAAGTCATTTTCTCCAGTTCTCGCCAAGAACACAGGGTTGCTTTGTGATATCGCTCTTATTTTTGCTTGCATATTATTAGTCATAACTTGGCATAGTTTTTGATTCGGTGAGCGCTTTTGATAAAAGATGCACTTTTGTAAATTTAAAGGTGATCTCAAGGGCTGTTTTTGAAAAATATCATCTCTACGAAAATCAAATGGCAGTTTAGTATTTTTTGACTTGTACGAGGCAATGTTCTTTGAGCTCGTATAAGATTTATAACAGTTTTTGTGCCATTTTAAAAAATCTTCATTTTTTAGATCATCAAACTTTGAGAATATATGCCGCATGTATTTATTCTCATAACAATTTTTCATACGTTCGCTCGTGCATTTAATAAAAGTTTTTTTTTGATCTTTCTTGAGAGTTAAACAGCCTTCCTCCTTCCAAACAAATAAGACATACATTTTGAATAAAAACGACCAATAAGTTTAATTAATCACTGTTAATAATATATTAACACATAAGAACTTTATTATGTCTCACTTATAATAATCTCAGTGGACTTCGCGCTAAAAACAAAGCTTATGAAAAAGAATGCAAAACGATACGCTTGTTGCGCTAGAATATAACACAACAGCGTCTCGAGGTAAAAACGACCGTAACAACATCACCATCAGTAGAGTCGATTTGCGGTTGACTATGGCATAGGAATCTCGCCCTCCCTCGAATCTCTGCGTTCGCCACTGTCCGTCGTGACATGACATTCGATTTATTTAATTTTTTTTTAAACTAATTATCCAATCAAAATTCTAAAAAAACCCACATGTTCTCTGATGTTTGGTCTATAACGTTTATAGGAAGCCATTTTTTGCTAAACCCAATATTTTTCGAGGTAGAGCGAGGTAAACGATTGTAAAAATATGGGTTTTCAGGGCAAGTGATTTTGTATGAAGGTGCTCCGTATACAATAACGGTTTAACGTATTTTTATAAATAAAAAAAGAATATTTCTAATGTCCGGATAGGTATGCAAATTTGAGTAATGAATTATCGGATATTGTTCATTCGAAAAACAATGAAAAAAAAAATGCATATTTTTTTTGTAAGGCTCCTCACCACTCCTCCCCCAACCCCCCCATACGATTTTTGGACGACCAAGTGATTTTGCATTACAAAAATATTAGAAACCAAAAAAAAATGGGTTTTACATTTTAGCAACAAAGTGCCCACGAAATTCTAGAAGCCTTTTGCCAGTCTATTTACTCTACTATAAGATACATAAGCTAGCTACAACAGTTTTTTAACATGTTTTTTAAATGATGCAGTTGAAGTATTAAATATTTCTAAATCTGTTTGGTAATTGTTCGCCGTACGTAAAAAACTACAAAAAACAGTACCATTAACTGTGTAATTATTATTAAAAGAAGCCTGCGTTTTACTAAACGTGATTTTAAAACATTTTTTTAGATTTAAGTTTAAAACATTTACTTCACACCAACGTGAAAAATTATTTAAGGACAACTGCAAACATTTACAATCAAAGAGGCAAGCAATAGATCTGAAGATTTTTATGTCATCAGCGAATAATAGAAATTGGTCGGAGTTAATTACTGTTTGTAAATCGTTAACAAATATATAAAAAAGCAGTTGACCCAAATGAGAACTTTGTGGAATACCTGATGTTATATGAATTGGTTTTGATAAAAAACTTCCATATTTAACCATTTGAGAACGATTAGACAAATAATGTTTAATCCAATTTGGGATATTATCGCTAATGCCATAGCCACAAAGTTTGGCAATCAAGATTTCATGATTGACTTTATCGAAAGCTTTTGAGAAATCAGCATAGATTGAATCGACCTGAGAACCAGACTCCAATGAGTTAATGATAAAATTTGTATAATACACGAGATTTGTAACTGTGGATTTACCTTGGCTAAAACCATGTTGTTCACCAATAATTATGTTTTTACAATCAAAACATTCTATTTACAAACAAATCTAATAGTTTTGGCAACTGTGACTGTATACAAACTACACGGTAATTTTCAGCATTATCTTTCTGACCAGACTTGAAAATTGGTGTTAAAAAACTAGATTTCCAGAAATCAGGAAATATCTCTGATGTTAGTGATAGGTTAAATAAATGGTGTATTGGATTTGCCAAAGTGTGTACACATTTTTTTAAAAAATACAATGGAACTTCGTCAGGTCCCTTGGTAAGTTTCCACGGGCTACTCAGAATTTCATCAATTATTTCCTTAATGTCAACAACATAATTGCTTAAATTCGCAGATTTCTCAAATTTAAAAATAGGAATTTGATTAACTACAACATCATTGTAAACAGTTGAAAAAAATTTCGCAAAAATATCAACGATTTCTTGACTATTTTCCCCAGTATAATCACCATACTTAATAACTGATGGTAACGTATGTGTGTTTCTTTTACTATTTATAAATTTTCAGAATGACCTAGGGTTTTCAGATATATTGTTTTCAGTTTCCTGAACATGTCGTTTATATAGTGAATTCGTAAGTTCTTTACACTGAGTTCTAATACTTGAAAATATATTATAATCTTCTTCCCTACCTGTCTGTTTGAATGTTTTATGAGCAGTTTTCTTTTTTAATATTAGCGATTTTAGATCACAGTTATACCAATTAGGATATGTGGATGTTTTATATTTTTTAATGGGTACAAAACTATGTATTAAATTATATAGAATTTCATAGAAGGTTTCAATAGCCTCGTTGACATTTTTGTTGATGAAAACTAATTTCCAATCAATCTCAGCCAAAAGATAATTTATGCTAAAGTAATCACCATTTCTGAAATCTACAAAGTATTCTTCATAATTTAAAGTTGATGAGTTAACATTAACAAACAATCCGAAAGAAACTGGAGTATGATGGGCACTTTTGTCAAATAAGGGATCTGATGGTTCCGACACAATTATATTAGATAAACTAGAAAAAACCAAGTCAAGAAAAGTAATTCTGCTATTAGGTATCACATTAATTTGAGATAAATTACAATAACTGGCAGTATTACATAAATCATTAGCAGGAGAATTGGGAATACATTGAACTCTTATTCCAAATTCATCATTTATCCATTTAACATTGGGTAAGTTATAATCACCGCATATAATCATATCACTATCTGGAAAGTTTTCAAAAATAAATTCAACACTGCTACAATGATCAATGTAACACTGCTGTTTAGACGCAGGAGGGATGTACACAGAACCCAAAATAAGCATTTGATTGTGACACTTAAGTGACACAAAAACTTGTTCAATATTATTTTGTGGTATAACAACTTCACACACTTATAAATATTTAGATGTAGCTATCAGAACACCTCCTCCGCGTTGCTTATGACTTGTTAGATGATTTCTATCGGCTCTAAAAATGCTGTAATTGGAAAGTCCCAACTCAGCATTATTAAAGTCAGAATTAAACCAGGTTTCAACTAGTATAATTATATTATAATCAGAACAAGCAACCACTTGTTGTAAGTCGTTAAGCTTGGTACGTAAGCCTCCTATATTCTGAACATAAATGTTCAATAATGTTTTTTCAGGATTCTTTTTGAAAGATTCTGATTGCTAGAATTGATAGTTAACTGTTTCTTTACTTTTAGTTAACTGTTTTAAATAGCAAGAACAGTTTATATCAAAAATGTGATGATTAACATCAATATCATTTATTTTCATAATATCCTTAGCGTACGTACAGTTAGAACATTTAAAATTAGTTGTATTATTACATTCATCCTTTTTATGTTTACCCCCACAGAGAGGACAAACGTAATTTTTTTATTCACATTTGTCCGAAAAGTGGCCAAATCTCCAACATCGAAAACACCTAATTACACTTATAAATTCGAAAAAATGATAACTGTTCCATCCAATATGAACTTTTTGAGTGTTAGAAATTAAATAATTAAATTGCTTAGGAGAAAGTTCAATTATTACATTTACATTATTTCCTCTACTTCTGTTAGAATTAAATTTGTGAATAATTTTAATATCAGTTGAATCGAATCATCCGATAAATTTTGAGTTAGAAATTTATTAATAAATTCACCATTATCATTCAAGTCATCAGGATTAACATCAATGATTTTAATTTTAGGTTTATTCAATTTGCCAACTTTTATTTCATACTCTGCACCCAAATGCCGTTCTACATACATATAGTATAGTATAGCTCCCCTGCATGACAAGCTTAATTCCAATAGATATTTTATTCGAGTGGACCATTAAGGGTAAACACAAAAATCAAATGAAACACATAATCTTAATATTTAAACAAATAACAAATAAAAACACATAATCTTAACATTTAAATTACTTGGTAGAAATACTTTTTTAGAGGAGCTAGATTGCCTAGCATAGTGGCTCTCATGCCTAGGATATATGTCTATGAATGCATTAATATCCTCAATTTCTTCGGTAGTAGTTTTAAACTGTTGTGGGTGCTTACCTCACATATCTCCTTGGATAATTCTAGATGAAGAAGCTTTCACTTTTTGAATAATGACATCTGCCTTGCCTCTACTTAAACCAACAACACCAATGAACATTAGTGAAAGTGTAGCTATTATAAATTATGTTGTTACCCTAAATTTTAGTAACTTAGAAATTCTTAACTTTATTCTAGAAACTGTTTTTAATAACATATTCATTATTTTTTGTAATACTAAATATTTCCACATTTTCTGATGTTTCAATGGGGGGAATGATTCTAAAATAGGAATTTCAATATCTCCGTCATCTATTGTGATTGGGAGATTCTCTATGTTAAGAACCTGATTGTCTTCAAATTTATACCTATTTTCACATTCAAAATAGAAATCTTTTTCTTTAACTTCTTTATGACGATTGTCTACAATCTCCGTAGACATGGTTCCGGCTTATTACACTTCCGGCTTATAGTACCAAAATAAGGTATGTTTATTGATCAGCTGATAAAATGGCAATTTCTAACATTAACTGAAGATGACAAAATATGATAAATCACCTTATCAAGTTTTGCCATCTGTTAAAACTAGGAATATATCATCAGACTGTTATGAAAGTACCTTTAGAAAAGAGGCCACTGTTTTATTTGGTTTTATGTTATGTTAGGTTATCTGTGTCATGTCAATTGTGAGGGTGTCAATAAATAAGTTAGTTGAAAGAATTGACATTGAGTTGAGTTTTGTTTTGGTATTCATAACCGATTCTGTGCTCAAACGTTGTTGTGATAACATCTATTGCAGAAAAACTCAAGGTATTTATAGATAATAAGGCTATAACTAATAATCCTTTGTTTGTAACCCGATCCTATCGCATACATACTTAATAGTAATAAAATTTAAAACACGGTTCCTCCAGCCGAAAATGGAGACCACTAACACTAACCTCGATCCTGATAAATCTCCTGACCACCTGATTTAAGTGGGAAAAAAATTAATAACCAATATAATATATATGATTCCGGTCCGTTCGAAGTATATGTACAGGGAAAAGAGAAAAATATAGGGAATTTTCACATCTTAAGTATTGCTAAAACAATATTTAACCTAAACCTACAGCAAATTATTAAATTTAACCGTAAAGGGAAAAACCGGTTAGGTGATGTTTTTAAAGATTTTAAATCGGCAAATCTATTTGTGAATGATAAGAGATGGGAAAGTTTACAATATGATGTCTTTATCCCAAATCACAATGTCACATGTAAGGGTATAATAAGGAACATATGTAAAGAAATATCTGAAGTAGAAATGAAAAATGCAATTGAAACAAAATTAGTCTCCTGTAAAGTAATTGACATAAAAAGACTAAATAGGAGAATTATCGAAGAGGGAAAAGAACAAAACTATGTACCAACAACCACCATATGCGTAACATTTACAGGAAAAGCACTGCCCAGGGAGGTGCTTGTGTATGGATTACCCATGAGGGTAATTCCATATGTTAGCCCAGTCCTAATGTGTGGAAACTGCCTGTTATATGGTCACAGTAATAATCAATACAGAGGGAACCCAAAGTGCCAGAACTGTGGGAAAAACCAACACGGGGAGGCCTCGAATTGTGAAACATACTGCATACACTGTAAAAATCATGATCATATCTCTAAAGATACAAAATGTAAAGAATTCCAACGACAAAAAGAAATAAAAGCCTAAATATCTTTCTCTAACATCTCATATTATGAAGCAAATATGCAAATACCAAAAAATGAAAACAGGGAATACTCTTTGAACGAAGAGAATTTTCCTGTCTTGCATACAGAATCCAAGCCTAATAATATAATAGATATCACAGAAAGAATAGAAGCCATAAAGAATGGCTAGGATTTAGTGATCACCTACCCACAATGTGCAAAATTGGTGTCCAAAACATTACCATCCACATGCCACCAAGGAATAACAGAAACTTCAAAAAAGCTAATTGGAACCAATATACCTCAGTATTAGAGTCATCCTTTACATCAGTTCCAGGGGAGAACTACCGATCATTTGCAGATCTAATAAATGAAGCTGCACAGTTGTCCATCCCATTGTACAAATCAAATGTTAATAAACAGTATCATATCCCATGGTGGGACGAATCTTGCGCTGAAGTCATTAAAGACAGAATTAAGGCAACAAAGCAATTCCAATCAACACCCAACTTACAAAATTATTTAATAGTAAAAAACAAATGTGCTATAGCTAGAAGATTCCTTAAAGAAAAAAGAAAGAATAATTTTAGGAAATTTGCAGAAGGCCTTAATAGAAACTCGTCAATCAAGACAATATCGAGGGTTTCGAGCGAAAACCCGATAAATGACAAAATTATGAAATCCGGTATTTTTATTTCTTGTGTATTAAAAACACGTCTTCTATCACTGAAAACTTTTTTAACTTGATATTTACATTTTTAAGCACAATAATTGATAAAAACCAAACATGGTAAAAACCGTTAACTCATATTTTTACATAACACCAACCCGATATATAACTTTACTGATATAAATACTTTGAAGTAAACATATTTATAATATGAGAATTCGGTATAATCATTTATCTTCTTTTCCTGTGTAAAGTTACTAATTTTATTAGAAATATTTCTGAGTTAAGAACAGATAATTAATTTTATCAGAAATTGAAATTCATAATAAATGTCTGAAATATAAAATCAGTTCAAGGAAAAATAAGCTAGAACAACTTAACTGCTTTCTTTTTAAAAGAAATTCACAAGTTAGGATTTTAAAAATATATAAATACATTTATCGTATATGAAGATTACAAAGCTGTTAATTTTAACAAAATATATTCATGCGAAAATCCAATAAAGAATTTTATACTATGATACTTTATTAAATTTTAGTACACTTTTGTCCTGCGAAAACCCAGTAAATCAATTTTAGGTTACACGAAGTACAACGATTTACCTTTTTGGGTCGGTAGTTCTGATTAGTTCACTCATGTCTGAACTTGATTACGGACGTTGCGTTCTATAACAAGTATAGTTTGATGTTGAATTGTGATTGTGATTCGTGATTGATTTTTATAAATTATTAAAACGAGTAATCGAAGTAAGATGTTAGTGGAAATGGTCACCAAAAAACCATTATTAAAGACTGGTAAGTAATATTTTTTGTTATGTGTATAATTTTACATTTCCTAGTTATTTGAATTGTCATCCATTAAATTTAAGAGTAATTGGGTGAAATTGAGATGTTTTTAAATCCACTTTATCTCAATAGATTCATTTCTGAAACTTCTTCTAAGCTAGACGAAAATCAATGTCGGATATCAGAGTATATGGAAAATATAATGGAAGATGATGATTTTAACACAGGTGACTTCATTTTAGTTAATGTATTAGTATTCTATTTTGGTTTTTATTTCAGAAGCTGAGGAGTCCATCGACAAAATTGATTTGGAGGTGATTATTCTTAGTGGATCCAAACTACTGCACAGAGTCATCTTTGGATTCTGAAGATATTGGTGTATCTGAAAATGATCTCGTAAACCAAAAAAAAAAAAGTTTAACGTAAGAAAATTTTATACTCTAAGACGTCTACATCTTTGGTGACATTAATAATTGAAGGCATTTTAGAAAAAGTACTGCGTAAGGTAACAAAGCCGAAAAGGTAACGTAAAAGTAATCCTGCTGAATGGAAATTGAATATTGCGAAAAAAAGGCGGTCAGAAGGGAGCAAATATATAACGAAAAACAAAATCATAGCTGCCAAGGTACCCCAGCAAGTCAATTGTGATAAATGTAAATTTAAGTGTACTGAAAAGTTTTCTGAAGATTATAGAAACAATCTCTGTAGAAATTACTGGAGTCTAGATTTTAAATCTAGAAAACATTTTATTTTGCACAATATAACTGTAAAACAAATTAGGACTAGACTTGTCCTTAAAACTTCCAAAAGAAAGGAACGAAAATTTAGCAAGAAATGTTTCTTTCCACTAGCTAAAAACGAACGGATTCCAGTGTGCCAAAAGTTTTTTACAAAAACGCTTTGTATATCCCCAGATGTTATAATAAATGCTGTAGTTAACAGTGATTCTACTGGTTGCTATTCTAAAGAAGACAATCGTGGAAAACAGGAACCAGTTAACAAAACAAAGGCTGAAGATGTTCAATTTGTTAAAAGTCATATTGAATCCTTTCAGGTTATGGAATCTCATTATACCCGAAAGGATACCATTAGAAAATACTTAGATCCCACTCTAGATATCAAAAAATGTACCAGCTTTACTTAGATAACTGCATCTAAAATAATCGAGACCCTGTTGCTTTACGTAAATATCGATCTATTTTACATAAGTTTTTTCACGCCCAAAAAGGACCAGTGTCTTATCTGTGCCAAATATGCTAAGTTTGATCTAGAGTAGAGAAAAAACCTTGAAATAATCTACGAAGAACATAGAAAAAGAAACGAAATTTTTCAGGCCGCTAAAAGAATAGATAAAGACAAAGCAAATAAAGACAAGACATTTATGTCTGTAACATTGGATTTACAAGCAATGTTACAAATACCTAAAGGATCTATTAGTCAATTATACTATCGTAGAAAATTGGTAGTATACAATCTTACTATTTGGGAATCACCGCTACCCAATAACGCATATTGCTTGTGCTGGAATGAAATCAATGGCAAAAAGGGTAGTTCTGAAATCGGAACTTGTATGTATTACTACATAAGTAAATGCTTAAGACCTGAGGTTAATCATGTAACAATTTTTTCAGATACTTGTGGCGGTCAAAACCGTAATCAATTTACAGCCGTACTGCTGTTGTGGATCGTACAAAATATCGACCAATTGGAAATTATAGAACAAAAGTTCTTAAAAGCAGGACATACTTACTATGGAAGTGGATTCTATGCACTCGGCAATAGAATCTGCAAGTAAACATGTAAATGTAACTTGCATGAATGACTGGAAAAATATATTTTAAACAGCAAGAAAACAGAAAATGAAGACAGTAGACAATGTGAAACATAATATAGGCCCATACAAGGTAAAATAAATAAAATATGAATTTTTAGATTTAAAGTTACTTGCAGCAAATATATTGCAAAACAGAACAGTAGATTCTGACGGTAATACTGTGCAGTGGTTAAAAATCAAGAGACTAAAATATATTAAAGGTGAAAGAAGGAAAATTTTTCAACCACGATCTCTTAGAAGAATTAAAGTGTTTAAACATATCAGACGATATTGGTTTGAATTCAAAAAAACTCCTACTCTACGGTCTAAAAGGCAAAAACAAATTTTATCCCAAAAAGCAACCCTAGACTTACCAAACCCTGGGTAATTTACCAAAGTTATACAAAAGTACTCTTCCAATAAGCAAAAAAAGGATTTAATGAAGATTTGCCAAGAAAACATTTTTCCGGAAGAGCTGCATGCTTGGATATCAAGTTTAAAAACAGGGAATAATGTCGTAGATCGAATTCCAGACATAATGATGGGAGAAGAATCGGAAAAAGAAGATATTACCTTTTAATTTCCTAAAAAGAATGTAGATTATCATTTGTTTTATTTGAATAAAATGCAGTTCATTTTTATTATATAATTAACAAAATTAAAAATAAAAACCAATAAAATCAAATGTTGTACTCATTCAGCGAGGAAAAACCCGATAAATATCATGTTTTATTTTTTTGTAAATACCTTTTAATAAATTAAACTAAAAATAAATTATTCTAACTAAACATTAAATTCTCTACTGTTTGGCTTCAACAAATATTTGAAATAACTTCCTACGACGATTTTAAAGCCTCTTCAATGTTACGAAAATCTTTAATCGCGATTATCTCCGAATACTGATTTTGCTAGTTATCGGGTTTTCGCTCGAACCCCTCGATATGGGATAAAGTTAGGAAAATAGCTGGATATGGTAATAGCCCAATTAACTCCCTTCCTGATCCTAATATGGCACAATTGGCCATCCTTGGCTCCTCCCAGTATACATTTACATCAACAAAGTGTACAAACTAGCAATACAAGTTCCCCTTTTACCTTTAAGGAATACAAATTCATAATCTATTTATATATTTATAAATAATAATTTCATACTCTATGATTAGAAATCTACCTCATTCAGGATTATTACTATTATTACAAATTTTTAACAAATGCTTAAGTACAGGGACCATCCCGATTGAATGGAAACAGTCATTAATAATTCCAATCCTAAAAGCTATGAAAGATAAACTCACTAGAACTAACTATAGGCCTATTGCCCTCACCTCTTGTGTAGGTAAAGTTTTAGAATCAATGATCAAAAATAGGTTGGAATGGCATATAGAAAATAAGGGAATCCTCAGACCATTGCAGCTAGGTTTTAGAAGGGGTAAAGGATGTTTAGAATGTCTATCCTTTTTGACATCTGAAATCCAAAAATCATTTAGTAATAATGAATGTACAATAGGAATATTCTTGGATATCCATTCAGCATATGATAATGTTAATATTGACAAACTGTACTCTACATTAATACATTTGGATATACCACATGATTTAGCTAACCTCATATATGACTTTTTAAAATGCAGAGAACTGTTTGTCAAAGATAACTCTGGGTTAGTACATGGCCCAAATACCACTAGCACTGGACTCACACAAGGATCACCATTAAGTCCAATGCTATTCAACATACATATATACCTACTCAATACACGATGTGTTCCCCAAAAATGCTAAAATCATACAGTATGCTGACGATTTTGTAATTCTAGTCAAGGGAGTGAATGTTAAAAATATGATATCAAAATTAAACAAATATTTAGCCAATCTTGAGGCCTGCCTGGACAATCATAATTTGAACATCTCTGTGGGCAAATCTAAAGCTATCTTGCTTACAAAGGGTAATACCAAAATAATGCCTGGAAATATCAGTTATAAGAGTCAACATATAGAGTGGGTAGATAAAATTAAATACCTAGGAATGGTTTTACAGAAGAACCTTAAATGGAAGGCACACATTAACCAGCTGGAAGTCAAAATAGGTAAAGCACTGAATGTAATGCGTGCCTTGTGTGGAACATGGGGGGCAGTGACCCAAAAATATTAAAACTGATCCATGAAGCACTTATCCTAAGTCATTTAAACTATGGGGGTCAATTCCTATCTACGTGCCCTAAATATATATTGAAGAAACTAGATCAGATGCACTACCAAAGTATTCGGATTATCACAGGATGCATGAAGTCAACTCCAATCCAAGCCTTGTTATCAGAGTCTGGAGAACTGCCATTAAAATACAGAAGAGAATGGCTCACCACAAAATTTTTGCTAAAAAACCTAAGCATTAAAAACAACCCTGTCATTGAATCAATCATTGAATTAGAAGCACTTTGTAATATGAACAATAAATACTGGAGAAATAAGGAAAAACCCATATTGATAGCAACTATCAGAAAAATCCAACCTTATTTGCAGAACCTATATTCCAGTAAACTTCTTCCTTGCCATGAATATGACTTGGAACTACAACTTCAACCATTAGGAATTCTGAATGAAAATATTACAAAAAATGAATTCAATCTTATGAATTTTGTGAACTTAGTTAAAAAATTCCATTCATACAAAAAATTCTTTACAGATGGCTCAACGGACACAATGGGAAATGCGGGATTTGGTGTTTTTTCCCCAGATATAAACTATTCATTTTCATCTAAACTACCCAATCATACCCAAATATGTACAGCAGAGGTAACCGCGATCAATCATGCAGTCCAAATTATACGGGAACAAAATATCACAGAAGCCATTATCTTTTCTGACTCCAAAAGTGCACTACAAAAAATTAAAAAAACAGGGTTTTCTAAAGACACAGCACATATATCGTATTTAACGAAAAGAGGAATTATCCTAGCAAGGAACAATAATATCAAAATCTTACTAGCATGGATCCCAGGACACACTGGTATCACTGGAAACTACAAGGCCGACCAACTTGCCAATATAGGTCGTTCCCTGAATATTCCCATGAATATCAAGCTAGAGTTTTCAAATTTTACACCCTACTTGAAAAGAGAGATTTGGTCTAATTGGGCAGCTGTATGGTACGAAGGATATAGCACAAGTAATTCATTCTATGCCAAAATTAATAAATGAATCCACACACTACCATGGTTCAATAAATTCGCATATATCAGTAGGAGACATTTAACTACAATCATCCGTATGAGAACGGGCCATTGCTCATCCCCTCTTCATCTATTTAGAATTGGAGTCAAAGTTGATCCTTATTGCGAATGTGGCCAAGTGGGAGGCTTAAACCATATTTTATTAGAATGTCACTTAAATCAAAACCCACACTTTGACTTGTATGCCGAATTAGCTAAAACTAAACTTCCCACCCCCATAAATATTTGTACAATCCTCACAAATATTAATGAAAATACAATAAACACCTTATGCAACTTTATTTCTACCTTTAATATTAAATTATAAACTATGATATTCCTTCTTTCAGTCCTGGGTGCTTCTACCCATTTCTGGTGTGTGCAAAGCTTGGACGCTACCCCCCAGCGAGAAAAGTTTATACCTTTGTTGTGTTGTATTACTAATGTTTTAGCCTGTGAAGAAAAAAAAACAGCACAAGTATACATGTAGAATAACCTAAAACAAACAAAGGAAGAATATAAGTGTAGGTAGACACTGATTGCTGAAACAAGACAAAAAGTGTCTACCCTCGAAGTAAACTGGGTAAATTGTCTAGAACATAGCCCAAAAAAAGAATAAGAAGAAGTTAGTTGAAATTAGTTGAGTCTCATTTATTATAATACTATAAATATATAACATATTTGGCGACGGGGATAGTCGGATCTACGGGCCGTGGAAGTTATGGCTTTAATTGGTAATATTGAGCAGTTTAACCCTAAAAGTTCTGACATAACCTCATATATTGAGCGCATGGAAGAGCTTTTTGAGTGTAACCTCGTGGAAGAAAATAAAAAAGTTTCAATGTTCCTCACTTTCGTAAGAGGGGAAGCGTATGAGGTATTAAAGGATTTGTTGGCACCAGAGTTACCACGGATGAAAACATATCAGCAATTGAAAGATGTTTTTGTTCTGCACTATAGTCCAAAACGATTAATCATTGCAGAGAGGTATAACGTTTATTTAAGCAAACAGGAGCCAAATGAACCATTAAAAGATTATGCTCAAAAGTTGAAAAACATTTCCAAGCACTGTCAATTTCGTAACTTCTTAAATGATGCCTTACGAGATAAGTTCGTTTGTGGATTGAAATCAGATACAATAAGAAGAAAATTACTGACTGAAAGTAATTTAACATTCGAAAGAGGTCTTCAAGAAGCCCAAAGTATGGAGGCGGTAGAAGATCAATCAAGGGCTTTGGAGTCAGATACAGTGTTATCAAAGTTGGGTGCAGCAAACAGCAAAAATTTACCAAAACAATCATCATCTGAACAAGTGCCAGTGAAATCATGTTATCGGTGTAAAAGGAATCATAACCCAGAAAGTTGTCCTGCGAAGAACTGGGAGTGTGGTAATTACTTACATTAGTGAGGATAGTCGGATTAGTCTGAAATTTGGACAGTGGATTATGTTTTATTTTTTATTCACTTTTCAATCTATACATTTTTTTACGCTGAGCTATAGTTTTTCTGTATTTCGTATTTAAAAAACTAATATTTTGACATAAATTTCAAGATGCCGCCGCCATTACAGCTGCTGTCAATGATGTGCGTGTGCGTAGTACATACTTCTTGATCCAATGTTGCCACACTTTTTAAATATATTGTTCATTGTGAAAATATTATTTCTCAAGCTTCTCAAGTACAATAATAAAGGAATAATGATAATGAGTATTATTTCCGTTTTCTGTTTCTAAGGGATTCGTATAACTGTATTTCATCTGTTATTCACTTATGTTATTACATATAGATTATAGTTTATTTCGTTTTATGTTGTATTTAGTTGGGTGCATTAGTTATTAACTTCTTTATTAATTTACATAGTTAGATGTGATTATATTAACTAAGATTAGGTTTTAATTTGTTTTTTTTTTATTGGTACCCCATTTTGCTTATTTAAAATACGCCGTAGCGTGTTTAAATTCAACTTTCCAAAACGCGTGTGTTTTAAAGTTACCCTGGCAACATCAACAGTTTTAAATATTTAGCTGACCTGACAGGAGTACATAACTTGTAATGTCAAACAAATAATATAGGAATAAAATATTAGTAACAAATATTTCAAAAGCTTTATTTAAATATTTGGAAATCTTAATTGTCCCAATCTTTTAATCTTATACTTACTTAATATACTATACTGATAATGAGTTTTGCAAAAATACTAGTCCAATTTCCGTTTTCCCATGCCGTTGCCATTAAACTGGTGAGTATTTCGTTTTATGTTGTATTTTGTTGGATGCATTAGTTATTAACTTCTTTTTTAATTTAAAGTTTTAGATGTGATTGGATTAGTTTAGATTAGGTTTTATTTTGTTATTTAATAGTCAATAATGATTTTTACAAAACACTAATTCTGCAACCTGACAACAGTGTTTAAAACTTAATTTCAATATATTTACTCCACAAAAAGCAATATTAAGTCATATGTGGTACACTTTTATTAAAACTTAAAAATTTAATATATTTACTCCGCAAAAAAACAATATTAATTCATATGTAGTATACTCTTATTAAAACTTGAATTCAATATATTTACTCTACAAAAAAAAAACAATATTAAGTCATATGGAGTGTCTTATTAAAATTTAAATTCAATATATTTACTCCGAAAAAAACAAATATATATGTGGCAACATTGAACCTGCGCAGAATATTGTATATTGTGCGCAAACGCGCTTGACTTGTTTTTCCAAATAAATGAATTTTGGACATTTTACAATATTTAATATTTTTGGATAATTTAACGGGGAAAATGATTGGTATTTACAATTGATTTATAAATTTTGGTAATTGAGGTAATTGTTAGGGTTAATAATAGGACATTTTGCTTACCTTTGGTAGTTATAAATTGCAATAGTACATTCTTACTTCTACTTGGACGTAACTGGTTATGTGTTATTTTACCAAATTTGGAAAAAAGTTTTAATATAAATGGCATCAATAATGAAAGGTTAGATTTAATAAGCAGTGAACATCAAGTTAAAAATGATAGCAATAAAATAGAGGTTTTAGTAAACCAAATTAAAACAAAATTTACCAACAATTTTAGAGAAGAAGCCATGTCTTCTATTAAAGATTTTAAAGTACATATAAAGTTGAGGGATGGTGTGAAACCAATATTTCACAGAGCTTATGAAATGCCATATGCATTGAAACCAAAAGTAGAGGAAGAGTTAGGTAGAATGGTCAGTATGGGTATTTTATCAAAGGTAAAGAGTAGTAAGTAGGCTAGTCCTATAGTTATTGTACCCAAAAGGAATGTAAATGAAATTAGAATTTGTGTTGATTTTAAAAAGACGTTAAATACAGCCATAGATGGAGATCACTGTGTATTACCTTTGCCTAATGATATATATGCTAGTTTAGCAGGTAGTAAATATTTTACAGTGTTAGACTTAAAAGGAGCATACCAGCAACTTCAAATAGGGGAAGAATCAAAAGAATATTTTACTATTAACACCCACTTGGGGTTGTTTAGATATAACAGACTTACTTATGGTGTAAGCTCAGCCCCAGGTATTTTTCAAACCATAATGGACACAGTGCTGGCCAATCTCCCAAAGACTAAATGTTATTTAGACAATATTTTAATTCATGGTACAACTTTAGATGAATGTCATTTAAATGTAATTAATGTTTTAAAAAAATTAGAGAAATACAACATACAAATAAATGGTAGTAAATGTAAATTTTATAAATCAAGTGTAGAGTTTTTGGGTCATATTATAGATGCAGGTGGTCTACATCCAACGGAAGAAAAAGTCATATGTATTAAAAATGCCGCAGCACCAGAAAATCTAACACAGTTAAAATCATATTTAGGTCTTCTTAATTTCTATGGGAAATTTATTAGTATGTTGTCCACAAAGCTTAAACCATTATATGACCTATGCAAAGCAAACACGAAATTTGAATGGACTGAGGAAGCTGAGCAAACTTTTCAGCAGAGTAAAAAGTTACTAATGTCAAATGATGTATTAACTCATTATGACTCTCGCCTTCCAATTGTTATTACTTGTGATGCTAGTGGGTATGGAGTTGAAGCAGTACTGAGCCACAAAATAGATGGTGATCTAAAACCTATAATGTTTGCATCTAGTACAATATCAACAGCTGAACAACGGTATTTTAATTTGGAAAGGGAGAGTTTAGCTATAATATTTGCCTTAAAACGTTTCCATAAATATATATATGGTCGAAAGTTTGTATTGTTGACTGATCATCAACCTTTACAATTTATTTTCGGAAAAAATAAAAGTATGCCAGTAGCTGCAGCATCTAGAATCACTCGTTGGGCTATTATTCTATCTGCCTATGATTATGAAATACAGTATAAAAAGGGAAAGATGATTGCAAATGCTGATGGTCTATCGAGGCTTCCGATGACATCAGAAACAGAAATCTCAAGGTCTCTTTATTCTTTCAGTTTAATTAATAGTATTCGTTAAATTTTGAAGACGTTATGAATTCTACTAAGAAAGATTTGCTAATATTGAAAGTAATAGATTTTACGATATCTGGGTGGCCTGAATCAATATCAGATGTTTCATTGAAACCTTTTTTTAAAAGGAAACATGAATTATCAGTTGAAAATCATTGCTTACTAGCAGGAAACAAAGTAGTGATCCCTAGTTCTTTGCGTAATACTATCTTATCCCTATTTCATGAACAGCATTTAGGAGTAGTACGAACAAAAATGCTAGTTAGATCTTACTGTTGGTGGCCCAAGTTAACAGATGATATTGAAAATTTTATTAGTTCTTGTAGTACTTGTCAAGAAACACAAAACTTTTCTCTAGTACATTTTTACCTTGGCCAAATGCTCCCAATAATTTTTAGAGTCAGTATAGATTTCTTTCATAAGCATAATCACACTTTTTTAATAGTAGTAGACAATAAATCTAAATGGATCGATGTTAAAATGATGGACAGGGGTACAAATGCTTCTGAAACAATTATTTAATTAAAAGCAGTATTTGCTGTGTTTGGGTTACCGGTTGAATTGGTTTCAGATAATGGATCACCCTTTAGTTCTAGTGAATTTGTACAGTTTTGTCAAGCCAATGGGATCATACCAATAAAGGCACCACCCTATCACCCACAAAGTAATGGCATTGCGGAGAGAGCAGTGCAAACTGTAAAAAAGGGATTGGACAAAACATTAAATTTTGGAAGAAGCGTTCTAATAACAAGACAGAGGATTGTAAGCCAGTTGTTAAATTTTTTGTTTACATATAGAAATACACCATCAACGGTTACAGGCATTAGTCCATCAGAGAACTTATTTAAAGTCAGGCCTAGAACGCGATTTGATTTAATTAAACCCAATAATAAAACTCGTATTGCAGAATCAAGTTCGTCTAATGGTTTAAAACTATATAATGTTAACGAAGCTGTATATGTAAAGAATAAATTAACCAAGTTATAGTCCAGGGGTAAGATAGTACGAGTTGTAAGTGCGTCAACATATTTTGTACAAATAGGGGAAAATATAAGTTTTGTACATGCTAGGGATCTTCGTAAATGTAAATTTGAGGAAGATATATATATATATATATATATATATATATATATATATATATATACCTATAGACCTATACCTACTGGACAAAAACCGATAGTTTCCACTACTGAAAAGTTGTAAATGATTCTGGGCAAGAATCAGTTACAAATGTAAACCCTAATAATGTAATGTCGAGAGAAGTATCAGTAACAAATGAAGCAGTAGAGAGTCCTATTAGTAATGATAAGAATGAATTCAATGATTTTAATGAAAATACTGAAAGGATCTTTGATAAAACTGAGGTCAGACTTTCTACTACTCCAAAAGTTACTGCTACTCGTTCAGGTAGAGTAATTAAAGCTCCTACCAAATTAAATTTGTAAGATTTGTTTATTATTTTCTTTACTTTTTAAGCGGGGAAGATTGTTATGAAAGTAGCTTTAGAAAAGAGGCCACTATGTTGTATGTTATGTTAGGTTATCTGTGTCATGTCAATTGTGAGGGTGTCAATAAATAAGTTAGTTGAAATTAGTTGAGTCTCATTTATTATAATACTATATATATACCCGGTATTTAGGCGGCACACGCCCTTCCGGTAGGGATCTATGGAGGAGTATCACCAAGCCGCAAGCCCTTATCTCTTGCCGTACTGCTCCACCATAGGCCGATCAGATATCAGCATATTCTAGACTAAGCCGCAGATTCATTTAGAATTTTAAATTGCTGCGTTAGCCTTTTTGTTTTCTGTACACCGAGCTGGGGATTGAACTGACATCTCTCGCAGTGAAGCGAAGGAGAAGCCAGCCGCCCAGCCCGCTTGGCTATCCGATCGATATTATAATACTATAAGTAAATATATAACACAGACAAAGCCGAAATTCTAGACACGAGCACGTAACAGTTACTGCCATCTTCTGTTGACTTACAAATTAAACTTGCAAAAGTAAACAAAAACCGGTAAAAGTAGTTATCCAATTTTGCCATCTTACCATGACTGGATTAAGCCCCGTATTTATAGTCGGTACTCAAGCTCGTGCTTGAGCACGTGCTCCGCCAAGTCGAACTTACGTCAAAGTCATGCTCAAGTATTTGTTGTGTTCTATAAACGATACTTCGGGTATTCTCGTACAAGATTGATCTCAAGCACGAAAATTAGGGATTTTAAGTAAATTTGATAGATGGCATCCAATAAAAAGAAGATTCTGTCAATTATTATCATTGTCACCAAACTTTATTTAAATATTTTTAGCGCCAAATTTAGCTTTATTAAAGAAGAGGCATGTTGTGTATTAAAAAAATTAATTTTTAATAAATCATTTTAAGGTATGTAATATATTATAAAAAAATATGCATTCGAGGGAATAAATTTCAATTATGTCGATTTTTAGATGAGCGGACATTGTACTAAATATGCAGTGTATTCAACAAAAGGAAAGGTGTTTTTAATCCAGCTGGTAAAGGAAAATAATACTGTAGAGAATAAAAGCACAAACGGTGCTTCCTTAATGAAAAAAGAAAGGTTGGGAGTACAATACAGCGTATTATATAACTGCCAGCCTGAGGTAGATATATTAAGGACTTCAGAACAGCTACGAAAATTGTAAAACAAATTCAAACAGAGGTAAAATACTTTTATTTATTCAAGCCAAATTTTTATAGTAGAAAATGCAGAGAAACAACAGCATGCTGGCTACAGGTGATGGCCCTTTAAAAAAGCCAAAGCCTGATGTAGGTATGGAGTTTGTGAAAGTTGCTGTTCCCGACATATATGTAAGCATCGTCTGTCCTTGGGACAACACAGAAGTATTTGGAAGAGGTAAATTTACTATATTTTCATACTTAGATAATTGTAGAACAAAAGGAGGCCCACCAGATAGGAGGACATATAAGTTTAATTACTGTAACATCAGAATTATCTGACTCCATCCATTGCTTTTCCAGTTCAAAATAAAGAGTGGTTATGTATGATAATTTTGAGAAATCTTACCTGTACATATAATAAGAATTTCAAGTAATACTTGTAATATGACAACTGTTTTTCCTATAGAATATGTCAATGTGCTTCAAATGGTAAGTAATCTTAAATATACTTTTTTTTGATTTTTAAAACAATCATTTATATAATAACTATTCTTATTTTGTACTTAATGTATTATATTGAAAACTGTTAAAAATTCTAAATGTAAATACTAGTTTTGGTTATTTTTTTTTTGGTGATTTTGTTTTTAATGTATACTATGGTGGTTGTAAAGCGATTATTATATTATTTTATATTTAACAAGCCTGATATTATTCCATTTTTTAGTTTTATAAATTGTTACTTTCAAATTTACTTATCGTGAAGGTTTATAAATATATTTTTAAATAAAGAATACTAATATTTTAAACGTGTTATTAATTTTATATTTGATAAGGAAAGGTTTTGTGAAAGGAATAAACACTTATTTAAAAGGAGAGAGACAATTCGAACTCAATAAAGATATACTTCTTTAAGTTGTCTGAGTATAGTATAACTCTTATTTATTTTAAATTAAAATATAAAAAAATATATTTCGACATATAAAATAAAAAAGAATATATTTAACATAGGTATTCAATAATATATTCACATTCTCATGCATAACATTGTTGAATAAAATGTCTCCTAAAATTTAAACCTTGTTCCACATCATTAACATTTCTATTTTCTGGCACATCAGTATTTTCTAGAAAATCATCATCACTATTTATAATTATTTTCCTGTAAACACATATTGCAGAGTACTGCTGTAGCACTTATTATTGCAAGATATGTATTTAATTTGATTTGTAGGCTTCATTGCAGACAGGGAAACCATATTTTCCAGGTTC
This sequence comes from Diabrotica undecimpunctata, assembly GCF_040954645.1. Classification (NCBI taxonomy): domain Eukaryota; kingdom Metazoa; phylum Arthropoda; class Insecta; order Coleoptera; family Chrysomelidae; genus Diabrotica; species Diabrotica undecimpunctata. The sequence continues at coordinate 75,360,575 of NC_092807.1, forward strand.
TAAATAGCCTTTTGGCAACATTTCTTACATGTGCACTTTTATATCTATTTTGTTGATCATTACCTAAAAAGATATATCTATCAAATAACCTATTTTTTCGCCATAGGCGTTCCTAAGGTGTTTATTCATTAAATAATAATATAATGTTTTAATACTGTTATATATAATATTGATAATATTTTAATACTAATATATTTAGCAAAAAAACAATTAAAACTTTCATGACTAATGTTGGTTATTACCAACAATTTTGTAAATAAGAATACCTTATCTCTTTGGATATTTCAATACTAATCTTCGCGTTTAATCACTTTACTAGAAAACCTGGAATTCATATCCGAAGGTACTATTCGTTGCAAGATAATTAAGATGGAATTCCCCAGATTTTTAATAATATAATTATATTCGAAACTTAACTTGAAAGAGTGAAGTTATTACGAACGAAAACAATTTTTTTGTTTAGTACGTTTTTGATCGCATGTAATTTACGGCTCGTCGGTGTTTCCGCGTCTACGGCAGTAATTAGCGTCTCGAATATTTCTTTTGCGAATTATATGCAGTGCGTGAGTGATTTTTTATTCCAACGAACATATACGTACCTTTCGCTCGTGCTCGTTTTGTTGGATTGTTTGTGATGGCTTCATCATCAAGTTTTACACCGGCACTGTTGCGTACAGTCAGTAAGTCTGTCTATTCACCAAAAGAGAAGATTATTGTCCTGAATGTTCACGATGCTCTGGTTTCTCAGAATCCCACAAACACTGTTCGCAACATAGTCGAAAGTTGTGCCAACATGACTGGCGTAGGAGAGTCAACTTTATATAGGTTCCTATTGTAACGCTTGCCGTGCTACAATAATATTACAAGGCCAGAATCGCTCGTTGTCGAAGAGAATAGGGCGGGGTTATAGAAACTATATCGTATTTTAAATTCAAGCACAATTAGATAATATGAAATTATTATTTATTATTGGACGCCACCCCTGGTTTATCCTCGAAGGGGAAGAGCAAAAAAAAATTAAGATTTATTGAAAGTTTACAAGAAAACTATTCTTTATTATTTCTTAGTAATGAACAAAAAGAAAACATTAAAAGTTACGTCATCCCAAAGGGATTCCAAAATATTATTTTATGTTAACATTATAATAAACAAAAAATCTTTGTATCGTATTAAATTAAGAATTGGTTATAAAGAAAATGAAGGTATATATATATATTAACCCCAAATTTCGAAATTTGTTTACATTGAAAATAATATAGTTATTTATCAACTAGGAACAATGAAGAAAATAAACCTTTAAATTAAATTAGAACACTTCACTATATTTTCATTTTTTTTGAGTTCATAATCATTTCTGTTGTCTTGAAAGTAGGTATAATAAAAATTGGTACAACCTTAATCTGCTCTGTTTCTCTTCTTATTTAATCAGTCACCAAATTGATTCAGCTACGTACTATATCAAATCACCACCATCCTAGATAAGAGGGGTTAGGGATTCCATAAAAAGATACTGCTACTGGGCCATGATCTGGAATAACTCCATAGCAATACTATCTTGCGACGAGTATTAGAAATATAATATCAGCATTATAGCCTCTCCAATAAGGGTCTAAAAAAATAAATATCTATCTGAAATATGGACAAGAAAAGGATTTATTAGCTCACCTCTGAATTGAGACCCACTTTGGAAACACGTCTTAACGGTTGGACGGTCTTAACAGAAAAGAGCGAAGCGCTGTCATGGCGCCTGAATCTGGAAATTGGGCGTGAGCGACAAGTTGAAAAATATGCTCATCTACCGGATATATTTGGGAATTACAGAAGAATCCTTGAGTCGGCTACAGGTAGGTACTTGACAGATAGATGGGGCTAGAAGTTTTATTAAAAAAATAATCGAAATATATAATGAGTTTCTTTTAAATCTTTTGAAACGGTTACACAGCCCTCCCCACGATTTCAACTGGGTACCAGCGTGGAATCGGACTAGGCATGGTGGCACACCATACTAACCTTTTCAAAAGTGGAAATAGATATACGGAGAGGTAAGACAAACAGAATGGACAAATGTAGCTACAATCTGGACTCACAGAATCCTTCTTTCACAACTCACGTGGGAACAATTCAAAGATTTCAGAACAAAGCGAAACAGAACGCATAGAATATTTATGACTCAACTATAAAAATGTAAACAAAAAAAAATTGCATTCTCACTCTCAAAATTCATAGGGTATTTCACCTATAACCAATATCATGAACAAAGCGGAATAAAACAAAACATATCTACAAATCATTATTTGAGACCAAATGCTCGCATTTAATCGAAATAATATAATTAAGATATTATTATTTGAAATTTCATAAGTAATATAAAGCAAAACATACTAGTGTTGTCACCAAGATACAAAACAGATAATTTACTGCGTAGTCGTTATGAGACCTAACACAATAAAACACAAAAAAAATAATGTTATCGTTTGTTCGGAAGTCTTTCATCTATGACTTAATCCACGAATAACATAAGAATAATAATACAATCGTATCATTAACGCCATAAGATACAAAATACAAATGTGTCATCGTTTGTTCGGAAGCATAGAGTCTTTCATCTATGACTTAATCCACGAATAACATAAGGTAATAACGCAGCGCGTCATTATAGACACATTTAGAAATACACAAATAAAAGGAAAGAGTTACTAATAGTTCAAAATTGGGTACATTAAAGTTCTACAAAGACAAGCCTTAATAAGTTTACTGGGAGAGGTAGACATCAGAATTTCTGTAAGACACATCTATATTTAGAAACAAAAAAAAGGCTGAAGTTTAGTTATTAGTATGACAACTAGAATTTGTGATAACTAACGTGTATCATCAGCCTATAATAGGGACAACATTGGTAGGTCAACTTCGGGTAGGGTCAACTTCGGGTAGGGTCAACTTCGGGTAGGGTCTAAATAATTCTAGATTACATAACTAAACAGGTATTGGAGAACTAAAAAAAGTTTCCTGACGCGGGAGGCTGTTATTCTAGATTTATTACTGAAATACAATTATGAATGGCTTATCATTCCGACGAGTCAACTAGCGGGAATCCGCTTACTTCATCCCTAGCCTTCCTCAGTGTCTGGCTATTCAGAATATAGGATGTTAGACAGCAATAATCTTTTCAAACATTATTTTGGGGGGTTTCGAATAGAGAGTCGAAATTCGAAGGTCTTCACACTAAGAGTAAAACTTAGATCGACGTGCGGAGTCTCCTACACTACTTCCAGAGGCTCGTCTCTTTGCGACAACATCTGAGATACACAAAATTATTAATTGGAATAGGGATAGGTCCACTAATCCACTTGACTATAGCAGGATGCTCCCTGACTAATAGTCAACACCACCGACATAAAACAAGGGTTGTCGAGACAGCTCAAAAAAATTGAAACGTGTCAACTTCCTGAAGGGAAAGAAGCACTAGGGGACAGATTTGCCGAAGCAAAGTGGTATTCAATGTACTAAGTACTAGGGTATCAGTGCTGTACTGACCCCACGCCACAAAAAATTTGGAAAGGAAACGAATCCTCTCCAGGATAAAGTTCGCGTTAGCGCAACTCTTCCTGTACACGGGCCACGGAGGGATTGAATAGTCGCTGGAGAAGGTAGCAAAGATTAAGTACGCAAAGACGTAAAGGGAATCAACTAAAAAATTAAAAATTAAGAATGGACTGAACATTTTAGAAGAAAGGTAGGATGGCCAATAGTTCCATAAGAATATCCTCTGGGATTGATCACAGTGGAAAATTTCCAAGCAAGGAAACTTCCAGAAGGATAAAAGAAGAAAATAAATCCAAACCGTTAATACACAATCTTGGAGAAGAAGAAAGAAAATGGGTATATGGCATACAAGCCACAATCGCTGCACAAATAGTTTAGTTTCAAACTAATGTTTCCAAAAGAAACAAAAAAAAAAATCGTAAGAGTCTTCCACGAAACAAAAACTTACGATAAGACTTAAAAGGAATGGAAGAATCATTACAATCTTCCAAAGAAATAGAAAAATATTACAGTCCGTCGTCAATAATGAAAAAATCATGATGTTGGATGTAACACACCACAACAATAAAAAAAGTTGAACAGTAAAACATTTTTGACACCTAATTGAATCCAATATGGTCGTCATACAAATCACAAAGAAATGTTTACCATTCTTTAGCAGAACTCCAATAGAGTCAAAATAATATAAACTTTTAATTCTCAGTGGGTCATTTACGGTAGCACCAGAACTATTTCAATTGTTAAACAAACGTGGTCTTAACGTCGACATAAAGATAAAAGATAAATTCACAATAGGCGGCAGCGGGTTGTTTCACCTCTGTATATACAAAGAGTCACAATAGACAACAGCAAACTACTCCAACCTTCACATGTACCATATCATGAACACAAGATAGTAAATGAAAGCTTTTGAGCCTCAGCCAAAAGTCTCAAAGCAAAAGATATGTGTGGTCTAATAAACTATTAGAAGACAGCAAAAATGTCAACGACAAAAAAAAAGAAAGCTGCTGCGTATACAACAGTCTGACATTCACACAAATAACTCAAGATACAATAATACAGGTCACGTGCCTGTACGTCCTACAGGACATCTCGAGAAAAGAAAAAGGTAAAACCACAAATAACAATAAATTCCAGTACCAAAAACATACTTCTACTACATCTGACCACACAAAGACATAAAATTAACATAACAGAAGGAGAGTAACAATATTTCCGCTCTATATTCTCAACAAAGACGCCTTAGGCAGAGAAAAACGAAGTCATATCATTACTTCCTTATACATTCAAAACAAAAGAACCATGGACTGTAAAATATAGAAAGCATTTTCCTTTTCAGGAAATAAAATTTTCTTTTCAAAGTACGAAAAAGTTAAACTATGAAAAAATACATTTTTAAAATAAACGAAAAACAAATTAAAAAGAAAATTTATCAGGTAACAGATTAAACATATTAAAAACATCCAAGATCAAAGAACTCAACTTCAAATCCTCGCAAAAAAATATTTCGCGTAATTATTCTGCACGAAACCAGATAACACATTTTAAAATTAGGTAGGGACAGCCTGTATATAGATATAATTCCCAGCTGCGAATAAAAACCATGAATCAAGGTTAAGAAATAAAATTCACTTAATTGATTTTTCAAATAACAAACGCTTAGAGCCATTTCGTTTATTTAAAATAAACACATTGAGGAATATATTTATTATGGTTCTATCAACAAATAAGACTGAACTGCAAAGAAAGCCATCGTTTAGATACGAATTAATTTATGGACATAAACAAAATTTCTCTAACATGGAATGTTTACCTTACGCGGACGGGGAATAAACATAATCGTTCACATTAAGAATACCGACAAAAAGAAATTCGAATGTAAGCAGTAAATTATTACATCATTCCAAATACGTTTTAAGTATTTCACAAAATTAAAAATACGACGAGAATATTTCTACGTAATTTTACGAAGATTAAATTAAAGGAAAACGAAAATCGTACCAGTTAAACTGATTAAACAAAAATTGGGTAAAAGCAAATACACAAACAACTTGAGTCTAAAATACGAAATGTAAACAGAAATCATAAACATATTACGTTGTTTTTATAATGAAGATACACGCTCCACGATTGGCGCGCCATTTATGTAACGCTTGCCGTGCTACAAGAATATTACAAGGCCAGAATCGCTCGTTGTCGAAGAGAATAGGGCGGGGTTATAGAAACTATATCGTATTTTAAATTCAAGCACAATTAGATAATATGAAATTATTATTTATTATTGGACGCCACCCCTGGTTTATCCTCGAAGGGGAAGAGCAAAAAAAATTAAGATTTATTGAAAGTTTACAAGAAAACTATTCTTTATTATTTCTTAGTAATGAACAAAAAGAAAACATTAAAAGTTACGTCATCCCAAAGGGATTCCAAAATATTATTTTATGTTAACATTATAATAAACAAAAAATCTTTGTATCGTATTAAATTAAGAATTGGTTATAAAGAAAATGAAGGTATATATATATATATATATATATATATATATATATATATATATATATATATATATATTAACCCCAAATTTCGAAATTTGTTTACATTGAAAATAATATAGTTATTTATCAACTAGGAACAATGAAGAAAATAAACCTTTAAATTAAATTAGAACACTTCACTATATTTTCATTTTTTTTGAGTTCGTAATCATTTCTGTTGTCTTGAAAGTAGGTATAATAAAAATTGGTACAACCTTAATCTGCTCTGTTTCTCTTCTTATTTAATCAGTCACCAAATTGATTCAGCTACGTACTATATCAAATCACCACCATCCTAGATAAGAGGGGTTAGGGATTCCATAAAAAGATACTGCTACTGGGCCATGATCTGGAATAACTCCATAGCAATACTATCTTGCGACGAGTATTAGAAATATAATATCAGCATTATAGCCTCTCCAATAAGGGTCTAAAAAAATAAATATCTATCTGAAATATGGACAAGAAAAGGATTTATTAGCTCACCTCTGAATTGAGACCCACTTTGGAAACACGTCTTAACGGTTGGACGGTCTTAACAGAAAAGAGCGAAGCGCTGTCATGGCGCCTGAATCTGGAAATTGGGCGTGAGCGACAAGTTGAAAAATATGCTCATCTACCGGATATATTTGGGAATTACAGAAGAATCCTTAAGTCGGCTACAGGTAGGTACTTGACAGATAGATGGGGCTAGAAGTTTTATTAAAAAAAATAATCGAAATATATAATGAGTTTCTTTTAAATCTTTTGAAACGGTTACACTATCAGAAAGAAAAAAACACGGTATAGCTAACCCAAACACAAACGAACACTTAAAGAGAGGGAAAAAGCCTATTGAAATTGATGCATTTGCCAAAAATGGTATTCGAAGGAAAATTCATGGATTTTTTTTCAAAAAAGAAATACCAAACCTAAACAAAATTTTACAAGAAGTTAGAGACGACCCGGATTTGCCTCATATCGGACGAACTAAATTGTGGCAAGTTTTAAAAGAATTAAATTTCCGGTGGGAGAAATCAGACCGAAAATCACTTTTGATTGACCGGGAGGAGAAGATGATGTTGGAGAAGAAATTATCTAAGATTCATACGAAAATTACGGACTGAAGAAAGGCCCATCTTCTACCAGGATGAAACGTGGGTAAACTCAGGTCATACTTTAAAAAAAAAATTGGTCAGATAAAAATATATTAAGCTCCAGGCAAGCCTTTATAGAAGGTTGGTCTACTGGTATCTCTCCACCTTCTGGTAAAGGCAGTTCATAATTTCTCACATTGGCAGTGAAAAAGGATTTGTTAAGCATGATTTGTTGGAATTTCATTCCAAAAGCACAAAAGACTATCACGAGGAGATGACAGCTGATGTTTTCTAAGAGTATTTTGAGCAAATGATTGAACACATACCACCAAATTCAATTATAGTATTAGATAATGCACCTTATCATTCACGACTAGTACAAAGACTTCTAACGAATGCGTGGAAGAAACAGGATATTCTTGACTGGCTGCGGAATAAGTATCTGCCTTACGAAGATGGAATAGTAAAAGCAGAACTTTTAAAAATTGCCCGGCAACACAAATCTAAGTTCAAGAAATACGTAGTTGACAAAATGGCGGAAAGGCGAAACATCACAGTCTTTAGACTTCCACCCTACCACTGCGAAATAAATCCAATTGAACTCATTTGGGCACAAATGAAAAGTTATGTGGCTAGAAAAAATACGTCATATAAAATACAAGTTGTACGTGAATTGTTATACGAGTCTTTATAACATATTACAAAACAAAACTGGAAAGGGGGTATTAAAGGGGAAAGGCGCAAAATGTCGCCTGTCAAAATGTTCAATGTGTTTTAAATGTATCCATTTTTTTTCAAATCCTGAGAAAACTAAAAAGCATTTTTGAAAAATTTAAAAGCAGAATGAAATATTTTTTAGAATAAATAAAAAGTTTCTTTTGCATGCAATATTTTCAATTAAAAACTATACTACATTTTCTCTTTTATTTTCACCCCTGTTACATAACATATTAAAATAAACACTGTAAAAGTTTTCAGGGACTTTCTGCCCTGAGTAATAATGTAATCTTTCATTCTGCGTTTAAATTTTTCAAAAATATTTATTAGTTTTCTCCGGATTCGAAAATAATGGATACATTTAAAACACATTGGAAATTTTGCCAGGCGACATTTGGTGCCTTTTTCCTTAATTAAATAAATGTATCTTTTACAAATGGCAAGAAACTTTTTATTTTTGAATAAAATAAATAAGTTTTATTAAAAAATACAATTTACATAAGTACAATTTAAAAAAATATATTTATTTAGTTCAAATAAATGTTTCAATCATATACTCTACGACACTGGTCGTTCATATCTAACCATTCAAAATACCCCCGTAATAGGATTATAAGGTATTGTATTCCTTCAGATATAAGGTGGGTTAGTCGAAAACGTCTTAAACCGTCAGTTTTAGGTTGGTTTTTACTATTATATCGTATTACCTATCCTCTCTGTATTTCAGTTTTCTAATTAGGGTTAAACTTGTAGTGAGCTATCAACAAATTGTGAACCGTATAGTACTAGTATTTACATTTAGAATTTTTAACAGTTTTCAATATAATACATTAAGTACAAAATAAGAATAGTTATTATATAAATGATTGTTTTAAAAATCCATAACTATAGATTACTATTAAACTTTGGAATAATTCAAACCTTTTTTGGCGAATGTTTTTTATTTGCAATTATAATAGCTACTACTCCATTAGTAGTAGTGTTTGTTATTACTGTTACATATTGCCATAAGTATATTTAAGATTACTTACCATTTGAAGCACATTGACATATTCTATAGGAAAAACAGTTGTCATATTACAAGTATTACTTGAAATTCTTATTATATGTACAGGTAAGATTTCTAAAAAATTATCATACATAACAACTCTTTATTTTGAACTGGAAAAGCAATGGATGGAGTCAGATAATTCTGATGTTACAGTAATTAAACTTATATGTCCTCCTATCTGGTGGGCCTCCTTTTGTTCTACTATTATCTAAGTATGAAAATATAGTAAATTTACCTCTTCCAAATACTTCTGTGTTGTCCCAAGGACAGACGATGCTTACATATATGTCGGGAACAGTAACTTTCACAAACTCCATACCTACCCTACATCAGGCTTTGGCTTTTTTAAAGGGCCATCACCTGTAGCCAGCATGCTGTTGTTTATCTGCATTTTCTACTATAAAAATTTGGCTTGAATAAATAAAAGTATTTTACCTCTGTTTCAATTTGTTTTACAATTTTCGTAGCTGTTCTGAAGTCCTTAATATATCTACCTCAGGCTGGCAGTTATATAATACGCTGTATTGTACTCCCAACCTTTCTTTTTTCATTAAGGAAGCACCGTTTGTGCTTTTATTCTCTACAGTATTATTTTCCTTTACCAGCTGGATTAAAAACACCTTTCCGTTTGTTGAATACACTGCATATTTAGTACAATGTCCGCTCATCTAAAAATCGACATAATTGAAATTTATTCCCTCGAATGCATATTTTTTTATAATATATTACATACCTTTAAATGATTTATTAAAAATTAATTTTTTTAATACACAACACAACACAACTTCTTCAATAAAGCTAAATTTGGCGCTAACAATATTTAAATAAAGTTTGGTGAAAATGATAATAATTGACAGAATCTTCTTTTTATTGGATGCCATCTATCAAATTTACTTAAAATCCCTAATTTTCGTGCTTGAGATCAATCTTGTACGAGAATACCCGAAGTATCGTTTATAGAACACAACAAATACTTAAGGCTGTTTTAGCAGTTCAAGCCAACTGCGATTTGAAATGGGCGTATCACTTACTTTTCTACACTGCTTACGCGAGACCATCTTTACTCAGTGCCGCCGGCCGACGGGTAGTTTAATGACAACAAATACATTATTCTCCATTCAAATTAGTTTTAACACGAACTAACTGACCGTACGTTCATGAGATTTGACGTCACGAAGGCGATAACGATGAAACTAAGCCCAATGATGAGTAACACGTTTCACTATTAGATTTCAGTATTTTTTAGCAATTTTCTTTAAAGTTGGAACACGCTTTTCTCGATTATTACTGGACACAGAAAGGTGAAACAAAAATCAACGATTACAGAAAAAAAAACTCTTTCGAGTGATGGGCGTAAAAAGTTTGGTTATAATAGAACGTTAAACAGTATATTCCAATTTTTCAACAGAAGTTTCAAAAAAATAAAAAAAGTAAAACCATCAGTTTAAAGGCAACATAATTTAGAATAACGTGTCCAAATTTCAAGACATTTTGTCAGTAAATAACAGAGAAAACACTGTCCCTAGGTTTTGATGCACCGATAAAACAGCCTTAAGGATGACTTTGACGTAAGTTCGACTTGGCGGAGCACGTGCTCAAGCACGAGCTTGAGTACCGACTATAAATACGGGGCTAAGTTAAAACCAATGTAAAAATGTTGTTATGTACCTCTTAACTGCTTTTGACATCTTTGGGATTGGAGGAAAATCACATATCACGTTTGGACCAGGGCTATATTTATGTTATTTACAAAGATTCAACTTATCATATTTTACCATCTTTTAAATCTCCTGTTTTTGAACATGTCCATATGCATAACTCAATTTGGCCAAAAATGTGACTTATCAGCTTGTGTCATCTAGTTACAGACATATTCTGGGACCAAACCGTCTCTTTCCGGTTAGAAGTAATTTGTGAATCAATTCATAACAATAACAGCAAAGAACGACGGAATACTGCACACGAACATTTATGTACAAAAATTGTTAGTAAATCAGAGAAAGGCGAAATGAAAAGAAAACGATTCAGAGCTTATTCATAAAAATTCATGCTTATTCATGTCATAAAAATAATGCATGAGTGTGTGGATTGTCCCAAAAAAACAGCTACTTATCTGCTTAAGTGATTGTTTCAAACATTTCCATAAACAAAATAAATAGGTTAATATTTCTTTGTAATATCCTTTAATGTTTACTAATAGCATATAGTTAACTTGTAATGTTAACATAAAATTAAAATAAAAAGTAATATTTAAATTTTCTGTATATCTTTATATAATCTTTAGCATCTTTAAATATCTTTACATTTTTGAAAGACCCTGTTAATATAAATTCATTTTAGTAATTCCTGTCTAATTTGAATAATAATGTATACCTAAATTGTTTTCCAAATTTTCAGGTACTAAATATAAATCTTTTTGACAATAGGGTACCGCAAGCTATCTCGATCCTTCTTTACTATTAGGTAATTAATGCAATAAGTACTACTAACATTATTTCAATTTGAATACTTCTTACCTGGAAACCATTCTGTGAAATTTTATTATTGTATAATTCTATTGTATTTACTAAAACTCAACTTGATTTCAGTTATTTTGAATTCATAATAGACCTTCCAGGGATATTAGCAAATAAAAAGCATTTTTCGTGACACTGAGGTATACAGGTCTCCAACAACTGCTTTTGATAAATTTGGTGATGTAATAAACAAAATATGCAAAAGAATAAACGTTTTTTTACTTATAAACAATATATAACATTGTAATATTTTGTAATAACTATTAAGTAAATCTTGAAATTTTTATATCTACATACTTGTGTTATTGTCCCTAATCTCATGAACAACTCAAGTTTTTTATCCGTTTTTAGAAAAGGTAATAATAATTTTAAGAAAACCAATTTTGAAGCTATTTTTGCAATAATTTAGCAAAAAATAAACTCTCATTTTAAAGGATGCTCTCATGCTTTTTAAGAAAAAATGTGTCATTTTTCCATATAATTTATCGGTTTTACTTAGTAATTAAAATCAAATAGCGATCTTACATTGTTTATATATTGTTTATAAGTAAAAAATTACGTTTAATCTTTTGCATATTTTGTTTATTACATATTGTTATCACCAATTTTATCAAAAGCAGTTGTTAAATACCTGTGTCAAAGAGTGTCTTGGAAAAATCGTTACTTCCCTGGTATATAAAATGGACTCACGATTCGAAATTACTTAGCGATGTGTTGACGAATCAATTTTTGAAAACAGTTAAAATTTATAAATTTTGTAAGATATAAGATGTAAGATATATTTTATATTTGATTTAAGCACCAATATTTAAAGATTTAAAAAATATATATTGGTTAACACATAGGAACATTTCATCAGAACCAGTTTGATAAATTAGTTGTCTAAAACCTTTTTAAATTACATCAAGAGACGACTGAGACTGAAGTAGCAAAATGCTAGAGAACACAAAAGAGGATCGTACTGAATTTTTAGGCTTATCTGCTTGGGTGACCACCAACTCAAAATGCAGCAACATTTTAAAAATTCTGATTGTAGGCCGTGCCCTAATTGTTTAGACTTTAGTATAAAAAGCAACAACTATGAAACCATATCAAATATGTTTGCAAAGAAAAACCGAAAAATATTCTCAACCGAACCACGATATATCGAAAGTAATGCCCTGATACAGATAGTCATGGTTTCGTATTTACGAAAGATTTTTATCAATCAAGCTTTATTTCATACCAAATCTGTGAAGTAGCAAAAAGTATTTACTTGATATTGAAAAATGGATATTTATAGAAAGAGTTCGTGAGAGATTTGACGTTATCATTCGGGCAAGAAAGGAGAATATCATGACTACAAATGATGACCTAATATCAAGGTCATAGTTTAAAGTCAAAACTTAGTTAATTTTACAAAAATGTATATCAATAGATATAGTGAGTGAGTGCTTTGCAATCTATAAATATTCACCTTTCTGAAACTATAAATTATAATGGATTGTCAAGTGAGGTTCCTACACTATACACGAGAATGAAAAGCGCAACATATCTGATACTAATATCAACAGACCAGTGTGAAAAGTTTAAAATAAAGATGAGATGGAAGAATCATTGGGAGTATTCAGCAAACCTACTAAATAACAGTAGTTATGGAGTTTCTTTATTAATTTGGCAGCAGTTTTGGCTGTCAAATTCGATAACATGTTGATTAATGATTTAGTTAGCATAAAATCGCTGCACCATTTTTACGTTGGATAAACGCTACCATTGACCTCAGTTGAGTGCAAATTTCATAGTATAATTAAAAACAGACGAACTGTCACAGATACAAATAAAATATGAAATTAATTGCCCAGTTGGATTTGTACTTTAAGAAAGGCCACCGGAAATATCATTTAAAGAGTAATTTCTACATATATCTGACTTGATTTAATAGCTAGGAGTTTTATTAACATTCAGGGCACGATACTGGGTGTGTACCTAGTATTGAATTATTGAAGATAATTTATTTTATTCTATTATATTCTATTTAAAAAATTAACTATTAATAACAACTTAAAAAATGCAGCTCTAACAATTGCTTTTGATAAATTTGTTGATAACAATATGTAATAAACAAAATATGCAAAATATTAAACGTAATTTTTTACTTATAAACAATGTAAGATCACTATTTGATTTTAAATACTAAAGTGTGTGGAATTTTACTAAAAAAGCACAAAAAATCCTTTAAAATTAAAGTTTGTAAAGTCATTTTTGTTAATTTGTTGCTTAATTATTGCAAAAATAGCTTCAAAAGACGTTTTTTTGAAAACAATAATCTTTTCCAAAAATTCACCCAAAACTTTAAAATATCAAGAAGTTTTACTCAATACTTATTGCAAAAATTAAAATTATTTATCCGAGAAAGCTTTTATCTACAACGTTATTGTGCGTAAAGTATTAGGTGTACATAAATTTTGAAAGCACAAATTGAAGAAAAAGGTTTACTTTTTCAAATTAAATTATTTATTAAATAAAAAATTATTGGTAAATATTGTAATATTGGTTTATAAAAGTACTGTGATTTTAAGCTTATAAACATTTAAAATAACTCAGACGCAACAACATATAGGAAGTTATTTTTTACTCGAAATGTCGGAATTTTTACACGAATTTAAAACAATTCAATGTCTTTCGACGCGCGACGCTTAGAATCCGAGTTAGCATTTTATTTATTTCTCGATTTTATTATTTCAAAAACTGAACTACTCAACAAAAATTGTTGTTTCAGTTCAAGTTAACTTATGAATTTAACTATTTATTCGAGGAATTTGTTTAAACAATTTAAAATAAATATTAAATTTGCAAAATTTTACTTTCTTCTTATTATTAGTAATATAAAAGGTTATGAAAAGATAGGTAACTTAAATAGTTATGTATTATAAATAAATAAACAAAGATAAATAATATCTCTGAAAAATAACCTTTACAATATTTTTTATTTGAAAATCAAATCAATGTTTGTCCATTAAATTCCGTGTTTGTCTTGAATTATGCTTATTATTTTACAATAATTACTTTTCTTGGCTAAAAAAGATTATAAATATATTTTAAACAAATTAGTTGTTATAGGCTTTGTATTATTATAAATAAAAATAGTAAATTTAAGTATGTAACTTATAATATGTTAATTAAGATAATGTAATTGTACAATTATTAAGCATAATTAAAAAAAATTAACAAGTATCGATTTGATTTTCAAATAAAAATTTATTTTTGTAATATTTATTTTTACAAGATATTGTAGAACTTACCTGCTATTGCGATTTGCTGTTCTGTTACAGAAGTACCATGAGTAGTCTCATATTTCGGAAGAAATAATAGATTTGTTTCATTAGAAATATTCACTAATGATAATATCCTTTTACTTCTTGTCGACATCGCCATCGTGTATAAGAAAATTGTTGCACTAAATTGTGGCACCTCCCACACACTTATACACTTTATTTTCAAATGAGAACTAAAACTGTTTTTATTTTAACTAAAATTAGGCAACAGCGCAAAGTCATCTCAGAGAGCGCTACTCTACGACCACGCCCATGGTGCAACAATTACGTGTGTAAATGCATTCTTGCATTCTGCCTCATCCTGAATTCTGGCAACATACACAGAATTAACATGATACACTTTTTATTTAAGCTCTATTCGGTCCTATGTAGCAAAAAAGGTAGCTATTCAAAGCAAGTGATGTTAAAAAGTATTTATACTTTTATTAGATAGTAGAGACTATTAGAAGAAAGAAGATATTAAAGTATAAAATTGTGGTAACGTGTGTAAGTTACCACAATTTATGAAGTTACCATAATACAGGAATATGTTCACACAAGTTACCACAAATATCGCTGCACACACACACACACACACACACACACACACACACACACACACACACACACACACACACACACACAAACACACACACACACACACACAAACACACACACACAAACACACACACACACACACAAACACACACACACAAACACACACACACACTCACACTGATTCTGCGACAATTTTATTTATATTGATGTTTTCAATTTCTTCATCATACTCCTCCGTATCAGCCAAATTGGAAAGATTACGGTCGACAGGAAAATACAAGACATTTTTATCTTCATACTCTTCTTCTATAAAAGGAGGTAGTTGATATTTCATTCAAATTTTATATATCTTATACTGAAAAAAAAAAAACTAAATTACTCAACTATGTTGCCTGAGAGCTACATGATTTTTATTCAACAAAATAATATGATTACTTACCGTATACAGCAAAAAATAGCACAGAATTACACTAAAACAACCTTTGTTTATATACCAAATAAAAAGCTAACCTCAGAATTCTCCTAACAACGTTTGGCAATAAAAATTATGACACACCCACTTACACGTAGAGCTCTACTGGTATCCTATGCACTCAAATTATTATTTTCAAATATGTCTATTGAATGTTAGATGTCGCCACCAGTTTTATATAACTAACACGAATGGTTGCTTACATTTATCATTGTCACATAGCAGCTATATATAGTAAAAACTGACTTAGGTGTTTATAAAGATGATGTTGCCTGAGAGCAACAAAACCAGATACCGGGTTAAACAGTAATTTAGCTTTTCGAACGTAGATTTGGACTAAGTGAATAATTAAGATATGGTGTTATCTACAGAAGATGTTGCTCGAATTATTGCATTGCTACAAGGCGGAAAAAGTCAAGTTTATTTATCTGAGATTTTGTATATTCCGAGAACTACAGTACAGAGAGCTTTCCATCGCTTTATAGAGACTGGTACATACTCACGTGGACGGTTCCGGTCGTAAAAGAGTTACCTCGCAAAGAGATGATCGTTGTGTTGTGATGGAACTTTTAAGACAACGCCATTCCACTGCATTGCTGCAAGAAACTGTCTACTTTTTCTTCTTGTGCCACTCCTATCGGAGATTGGAAATCATCAAGGCTATCCTGACCTTGTTTATAGCTGACCTAAAGAGTTCATTAGTGGTACAACCAAACCACTCTCTCAAATTACGCAGCCATGACATTTTTCTACGGTCTGGATTCCGTTTTCCTTCTATTTTTCCTTGCATTATATTTTGAAGTAATGCGTATTTATGTCCTCTCATCACGTGACCCAAATATTCGAGTTTTCTTAGTTTGATCGTTGACAAAATTTCTGGGTCTTTTCCTATCCTTCGCATTACTTCAAAATTTGTAACTCTTTCAACCCAACTTATCTTCAGCATTCGACGGTAGCACCACATCTCGAAACTTTCAATATTTTTTATATTGTTCTGCTTGAGAGTCCAGGCCTCTACACCGCATAATAGCGTGTTAAATACGTAGCCCCTTAGCATTCTTAATGGGAGAGGAATGCTTATATCTCTGTTGCAGAAGAATTTCCTCATCTTTATGAAAGTGGCCCTGGCAATTTCGATACGTCTTTTTATTTCATTGTTTTGGTCTCCAGTTTCGTTTATTGAAGTACCCAAATATTTGTAACTTGATACTTTTTCAATTTGAATGCCGTTTATACTAATATGTGTTGGTTGTGTCATGTTCTTACTGAAGACCATATACTTAGTTTTTTTGATATTGATACTTATGCCATAATTGTCGCAGGCAATATTTATATTTGTAAGTAATCGTTGTAATTCTTCTACTGTTCTTGCAACTAGTACAGTGTCGTCTGCGTATCGAATATTATTTATAACCTCTCCATTGATTACGATTCCTTCTTTTGCTTCCAAAAGGGTTTCCTGGCAGATGCTTTCACTATAAACATTAAATAGCAGCGGTGACAAAATGCATCCCTGTCGTACTCCTCTACGTATGTCTATTGCTTGTGATATCTCATTTTCTATTTTGATGTTAGCTTTCTGATTCCAATATAGATTGAGAATTATTGGCAGATCTTTATTATCTACTGTCTACAGGAGGTTCAAAATGTGAATTTAAGTGAGAGAACGGTTAGAAGACGCCTCAATGAAAGAGGGTTAATGGCAAGAAGGCCGGCTACTGTTCGCGAATTACAATCCAGATATTGTAGGAATCGATTAATTTGCTCGACAACAACACTGGGATATACAGGTTCACTCGTAATTTTTAGTGTTTGTAATTCGTTTCAATATTACACTATTTTCTTTTGTAGCCTTCTAATTAAATATCTAATTTTTCTAATTTATCTAATTTATAAACTAAATCTAATTTTTTGTTTTCGCACACACGTCTATTCACAAAAATTAATTATCAGAAAGAAGCCGACTAGATATGGTCAATTTAAGCAATTTTTTTTTTAAAGTACAAAGTACAAGTAGAAAAAAGTATCTGTTGAAGGTTGAGCTATAAAATGTATCCATCTCTTATTAGCACTAATAAACGAAGCTTCATCTTTTCAGGTGATTGGTTTTTTACTTTTATGAATTTTTACTTTAAATTGTGCGAGTCTACATATTTCCAAAAATGATTATGCAACAATTAAAACTCTTAAGCAAATAAAATATGAAATATAAGTTCTTTATTTTTGTATTTTCTGTAATAAACTAACAACTGACAACGAAGTATTGAAGGATAAGAAAATTGTGAGTCAAATAACGACAAGAAAAAAATGAACTTAAATTCGTATTATCATTTAGCATATTTACCACGCTCCAGAAATGCTAAAACGATAAAATATTAAGTTTATTCCTCTCCTAACAAATGTTTGGATATATAGTTGACATAGTAATCTATGAGACCCAACTTTCATTAAAACTATGTAATAATTTATCATTTTCCTATAAACTACTTTATATATATATATATATATATATATATATATATATATATATATATATATATATATATATATATATATATATATATATATAAGAAAAAAGAAGTACTTGTGACTCGTTTATAAAAAATATATAACTGTTAAAGTTATAAACTTTTTATAAAAGAAAAAAGAAGTACTTGTGACTCGTTTATAAAAAATATATAACTGTTTTGGATGGGTTGGAGTCAATAAAAGGGCTATTGGTTAACTATTTTTTTATATCTCGAGCTTTCAATTGTGTTTACAATTATTATCAAGAGCTAAAAAAGACAAAATATCTTAAAAGGTTGAACTAGAAAGAAAAAACAATTTTTGTTAACTTACCAATAAAAATTAGTTTAGTAAATAAAAATTGCTGCTAATAAATCTTAAAAATAATTAATATAAAAATGTCCTAATCTAATAAATGCTTCTCTGAAAATTTTTAGTATAATTTTGAAAACATTTTTTTAATACAAAAACAATTGAATTTATAAATAAGTTATAAAGTTAAAATAGCAACCAATTACAAATAAGCCTCAATGTCATAAATGCCAACTTAAAATTTTTATTTTTGACCATTATATTGCCAAAAATAAAATTTCGTTTAAACATTCTTTTATGTTCAGTAACAAAAAAGAAGAAGATTTATTCACCGTTGACAGATGTCTGAAAAAATGTAACAGATATATGGAGAATTAAATATGACATTTTACAAGTTTTATATATAAATCATAAAGAGAGAATATAATTATAAATTTTGCTTAGATTTTGAATTTCTGATCTTTTGTTTAAATTATTATCACTTTTGCTAATACAAACCATTCCCATAAAAGTCCTTTTAAATTTATTACTTTCACTACATAAAATTTTAATGTTATCAAAATCCATAATATGGTCTTTATCGATTACATGCTCTGCCAAAGCACAAGATGGTTTTTTAATTCTGCAATCACTTTTGTGAGAAATAATGCGATTTGAAAGATTTCTTCCGGTCTCTCCAACATATTCAGCCTCACACTGAGTACAACTAATGCTGTATACTAAATTCGTTTTTTCAAATTTGTCTATAGGATATTTAGTTTTGGAATATAAAGATGAAATAGTTTTGATGTTCTTTGTTGCTATGTTTATATTGTCAATAACCTTTAGTGTTTGTATTAATTTAGGTGTTAATGATGGTATAAAAGGTAGTGAATGATAATAGATGTTCTGATTGTTAGATACAATGTTTTGAGATTTAGCAAAAAATGGTGTTAAGTTATTTATATTACCAATATTATTTAGTATACAGCATTAGTTGTACTCAGTGTGAGGCTGAATATGTTGGAGAGACCGGAAGAAATCTTTCAAATCGCATTATTTCTCACAAAAGTGATTGCAGAATTAAAAAACCATCTTGTGCTTTGGCAGAGCATGTAATCGATAAAGACCATATTATGGATTTTGATAACATTAAAATTTTATGTAGTGAAAGTAATAAATTTAAAAGGACTTTTTTGGAAATGGTTTGTATTAGCAAAAGTGATAATAATTTAAACAAAAGATCAGAAATTCAAAATCTAAGCAAAATTTATAATTATATTCTCTCTTTATGATTTATATATAAAACTTGTAAAATGTCATATTTAATTCTCCATATATCTGTTACATTTTTTCAGACATCTGTCAACGGTGAATAAATCTTCTTCTTTTTTGTTACTAAACAAAAAAGAATGTTTAAACGAAATTTTATTTTTGGCAATATAATTGTCAAAAATAAAAATTTTAAGTTGGCATTTATGACATTGAGGCTTATTTGTAATTGGTTGCTATTTTAACTTTATAACTTATTTATAAATTCAATTGTTTTTGTATTAAAAAAATGTTTTCAAAATTATACTAAAAATTTTCAGAGAAGCATTTATTAGATTAGGACATTTTTATATTAATTATTTTTAAGATTTATTAGCAGCAATTTTTATTTACTAAACTAATTTTTATTGGTAAGTTAACAAAAATTGTTTTTCCTTTCTAGTTTAACCTTTTAAGATATTTTGTCTTTTTTAGCTCTTGATAATAATTGTAAACACAATTGAAAGCTCGAGATATAAAAACATAGTTAACCAATAACCTTTTATTGACTCCAACCCATCCAAAACAGTTATATATATATATATATATATATATATATATATATATATATATATACATATATATATATATATATATATATATATATATATATATATATATATATATATATATATATATAGAACCTATCTTATATCTTATAAATTTATATATCTTTGGAAAATATTATATTTTAAAGAAAACTAATAACAGCGGCCACTGCAGAATATTTACGTTTATCTCACGAAGGACATACCTATTTCTGCAATCGTCACGCAATATTGTACAAATGCAATTTTTACCTACTAACGTGCATATTTGTTTTAATTTGTCTTTTAATTATCCATTTAAGTTAGGTAATTAGAACAATGCAATGGATAATGGACGAGACAGCAATAAAAATAATTAAGAAAATACTAGCAAATATAAATTATCAGTTACCAATGCTTCAGACTAATGTCCATATTTTACTGAGTTTTTCGATAAATAATTGTGCAGTGGCGGCTTGCGTTAAATAGAAAAACTTTCTACATTCGAGAACTGTTTAGGCTCTTTGGAACATTTTTCAACAATTTCGGTTATTAGACATTTTGATTGACATATTTTGCAAAAATTTACTTCGAAAATAATTTATACCAGATTCATTTAGTTGAGTCAGATTCCAATCGTAAATTATGTACTTAATAATAATTATACTTTTTTTTGCAAATTTAATGTCATTCTGAGATTATTTCCCATTTTCTAGTGTCATCTAGTATTATCATCTTGAATATTAATTATTCTAACTTGCGCAAATATGAAAACTTTCCATAGAAAAATAATTCACTGCATTGAAGTTCCAAATATGGGAATTTAAATACGATTTTATAAGTTTAATTGATGATACAACATGCTGCCTTTAAATCTTCTCCTTATCACAAAAATAATAATGATACGAGCTCGCTGTTGAATCTTGTCTAACTTACACAGCATTAACTTATGCACTTTTCACCCGGAAATAGTTTCTGAGGTCTCATTACCCTCTATCTATGAATCTCGAGATGTACTATTATGTTTCATTGACTAGCAGTTTTAGACAATTCACGAAGGCATAAGATGAACGGATGGTTCGTGAATAATATTAGATACTCAGATAACACTGCTATGTTATATTTAGTAAGCAGTCAAAAGGCTCAAAAATCTCATTGAAGGAGAAACAAGAGAGGGGGATGCTTTTGTGTTAAAAATAAATACAGAAAAAAACCAAACCATGGTTATTTTCAAGAACAGAAATGTGAATACTATCATCAAAATTTGGAAAAAAAATACAAGTAGAAAAGGTCGATTGTCTACGATGTTGGATAACGAAAGATTTTAATTTTTTACTAACAAATACATAAATTCTATACTTGAAAATTACATACAATTTCGTAGACATCGTCTTCAACAACAATTATCTTCAATAAATGAAGAAGCTTCAGGACAGAAGACAATGTTCATGACTCAAAATGTCAGAATCTGGGCGGATTTAAATTCGCAATCACTTTTAGATCGCTCAAAACCGGAAACGATTTGTAGAAATTGTAGCGAACCTGCTGTGAAGAAATGGACACCATAAGAAGTTAAGTCATTAAACATTATAAATTGATAATAATTTGATTTTTATATGATATGTAATAAGGAAAAAATTTAAGGAGACATGATATCATCCATTAACTTTTTAAAATACATATGTCAGTTAGAGCAACTATTGGCATATTTACCAAAATATTAATTTATGTTGCATCACCTTTGACACTGCTCCACATAACTGTCATATTTGAAACTTCATTAAAAATTTTCTTTTTCTTTTTAGAAGACACAAACTTATACGATTCTGGCAATATAAGAAAATATTTTCAAAGTAATTTTTCTAAACGGTATATAAAAAACTACAAAACATCAATAAATATTTTTAACAAACATTTTAAACTGTCACAGCCTAAAATTGAAAAAACTCACTGCTACTCAAGGCTTGTCTAAATTTACAATACCGTTTAACAAACTTTTTGGTATTAATAGATTAATCTACAGCTCACTGTAATATCATATAAACACTGAAAGTTACGGAGTAGTCGATAAGTAGAATATTCAATAGAATCGTGAATATCATTCAGAAAAATACGATACATAAGCAAAAAGTTATAGTAACTTATAAGTAAGCATAAAAAAGAAAAAAGACCCATTGAAAAGCATAAATGCCTTTTCGTTTATAAAAAAGAAAACATTTTGTAACGCGTATCGACGATATATATATATATATATATATATATATATATATATATATATATATATATATATATATATATATATATATATATATATATATATATATATATATATATATATATATATATATATATTATCGTCGATACGCGTTACATATATATATATATATATATATATATATATATATATATATATATATATATATATATATATATATATATATATATATATATATATATAGAGCAAAAAATACGACCGTTGATTAAATTTAAAATATATTCAATGGTTGAATAGCAGAGGTTTTATCGGCCAATAATTGTCAAATGAAAGTCGTCAACTACTTTATTGATTTATTCGAATACATTTTGCTTTTATTTTTAAAAGCATCCTCAGTTCTAAAACAATTTGTAGATTTTATGATGTTAAGAAAACTCTACGATAACTTAACATTAAAGATTA
Organism: Diabrotica undecimpunctata; assembly: GCF_040954645.1. NCBI lineage: Eukaryota > Metazoa > Arthropoda > Insecta > Coleoptera > Chrysomelidae > Diabrotica > Diabrotica undecimpunctata. The sequence goes on from NC_092807.1 coordinate 75,383,649, forward strand.
ACAACTAGAGAGAAACGAAACAAAAAATAGAAGAAAAACTGTAAGAACACTATTGTTCATTTAATTTTAACCGATGGCTTCATTTGAATGTTGCTTTAAGCTCTTTCGAGGGTCAAACCACACTGTGTGGTTAAAATTAAATGAACAATAGTGTTCTTACAGTTTTTCTTGTATTTTTTTGTTTCGTTTCTCTCGTTTAGTTGTTAATTTTTAATGTTAAGTTATCGTAGAGTTTTCATAACATCTAAAAAAAACCTACAAATTGTTTTTTGAACTGATGATGCTTTTAAAAATAAAAGCGAAACGTATTCGAATAAATCAATAAAGTAGTTGATGACTTTCATTTGCCAATTATTGACCGAAAAACCTCTGCTATTCAACCATTGAATACATTTTAAATATATATATATATATATATATATATATATATATATATATATATATATATATATATATATATATATATATATATATATATATATATATATATATATTTAAAATGTATTATATATATATATATATATATATATATATATATATATATATATATATATATATATATATATATATATATATATATATATATATATATATATATAATATTTAAAATATATTCAATAGGTGAATTGCAGAGATTTGATCGGTCAATTATTGGCAAATGTCAAATTGGTCAAATTATAGAATACGTTTCGCTTTTATTATTTTTTTAAAAGCATTCTTAGTTCTAAAACAATTTGTAGATTTTATGATGATATGAAAACTCTACAATAACTTAACATTAAAACTTAATAGACTAAACGAGAAAAAAAAAACAAAAAGTGTGGTTTGACCCTTGAACGAGCTTTAACAAAACATTCAAATGTAGCCATTGGTCAAAATTAAAAAATCATCAAAAATTAAATAAATGAACAATAGTGCTCGCATACAGTTTTTCTTGTGTTTGATGTTTTTTTTTTCTCGTTTGGTTTATTAAGTTTAATGTTAAGTTATCGTAGTGTTTTCATAACATCATAAAATCTACAAATTGTTTTAGAACTGAGGATGCTTTTAAACAAATAATAAAAACGAAACGTATGTATAAATCAATGAAGGAAGTCTTTCATTTGCCAATAATTGATCGATCAAACCTCTGCAATTCACCTATTGAATATATTTTAAATTTAATTAACGGTTGTACTCTTTTCAATTTTATATATATATATATATATATATATATATATATATATATATATATATATATATATATATATATATATATATATATATATATATATATATATATATATATATATATATATATATATATATATATATATATATATATATATATATATATATACTTCATCTATTTATTGAAGACGTTTCGCTTTCTGCTCAGAAAGCATCATCAGTTCATCTAAAAAGAACAATATGAAACCAAACATCCATAGAGAAGTTACAACAAAAGTGTGTTACCTTACAAAGACATGTAGCAGTCAATGATGTTAAAAATATGAAAAAACTTACGAAACTGGACATTCAGAGTTAACGTTGTATAAAATAATTAATTGAAACTAGGTATAGTTTGCAATTTAACAAAATTAGCACAGCAAAAGAACATGTGATAAAAATACATGTATTAAAAAGTTATTATAAAAACTTAAGTAAAAAACATTAAGGTTTATTTTTAAAGTGTAAAGAACTAAAAAGATCATACGAATGCACTTCCAACAAATTTATTTAATAAATTAGATTTTAATTTTAACTTTAGGTAACATTATAAGTTATTTAGAATAATAGTAATAAGATAAAATGAAGTTACCAGTCTTTAGCTTACTGAGACTCGCCGATAAATGAATTTACAAGTTTAACACCCACGAAAACACGTGAAAATAGGTGGCCTTGAGGTCAGAGTGACATAAACAGCAAGGCAACCTACCAACTTCTATATATAAGGCGGTATATTCAAAATTTGTGATAAATTTGGTTGACAGCTTGTCGTTAAAAAACCAAACAATGAAAGGAAAAGGTGGTTAAAATCACCACTCACCCCAACAGTGATTGATCTGTCAACAAAGAACAAAGCATGCGAAGTCAATCCAAAAATCACATATTATAATATTATGACGTCACTAGTTAGCAAGCTAACAGGTGAAGATTAATACAACTTCCACAGTCCAAAGGTTCAAACATTTAGGACCGTAATGAGAAAGATTCTATGAATCAATTTCAGTTTAATTTTAACAAACAAGTTTATCAAAAAGAACAATTACTTAATTATGTAAAAGTGATATTGACAAATATTAATAAAATATAAGTTGATAAAACTAAGTTAAGGAAGGAATAATTTATTTTATTTTATTTTTATTTAAATTTATTATATGAAAATGTAATAACAAAACCCCAATGTGGGACAAAATTTAAGTAAACAACATATCAAGCCTAATTCTGTAAAATTAATGCATGATAAATTTGACTCAAATTACTAATGTCGGTTCTCTTATTAAGGGTATTAGGATGTTTTAATATTGAACACATTTCTAAAAACTGTCTTTTTACGAGATTGCGTTCAGTGCCAAGAATTTTAACTTCATTAAAGTTTACTTCGTGCTTAGTGTTGATAGCATGTTGGGCAAGAGCACAAGTATGCTTAGATAAATTAATATCACTGCGGTGAGTCGTGAGACGCCCTCTCAGTGATCTCCCTGTCTGACCGATGTAACATGAGTCACACTCAGCACAAGGTATATGATATATTACATTAACTTGTTCCAGAAGGGACAGAGGTGTTTTAGTTTTAGAAAACAAATTCCTGACAGTCTTAGCATTCTTAATAGCAATTTTAACCGGTACGTTGTTATGTTTGTACAGTTTAACGAGTTTCTCAGTAACTTGAGGAAAATAAGGTAAAGATGAGTAATGGGTAGTTTGATTCCCAAGTACAGTATTAGGCAGAACAGTCTTATTAATTGAATTATTTGATATTGTTCTGAGTTGGTCACCATTGGGTATGTCATTTAAAGAAGAACCATAACTTTGAGTATAAAGGTATTTATTAATAAGGGAGGATGGATAGGAATTCTCAATCAGAATATTTTTAAGTAATTGAAAGGATTCCCTTCGATTAATCGGATGTATCAGTCTATTTAGCCTGCAGCTTAAAGCTTTAATAAGGTTTAATTTATATTTAAAGGGATGACAAGAGTGGTAGTTGAGAAACCTATTAGAGGCCATTGGTTTCCTGTACCAACTTGTAGTAAGGGTGTTATCTCCCATTCTAATGACACGCATGTCTAAGAAGGGAATACTATTTGTGTTGGAGTCCTCAAGTTCAACAGTGAACTGTAAATGAGGATCAAACTCATTGAATAAAGACAAGGTGGCCTGAATCTTGTCTGGAGGTAAGGCTAGTAATAAGTCATCAACATACCGTTTAATAAAAGGGATTTGGAAATCTAAACGACCAAGCCGGTCAGATACTAAATCATCCAGTACATAATTAACCAGGATGGGAGAGATTGAGGAACCCATAGGTGTCCCAAAAATTTGAAGGTAATATTTGTCATTAAAGACCAAAAAATTAGTGTCAAATACTAATTGTAAAAGTTCTGCAAATACATCCCAGGATACAGGACAGTTAGGTTGGATGGAGTTCCAGTGATTTCTTAAGGAGGTAATAACGCTGGAAAGAGGTAAATTAGTGAAAAGAGATACCACATCAAAACTCACTAAAATGTAACCTTGTGGAAGTTCAAAATTATTAATAAATTCACTAAAATGAAAAGAATCAACAATATTAAAGTTGTTATTATAATTATAAGATTTAGATAAGATGTCAGTTAAAAATTTAGCAATATTAATGTTAGGTGAATTAATAGAGGAAACAATTGGCCTCATGCTCAATGTGGGCTTATGTATTTTAGGTAGGCAATAAAATCTGGGAGCATATCCATCATAATTATGTAAGAACGAGAAGATTAGGGTGAGTTTTTAAAAACGATACCGTCTCCCTGTAAATCTTATCTAACTCCGATATGGGTTGTCTAGGGCGATTAGAATAGTTCAACAGAATATTATTGGAAGAAGACCTAAGAGATAAAAGGTCAGAATTGTCAGCATGTGACAAAATATCGCCCTAGACAACCCATATCGGAGTTAGATAAGATTTACAGGGAGACGGTATCGTTTTTAAAAACTCACCCTAATCTTCTCGTTCTTACAAGTGATAAAGGGAATGCCACTGTCCTCATGGATAGAGATCAATATCTTAACCTCAGCCAATCGTTGTTAGATGATGATAGATACTATCAACCTCTTTCTACCAACCCTTGCTCTAAATTTACAAATAAAATAAATAAATTCATTACACACTTAAAAAATATTAAGATCATAGATCAACCACTTGCAAAATTTTTACATAATTATGATGGATATGCTCCCAGATTTTATTGTCTACCTAAAATACATAAGCCCACATTGAGCATGAGGCCAATTGTTTCCTCTATTAATTCACCTAACATTAATATTGCTAAATTTTTAACTGACATCTTATCTAAATCTTATAATTATAATAACAACTTTAATATTGTTGATTCTTTTCATTTTAGTGAATTTATTAATAATTTTGAACTTCCACAAGGTTACATTTTAGTGAGTTTTGATGTGGTATCTCTTTTCACTAATTTACCTCTTTCCAGCGTTATTACCTCCTTAAGAAATCACTGGAACTCCATCCAACCTAACTGTCCTGTATCCTGGGATGTATTTGCAGAACTTTTACAATTAGTATTTGACACTAATTTTTTGGTCTTTAATGACAAATATTACCTTCAAATTTTTGGGACACCTATGGGTTCCTCAATCTCTCCCATCCTGGTTAATTATGTACTGGATGATTTAGTATCTGACCGGCTTGGTCGTTTAGATTTCCAAATCCCTTTTATTAAACGGTATGTTGATGACTTATTACTAGCCTTACCTCCAGACAAGATTCAGGCCACCTTGTCTTTATTCAATGAGTTTGATCCTCATTTACAGTTCACTGTTGAACTTGAGGACTCCAACACAAATAGTATTCCCTTCTTAGACATGCGTGTCATTAGAATGGGAGATAACACCCTTACTACAAGTTGGTACAGGAAACCAATGGCCTCTAATAGGTTTCTCAACTACCACTCTTGTCATCCCTTTAAATATAAATTAAACCTTATTAAAGCTTTAAGCTGCAGGCTAAATAGACTGATACATCCGATTAATCGAAGGGAATCCTTTCAATTACTTAAAAATATTCTGATTGAGAATTCCTATCCATCCTCCCTTATTAATAAATACCTTTATACTCAAAGTTATGGTTCTTCTTTAAATGACATACCCAATGGTGACCAACTCAGAACAATATCAAATAATTCAATTAATAACACTGTTCTGCCTAATACTGTACTTGGGAATCAAACTACCCATTACTCATCTTTACCTTATTTTCCTCAAGTTACTGAGAAACTCGTTAAACTGTACAAACATAACAACGTACCGGTTAAAATTGCTATTAAGAATGCTAAGACTGTCAGGAATTTGTTTTCTAAAACTAAAACACCTCTGTCCCTTCTGGAACAAGTTAATGTAATATATCATATACCTTGTGCTGAGTGTGACTCATGTTACATCGGTCAGACAGGGAGATCACTGAGAGGGCGTCTCACGACTCACCGCAGTGATATTAATTTATCTAAGCATACTTGTGCTCTTGCCCAACATGCTATCAACACTAAGCACGAAGTAAACTTTAATGAAGTTAAAATTCTTGGCACTGAACGCAATCTCGTAAAAAGACAGTTTTTAGAAATGTGTTCAATATTAAAACATCCTAATACCCTTAATAAGAGAACCGACATTAGTAATTTGAGTCAAATTTATCATGCATTAATTTTACAGAATTAGGCTTGATATGTTGTTTACTTAAATTTTGTCCCACATTGGGGTTTTGTTATTACATTTTCATATAATAAATTTAAATAAAAATAAAATAAAATAAATTATTCCTTCCTTAACTTAGTTTTATCAACTTATATTTTATTAATATTTGTCAATATCACTTTTACATAATTAAGTAATTGTTCTTTTTGATAAACTTGTTTGTTAAAATTAAACTGAAATTGATTCATAGAATCTTTCTCATTACGGTCCTAAATGTTTGAACCTTTGGACTGTGGAAGTTGTATTAATCTTCACCTGTTAGCTTGCTAACTAGTGACGTCATAATATTATAATATGTGATTTTTGGATTGACTTCGCATGCTTTGTTCTTTGTTGACAGATCAATCACTGTTGGGGTGAGTGGTGATTTTAACCACCTTTTCCTTTCATTGTTTGGTTTTTTAACGACAAGCTGTCAACCAAATTTATCACAAATTTTGAATATACCGCCTTATATATAGAAGTTGGTAGGTTGCCTTGCTGTTTATGTCACTCTGACCTCAAGGCCACCTATTTTCACGTGTTTTCGTGGGTGTTAAACTTGTAAATTCATTTATCGGCGAGTCTCAGTAAGCTAAAGACTGGTAACTTCATTTTATCTTATTGCTATTATTCTATATAACTTATAATGTTACCTAAAGTTAAAATTAAAATCTAATTTATTAAATAAATTTGTTGGAAGTGCATTCGTATGATCTTTTTAGTTCTTTACACTTTAAAAATAAACCTTAATGTTTTTTACTTAAGTTTTTATAATAACTTTTTAATACATGTATTTTTATCACATGTTCTTTTGCTGTGCTAATTTTGTTAAATTGCAAACTATACCTAGTTTCAATTAATTATTTTATACAACGTTAACTCTGAATGTCCAGTTTCGTAAGTTTTTTCATATTTTTAACATCATTGACTGCTACATGTCTTTGTAAGGTAACACACTTTTGTTGTAACTTCTCTATGGATGTTTGGTTTCATATTGTTCTTTTTTTAGATGAACTGATGATGCTTTCTGAGCAGAAAGCGAAACGTCTTCAATAAATAGATGAAGTAGCCACCTTCTTTGTCTTTTATTTCTCCACTTTGACCGAAAAACCCACCACTCTTCGAGTGTACCTTAGTTTATATATATATATATATATATATATATATATATATATATATATATATATATATATATATATATATATATATATATATATATATATATTTACAGATCGTGAGTTTTTAAATGGAAATTGGGTTTGTCGTTCGCTTATAATTAAAACAATTTATTATTGCTTAAACGTTTCGGCTATTTGTCATTTTTTTAATAAGCACTTTAATTATTTAAATATTACGTAACACACAATTATATTTTATGTCTGCACAATTCCATAGTTTAACATGGAATGAAAAAGTGGTATTTGACCCTAAATACATCTGGCAGGTACTTCAAAATACGACTGGTTCGGGTCGTATTTTAAATATCTGCTAATGGTGCATTTAAAACACAACCGATTTATTAAATTATGATACACGTTCGATATCAGTCTTATTATTGATAGATTTTGATCTTCGAATCATCTCCAATATGCATCTTTTGTTCTTTTTCCAAAATCTGTACATCTAACTGATCAAAATTCTATCAATAATAAGACTGATATCAAATACGTTTCATAATTTAATAAATTTTTAATAAGGTTGTTTTTTAAATGCACATTGCACACATTTTAAATGCATTCGTATAAGTAACTGCCAGATATGTATTTAGGGTTAGATATCATTTTTTTATTTCATCTTAAACCATCAAAAAGTGCTGACATAAAATATAATTGTGTATTATGTAATGTTTAAATAATTGAAGTCGTTATTGAAAATTCCAAATAGCCGAAACGTTTAAGCAATAATTAAGTGTTAATTATTTATAATAGATCGACAAAACCAGGAATTAAAAAAGTTTCTATTTGTATATGTATATATATATATATATATATATATATATATATATATATATATATATATATCGCACATCATTTACCTTACAAAAGATATGCAGCAATGTTATGATGGAAGTGAAGACAATAGCTTAATTTATGAACCATACAGATTAAAAAAGTATGTATGTATATATATATATATATATATATATATATATATATATGTTATATGAGAAAATATTAACCTTGAACTAGCTTAAGTTCGCCGACTTCAGATTTCATCATCCCATTCCCATAGAAACCGCTAAGCACGCAGTAGAACTTTGTACGAACCGTTGGCCAATATTCATGGGAACAGCGATTCAGCACTTCATACCAAACCTATAAATTACCATTTTCAGATGCCGGAACCACTCTTAGCTGCAACTTCGACCAGTCCAGTTATTGTAGTTTAAATTAATTTAATTTTGTACTATTATTTAATATTTAATTTGTAACAAATAAAGTTCTTTTTTAAAAAGTTAAATACGTGATTAGTGATCTAACAATTGGCGCAGTCAGTAGGATCCGGTTAACGTTGCTAGAACACGTGTATACTCACTGGCAGCGGCGGATTCTTATCCCTTAATGGAACAAAGAATCTACGGAAGTCCTCACTCCTGTGACCTACGGAAGGAACACCTACGTTCGTATTCATAGTCCGACTCCAGCGCGTCGCTGGCTGTTCACCACCATATCTATGTTTCATAGTCGACCTACAGCCTGGTTGACGCAAGCGTAAAGCATCTTTCTCCGAACAGTCGCTGGCATGTCGCTGGGTACGCGCCAGTCGCTTTAACATTCACAGTCATCTCACTCGAATGACGCATGCCCTGTTTAGAGATTTTCGAAGCTTCGCCAGAGAAGGTATATGCATGCTCTGGCGATTCGCCGATTCGCCCGTCAATTTGAAATACGTTTGCGATGGACGATTTACATCAATATTATGTAGTTAACCGAGAAATAAATGAACAAAACGATATATTACAAGTACCAAGAAGATATATATGGGACATGCAAAATCCATTACACTTTTATAATGATAATGAATTTCGAAAAAGGTATAGATTTCGAAAACAAACAGTTATTGAAATAATGTTGCCAGTAATAAATGATGAAATGGTGAAAATTAATCGACGTTTCCACCCATTTTATGTCTTTTAGTTGCCTTGAGATTTTATGCTACTGGAAATTTTCAGGTAGGATAAATTAAAGAATATATTTTTAGAACATGATATATATATATATATATATATATATATATATATATATATATATATATATATATATATATATAATGGTAGATCGTAGTATACGTAGTATACGGTTGTAACTGGAGATCTTAGAGGATTTTCACAACCCACGGTTTCGAGATGCATTTTTAAAATTTCCCGCCTACTTGCTCAGCTATTACCCACATATATAAAATTTCCTGAAGGTCTCGAAAACCAGAGAAAGAACCAAAGGCTGTTTTACGATATTGCCAATTTTCCCAAAGTAACAGGGTGCATAGACTGTATCCACATACCAATAAAAAGTCCTGGAGGGAATATGGTCGAGGTATATAGAAACAGGAAAAGATATTTTTCAATAAACGTCCAAGTAGTGGGTGGACCCAATTTAGAAATTTTCGATGTTGTAGCTCGTTGGCCTGGAAAAGAACATGATTCGATGATCTTCAATAATAGTTCAGTGAAACACCGTTTCGAGAATGGCAGTTTAACAGGATTTCTTCTTGAAGATAGTGGCTATGCTTGTTTACCGTATTTAATGACGCCTCTTTTAAATCCTGGAATTGAACAAGAAGTAAGGTATAACAGATCTCATATTAGAACGAGAAATACCGTTGAGAGATTGTTTGGATTGTGGAAAAAAAGATTTTGTTGTTTCGAGTCGGGGTTTAAATAATAAATTGGAAAGAGTTCCAGAAATAATTGTGGCATGTGCAGTTCTTCACAATATTGGGATCAAAGTGAATGATGTAAATGATGAACAAGATAATGTGGAAGAAGAACTAGATGATAATGAACCTCACATACCGAATCAAGCTCAAAATATTGGACAGATTGTACGAAGAAGACTTATTGAACAACATTTTAATTGATTTCAATTTTATGTTACACCGTTTGGCGCTCTTTCACTTAGCTGTGTTGAAGCAATTAATAAATAAATACAATTCTCCCTTTCTAAAATTCCAAATTTTCCTGCTCAATACTTCTCAAAATTCCATACAAACCTATCACTTTTTCCATTATAATATCAATAAATAAAAAACAAATCAAGAAAAACAAATGTATGTACGAGTAATTATAACATATCAATGTGTATAGTGTATAAAATACAAAATCAAATTAGAAATTGTTAGTGGGACATCAGCTAACAATTAAAAGCTCTTTAGAAAATAAAATTTTTATTTAAACTAATATACTGAATGCAATCTATCTGTTGGTTGAATGGTATTTGCGAAAACAATATCCTATGCATAGTCCAGGTTTTTTTGTCACAATCAGCACACTCGTAAATTGTGTTTTTTCAAATTTTATCCATACAACATATTCTACATCGTTTTTTGTCACGTACTGGTTATATTTCAATATTGATAATGGTCTGACAACATTCCATCCTCTCTTGGTTGTGTGTTCAGTCAAAGTATTGGCAAATTCAGAAGATCCTTTTTCCCTCCTCGTAGATTCGCCACTGACTACCCAACGCTTAGCTACTCTTCATACAATTTGTATTATCTTGTAAAAAAAACCAAGCATTTGCAAGAAAATTGCACTTTCATATAAAAAAACGAGTTATTTATCTCGTACTTTTTTTATGCAAGGCGCAATATTTAATTACTTAATATTATTATTAATATTAAAAAACAATATTAAAAGCTTTAATACTATTACCAATATTAAAAACTTTAATATATTATACATTATAATATTAATATGAATGAGTAGAAACGATTACATTTAAATTTGGCAAATTGTAACTGAAGTCGATTAGTTCACAAGTACGATTGCTGTAGATCCTTGTCATCAAATACGTCTATGTTTTCATATCGAGTAGTAAGTAACCGATTGCCCACTAGCGGTTCTCCGAAGATTGACTATGAAACAGGGGATGAAATCTCCATGGAGTGTTCGCTAACTGAAGAACCGCCGGCGACTCTTCCTGGCGACGCACTATGAATACCAGTCCTAGTGAAGCCCCTGGTAGCCGAGCAGAGAGAACAAGACGACCCTTAAAGAAGAAAGCATCTCCGAACAACCTCACTCCTGTGATCTACGGAAGGAACACCTAGTGAAGCCCCTGGTAGCTGAGCAGAGAGAACAAGGCGCCCGGATGTTCTTCTTTATGTAAGTGGATTTTGAATCATCTCGTTAATAATTTGTTATAATAATTTACGAAACTGACTATACTGCAAGTCAATTAATCAAGATACATAAAAAAATACAAGTTGATTATCTAATATTTGAAATTATTGATATTGACATATTTCTTTCATACTATTTTATACTAATATTTTATTGACATTGCTATATTTTTGGTATATTTTCTCTTGATATATTTGTATTTGGTATATTTGATACATTTTTATTGATATATTATTTGATATTTTTATATTGATACATTTTTGCCCTTTATATACCACCACATTTTTTTTTCTCCCTTATATATACTGATACATTTTATATTTCTCCATACTTCTTTTTTTCATTTTCGTTTAAAAATATCTCGAAAAATGCCCGAGACACGTTCCCAGACTCAACAAGAAATCGAACCATACAAGCTTTCGGAAATATTTTCTATTACCCCAGAATTTGAAGGCGATCCGATTTCTCTGTCTACATTTTTAGATGCGTGCGACTGTGCTTTTAAAATGACCACAGGCGATCAGCGCGTTCTATTAACGATTCACGTAAAAAAAAACTCAAAGGTAAAGCTGCACAGCTTATTAACTCTACAAAACCACTTTCTTATACAGAAATAAAACAATTACTAAATCTACATTTCGGAGACAGTAGAGACCTGACCTCCTTAATACAAGACTTACAAAGACTAAGACAACTATCTAACGAATCTCCTCTAACTTTCTTTAACCGCTTACAAGTTCTGAATGCAAAAATGCACGCCTCGATCCAAATAGCAAATTTATCCCGAGATCAAAAAACTGCCCAATGTGACTTAATCGATACCATGGCCCTAAACACACTTTTAACCGGTTTAGAACCTCGTCTAGGACAAATTATTAGGGCTAGTAATCCAAAAGATCTCTCTCTCTTGAAGCACGCAATCGTATTAGACGCGAACTTCAAATGTCATATTTTGAAGAACAAAAATCTAATTCTAGATCAACTATTCCTAAACCCTCTCAACCAATGAGAAGACCCTCATCTCAGTTTACAAAATGTACAAATTGTGGCCGCATTGGTCATCTAAATAGTGAATGCCGCTCTTCACGTTTCGTACAGCCAAACCAAACTTTTTCTAGGTCACACGGTTACCAAAACCAATATAATAATGGACCTAACAACTATCAAAACAATCAGAACCCTAATAGGAATCAATATTCCTCCAACAATCCAAATTTCAACCAACAGAGACCTTCCTTCTCATCTCAAAATCAAAATCGACCATCTGTTATTCAAAGAAACCCAAACTTCCAAAGAGCACATGTTTTAAACGAATACCCTGATGAAATGACGACTAACTATTATACAGACGATTACCATACAGATAATTATTATAATACCGATAACTATGAAACGGATTATTATACAGAAAATAATCCACAAACTGATTTTACGAAACCAATAACACACAAAATTATCAGGATTTTCTTTCACTTCAGAATCAAAATCATCCTCCCAATCATACGAACCCCTCAACGGATATTACGAATATCCAAGAACAAATCCAATTTTCCCGAACAGACATTCATGTAACCCCATTTCATACAATGAGTTCCAAAAATTTATATTACATTAACGATGCTACCAACACTTTTAAACTTTTAATCGACACAGGTGCTGGAATCACTGTTTTCAAAGAAAACACAGCACGCAATTATCATAATAGATTTCCTGAAAACGTTACTATTCAAGGTATAACCGATCAAAAATTGTTAACAGAATCTGTCCTGATTCCCTTCACTGACAATAATCCACACAAAGTCTTTATTTTCAATTTAGACATTGATTTCGATGACATAATAGGCCTAGACTTTCTAGATCATTATGAATGCGTAATAGATCTCAAATCCCGACAGTTGCATACAAATTTTAAAACTGTCACCCTTCACAAAGTAGGACACAAGACAAACACACCTCCTAAAGACAAAACACCGACACACCCTACAGAAACAAGACAAAACGAACCTAAAATAAAAATTAAATCAGAACCTAAACAGGAATCAAATTTAAAATATCAAAACCCTATAAATGAAAAATATACTATCGTAAAAACCGAGATCAAGACAAAAATCTTGAAAGACCAGAGAGAAAACGAATAAAAGAAAAAAACAGAATTACCATTGACAGCCGGACTGAACAAATATGCAGACTAAAATGCAACTTATCAAATACAGATGCCATATTATCAGCTCAAGAAATAGAAAAAGTTAGATTACCTCATACATTAGTCCATGTAGACGAAAATGGAGAATTCTTAACTTCAGTACTAAATGCTAATGCTATGCCAAAGACAATCGAATTCTCAGACATTTCAATCGAACCTTTCAAAAATTCGGAGACAATCCTATCCTACAACGGAAATGATTTTGAAGAACCCGTAGTAGATAGAACACGAATAATTAAAGAACAACTAAGAATTGATCATCGAAATTGCGAAGAACAAGAACTAATTCTAGATATATGTACTGAATACGCAGATATATTTTATGTCGAAGGCGACAAACTGACTTTCACAAACGAAATCAAGCACAAAATCGAAACAAACAACGCTAAACCTATCTTCACTAAATCCTATAGATATCCTCAAATACATAAGGAAGAGGTAAAGCCGCAAATTAATAAAATGTTAGAAGAAGGAATAATCCAGAAAAGCGTCTCGCCCTGGTCGAGTCCAGTCTGGGTCGTACCGAAGAAATTAGATGCGTCAGGAAAACAAAAATGGCGAGTTGTTATTGATTATCGAAAACTTAACGAACTCACAGTACAAGACCGTTACCCTCTACCACAAATATCAGAACTATTGGACCAACTAGGAAGATGCCAATACTTCACAACACTAGATTTAGCGTCTGGATTTCACCAGATTGAAATCGAGCCACAAGACATCCAGAAAACGGCCTTCTCCGTCGAAAATGGACATTACGAATTTGTCCGCATGCCATTCGGACTAATGAATGCTCCATCTCCTTTCCAAAGAGTAATGGAAAACATCCTCTTAGGAATACAAAACGAAAGATGCTTAGTGTATATGGTTGACATAATTATCTACTCACCCACTATTCATGAACACATGTCACGACTAACAGAAGTTTTTAAAAGGTTACGAAAAGCAAATTTAAAAATACAGCCAGACAAGTGCGAATTTTTAAGAAAAGAAGTAGCATATTTGGACCATTTTGTAACAGAAAATGGTGTAAAAACAAATCCAGTTAAAATATCTTGCATCAAAAACTTCCCGGAACCAAAGAACACCAAAGAACGCCAAAGAAATAAAATCATTCTTAGGTTTAGCCGGTTACTATAGAAGATTTATTCCAAATTTTGCCAAAATTTCTAAACCACTTACGAAACTACTTCAGAAAGACGTACCTTTTATTTTTAATTCTGATTACAAAGAAGCCTTTAACGAACTCAAAAATATTTTAACTTCAGATCCAATACTTTTATATTCCAATTTTGAGGAACCATTTTTACTAACAACTGACGCTAGTGCATTCGCGATTGGAGCGGTTCTATCGCAAGGCCCTATTGGAAAAGATTTACCCATAGCTTATGCCTCCAGAACATTATGCGGTGCCGAAACAAAATATTCGACTATAGAGAGAGAACTATTAGCTATCGTATGGGCAGTCAAACAAACAAACAAACAACGCTAAACCTATCTTCACTGAATCCTATAGATATCCTCAAATACATAAGGAAGAGGTAAAGCCGCAAATTAATAAAATGTTAGAAGAAGGAATAATCCAGAAAAGCGTCTCGCCCTGGTCGAGTCCAGTCTGGGTCGTACCGAAGAAATTAGATGCGTCAGGAAAACAAAAATGGCGAGTTGTTATTGATTATCGAAAACTTAACGAACTCACAGTACAAGACCGTTACCCTCTACCACAAATATCAGAACTATTGGACCAACTAGGAAGATGCCAATACTTCACAACACTAGATTTAGCGTCTGGATTTCACCAGATTGAAATCGAGCCACAAGACATCCAGAAAACGGCCTTCTCCGTCGAAAATGGACATTACGAATTTGTCCGCATGCCATTCGGACTAATGAATACTCCATCTACTTTCCAAAGAGTAATGGAAAACATCCTCTTAGGAATACAAAACGAAAGATGCTTAGTGTATATGGTTGACATAATTATCTACTCACCCACTATTCATGAACACATGTCACGACTAACAGAAGTTTTTAAAAGGTTACGAAAAGCAAATTTAAAAATACAGCCAGACAAGTGCGAATTTTTAAGAAAAGAAGTAGCATATTTGGACCATTTTGTAACAGAAAATGGTGTAAAAACAAATCCAGTTAAAATATCTTGCATCAAAAACTTCCCGGAACCAAAGAACACCAAAGAACGCCAAAGAAATAAAATCATTCTTAGGTTTAGCCGGTTACTTTAGAAGATTTATTCCAAATTTTGCCAAAATTTCTAAACCACTTACGAAACTACTTCAGAAAGACGTACCTTTTATTTTTAATTCTGATTGCAAAGAAGCCTTTAACGAACTCAAAAATATTTTAACTTCAGATCCAATACTTTTATATTCCAATTTTGAGGAACCATTTTTACTAACAACTGACGCTAGTGCATTCGCGATTGGAGCGGTTCTATCGCAAGGCCCTATTGGAAAAGATTTACCCATAGCTTATGCCTCCAGAACATTATGCGGTGCCGAAACAAAATATTCGACTATAGAGAGAGAACTATTAGCTATCGTATGGGCAGTCAAACATTTTAGACCATATCTTTTTGGCCGAAAATTCACCCTGATTACCGATCATCGACCCCTTACATGGCTTTTCTCGATAAAAGATCCCGGAAGCCGATTAGCGCGTTGGCGCCTAAAACTCGAAGAATACAATTTATTATAAAATAGAACATCGCGCAGGAAAAATAAACAGAAATGCAGATGCCCTCTCAAGGATAAAGATTAACCATTTCAAGGATTGTGCAAACTTTCAATCAAAAATCTCATTACATGCATCGAATAAAGATGACACGGAAACTCAAGTAAACGAAGATGACGATGAAGAAAATATAGAAAAAATGTCCGAAGAACTTGACAAGTTTATCGAACTGTATAGAACTAAGTCAATAATCGATTATTCTAAAATTGAAACATCGAATACGGACTTATTAGACAAATCCAACAAAAATATTGTTACATTTTTTTGGCAAAATAAACTTGAAAAACTCCACGAGAAAATAATGAATGACATATTCGAAGAAAACATGGAATATAGTAACCGAAGAATTAATATTGTACACAGCAAAACTGTAAAAGATCGAAAATATTTTATTATACCATTACCGTTTGATCCCGAACGAGTAATATCACATTTGTTTCTTGTACTTTTTGCAAATAAAGATCAATTCGATGAAACAAAAATATATTGTGTCGAAAATAATCTCGAACTACCTATGCTAGAAATATTTTCTTATATTTTTGCTGACAAAGAATTAAAATTAAGAATCTGTCAAAATATAATTAAAACAGCCAGCGAAGACGAAATCCCTCAAATTTTAGATCATTACCGTTGTGGTAAAAACAATTTACATCGAGGAATAAACGAAACTGTCAGAAGAATAAAGCAGAAATACAATTGGAAGAATTTAACAAAAGATGTAGAGAAATTTGTAAAAGCATGTGAAATTTGCCAAAAAGTTAAGATTTGCAGGAAAAACTTAAGTGGGCCACTAGTCATAACAGAAACTCCAAAAACACCATTCGAAAGAATAAATATGGATATATTCGAATACCCTACTAGGAACTACGCTTTAACTATTCGTGACGAATTGACAAAATTCACGCAAGCCTATCCTTTGGAAGACAAAAAGGCAGTAACAGTAGTCAAGACACTCCTATTCTTTTTTCAACACTATGGAACACCACTAAGAATTCATTGTGACTGCGGTCGAGAATTCGAGAATGCTATAATCAAAGATCTATGCGAATTATACGACATTAAACTAACATTTTCTAGCGTTAACCATCCACAATCTAATGGATCTATAGAAAGGTTTCATGCCACACTCTCAGAAATGATTAGAGCAAATCAAGCCGAGAACCCAAACGATCATCCCTTCACTATACTTCCTTATGCAATAATATGCTATAACACAAAAAATAAAACCCACGGTCAGAGTCTCACTCGAACATTCGAAGAGTAAACACGTCGTTATCATTTCGTAGTAATTGATTTTTAATATTAATGAGTTTTTAACTATCATATTAAAACAAATTTTTGAGAAAAAAGTGGTGAAGTGTTAAAATAGTACATCACACATCATTTGTGAGTATTTAATTTACTTCATAATATTATCAACATCCACAAAAAATCAATATCTTTCCATTCACCTGTTGTGAGTGCTTATCTACCAACTGGTTGTTTTTTTTTTCTCAAATTATTGTCTGTGGTTTTTCATCGCCAGAGGCGGACTTAGCTTAAATGCTTTGGAAGAAACTCCGAAAGAAAGCAAAAAATGGATAATCTTACTCAAAAGTCTTCAAATGTCAATACTACTTCAAATAATTTCCACAGCACGGTTAAATCATACTCAGCAGCGTTAGTTAAAAATTCCACTCCATTACCAAATAGAGATCAAGCGATAGTTTTCCCATCGATAGAAGGTGGCAAAATTCAAGACTATCTCTTACAGATTGGACCAATAGTTAACCCACAAAATATAATATATTGTTCACGTATATCTAACAATCGAGTTTGCATATATTTGAGAGATAAAAAAATTGTCGACGATCTTCTTAAAAATAATGAAGCCATCACAATTAACAACACTCGTCTAGTTGCTCGGCGACTAATTACTCCATCAGAAAGATTGCTAGTATCTAATGTAAGCCCGACAATTCCTAATGAAGATATTACACGACATTTACAAAACTTAGGTTTAACACTGTTATCGCCAATGACTCCACTGAGAATTGGAGCTACTGATCCAGCTTACAGCCACATATTAAGTTTTAGAAGACAAATCTACATTTCTCCTCCTATAAATACTAACATTCCTGAATTTATTGAAATTGAACAAGATGGAGTAGTAAGCAGGTTATTTTTAACATTAGACAGCCATAATTGTTTCAAATGCAAGCAAGCAGGACATAATGCTTCACAATGTACTGTTTCTGTTTCACCAACTTTGAATACAATACCTACAGTAAGCAATACTCAATCAGGTAGCATATCTCTTGCCCAAACTTCACAAACTCCTATTGCTGGAATCACTACAACTTCTTCCAACAGCTCACAGTCATCTTCGACCCAAAATCCAGAACTGTCAAATCCACCCCTATCTCAACCTATCAATACCCCTGTGAATTCTGAGATAATGGAAAACGCCTTGGTTGACAATACAAAGTCTGATCTTTCTTTTACACAAAATATTTCACATAAACGTACTGCTTCTGCTGTTTCATCACCTACTTCTGAGGATGCCCAATTTGCAATTCCAACTTTAAAACAGAAAAAAAAGAGCAAAACAGAAAAAAAACCGGAACAAAACAAAGTTTTCAGACAATATTAAAACATTTATAGACAAACACTCTCCTTCCCTTTGTCTTAACAGTCAGCAAATTGAAAGTCTACTTGAAAATTGCTATGGATGCTCTGATGTACTAACGATTGCGAATGAATATACTTCAGACACCGTAGCTCTTATTAATATGTTGGAAGAAATACGTCCCCATTTAGAAGACAGAACAACAAAATATCGCTGCACAAAATTGAGGAAAAAATTGGAGGTACAACTTGATTTAGCCATTTTGGATACTGAAAGTGATACATCCACTTGTTAATACTGTAGTTTTTTTTTTCTTTCACTTAATCGATATATAATAATTTATGTATAATAAAATTTTACAGTGGAATATAAATAGCTTTCAAACTCGTTTACCTATGTTGCAACTATTAATCAATCAATACACACCACAAATTATTTGTCTTCAAGAAACTAATTTTAAACATTCCACGTGCATGAATCTAAAGTCCTTCAATTCATATTTTAAAAACAGAGATAATGCAAAACACGCATCAGGTGGAGTTGCAATATATGTAAAGGAACAAATAATATCCAAAGAAATTCCATTAATCACAAATCTCGAAGCCGTAGCTGTAGAAATTGGCACTACACAAAAGATCAACATATGTAATATATATATACCTCCAAATTATAACCTAGAAGAACAAGATCTTGTAAACTTAATAAATCAGGTTCCTAATCCGAAATTCATTTTGGGAGATCTAAATGGACACAATACTAACTGGGGTTCCTTTAAAACTACACACACTGGAAAAAAGATTGAAAAGATCATAAACACATTAAACCTTGCAATAATAAATGATGGTAGCAGCACACACTTAAATTTATCGACAGGGACATTTTCTTCTATAGATATCTCACTCTGTACGCCAAGTCTTCAATTAAATCACAATTGGTATGTAGAAAAAGATTTACATGGGAGTGATCACTTCCCAATTTTAATAGAAAAACACTCGATGAAACCTACGCCAGTTACACCTGAACCGAAATGGAGGCTAGATAAAGCTGATTGGCGCAGTTATCAAGAAATTATCCGTAACGGATCATCAAAAATTTGTTTAGAAAATTCAATAGACGAAATAATTCTACAGTTCAATAAACTCATAACGGAAGCAGCTCTAGAAGCGATAGGTAAAACAAAGTTTATAAAAAGAGATAAAATAACTCCCTGGTGGAATGAAGATTGTAAAGAAGCTATTAAGGAAAGTAAGAAAGCTCTTCAAAAGTACAAAAGGTACAAAAGCCTAGAAAACTTAATTAATCTTAAAGAATGTAGGGCTAAAGCCAAACTGATTACCACGAGATCTAAAAGACAATCCTGGATAAAATATGTAGAAACGATCAATAATTACACATCCTTAACAAACATATGGAGGAAAATAAAAAATATAACAGGCACTAGCTCATATCAAGGAATCGATTCATTAGAAGTAGAAAATAAATCATTAATAACAAACCATGCAGAAATCGTAGAAAAAATAGCGGAAACATTCAAGTTAACATCCACAAATTCTAACTATGATAAAGATTTCATAACATACAAAGAACAAAAAGAAACCATCCCTATTAACGTAGTAAACAACAATGAACCTATAAATGCACTTATCTCAATCAGAGAACTAAGAGAGATGGTAGTTTCTTTAAAAGACACATCCCCTGGCCCCGATGACATCCCAGCTTCTTTTTTGAAACACCTTCCTGACGAAGCAGTAGAAATATTATTAAAAATATATAATCGTATATGGACCAAACATGAATTTCCCAATTTATGGAAAACAGCCATAACTATTCCCATCTTAAAATCTAATAAGCCACAAAACAAAGCAGATTCTTATCGTCCAGTGTCTCTAACTTGTGTCATGTGTAAGCTTTTAGAAAAAATTATAAATAAACGTTTATTGTGGTGTCTGGAAACTGATTAATGAACAATCTGGATTTCGTCCTTTAAGATCGACTACCGACAATTTAGTAGATATAGAATCACATATTAATAACGCATTCTACAACAACCAAAAATGTATTGCAATTTATTTTGATTTGCACAAAGCATTTGATATGGCTTGGCATCACAAAATAATTTCAACACTGGAATCATGGGGCTATCAAGGAAATATACTTGCTTTTATTAAAAATTTTCTCCTAAATAGAAATTTCAAGGTAAAAGTAAACGGACTTCTATCTAATGTGAAATATCAAACAAATGGTACACCCCAAGGCTCGGTAATCAGCCCGACGCTTTTCCTTATAGCTATCAATGATATAATCAAATCAATGAACAAACCCATTCAAGCGAGATTGTACGCGGATGATCTTATAATATTCTTAAATGGAAACAATATACAGAGTATGGCCAAATTATTACAAGATCAACTCGATAAATTTATAGCATGGTCTAAAAGGAGTGGTTTTCAATTTGCTTCATCTAAAACTCGCTGCATCATATTCTCTAAGAGACCAAAACAGATAAAAGAAATACCTACTTTAAAACTTGGTGGTCAAACACTTGAATATGTAAACACAATTAAATATCTAGGTCTAATATTTGATCAAGCTCTAACCTGGAAGGACCACATCAAATATATATCAGCTATATGTCAAAAAAGACTAAACCTCTTGAAATGTCTTTCTGGTACGAACTGGGGAGCAGACGGTAGAACTCTACTCATACTATATAAAAATTTGATCCGCTCAAAGATCGATTATGGTTGCCACGCTTACTCGTGTGCTTCAACAACAACTCTAACAGTTTTAGACACCATTCAAAATAACGCTCTTAGAATAATAAGCGGCGCATTTAGAACAACCCCTATCTTAAGTCTTCAGGCCGAACTGGGTGAACTACCATTAGATTTACGAAGACAGGAATTAATGCTCTCTTATGCATCGAAGCGGTACTCTTTACAATATCACCAAACCAATCGCTGCTCGAATATCCAGCGCGCAAAAACCCACATTCCCTTTTACGAAAGATGCAGACGAATCATAAATGAATTAAACATTAAAGTCCCCGAAATCTATCCTAGCAAGATGCCAACTTCCCCTCCTTGGCTAATGTCTTCTCCTTACATAAATTTGGATCTATTATCAGAAAATAAAAAAGAAAGCAATTGTCATCTAATTAATTCTAAATATCAAACGTTAATTTCTCAATTTTCTTCCTTCAAAAAGTTATTCACAGATGGATCTAAAACAGAGCGTTGTGTAGCATCTGCCTTTGTAACAAATGATGAAATAAAGAAATATAAACTAGCGGAGACGAATACTATTTTAACAGGAGAACTCTTTGCAATATATAAAGCCATATGTCATGTTACAAAATGTCCTGAAACTAATTTCTTAATAATTACTGACTCATTAAGTTCTCTAGAAATCATCTCAAAAATCTATTCTTCTCATCCTGTGGCCAAACTCATTAGACAAGAATTGCATAATCTAAACCACAGAAACATTGCTTTCCTGTGGGTGCCATCTCATGTTGGAATCACGGGAAACGATTTGGCGGATAAATATGCACGAGAAGCCTTAGAGGAAACAACTATTGAATTCTATCCAAAAACTCCAGCGACAGATCTCAAATCATATTTCCACAGCAAAATAGTCAACATATGGAATAGCAGATGGTGTAAAAAACAGGCAAAACTACTTGAGATAAAACCAATATTTCAACCATGGTCTGATAGTTCCACCAATCGTTTTTCTCAGGTTATCATCACACGACTGCGGCTTGGTTATAGTCGCCTCACACATGGACATCTGATGACAAGGGATCCACAACCGGAGTGTTATGCTTGCGAGACCCCGCTAACAATAAAACACCTTCTAGTGGAGTGCCCGTTACACAGTGCGGAAAGGTGTAAATTCGGAATCCCGGAGAATTTGAGAGAACTATTCTTAAAGTGCGGTGCCAAAGTGATTATCCAATATCTTAAAGCAATAAACTATTTATACAAAATTTAATTGTTACACTGTTCAATTATTGTTATTACTTTTTCTTTTTTTTTCGCTAATAGCCTTACAGGCTGATGCGAGTTTGTAAATAAAAAAAAAAAAAAAAACCCACGGTTTCACACCATATGAACTTATATTTGGGCAAGTAAATATATTCGAGACCTGAATAATCGCATGGAATATTTTTACAAAGTAGCCAGAGCAAGAACAGGAAGACAGAAAGAAAAGGCGAAAGTAAGATTTGACGAGAATATTTCAGAACGAAGACCCGATTTTAAAATTGGTGACAAAGTTTACGTAAAAGAATTCCAAGAATTCCAAGTTTTTACAAATTCCGCAATTATCCTTAACCCCAAAACTAACCAAACCTCTAAAGTAAATTTTGACAGATTGAAACCTTATTTTGAATAATTTTCCTTTACAGATTCTATGGACTCCTTTCTATCGTCAAATCCCAAATTCTCCTCACTCCAATTAATAACACAATTGGAATATTTTTTCATGAAAAAGGAACTATACGAATATCTAACGACAAATGGACTTTACTTGTTTACAAAGAATTATTCCCTATCAAAACTACAATATCCAACAATGACAGAATTTTGGAAAACCTATTAGAAAAATTTATTAACGTGGATACACCGAGAAAACTTGCCTTTCAAGCCGAAGTACAGACACATGTTAGTCTGCTAAAACAAATCTCAAACTCCGTTAATTTAAAATATAAAGAAATAACCTCTGACACAGTACCTTATAATAAACGCCTAAAACGCGGTTTAGTAAATGGTATTGGAACAATCTGGAAATCTATTACTGGAAATTTAGACGCCTCTGATGGCGAATACTTTAATAAATGTATAAATAAGATAAATTCCGATGAAACTTAAATTGAAAATCTCCTAAAAAATCAAATATCTGTTACCACTTCAGTTATAAGAACTTTCAACACTACAATTCAAAAATTGCAAATAGACGAAGAAACTTTTAACAAAGACTTAAAAACTATCGAGACTACACTTCTGGACATTAATAATGACATCTCCTTTTACCAAGCACAATTACAAATACTAGATTTATGTGAGTCCTTAATGGAAAGCTACGTATTTTTAGAAAATTATTTAAATGATATACCTACTAAATTCTATCACATTCTCTCGCCTGCAAATTCTACATAGTTCTATTATTTCGCCCATAGACTTAATGGACGCATTAAAAGAAATCTCACAGTCATTACAAAATAACGTCTTGCCTCTACCCACTTATATGTCAAATATAGCTCAGTATATTGACATAATAAAACTGCAAGCTTATCAGCTTGATTCAAAAATTGTTTTCGTTCTCGAAATTCCGTTAGTTGATCCCGAAATATTCACCTTGTATCAATTATATTCAATACCAATATTAGATAATCAAACTGGTTTTCATCATATACTTTCAACTGTTCATAAATACATAGCGCGAGATGATGATTCAATTTCATGTCTTACCCATGGACACCGAAAAATGCAAACAAATCAGTCAAAACCAAAGAATTTGTACAGACATTCTTCCGTATCCCATAGACACAGATGCTATATGTGAAGCCCAGCTTTTGAAACCTCTCAGCAACTTACCAAAAACTTGCCAGATGTCCATGCTCTTGGCACAAGGTTACAATGTACAAGAAATTGACCGAAATTTATGGTTACTAACCATTTCCGATCCATTACCAGTAACAATCAAATGTGCAAGAAAAGACGTCACTACACAAATAATCAAAACAAATTCAATCTTAAGATTAATTCCCGAATGTATTGCATTCATCGGCAGTACCAGAATTCATGCTAGAGACCAAATTGAGAAATATACAAATATCACGTATAGAAGTCACCCAGTTAACGTACCCTACAGATGCAGTGACCATTTTGAGACAAAGAGTCACCTATCAAAATTGAAACCACTAAAACTCAGTAAGATCAACGTATATGACTTAAATATTGCACAACACAAATTGGACCAATATTCAGAAGAACTGGACCATATTATGAGCCAATCATTCATTGAGGAACATCTACCCTTATTCACTATATCAACCTTATTCCTGATTATTATCCTAGTTATCTTATACCTTTTCTGCAAATACCGAACCAAAATATTCCCAAAAATTGCAATCTCCTTGTCCCAGGATCAGCCTCCAACTTCATTACCACGCAGAAATTCCATTAGACAGAAACTTCAGGGTTAGCCTCCTTCAGAAGAAGACCCAATGTCCAACAAGAAAGCGAAGCAGAAACACCACTTACTCTGTAAAAGTCAAAGCAATGGCATTGACTTTTCACTAATAAGGGGAGCTGTTATATGAGAAAATATTAACCTTGAACTAGCTTAAGTTCGCCGACTTCAGATTTCATCATCCCATTCCCATAGAAACCGCTGAGCACGCAGTAGAACTTTTTACGAACCGTTGGCCACTATTCATGGGAACAGCGATTCAGCACTTCATACCAAACTATAAATTACCATTTTCAGATGCCGGAACCACTCTTAGCTGCAACTTCGACCAGTCCAGTTATTGTAGTCATTTTAAATTAATTTAATTTTGTACTATTATTTAATATTTAACTAGCGGACCAACTCGACATCGAGTTTTTTAAATGAAATTTTTATTTTGCGAGTAAAATTAAGAGATCAATACAAACAATATAAGCAAGAATATACATAACATTCATCAATAATAATGCAAGTAAAAAGTGTATTCACGAAATATTTCGTCGAAAACAATGTTTTTTGTTACAATGTTATCATTTAGCAGTTAATTTTGCATGCTGATCACGAATCCGGTGTCAGATTTGCTCTATCTTGACGTTTTATGCGCGTTTCGGGTCACTTCCGGTGTCGGATCGCAACCGGAAGTACATATTTAGATTCGTCTCGACGAGACCTTTCGATCCATATATACATTGTGGGGTCTAAAACTTAAAGTAAATTTTAACTTCCGGTCATCTCAAAACCGGAAGTGAATTTTTGTACCAAAAGTATATCTTGACAATCTCATACGTAATACTAATAATATTCCGAAAAATATTTTAATTATCTAATATGGTTTTTGAGTAAAGTGGTGGACAAGAAAAGGGCTTAGCGTTTTAGTATATAAGATTTGTAACAAATAAAGTTCTTTTTTAAAAAGTTAAATATACATATACATATATATATATATATATATATATATATATATATATATATATATATATATATATATATATATATATATATATATATACAGTAGACTCCCTCTATAACGAGAACTGAAATGGCAGACTAATTACCTCGTTATAAGCCGATCTCGTTATATCAGACAACAATAATACTGTGCGTGCATATGAATATGTAGTTTTCTAAAACATTAACTTCCTATAGTGAAACCATTCGGAGCAATATAAGATGCTAATAAATATTGTTTGAAAGGCATTTTTGAAAAAAAGTTGTTTACTTTTATTGTCAATGAAATACATTAAAACAAAAAAGAGTTTTTTTTATTGTCAATGATATAGGTTAAAACAAAAAATCTGTACTTGCATGTTTCCCAACAACATAATGTATAAAAAGCCCATTCTCAAGGATAACATAAACTATTGCTTCTGCAATTGGAAGAATTCTGTCATTTTTGCCTGCTTTAAATTGTTCAGTATTACTCTATCTATCATATTTTCTAAATATGTGAAACAGTTGTATTTATTGTAAAGAAGTTTATTGCGGGCGGTAGTTATATTTATTGCGGGGCCGTTTAAAAAGGTATTTATTTATCAGTTGCCAGCCGTAGTCCGTTTGAAGAGGTTTACTCTCCGGACACTGGAACTCACTTAAGCATGGGTGTATGTTACCTGAAGTAAAATCTAATTAAAATATTAAACATCATATAATATTATCAACATCATGTACAATCTTTAAAGGGTTTTTACCCAAATATTTTGGTGGCTCAGGCATGGTAACCTGTATTTTAACCTGATGATGGAACAGTTGTTCCGAAAACGTTCGTGCTTGTAATGTTGCCCTTTTAAGGGTTTTTATAAAATAAAATATACCCACATACAAAGACTAACCTCTCTTGTATTTATTTATAGCCACGTTCGGGCCAAAAACGTAAAAAAACACGTTTTTCAATTTTATTTTCTCTCGTTATAACCAAATTTGCCTCGCTATGGAGGGTTATAGTTCAATAGAAATTTTACGGGACATCTAATGTACCTCGATATAAGCGAAACCTCGTAATAACCGTGTTTGTTATAGAGGGAGTATACTGTATATATATATATATATATATATATATATATATATATATATATATATATATATATATATATATATATAGAAATGGAAAAGGATAATGCGAGAGAATAATAAAAGTAAGTAATGGCATGTCTCGCTACTGGATAAAGCTATATCTATATATATATATATATATATATATATATATATATATATATATATATATATATATATACTAGGCAAAGCGGATACTGGAATGGAGTCCAAGACATGATGCCTACCGAAGCAGAGGTCGTCCACCAACCCGTTGGACTGACGATCTAAAACGTTGTCATAGGAAATGGATGCAAGAGGCACAGGATCGAAATAGATGGAAAATTTTGAGGGAGATCTATGTCCAGCAGTGGATAAGCGAAGATTGAATGATGATGATGATGATATATATATATATATATATATATATATATATATATATATATATATATATATATATATATATATATATATATAAGTAAAAAGTAATGGCATGTCTCGTTAGAAAAGGAGCATATTAACTTGGGAAAGGATCACTACAGGAGCAATGCAACTAATTTGTGGCATTAGAGTTAGAAGACCCTGATGGTTTCCAGGGCAACAACTAGCACCAACCACGGAGGAAGCTACAGCTACCTGAGGAAAGGAATGCCAAACGTTAAAACGTTTAAAACAAATGGAAAAGGATAATTCGAGAGAATAATAAAAGTAAAAAGTAATGGCATGTCTCGCAAAACAGAAAACCAAAAATGGTATATCGATGGAAGGCAACCGTATATACGTATTTCTGACTATTGGTCGTCTTCAGTCCGGTGCAGCTAAGTTAGAAAAGGAGCATATTAACTTGGGAAAGGATCACTACATGAGAAATGCAACTAATTTGTGGCATTGAGAGTTGGCATTAGTCAGAAATACGTATATACGGTTGCCTTCCATAGATATACCATTTTTGGTTTTCTGTTTTGCGAGACATGCCATTACTTTTTACTTTTATTATTCTCTCGAATTATCCTTTTACATTTGTTTTAAACGTTTTAACGTTTGGCATTCCTTTCCCCAGGTAGCTCTAGCTTCCTCCGAGGAAGGTGTTAGTTGTTGCCCTGGAAACCATCAGGGTCTTCTAACTCTAATGCCACAAATTAGTTGCATTGCTCCTGTAGTGATCCTTTCCCAAGTTAATATGCTCCTTTTCTAACGAGACATGCCATTACTTTTTACTTATATATATATATATATATATATATATATCATCATCATCATCATCATCATCATTCAATCTTCGCTTATCCACTGCTGGACATAGATCTCCCTCATAATTTTCCATCTATTTCGATCCTGTGCCTCTTGCAGCCATTTCCTATGTTATATTAAAGCTAGTTCCTCCTAGTTAGGAAGTTAATAAGCTCCTTTTCTAACTTGGCTGCACCGTACTGAAGACGACCAATAGTCAGAAATACGTATATACGGTTGCCTTCCATCGATATACCATTTTTGGTTTTCTGTTTTGCGAGACATGCCATTGCTTTTTTACTTTTATTATTCTCTCGCATTATCATTTTCCATTTATATATATATATATATATATATATATATATATATATATATATATATATATATATATATATATATATATATATACTTTTTTAATCTGTATGGTTCATAAATTAAGCTATTGTCTAACGTTGCTGCATATCTTTTGTAAGCTAAACGATGTGCGATTTTTTTTTTGTATCTATGGATGTTTTTTGTTTATTTAATTAATTTTGTAAATGAACTGATGACGTGCATAGATTTAATACAGGAAACGTCTTCAATAAAAGGATGAAGTAGTTAATATCCTTTCTTTTATTCTCGAACTGTTGGTCGAGAACCCTCCACTATCTTAGTGAACTACATTTAGTATATATATATATATATATATATATATATATATATATATATATATATATATATATATATATATATATATATATATATATATATTGTAAAGACTACGACCGTCATTTTATATTTCTAAAGTATTCAACTAGTGAATTCAGAGGTTTAATCAGTCATTTAGGTTGGTTTCGAGTGTAATCTGCATGCAAATTAGTGTAAAGTGTAGTTAAAAAGGACCTTTATGTAAGTAAATAATCAGTTATCGGATTTTGAACTGTATTAAATTAATAGTTAGTTTTAATTGCCCTACGGATAAAAGTGAAACTTCTGAGTGGTCGAAACGAGTTGAGCTTTTTACGCTGGACGGGTGATTAAGAACGATAAACAATAATAATTATCAACAAAAATAATAAGTCTGTTATTCAGGTTTCGGTAAAACTATACAGAATTATAAAGGCTGAATTTATTTGCTGTTTTGATATTAATTGTATTTTTGTATTTACAAGTGGTAGAAGTCGAAACTGATTAGGATCGAGAATAATAGCTAAGATTTAACTGTAGAGGTAGGCGCGGCGCTTGTCGAGATTTGTAACCGTTACTTATAATATTGATATTTATAAATACTTTAATTATTTGAATAAGAAGAAAAATGGCGGATGGTAAGGTTGATGAAGATGGTAAAAGAAAAAGCAAAGAGGAGATAGATATATTTAGCAGGAGCAGAAAAGTGAGCCGAACGCCAGACAGGTCGAAACCAACAACGAATGAAACCAGCAGCCAGAACGAAATGATGGAACTAATGAGACAAATAGCAAGCGATAATAAAAAGAAAAACAATGACCTGGAAGAGATAAAAAATACAATGGGTAATATGATTGAGGAACTAAAAGAAATTAGGAAGGAAAATAGTGAATACAAATTGCAAATGAAAGAAATAATAAGAGAAAATGAAAATCTAAAGAAAGAAATGACAACGATGAAACAAAAAATAGATAAAATAGAAATAGCATTGGAAGCATGTCAGAAAGAAAAGAAGAAAAATAACCTAATTATGAGAGGCTTACCAATAGACACAATAGAAGCAGA
Organism: Diabrotica undecimpunctata; assembly: GCF_040954645.1. Lineage (NCBI taxonomy): Eukaryota > Metazoa > Arthropoda > Insecta > Coleoptera > Chrysomelidae > Diabrotica > Diabrotica undecimpunctata. Next base: position 75,413,715 of record NC_092807.1, read on the forward strand.
GCAACTGGAGAACTTCATAGAAACAAAAATGGGAGTAAAATCAGAAATAAATAGGGTACAAAAGATAAATGAAACAATGTGTGTCATCGAATGTAAAAAATTCGAAGATAAAATGAAAATACTGAAAGCCAAGGGTAAACTAAAAAACTATAAGCAACATAGAGTATATATAGAATGTGATCTAACATTAAAAGAGATAGAGATACAAAGAAATCTTAGGAAGATAGCAGCAGATGAAAAGACTAATGGGAAAAGGACAAAAATTGGATATGGTTTCATAGTTATTGAAGGCATTAAGTGGAAATGGAATCAAAAAACAAGCCAGATAGAAAAAATAACATACAATACAGAACCAACTAGTTCAAAAAACTAGCTGAAGAAAACACAATAACGGACCGAGAAACAAAACAGGCACAGAACAGGGACATGAGCAGATCTAAAGATAATAACACAAACGGGAGTAAAAACAAATTGAAGTACAACTTAAACACAGAAAAGAACAAAACAATTTGGAAAATGGCATCATGGAATGTGAGAGGTATAAATGGGAAGGAAATAGAACTGGGGGAAGAAATTAGAGATAAGAACATTGAAATAGTAGCTATAACAGAGACAAAGAAAAAAGGAAAAGGATCAATAATATTAGAAAACGGAATGTTACTAATATACAGTGGAGTGGAAGAAACGAAGAGAGCTCAGGCAGGAGTAGCGTGCATGATAAAGAAGAAGAGTATCAACAAAATAAAAAATTGGATATATTACAACGAACGTATACTAAGAGTAGACGTAGATATGGATACAGAGGAAACCAATACAAACCTAATCATATGTTATGGACCAGATGAAGACGCAACAAAAAACGAAAAGAATGAATTCTGGGACAAATTACAAGAAGTGATAAATGATTGTACAGAGAAAATTGTGATCACAGGAGACATGAACAGTAGAGTGGGGAAAGAAACAGAAAAATGGAACAATGTCATCGGACCTTATGGGGAGGACAAACTAAACAAAAATGGAAAATTACTACTCGAATTCTGTCTAGACAATAACCTGGTGATTATGAACACACACTTCCAACATAAAAAGATACACAAGATCACAAGAGAAGTCAAATCAAGAGACGAACAATCAATTATAGACTATACTATAGTGCAAAAAACAGAGAAGAACTGGATAAGAGACGTAAGGGTAAAAAGGAGTTATGAAATTGGTAGTGACCACTATCTACTAGAAACCACATTCAAAAGCAAAAGAAAAGAAATAAAAAGAAATGAGAACATAAACAGAAAACACAAAGAAATAATAAAAATTTATAAACTAAGTGAAGAAACAACGAGAATAAGATACTCAGAAGGACTAGAGAAAGAGATGGATAATGAACATGAAATAACAGAAACAATAGAAGAAGAATGGGGAAAATTTAAAAATGCGATGATAAACACAGCTAAATCAATATGTGGAACCACAAGAAATAACAATAGAGGGAAACGAACATCTTGGTGGAACGATGAAATGAAAAGAGAAATAAAAGAAAAGAAGAAATTATGGAAAGGATACATCCAAGACAAAACACAACAAAAATATGAAAATTACAAGAGACAAAGAACAAAAGTTAAAGAGATAGTTAAGAAAGAGAAAAAGAAAAGTTGGGAAAAATTCGGGGAAAAAATGGAAGAAAACAGCACAGAAAACGTAAAATTATTTTACAGAACACTGAAAAACCTAAGAAGCAACAAAGAAACGAAACTGAAACAAATAATGAACAAGGAAGGAACAATAATAAACGACGATAAGACAATAATGGAAAGATGGAGGGAACATTTTCAGCTGATACTGAATGGAAATCAAGCGAATACAATGGAGAAGGAAAGCCACAACAGGAGAGTATCCATGAGAAACACGGAAAATCCAGAAACTATAGAAAAAGAAGAACTGGAAGAAGCAATAAGAAAGATAAAGATTGGAAAAGCAGCAGGAAGCGATGAAGTAGCACCAGAAATGATGTAAATGTAAAAGCAAAAGAAAAATTGTTATACATATATAACCTAATATGGAAGAGAAAAGTAATACCCAGAGAATGGACAAATGCAGTAATTATACCTATATACAAGAAAGGAAACACAAGAGACTGTAGGAACTATAGAGGTATATCACTACTATGTGTAGCAGCAAAAGTATACGAAACCATAATAGAAAGGAAAATTAGAAAAGAAATAGAACATAAATTAGAGGATGTACAAAGTGGATTCAGGAAAGGACACAACACACAACACCATATATTCACCATGCAACAAGTAATAGAAAAAGCCTTAAAGAAAAATAAAGAAATACATCTGAGCTTTATAAACATGGAAAAAGCATTCGACTCGGTCAAAAGAAAAGATATATGGGAAAGCCTAAAGAAGAAACAAGTAAGTGAAGAACTGATAGAAGCAACAAAGAGTATATACATGAAAACAACAAATACAGTAAGAATGTTAAATATACAGTCAGAACCATTCGAAACAACCCAAGGAGTTAGACAAGGGGGAAGCCTCAGCCCAGTACTATTCATAAATGTAATAGATGAGATAGTGAAAGAATGTAAGAAAACATTCAAGAAATACTGCTTCGGTTGGAACAGAATGCAAATGATAAATGCTGAGATGTGTATATTTGCAGACGACATAGTATTAATTGCGGAAACTGCAGAAAAACTGAAATACAACTTAGAGAAATGGAACCTAGAAGCAAGCAAATACAACTTAAACGTAAACAAAGAGAAGACTCAAATAATGAAAATATCAAGGAAACAAGGGACGGAAGATCAAATAGAAGTAATGATAGACCAACAAAAAATAATACAGACAAATTCATACAAATACTTAGCAACAGTAATCAACAACAAAGGAGACATCGAGGATGATCTTAACAACAGAATGGAAAACACAGGAAAACTATTCCAAGCACTAAATAGAGGATTCCTTAATAACAAAGAAATATCAACAAAGACCAAGATGACAATATACAAAACAATATATAGACCTACAGTGACATATGGAGCAGAAAATTGGATATTAAACAAAAGACATCAGAGCAGAATTCAGGCAGCAGAGATGAAATACCTCAGAAGAACGATAGGAGTAAAAAGAACTGATAGAATCAGAAATGAAGAAATAAGAGAAAGACTCAAAATCAAACCAATACTCGAGTCAATCAAAGAGAAAAATTGGCATGGTTCGGACATCTAACCCGGATGGACAATAATAGACAAGTTAAAAGAGTGTGGGACGCCAAACCAATAGGGAAGAACAGAAGAGGAAGACCCATTAAAGAATGGAATAGTGACATCTCGCAGATACTGCAGAGTAAGGGTAAGACTTGGCAGGAAGCAACACAGATGGCATCCAATAGGAAGGAATGGAGAAAGTTCGTTAAGAGCTAGGACACCTCAGAAGACTGTCAAATATTGAAATGTAATGAATTGTATTTTAAACGGCCCAACACCTTAAGGTACAAATGGGTCTACTGATTAAGTAAGTAAGTAAAGTTAGGTTGGCAAATAAAATCAGGTTGTCATCTGTTGTATTTTAGAGAACTGATGAAGCTTTAGAAATATAAAGCGAAACGTCTTCGATAAACTTATGAAGTAGTTGACTTCTTTTTTTATTTGTCAACCTGAATGACCGATTAAACCTCTGAATTCACTAGTTGAATACTTTAGATATATATATATATATATATATATATATATATATATATATATATATATATATATATATATTATATATATATATATATATATATATATATATATATATTATATATATATTATATATATTATATATATATATATATATATATATATATATCTATATATACTGAATAGGATATTGATCGATTCATTGATTTAAAATCTCGTAAACCAATTTTTCGATCATTAGCTTTTTCCTCTTTCAAATATTTGTTAGTAAGCAACGTTATCCCATCTACTACAAATGTCAGTTTTATTTCTCTTAAATTTAGATCGATAAAATTATTTACAAACTCGAATGTCCCACATTTTCTGTTGCAGAATCTATGCCTCAAATTATCTATATAATTCCATTTGATAACTTTAGTAGTCAACCACTTTATGATTTTATTATTGAACTTTTACATGCAAAACACTATTTACTTTAGAGTTTGGAAGATATAAATTGTTAAAGGGAATGTAGTAGTGTAGTAAATGACTAACTTCCAACGACAGTTGGTTTTAAGTCATTAACTAAAACAATCCTAAAAATATGTACATATATATTTTAATTTAATTTGTACCAGATTTAAATTTAATTAACTAAATATATATTACGTTGTCTGTCATACACAAACATAATAACGGTTCAATGTTTTTGAAACTCTATTTAAATATAATTCGTGCTCATTGATACAAATTTATGTTTTTATCTGAAACAAGTAGCCATTGCACGAGGTTCTGGATTTTATCAATGATATTGCTAACAAGAATTTGTCATTTTTAAATAATGCTATCGTCCAATAAATAAGATAATAAAACCTTTTAAATACTCAAAAATCTAATCAATACGTTTTTATTGATTTATTAATTATCAGAACTGCACTTAAGAGCGTAGGCGCAAAATTTCGGGCCAATGCTTTTTAAATGCATTCATTTTTTTCGAATCCTGAGAAAACTAACAAATATTTTTGAAAAATTTAAACGCAGAATGAAAGATTACATTATTACCGAGGGCCGAAAGTCCCTTAGAATAAACAAAAAGTTTTTTTGAATGAAATATTTGAAATTAAAAATCACACTAAATTTTCTCTTTTTTTTTTCACCCCTGTAACTTATTAAAATAAACATTACAGAAGTTTTCGGGGACTTTCGGCCCTCGGTAATAATGAAATTTTTTATTCTGAGTTTAAATTTTTCAAAAATATTAGTTTTTTCAGGATTCGAAAAAAATGAATGCATTTAAAAAGCATTGGCCCGAAATTTTGCGCCTACGCTCTTAACGATACAATGTTTGTTAAAAACTGCAACTTTTTAATCAAATTAAATCAAAATTTAATTAAAATATAAATTTCATTACAATCAACTACAATTTTTAGTTAGTTTTTGACAGGTATAAAGGTTTTGTTGATCTTGTCGATTTGGCTATAAAAAAAATTATGAAAGAATATATATTAAATTTTGTTTCAACAATAAAATTAAGTTTTAAGAACTTAAAATGTTGACTGTGACATTTGGAGTGTCTACTTTGATTTTAAATATCTATCTAAGTGGTAAAAATTCTTCACAGAAGACCGATATGTTAACGACGATTCCCGTATAAGCTCCAGCACGTCAAGAACAGATAAAAACGTTGACAAAAAGAAGCACATTCGTATGAAGAATTTGGTTTATGCTATGCAATTTTGTCGAATGCTTTGAGTATGAAATGTTTAAAGGCGATTTTTGTTCTGAAACTGCTAACAAAAGAATGAGCGGATGAAAAGCATTCAGGAGCTGTTTACTAACGTACACGACGATCCGGATTTAATCCTTAAGTTCGTAACTCGTGACAAAAATGGATACACAGTTATGATATCGAAATCAAAGTCAAATCATTCCAGTGGAAGCTGCCAGAAAAGCCAAGACCTAAAAATAGTTTGACCAAGTTAGGCCAAAAGTGAATAAAATACAAAAGTTTGCATTATAATAGCTTGGTATTACAATATGGAATACTTATGGAGTTATTCATCGATTTTGTGAAGCAATATGCAAGTATCGCCCGGATTTATAGAACAAGTCATGGGTATGCACCACAAAAAGATGTCAGCTCAACTGATATTGCTTTGTTCGCGAATTTCTGTTCAATAGCAGCAGTCACCAACAAAAAGATTATGATTAATAAATATTTTTTTTAGGAAAATCATGTCACCTTTATTAACAAACCTCGTATCTTTTTTGAGTAATTTACAAAATACATAAACATATTTAATACACATCTTAATGAATGAACAATAACGCTTTCAAAAACTCACGATGGTGACTGAAAAATTCAAAAAGCTGTTTCACATTCAAAAATTCATTTAATTAAAAGAAACTTTTGTATACAAAGGATCTATATATTACTTATACTATATTTAACCCTATTCGTAAAAAAAGATTTTACTAACTAAAAGAAGATTAGAATACTGATTGCTGATAAAATGAGAAATTTGTATTTAAAATAATCCAAAACTAAAGTTTTCTTAATTTTAGCTGTAGAAAAACCTATTGTGCTGCCACGAAGAAAAAGTATATGTACATTAACAGTGTACATAATCTTCAACAAATGTTTAAGCTGCTTTTTTTTTAATCTCCAAATAATATGCAGATATAACAGCTTTTCCATTGAAGACAGTAATACTATATCAACGAATGATTTCCCAATGATAGTCCAATAAAAAATAATAACATCTTTTTTGAGCAATAGTTTTATAGTCCGCAGACTTTTCTTTTGAAACAAATGGAACACAAAATTTACAATATCCAAAACGAAACAAACCAATAAAACAATAAATATAATTTGTTTCGTGTTTCAAAACAAAATGGACTCGAACAAGAATGCATTCATCGTTCCGAGATCAAAAAATAAACCTTTAAGTACAACAACAAAATATATGTATTTACAGAAATAAATATTTAGTAATACAGGGTAATTATCATTATGGTAGTCGTTTGTACGTCTACTACATAAGATTTAGTGGAGTAATTTCAGATAATGATATTGACATTATTTAATAATATATGTATTAAATTATTTTTTTGTTGAACGTTGTAAAGAACAAATGTTTCAGATCCACAGGTTATTTGCTTTAAATGCTGTAAATAATAAGTAAAAAACTATATCATCGCCTTAGAAACTACAAAGAGGTAATGTTCTAATACCCTTTTGAGCAAATTCAATATTTTCAAATATCTTTATAATTTGAAAAAAAAAATACATCAAATAATAAACAATTATTATAAATTAATATAGTAATACACAAATTACAGAACAGAAACGATAAAATATATGTGAAATAAGAAAATGGATATTATTTGCTTTGTACCATACATAAGGTTCAGATTGAAATGAAATTTTAAATACTTTGTAAAAAGCTATGGACGCCTTTTATTTTTAGAACTCTATTATTGGTTCAAGCAGCACGTTTCAGTGCAGATAAAAATATGCAATTACCTTTGCAAATTGCAATATTTAACGAAAACAAAATAATTTTTGTATTTTTCTTGAAAGTAAATTATATATTGTTAATTGCCAAAAAAATGTTTGATCTATTATTTAAAAAATAAATGTGTTTTTGATCGAATTAGAGTAGGTGAATAAGAACAGAGGAGATAAGGTTATTTCTGGCCTATTTTCAAGATTCCTCCACTATCACAAACTACGCCTACAAACTTACAACATAACAATGATCCTGGAAAACATATATGGCGAACAATACAGCTATACCACACTGTCGCCACTAATCAATGATAATAATAGACCAAAAGAAAGGCTGAGCCGATCAATGGCAGCTGAGCCGCGTCCAACAGTCGTCGCTGCCAAATCTTCGTGTTTATCGGAAGACATCACTATTCCGCCATTATTCAGTGAGCGTACTAATTGGTACTAAGTTCACTGAACGTAGCTAAGGACGTTGCTAAGATGTTTTTTTTTTGGGGCGCTATCTTGAAAAATGAGCCAAAGTAACCTTTTCCAGCTACTAATAACTAAAGAAAGGTTTTGAAAATAATGTGAAAAATACTATAAACAATAATAATTCAAGGAAAGGATATCAAATCTTTTACAAAAGGGAGAAAATATATTTGACTAAAATTGCAAGATCATTATTGGAAAGGAATTTAAATAATCTTATCCCATAAAACACAAGAAAGATTAAACTATATATATATATATATATATATATATATATATATATATATATATATATATATATATATATATATATATAGCAAAAAATACGACCGTTGATTAAATTTAAAATATATTCAATGGTTGAATAGCAGAGGTTTTATCGGTCAATAATTGGCAAATGAAAGTCGTCAACGACTTTATTGATTTATTCGAATAAGTTTCGCTTTTATTTTTAAAAGCCTCATCAGTTCACTACAAATAAAACAGATTCTAGAATATAAGAAAACAACCAACAGGGTTCATACTTACAAAATCAATTTGTAGGGTTTTTTTATAGATGTTATAAAAACTCTACGATAACTTAACATTAAAGATTAACAACTAAACGAGAGAAACGAAACAAAAAATACAAGAAAAATTGTAAGAACACTAGTTTATTTAATTTTAACCGATGGCTTCATTTGAATGTTGGTTTAAGCTCTTTGGAGGGTCAAACCACACTGATCTTTTCGATTGTTTTCTATCAGCTCTAGGATGTCATAATTTTCACATGTGGCTTATTGACGTATATGTGTTTCTTTGGAATGCAGGGAGCAGGTACGATTCTTGAGGGAAATTAGCGAACGGAACGGGGACAGACCTTTTTTAAAAAAGGATTCATTTTTTCTTTTTCTTTAAAACACAAACAAACAAAAAAAATGGAAAGAAGAATGGGAATGAAGTTACTGTCTTGTAAGGGGTTTTTTTTATTTGTTTTGTATGATGAGAGAGTGATATAGCTGGCTCAAGTTGTCGATGTCGGTTCTCTTATTTCCGACCAAAAACTTAGAACCGACATCGACAACTTGAGCTAAATATATCACTCTCTCATCATACAAAACAAATAAAAAAACCCCTTACAAGACAGTAACTTCATTCCCATTCTTCTTTCCATTTTTTTTTGTTTGTTTTTTAAAGAAAAAGAAAAAATGAATTCTTTTTTAAAAAAGGTCTGTCCCCGTTCCGCTCGCTAATTTCCCTCAAGAATCGTACCTGCTACCTGCATTCCAAAGAAACACATGTACGTCAATAAGCCACATGTGAAAATTATGACATCCTAGAGCTGATAGAAAACAATCGAAAAGATCAGTGTGGTTTGACCCTCGAAAGAGTTTAAACCAACATTCAAATGAAGCCATCGGTTAAAATTAAATGAACAAGTGTTCTTACAGTTTTTCTTGTATTTTTCTGTTTCGTTTCTCTCGTTTAGTTGTTAATCTTTAATGTTAAGTTATCGTAGAGTTTTTATAACATCTATAAAAAAAACCCTACAAATTGATTTTGTAAGTATGAACCCTGTTGGTTGTTTACTTATATTCTAGAATCTTTTTTATTTGTAGTGAACTGATGATGCTTTTAAAAATAAAAGCGAAATGTATTCGAAGAAATCAACAAAGTAGTTGACGACTTTCATTTGCCAATTATTGACCGATAAAACCTCTGCTATTCAACCATATATATATATATATATATATATATATATATATATATATATATATATATATATATATATATATATATATATGGAAATTTTAAATTCAATAAAAACAAAAAAATTGGAATATCTCGGACATATTACACGTGGAGAGAAATACACCTTGCTCCAACTGATCATGCAGGGAAAGATCCAAGGAAAGAGAAGCATAGGGAGGCGTAGAATGTCATGGCTGCGCAACCTGAGAGAGTGGTACGGATGTACATCAAATGAACTTTTCAGAGCAGCCGTCTCAAAAGTTCGAATAGCTATGATGATTGCCGACCTCCGCCGCGGAGATGGCACTTGAAGAAGAAGATATATATATATATATATATATATATATATATATATATATATATATATATATATATATTCTAATCTTTTTGTTACATTAAGATAAGCAAATCCAAAAAACACCAGAATTATTCATGCATTGTAACATTAAAGTACTACAAAGTTTTTAGTTAAACTAAACTCCACTATTTGTGTTTGTAAATGTACCTACACAGATAATATTAATCAACCCTGCACATAAAAATAATATTTATTGTGAATAAGTTTTTTTTTATAATTATTAGTAGTTAATGTGCAAAGAATATTGGAGTTTGCATTTTTTAAATTCTTAATATCACAGATTCAAGACGTTCTTAACAAAAAACTTATCCACGTGTATTATTCTTGTTAAACATTTTAAATATTTTTTAAAAATGTGGTTTTTACTTATTAAATTGTTTTTAGAAATAACAAAGCATTAACACATACTATTCAAGAAAACATGAAAGAAATTTGTCCACAAATAAGATAAAGGACATTTCTCTATTTTTGAAAAGAATTTACCAGTCACAAAAAGATTTTTATAATAATGAGTTGTCTGTGTCTCAAAAAACCTGGTATGTATATGATACCTATAAAATGTTGTCTCAAAAATGTTATTTCTTCGATGCACCGTCGAAAAGAAAATTTGCAACATATTTCTAAGATAGCGTACGATGTAAACGTTGAATATATCGATTTAAAGCAGCAACCTCAATATATATTATTAGCTCTATTGCTACTAATTTCGTTTTTGGTATCCTAGCACAATATGTTCCATATCATTCAAGCTACAAGAAAGAAACGAAAGATAAGATAAGAAAGATAAAGGCTGTTTGAAGCATCTCAGTTTTTTATTATGTTTTTCGAAATAAACCCCAAATTGTGAAACAGATTCTTGAACTACATGAATCTAGAAACAAAAGTTCTGGTTCATAAAAATCTAATAATGAAAATATCTTCATATTATTGCTCAATTAATTATATACTGCCCATTTTTTGTGCTAGGATATCTTTAATATGGATCTCTTAACGACAGTATCAAATTTTGGATTTATAAAGTAGGTATATATTATGGCATGTTTAATCTTGGATGCAGATAAACGCCGATTTACCTTTATGTTAAACTACTTTTAGGGGGATAGTTTCTTTCGAAATCGTGTAATTTAAAAATTTGACTTATGATGTGTATAAGTTATGTTTTTGACTTCAAAAAGTTGAGCTGTAGGCTCAAAATAATGAAGCGCGCTGGAAAAACAAAAACTATTTTAAAAATAATTATAATTTAATATTTTTATTGGGAATAAGCCACTTTTACTTTAACGTTTATTTTGATGTTTCGATTTCCACTTCGGAAATCGTTCTTTACATTAAAATAATACATTAAACAAATTTTGTTGTTTAATTTGCAAAAAAATCTTCTAATAATTTAGTTTTGTCTCATTCGTTGATATTGTCAATATTTTTGAGTGGCGTTCCTGTGACTATTTTATTGGAAAATAGTTCATTCGATTAGATGAAATCAATTTTAACTTAAGTATATCCGTTAGACAAAATCATAGCATATTTCCACTTCGGAAATCGTTTTCAAAATATAAAACATTAATAAACTTTAATCAAACAAAAGGCAGATATCGAGCACAGTTTTTTATTAAATCTTGTCCAAGTACTTTCGCTCTCAGAGCATCTTCAGGGGCATTTCGTCAAAATAACACTACTGTTGTGCCAAACTTCTATTGTATATGGATGATTTAAAACTATTGGCTTCCACTCGAAGCCTCCTAGATCAGATGCTGAAAACAGAACATTTCTCTAATGATATTAGTATGCACTTCGGACTTGACAAATGCCGTGTCTTAAATATAATAAAAAAAAATGTTCAGCCCGGCGGATTCGATATGCAAAATGGCCAGAACAGAAATGATATGTATAAATACCTCGGAATAAAGCAAGCGCGGAAGATTGACCATAAGCAAATGAAAACTGAGATAACTACTGTTACTACGCATGTTCCGCGCTTAGATACTCATTTGGTATTGTTAAGTGAACAAAAACGGATATAGAAAATCTTCAGCGAAAAGTACGAACACACCTCACAAATGCACAAAAACATCATCCTCGAAGTGCAATCGAGAGAAAGACACTACCGCGGTATTTAGGAGGTCGAGGACCTATGGATATAAGTGAGCAACTTTGTCTTAGAAAACAGATTACTACTTTTGTCAATTAGAAAAACAGATTACTAATTTAAGAACTTATTTTCAGGTGCAGGCTGAGACATCTACTCAACATCGCGCGATTTGTGCAGTAGATGACACAACATCAATCAAACTGAGGGAACCAGAAATGCGCATAAACCATCCTACTAAGGAAGAAAAAATGCGCACCTGGATGGGTAAACATCTGCACGGGCGACATGCCAATGAGGTCAGTCAAGATTATGTCGACGGTATAACGTCGGACATCAGGAAAGATGTTCCCAGAAAGAGAAGGTTTATTACTAGTCATTCAAGTACAGGTTATACCAACAAAAAATTACCTTAACTTAAGTCCAAAACGACAAATGTGGGTGTCAAAAACAAGAAACAAACCGATGTGGGTGTCAAAAACAAGAAACCATTTAATATCTTACTGGGGACTGCCAGGCATTCGCTGCAACTGAATACAAGGAACGGTATGATTCAGTAGAGAAAATCCTTCATCAAGAAGTAACTATCAAACTGGGACTTCTCTAAGCAAACCATCTCACATATTATCAATACATCCCAGAGAGTATGCTTGAAAATGACAATTTCAAGCTATATTGGGACCGCACTGTGCTCACAGACCAAACAAGAGCACACAATAGACCAGATCTCGTACGAGTGAGAGAAGTAAATCTGGATAATAATAACATACATATTTTATATTGTTATAAAATAAAGTACTTATAAAATCAAAGCTTGATGATAATATTGAGAGTAAACTAAATTTAAGAGCAAATACTCACCATTGTTAAAGTTAAAATTGATTTCATGTAATCGAATGAACTATCTTCCAATAAAGTCGTCCTAGGGACGCCACTCAAAACTATTGACAATATCAATGAGTGAGACAAAACTAAATTATTAGAAGAATTTTTTGCAAATGTTTTGTATTTTGAGAACGATTTTGAAATCGAAACGTAAAAATGAACTTATTTTAAAGTAAAATTGTGGTTTATTCCCATTAAAAATAGTAAATTGTATTATGATGTCAAGAAAATATCTTCAGAATAATATTAAGTTATTTTAGTATTATATTAGCAAAGGTAACACGCTGCAATGACATCTTACTAGAGCCCTCTTAACAATGGGGATATAGCTCTGAGAATAACAAAGATGGTGGCCACTACAGTCACTGGGAATGATTGATCAATAGAAAAGAAAGCTGAGTCGACATATGTGATCATAACCGCACCTCACTCACAAATTTTTTGCAAGGTCGTTGCTATGAAGCAAACATTCACTAGGCCTATTACCTATTGTGGAGTTTCTCAGTCACCATTATAAGGCCGTGAGCTTATGACTTTAGCGGAGGTCGCCACCTTAGAAAATAATCCAGAAGTAACATTATACCTCTAATAAGTAAACAATTTTGAAAATAATGTGGATAAACTATCAATATTTATCAACTAAAGAAATAGAAGATTATCTCAATTTTCGATTTCACATTAAACTACTTATTTCCTTGTGACGTATACGAATTAAAAAGAGTCGCTTATGGTGAATTTGATTTACATTAAAACATGATGAAAATCATTCAACGCTACATATACACTTGGCCGAAGACAAAAATGGTATACTATTTAAATAATTAGTATTTGGCAATCCAGCATACCAAATGTTTGATCTTAGCAGGTCGATGCTTGGCTATCACTGCATATTTATAAATATACAATATAATCAAATTTCAATATGAAAAGATTAGTCAATTCAACACGTATTATTACTAAATATAACCAACAAAACTAAAACTAACAAAAATATCGCATACATGTTACGATGTAATGACTTAAATATTAAATAACAGTTTTAAATTTTTCTTCTCGGTTTGATCTAAGTAACTCACCTTAGAGTACAATGTTTCTTCTAAAACAAATCTAAGTCGTAACTAAGCTAAGAGAGTTTTCTTTCTAATGATGGCATCTCACTGTTTTCTTATTTTTTCAACATAATATTGTCTTTTAAGATCTTATCATATTATACAATTAAATTAGTTCGAATACAAAAGACTTTTGGGAACAGATTTCTTCTAAATATGAATCTATGTCCCGCTTTAAAACAGTGCAATTGACACCTTAATATATGCAAGAAGGGAAAAAATTGACATATTTTCTATTATTTAATCAAACAAATTATTAACCATAAACTACCGTTATTTATTGCAATTAATTTTTTAAGCTAATAATATTTTGAACATTTTTGGTTTATTTGCTAACTAAATCAAAATACCAAAATATGGTATGTTGACGTAACAAAAATGAAAAGGAAAATAATTTTAAAAAGAATATCTGCTAAAATACTACACAAATCTATTATTACCATAAAGAACTGTTTCAAATACGGTTGTATTAGATTACACAAAACCAAATTACTATATGGTATTATGATAATACCTGAACAGAAACGACTGGCGAAATAGACTGGGGAAGGTCAAGGCTCAACTAGAGCTGTAGCACCACTGATGATGATGATGATTATGATAATACCTATCTATTATAAGAAAGACTAAAGTCTTCAGATCAAAAACAAAAAATTATAACTGGCATAAATATTAGATTTTCGAAAGTTATATCAAACAGCAATAGATGATACTATTCTAATAATTGTACGATAATATGTACTATAATTGACGTTTTTCAATTACAAGATACCAACACGTTATAATTGAAGAAATCAGCTCCCATTTGTTAACAACGAATAAAAATAAGTTTTTAATAAATAAAAACTTGTTACATCTCCATCATCTTTAATAAATATGTATTATATATTTTTCCTCTTTAGTTTACATTAAATTTCTAGTATTTTACATTATTGTACAGTCTTAAATAAATAGAAAAAAATATACAAGAAAATATACCACTTTTTCGTTACAACTTAAGCGTCTCCAGCTTCTTGTAGACGTCTTCGCATTCTTCGCCTGGTAAAGGGGCGTCACCGGCGCCGATTTCGTTGATGCCTCCAGCACTGGCACCGCTCCGTCTCAAAGAACGCTTGTTGCGTTTCGTCTGAGCTTGGATAGTCACCGGGACGAAGCTCTGACCCGTAGTCGTCACATGTACCTGGGAATTTTGGGAGGGAAGGGAATCAGAATTACTTTGGGTATGGCTATTAGTTAGGAAATTATTTGTTAAGGGATAAATGGAACTGTAATTGTTTTTATTCGCTAGAGGTTCGGTATGTTTAAATCGGTCATGGTGTGTAGCAGTTCTATTATAATAATTATTGTTATTAGCGTACTTATGATTATAAATGTTTTTCGTGTTACTGTAATTAATAAATTTGAATTGTTGATTAGTCATAGGTGAGTATGGGGCAGGTGGAGGAGTGTTAACAGTAGTTCGAAAAGTTTTTTCTTCATTTTTATTTTCGTCGACACAACTTGCCGATGAGTTTGAGTCTGTGCGAAGACTAGAACGGCTAGAATGATCGTTCGACCGCCTATTTTCGTATATTCGTCTCCTCGGTTTATTACTATTATTAATTGACCTGATATCTGGGTATCCGTTAAATCGACGATATTCCGAAAAACCGTAACCGTTGTTAAAGAGAGGTTGACCGAATGAATGTGGGGGTGGTTGTTGAGGATTATATCCGACGAACTGGTTGACGTATCCATTTGTAGGATACATGGGCACGTTATTTTGATTGCTTTGAACCAGAATTTTACGTCTACGACCGCTCTGCATTGATGAATAGTCTTTTTCTTGTTGATGATCTATGGAAAGTAGTGAAACAATAGGCGTATGTGAGTTTCTATCCTCCTGAGGTTGGGAAAGAGCAGAAACAATTGTCTCTGAGGATTTATGTAGTGGTGGTTTACCTCCAACATTCACAATACTTGAATCAGACTCAACGAGAGATTGATCCAGATGTTGTGTGAAATTGTCGGAAGCTGCATGAGTTGAATTTATCGATGATCCAAGAGAAGCTTCTACATTTTCTTGAGTAAGAGTTGTAATCATGCTGCTGTAGGTTTCCTAATGTGCGAATAAATAAATTGGATTATACTGACATCTATATATTTTTATATATGCAAAAGATTATAATATATATATATATATATATATATATATATATATATATATATATATATATATATATATATATATCCATATATTTAACGTGATTATTTCGACCAAAAAACAATTTATAAATATGTTGGAAATATCGGGTATGTGGTCTATATTAAATAAAAAATCTTTGTTTTTTCTAAAGCTCAATATTTCGCCATTTATTTAATAGCTTCATCGGGAGTAACTGTAAAAAACAAACATTTCAAAACACGGACGTACACTTAGATTTACAATACTTACAGAAATTAAAAGATTATACACATAAATAAAATTGAATATTAAAATAACATTGTTGATGAAACTACATTTAATAGAATGCATGTTACTGCAAACATGCATTTTATTAAATGTACAGTTTCATCAACAATAATGTTATTTTAATATTCAATTTTATTTATGTGTATAATATTTTAATTTCTGTAAGTATTGTAAATCTATATTGATTTATAGTATCAGCAATCGGTCTGTAGGAAATGAAACTCTATTTGTTCTGTCTCAATATTTCGTCACGATTTTGTGACTTTTTCAGGAGAAAACTAAATTTATTAGAATAATTAATTATTATAATATATAAAGTATATCTTATACTTACAACTATAAGAGTAAAAATTTAAATTTTTTTAACATATCTAAATACATGACATTATAGTTTGATTTTTATTTATGAGTTATGTTAAGAAGTCACAAAATCGTGACAAAATATTGAGACAGAACAAATAGAGTTTCATTTCCTACAGACCGATTGCTTATACTATAAATCAATATTTAAAACAGTACGGTCGAAAATAATTTGAAATATATATATATATATATATATATATATATATATATATATATATATATATATATATATATATATATATATATGTATATTTAAAGAAACTAAGTTTGACAATTGAACATTGCTTCTGTTTTGATACGACCTATGTTGTTTTAATGCTGTTTATAACAATAAAAGGCATAAATAATCTTCTTGTGAAAACAACAAAAGTATATTTTAAATTATTTTATGAATAAAACAAACAACAATCAGAAGAATTATTTTTCAATAAAGGATTCCACAAGTTCTTAATGTCTGCGGCCACCTATCTCTCAGACTTCTTTATGTTTTTTATAAATACTTAGGACCATCGCCGTCGGTTAAGTTGTAAATAAAAGGTATGGAAATACTAACAAAAGAACCCTAATTGGGGATTGGCCATGAGGCTAACACCCTCGTTCCGTAAAAAATATATTGTTACGAAGGTTAAAGCTAAATATGGAGGACGGAACTTATGGAAACAACCAAAGTTCTAAAACAAAGAAAATGACCTAAAAATCTCAAGCTGGAATGTACGAACACTGTATCAAAGCGGAAGTTAAGCGTATAGTTTGTGAAGAGTTAATCAAACGCAAAGCAGATATTACAGCCATTCAGAAAGTGCGGTGGATAGGACATAATCCATCACAGCAGCCACTAATATAATATATTATACTACACCTGTTAAAAATACCACATACACGAATTCAGAACTTTCATAGTTCAAAGTAAGAGCTCAGCAAATAGTCATTGAATCCAAACCAATCAGCTACAGAATAAGTCTTCTAAAAATGACGGAAAAATTCTTCTATCTGAGTATAGTCAATGTACATTGCGCTTGGTAATCGGCCGTCGCCCTCGTTTAAAATCGTTCTTATTTAAAGTATTAGGTCTTTCTATGTAATCTCCTGGATATCCACAATTATAGAGGTGCCGACGCGGATTCAGACCTTCTCGTACGAATAAAACCACACACAATATCACGTGCAAAGAATATGAGAGATGTAAGATATACCATACGATAGAAAGATATCAACATCAAATCAATGATATATATATATATATATATATATATATATATATATATATATATATATATATATATATATATATATATTATAATAATAATAATAATTAATATTATAATAATATTAATCTTAGCTCTAAGTTTAATTGTACTAACCGCGGAAATCTTTCCGAACATATATATATATATATATATATATATATATATATATATATATATATATATATATATATATATATATATATATATAACACAGAACGCGAAGCCAATAAAAAAAAACAGGAATGGGATGAACGTAAAGAATTAGTAAACATGCATCAAATCAGATCATAGGAAGGAAAAATTTCCATATAAGCACTGGTTGGTTCAATGCAGAATATGAGCAATCCACAAAAAAGTTCTCTCAGAGGGCTCCCAGATAAGTATTCCCATATCCCAAAAGACACTCTGAAAGAACTTTTCAGTATGCACTGTCCTGAGTCTCAAACAAAATTAATTGTACTACATACATTTTAGCAGACTGGACTGGATATCATGTGTTACGATGTCCAAAATTCCCGATAAGTGTTTTCCGTATAATTTGTACTTTACGTTATTTGTTTATAATGATATTCATATTGACTGTAAATATATTTCCAACTTATGCTATTTTACTTTCCCATATTTAGCTTAATGAGATGTCTATAATGATATAAAAGCACTGTAATACTAAATCGGAGGCATTGCTGAAGTCTCTTTGACATTGTACTCGTTAGTATTGTTTTGTGAATAAAAAGTTTAAAAAAAACAAGTTTTACTCGATCGAAAACAAAATTGGCGCAGTCAGTAGGATCCAGGAATGGAAGCTGAGTAGAAGAACTGTTTTCGCCTTTGGTCTTGCCCAATTCACCTATACGCCGAGAACCGAAAAATAGAACCTCTGAACAAAAACAAGTAAGTGTTGAGCAAATATTTTCTTCGTTTTTCTTTGTTTTAACTTTTTCAAGTGAACTTTAAAGAAAATCATAGTTAAGAAACTGTTTATTTAAGGTTTTATTTTTGTCAAAATGTAAATTTTTTCTATAATAGAAAACGAATTTCCTAAATCCATATGTTTTTCATTATTTTATTACCTCCGTAAAAAGACTATTTTATATCCTTTATAAAATTTTATGAACATTAATCATTTAACTGAATCTTTAAATAATTTAAATATAAATTCCGACATGACAACAATCACTGCTGCTAAAAAAATTACAAATACCCTTCGTCCCTTCTCTGGGAGAAACGAACACTTACAATCGTTCCTAAATGCAACGGACAAATTTGTTAACAGATATAGAAACATAACAGACAATAGCCTAAGTGAATTTGTTTTCGTGGCTATATGTTTTAAAATTGTTGACGAGGCTGTAAACTTTTTGTTATGCCGCCCAGATTTAAATACTTGGCCCCAAATAAAAACTGTTCTCCATGTATTACGACAACAATTTATATATTTCGCCTCGATATACGCGAAATGCGATTTATATGCTCGATATCTGCCTTTCATTTGATTAAAGTTAATTTATATATTTAAACAAAAATAGAAATGAATCAATGACTAATGTCTTTGCACCCAGAAATTCTCATAAACCTACAGGAAGACCAGAACCAATGGCTACTTCTACTTCTAGTAGATTACCCTAAATAAGAATTGTTCACTGAACTATCAACCTATAAGAAGACCAGAGTCAATGGATACTTCACTTCTAACAGATTACCCTCAAATAGGAATTTTTCAATGAACTATCATTCATGAAGACCATAAAATCATTTTTAAAGTCGATATCTTAACAACACAAAGCTACCATTTATTTTTGAAGAATTAACAAACGTAGAAACTAAACATAATAACGACTTTGAAAACTTTTCCGACGACCAACAAAATTATTTTGATCATCAGTATAATGACCATTACACATGTAATACTAGTGAGTATAGTAAAAATCAATTTGAACAAAACTCTGTCGTGATAGAAGACGAATTAACCCAAGAAGAAAATTTTCAGGTGTTCCATCCAAATAAACGAAACATAGACCTTAATAATTTTTTGCCCAATTCATTGCCATACATCCAAATTTAAAATCCACCCCTCAAATTACTTATTGAAAGTGGGTGTCATCCATGTTTACTTCGCCCCTTTGTGGCAGAAAAATATTTTCTAAATAAAATTGATTACAATGCCAAAGAGACTTTAGCAATGACTCTGATTTAGTTTTACAGTGCTTTTATATCATTATAGCCAATAGAAATCTATTAAAAAAAGGAGGAAAAAGACAATTAAGATTTAATTTCACGTAGTGCGTCTGTGAATCAGCTTATACGTATTTCGCCCTAAAAGAGCTCTTCAGAACGGCTATTCACAGTCGCTCTGAACGTGAAAATAAATCTCTTCTGTCTTACGAAGCAACTCTAACATGGCTTCGTATGGATGCAAATAGCGACATCTAATATTAAAATCCTTAACTAATTTTCGAAACCAAATTCACATTTTTGCTTTAATCTGTGCCTTCTAAGAATTGCAAGGCAAAATAGACGTTGATAAAGATTTTATTAGAGACATGTGGAATCTAACATGTGCATTCAACAACATACCTCCTTAACTAAGCAAAAATCCTTAGCGAATTGGTTTCTAGTACTCGTACAGAGTATATAGGAATAAAAGGAAAAAGACAGTTAAGATTTGATTTCACGTATAGTGCGTCTGTGTATCCGCTTATACGTATTTCACCCTAAAAGGGCTCTTCAGAACGGCTATTCACAGTCGCTCTGAACGTGAAAATAAATCTCTTCTGTCTTAGTAAGCAACTCTAACATGGTTTCGTATGGACGCACATAGGACCTCTGATATTAAAATCCGTAAACTAATTTTCGAAACCCAATTCAGATTTTTGCTTTAATCTGTGCCTTCTAAGAATTGCAAGGCAAAACAGACGTTGATAAAGATGTTATTAGAGACATGGGGAATCTAAAAATTGCATTCCACAACATATCTCCTCAACTAAGCGAAAATCCTTAGCTTACTAGAAACCAATTTGCTAAGGATTTTTGCTTAGTTGAGGAGATATGTTGTGGAATGCCATTTTTAGATTCCCCATGTCTCTTTACATCAACATCTTTATCAACGTCTGTTTTGCCTTGTAATTCTTAGAAGGCACAGATTAAAGCAAAAATCTGAATTTGGTTTCGAAAATTAGTTTACGGATTTTAAAATAACATAATTTGGTAATATTTACAGTCATAACTATAATACTCCTATTGTCACCTGCAGCAGCAATAGCAAAGCAGAATTCAAAGCCGATATTCCCCTTTTCAATTAATTTAGATCTCTTATAGGAAACTTAAAATTCGTTATATATAATTTCCTTGATTACTTTGATGGAATAATAGGTGTACGATATCTTCGTAAACTTAGACTAAATATAGATTTGGAAAATAAAATTCTTTACAATGCCCATATAAAAATACCTCTAATGAATAGGAAACAATTTAATACCCAAAAAATATAAATTCCCCCATATACATCAACCCTAAAAAAATAAGACCAATTTATCTGATGGTGAGATTATCATTCCTGATATGTCCAACAATATAATTATAATACCTAGTTCAATTTTACAAATTAAAGATCATTCAACAGTTATAGAATTTTCTAACCCCACTTCTAAAATAATACTATTACAAATAGACGAAAACTTCTTAAATCCATTCGCCAATAAATATGAAAATAATGAATTTGAATATTTTACTAATGAAGAAGTACTACTCAAACAAATATATGAAAGAAATGAAGACTTTTACTGTTCTCTATTTAGAACAGTTCATATGAACCCTGAAGAAAAAACTGCCATACAAAATCTCCTTATTAGAATTGCATAAACCTGCATTCTCGTACGAGTCGTTAAGTGAGAAGGTCACTGCTCCGCATATCCTCTCCTGAATAACGACGGCGAGAAGTTTGAGAGCGCTTGTGCTGATGTTACAGTACACAGATTGTCCAAAGGAGAAATAGTGCACAAGTTTAATTAGTACGGGGTTTACTGGCCCCGGAATTTTCCTTTTGTTAGGCAAAACCACTTTCAGGAACAAGCGTCAGTAGGCAGTGTGCTACCGCTTCAACGGACGTTCACCGAGGAATCTTATAGCAGCGTTGGTAAACGCGTAGGTAATTATAGTCACTATCCAAAACTGTACGAGGCACGCTAGTGGAACAAGCCTTTTTTCGGGGTGTCATACCGCCCCCTGGCTTAGTGAGACTGCTAAGCACCTAGTGGTCTGTCTGCATATAAAATCTTTGCCCCTTCGATATGCCTGGCTCTACCAGGTCCGCCGTATCCACCCGGTCAGTGACTAGGTCACAGGCCGCGGCACTTGCCACAAAACCTTATGCCCTCCTTCAAGAAGACAACAGCATCATTGATATCTCTGACTTCCCAGACAACTCATATAACCCCTACTCATCTGCCAAAAAACTCATCAATCTTCAACATGAAATTCTTCAAATTGCAAACTCGTTTCAATATGAAACGCCGTGAAATCGAGAGAAATGACCCAAATCACCAAATACTGTCAGACATCGACGCCGATTTTCCTCCATTGCCATCTTCGCATAGAAAACTATCGATATTCAAAAAACCACGCTCGCAACCAACATCCAGATCTACATCTCTAAACTGATCTCAATCAGGCCCAAAAAATACCCAAACCCCCTCAACATCAGCCCCTAAAAACTCTCAAACCCAGCCCCAACCATCAACATCCAAAGCAATACCCACTCCCATCCAACCCCAAACCAACACCCAAACGTTCGCCAAAGCCATAGCAGCCCCCCATCTTCTAGACCCCGTACAAACCCAAATATCATAAATGCCATAAATAATCCAAAAACCTTCGAGTATCTAATCAAAGATATTCCTCAAGATCTCGCAAACCAAAGCATCTTCTCTCGCATCATTAACTGCATTCCAATGCTATACCAAAAAATCCATTTAGTAAAGGTATTAAGTCACGGCATCGCCCATCTACAAACTCTTCACTCAATGAATTCTGAAGAAAATTCACGAAGTCACAGGACAAACACAAATAAATGTCACAAATCGAAACCACGCTCCAACAAATCAAACCTTAAGGCCCGTCGCCTACCTCTTCCTCATAGTTAACGTAGCACACGAATACTCTGAGGATGAGCTCAAACAAATCCTAGTAGACCAAGACATCCCTATCGTCAAATTGCAGCAAAGGCTGCACAAACGGCCACAGTATCCAGGAATGCAGACAACGTTCCTTCATCTGCCCAAACTGCGGGCAAAATCATAAATCAAGCGAGTGTCCCAATCAAACTTCACCTAAATGCCCAAATTGCGGAGGCGAACATCCCGCATTTTCAAATCGATGCCCAAAACGGCACGAACAACCACAAAATTCCAATCAAGTTCAACCCCTATCGATCGAAAGATCAACTCCACCCTACGACCTATCAAAAGACCTCAAAAATATCATCAAACTTAACACAATTGTATTACTAAATATCCTACCAGAACGACGAGACCTGATCACATCTATCACCAGCTCTGTGATCGAAAAAATCTTTGGCCATACAATCGTCCTGTCTGGCCAAAACAATAAGGTCGAAATGACCTTCCACCCCAACTACTAAAAGCCTGTATATAGATTTCACAATCGGAGCAGTAAATTGCCAGGGGATCTCCAAAAAGAGACCCCAAATCAAACATATCCTGCAAAATCACAATATCCAAATTCTCGCAATCACAGACATTCTTTGTCGAAACACTCCGATCTTTGCAGGATATACAACCATCTATCGAAACCGATGTCAGGTTTCCCGAGGGAATGGTATACTTATCAAACACGGACTACCATACACACCCCACAAATTTCCCCAAAACATACCCCCTCCCAACGTGAACTTCCTGACAATAGATCTGCACCTTCCCAACAACCAAAGCCTCACGATAATCTCTTACTACAGGCATCCAGGGAGCCCGCTTTCTTTAGAACTTTTAGAGTACTTCTCCACTCTAAATAAAGCAATTCTTATGGGCGACCTGAACTGTAGACACACCCAATTCGGAGATCACTTAAGTAACCCTGAAGGCATCCGTTTTACGGAAATACTTCTATTCATCAAAATCTCCAATACTGATTACACGTTGCGTGAGCGTTACCGGTAGCGTGATGCATAGATTCGATGATCGATGCCAGATAGGCGATTCAATAACGTCCGACCATCTACCAATTCTAGTTAACACAGACATAATGTCACCCAGAACTCCAGCCTCCATCCAAACTTTGATCGCTTATTCAAACTCAACACCGAATTCATAGTAAGAACTACTCTAATGCACCAAATTCCAGAACATGATCCGATCATGAACCCTATTACTGACAGAGAAATGGAGTTATTGCCGAATCGGCAAAAATAACTCTCCCGGACCTAACAATATTGGTAGAAGGTGCCTAAAACAACTTCCAGAGAGTATCACCCCACTTCTGACAAAAACTATTAATGCATGCCTCAAAAATAGCTACTTTCCTACTCCTTGGAAGGTAGATAACACAATCATGATACCCAAACCGAGTAAACCTCGCACAAATGTGGAATCATACAGACCAATATCTTTAATCAACACTCTAGGGGAAGTCCTCGAGCTTATCCTCATGGAGAGGCTCAACGACTTTCTCGAAACCCATAATATCATCCCCCAAATTTCAGTATGGATTCCAAGCAAAAACATCAACACAAAATGCATTAATAGATTTCACTTTCACTCAAAACTCACACAATCACTAAATAATAACTCCATCACCATCGCCACTTTTCTGGATGTACAAAAAGCCTTCCACCAAGTCTGGCATGACGGACTGGTTTGGAGACTAATTGACATCAGGCTACCCCTACAATTTATAAAAATCATACATTCTTACCTTGTGAATAGGACTGTCAGAATGAGAATAAGCGATCAATTATCAACCCCATTCACTCCACGTGCTGGAGTTCCCCAAAGTTCAGTGCTAGCACCCTTATTGTATATTATATACAACAGTAACATTTCCAATCAAAACATACCAAACACCCAGCTGTACCTCTATGTAGATGACACTGCCCTCCTTACCACAGCGAATGGCTATTTTCCAGAGAGAACGTTTAGAAGAGCACAAACTCTTTTAAACAGTATCAAGGAATGGTGCAATAAGTGGAGAGTTACTCTAAACGCTGCAAAAACACAAACAATTGTGTTCCGCAGCCCTAAAACAACTTCCGGACTCATTCGCAACAGCGATGATCAATTTCCCCTGTATCTGATGGGACAAAGGCTCGCTACCAGTCTAACAGCTTCCTATCTGGGCGCCCTATTCACTAATCATCACATAAATCGAGCTAGCTCCTAGCACCACTTACAGGAACTTTTGGAAAAACACATACAAAAACTCTCATTCACACTTATAAAACATTCATTCGACCCGTTATAGAGTATAAGTCTAACTTGTATTGCCTTCTTAAAGACTATCAAAAGAAAAAACTGATCGCTGCGGAGCGCAGTATTCTGCATAGTGCTTGCAGAAAACGTTGGTATTTTCCATCCCGTGAAATCCATGATACAATAAATGTTACTCCAATAATCGAGAGAATAAAATCTCTCAACAGGAACTTGCTCTTAGAACCATGAACGGCCCCCCATCCAACACCCAAGACAACCTAAAAACTCCTGCTCTTTCCGTGGTCACGTAAAATTCCGGACGCCCAAAAACAAAAAACTTCACGTTCCATCCATTCTAATGCAGGCATACATTGACGAACTTCCGAAGGAATACGCTGAGATCCTCGAAGCTACTCCAATAGCTTATAGAACCCACCTTTAACTTCCAATTCCTTTTCCATACCCCGGACAGGGAGAGATTGGTTTTTTGCGGTTTCCCAATCTCACTACTCAACGATACCTATCCGTCCCTGAGAAAATAGCCACAACTATTTTCTCACCTGAGCCGGTAGTTACTGGAACCGTCTATCGAACTCCGACGAGGCCTGGTCGTGAGCAAAAGCGACCAGTAACAGAATTATAGCGCAATACACTAGTTCTGAAGTTGGTCGCAATCACAAAAACGGCTTAGAGGAACAATGGTAACTAGAGAACACGGTTTCAGCCTCTGCCGACTCAGACTCGCACACATTCAACACTTAAACATATTCACACAAATCACACTCACACTAATCCAACAGTGAAAGGACTGCTACCGAAGCATCCTCATCACCGGAACCCCCGGCCGACTGCAGCCGCCGTTACTTAACGGGGTCTGTGGTCGGACGGGGAAATCTAGGTGATTTGACGGAGCCAAGTAACATCGAAATGGTAGCATCCATCACTGTTGGGTTAAAGACACACACACATTCACAATGGGCAAAATGCGACAAGTCGACTCTCGAAAGCTAAGGGCCTCCATTGGGGAGCACGCTCGACAGCAAAATTACAGTGCAAGACACTGGTTTTACGATCGAGTACAAGCTCGAAAATGACACAGGGACAATAGTAACTAGAAAACCGACTCTGTCGTATCTAGCTCAAAACACACACACTCTCTCTCTGGAAAGCAAATCACAATCCATACAAGCCTTTCGCCTCTGATTCGAATAGTGACTCCATCTCAACAGCTTCCAAGATGTTCCACCAGAAGAAGAAGAACGCTAACGCCCCAGCGGGTTCCGGACTGTTTTTGCTTTTGTCTCGTCAACACATTCAACGCAAGCCTGAAGAGGATCAAACGATCCTAAACGGGTACAAACTGTTCATTCCTTTTCGAAATAAAGCTATCCTAACCCTATCCCACAAAATGAACATTGACTGACTGCATAAACCTGATCAGAAATTAACATTTATTAATAAGATTAAACATGAAATTAAAACCACAGACGAAATACCCGTACACACAAAATCGTATAGATACCCTTTTGTGCATAAAGAAGGTCCAGAAGCAAATCACTAAAATGTTGGAAGATGGTATTATTCGATCATCAGAATCGGCCCTGGAGTTCCCCTATCTGGATCGTACCAAAGAAAGCGAACGACAGCGAAAAAAAGAAATGGCGAATAGTAGTGGACTATAGAAAAATTATTGAACAAACCATAGATGACAGATACCCCTTGCAAAATATTACGGATATCCTGGATAAGCTTGGAAGATGTCAGTATTTTACAACTCTCGACTTAGATTCAGGTTTTCACCAAATTGAAATGCATTCAGACTCCATCGCTAAAACAGCATTTAACGAAGAAAACGGACATTAATCTTAGTGTGCGTTCATAACGAGGCGCCGACCCTCGATAGGACCATAGGATGGTATTATATTATCATCAAATAAATGCATTATTTTAAATGCGAGCGTTCACTGTCAGTGCTATGCTCTACACCCTTAGAATGCCGTTTGGATTAAAAACTGCTCCTGCCACCTTTTCAAGGGCTATGAACAATATTTTAAAATGTCTAAACGGTAAAGAATGTCTAGTCTACATGGACGACGATATACTATTTTCGACTTTCCTTCAAGAACATTTTAATAATTTAAAAGTATTTGACAGATTGAAAAAAGCACATCTAAAAATTCCATTATATAAATCTGAATTCCGTAAGGACTTGTCGAGTTCCTAGGATACGTCATTACCCAGATGGTATCATTACCGAATCCAAACAAAATAGTAGCAATTGAAAACTATCCCATCCCAACAAATCCAAAAGAAATAAAATCCTTTCTTGGCTTAGTTGGCTATTACCAGAAGTTTATAAAAAACTTTTCAAAACTAACCAAACCACTTAAAAACTGCCTGAAGAAAAATCAAAAGGTAGAACATATACCAGAATTTGTATTCTTTTCAGGCATTCCCTCTATTTTTTGACACAATTAAAAACAATGGAAATTATGATACATATTAAGTCATTATGATACATATTTTCGGAAAACTCATTATTTGCAATTGAATTATTCTCATTCCATTGTAATAAAACGGAAACTCAAATTAAATTAAAAATTTTAAATGTACAGATTTATTTTATTTCCGGTTCTAGTCATCAGTTTTAAAAGCAAAATAATCTGGTGAAGAGTTATGTCAAAATCATTACTTAATTAGAAATCAAACTACGTAATTTGATTTACAATTTAGTAATGATTTTAACAAAAAAAAAATAAAAAAAACACAAGTAGGATTCGAACCCTCAGCGTCTGCGTGAAAGTATGGTACTCTTACCACTAAACCATCTAGTTTCGATCATTATTAATTTAGTAACAAGAGTGTATTCGACGTCTCAAATCATAGTAAAAATTAATCTTGATCAATAATTTAATTTTGGATTAAAAAATTACTACTAATTAAACTGTTTTTATTTACATTTGCTTTGTCTTCAATCAATTTTTCCTTTATGCGAAATTAAAAAATGTTAATCGACGTCATACGTATAATTACGACCGAAGTCAACTAGCTCATAAGCTAACGTCTAAAGGTGGAAAACTATAGATAGATAGTGGTAATGTAATGTAATGCACATTATAGGTTTCTATCAATAATTTCATACCTCTACTAGTTTCATCTCTTTTTTACAGTATAGCCCAAAATAAACAGTACTGAATTTGTAATTATTTTATTGTTTTAGGAATTGACACTTTATTACGTGTTCGGTTATTATTGACACTTTATTACATGTTCTAGATGTGCTCCTCCTCGTTCAAGACAGACTTCATGCCAATGTTTCGGGTTTCTCGTCATGTTATGGAATAAGGGTTGTCTCAGGTCCGCGAAGAACACTATAACCGCATCCTTTAATTTAAAGATGGTTTGTGGTACCCGTTTAAAAAGGCAGTTTTAGCCATGCCCCAAATGTATGCGTGTGGTGGTGTAAGATCTGGAGAATGTGAAGGATAAGGAAAGTCAGTAAATCGTGAAATGAATCTGCTTGAAAAATGTCCCTGAAGAAATTGACGAATTGCTACAGCAGTATGACAAGTTGCAATGTCTTGCTGTAAAAATTGGTCTCTAAATGCCAAATTACTTCCACGACAGAATTGACGTAGATGTAATGAATGAAGCATGAAGGAATGAAGCATGTTAAAATTTGTAAGTACTCTGTTGATTAAGTGTGACTTACCTACCATTTTCTTCGATAAAGTAAGGACCAATGATTCCTTGTCACGAAACTGCACACCAGACACTTATTTTTGCACTATGTAAAGGGACTTCTTGAACTTCATCTAGTCTGGCATAGCCTAGGAGGATTTTCATACTGTAACGAAAGAATTCTGACGCAATATTTCACTCTACCGCGATAATCCCGAGAATGTAATTGTTAATGTATCTGATCACATACGAAAATGCACCCAGCTCTTTCAGGATTCTTTACAAGGAACTTCTTTTTAAGCCAAGATGCAACGCTGTCATTGTTAGGCTGGATTTCGGATTTTCCAAGATTCGCTCAAAAACACGTTCATGTTTATTGTTGTTGTTGACTATTATGGGACGCTCCGAGTTTTCTTTTCGTTCGCACAATACATTATCCGTATTTCTGAACTTTTTGATAATACTTTGTGTGAATTGATCACACACGTATCGCAAACTTGCACCATAACATCGGCCGATTCCGTATGAGCGAAAATAATGCTCCACCAGAAACACTTTCTCCTCTGTACTTAACAGCATTTTGATCAATTAGTCCTTACTAATTAATTGTTTAAGCATTACTTGACAGGTTTATACTAGTTAATTTGGGTATGACAGCGCTCACAAAGAGACACATATGTTTCAGTTTCAGTACTGTTTATTTCGGGCTATACAATATTTCACAACGTATTATAATTTCCATATTTTAAGTTATTTTGCCGGGTCTTAATACACATATCACTGTATACTAGTTGAAGAAATGGTAGAAGAAAAGTAATGGATACAAAAGTACACAGAGGACCCGAAGTAGGCAGCGACCATTACATGGTAGTAACAAAAATATGAGAAGAAATAAAAAAGAAGAAAAAGACTAGTACAGAAAACTAAAAAGCAATTAAAAAAGAGATGATAAAAACGTATAACCTAAAAATAAAGAAATGGCAAAAATATTCGAGAAAAAGTAAACGAAAAACTTAGAGCAATAAAAGAAACAGACGACCACAATGAATAAATAACCTATAGAACAACTACAAGGACCTGCTACTGGATGCAGCTAAGAAAGTTTGCAGAACAAGTAAAACGACTCAACAAAGAAACAGACAGCGTGGTGGTCCGAAGAAATAAAAAAGCAAGTAAAAGTGAAGGAAAATGCATAAAAACAATATCTGAAACAAATGAGAATAACACTAAATATAAAAATAAAAGAAAAAAGGTAAAAATATTAACAGCAGCAAAGAGAGACAATTGAGAAAACTTGGGAGAGAAAATGGAAGAAGATAGCAAAAGTAACCAAAAGCTGAACCCTGGAGATGATAAGAACACAAAAAAATCATGAAATATACAGCAATAAAAATAAAAATGGAGAATTAATAACAGAAACAAAAAAATACTTAAGAGATGGAAACACCACTCCGAAGAATTGCTAATGGATATAAATCAAGATGACTAATGAAGAACAATGTAATATATTCGAAGATAACACAAAAAACTCAATAAACGAGGAAGAACTAGAAGAAGCAATAACAATGTTGAAGTATGGAAAAGCTCCTGGAGTGATACTGTAATGTAAACATAGCAAGGAAATAAAGAAGAAAAAATTAAGGGGTAATTAGCCTAGTAAAGAGTAATAATTATTTAAGTAATTATTACATATTCCAAATTGATTAAAGAACAAATAAATTATTTAATGTAAACATTTTACATTAAACAAAGATTGAAACCTCGACCCAGTTTAAATGTATTACACGAGTCTCAAATATCAGGCCACCACGGTTGTTTAAATCACGTTTAAAAAACATAGACCTCCGCTGAAAAATAACACGGGGACTCAGTCAGCAAAAAAACAATAACGCGACCTTGGTACCACGACTTAAAATTGAGAATACGGGCTCATAAAATGTCGGAACAAGCGGGCCAGCGGGGACTAGTGGGATGTTGGCACTCTAGAGCGCCCCACGCAAGAAGTACGGGAGATCGGACGATACGCAGCCAGTGAGCGCGCTCTTTTAACTCGCCGGGATAGTGTGACGTAGAAGTGCCGGTATCTGGAGATTCGAAAGTTCGCGATAGCGCGCCGTTTTGACTTCTTAAAACTGACGGATCTCGAATCCCTGTAGGACTGGAGGCGTATTCATTAGCTAGAGCCTAAATACGCAAAGGTAACTAAGATCTATATACTAACCCAAAGTATATCTAATATACGGAATTGTCCGCCCTTTAATTCCTTGCTTTGTCTCTTCTCGTCTCCCTTCGCGCCTGATCGAAACATTATTGGTCATAACTGATATTTTGTAGTACAGTCTAATTAATACATTGTAAACTCGAAATTTGTTTTTTTGTTATTCCCGGCCGTTACAGGTAGAGACTAGAAGAGATACACATTTTCGCTTATGCAGTGCTCCGGCTTCTAACGTAAGCCCATAGCCTCTCACTCTTTGCAGGACCTGAGACCGAGAAGTCCTTAATCCCCTTCCTCCCAAAATCTCCCTACCCTCTTGTAAATCCGCGAGGGCGGAACCAGTCAGTCCAGGCTAGTGGAACCAGTAAGCCTTGCCCCGCTCGCAGGGATAAGTATCCCCTAAGAATTGTAGATGCATTGATAAGGATATTGAGACAGACGCCTTCTACAATGGTGACAGCATTTATTAGAGTGGTGACAATTTATTAGAGTAGTTTATTAGATTTATTACAGTTTCAATTCTAAATTATTAGAATACAATAACAACTCGCCTGGGGGTTATGAGAGTGAGGACTGGGTGGATTGAGTAGCTCAGAAGCCGCGTTCATGCCCACAGTCGGTCCCAAGTCCGGATAAAAGAGGAGGGTTGATGGGCCAGGTTAACATCCTACCCATGGTAAAAGAAAATAAGGCTCAAAGAACAGATATAAAGCCTCGGAACCAGACGGAACCTAAGATGACGAACCACGCAAAGAAAAGAAAAACGAGAAGGAAAAATAAGCCCACAATCAGATTAACAACATGGAACTTTCAACAACAAAGACCAAGAGATAAGAGAAGAACTGATAAATAAAATCATAGACATTTGTGCAAACCAAGAAACCAAAAAGAACGGTAAAGTTCAAATAGACTATGACCTCATGAAGAATCCTTAATTCTTATGTGTGACTTTAATACACGAATCGGAAATGAAATAGTTCCAGGAGTAAAACAAAGATTTAGTGAATTTAGTGAAAACCATGTCAACGCAAATGGAGAACTCATGGCTAATCTCTGTGCTTTTAACGAACTAAGAATCAATAATACATTTTTTGACTATAAGCTCCAGTATAAATATACATTTGAAAACTCCAGGGGGTAGAACTCTATGATTGATTTTATAGTCACTAATTGAAAAATCTACCCAAAGCAGACGCAGGGAGTGAATACAAACTAGTACTAGCAAAGATAAGAATGAAAATAACACCAAAACATTTGCTACAGGAAATCACCGAGGAAATATTCAATGTAAGATCACTGTGTAACGACTATAAAAGAGAAATACATCAAAGGAGGCTAGCATAGAAGATACAGCTGAAAAAAATAGACGACATCGAAGATATAAACGCGAGCTGGGAGAAGATTAAAAACAACATTAAAGAAGCAGCAACAGAAGCTCTAGGAAATCGCAAAGTCATACTGAACAAAAGAAACTACAACAATACACCATGGTTCAGAAAAGAAATAAAAGATAAATGTAAAGAGAAACGAAAGGCCTACATGAAGTACAAAACATCAAATACTCCAGAATCCCGAGACACCTATAGAAGAATACGAAATAAAACAAAACAGTTGGCAAGAAGAACAAAAAATGAACACTGGGAACAGTTAACAAAAAGGATGGAAACCGACTTCTACGGTACACAAAACCATATATGGAGATTCATACAAAACCAACGGAAAGAAATGGCAGAGTTGAAGGAATACAATAACATACCAGTAAACGAATGGGAAAGATACCTGCCTGACGGAACTGTTTAAAGGAAAGGAAAATAATAAGTCACACAATAACGTACCTAAATTAAGACACGAAATAGAAATCAGTTTTCAGGAAGTAGAAATAGCCATAAATTCACTTAAAAATAGAAAGGCATCAGGACCGGACGGAATAACCAACGAGCTTCTATAATACGAAGGAGAAAGTATAACCCTAGAGATGACAAAACTTATACAAAAACTAATATTGCATTGCAAGATACCAGACGCGTGGAGAAACAGCATAATGATACCAATGTCCAAGAAAAGAGATAAAGAAGACCCCAACAATTATAGAGGTATAAATCTACTGAACACCGCACTTAAGCTTACCACAAAAGTCCTAACCAACAAAATCAATAAACTAACAACTTTATCGCAGAAAAGGCCATCGACTACAATAAACCAGCATTTCTATGTTTTATGGGCCTGACAAAGGCTTTCGATCGCATCGAAGTCGAAGACGTCTTACACCTACTGTATAAAAGAAACATACCAATCAATACTATACAAACCATCGAAAACATCTACTTCCATAATCGAATATATATATATATATATATATATATATATATATATATATATATATATATATATATATATATGTGGCTAAACACCCCTTTAGGGGTTACGCCGCTTACGCTCTCTAGATCTATGTTTTGAGGTAGATCAGTCCTCATGTTCCTTATTTAATTTTCTCAGTTATTTTTCTCCATTGTGTCCTATCTCTGGTTTTTCCTTTCCACTGTCGTATGCCCGCCTTGTTGAGATCATTTACAACTTCTTGTAACCATGTAGATCTTGGTCTTCCACGTCTTCTTTTGCCAGCTGGTGTCCATTCCAATATTGAGAATATCGTCGTAGTTGATCCTGATCTCCATACGTGTCCTAGCCATTTTGCTCTTTGTTGTTTTATTTTACACACTATATCTTCCTTAATTTCTTCCAGTAGCTCAAGGTTCGTTCTTTGTCTAAATTCATTTTCATTTATTTTTATTGGTCCCAGTATTGCTCTTAGTATTTTTCTTTCTTGTATTCTAAGGTTTTCCTCTTGTTTTTTTGTCATGCTGAGGGTTTCGGCTGCATACATCATCGTCGGTCGAATTATTGTTTTGTATACCTTCATTTTCGATTTCTTACTCAATAGTTTATTTTTTAGTAATTTCTTATTTGCATGGAAGGTCTTATTTGCTGTAATAATCCTTTCTTTGATTTCTGTTTCTCTTTCTCCATTGTTTGTTATTAATATTCCCAAGTACTTAAATTTTTCGACTTCTTCAAAAATGTATTCGCCTAGTCTAACCTTTTTGTTTTCGAAGTTTTTATCAAATCTCATTATCAATCTCATAATCGAATATAGGCAAAAATAAATGGAAAACTAACAGAGTGTATACCAGTACAAAGCGGAGTCAGATATGGTGACACGTTAAGCCCACTTCTCTTTTAATATAATAATGGACGAAATAATACAAGCAGTACGTCAAGGTCATGGCTACAAAAGGGGGGACAAAGAAATACAAATATTATGTTATGCAGACGACACCGCATTAATCGCCGAGACAGAAGACGAGCTCCAAAGATTAACACACCTCTTCAATACAACAGCCAAGAAATACAATATGATAATATCAGCAGAAAACAACCAAATGTATGACAACATCTAAATACTCACTACGATGTAAAATCGAAATTGATGGAAAAGTAATAAAGCAGGAAGCACGATTTAGATATCTGGGAATAAATATAACTAGTTACGGAGTTGTTGAAGAAGAAGTACAACAACAATGCTTGAAAGCAAGTTAAGCAGCGGGATCTCTTAATGACGCAATCTGGAAGAACAAACACCCAAGACAATAAATACACAAAAACAAGAATCTATAAAGCAGCAATTAGACCTATATTAACATACATACATACAAACATACATACTTACGGCGGAGATAAGACATGACACATCTAAAACGAGACGACTACTAAAAACAACAGAGATGAAAATACTCTGATGAATATCAGGGAAAAGTCTGTTGGATAGGAAAAACATAAAAAGAGCATGCAATATAGAAGACATAAATAAATGGATGGGTGACAAAACGGAAACAGGAGTGGAACGAACACATTAGTAGAATGGCAGAAAATTGGAGTGTACGAATAGCACGAGATAAGTCACCAAGTATTGGCAGACCAAGAAAAAGATAGTGCGATAATTTAAACAATTAAGGAGGCTAATATTGAAGAAGAAACAGGCTTTAAAGCCTATATACAAGAAGGAAGAAGAAGAAGAAGTGATACAATAAGAAATTATAAAAAACATGGAGAAAACTAGATTATTAAAAATAATGAATAAAATATGTAAAAACGAAGATATACCGGATCATTGGAAAGTGTCACTAATAGTACCCATATACAAAAAAGGAGATAGGAGAGAATGTAATAACTACAGAGGATTGATGTTGCTGTGTGTACATGTATGAAACTCTTAAAAAAATCATAAACAAACAATTTAGAACAATGACAGAACACACATTAGACGAAACACAAAGTGGATTTATGTGGTAGGAGTATACATGATCATATGTTTACTTTAATGCAGATAACATAAAAAGCGTTGCAAGAGAAAAAGAAAATACACGTAGCATTCCTTGACATAGAACCAACTATGAAAAATATTAAAAGAAAAAGGAATGGATAAATTACTAAGAATGATACGAAAAAAATATACAATGAGAACAACAATGCCGTAATTAGTAATACAACATCAGACTAGCCCAACACTATTTATAATATGTATTGACGAAATTATTAGGACATGCACAATAAGATGTAAAAAACTGAATGTAGGGTTTAGAAATCTGCAGAGTAGAAATCTGGGAAGGAATCTGCTGACGATTTGGTGCTAATTACAAAAATGAAAAAGAACTTCAGAATAATTTGGAAATATGGAAACAAGTACTCACTGAAAACGGAATGAAGATACAATATTAAAAAAAAAACAAAAGTTATACAGATAGGAGAAACAAGAAAAGAACTTAATATAGCAACTGAAGGAACAAAAATAGAACAAGTTAAAACTTTTACATATTTAGGAGTAATAATAGAAGAAACAGGATCTCTAGAAGTAGAAATCAATAGCAGAGTAGAGAAAACGATACAACTGTATCATACAGTGAACAAAAAATTTATGTGCAGAAAAGAAATATCACGCAATACAAAAATTAGCAGTTTATACCTGTTCTGACTTTTGGCAGCGAACATAGATACTAACGGAAGGGCAAAAAAGCAAGGTACAGGCTATAGAGATGCAGTTTTTAAGAAGAGTTAAAATCATTACCAAAATGGATAGAATAAGGAACACATATATAACGAACGATCTGAAAATCCAGTCCACATTGGAGTTTATAGAAGAGTGACAGCTGAGTTGGTGGTGTTATTTACGCTGTATAAAGGATACCGTACCAGTGAGAAGAGTGTGGGAAGCAAAAATATTTAAAAAAAAAACAATGGGAAGACCAAGATAAACATGGGATTCAGTAATCGGGAAAATATTGGAGAGAACAGGAGTGACATGGACAGAAGCATGGTTGACAAGAAACCGCAAAGAATGGAAGAAATTTGTTAAGAAGTACACCTTACAGCATCATATAATTGTCCAGGAGTTAATGATGATATAACAAACTATATAAAAAAGTGCAGGATAAGTGAGAAATATAGACCAAATAATTTTAAAGAACCAATGATGCCTCATGACATTCCTAGACTAAGATTCAATAAAGTTGGTACAGACATTTTAGAGTATGGTTCAAAGGCATATTTAGTAATTGTAGATTATTTTTCGCATTGGTTGGACATTTCAGTATTAAAAGATAAAACCTCCAGTTCAGTAATCAACTCATTTCAAGATACCTTTAGTAGATTTGGATATCCAGAAATTTTAATTGCAGATAATCTACCATTTACCTCAGCGAAATGTAAAAATTATTATAGAGAAAAAGACATTACAATTATGACATGCACCCCACATTACCACCAGAGTAATGGACTTGCAGAAAAAGCAGTCAATATAAGCAAGCAAATTTAAAAAAAAAGCCATGAGGAAAATAATGATTTTAGAGATCTTGTAATGGAATATAATAATACCTGCATAATAAATCTCGATCCATCTCCAGCTCAAATTTTACAGAGCAGGATCCTGAGAGGACAATTACCAACTACAGCTAATAAATTAGAACCTACAATCCAGAAACAAGTATATGAGAATTTGTGCAGAGAAAAAGAAAAATTACAATTACATTATGATAAGACATCACGAAGAAAACCAGTAGAGTTTAGAAAGGGAGATAGTGTAGTAATAAGAGGTTCAAAAGATAATTATTGGCATAAAGCAATTGTATTAGAAAAGGCCAATGAACCTAGATTACCTAACCTAACTAGAGAACCTAACCTAACCTAACCTAGATCATATTGGGTGAGAAAAGAAGGTAACAATAGAATTATTAGACGGAACTCACACCAAATGAAACACTCATATACCAGAACACTTGATAAAGAATTCATTTTAGAACCCGAGTTGTACCCTGATATTCAGTCACAGAGTGTTCATAAAGATACTGCTAGCAGCCACGTAAATGATAGTGTTAATAAAATAATTGGGTGCCCAAGCCCAAATGTAAAATCAGTTCCTATGTTGAGTCATAATGTCCACCCAAATATTGAGACGACTTCTAACAGTTATAAGACCAGAGTTGGTCGTAATATAAAAACCCCTTATAGATATCGATCTTAGGGGGAAGGTGTTTAATATAATATATAGCTGTGTAACAGTGTAGCAGGGGGCTACGTTACATACACATGACATGGCTTACTTCAGGCAGTCAACAATCAACCTACATGACAGATTGACATGTTTTTGATATTGATAAGATTGTAAAAAATATAAGTTTAATTAGTA
Organism: Diabrotica undecimpunctata; assembly: GCF_040954645.1. Classification (NCBI taxonomy): domain Eukaryota; kingdom Metazoa; phylum Arthropoda; class Insecta; order Coleoptera; family Chrysomelidae; genus Diabrotica; species Diabrotica undecimpunctata. The sequence goes on from NC_092807.1 coordinate 75,451,651, forward strand.
CAATATTGTTTAACTTATAAATCCATAAAATATAAAACAACTCCCACTATGCTAAAACACTGATAGGCACCTCCAATGGAGCCGGCAGGTTGTAACGGGATTTAATTAAGCACCCAGAAATCAGACCTAAGTAACCCATTCAATTTAAAGATTTATTTGTATATAAAAATATAAATTGATATAAAAAAATCCATTGAATAATATTATTCATTGCTTATTGCTCAATGCGATTGTTTGTTTATGACATTGAAAATATCGGTGTAACTAGAACACGCGCTGACCTAGTGAAATTTGCAATGTAATCAAAAGCTTATTTAATAATATGTACAAATTATATCAGAAAAACATGAATGCATTAACAAACGCACGTGAGTTAAATACCAGAAAAACAACGGGAGTAAAATATTAAGAATTAAGAGTTAACAGTCGAAGCTAGTGTCTTCTTCTCTCTCTTATTGTACTTGAGAACCAATAAAGTAATTATGAGTATCCAGTGAGTTCGAGTTAATCAACCCCATGCAGGGGGTAAACTACCCCTAGAGTTCCACTACATGGAACTCTTGATGGAGGCAATCTAATAAATATTATATGATTATCCAACATTATTATATGGCGATCCTAGACCAGACGGAAATGGAGCAGAACAAAGAAAATAGTAATAATAAAGAATAAAGAACAAATATGTCAAACCAGATATGGTACTGAAAGTACTGCTATACATAATCACGACAGTTCTAATATAGAAGTTGGTATGGTCAGTATGGAAGGCGCACAGGAGGAATTTGAAAAGGGACATCCATCGAGACATAGTAGAAAGATCAACGGCAAATCTAGACGTTTAAAGTGGTAAATCTGTATTATCTGTTTTTATGATACTTCCTTGCACGATTTATTGCACATTTTTAGGAATGAATAATATAATACATATATTTTTTAATACGATTAGGTCACTCATTTTTAATAAGACTATATGACCTCTATTCTTATATATTGTTACGAACATGCATTCAGCGTGGCCATGTACCGGTTGAGTCTCGGGGCATCGAGAACTTTCGACAGATGTCTCGAGCGCATGAAAGGATCGACCGTTCAAACAACGAATTAGAGGTGGGACTACGCCAGAATGTTCTCGAACATAGTAACTTTAGTATATATATGTAACTATGTTATGAGTTTAGTTAGTCGATAAGAGAGTACCGAACTGTAAACTTATAAATAAATATATTTATATAAATTCGAACCGCTCGTTTTATTTAATCTCGCTACAGTTGGTGTCCGGTGTGAGATTTGAAAATAAATTCACCAGTGACTTTTGAAAAAAACTTTTGAACTTAAAAAAAAAAGTATTATTCGTCGGGAATATCCGTGTAGTTCGGTAGTGATCTTTGTACGAAAGAACATTTAAAAAATACGTGTGTGCCAGACCAAAGATGCTGCTAGTAGAACTTTCAGTAAAACAGTTGCGTGAGCAAATAGAAGAACGTGATAAAAACTGCAGTGGGTCCAAAAAGATACTCCAAGAACGACCGAAGACTGTGCTTAGCAAGAATGGAGACGACCCAGAGACATTCCAGTTTCAATCAGCAGAAGAAGCCGTTTTAACTAAAATAATTGATAATAAATTCGAGAATGTTTCCAAAAGATTCGATGAAACGTCCCAAATGATAGAAGAAACTTTTCAAATTATTAAAGAAACAGCTAGACAAAACGACGAAATATTCGAAAATATGTCTAGAAGGATCGACGAGAAATTTGAAAATGTTTCTCAAATGATGGAAGAAACTTTATATATATATATATATATATATATATATATATATATATATATATATATATACAAACAACACAGTTTATTAGGGCTCCAGTCAGTAGGTCTACTGACTGCAGCCCTAATAAACTGTGTTGTTTGTTTATATCGACGGTCAATAATATCCAGTATTTCTTATATATATATATATATATATATATATATATATATATATATATATATATATATATATATATATATATATATATATATATATATATATATATATATATATATATAAATATATATATATAATAACGGATTTATTACGGCTGTCGCCGTTTCTCCGCCCCCGATTTCCACCTTTTTCTGTCATATGCAGTTGCCTCTTCTAAGTCTCTTGCCGCCATTGCTTCATCAATATCGTTGCGCCAACTTCTCCGTGGTCGTCCTATCTTTCTTCTTTCAGGAGGGATCCATTCCAGTGTACTCTTCTAGGCCATCTGTACTCTGGCATTCTTTTAACATGGCCGAACCAGATTAATTTTCTTTCTATGTCATCATTGATATTTCGCTCCATTTTCATTTCGTTTCTTATTTGTTCGTTTCTAACTCTCTCCAGCTTCGATCTACCGCAGCTTCGTCTCAGATAATCCATTTCTGTCGTCATAAGTTTGTTTCTATTAGCTTTGGTGACGTCCCATACTTCCGAACCGTAAAGTGTAATACTTTGGACTATACTACCGTAAATATGTTTTTTGGTTTCTCGTCGAATTGTTTTTTGCCAGAGAAGAAAGTTTAAGGCACGGGTCGCTGCTCTGCCCTTGTCTATTCTTTCCCTGATTTCATCTGCGCTATTTCCCTTCTTGTTGAAAATGACTCCCAAATATTTGCAGGATTGCACGCCTTTGATTTTGTCGTCTTCCAAGACTAGATCACATATTTCATCTGTTCCCACTGAGGGATATTCACATTTTGTCATATTCATGTTTAGACCTGTCACCTCATATTCTTCTTGCAGTTTTCTTACCATATAGCTAAGATCGTAGCTGTCTTCGGCAATTACTACCTGTCATCCGCAAAGAAAAGTGTATATAGCTTGTTTTCTTCCACCGTTATTCCCATGTTTCTAAATTGTTTTACCCATTTCACTAAGGATCTGTCCAAATAGATTTTAAATAAGGTGGGTGACAGACAGCAGCCTTGTCTTAGTCCCTTTGTTGTTTGAGAAGGAGAGGTGATTTCTTGTCCCATTTTAATTCTTGCAAAGTTTTGTTCGTAATATTTTTGAGTGGCGTTAATAAGAATTGGGTTTATTTTCAAGTTACCCATTTCTATCCATAGTTGGGAGATCATCGGTACACTGTCATATGCTTTTTCCAAATCTATTAAAGCTATATGGTTTTCTCTATTTCTCTGCACTCGTTTTTCCATTGCAATTTTTAATGTGAAAATATTATCCATAGTGGAGCGTCCGGCCCTAAATCCCGCTTGTTCTTCGGGTTGTTTGTCTTTAACATCATTTCCTATCAGGTTTCGTAGTACTTTTGAGTATAGTCGGCCTATACTAAAAATTTAGGATCAATTTTTGTGCCTTTCTTGTATATTGGAGAGATATACGGTTGTCTCCATTCTTCTGGAACTTCTTCTCCGTTTAAGCATCTTTCGAATAATTTTCGGGTCATTTCAAACAGTTTTGATGATCCATACCTAATCAACTCTGGATGTATTCCGCCTGGGCCTGGAGATTTTTTTAATTTCATTCCCTTAACTGCTTCTTTCACTTGTTCTATTGATATTTCGATTCTTCCTTCTACTTCCACTTGTTCATTTGTCTGTTTAAACCTTTCTCTTCTCTCTGTTAATAAGTTCTCAAAATGCTCTACCCATGTGTTCTCTGGTATTCTATTTATTATGACTTGGTTTTTTGTCGTTGTTCTCATCGTTTTTATAGCTCTCCAGGCTTCAAAGCTCTTTGTCCCTCCTAGAGAGCATGATAACTAATACAAAAGTGCTACCACCAGTTAATACAATAGCCTTAGATCCGGTAGTGAAAGAAGAATCACCTAGAGACGAAACGACAGATAATATGAGATCACCATTTGATGGAAAGTCTTCTTGGTCCATATACCTTAGACAATTTGAAGCTATTGCGACAGCCAATAATTGGACAGCTAGTCAAACTTCACGGAGCCATCGAGTAAGAACCATCGAAGAAAGCGACGAACCAAACGATGAACGTCTGGAAGAAATGGTACGAAAAGTAGTACGTAACACGATGCCAAAGAAATGCGAGCCCAGATGTTGGAATTGTGGTGACGTAGGTCACATTCGCCGTAATTGCAAGAAAATTATACAACAGTCGGAAAACTAGAACGGGTCGACACCAATGGGTAACAGCCGACCTCAAGAAATACAGCCCCCATAGTAACTGTGAACATTACGTCCTCCGGTGGAATTCATAGCTTGTACATCGAGGGTCGTATCAATAATAAATGTAGATCGATTTTGGTAGATACAGGTACAACAAGAACTATTCCACGGCCAGAAGTAGTACGAGGCCATCTTAAATTATCGCCTGCAACAGTAAAGCTTAGAACAGCAACTGGTGAGATAATTAATACATATGGCGAGGCTAATATGTCAGTATCCATTGGCCAGACCACAGTGAAACATAGAGTATTAATTGCAGAGATCTCCGACGAGTTCATATTGGGGATGGATTTACTAAGGAAAGTTGGGGCTGTATTGAATGTCAAAGATGGAGTTCTCAAGATCAGTGGTGAAGAGTTGCCGTTCCATGAAGACAAAGAAGATGTTATCAGCTTAATAAGTACTTGTGACGTAACGATACCCGGTAATAGTGAGAAAATTTTGATGGCCAGACCTGATGGTTACTGCCGAGAGGGAAGTTTAAGGATGGTCGAAGATGTGAATAATGCCGAGTTCCTAACGGCAAAAGCTTTGGTGAGAATTCGAGATGTCGTTCCTGTAAGAGTTATGAATTTAAAGGGAACTGCTATTAAGTTAAGTAAAAGAACTTTCATCGGACAGTGTGTTCCCGTGGCTTCGATTTGTTCCATGAATACTAATGAGAAACCGTCGAAATCTAAGTATCCAAAGGAGCTTGTTGAGACGATGATTAAAACGTGCCAAAATCTTGATGATGAACGAACTAAAAAAGTGAAGTCTATGCTGATAGAATTTCAAGATGTTTTTGCCATTGATAAGAAGGATAATGATAAAACAAGCATAGTAAAGCATAAAATTAATACCGGAGACGCTCAGCCAATCAGACAACAACCTAGACGACTTCCATTTGCGAAAAGAGACGAAGCCCAAGACATCATCAAAGATATGAACAAACAAGGGGTAATTGAACCATCAAACAGTCCATGGACATCACCAGTAGTGTTAGTAAAGAAGAAAGATGGTTCAACACGTTTTTGTATTGACTACCGACAGCTCAATGCGGTAACTAAAAAAGATAGTTATCCTTTGCCCAGAATAGACGATACTTTGGATACACTTTCTGGTTCTCGTTGGTTCTCCACACTCGATCTGAAAAGTGGATATTGGCAAGTAGACATGGAGCGAGCTGATCGTGAAAAAACCGCATTCTCGATAGGATCAGGGCTTTGGCAGTTTACAGTTATGCCCTTTGGTTTATGTAATGCCCCGGCCACATTTGAAAGATTAATGGAGGCAGTTTTAAGAGCTCTAACATGGAAAACATGCCTGGTTTATTTGGATTATGTAATTGTAGTTGGAAGATCCTTCGATGAACATGCCAATAATCTGACATAAGTCTTTCAACGATTGCGGGCAGCGAATTTGAAGTTGAGTCCGAAGAAATGTCACTTGTTTCGACGAGAAGTGAAGTACTTGGGACATATTGTAGCAAGTAATGGTGTAACAGCTGATCCTGAAAAACTTGCAGCAATTAAGGATTGGTCAGTACCAAGAGATAAACACGAAATTAGAAGTTTTCTTGGCCTATGTACATATTACCGACGTTTTGTCAAAGGATTTTCCTACACCTCCAAGCCATTAACAAAGTTGACAGAAGAAGGCAAAGAATATACATGGAGCGAAGAGTGTCAAAGAGCTTTCGAATACTTACAAATGGCTCGGATCAGCGCAAAAATTTTAAGCTACCCTAGACAGGCAGGAAAATTTGTGTTGGACACCGATGCAAGCAACAGTGCAATAGGAGCTGTTCTTTCCCAAATCCAAGATGAGCAGGAGAAAGTCATCGCTTACTTCAGCAAAGTCTTGTCGAAACCAGAAAGAAACTATTGCGTTACCAGGAGAGAATTGCTAGGCGTAGTGAAGGCTTGCGAGCATTTCCATAAATACTTGTATGGCAGAAAGTTTCTTCTTCGCACGGATTACAAGAATATGATTACGAGATCGAACACAGGGCTGGAAGAGTTCATTCAAATGCTGATGCCCTTTCAAGACAGCCGTGCAGTGCAAATTGTAATCACTGTCTTAAATTAGAAAAATGACTTTGTGTCGTGTGACGAACCACCGTCATTAATGATCAATGGCAGCCTCAACAGCTACAAGACTTTCAAGCAGATGATACATGTATAAAAAGAGTATTGGATTGGATGCGTCGAAGTGAAAGACCTTCTTGGCAAGACATTAGTGCATGTAGTCCCGAAGTCAAGTGTTACTGGAGCCAATGGAATTGCCTAGTGCTGAAAGATGATCTTCTGTATAGAACCTTTGAAAACGATGATGGTACAGAAACTAAGCTTCAGTTGATTGTACCTAAAAGTAAAGTGTCAGAAGTATTGCGTCAGTTGCATGACGGTGCATCAAGTGGACACTTTGGTATTACGAAGACTCTGCAAAAGGTTCGAGAACGGTTCTATTGGGTGAACTGTAAAGATGATGTAAGAAGATGGTGCCGGAAATGTGAACTGTGTGCAACCAGTAATGGTCCAGTTGGTAAAAAGAGGGCACCCATGAAACAGTACAATGTTGGTAGTCCTATGGAAAGAGTAGCAATCGACATTGCAGGTCCACTTCCAGAGACGAATGATGGAAATAAATATATCCTGGTAGCTATGGATTATTTTACGAAATGGACTGAGGCCTACGCGATACCAAATCAAGAAGCTGCTACCGTTGCAGAGGTACTTGTTAAAGAATTCTTCAGCCGATTTGGTGTTCCTTTGGAGATCCACTCCGACCAAGGGCGAAACTTCGAGTCAACCCTTTTCCAAAACGTTTGTAAATTGATTGGTGTCAATAAGACCAGAACGACATCCCTGCATCCTCAATCAAATGGAATGGTCAAGAGGATGAACCGAACGATGGGTAAACACCTGTCCAAAGTTGTATCAGAAAGAGTTTGGACCACCACATTCATTTATTCCTAATGACCTACCGCTCGGCCATAAATGAAACTACAGGCCAGACTCCAACCTGCCTGATGTTAGGTTGTGAAGTTCGTTTGCCCTGCGACCTAGAGTTTGGCTTCAGACCTTCCGAAGAACATGTTGCAAGCTAAGATTATATCGACCGTCTGAAGTTAAGAATCAACAACATTCATGAACTTGCCCGACAACACATCCAGTTAGCCAGTGACAGAATGAAAGATCAATACGATTCTCGATGCAAGAATGAAAGCTATGAAGTAGGTGATCTTGTTTGGCTTTATAATCCACAACGTCGTCGTGGCTTGTCTCCTAAACTGCAAGGACAATGGGAGGGTCCGTATGAAATTAAAAAGAGAATAAATGACGTAATATACGGAATTAAGAAGTTGCCGAAAGGTAAACCAAAAGTAGTTCACATAAATCGTCTTGCACCATATGCTGGCTCAAATGAAACAGAAGAAGCACGAACCCTTCAGCATGAGATCAAAGATGACCGGCGACCAAGCTTTAATGAATTTATGTCAAATTACGCAAACAGAACGAGTGCTAGATTCGGCGTGGCGACAGAAGTTCAGCAGGATCTTTTTAGTGTTCCGCATAACGTCTCTCTAGCCCACTGTGTTGCCCAAGATCTTGAGATGACAGAGGAATCTCATCCGTATTTTATAAGAAATTCGGTCATTTGGACGAGTTAAAAAACCAGCAGCCTACAGTTGGAAGAGTACTGAGATTAGAAGATGGTTCTCGATCTTTGTATATGGTGACCAGGAAGTCGTATACAGACAGGGCAACCTACGAGGATATATGGCTTGCTCTAACTAATTTGAAGAAAATCGTCTGCAATTACGACATTAAGAATTTGGCCTTACCCAAGATAGGCCATGCACTAGATAATATGTACTGGAAGATTGTCAGAAGCATGCTTGAAGTGATCTTCCGCGAAACCGGCGTAGGAATTACTGTGTGTTGCATTAACCCGATGAGATCGTATCCTTCAAAGTCAGTAGACTGTTATTTCTTTCTAAGGGGTTCATGCAGAGCTGGAGAGTACTGCAGGTTCCGCCATTCTGGGCCTACATATAGAGTTGCTGATTGAGACACTCAGATCTAAGAGGGGAGCAGTGTTACGAACATGCATTCAGCGTGGCCATGTACCGGTTGCGTCTCGGGGCATCGAGAACTTTCGACAGATGTCTCGAGCGCAAGAAAGGATCGACCGTTCAAACAACGAATTAGAGGTGGGACTACGCCAGAATGTTCTCGAACATAGTAACTTTAGTATATATATATACATTTAATGAATTTAATCGTAGACAAAGAATTAAATACAACACAGAATTTCATAAAATCAAAAAAAATATGCAGAATTAAAAAACCATCTTGTGCTTTGGCAGAACATGTAATCGATAAAGACCATATTATGGATTTTGATAACATTAAAATTTTATGTAGTGAAAGTAATAAATTTAAAAGGACTTTTTTGGAAATGGTTTGTATTAGCAAAAATGATAAGAGTTTAAACAAAAGATCTGAAATTCAAAATTTAAGTAAAATTTATAATTATATTCTTTCTTTATGATTTATATATAAAACTTGTAAAATGTCATATTTAATTCTCCATATATCTATCACATTCTTTCAGACATCTGTCAAGGGTGAATAAATCTTCTTCTTTTTGTTACTAAACAAAAAAGAATGTTTAAACGAAGTTTTACTTTTGGCAATATAATTGTCAAAAATAAAAATTTTATGTTGGCATTTATGACATTGAGGCTATTTGTAATTGGTTGCTATTTGAACTTATTTATAAATTCAATTATTTTTATATTAATAAAAAAATGTTTTCAAAATTATAGAAATTTTCAGAGAAACATTTGTTAGATCAAAACATTTTTATATAAAATATTTTGAACATGTAAGCAGTGATTTTTACTTACCAAACTAATTTTTATTTGGTAAGTTAACAAAAATTGTTTTTTCTTTTTAGTTCAACCTTGTAAGTATTTTGTCTTTTTTAGCTCTTGATAATAATTGTAAACACAATTGAAAGCTCGAGAATAAAAAAATAGTTTACCAATAGCCCTATTATTGACTCCAACCCATCCAAAACAGTTATATATTTATATATATATATATATATATATATATATATATATATATATATATATATATATATATATATATATATATATATAAGAAATACTGGATATTATTGACTGTCGTTATAAACAAACAACACAGTTTATTAGGGCTGCACTCAGTAGGTTTGGCCGGGATGTTATAGAAATACTCTTTTGACTTTTAGTCGAGCTTTCGGAATTCTTTTATTCCTTCTTCAAGACACTGTAATTAGAAGAAAGTGTAAATATTTACAACAGATCTCAAATTGCCATTACAACTTACTAGCTGTTGAGATTATTTTTGTAAAGCGACGACACTCAACATTAAAACCACACATAAAATATAACATTTAAAATAATGGACAATATACATTTTAAAATTTGGTTGGAAAGTTAAAATTTTGTTAGTGACATCTTTTCATGGTGTGTTTTGACTGATCCATAGAGAACAGAAAAAAAAACAAAAATAGTGTGATTAAAAAGTAATTAGGAGTTCTTGCTATTATATTAATGAAAGTAGTATATTAAACCTGTCTTGATAGTATGCAACATGTTTTGTATGCAGGTGTACACCGTAATACAGAGCAACAACTAACACGTCCACGGAGGAAGCTAAGCTACCTGAGAGCAACCTACCTGAGAGCTAAGTTTCCAGAGCAACAACTAACTGTTGCTCTGGAAACCTCAGAGTCTTCTAAGATTATTTCCACAAATTGGTCGCATTGCTCCTGTAGTGATCCTTTCCCAAGTTAATATGCCCCTTTTCTAACTTAGCTGCACCGTACTAAAGACGACCAATAGTCAGAAATACGTATATACGGTTGTCTTCCATCTTATACACATATTTTATTATATTTTTTTCTTTGTTGCGGGCTATGTCGATACCTTTTATACTCGCATTAACCTTTTTCTTATATATATATATATATATATATATATATATATATATATATATATATATATATATATATATATATATATATATATATAACGACGACCAGGGTAGGCGCAAGAAGAATCACGACGGCCAGAGGAGACCGTTCTTTACAACGCATTTATTTACAAAATCGCTTCTTTACGGCCAGAGCAATCCAAAACTGTTTTCAATAAGCTCACGGGTGGACATTAAGCACTTCCACAGTTAACTTTGTTAACAGCAACACATTGGAAAAACCGACTTGGGTTTGCTAGAGACCACGAACATTGGATTATAGAAGATTGGAAAAATGTTTTCTTTAGTGTTGAGTCCAGGATGGTTGGCTCAGACGGTATTATCAAAACGTACAGAAGACGTGGGGAACGATATGCTTCTTGTGTTCGACGAGCACGTGTTGCTTTTGGAGGAGGCTCAGTAATGTTTTGGACAAGCTTTCCATTCGAAGGCCGTACTGATCTCGTGTTTATTGGTAGCATAGCGTTTAATGCTGACCGATACATTACCATTAACCAGGATGGTAACGCAACATCTGGAAACCATCGTTGTGCCAAAAATGAATTTACCGGCTCAAAGCCTAGATTTGAACCCGATTGAGATTGTTTGGGGCCAACTCAAACGAAGAGTAAGAAACAGAATACCTGCTCCAACAAAACGTAAGCTGTTTCGGTTGACGCTCATGGAAGAATGGGAAGCTTTTCCTCAAGACAACATCCATAATTTGATCAATTTAATTCCAAGTCGAATGAGGAGTGTAATTTAAAATAGATGTGGTAATACGGAATATTAAAAACACAGAAACAAAAAAAAAACAAAAATTTTAGGTGGATTCTTTTTAATGACGCACAGTATATATATATATATATATATATATATATATATATATATATATATATATATATATATATATATATATATATATATATATATATATTATAAAATAAAGTTTTATTTTGAGGTTGCAGTCATTAATAGGGCAGGAAAGTGAAACTCTTTGTTCTTTATCAAGCTTTCGCAAAATTTATTTGCTTCTTCAGGATATGCTAAAATATGGTATCAGTAAATACAATGAAATTAGAATTAAATAGCATTGTATAAATATATATATATATATATATATATATATATATATATATATATATATATATATATATATATATATATATATTAACGGTAAAAAACATTGATGTTTTTAGTATTCTTTACAATATAATTAAGAACATGCTAGTTGTGCTTCATTTTAATTCGAATTTAGTTGGGTTGTAATACGTTGTGCTGAATGTTCAAATGCGTTTTATAATAAGTTTATTAAGTGTTTTTCCTTTAAAATGAACCAGCAGCAGCAAGAAATTCGAAATTTGTCAGATATTGACTGTATTAGAATCGTTACTCTTCGCGAAGGATACCGACAAGTTGAACTCGTTGAACGGTTTAATGTCACTCAGTTAACCACTTCAAGAGTCTTAACACGTTACTGTTACTGGAAGTTACTGGAAGTAACTAGAGAAAACCCGGTCAAAATGGTAGAAGGGTTACAACTCCTAGACAAGACCGGTTTTTGACACTTCGTTTATTAGAGACAAAAGTTTGTTACCAGTTCTTATCTACAAAATGAATTTTTGGATCGTTATACCTTTAGAATCAATCAAAATACGATAAAAAGAAGACTTGACGCAAACGACCTGGGACCCACTGGAAAATTATTTTCCAGAGATGATAGAGGGCAAAGATTGCATTTTGATCGTGAACATGTTGTTTGGAATAATGACGATTGGGGAAAATATTGTTCGCCGATGGATCCAGGAACTGTCTTTTTTCCTGGCAGGTGGCTGGCGGAACAGAGTGTACAGAAGGCCTGGGGAACGCTACGCACAGTTTAACACTGTAGGAACTGTACAATATGGTGGCGGCTCGGTAATGGTGTGAGGTGGTATTAATTTGGAGGCTCGTACGGAGTTAGAATACATCACGGGCGGCTTACATCACAGGTAAATTACAGACATTTTAGAAGAGCATGTCGTGCCATTTGCACCATTTATTGGGGACAATTTTATGCTTATGCAAGATAATGCCAGGCCACACATTGCAAGAATTGTGCAGCAATATCGTCAGGAGGTTGGGATTCCTGCCATGGTTTGGATTGAAGTCCCGACCTCAACCCAATAGAACAAGAACATTATAGGGAGACGACTACGACAACTACCTAACGCACCAAACGCATTAGATTAACAGTTTTTGCGATTAGTCGAAATTTGGGATTAAATTTATCAAGATGAAATAAGAACGATAATTCTCACTATGAGTGATCGTTGTCAAGCAATAATAAATGTCAGAGGATACAATACTCGTTACTAGTTTAATTTTCTTGAACTTTTTAATTTTTTTAAATTTTGTCATTTATTTATGATGTTAGGTAGTATTATTGCAATTCATTTTTCGCAAAAAAAAGTTTTTTATTTCAGATACTCTCTAAAAGCAACCTTAAAGAACAAAAAATTAAACAAAATTTTTTTCATTATGACTGAAATTATAATTTTAAAATTATGTGTTAATTTTGGCGCGCAGTTTAAAATCAATTTAAAAATTGATGTTATCATATAATATAATGCAACACCAGTTGTTGGTAAAAAATCTTACTAAAAGTGGGATTCCTACCACGGATTGGAACCAATTTTTTTCAGTATTTACTTTTATCATAATACAATATTTGCAAAAGTTTCGTTAAGATTCCCGTTTTACTAAGTGCTGCACTTTCAATATCACACATTATTTACATACCCAATGTATCTTTTATTTTCATATAATTTAACTCCGTTTCTTTAAATTTGATGTATTGTATATACGTGTATATTATGTAATATCAGAATTTTGTTTACCTCCGCATAAGTTCCACTAGCGCTTAGATCGAAGGCATCAGCGTATAATGGCGGACCTTCCAAAGTAGCTCCGTAGATTGGTAAGTTGTAGTAGACGGGATCTCCTGAATTATAGGTAGGTACCTGTAAACACAAAATTACAATACATCGTCAATTTGAAGTTATTTAAACAGCATCATATGTAGTATCATCGAGCTAGTATTAGTTTATATAATATTGTTTTCCAATATCATTTTAATTCTTGTAATGATGTTATAACATGAAAAGAAGTCCCAAACTAATGTTATGAAACTAAACATTTTTTCCAAAATTAATTGGGTAGTTAATCTTTTCAAAAGGTCTTTTTTATTGCATTTAAGATCTTTTAAAAGCTAAACGCGAAATTAAATATGATTGTCAGTGAATCATTTTTAAAGTCCTAAACATTTGGAGCATCGTGCAGTAGCCAAGCATCGTGCAGTAGCCACTATATCATGAGTACAGAGTAAAAAATAAATGGTAAAACCGGTATATGAGGGATTATGTAAAAGAAATTCAGATATGTTAATATAGGATGTCGCAGCATTGTGTGGAGATTTGACAAAAATATCAGTTCGTACAGTTTTTCGAATAATTCAAGGTTACACAAAACTTAAAAAATGGATTGACAAAGGACGTATAAAAAAGTAATGGAGAATATTCTTTTTCTTTTGTGTGTATACAAAAGAGACATCATCTCAATCGTGTAGCATGTTGAAATTCCTTAAACTATTTAATATTTAAGTGTAAAAATTATTCTAGTACGCTCCTGGGCTGTATATAAATTTTGGTGTCTTTGTGTACACATGCCCCACTACCCAAGAAAGAATTCGGCGATGAAGTTAAATATAATTATTTTATTGATTTGTACGCGTTAGTTTTAAACTGGAAATGTTTCAAGGTTATTTTGCGATATTGTTTGTAGAGTCTGACGGGAATTTTGGGTTAGCGGAGAAGAGAGACGGTAGCCCCGACCGGTATTAGATTGAGGTCGAGGGGAATTGAAGTCAGCTTGGAAGATTTGGTCAAACGGAACGATCGATGTTATGTAGTGATTAGAAGCCGGCAAAATTTGTTGAAAATAGTGGAATTTTACTCTGTGTAATATATCAAATTTGGAAGAGTAACCACTATGTTCTAAGAGTTTTGTGTCAAATACAACAAATTTAAAAGGTAAATAAGATGGTTCCAGTTTTTTGAAGAAGCCGTTTCCAGGCTGTATACAGTGCCGTCCGTGTCAACCTCACTTATTTGTCCCTGGTCGTTTTTCCAAACCATTGAAGCAGTTTTTTTGTTGGTGTTCAGAGATTTCCCATCCAGTTCTACCCTCAGAAATTTTGATAAATCCAGTTTTCATCCCCAGAAGTTTCAGTGCGTTTTAAGTAAAATCAAGGTATTTTTTTTTGTTTTAAACTGTTTTAAACAAGTAAAAATAGACATTTTTTTAATATAAATAATAATTGCTTTCATTAAAATTTAAAAATATTGTAATAATTAAAATTGTAAGCTGTAGGGCGTGGTCTTAGCTGTCATTTTATTTAATCTGTTTTTAAATTTGGCGTTGACATATGATAGCTTAGTTTGATTTTTTTTACATTAGTTTGTTTTGTTTTTGAAAAGGGTTAATCTCGGTACACAATTTATTTAAAAAAGATAATTTTTCCTGGTAATGATTTATTTCTGCCACAGTTTATAGTCCAGTAACATTTGTAAGTTTTGTAGCAACGGATTTTGTAAACAAATAGGACATATGTAAGTTTTTTCTTCTTTATAATTTTGGTATAAATCTCTGTAACTATTAATATAGTATTTTTTGTGCCATCTGTATTTTGTAACTGTTTGTGTTGAGATAATAATAAATGTTTAATTTATTTCTCTGAACCATTTTGTCTTTTTATTTTAGAAAAGTCTCCTAACCCCTGTTGTGTTTCTTTTTTTAGGAAGGAAGAGCCTTTTTTCCTTTATCCAGCAAGACTAGGATTCTTCGAAGCGGCGTCCTTATTTTAAATAGCTAGAGGCCTTTCTTGTTGTTTTTTTAACCCATTTGTCTAGAAGATTCATGTAAGTATTTGCCCCAATCCGACCCCTTGCCATTCAACTTATGCACGATCCCAGCTCTCCAAATAAGCCCTGAGTGCCGTTCGCACAATCGTTTATTTTGCTTGCCCTATCTCCACCCCAGTAACTTCTGTCCCAATTTTTAACCCCCTATAATTATACCCTATGTGGTAGGCAAAATATTTCGTTACAATCGATCGGATTCATATTCTCCATCCCACTTTGTTTTGTGCACTAGTGAAGCTTTGTGTAGACCATGGCCAATAATTCGTCTGAATTGATGTACCCAGTGGACAAATTGGGGTTAAATGCCCAATTTGTTGATAAATAGATTGGTCCCAATGACCTTTGTGGACTGTAATTATTCACCAACGCTTTTGTTCAATATCACACACCATAAAGAGGTGGTAAAATGTTTATCTAATCCTTTAAGTAAGATTAAAATAATAGATGAGTTAATTAAGTACAGGTTTAATTATCCCAAAACAGCATACAAAATTAAAAATATTAAACTAAAAAAGAGAACCCAGCTACTAAATTTAGGAATATTACTAATTTGGACAAATTAAAAGTCTATTGATTATTAGATAAATTCAGAGTCTATGGATGTAAAACTATTTTAAAATGTTTATTAAAAAGTTATGTTATATCTACCAGTTCTATTGTACACCACGATGGCTACTGGATATTCATCGAACTCGAAGCAAATCTGCTGTGGTTTTAAAACTTTGGGACACGGCTTTGGAAAACCGACAGAGAAGGAGGCAATAGAAGTAATAAGCGCCCTGAAAATTTAACAGCAGTGCAGGAAAAAGAGGAGTGCTAGCAGAAATATTAAACGTAGGAGGAGATATACTGCAGTAAATGATAGCTCGACTTATTATAAAAATATCATCGTCATAAGTGGCTCGACAATCCGTTGTGGATCTTGGCCTGCTCACAAAGAAGTCGCCACTCCTGTCGATTCCTGGCAACTTCCCTCCATCTTCTAACCCCTAGAATCTGTAGGTCTTCTTCCACATCATCAATCCATCTCATTCGTGGTCGTCCTCTGCTTCTTGTGCCCTATTATAAAAATATGGGGAAACGAAAAAATACCAGAGTAATGGAACCCAGCACTCATCTCCCCAATTCACAAGTGTAACGGGGTTTAATTAGGCATCCAGAAATCAGATCTAAGTAACCCAATTCAGTTTAAAAATTTAAAATCCTTTTAATAATATTATTCATTGCTTATTGCTCAATGCGATTTTTTGTTTATGGCATTGAAAATATCGGTGTAACTACAACACGCGCTAACATAGTGAAATTTGCAATGTAATCAAAAGCTTATTTAATAATGTGTACAAATTATATTAGAAAAACATGAATGTATAAACAAACGCACGTGAGTTAAATACCCGGAAAATAACGGGAGTAGATCATTAAGAATTAAGAGTTAACAGTCGAAGTTATAGTTGGACAATTTTCAATTAAAGGTGACTTATCTACAAATTTAACTGAGAGATAACGGCAATAATTCTAAATATCAGGAGTAAAATTTTACTGGGGTCGTTTTTATTGTGTATGCTTCGCCAATGTAAATAAGTGAAATGTAAGAATAATTTTATAAAATTTGCACCCGTAACAATATAAATTTTGCATACCGGTGTGTTTTTCGAGAGTATAGTTGGACCAGTTCAGTTAAATACTTTGAAACATCGGTAACCTTATCAACATTTCGTTGGGCTATATATTTACGTCCTTGGAAAAAATAGGAATGAGAGACATATTTTATTCGTTTTACATCCTTATATGTGCATAGGCGGGGTGGGGTGTGTTCTGTTTCTTGTGCATGTGACTTTGTTTTATATTTTTATTAAATAGACTTTATTATTATTTATTTATTAATTTTAAAATAGTTTTTGAGGTAAGTAAACAACGAATAAATAGCAGAATATTATGATTGGTGTTTATTCTTTTTATAGCATTAAGATGGATGCCGCAGCGGCTCCAAGTAATGTACAAAGAAAGCGGAAGTTTATGTCGGTAGAAGAAAAGCAGATTATCTGTAGAGTTTTTTTTTTTATTATTATAACTAATAAATTAACAATCAGAATAAAACAATGTATTCTATAAGTTAATGTGATGAGTTTAGGTCCTGTCCCTTGGTCCTGGCGTGATGTGGTCCCCTCCAGTGAGAGAATCACGGGTCCATGTTACTGGTCTATTGGCCAACGTCGCTTTAGTCTTCTGATAATTCGATGTTGAGGTATTGCGGAAATTAATGGATTGGAGTGTGTGTTCACTTTTTGAATGTATTGTAATTTCTTTTGCTGGTATACTTCTTCCACTGTTGAGATATTGAGATCCTCATAGATTCTTTGGTTGGTTACGTACCAGGGTGCATCAACAATTGCTCTTAAGATTTTTGATTGGCATCTTTCCATAATAGCAATATTAGATTTACTACTACAGCCCCATAGCTCTATGCCATATGTCCATATTGGTTTGATAACTGTTTTATAAATTAGAATTTTATTATTTATTGACAGCTTGGAGTTTTTTCCAATTAACCAATTGATTTCTTTTTGTCTTAGTTGTATTTGTTTTCTTTTTTTTTTGGTGATGTGTTCTTTCCAACACAGGGTTTGGTCCAGGTGTAGCCCTAGGTATTTGGTTGTTTTAGTCCTGGGTATTTCCTCATTGTTGATATATATTGGTGGTGGTGTTTCTCGTCGTAAAGTAAAAGTTACGTGGGTTGACTTGTTTTCATTTATTTTTATTTTCCATTGTTTTAGCCAGTTTTCAAGCTCATACAAATAGTCTTGGAGTTGTTGTGTAGCTATGTTAATGTGTTTGTGGCTTGTAAGTACTACTGTGTCATCTGCAAATGTGCCAATTGTTACGTTATGTGATGTTGGTAGATCAGACGTATATAATATATATAATAAAGGTCCCAGGACGCTTCCCTGTGGAATTCCCGCCTTAATGGGATGCGTTTTGGATATTTCTCCATTTACTTTTGTTCTAAACTGTCGGTTTTCCAAGTATGATGTAAGTATTCGAAAGAATATTGGTAATATTTGTTTAATTTTATAAAGAAGTCCTTTATGCCAAACCTTATCAAAAGCTTGACGTACACCTAGTGATACCATTGGGCAATATTCCTTTTCTTCTAATGCGGAATTGATTTTATGGGTTATTCGGTGGCATTGCTGGATAGTTGAGTGTTCTCGTCGAAATCCAAACTGATAATTTGGTATCCAATCTGCGCCTGTAAAGTCTGGATCTATTCTTTTTATTAAAAGTTTTTCTAGTAATTTGGAAAATGTTGACAACAGACTGATAGGTCGATAGGATGAGACTTCACTTGGATCTTTTCCTGGTTTTGGGAATAATAGTATTTCTGCAATTTTTAGATTGTTAGGCCAATAATTACATCTTAATATTGCGTTAAATATATATGTAAGGATTACTATACCCTTTTTTGGTAATTCTTTTAGCATTTTTGGTGTTATTAGGTCAATTCCTGGTGAATTTTTGATATTTAGTCTTAAGATTTCTTCTTTAAGTTCTTTGGGTGTTGTTAATTTTATTGGATTTACTGATGGTTGTTCTGAGTTTAAATAATTAATAATTTCTTGATCTTCTTCATTGTTGTGTGGTTGGAATACTGTTGCTAAATGTTCAGCAAATAATTCTGATTTTTCTTTATCGCTTCTTGCCCATTGGTTCTGTGTGTCTGTGGTTTTTCTTACTGGTGGGGATATTGCTTGAGGTTTTAAGGATGATTTGATTGGTTTCCATATTGAATGGTCGTATCTATTAAGTTGTGTTACATATTTTTTGACTGACTCTTCTCTTGCAATTTTTAGTTGTGTTTTTAATTTATTGGTTAAGCGATTGTAAAACGTTTTATCCGCTGGATTCCGACTTTGTTGCCATTTGGCTCTTGCTCTTCTTTTTTCAGCAATGAGCTTTTTAATTTCTAATGGAATATTTATTCTTTTCTCGATTTTATTTTTATCTGCATCGTTCGGTGTCGCTTCTTTTGCAGCGTTTTGCAATAAAGTTATAAGGTTGTTTGTAGCTGCTTCTATTTCTGAAGGGCTTTTTAGTCTTACATTTAGTTTAATGTTTTCATCCAGATAATTTCTGTAAAGGTTCCAATCTGTTCTAGGTCCATGCAGTTTTGGAGTAGGTTGTTTGTTAATAACGCATGTGCTAATTGTTGCAATAATTGGTGAATGATCTGAAGATAGATCATAACTTGGAACTATGTCCATAAAGGTGTTAGATATTCCTTTTATGATGCAAAAATCTAAGAGGTCTGGTCTTTTTTTGGGGTCCGTTGGCCAGTACGTTGGTGTTCCTGTTGATAAATATGAGTATTTATTTTCTTGCATTAAGCTATAGAGCTCTCTTCCCTTTGTTGTTATTAATCTTGATCCCCAGTAAGTGTGTTTACTATTAAAGTCACCAGCTGCGATAAATTTTGGACCTAGAGTATTGAAGAAGGATCCGAAATCGTTTTTTTTAATATTGTGCTTTGGAGGGCAATATACTGCTGCTATTGTTATTTCGTAAGGTAATGAGCACACTTTAATTACTGTAGCTTGGATACAGTCTGTTATATAACTTTCCATCATGAAATGTTTAATTGATTGTTTGATCAAGATTGCTGTACCTCCATGGGCTGTCTTGTCTGGGTGGTTAGTATGGTACGTTAGATAATGAGGTATTTTAAAATACGATTTGTCTGTAAAATGTGTCTCACTTATTAATAATATATCTATAAAATTTTGTTGTAGAAATATTATCACCTCGTCCTTATGATTCAGCAGGCCATTGGCGTTCCATTCAGCTATTCGTAAAAAGAATTTTATTTGCATACGAGTTTACTTAGCATGTTTATTACCATGCTGTTTTGTTGCAAGATTTGATTAAACATGGCTTTGAATTCTTCTAAAAACTTCATAAGAATAGTGTTTGAATCTTGGTTATCTGAAGGAGCAGCAGGAGGTTGTCTATTACTCGCTGCATTAGCATAGCTTACATTTGGTCTTACTATATTGGGTATAAAGTTTCTGTTACGTGCTTGCGACATATTTTGGTGATGATTATATGTAGTTTGTGCTATATTTTTATTTCTATTTAAATTACGATAATATTCGCATCCTTTATAGTTAGCTGGGTGATCTCCTCCACATAAAGCACACGTAGCTGGTGTGTTCTTGTTCTTTTTACAACTGTTTGTACTGTGCTGCCCTCCACATTTCACACAGACATATGGTCTATTGCAATATGTTTTTGAATGGCCATATAATTGACATCTCATACATTGGATGATATTTTTGTTTTTTATGGGTGGTTCAATTTGTATATTGCAGTGTTGTAATTTCTGAATTTTATAAATATCTTGGTTATTGTCTGATGGTTCAAGGTCAACAAAGAACATATTTACCGGCTCTTTTGTAATCCTATGTTTAGCATTAATGATGTTTCTTACCTTGTGACCCAGTTTTGTCAGTTCTTCTTTGATGTCTTCTGTTGCATGTGAATAGTGAAGGTATTTAATTACGACTCTATAGGCCCTTTCTTCCTTTGGTTGATATGTGTGATGAATAATGTTGTTCTCTCTCATATATCTTGATAATTTTCTGTATATTTCTGGATCGCTACAAATTATTTTGACTGTATTATTTGCCATAGTCCTGGTTTCGTATTGTTCAGCTTCAGCTATTTCTGTAAATTTTTTTCCTCATTTCTGGGAAGTCGCTTACACCGTAAACAAATATTGGTGGTGGTTTAGGTTTTCTTGGCGCTGTTTCATTTTGATTGGTTTCATTTTCTTGGGTATCCGTTAGTGTATTATATTTGTTCGATAGTGTAATGGTATCATCTTCTTTGTCTGTTTCTACATTTGATCTGATTTTTCTGCGTTTTGTAGTTTTAACTACTTGCCATGAGTTTTTTGTTGACATATTTGCACTTTCTGGTTCGTCATCGCTTGTTGATGACATTCTGTAGTATTGCTGGCTATTTCTGTTATTTATATTGCTGTTGTGTGGCGCGTTTTGTTGATTTATATATTGTTCTTGATTGGGCGGAAATATCATATTCGTTGAAGAATTGGTGGTTGGTTGATTTATTTGCATATTGTACATACCTGGTGTTTGTGATGAGATTTGTGGATAACCCTGTATATTGTTGATTTGTGATTGACCCTGTGTGTTGTTTGGAATCTGCAATTGTGGGTAACAATTCATTTGGTTTGATGGATACTGGATTGGTACTGGCTGGCTGTTTACATTTTGCATTTGTTGGCTAACTATGTAGTTGTCGAATCCTGGTCCATTCCCCGTTGGAAACATTATAAATAAATTACTGAATTGTTTTTAAATTTAATTTGATGAGTTTATTGTTTTTAAGTCTATTACTAATTGATTGCTTTTTAATCACTTAACATTTACTTATCTGTTCAATTCGATAAAACCGGTCGCACGTTGATAACGGAGAACCACCTAACGTCCGCTCGGTTTAGAGTATCGATGTGAACTGATCTGTAGAGTGTATGAAGATTTAAAAAATACACTTCGTACAGTAGAAGTTGTAGCTCAGTGTTCATTTTTAACGGGAGTATCCATGTCGACAATGGAATGCATTGTACGTGAAAAAAAAAGGTGACTGGGATTGTGCAAGCTCCAAAAGTACATTGTCGTGGTAGAAAAAAAAATTGAATTGGACGAGTACCAGAAAAAATTTGTACGTTCTACTATTCATTCTTTCTTTTTTGAGAATAAAGCGCCAACCCTCGAATCCATTAGGACAAATGTAATGGAGAATGGTTTGATTCCAAGAATGAGCAAAAAGACTTTAAGGATAATAATAAAAGAAGATTTAAAATTTATATATGCCAAACGATCCCGTAAATCTGTATTAATAGAAAGAGAAGATATAGTCTCATGACGACGAAGATATCTTCGCTCTATTAGAGAGGTTCGTTCTGCCCACAAAAAGATTTATTATCTGGACGAAACGTGGACAAATGCTGGTCACACAGTATCTAAGATCTGGCAAGATACTACTATAACAAGTTATCGTCAAGCATTTGTGGATGGTTTATCAACAGGGCTACGAGGACCAATGGGTAAAGGGCAACGACTGATTGTCGTCCATATAGGTAGTGAGAGTGGCTTTTTAGATGATAGTGCACTAATTTTTTATCTAAGAAAACGGGGGATTATCGTGAAGACATGGACGCCCAACGTTTTGAAAAATGGTTTGAATCCCTTCTTTCACGAGTCGAGCCAAATTCGATAATAGTGAAGGATAACGCTTCTTATCATAGTGGATTAGTACAACATCTGACAACTATGGCCACCAGAAAAGCAGATATGCAGAGTTGGTTAGGACAAAGAGGAATTCCATTTTCCGAGAACATGGTTAAAGCTGAGCTTATAAGTGTAATTAGACAGCATCGTGACAGATATCGCCAGCATGTTGTAGATAGAATGGCTCGTGCTAAAGGCATCACTATTTTGAGACTTCCTCCTTACCATGGCGAGTTAAACCCGATAGAATTAATCTGGTCTCAAATAAAGAGTTACATAGCTCGTGAAAACGTGACATAAAATTTCTGATATCCAACGTTTGTTAGAACTAGCAATGGAACGGATACGGAAAGAAGATTAGGCTAATGCCGTAGCTCATGTGATCAAGGAAGAAGAGAAAATGTGGAAATTGGACGGGATGGTAGACACTGTTTCCGACAAAATAATAATAAACTTAAGTGTGATTGGAGATTCCTCATCGGACGAGTCGCTGGATTCCGAAACTTCATAAGCATAGCTTAGGTAATTATTTCTTTGCTTTGTAGTTATCCTTTTATACAAATGGAATATAATAATTATTTTGCAAAGTTTTCGGTTTTTTGAAGTATTGTATTAGGCACAATATAATAACAATAAAATTTTACTTTATTTTGTTAGAAAATTATAAGATAAAGTTAAAGCGACGTACAAAGACCGCTTTGCCATTTAATGCTGATAACTTTATTACTAGTCGACCAAGTAAGCGAAGATACCTTTTACAACATCTTTATGTATAACATTTTACTGCTATGTTATGTCAATCGGCCCTGCTTAACAAGTTATAGATTTATTTTATTGAAATAGGACCTACGGAATATAATATATCGTATTCATACAGTGAATTTATTATTTATTTCCATTTTTATTTATTTTTATTTTAATGATTTTTGTTTAATTTTTGTGACGTATAATGTAGGTTTACCAACTAAACAAAGTTAAACATTTGCAAGAACATATTGTTACTAGAAAAATTAGGTTCCATCCACATATAACATTGAAAAATGATTTATGTTATCTAAATTACTGTTATGGACAATGAAATACAGTCGCGATATCTGTGAATATCGTATTACTATCAAATTAATATTTGTCATCATATATTACATTTAATTTATATTTAAATGGGAATAAGCCACAATTAAAGGTTAAAATACGTTTATTGACGTTTCAATTTCCACTTCGGAAATCACTAATGTTTGTATTTTGAGAACGATTTCCGAAGTGGAAATTAAAACGTCAATAAACGTATTTTAACCTTTAATTGTGGCTTATTCCCATTTAAATATAAATTAATTTAAAATGCCACAAGAAAATAGCTTCAGAACAATATTACATTTATGTTGACGGTTAAAAATTAAATGATCTGGTATTATTTAAAAATGCACAATCCTCAATATTTTGCAATCTCAGTGTTTAATTTATTGTTGTTATATGATATTATATATATATATATATATATATATATATATATATATATATATATATATATATATATATATATATATATATATATATATATATTTTTTTTTAGTGGATTTTCTTGGGCTTAGGTTCATAAAAAAATTTGATTTGATACTAAGACATTTTCATATATTTTTTCGACGTTTCGGCAGGAAATCCATGCCTTTTTCAAGAAGTAATATTGACTAAAAAAACATTTTATGACAGACATAATACGGTTTAAAAGTTAAACTTTTGACTTACCAAGCATGTAAAAATTCGGTACTAACAAGTAGACGTCACAATTAAAATAATATTAAAAACATAGGACATACCCACTAAGTCACTACATGTAAAATGTATTTTAAATCTAATGTGTTGTTTATTGAAGTTAGTTTATCGTTTAAACAACCAGTTATTTTAACATCATAGGCGTTCTGAGATTGTCTCTTTATGTGTTTTTAAATTAAGTTAAAATATGTATATTTTGTTCAAATTTTTGACATATTTTTTATCATTTATTGCATTATTATTTTTTTTATTTGTATAGACTCTAGAAGCTCTCTCTTCTTCCTGTTGGGTTCACTTTTTAGGATCTTGGTTTTCTCAAAATCAAATTTATGTTTTTTTTTTCGTTTTCATGTTTTGTGAGGGCGGTTGAGTTTTTTTTTGTCATATTTGTGGGAACGTATTCTTGAGTTAAGTAGCTGACTGGTTTGTCCAATATAAACTCCATCACAATTCGAACAGGGAATTTCATATACAACATGCGATCTTTTTAATAGAGGGGTTTGTTTTTAATCTTGTAAAATTCTTTTTCAAAAGATTGTGCCCTTTATGAGCAATCGTAATATTATGTTTGGGCAGAAGATTTGCAATTTATTCTGATAATCCTTTTATATAGGGAAGAGACATATAGTTTTTCTTTACCTTGTTGGTTTCATTGTTATTATTGTTATTGTAAAATTTATGCAGTCGCGATTTGAAAGTGTTGTCGATAAGGTGGTGTGGGTATGAATTAAGTGTTAGTGCTGTTTTTGCTTTTTTAATGGCCTGAGGTCTATTGATAGGATCGGATAATCTAATAGCTCTATCGGCGAGTCCGATAACTACTGATTTCTTTTGAGACAGGGGATGATGAGAGTTGAAATTCAGATATCTCGACGACCAGGTTTTTTTTGGTGTACCATGAAGTAGTTATAGTGCTGTTTTCTCTATGTAAGGTCAGGTCCAGAAAATTAATTTGATAATTTTTTTTTAATTTCTAATGTGAATTTTAGTTTTTGGTGAAAGTTATTGAATTCATTTAGTAAAATATCCATTTTATCCTCTGGTGCTGCGCTCAAGCAGTCATCTATATAGCGATAGAAAAAAGGTATATCAAAATCTATTTTATTTAAAACAATTTCCTCTAGATGCTCTAAAACTAATTGAGCGATGGCACTGGATATGCTAGCACCCATAGCACATCCATCTGTTTGTTGGAAGATTTTGTTTTTATATAGGAAATAGGTTGACTTTAATGTTGTTTCGACTGCTAGCAGAAATTCTTCTAGAGGGATGTCTGTGAACGCTTTGATTTCATTCCACTTTTTTTTAATAATGTCTTTCGCTAAAGCTATTGGAATATTGGTGTATAAAGATACCACATCGAGAGAAACTAATTTATAATTTGGAGGTAAATGTATATTTTTGAGTTTTAATTTCAGGTGATCAGCGCCTATTAAATAGTGTGGATTTTTATTTATTACGTTGGAAATAATGTTCTTCAAATATTTTGAAAGGTTTTCAAAAGGAGACTGAATGCATGAAACAATAGGTCGCAGCGGCACACCCTCTTTATGTGTTTTGAGTAGACCGTATATTTTTGGAATTACAGCATTATATATCTTCAGGGAATTAGCAGTGTTTGGTGAGATGTAGCACATTTTTTCCCATCTGTCGACTAATTCGTTATTTCTTTTTTGGAAAATATTCGTAGGATCATTTTTCATTTCACGGTATGTTGTATTGTCATTCAATAGAGAATCCATTTTACTGTCATAGTCTTCGGACTCCATAATAACAGTCTTGTTAGTTTTGTCAGGTTTCAGAACAACTAAATTGGGGTTCTCGTTTAAAAAAGCTTTTGTCTTTTTAATTTTCTTTTGTATTGTTTTGTTTTCAAAAGGTTATTTGTTTTTGTTTTTAAAGTTTGTCAAAATGTTACAACATTTAGTTCTGATATCATCCTGTACATTGTACTTAAGTTAGAAATTGAACTCTCAATTGAACAAATAATTTCTGATGTTGGGATATTATTTTTATTACGGATGGGAACTGCAAAATTATCTCCTAAACTTAAAACATCTTGTACGTCACTGGAAATTTCTACATTTGTTTTTTTCTATCCAAGTATCCTGCAATTTATTATTGTGATTTTTATTATCTGATTTTGACGATAGCATATTAATTTTTTTGATATTTCTATCGCGAATTTTACAAAAAATACGTTCATTGTATTGTATGGATGTTTCTTTAAATGTATTAAAAGTAGCAACTGGTAGTGATTCGATTAATTTTGTTTCTAGTTTTTCTAGTTCCGAGTCTAAAGTTTTTAATGAGATAGTGGTATCTGCTATGAGTAAATTCAAGGTTTGTTTTGTGAATACAATAAAAACATTACCAAATTTACGTCCAATGTTTACAGAATTAAGAGTAATGTGTTCTATATTTAAATTTAAAAAGTTTGGTATTAAATTTTCTGTTTTACATCTAAGTAAAAAAATTCTTCGATTTCTTTGATTTGTCCTCTTAGTCAATAATTTTTTTGTAGAGTTTCATCTGTTGGACGATTGTTTTTTCGAAGTTGGTTTCAATACCAAGGTAGAAAGGCACATTTTCACCCATGCCTGCATATATTGTTTGAGTTTAGTTCTTGAACCTTTAAAATCCACTAAAAAAATATATATTAGGTTCAAGAACTAAACTCAAACTATATATATATATATATATATATATATAAATATATATATATATATATATATATATATATATAAATATATATATATATATATATATATATATATATATATATATATATTACAGTCGAAAAAATGAAAGATTACCCATTAACGATCATATCAAGCAGATGATTAAGTGTTGTCTACTAAATAAAAACGTTATCCAAGACATAAGCAGTTACATTATTTCTAATTGACAGAGTGAGACGGCAATACAGTTGTTAAACGTAGTTAAATTAATTTAGTAGAACATTTAAACTTCCACTTGACTATTTCTGTCCTTTTAACGTAATTCTTAGAAAAACATTCAACAAGTTATGCCACTGGATTCCACAGAATCTGCACATTATAGGAGAATAGAAACGACGCAATAGAATATTATAAATAGAGGGACTTTTCAATTAAGATAACTTTTGCTTCATATATTTTGCTATTAAACTTTTGCTTCATAGTTTTTGTTTCATAACTTTTGTTTGTTAACTTTTGTAAATTTGTAAATAAAATAATTTTTAAAAACTCCGTTTCAAAACACAAAGTTATAATTGGCGCAGTCAGTAGGATACGTGCGGATCGGAAAAGAACATTTTACACATCAAGTGATAGAACTTTTTCGGTTTTGGTGTTTCAACATCGTAGTGCGTATCCAAATCGAACCTCTACCCTACAGTGGTATCAACGAGAAGAAGCAGAGTTCCAGAGGAAGCAAAAGTTCGGAGAAGAGAAGCAGGTGCTCCAGATAACTGTAAGTGCCTTTCCTTTCATACATTTGTGAGGATAGATAGATTAATTTTTGAATACGAATTAGATTTTTTTTTTTTTTTTTTTTTTTTTTTTTTTTTTTTTTTTAATAAGAATACTAATATTTTTTATACATTTTAATCCATATTTATGTTATTGAAAATATTTATTTTTATTGAATAATATTTGAAAATATTTATATTGCGTATATATTTTGTTATAATACATAATTCTATACAATTTTGTGAAATATTTTGACAAATAATTTTATTTGAAAATATGGCTACTGCAACTCAAACACAAACTCCCCTTAACTGGGACTTTCTCAAATCAAAATTAAAAAATATTAAACCCTACGATGGAGATTCCAATACTCTCAACAAATTTATCTTTAGATGCAACGAACTAATACAAACATATTCTACATATAATGATCCAGATTTAAATAAACACATTTTGGAATGCATACAAGATAAATTAGTTGGAAAAGCAGAAGCACTAGTAGGAAATCGTATGGAACTAACGACATGGAGTAGTATAAAGAGAGCATTAGAACAATGCTTCGCAGATAGACGTGATTTAGACTGCTTAATGCAAGAACTAACACGAACTAAACCATTTAAAAATGAAACACTCCATAATTTTGGAACAAGAATACAATTATTAAAAAGCAATGTAGCCCAAAGAATAAGTAACGATACTAGTATAGAGCATGCAGATAAACTATGCCAAATTAACCATTGTGATAAAATCGCACTGAACACTTTTATTGCAGGATGTACAGGTGTTCTTAAAAATAATATGCACCTTAAGAAACCGAGTTCTCTTGAAGATGCCATTGCATATGTCGACGAGTTTCATAATTTTGAAAATTTATATGGACATTCTAGTAATAATTTTCCAAAAAATAATCATAATTTTAAGTCACACAATTCCTTTAATCCATCTTACAGGCCAAATCAGCCTAGCAACCATTATCGTCCCCAAAATTCTAATCCCACACATCAATATCAAACAAATCCAAATTTTACTTATCAAAATCAAAACCCTTTCAATTCTAACTTTTTATATCGAAATCAAGGTTATCAAAACCAAAATTCTTTAGCACCCCAACATTCTCAGAATCATTTCACATCTCAGAATCGTTCCACAAACTTCCGACCAGAAAGTAATGTATTCAGGCCCAACCGAATTCCTAATGATCGGTTACCTAAGCCACAACCTATGTCAATAGCATCCAGAAATACATTAAATTCAAACGCTAGATCAAATCCCAATAAATACAATAATTATCGGAGAAATTATTTCCCTAGACGAATTCCTGTATAGCTGAGGAGCTATACACAAATAATTATCAAAACGAAAATAATAATCCAAGAGAACCACAACATGAACGAGTAAATAGCTATTTTAGAAATTCTGAGTATGAATTATACAATTTCGATTATTTTAACAAAAAACCTAATGAGAAATGTAGTAAAAGAAACAAAATACACTTAGGAACCCTTAATAAAGTTGCGGATTGTCTTTCACGAATAGACACCGATAATGAAATAAATGTACTAGAATCTGAATCTTTGTGTGTAAATCTTGATGATATAGATGATGTAATACAAAAAGAAATAGAAAATTTATCAGTTCCAAATCAAGAAATTACAGATCAATTGTTTGATCCAAATGACTTTTATCTTCCTGAGTTAAGCAATGAAGAAATTTCTGAAACGTTAGATGACAAGAATGAACAAGAAAAAAGAATAAACATAATATCAGATATACAAATTAGACCCCCAAATGTTAACCCAAGTGGAAATGAAGATACTGATGGAAATACAGTACATACTTCAGCTGAAAATCCAATTCTTAGTATACCAATCACAGACCGAGCCTTGAATTTATACAAAAATCAAATATTATTAACTTGTGGAGAAATCAATGAAATACAAACTAAAACACAAAAGATATTTGAGAACACAAGACTATTTGTTATTTTACCTCAAAGAGATATGCAAAAAGGAATCATAAATTTTGTTAAAGATTATATAGACCCAAGAAAATTATATGCCTTGTATTTTAGACCACCACTATCACCTGAAACATTTGTAGTTGCATTGCAAAATTACTTCAAAAATTCTGCATTCAAATTTGTGCACTGTACAAAAATATTAGATGATATTGAGACTACCGATGAACAAAAAGGAAAACTTAACTATTATCATGTTTACAAAAAAGGACATCGTGGTATAAATGAGCTAAAAATGTCAATGAGTTCACGATACTACGGGCCCAATATGTCAGAAGATATAGAACAGTATGTCAACAATTGTCAAGTTTGTTTAAAAAATAAATATGATAGAGACCCACCAGTCATTAAATTTAATCTTACACCAACGGCTTCTAAGCCATTTGATCATATTCATATGGATGTATTTAGAATATCCAATACACCATTTCTTACAATAATTGATGCATTTTCTCGATACGGACAAGCATATCAAATTCCTAGTATTAGTGGAATTTCAATAGTCGATGGTTTGTTAAACTATATCACACATCATGGATTACCCTATAAAATAACAACTGACTCCGGTACTGAATTCAAAAACTATGACTTAGAAGATTTTTGTAAATTACATAAAATAGAATTACATTTTACCACTCCTAAGAACAGCAATTCGAATTCTCCAGTAGAACGTTAGAACGTTTTCATTCTTCTTTAATAGAACATTTTAGATGCCTTAGAGAAACGAATAAAGATATGTCAGTAGAACAATTAATGAAACATTGCATATTATCATATAATAATTCAATTCATTCTGTTACTAAATTTACGCCATTTGAAATTATTAAAGGGCATATAAATAATCCAGACCCATTCGACAATAATGATCATTTAATTTTATCACAATATGTGCAGAATCATAAAGAATCTTGCAAAATATTATACGATAAAATACATGAACGAAATGCAAACGTAAAATACCAACAGATAGAAAAACGCAATTTAACGAGGTCAGACCCACACGATTACACAAATGAAAACAAAGCATTCATTAAAAGTGGAAGTCGCAACAAAGCACTTCCTAAGTTTAAAGAAACAACTATTGTCAACAATCGTGGCTTGTTGTTGGAAACAGATAAAGGATTGTATCATAAAAGCACAGTTCGCAAACCTAGATCTAATAAAAGAAACTTTTTGCAGGTTCAACAAAATGAAGAAAATAATCGTCTTGATTCTGATACAGATGATATACCAGATGTCCCACCAGGTTAAAGTTGACATCGACATTAATATAACACCTCTTGAAAACCTTTTACTCCCAATTAAATTAGGTACATGTAGATTAATTTATAGTAAACATACATTTATCCATTATATAAACTTAAAAGAAATAGTTAGACAAGTAGAATCTCTTAAAGTTAATTTTAAAATAATAAAAACTAATGTAGTGAAAGTTAATGCCTCAAATCCTATTTCATATCATGGATTGGCAGAAAACATGTTAGAAAGAACAGAAGTTTTAATTAATACATTAGAGAAAAAATTAGAAAACATCTATCCCCATATTCGATCAAAAAGAGGCCTAATTGATGGCCTAGGTAAAGTTAATAAATACTTATTTGGAAATTTAGATTCAGAAGACGGAGATAGATATGATAAAGCAATAGAAGTACTGGAAAATAATCAGAAACAAATTATTCATGAAACGAACTTACAAATATCTTTATACAAAAAACTAATTGATCATTACAACAAATCTTTAGAAATACTTTGGCAAAACCAAGAAAAACTGCAACATAACTTACAGAAGTTCCAATTAGAAATTCAAAGTACTATAAACAGTTTGGGAAATTATATTACTTTTCAAGGTACCATAAGTCAGATAAATTTAGATTGTCAGAATATGATAGATTTTATTGAAAATATAGCAAATGGAATTATGTTTTCAAAATTAAACACATTACATAGTTCAATTATTTCGAGTCAGGAAATTCAGGATATGATTAAATATTTGCACAGTATTTACCAACCTTCTCAAATTCCAAAATTTATAAATATTTTAAAGTATTACATGCTATTAGGGACACAAGTAACTTTTTCAAGTTCAAAATTGATCTTTGCTACTCACATTCCTATCCTAAAACCAACTGTCCTTGATTTTTACCATATTTACCCAATAATTCAAAAGAACAAGATGTTCACTCCCACATACCCTTATTTGGCACGAACCTCTGACGAGACGCACCTATAGAAAGAAGAATGTCCCATTTTAGAAGAAACATACTATTGCAAAGAAGATACCATACTACAAGACAATTGCACCTTGCGTTTCCTCAATGGTCAAAGTTCAACCCAATGCTTTACCACAGAAGTCACTCTCCAAGAATCCATTATCGAACAAGTAACTAATAATGAAGTATTGATAATGCCATCGTCATCAGAACGAGTCCAATCAAAGTGCAAGAGAGACCAAATTTTCGAAGTACACAGTCCATCTCTCATCAGTATACCAGAAGATTGTGAAGTGATAATCAACCAACTGAAATTTAATAATAATATCAAAATTCATAGAGGGAAAGCTCTAATTTTACCAAAAATAAAATATTTTTCTACAGAAAATATACAAAAATTCCAGAGCCATAATATTACCAAAATTGACTTTGAAAATCTTTACGCAATAAATAATATGGCCAAACAATTAGTACCAATTAGAGGAACAAATATTCCTTCGCATACGACTCCATTGGTGACCACCTCAGTCATAGCAGTTATTCTAATCTTGATAATTCTGTATATTATTAAACAACGAAGATCGAAGCAACGGAACGAGCATGATATAGAATTACAAGAAGATTCCGGCATTGAAGAAGATTCCACAAACCAGCATCCCAAAAATAACTCCGTTATTTTTCGGACTCAGTGAGGGAGGAGTTACAGAATCTGCACATTATAGGAGAATAGAAACGACGCAATAGAATATTATAAATAGAGGGACTTTTCAATTAAGATAACTTTTGCTTCATATATTTTGCTAGTAAACTTTTTGCTACTTAACTTTTGCTTCATAGTTTTTGTTTCATAACTTTTGTTTGTTAACTTTTGTAAATTTGTAAATAAAATAATTTTTAAAAACTCCGTTTCAAAACACAAAGTTATAATTAACATGAGTAGAGATAATGGTTTTATAAACTACTATTCGAGTAATCGTACGGGTCAACTATAATCTGACGGATTCGATTTGTATTATAACTGTCAAAGTTAATTGTTTACTTTACGTTTGTGTTAAGTTAGGTTCGAAGTTTATAAATTTTAATAATCAGTCGTATTTACTTGAATAAGTTCTTTTAAGAGCTATTTTGATATTATGTTGCATTTATAGTCTGGTAAGTATTTATTTAATTAAAATACGTCAATAAAATTTGTAAGCAATCACCTGTCAATATGGTTAACTTCTGTCTATGAGTTCGCCAAACGTGTACGTATTACTCTGACTTTTCAATCACAAGGTATGAAATTACAGATTAGTATATTGTTACGAATGTACGTTTATTTACAGATAATGGCTGGAAAACCGCTAAACTCGCAATCGCAAAAATTGGTTTTAAACCTGTACTGTTTTAAGAATGATATACATTACTTTCAATAGTTCCTGTAAAATTGCTTCTTATTAAATAAATAATTTACTGCTAATGGAACCAAACGCATAATGAAACCAAATACATAATGAAACCAAATACATAATGAAACTTTAAAACATTAATACTTCTTTTTGTAGCCAAATAATATTTATAATTGCGAAATACAAAACAATTTATAAATGTTGTGTGGAATATTTGACTTGAATTTCGTTTCAAGTACTAACTTGATGTTTATTTTTTTAGAAAAGCATGTTACCGTCACAAGTTTAAATGATGAATTAAAAAATAAAGAAATTGTATTAGCAATCCATCATTGAATAAGGTATTGAAAGAATTGGGATTTAAATATAAAAAGGATGGCAACCGAAGATGATTAATGGAACGTACCAATTATTACTAGTCAAAGGACATGGTTTCTTCCTAATGTTACGATAAATAATGACGTGTCATATGACTCAAAACTGTAAACATATTTATTACTAATATCTTTTCTGTTCTAGTTATTTCGGCGTTCAGTTGAAAGACCTGTTTACCTGCCGGCAGAAATTTCTAGTCCCTTCGCTAAAAGACCTGTTCACCTGAATTATGATGAACCACCCATGATTCGAAATTTCCAGGCAGGCCGAATAAAAACCAGTATGAGCGATTTTCTCGGGTCTTCGATGGGGGATCGCCGCATTCTCGAATAACAGTATTTTATATTTAAAGAGGAATTTTGTTGGGAAGAAAACATTTATTTTTTTAAGATCGCGCCGCGTTTTAAAATGTAACGCACGTATTATAATAAATATAGATAAATTATATAATTATTAAGTGTAAAATAAATTAGTACAAATAAAGACTTTAAATAAACTTTTAAGTGTTATAAGTGTAGAACTTTGAATAATAAATAAAAACAATAAATTAGAATTATAATAATACAACACTAAGTATATGAAAAATCGTCATAGTGCTTCCTCAAGGGAAGTTTTTTTTTAAATGAGACATGGATATATGCCAAAAAATCCCAAATAAATTCTTGGCAGGATATTAATATAAAAAGAGTTCACAAACCACAAGGTTACGATGGCAAATGTTTCATTACTGTGCATGCAGGTTCTTCTAAACAGTTCGTTCAAGAAGCAAGTTTGCCGTTTTCTTCAAAATCGTTGTCGACGGACAATCATGGAGAAATGAATGGTCATATCTTAACACAGTGGTTTACTACACAGTTAATCTCTAATTTAGAGGAACCATCACTAATAGTAATGAATAATGCTCCTTACCACAGTATGCTAGTTGAAAAGCAACTTTTCTATTGTTCCAGAAAAGATAACATAATCATTTGGCACAAAGAAAATAATATTAATTTAAGTGAAACACGGGGGGTTCAAAGGGGTAGTGAAGCGCAATATAAGATGCTGTTTCCAGTTAGCATTCTCTAGCCTCACCTACTCAATCCCTATCCTCACCTCCACGAAGTGCGGCTTGGGCTGCACGGGTGAACCCTGTAAGATCTGAGCAACCTTACTGGTGATTGATTAACCAACCCCAATGGAAGGCAGGGTCAGGGCTGACGAGGAAGGGAGAAATGGTCCTCCGAAAAGGGGGTTGGTGAGCAACGTTAGCAGCCTAGCTACTGTCAAAAGAATCAATGCTCAGAGAACCGAACAGAAGCCTCGGAATTGGACGGATACAGATGACGAACTACGCAAGAAAAAGGACAAAGAGACCAAATAATCTACGAATTGGCACTTGTAACATCGCATCGTGGAACAAACGGGAACAGGAAGTTGTGCATGAATTGGAGCTCGATAAAATTGATATATGTGCCCTGAACGAAACAAAAAAGAAAGGGAAAAGAAGTACCAATAGAAACAAATTTATATTCCTGTACAGCGGAGTAGATAAAAGCAAACGAGCTCAGGCAGGAGTAGGCCTCTTAATGCACAATAAATATAGTAACAATATTCAAGAAATAAGATACATCAAAGAACACATGATGCTGGTTTGCCTTAAACTTCACCAGACGACACTTAATATTATCCCCGTATATGCACCGAATAACAGCAAAAACAAGGAAGACAAAGATGCTTTTTATGGACAGCTCCAAGATCTACTGGACACTGGACACCACAATGGCCGGTAGTAAAACAATTATTCTCGGCGACCTAAACGCCAGAGTAGGCAACATACGCATTCTAGAACTTTGTTTAATGAATAACTTCCGACTTAACAACACATTCTTTGACCACCCAATACAACACATAAGATCACCTGGTCAGATACAAGAGGACGTAATTCTGTGATTGACTACATTATAACAAACAGACAAATACACCCCAAGAATATAATAGATGTGCGCACTCTATCTTCCGCCAATGTAGGATCCGACCATGGCCTGGTACTAGGAAAAATAAATATAGCAATCACCACACAAGGCAAGCGAAATACAAAAGTAGAAAAAAGTTAAACATAGAAAGCTTAGAACAAGAAAGGACACAAAACTTGTATAGAAACAGACTAACAGAAAAGCTAAACAGCCATAACCTAGAGACTAAAAAGAATATAGAAGAAACTTTATTAAGATTAAGAAGATTACTTTAAACAAATTTTATTAAAAAATGTATCCTACAAGCAGCGGAAGAAGCTTTAGGTAAAAGAAAAGTTAACAGAAATAAACGGGAATACAAAGCTCCATGGTACGACGAAAGGATGAAAGCACTAGCAAATGAAAAGAAACTAGCTTTCTTAACATAGAAAGGAGTGAAGAAACCGGAACCACGAGAAGACTACGTGAGAATCAGGAATAGAGTAAACCAAGAAATAGATAACATCAAAAAAGAACACTGGGAGAAATTTACCAAAGATATGGAATACGACCTCTATGGATCCCAGAAAAAGGTGTGGAAGATGATAAGGAGACAAAAAACAAATTAATGAATTTGTACGCATAGATAAAATTACGGAGGAAAAATGGACTAAGCATTTCACAAAATTATATGGAGAAGGAGAGGAGAACAGAGAAAGAATCATTAACGAAACTCACGATAGAGTACTAATATCAGAAGAAGAGCTACAAGAACGAACAAAAAAATTAAAAAACAGAAAAGCACCTGGTCCTGATAAGATAAACTGCTAAAATATGGAGGAACAACACTACGCAAATGGCTCCTAAAATTATTCGTCGATATAACAAATACCGGAGTAGTACCAGCGGAATGGAAGGAAAGTCTCCTGCTACCGATACTTCAAAAGGGAGACTTGAGAAATCCTGAAAATGATAGAGGCAATAGTCTGATGAATAGCACATTAAAATTGGGCAGTCATAAAAGATAAAATCGAGGAAAAAAGCGAACATGGCAGATGAACAACCAGGCTTCCGGAAGAACCGCAGCACAATAGACGCAATTTTTATTATCAGACAAATAATAGAGAAGTCTATTGAATATGGAAAACCGGCATACATGTGCTTTGTAGATTTAAAAAGTGCCTTTGACAGGGTGAAGCGAAATGACATCTTAAATTTATTACAAGCTGAACAAATAGACCATCAGATAATAAGGACAATTAATGAAATTAACAAGAATAACAAGACCAGAGTTATAATGCCAACAGGGGAAACAGAATGCATAGAACTAAAAGGAGGAATCCGCCAAGGAGACTCGCTCAGCCCATTGTTATTCAATATGGTGATGAATCAAATAATTCACGAAGTAAAAAAAGACACGGATACCACATGGGAGCGCATAAAATCACGATACTATGCTATCCCGATGATACAGTACTAATTGCTGATAACGAAGATAACCTACAAAGGCAGCTCCACACCTTCAATATCACAGCAAACAAACTTAATATGAGAATATCAGTAGAAAAAACTAAATGTATAGTGATCAGTAAAGAGCCGCATAGATGCAAACTAGAAATAGACGGCAAAATTGTAGAACAAGTAATGAAATTCAATTACCTAGGAGTAGAGATCACTAGTGAGAGGGATAAAAGAACAGAGACCACAAGGCAAGCATCAAAAGCGGCAAGAGTAAAAACCATATGGAGAAACAAATATCTGACCACGGAAAGCAAAATGAAAGTATACGAGACAACAGTAAGACCAATCCTAACATATGCAGCGGAGACAAGGACCGATACAAGAAAGACAAAACAACAAATCAACAATATCGAAATGAAAGTATTAAGATCAATAGCGGGCATATCATTAAGAGACAGACAAACCAACAGAAGTATACGCGAACAATGCAAAATTCAAAATATTAATAGGTGGATAAAAACAAGAAAAAAAACTGGAACGAACATGTAAACCGAATGGGACCAGATAGATTAGAGAAGATCTGTAAAAACAACAAGCCGTATAGCAGAAGACCTGTTGAAAGGCCGCCAAAAAGGTGGGAAGATAATACACTAGTGTCCAAAATTCTGGAAACTTTACAAAAATTATCTTTTTTTTTAGCAAGACTCGTCTCATGGTCATGATTTATATAGTTTACCATTACAATTACATTTTTATTTTATTGTTTTATATTCCTACATAATATTTTATGTATTTCTCACTCTTTTTTTATTAACATCATTATTTAATAAAATATGAAACCAGAGTCAAGCGAAACGCCGAAAATCCGAGATTTGTGAATGGCAACATTGGCAATACTGTATTGCGTTAGGGTTTTGCTAGTCAGACAACAACCCAACTGGAAGCGGTTAGGTGGCCTTTAGTACAGTTTCGTGCGGCTTCCAGTGTTTATTAGTGACATCAGGTAGTTGTTACTAAGGTGATATTGTTTAATTGTCGGAGAGGAATTCATCAGCGTCGATTCAACGAAAATGGCAACCAGAAACCCAAAACGTGTTGACTGGTTGCCAGGAAAGAGAGCCAAAGCAATTATCCTTCGAGAAGAAGGTGACACTTATCAAGAAATAGCAAACAAATTAGGTGGTGGCGCCACAAAATCAGGTGTAATGAAAGTTTGCAAACGTGGAACGACAAAATCAGCAAAAAGATCTGGCAGAAAACCCAAAGTTAGTCACTACGATGTACGTAGAATATGCCGACTTTCTTTAGAAGATCGTCGCAGATTCGCAAAAGATATTAACGGTATTGTCAAATCAACTGGATTAGAAATATCGGACCGCACTATCAGAAGAAAGTTGTGTGAAAATGGATTGCGAGCACGAATTCCTAGAAAGAAGTCGTTCCTGAACAAAGGCAGGCAAAAACGCATTGGTTGGGCTTTGGCACACAGAGGGTGGACAGAAGAACAATGGAGTAAAGTAATTTGGAGTGATGAAACCAAAATCTCGATCTTTGGGAGTGACGGAGTGAAGTTTGTTCGCCGCCGACCGGGAGAAGACCTTTTGCCCCAGTGTACTACGGTCACTATGAAGCATCCTGTGAGTGTCATGGTATGGACTTGCATGACCACTAATGGAGTTGGACGTTTAGCAGTAATAGAGGGCAATATTAATGCAAAAAAATATCAGGAAGAGACACTGCAAGCCAAACTGCTGCCGACTATCAGAGATTTGTTCGAAGGGGATGCTCAACAATGTATCTTCCAGCAGGATGGAGCGCCTTGTCATACGGCTAAGACTTCCATGGAATGGCAGATAAACCATGATATTACTGTTCTGCCTTGGCCTGGAAATAGTCCCGATCTAAATCCAATAGAAAATTTATGGTCAAGGCTGAAAGTCTTAGTACCACGCCGAAACCCAAGCAACGAGAGAGAACTGATAGCAGCCATTATTCAAAACTGATTTAGAGTTATTACACCAGAAGATTTGGCTCGTCTCGTCAACTCCATGCCTCGCAGAATTGAGTCTGTCCTAAAAAACAAAGGTTATCCTACCAATTCTAATTTTGTTGATAATAATCATTGTACCATTTTTTTTAAATATGTCTACTAATTGCTAACGGCTGTTGTTTTATTTATTTTTAAATTTGTAGAGGATTTTCCCCCTTAAAATAGATTTTAAATATTAAGTAGAAGCATAAAACGATGTAATAAAATTATAGATAAACTTATAAATAACATAAGTCTTGTGAAAAAGAGGAATGCTGATAACAAAACTAAAATTTTTGAAAAGATTCCAGAATTTTGGCCACTAGTGTATACAGTCAACAACGACTGAAACATAGTAAGAGGCAGACAAACAGGAGTAATCTTAGTCGCACGAAGAAGAAGAAGAAAAAGTGAAACACTTACAAGACGTGAATTGTTACAACTTGCCAAAATGAATAGAAAAGAACATGTTTATGTTATTGATGAACTTTTACGAGAGCATGGTCATGAAGTATTACGGCTATTACCCCATCATTGTAACTTTAATACTATTGAATTAATTTTCGCTAAATGTAAATAAATTGACAATAATTGTAAATGGTAGGGATGAAATGAATATGAATTTAGCTTATAACCAATAAAAATTTAAAATATTTTATTGTTGTTAAAATAAACGATTTTTCTACAAGATTTTGATATTTTATTTTTTCACTAAAACTATTTCAAATAAGAAATCCAAATCATAATCTTTGCTCTTATTCCTAGCTGGTCATATAGATGGTCTCACTGCCGTCCTCTAAAATTTACCTTTTTTTTTTCTGTCGCACAATACACCACGCGCCTCCATCCATTTCATCCAGCCAGCTCTTACTCTACTGCGGGCATTTCCATCTATCTCCCCGTTGCTCTGCAGTACAGATCCTAAATACTTAGTCGTATCATTTTTTACAATAAACCCATTGTCCAGAGTTACCACCCTATTTGGATTTATAACTCCATCTTTAAATAAATGGACATTCTAAATACTCCGTTTTGACCTACTCAATTTTAAAACTTTTCCTTGCAGACACTGTCTCCACTTTAGTCTTATTTCTAATTCCCTTTCAGTATTCACTACTAACACCACATCGTCTGCATACATTAAACACCAAGGAATGCCTCCTTGGTACTTTTTTATCTCATCTAATACTAATGAAAATGGATATGGACTTAGCACTGAGCCCTGATGTAATCCTACCTTTACATGAAACTTATCACTTATCAGTCTCTCCTCCTACCTTAATAAAAAAGCTAAAATGGTGACGATAAATTCTAATAAGAAGTCCAAATGTTTGCACTATTTTTAGAAACTAAAAAATCGGCAGCATAGTAAAGTATCAAACAAATATCTGAATATATTTGAATTCATTGAGTTAACTTTCATTTTAAATCGCTTAATGCAGCTGACATAAATGACATTTTTTAAATTTCTGTTACTATTGACGCCACTGGCAACTTTAACATAGAAAAATTCATAATACTAGGGGAGAGTAGTACACAATGAGACATGGTACACAATAAGAGATTCTAATTTTTTTTTAATTTACCGCCAAGTTTCAATTCTGCAACCAACATTATCTCAGAAATGTCATTTTACAGCGCCAGTCAAAACACCACCATTTCATTTGTGACCTCGTAAAAGTTACAGTGATAAACTGTTTAATTAAGGTAAGAAGTTACTTTTTATATAGTTTTGTTGACTTATTATTAGAACTAATTGTTGATTTGTATCAACTTGCAAGTGTATGAATGAAATACCACAGTTAAGTTAGTCTAACCTCAAATAGTCATGCCTCAAAACTAAAAATTAAATAGGGGAGAGTAGTACACATTGACACATAGTACACAATGAAACACTGTTATTAACTAAATCAAATTTGCCGCCACATTGCCACTAGCGCTTCAACGGATACTCCATAATGCATTGCGTCTGCCGACAGTAGTTCGCTTTGATATTCGGAGTAGTAAACATACGACGTGTTTTATTGTTTTGTGTGCCTGAGATTTAAAAACTGAAGCGTTTATAACAAGGTATGTTGCCTATAAATAAATAGTTTTCATTTTCGTATATATGTCGTTACAATACTTGTGATGAATGCCTTTTAACCTATAAATATCGTTGCCAATAATTGCCGGGTTTTCTGTTTACATCCAACTGAAACTTTAAACCTGTGGTAGTACACATTGAAACATATAGTGGTGATACACAATGACACATGTTTCATTGTGTACCATACTAAATCATTCTATAACAATGGCATTTTATTGCAGGTGTACCATGGTAAGGAGGAAGAAAGAAAGATCCAGAGCCAAATTTACAAGTGAACAAATGGCGGCAGCAGTCACAGAGGTTAAAAAAATGGAACTGCAGTTCGCGTTGCGGCAGATATGTTTGGCGTAAATTTTAGCACATTAAGGCGATACGTTCTAAAAGAAAAAAATGATCCAAATGCAAAAATGGAGCCAAATTATGCTGTTAGATTAGTATTTAACACAGAGCATGAGACGTCGATGTGTGATTATATTAAGAACTGTAGCAAAATGGCTTTTGGGTTGAATACTCTAAAAGTTAGAGAATTGGCGTATGACATGGCTGCTAAAAACAATATCACTATGCCAGACTCTTGGAAGGCCAACAAATGTGCAAGCAAAGATTGGTTAAGGGCATTTATAAAAAGAAATTTATTTAGAAAATCATTAAGCCTCAGAAAGCCAGAAGGATGTTCACTGTTAAGGCTTACTTCATTTACAAAACCCAATGTTGACCGGTTTTTCGTAAATTTGGAGCAAATATACGTAAAATATCCATCAATTGTTGAAGATATTCGCATCTACAATTTAGACGAAACTGCTACTACGACTGTCCAACGACCACATAAAGTTGTGGCACAAAAAGGTGTTAAACAGCTGAACCAGTGCACAAGCGCCGAAAGAGGATTACTCGCTACTACTTGTGCAATAATTCGAGCAAATGGAACATTTCTACCTCCGGTCATTGTTTTTCCTCGTAAAAAGTTTAATACCATTATGCTAAATGGTGCTCCACCAGGAACATTAGGACTAGCTAATCCAAGTGGATGGATGACCGCCGAACTATTCACACAAGTACTAGATCATTTTATTAAGCATACTGGTGCTAGAAAAGAAAACCCGTGTTTATTAATATATGTCAATCACGAATCCAATATGTCTCTGGAAATAGCAGAAAAAGCAAAAGCTAATGGCATAATAGTTTTAACCTTGCCCCCACATACAAGCAATAAGATACAGCCTTTGGACAAATCAGTTTATTTTTCCTTCAAAAACTATTACAATAGTGCGATTGATTCATGGCTTCTTAACCACCCCGGCGTTCCTATGACACTGTACCAAATAGCAGAATGTGCTGGTATTGCCCACTCAAAATCAATGACACCTGAAAATATTCTGAACGGCTTCAAATCTACAGGTATCTACCCTTTTAATAGACATATTTTTAGTGAAACTGATTTTCTATTATCGTCAGTTACTGACAGACCGATTCATGATTTTGAAAAGTATGACGGACAAAAAGCTATGGTTGTACTAAGAGATTCTACCAATCACGAAGAAAATGCATTTGTATCTTCATCTTCAGTTAATACAGCTTCTACTTCATCTAATACAACCCAAGAAACTGAACCGAACTCAACTCTTGAAATACCTTCGAC
The DNA here is from genome assembly GCF_040954645.1 of Diabrotica undecimpunctata. Lineage (NCBI taxonomy): Eukaryota > Metazoa > Arthropoda > Insecta > Coleoptera > Chrysomelidae > Diabrotica > Diabrotica undecimpunctata. Next base: position 75,494,477 of record NC_092807.1, read on the forward strand.
ATCAAAAAGTTATTTTATTACCCCATTCGACATACGGGGTTTTCCTAAGGCCGCACCCAGAAAAAATTCAAATCGTAGACGGAAATCAAGAAAAAGTGTAATTTTAACTAGTACACCAGAAATGAAAGACCTTTCTTATAAAACGGAAGGTAAGAAAACTCCGACAACAGCAGCAGTTAATAAAGTGGAACGAAATATCAGTAAAGCTTTAAGCACAAAAGCCTGTAAAAAGGACTCTCCCAGAAAAAAGATCAAGTCAGGTGAAAGTGATTCAGAAATAGACTCCGGAAGTTTAGAGTTGGCCGACTCTTCAGATGATGAATTAGGTTCTCCTATGATGCAGGAACAAAATGATGACTTAGAATCTTACGCAATTGCTGAAAATACTGAAATTTTAAAAGACTCTTTCGTGTTAGTGAAATTTGAGAAGAACATCCATTATGTCGCCAAAATTTTGGAAATTGTGAACTCTTATGAATTTAAAATTTCATATTTGAGAAGAAGCACGAAATTTTCCAATTCATTTTACTTTCCAGATGTTCCTGACATTCATATGGGTTTGAAATCTGATTTTGTTATGTTATTGCCAGCACCCATATATACAAAAAACAAACGACTATCTTGCTATTATAGATTTGGTTTGGAGTTTAACAATTTTATCGTACGGTAACTTGAAGAAATATTAAACATTTTTTTGTATTTAATAGTTGTTTTTAATACGTTTCATTGTGTACTACCTTATGTTTCAAACTGTACCACCGGTGGTACACATTGAAACAAATTCAGTATTTCATATTTATGAAAATTTCTAAGTTACTATTTATATTTTACTTATAATAACTATAAAATTTGATAGACAAATGTACCCAGATAACAAAACTCTAAATGGAGATTTTTTCGAAGATTTCATGCCGATGTTAGAACACATTTCCTAAAAAATGTGTCATTGTGTACCACTCTCCCCTATGATTATTTGCATTTGTTTACAACAATGCTACTTGGTACACAATGAGACACCGGGTGATAGTACACAATGAGACTGTCCCATTGTGTACTACTAAAATTGTACCAAGTGTTTATGCTATAATGATATGTGTATAAGTAGAATGAAAGTTTATTATCTTTGTTACAGACATGGTGCGCAAAGAAAAACCAAGGAGTCGAGCCACATTCAGCTCCGATGATATGAAAAGTGCCGTACAAGATGTTTTGGACGGAAAATCATTAAGAATTGCTGCCGTTGAACAAGGAGTAAAATTTCATACATTACAAAGATATGTCGCAAAAGAACGTACTAATCAATTATGCTGTATGACGTGTGTTTACAGAGGAACAGGAAATTTCTCTGTGTGACTATATCAAAACTTGTAGCAACATGAGCTACGGATTAACAACCATTCAAGCACGAAAGGTAGCATATGACATGGCAATTAAAAACAATATTCTAGTTCCAGCGAATTGGATCAAAGGTAAAATAGCTGGACTCCAATGGTTCCGTTCATTTTTAAATAGGCGTGAGAACTTCAGTATACGTCAACCAGAGGGTTGCAGTTTATCAAGATTAACATCATTTAATCCACACAAGAGATTTTTAATGAAGCCCTCACAAACCTAGACATGGGAATCCGAGTGAACGGTGAATACATCAATAATATCCGCTACGCCGATGAGACTGTGTTACTAGCAACCAGCCTAAACGATCTGCAGGCCTTACTAGACCGAGTGCGAACTGTGAGCGTAACATACGGACTGAACCTTAATATTAAGAAAACTAAATTCATGGTTGTCAGCCGTACAAATTTAGATCCCGGGGCACTAATGGCAGGTAGCAAAGAGATCCAGAGAGTCGACAGATTCACTTACCTCGGAACTACCCTCAACGTACAATGGGACTACGCTCAAGAGATTAGATCCAGAATTGAAATGGCACGGTCTACATTTATTAAGTTGAGATCCTTGCTGTGCTGCAGTGATCTCAGTTTGGGAACCAAGATGCAAATAGTGAGGTGCTACGTTCTTCCAGTGTTACTGTATGGAGTTGAAGCCTGGACACTGACGCAAGCCACTGAAAAACGAATCGAAGCCTTCGAGATGTGGATATACAGAAGGATACTAAAAATATCTTATGTGGACCATGTCACCAACGTTGAGGTCCTACAGCGCATGACAAAAGAAAAAGAAGTGCTTAATTTAATTAAACAACGCAAGCTTGAGTACCTTGGCCACGTGATGCGGAACGAAGAAAAATATCGAATTCTTCAACTTGTTATGCAGGGTAAAGTATTTGGCAGAAGAGGACCGGGACGCCGTCGTATCTCGTGGTTGAAAAATCTCCGACAATGGTTTGGGATAACCTCAGCGGAGCTGTTTCGCAGAGCAGTCAACAAAACCATGATAGCCTTGATGATCGCCAACATCCGGACCGGATAAGGCACTGAAGAAGAAGAATCCACACAATGTCAACAAGTTCTTCGACAATTTACATGCCGTTTATTCTAGATATCCATCAGCTGTGTCTAATATCAGGATATATAACTTTGATGAGACTAGTACAACAACAGTGCAGAAACCTAAGAAAGTCGTGGCGGAGAAAGGTGTAAAACAGCTGAATAGTTGTACTAGCGGTGAAAGGGGTTTCTTATTACTACATGTGTAATTGTATGTGCGAATGGTACGTTTCTGCCTCCTGTTATGGTTTTTCCAAGGAAATATTATAAGGAGCATATGACACAAGGAGCTCCACCTGGCACACTGGGTTTGGCAAATCCAAGTGGATGGATGAATAACGAGCTGTTTGTTGACGTTATGAAACATTTCATTAAGTTTAGCAACAATTTAATTGAAAACCCTTCCATACAGATCTACGATAATCATGAGAGTCACGTAACATATCAAGTTGTTCAACTGGCAAAGGATAATGGCGTAATCATACTGACTCTGCCTCCACATTGTAGTAACAAAGTGCAACCCCTTGATGTTTCAATTTTCTCTCCCTTTAAAGCGTATTACAATGCTGCTATAGACTCATGGTTGCTGAACCATCCTGGTAAACCTATTTTAATATACCAGATAGCACAATGTGTAGGAGAGGCATATATGAAAGCATTAACACCTACTAATATTCTGTCAGGTTTTAATAAAACGGGATTTTTTCCCCTTAATAGAGACATTTTTTCTGAAGCTGACTTCATTGGCAGTTCTGTGACTGATAGATCAAATAAAACTGAACAGCCAAATCCACAACCAGAGTCGACAGAAAGGTTTGGTGTGCTTTCCAATCAAGTTATATTATCCTCATCGAAGACACCTGAAAATCAAGAAGTATCCCCACCAAGGACACCTGAAACACCGATAATGTCTGAAAACTCTAAGTCAATAGTATCATCTGCGAATTCAAGTTCTTTCATCTCCCCTGATGAGTTTAAAGGATTTCCAAAAGCAGAAAAGAGAAAAGGTGTAAAGACAAGGAAAACTAAAAAGAGTGCAATTTTAACTAACACATCTGACTTGGATCAGTTAAAACTACAAGCAATAACCAAAAAAATGACTCCTCAGAATAATAAACGAATTAGGGTCAATTTAAATTTAAATTTTATTAGCTCAAAACCAAAGCAGAAAAAATATAAACGAAGTGATAGCACTTCATCCGAGGAGGGTGAAGAACTAATAAATTACGATGATTCTTCTGGCGATGAATGTGAAAATTTACAGTTGGAAGACGATTATGACATTAATGCTAGTACAGAAATTTCCATTGATAATTTTGTATTAGTGAAATTTGAAAACAATATATTTTATGTTGCTAAAGTTCTCAAGACATTAGAGGATAATGAATTTAAAGTGTCATTTTTAAGAAAAAGTGGTAAGCTTGAAGGCTGCTTTATTTTTCCTTTAGTTGAAGACATTGCTGCAGTAGCAAGGTCAGACATTGTATCAATTCTACCAAAACAAAAAAATGTAGATCAAAAAAACAAGCGCCTTGCATCTTATTTCAAATTTGATATGTTAAGTTTGACAGTATTAAGATCCGTTAAAATTCTTTTTCGTTTCAGTTTTTCTACTGTAAATGTAAAATTGCTATTTTTAATAATAAAAACTACACTCTATGTATTTAATTTAACAAATTATTGAAATAATACCACTTGACTCATTGTGTACCACCACTTGACTCATTGTGTACCACCAATCGTACACAATGAGACAGATGTAGACGGTTAGCAAAATAATCATAGATTTTGTTTCTTCACTCATGAGGGAATTTTATTTGAGATTATATTGAGGAAATAATCATATTGATGCCTGGTTAACTCAGTTTGTAGACAAATTCAAAATTCAAATAATTAATATCGGTAGTAATACTACCAATAAATATATATTATCAGAAGAATACCCTCACAAATATTGTTTGTAAATTTACATAGCGAAAACTTGTAAGCTGGGATAGTAGTCACATTCATTTATTTTCAGTATTAACTTTAGGTAGATATATTAGACGTTGTTTTGACTAGAAAGTTTTGATTTGATTAATATGCATATGCATATCATCGATGACGCATGGGTAATCTTTCAATTTTCCGACTGAATTATCTTCTTCTTCCTTTGAATATCGCAATAATTATAATTCTAAGGACACATTTACCTTTGTCAATGCTGTTAGGGGAATGCGGTTACCAAAAGATTATGTTTTGATTTCTTTGGATGTGGTTTCTTTATTTACAAACATTCATATAGAATCAAATTGGAACCTTATAAAAGACTACACGACATTATCTAAAGGTAATTTTTTATTTATTCTCAGGTTCATTTTTAATAATACTTATTTCAGTTTCAATGAAAAATTTTACTCCCAAATTTTTGGAACACCTATGGGTTCCCCGATTAGTCCCATCCTTGCTACTATTGTAACTGATCATCTCTTAGACAATGTGATCACACAATTACCTTTTGAATTACCATTTTTATATAAATATGTCGATGACATCATATGTGCAGTTCCACCTTATCACATCAATACCACATTAAACATTTTAAATTCATTTAATGAACATCTTCAGTTCACAATTGAAACCGAGACAGATCTTAGTATACCATTTTTAGACATAAAGGTAATAAGAACAAATGACAATATTCTGACATTGGATTGGTACCAAAAGCCAACAGCATAGGGCAGGTATATGAATTACTTTTCAAACCACACCACTCGTCAAAAATATAATACAGTATTGGGTATGAAAACAGGGTAATGTCCATTGTTGATGATAATTTGTTACAAAAAAATCTGGACATATACAAAATTTTTCGAAACAACGGCTATCCTAAACATATTTTAAAAAAACTCATTTACAGCAGTAATTTCTATGATGGTCCTGTCCTTGACTCTAACAATGAGTCAATCAAATACAAAAAACTCCCCTTTATTAACGGTCTAACTCAGTCTGTCGTATCCATATTTAAAGATGTTTCCAATATTAATATAGCTAAATACAATACCATAAATAGCAAACAACTTTTTTCTAAAATTAAAGACCCAGTACCAACCTTATATAAGAGTAATGTGGTACCTATATGAAATACCGTGTCTAGAATGTGAAAAAAGCTACATTGGCCATACATCGCAGTGGCTAAAACAACGTATCACACAGCATAAAAGTGATTGCCGCTTAGGAAAAAATTCTTGTGCAGTTGTCGAGCACTACAAAAACACCGGTCATCTGTTAGACTACAACAATGCTCGTATTTTGGCACAGACGGAAAATTACATAAAAATCATATATTGCAATATATTAAACAAAATTTAAAACTACACTCACCTTAATGATTAATCATACTAACTAGCCTTAATGATTAATTAAAGAAATACTATTCCTCTAATGTTTTCTTACATTGTTATTTTTTGCATTTTGAAATAATGTTTACTTGTTTCCATCTTATTTATTGTTAACGAACGTGCTCAAAGATATTTTAAATTTTAACATGCATTTTATTAAATGTACAGTTACATCAGCAATAATGTTATTTTAATATTCAATTTTATTTATGTGTATAATATTTTAATTTCTGTAAGTAATTTATACAACATAATCTTATATTGTCCATTGTCGTAAGTTTCTTTACATATTTAATATCCTTGACTGCTACATATCTTTTTGAGGTAACACACTTATAATCACTTTTCTATGGATGTTTGGTTTTTCATATTGTTCTTTTTAGATGAACTGATGATGCTTTCTGATTAGAAAGCGAAACGTCTTCAATAAATAGATGAAGTAGCCACCTTCTTTGTCTTTTTTTCTCTCCACTTTGACCGAAAAACCCACCACTCTTAATTTATATGTATTTATATATATATACAGGGTGGTCCTTAAGTAATTGTACAAACATAAACCGTAGATTCTGCACTTTAAAATATTACGATTTAAGTCAACTTGCTTTAATAAAATGTTGATATTAAGAAAGATACAGGGTGTTAAAGTGAAAATTAAAAATTTTATTTTTCGCTATAACTTTTACGTTTGTTAATATTTTTAGACAAAAATTTATAATTGGATGCTTTTGAGTAAGATAAATTATAATTTTATATATACTTTACTGTAACTGATAAAGGGTGCCACATATGCCAAATGTGTGGCATAAATCTGCGCTTAACTTTTTTGCTCTTTAAGTTAGCTCTATTTGTGTTAAAAAATATTAAAGATACATTATTTTTACAAGAAAAAGGTACTACACTACTACATTAAACAAAGGTACTACACATTGTCACCTGCTCTACAAAAGGTAGTTATTACCGAACTTGACCAAATGTTGGAAAAAGGGATCGTAGAACATTTAACTTCTACGTGGTCTTCACCTATAGTTATTATTATGATACAAAAAAATGATAAATGGAGGTCTTGTGTTAACTGTAGAAAGTTAAATGCGTTAAGCCTACCGGATGCGTATCTAATTCCTTATGTGTCATCTATTCTAGATAAACTTCGAGATGCACGATATTTAACTACTCTGGATTTCAAATCATCATATTGGCAAATAAAAGTAGCTTTGGAATCTAGACCTTTAACGGCTTCCACAGTGCCTAATAGAGGTTTAATTCAGTTCCGTCGTATGCCTTTCTGTTACATTCGACTCCTGCTACCTGGCAGCGTGCAATTGATAATATTTTAGGTTAAAATATTAAAATTAGATAGTTATCTTTTTGTATATATTGATGATATAATTATTTGTACATCAACAATTGAGCAGCATTTAAAAGTATTAGAGGCAATATTTCAGCGCTAAACAGACGCTGGTGTTCCCTTAATAGGGAGAAGTGTTTAATATGTCGTTCAGAGTTAAAGTATTTAGGATACGTAGTGAATAAATCTGGATTGCATGTCGATCCACGAAAGGTAGAATACCGACACAGAGAACTGTTCACGATGTTCGTCGGATTGTAGGTATGGCATCATGGTATCAGAGATTTATTTCATCATTTAGTACTGCCGTCTCACCGCTCACTGAGCTTACTCAGAAAAATGTACAATTCGTTTGGAATAAGACATGCGATAACGCCTTGAATAAAAAGTTAGAGAATATTTAGTTTCAGCACCCATTTTGGCGTGTCCAGATGTTTTTTTACCATTTATTGTAGAGACAGACGCAAAATATTCCACCACAGAAAAAGAATGTCTCGCCGTTCTATTTGCCGTAGAGAAACTAAGGCCTTACCTAGAAGCTTCGAAATTTGTGGTTATTACAGACCATTTTAGTCTAAAATGGTTGTTTTCCATTAAAGACCCTATAGGCAGAATTGTTCGTTGGGCTCTACGTTTGCAGGCATATGACTTTGAAGCAATACACCACAAAGGAAAAGATCATCTAGTGCCTGACGCACTACTCGTGCAGTTTCTTGCGTGAATGCTTAGAATGTAGACTGTTCTACTTCTATACAGGTTAGTTCAGACCGATGGTACTTGGATATGATTTCCAAGGTCAACAAATTTCCTAGCAACTTTCCACTTTGGAGGGTAGAGGGAGAAAAACTTTTCAAGAATATAAAACCGCGATACCCCGAACTAGCTTCATCAGAGTGGGTAGCGGTAGTTCCAAGAGACAAAATACTAAATGAGATCATTCCAAGTAATGGGCATAAGAGGTCCTCCAACTAATGGACACCTTGGCGTTTCAAAAACATTTGGAAGACTTAATAAAAAATATTATTGGCTATCAGATATAGAACGCTATATAAAGAAATGTACAACATGTCAATGAATAAAACGAGAACGGCAACGTCCTAGAGGTCAATTGTTATCTCAACAACCTACTGCCAATCATCCATGGACTCTTATTAGGACTAACTAGAGTTAGTTGGACCTTTACCTAAGACCACTCCGGGATTTTCGTACATATTCACCGTGTTAGATTGCTTTACTAAATTTATTTTAGCTTTCCTATTAGAGCCGAGACATCAGCCAATATTATAAAAATACTAAAAAATAGGTGTTTCTAGTCTATGGTATACCAGAGAGAATTTTGTTAGATAATGGACCACAATTTCGTGGCTATATATTTCAACAATTTGTCTCAAACTATGGTATTGAATTAAAATTTACGGCACTGTACCATTCACAAGCTAATTCCGTGGAAAGAGTTCATAGAGTAATAAAAACCATATTTACGGCCTATGTCTCTCAACATCAAAGACACTGGGATCTTCTTTTACCAAAGATTGCATGTGCATTGCGATCTTCAGTTCCTGAAGTCACCGCAGTCTCACCAAACCTTATTAATTTTGGTAGGGAAATCAATGTGCATGGCAATAAAAATGGACACAATTCGGAACAAGGTCAGTATAATGTCGGAACAAGGAAGGAATTGCTGGATAAACTGCTTTGTGATGTTAGGAAGAGACTGAAGTCAGCGTATGAGAAAAGTAAAGTTCCATATAACCTGCGAAAAAGACTAGAAACATATAAAGTTGGGGAAATGGTTTGGAGAAGAAATTTTGTTCAGTCTGATGCTACAAGATATTTCAGCGCAAAATTGGCCCAAAAGTTTGTAGGACAATTTAATATTCAGAAAGTGGTCTCCCCATGGAGTTATGAACTTGCTGATGAAAATGGTTCTCATGCAGAAACCTGGAATGCTAAAGATTTGAAAACGGTTACTCAGGACGAGATTAAGGATATTAAGTCGAAACCTCCTGATGTGGAAGAATAAAGACGAAATATCTAAAAAAAATAGGTCAAAAATACTCACAAAGAAATCAGTGTTAGTTCTAGTATTATAATAATCTGTTATATTATTCTTTTTTTTATAAATAACCTGGTGTGCGCTGAAAAGAATGTTCTTGCAGACATATATTTTTTTTGTGTTTTTTTAGACAGAATAAATAGATTATGTTTAATTTATTTTCTAACTAAGAATAAATAGTTTTTGTTTCATCATATTGTTTTTTTGTTATTATTTGTTTTAAGTTAGGAAATAATTAATGATTTAGTACAAATAAAAACAGAGAGTAAAAACTAGTAACAACCAGATAGAAATACCATTATTCTACAAGGAATTGTTGATAAATATAAATCAAGCAGTCAACCTCGCTATCCCAAAACAATTTCCATTAAGAAAAAAACAGAAGTCATATTCCGAAACCATGGTGGAACAATTATTGTCAGTTAGCAGCTGAAAATAGAAAACCAAAACCTAATGAGAGTATAATGACTCGACTCAATTCAAAGAAAATCTTCAAACAGAAGAAAAGAAGAATTTGTATGATTTTTGCGAAAGCCTAAACTCAAGAACACCATTAAATGATGTCTGGCGAAAAGCTAATTGTTTTAAAAACCGCAAACAAGCCAACAAAGTACCTATTGATCCAGAAGATACATGGTTGCATTAATTCCACAGAAAAATTTCCCCGGCATGGACTCCAAATGACGACACCGTTCAAGAACATATTCAAACAGTACCCAGACAAAACTACAATTTTGACGAAAATTTTCATCTATGCGATTTGCCCTAGAACAAAGAAATAACACTTTTCCAGGTATAGATAATATTAGACAATGTGTCATATTCACTGTTGTACATCTTACCGATAGAATATAAAATTTCACTAGTAAACATTTGCAACAATATTTGGACAAATAAGACCAGCAGCTACAAAAGACTATGGTTGATGTTACGGAAATATATTGCCTACCTTAACTTGACAAAGCTCAACTGGAACAAAAAGGAAAACATTTCCATGAGAGAGAGAGAGAGAGAGAGAGAGAGAGAGAGAGAGAGAGAGAGAGAGAGAGAGAGAGAGAGAGAGAGAGAGAGAGAGAGAGAGAGAGAGAGAGAGAGAGAGAGAGAGAGAGAAGACAAAAAATCTTTTTGCCACAGAAAATTGTTTAGGATGTTTAAATTTTTATTTTAGAATCGCTTATAAACTTGATTAGAATATTAAATAAGATAACAGATTGCTGATGTTAACTGGTAGGCTAATATTGAGATCAATTAAACCTAAATATAGGCTTTGAGTCTGTTCCCTATGATTAGGACAATCGAAAAATAAGTGGTTCAAATCTCCGACAGATTTACCATCACAAGGACAGAAAGGAGTTTCATAGATTCCAATCCTATGCAGATGCTCTGGAAAGAGGCCATGGTTAAGTTTTACCGGGTTATTAACGAAGAATGTACTTTATTATAGTTAAAATTAAAATGTGGAATATTTTTTGGTAAGCATGGATGAATAGAAAAGTAATGGTTTCTTGAAGTCTTCTGAACCTCTTTATATTTTGACATCCATCTTTCCCTGCCAATACTCCTGATAATAGAAAAAAAGATCTTTAAAGTAGTACAAATTTGTAATTTCGGATATCTCAGATGTATTTTTTGCCATACCATCCACTAATTCGTTTCCAATTACTCCATTGTGCCCTTTAACCCAGAGTAAAGTAACTGTTTTTTTTTGTGAATTTTAGATCATGTAATAATTTTTTGATATCAAGTATAATGGAGTTTTGAAAACTATCCAATGAATGGTGGATATTTGATGGATTATTTGACTTCGTTGCTATGTTTTTCCATTTTATTAAAATTCCGTTATTATAATGTTGCTGTAAATCATCCAATGTGAATATAGGTAAAGTTTGTTTAGCAGAAAATGGTTGACTTTAATTAGTGCGGTCCTAAATATTATTAAATTTATCTGACTTGGCCCATTGTTAAGACCGGTCCGGAGCGATAAGCAAACGAGGCAGACAGAGTTGGTCTTTTGACAATTAACACTGACTAGACGGTACTCCTATAATAAAGCAAAGGATCCACAAAATGTACAATAATTACGACGACAAAAATCAAAAAAACGTAAAATATATTGCTTTGCCTTATATACCCGAAATTATTGTTTTCAAATGAGTTTTAAAATAAATTAAATATATTTTAATCGCTAAGATTATAGAAAAACAAACAATAATAATGTGGATCTAAAAAGAACCGTTTTTTTTTAATCGTAACCTTTGTAGATTTGATGACAGTATCACTCCACATATAATTCTGTTTCGCTATCACTATCCTCATCTAAATTAATTATGATGGTTCAATTATATTATGATCTACATGAACATATGAATTTTTTTACCTAATTACGTGTCGGACTGAATTTCTCCAATTGCTTGAAAGAATACCATTGACACATTTTCTTATTAACTCTATAACAGTACTACTTAACGTTGGAGAAATATTTTGTGGCCTCACGTTAGACAATTCGTGCCACATATGTTCTATGGGATTAAACATACAATAATAGGGTGGAACATACAGCACTGTATGTCCCATTTCCTCTGACAATGTATCATAAACATATACTTTTTCTATAGAAGCTTAAAACTTCTAAAAGCTCTTGTTTGGTGTAACATTCTTCAAAATACATATCATTCATCTCCATGTAATTTTGAATTTCCAATTAATTATTATTCGAGTTTGGAGCCTTACTTAGTTGGCAACTGTGATAGCTGGCATTATCCATTACTATCACGCTATTCTGAGGAATGTTTGACATAAGATTATTTTTGAACCATTCTTCAAAAAGTTCTGCCGTTTTATCTTCATGGTAGTCGACGCAGGAGTCTTTAATATTCTTTGCAGAAAGCCACAGGGCATTTGGAAACCAATCATTTTCTCATCCAGCATGTAAAATCGTTATTCTTTTTCCTTTATTTGACGGAGCTTTTGTCTTACATTAACCGGAGGAATCGGCAAATCCTTTACGTCGCGTTGAATGTGTGTCAAACCATGTCTCGTCGAGGTAAATTCTCGGACGATTTGCAGAACGGAATTTTCTTATCGAAGTTATATACTCATAACGCCATTTTTCTAATCTATGAGATTCTATAATTACTTGTCTTTTGTCAATAATACGATATCGAAAGCCCATACTTTTCAATATTTTCCATAAGCTGGTGAGGCTACAGCTTATTTCGGTTTCGTCAATATTGAGCCATTGCTTAAGAGCTGTTAATGTAGGTATGCGTTGCTCTTCGTAGATGGTATAGACTTTTCGACGTCCTTATCGGCTTCATCAAGTCTTTATCGGCTTCGTCCATACATTTGGTGGAACTGGAATCTACGTTTTTTTCTTGTTTCTATGGGATTTGATGTATTTCTTTTTACTGTGGTCAGAGGTATTTTCGTCAAATCGCATATTTCACTCGTAGCGAAAGTTGTGTCAAGTCATCTTTTAAGTAAGGTACTGTATATAGTTTCTACAATTTGCATCTACAGATAAATGTTTCTTCTTTAACGGAACACTACAAGAAGCTTCATTATTATTCCACGGACGCCCCATAATGATAGAAAATGTAATGAATAAAATGAGTAATACTACTAACACTTCCCGTGATACATAAAGACAAATAAATTTTATCAAGAACTCCTATTTAAATACTGGTTGGTGTTCAGTTTCATAAACTTATTATATAAATACCTGAAAACCACTCAGAAGGTGATTAGCAAACCCGTAGGATGTTCATAGTCGGTACTAATTGAAGTCAACCATTTACTGCTAAACAAATTTTACATATAGTCCAACATAGCACAAAGAATACTATTTCTTTTATGTTGAGTCATATTTGAGTTTAATCCTTTAATGGTCGATAATGAATCTGTTAATATAACTGCTAATTTGTGTAAATCTAGCCAATCTAATGCTTTTTGAATTGCTACCGCTTCAGCAGTATATATTGAACAATGTGATGGAAGTTTAATTTTTTAAGATTCGCTTTTATGTGAAATGTAAACTGCACAACCTGTGGCACCATCGTCTTTTTTGGAACCATCGGTATTATTACGTGATCATTATAGTCGCTCAATATGAATTTAAGTAAGAGTTTTTTTGTGAAGAATCAGTGAACTTTGGAATAATGACTTTTGGTTTATTTATTATTACCTGAAAATCAGCTTTGGTAATATTTTTTCTCTGCCGTAGATATTAGAATACTCATTAGTTTCTAAGAAAGCATCAGCAAGTGGAGGAGAATTTTTTATGCGCCAATATTTATCTGAGAGGTTTTCAATAGATAACTCACAGAGTTGGCTAAGGAGATAATTATTGTTTAATCTTAGCTTTAGAATATGTTTAATTGCTATAATTTCTCGAAGATTTTGAATAGAGATTTCGTTACTTTCAGCAAGTAGAAGAGGGCAAGGAGTAGACTTCATGGTGCCTAAGCATATTCTTAGACATTTATTTGAACTGAATGTGGTCTACAGTTATTAAATGTGTTTTACTGACGGCACCGTACAGAATGCAACCATAGTCTACAATAGGTCGCACGCAGGCTCTGTAAAACATCAGTGCAATTTTAAGGTCAGCACCCCATCTACGATTAGTGACACATTTAAGGATATTAATACCTTTTTACACCTGCTTTTTATATATTCAACATGTTTAACCATAAAAGTTTAGAATCAAGGATATGCCAGGTATTTGTATATAATATTCAGACAATTCTGTTTTGACGTACGAATCCTATGTCTAGTGAATATCATTATGGCTGATTTGTCACGTAAAATGGTTAGTCCACGATTTTTTGGCAAGGTCGTACTTGCCATTGTCAAGTCAGGCCGAAACGTCGTCAAAATAATCAAAACCAAAATTATTTAACGCGCAGTCAAACCTGGAAAATCACAGAAAGCATATATAACTCCCGCGGAAATTTCATTACTCCCTCTATAACGAACACGGTTATTACGAGGTTTCGCTTATAACGAGGTATATTAGATGTCCCGTGAAATTTCTATTGAACTATAACCCTCTATAGCGAGGCAAATTTGGTTATAACGAGAGAAAATAAGATCGAAAAACGTGTTTTTCTTACGTTTTTGGCCCGGCCGTGGCTATAAATAAATACCTTTTTAAACGGCCCCGCAATAAACTTAACTGCATGCCGCCCGCAACAAACTTCTTTACTATAAATATAACTGTTTCACATTTTTAGAAAATATAATAGATAGAATAATACTGGACAATTTAAAGCAGTCAAAAGTGACAGACTTCTTCCAATTGCAGAAGCAATAATTTATGTTATCCTTGAAAATACGCTTTATACATTATGTAGTTGGAAAAAAAATGAAAGTACAGATGTTTTGTTTTAACGTATATCATTGACAATAAAAGTAAATAACTCTTTTTTGTTTTAATGTATTTGACTGACAATAAAAGTAAACAACTTTTTTTCAAAAACACCATTCAAACAATATTTATTGGCATCTTATATTGCTCCGAATGGCTTCACTATAGGAAGTTAATGTTTTAGAAAACTACATATTCACATATATGCACAATATTATTGTTGTCTGATATAACGAGATCGGCTTATAACGAGGTAATTAGTCTGCCATTTCAGTTCTCGTTATATAGGAAGTCTACTATATATATATATATATATATATATATATATATATATATATATATAGAGTAAGAAAAAAGAAGTACTTGAGACTTCTTTGGGAAAATTATGGATGGGTTGGAGTCAATAAAAGAAATAATAAATAAAATTTAATAAAATAGAAGAGAATAATATATATATATATATATATATATATATATATATATATATATATATATATATATATATATATATATATATAAATATTTATATATGGCGTATGGATTGGAGCTAACATTTCTAGCGGCAGGATTTTGATAGTAGGGTGGAGCGGACGATATTTTTTTTTATAAGAGGTCTCCATGTAGAAGGTAACCGGATGTCGTCATCTCTTTTATTGAGAAAATTTGACCTTTTTTCAATTTCTTTGGCTTCTCGGATAATTTTTGGTTTATAGAAGGGGATGAGGGCTATGATTCTGGAGTTTTCAAAATCAATTTTGAGACATGTATGAAGTTGGTGTTGACCTAAAGTTAAAATTGAATCGGAATTGCGAACAGAAATGGAATGTTCATAAATCCTATTTTCGATTCTACGATTTGTTTGGCGATCGGGAGCAGTCTGCACAAGAAATTTCATAAACACCGTGTTGTTCATATTGAATGTTGTCTTTGGTTGATCGGACAAGATATGAAAGTTTTTGTTGGGGGGTAAATATTGACTTTATTCCTCTTGATTTAAGAAATTTGGTGATTTTTACAAGGACACCTTTGATATAGGAAAGAAAAGTTATCGTATGATGAAGGTCTGAGTCTTTGGGTTGAGATTGAGTGGGAGATTCATGTCTGTGGATGCTCCTATTGATGTGATTTTCGCGGTAACCGTTTTGGACGGGGGCTTGTTTTAAACTAGAGAGCTTAGCGGGTCTGTTTGCATAATCGCAAAGGTGTATTGATCTGGAGACAAGGGTATTAATGACTGAATTAATTTGTGAAGATGGATGATGAGAGTTGACATGCAAGTAACGATTGGTATGGGTAGGTTTTCGATAAACAGAGTGATGCAAACCTTGGGATTGGTTTTTCTTTATCATAAAGTCTAAAAACGGTAGGGATGAATCAGTTTCCACCTCCATCGTGAACTGGATACTAGGATGTATACTATTCAGATGGGTTTTAAAAAACACTAAAGCATACTTGGAGTTGGGCCAAATGACGAATGTATCTTCAACATATCGTAGCCAACATGTGGGTTTGAGCATTGATATAGATAGTGCTCGGGTCTCGAAGTCTTCCATAAAGATATTGGTAATTACTGGAGATAGTGGGGAGCCCATTGGGACACCACTTATCTGTCTGTAGAATTGATTTTGGAAGATGAAATAAGTGTTACATACATACATTGCTGGCTCAAACAATATTGACGAAGAAATAACCCTTCAAACATATCAAATCGTAGATAATTGCCGACCGAGTTTCAACGAGTTCTTTTTACCGTTCTGGACCATGTAGTCATTGTGTAGTTCAAGACCTCAATATATTCAAAAGAATCTCGTCAGTATAACAAAGTAGTCTGGTAGCAGACAGCTGCATGGGATAAAAAAGTATAAACGAATATTGACATATTAACACAAGTTTCTTAGTAGTTATTATCTGAATTTAAATAACTTTTGTAGAATTATTTACCTGTTGACCATAACCATTGGGTCTGGGTGGACTGTTTGATGATGGTAATGAGGTGCAATGAGAGCTTCCCGAACCACTTTGGCCTCCGGCCAGATACTGAGTTGGCAGCGATGGGCCGTTACCCTGGTAGAAGTTGTACTCGTACTAAAATGCAATACAACGTCATTACATAGATCATATAAATGTATACAGTGTCTACAGAACATACTATAACTTGCTAATATTGCGATTCCTGATAGGTTTACAAAAAAAGTTCCTTTTTAACAGTTTTTTTTTCAACTTTCAAATTATTTATAGAAGTAAATAGGAAATATAGAGGATGCAACTATTACATCTAGTATATTTTTTAATTTGCATAATCTACTGAATTTAAAACGAAATATTTACTAGGACGATCCTAAACTTCTAGGTTCTACGATTGCTAAAACAGGTTTAGGATAGGACCGTTTCTATTAACAAAATAATTAGTCATAGAATCGCTTATTAATAAAGGCTCTCCATTATTCATTTGATAGTATCGCGACATTATTGATATTATTGCGGGATCGAAGTTATCATTAGATAATTCTTTTATCAGAATACTTTCTAAAACAGGCGAAATTTATTTTTTAAGAATATTATGAAGTGCATCCCACATTAACATGTGGGATATTTTTTCTTTACTAGTTTGCGTCTGTGGTCGGATATTTTTAGATGAACAAACTTCATCATGAACAACTATCGTTAAACTGACCCACCTTATCATAATTTCTTTGTTATCCACCTTATTGGAACTTTATTGTTTACTATATAGTAAATGGTGAAATTTAATTTATTACTAGTGATTACTACTAGATTAAAGGTATTAATATGTTAGTACTGCAACTTATGACTTAAAATATATTGGAAAAAGTACTCATTTTAAGTCTCATCTTTGAAAAGATTAAAGAGAAATTATGGAAAATTGAAAAAAATATTGAGTGGTACAGCGGGTATATTTCTCGATTTCTTGTTAACCTATACAGATTTGATTTATCCGAAAACATTTTGATCGAAATTGTAATTGAAAGCTGTCTTGTAAACCCCACCAGGGAGAATATATATATATATATATATATATATATATATATATATATATATATATATATATATAAATATAAATGTATATATATATATATATATATATATATATATATGTATATATATATATATATATATATATATTAATATATATATACATATATATATATATATATATATATATATATATATATATATATATATATATATATATATGTATTAAAAGCCTATATTAGGTCGTTTTCGTTCATTGCCATCACAGTAGATGGCACTTTGCTACGCTAACCACTTAAGTGGGAAACAATTAGAGGCATTCGCTGTTCGCAACAATCTGTTGATTATCAATTCAAACACGAGACGTTACCGAATTATTCTCCTACGGCATATATTGGCTTTTAATACATCGAAGCAATAGCAAGCTTTTGCTAGAAGATATATATATATATATATATATATATATATATATATATATATATATATATATATATATATATATATAAAGTTCCTCAGATTATTGCCGTAAAACATATTGCAACCACATTTTGTTTGCAGTTTGTCTTGAATAGTAAATCAAGGTACATACCAACATTCTTGAAAAAACAGGCTATGTTTTTATCACTCATTCATGTATAGGATAAACATTTATGAATAATATTAGAAAAATAATCAGCTTTAAGTAATTTGTAAAAATTAATATTAGGTTGGTTGCTTTAGTTACATTGTATATAGTCTGAGAAACTCAATACCATTCTATAACTACGTTAAGACTAAATTGAACTAAAAATTTTCATGCCGAATAAGATTTTAAAGGCTTGGTGCACTAGCAAAAAATATAATTTTGAATGATATATATTGTAATTACTATTTAAATGGGAACAAGCCACAATTAAACGTAAAGTACGTTTATTGACGTTTCAATTTCCCCTTCGGAAATCGTTATCAAAATACAAACATTAGTAAATTAAACAAATTTTGTTTTTTTGTTACTTGGTGAAAAATTCTTCTAATAATTTAATTTTATCTGACTCATTTATATTGACAATTCAGACATACATTATACATTTTAAAGACGACTTTAAAATGATATTGCCGATAATTAGTTTTGGAATATAAAGATGAAATGGTTTTGATGTTCTTTGTTGCTATTTTTATATTGTCAATAACCTTTATTGTTTGTATTAATTTAGCATCCTATGTAGCATATCTGAAGGATAAGAGTTCTCAATTAAAATATTTTTTAACAATTGAAGATCTTCTTGTAGATAATCTGGATGAGAAAGCCTTAAAACACGTTCTTTTTTAATTCTTTTATAAGGTTCATTTTCATCTTATTTGGATGATGTGAGTAATGGCTTATAAATCTATTACTACACATGGGTTTTCTGAACCATCTTGTTTTCAACACATTGTCTGTGGTTCTTATAATTCTCATGTCAAGGAATGGTAGAGAATTATCTACCTCTTCCTCAACTGTAAACTGTATATTATGTTGATTATGATTGTTGAAAATATTAACTGTTTCATGAATTTTGTGTTTAGGAAGTGCCAAAACTAAATCATCTACGTATCTTTTCATAAAAGGAATGAAAAAAGTGCAATTGTTGATACAATCACTGATAACATCATCCATGACATAGCTACTTAGAATGGGTGAAAGACTAGATCCCATAGGACTACCAAAAATTTGTTTATAAAAGACACTATTAAATATAAAAATATTAGCATCAAAAACAAAGTTGATAAGTGTTTTGAAATGTATTAAGTCAATATTAATGATTAGATCTAAAGGTAAATTTTGTAGTAATTAAAAATTATTAATGAAAGACCTAAAATCAAATGAATCTTTAATGTAAAAATTGTTGTTTAAATTATAAGCATTAGTTAAGATGTCAGTAAGGAGCTGTGCTGTTGGTCCATTAGGAGGGCATAAAGATGAAACTATTGGTCTCATAGATAAAGTTGGTTTATGTATTTTAGGTAGAGCATAAAACCGTGGAGCAATAGAATTATATATTTTGAGCTCTTTTGCCTTTGTATTATCAATAAATTTCTTTCTGTTTAATTTAGATACTAGGCAATTTGCTTTTTGTTGCAAAGTACAAATAGGACTCCTTTTAAGTGTAGTATAATACTTAGTATTGTAACGAAATAGCCCATCTCCGATACGTCATAATTCTTAGAAGGATAAATCTAGAAAACGCAAGAATTGGCATTTGAATAGCGCCCGTCTTTCGATGCGGTTTCGATGAGACGAATTAGAGGTGGGACTACCCCAGAAGATTCGAGAATAATACTTTTGGTATATATATATGTAACGATGTTAGAAGTAGGGTTTGAGTTGATAAGAGAGTACCGAACTGTAAACTTATAAATAAATATATTTATATAAATTTATATAATTTTATAATATAAAAAATAAAATATATAAAGCAATCTCACACTTACTAATCAACGGCTCTGGGCGGAAGAATTGGTAGGTGGTAGGGCACCCTTTTGTCCTGGGGTTGAGAAATCGATCTCGAAGATGGAGGAACCAATATACTGGTCAACAGCATAAGGATGTAGAAGGCAAGGGGAAACCACTACATTAAAGATCCCCATGGATATCCCTAGTAAAATCATCATGGTTTTAGAAACTAATAACGGCGTTACTGATCATGGCCCTCGGAAGCCAAGATCCGGCAGGGGAGAAGAAGACAAGGACTCTCAGGTCGTTAATCAGCGAATTCCTTGTCAAAAGAACGCAGATGAAAAAATAAGACTGTCCAACACTAGAATAGGAACATGGAATGTTCAGAGCATGTTTCAGCCAGGTAAAATGCACAATGTTATTCAAGAAATGAACAGGTTGAATATCGATGTACTGGGTATCAGTGAAGCTAGGTGGCCCAACTCAGGTTGTTTTTCAACAGACGAAGCCACAATATATTATTCCGGTAGCGAGAATAACCAACACAGACACGGCGTGGCAGTAATAGTTAATAAAAAATCTAATAGAGCGGTGGAATGCTATTTCCCTATCTCAGAAAGAGTAATGGTACTGAAGTTAGTGACATCTCATGCCAAACTGAATTTGATACAAGTTTATGCTCCTACGGCGAATGCCGACGAAGAAGAAGTAGAATTATTTTATCGAGATATCGAAGAGGCACAGAGAACAACGAAAACAAGAGAAATCACGATAGTCCTAGGTGATCTCAATGCAAAGATTGGAAAGGGACAAAGCGGAAAGTGTATAGGAAACTATGGTCTGGGAAATCGAAACGAGAGAGGAGACCGTCTGTTACAATTCTGTCAAGAGCAGAACTTTATTATTACAAACACATTTTTTATGTTACCAAACAGACGACTGTATACATGGCGATCGCCCGCAGATACATCGGAGAAAGTAGTCAGGAACCAGATAGACTACATTATGATCAATGAAAGATACCGTAATGCTGTTAAAGCCGTGAAAGCATATCCTGGATCAGACGTGGCCTCAGATCACAATCCACTTATAGCCAAAATTACACTCACCCTTAAAAATATTAAAAGACATCAAAGAATCCATACAATAGACACAAGAAAACTTAAAGAACCTAAAGTAAAAGAATGCCTCCAACATGAACTGCATGTGAACTGCAACAAATTGAACACAGACACCAACGATATTGACGAGTACTGGAATCGACTAAAAGATTGTCTACTGGAACCCTGTAAAGAAATATTAAAGACTTCCTCAAGGAGAAAAGAGGAATGGATGAATGACGAGATACTCAATATGATGGAACAACGGAGACAATTTAAAAACAAGGATAACAATAAATACAGAGAGATAAACCACGAGATTAGAAAGACGATAAAGCAGGCAAAAGAAAAATACTTTGAAGAGCAATGCAAAGAGATCGAAGACCTTCAAAATAAATATGATCTGTTTAACCTACACAAGAAAGTCAAAGAACTGGCAGGACTAAGAAAACAAAATCCCACCTGTGCAATTCTGGATAGACACGGTACTGCTATAACACATACAGACGAGAAAATACAAAGATGGGCAGAATATATCGATGAATTGTTCGATGATGAAAGAGGAGATCTGGAGCACATAGAACTTACGTCAGAAGAAATAGGTCCATATATTACAAAAGAAGAAATATTGCACGCATTAAAAACAATGAAGAGCGGGAAAAGCCCTGGACCTGATATGCTTCCTATAGAAATCCTAAAAATTCTAGATGAGAAGCACATTGATGTTTTAGTGACACTTTTGAACCAAATTTATAGTTCAGGCGTATTACCCAAAGAGTGGTTGACATCTATTTTTATTTGTCTTCCTAAAAAGAAAAACGCAAGAGAATGCAGCGATTACCGCACCATTAGCTTAATGTCTCATACGCTAAAGTTACTACTTAAAGTCATCCATAACCGAATATATCACAAACTGGACATAGACGTTAATAATACACAATTTGGTTTCCGCAAAGGCCTAGGAACACGTGAAGCTCTTTTTTCACTTAATATACTAATACAAAGATGCCTGGACGTCAATCAAGATATATACGCATGTTTTATTGACTATAATAAAGCATTCGATAAAGTACGACATGAACATTTAATGAATGTCCTGAAATCAAAGAAGATTGACTACAACGACCTCAGGATCATATCAAATTTATACTATAAACAGCGAGCAAAAGTACGTGTTAACGAACAGCTGTCAGAAGAAATTGAAATTAGATGTGGAGTAAGACAGGGATGCGTATTGTCGCCAATTCTTTTCAACGCCTACTCCGAACAGGTCCTGAAAAAAGCTCTTGAGGGTGAAACAGCTGGAATAAAGGTAAATGGAGTTCCCATTAACAACATTAGATATGCGGACGACACTGTGATTTTAGCCGAAAACATTGAAGATCTTCAGAGACTGGTGACCAGAATAGCAGAGTATGGAAAAGAGTATGGTCTAACAATGAATGTCAAGAAGACGAAATTTATGAGAATATCGAAAACTCAAAGAAATAACGAGAGTCTTCTAATAAACGAAACCAACGTCGAACAAGTGGACAAATATGCATACCTGGGAACAATGATTAACTCCACAAATGATTACAATCAGGAGATAAAAATAAGAATAGAAAAGGCTAGAGCAAATTTCAACAAAATGAGAAGAGTTCTATGTACCAGGGATTTAAAACTGGAACTAAGAGTTAGGTTGGCGAGGTGCTATGTTTTTTCGACCTTATTTTATGGAATGGAATCTTGGACCTTGAATGCTACATCAATGAAAAAACTGGAATCATTTGAGCTGTGGGTGTACAGAAGAATTCTGAAAATATCATGGACAGAACACGTCACAAACAAAGAGGTTCTGAGAAGGATGAACAAAGAAATGGAAATTTTAAATTCAATAAAAACAAAAAAATTGGAATATCTCGGACATATTACACGTGGAGAGAAATACACCTTGCTCCAACTGATCATGCAGGGAAAGATCCAAGGAAAGAGAAGCATAGGGAGGCGTAGAATGTCATGGCTGCGCAACCTGAGAGAGTGGTACGGATGTACATCAAATGAACTTTTCAGAGCAGCCGTCTCAAAAGTTCGAATAGCTATGATGATTGCCGACCTCCGCCGCGGAGATGGCACTTGAAGAAGAAGATATAAATTCGAACCGCTCGTTTTATTTAATCTCGCTACAGTATCATTTAAGAGTTCTCCAGTTTTTTGTAGGTAATCCTCTTTATACAATGCAACGGTTACGTTACCTTTATCGCTTTTGACAATGTAAATTTCAGGATGGTTTTTAAGGAAAAGTTTAGTTTGTACATAGTATTTATTTAAAAGATGATCTTTGACTTCTATATGTCAAAAGTTTGTAATTGTAAATGTATATTTAGATCTAACAAAATCCTTTTGACTATCATTAAGTGGTCTGATTATTATCTATGATTCAATATCAGAAAGTAAATTTGGAACTCTAATATCTGATTTAGAAGGACACAAAGAAAATTTAGCTAATAATGCTAAAAATGTTTTAATTTCAAAAGGAAAATGAATAGATGTTAGACTTTTAAACCATTTTTCTTGAAATTTTATCTTATCAAAAGTTTCTATTTTTAATTTATATAACTTATTATTCTGTATTTTTTTGATTTTATGAAATTCTCTATTGTATTTATTTCTTTGTCTACGATTAAATTCATTAAATGTGTGGAAATTTTAAGACATTATAAGCCTTGGCACGTAACTCATATAATTGTTTTTCAAAAAAGTTACTATCAGCAAAAGTGATCTTAATCTCTAAATTAATAATATTTCTTCCAAACCTGTCACATAATTTCCGAGCATCATGATGAATATTCCCAGTGCGATGATGTAAAAGGGGGAATTAACATTAACTAGACCATTTGTAACATGTCCAGGGAAACATAATAGGTATATATATATATATATATATATATATATATATATATATATATATATATATATATATATATATATATATATATATATATATATATATATATATAGTCAAAAGTGAAAATTTTAAGTTAGCATTCGTGACATTGAGACATTTTTGTAATTGGTCGCTATTTTAACTTATTTAAAAATTAATTGTTTTTGTGTTAAAAAAGTTTTTCAAAATTATATTACAAAATTTAAGAGAAACATTTATTAGATAGGCAAATTTTTAGAATAGTTTTTTGAAATATGTTTAGCAGCATAAATTTATTAACAAAACTAATTTTATTTGGTGAGTAAATATAATTTTTTTTTCTAGTTCCACTTTGTAAGATATTTTGTATTTTTTAGCAGCTTTTGAAAATGATTGTAAACACAATTGAAAGCTCGAGATAAAAAATAGTTACCTAATAGCCCCTTTTATTGACATCCATCCAAAACATATTTACATATTTTTTCCAAACGAGTCACAAGTACTTCTTTTTTTTTCTTACTCTTGTAGAAAAATATGGGTTTTTTCGATGACATCCGAAACGATAATGGGCAATCCACAGTCAGAATTCTGAAGGAGTGGACTAGAATTACCATCAAACTTGCTGCTTTACACAAGCAGAAGACTTTTTTGTTGAAATGTAGATCTAATGGATGTTTCCCTGGACATGTTACAAATGGCCTAGTTAATGTTAATTGTCTTTTACATCATCGCACTGAGAATATTCATCATGATGCTCGGAAATTATGTGACAGGTTTGGAAGAAATATTATTAATTTAGAGATTAAGATCACTTTTGCTGATATTAACTTTTTTGAAAAACAATTACCTACATGAGTTACGTACCAAGGCTTATAATGTCTTAAATTTCCACACATTTAATGAATTTAATCGTAGACAAAGAATTAAATACAATACAGAATTTCATAAAATTAAAAAAATACAAATTAATATGTTTAATAAATTAAAAATAGAAGCTTTTGATAAGATAAAATTTTTTATAGTTTAAAAATCTAATTCATTTTCCTTTTGAAAAAAATGTCTAGCATGTTGTAAAAAGCAACCTGTATAATATAGTTATTTTATCGAATTGTGCGCTTATGTCGTCAGCTGTCGTGTTGACGTGTGTGCGACTGACTCCCTACATCATAAACACTCTACTCCCCGCTTTATATAACTTAGGACTAGGACTAGACAGTGACAGTTTGCCTCTCGGCAAGTGAAGGCCGGGCGTGTGTTGTCGATCCCAAAAAGTGCGTGGTGCGTAAGTAATAAATGCGCTTGTAAACCCGGTGTTTTGTGTTAAACGTCGTATATCAGTTTGTTTCTCTCAATTCTATGTATCTCTGTTACTGCCTCTCAGCACTGTAAAGCTAATATTTGTATAACTCTTTATGTAACTGTCAGAATTGCGATAATTGTCAATGTTTGAATCAGCCCTTAAGTTCACTGTAAATAAATCGAAGGAAAATACCTCTTAATTGTTTTATTGCTTCAGTGGTCCTTTATAAATATTTTGAAGCAATTAGGTGTTCAAATACGCCTCTCTTAAATGTGGATAGTTTGGCAACAAAGTTTACCCTTTCCATCATCTTGTGGTCTCTTCGAACCGAATATATTGTTTATCGCAATTCCTTTTCATAAATCAAATTAATTTTCTCTTATTTTAATTCTTTTCCCATAAAAATTAAAATAATACTCATTACTAAGTGCTCTTCACAAAATAGAACTTTGCGTAAAAACATAAGATAAACAATCTCACGGCACATGGAACATTACGTCACCACGCAAGTGTTTGAAGTGTTCATCCTCAACATT
Organism: Diabrotica undecimpunctata; assembly: GCF_040954645.1. Taxonomy (NCBI): domain Eukaryota; kingdom Metazoa; phylum Arthropoda; class Insecta; order Coleoptera; family Chrysomelidae; genus Diabrotica; species Diabrotica undecimpunctata. Next base: position 75,520,324 of record NC_092807.1, read on the forward strand.
CTTATCGCAGATTTATCGCTCTTCGAGGTGCATCTCAAAATCTCAAGTGAAATTGCTGACAAGAAACATGTGATGTGACTGGATTTATGGATTTTTTACGATTCGTTTCTATTAATTTGGTGAGTTCGTTCCATGATATATTTTTATAATCACGCGTATAGGGACATTCAAAAGTTCGAACGCGTATTATTAGTATACAGGACGAGTTTATATTTCGCAGGATTCGTAAAGACATTATTTTCTGAGACTCTTGTTTATTATACGGGGTGGACTAAGCTGTGTTTTAGACTCTAAAATTTTTTATTTCTCGTGTATCTCTCATAGATAAATATCTCGCAAAGCTTTCGATACATCTCTAACCGCAATGGATCAATTAAAGAAACAACGCAAACCGTTGAAATCAAAAATCTCTCGTATCTCTAATTGGTTAAGGGATAACTCTACTCAAGAAACGGATCCCTTGCAGTTCCAACTCCGTCATACTGAACTAACGAATTGTTACGCCAAATATGATGACCTCATTCGATACATCTCTAACCGCAATGGATCAATTAAAGAAACAACGCAAACCGTTGAAATCAAAAATCTCTCGTATCTCTAATTGGTTAAGGGATAACTCTACTCAAGAAACGGATCCCTTGCAGTTCCAACTCCGTCATACTGAACTAACGAATTGTTACGCCAAATATGATGACCTCATGGATCAGATTGAGGAACTGGACGAAGAAAACACTGAAGAACGCGATAGGGAAGAAATTGAAGAAAAGTACTTCTCAACTCTGGCAGGTCTTCAACATAGAATGGAGATGCTCCAACCTCCTTCACACCAGTTCAGTTCCACTTCTCCACGTTTAGCTAGTGCTAAAGTGACTCTTCCCGAAATTAAAATTCAAACTTTCTCAGGATGCTTCTCAGAATGGAGTGCATTCTATCAGCTCTTCGAGACGTTAATTATTAATAACCCGGAACTCAACAACGTCCAGCGTTTTGTTTATCTCAAATCCTTTCTACGCAACGAACCTCTCCAGTTGGTAGAAAACATCCAAGTTTTAGAAGAAAACTTCCAAATCGCGTTAGAGACTCTTCGAAATCGCTACGAAAACAAATCGCGCGTAATTAGTTTGCTTATACAGCGTCTTTTGAAAGTTCCATCCTTAGTCAAAACTAATGCAAAGGCCTTACGTGAATTGTTGGTCACCGCAAAACAGACCTTACTCGCGCTAAAAAATATGAATGTACCCATCGAGCATTGGGATCTCTTATTAATAGAAATATTTTTGCAAAAAGTGGACTTTACTACTCACCGGTCTTTCGAATACGAGTTAGGGTCAAAAGATATTCCCACGCTAAATCAATTCTTTGATTTTTTAGAAAAAAAGTGTGACATTATGGAAAAGTTAAACTCCTCAGATAATAACGATAAAAAAGTTATTAAAACAAACTCTAAAACGGTTCTCTTCTCTTCGGCAAGTAATAAAAATAACTCATACTCCAAAACATGCGTATTTTGTAATAATGCTACACACACTATTTATGCATGCACAAAATTTGCTAATCTTTTCTTACAGGATAAGTATAAATTTGTTAATGAAAACAAACTATGTCGCAACTGTTTAGGAACTAAACACTTTTCTCAAAATTGTTCGTCTCAACGTTCATGTAGTATATGCAAGAAAAGGCATCACACACTCTTGCACAATGACCATGAAAATAGCTCTTCTTCTAGTAGATCTTTTCAAAGACAAAATCACGCAACCTCTCGCAATGTACAAAACACTTGGTCTGATGGTGAAGCCGGTCCAAGTAATTCTGTCTCTCTCTCTGAATCTCAAACCTCTCAGGTCTCAAATGTGATGACTTCTCTCTCTGCTCTGTCAATAAAGCAGGATGTTCTGCTGGCAACCGCTCTAGTCACTATTTATTCAAAGCATGGCGTACCCATACACGCTAGATGTATTTTAGATAGTGGATCTCAGTCGTCATTTGTCTCTAAAGATTTGGTTCAAAAATTAAATCTCTCTCCTTACAGCAAAAGGTTACAAATCTCTACTATCTCTGAACATAGTTCATTCTCGAACAAAATGGTCGATCTAGAAATTTTTCCATACAAAAGAAATGGTAATGGTTTCAAAATCTCCTGTGGTATTTTAGACAACATAACTTGTAGACTCCCTCAGGTATCCATAAACAGAAGTAAATTTAATATCCCCTCTACAGTCACTCTCGCAGATCCCACCTACTCTGTCCCTGGAAATATAGATCTTCTTCTTGCCAGTGACATATATAGCGAGTTGTTATCGGATGGTTTAATACGTTTAGGTAAAGGACTCCCTGTTCTCCAGAACACACACTTAGGGTACATTATGTTTGGTTCTTTACCTCCTTACGCACTTCACAAAGGAATTTATAGCTCACAGTTGTCCCCTACACAGTCAAATGTCTCTTTATTTGTCCAGTCCACATCTGAGGAAGATAAGCTCGATAATATAATTCGACAATTCTTCGAAGTCGAAGAAGTGACCCCCTCTGTTAAAATCTCCTCCTCTGAGGATCTGGCTGAACAAATATTCACTGAAACAACTCAAATTCTACCTTCTGGTCGGTTTCAGGTAAAGCTTCCTCTCATTTCTGAAACAGCACATAAAATGCTGGGCAATTCTTACAATATGGCTAGGAAAAGGTTTATTAGTTTAGAAAATAAACTCTTAAAGCACGAAAATGTATACACTCAATATAAAGCATTCATCAATGAATATGTTTCTCTTGGACATGGCAAAAAGGTTCCTCTTTCTCTCACAAATGTGCACTTAGAAAATAAATACTTTTTACCTCATCACTCTGTCATAAAAGAAGAATCATTAACTACCAAATTACGGGTGGTTTTTGATGGCTCCATGAAAAGTTCCAGTGGCTATTCTCTTAATGACATCCTGTTGAAAGGAAAAACTCTTTAGCCTGAACTTTTCGACATTCTCCTTCGGTTTAGATTGTATACCTATGTCTTCACTTCCGACATACAAAAAATGTACAGGCAGGTACGAATTCATCCTGATCACACATTCCTGCAGAATATCCTCTGGCGGGATTCTCCAGAACAGGACATCGAATGTCTTGAGCTTCAAACCGTAACTTATGGAACAAAAAGCGCAAGCTTTCAAAGTACTCGTTGTTTGATGGAATTAGCTAAAACTCATCAAAACAAATACCCATTGGCCTCCGATGCTCTCTTAACAGGATGCTATGTAGATGACATTCTATATGGGGCCAATGACACGCAAACTCTTCTTAAGGCTCATAATGAGATAACTGACCTACTCAACAAGGCATGCATTTCTCTTCATAAATGGTGCTCTAACTCAAAAATGTTTTTGGAAAATGTTTCTACTCTCTCTACAAACTCTGCGTATATTATTTCACCAGAGAATGCTTCTAATAAGGTTTTAGGTCTCTGTTGGAACCCCAGTACTGATACATTTTCAATTTCTGTACCTCAATTATCAATAAAGGATAATTACACAAAAAGGGAAGTACTCTCTATTATCGCTCAAATTTTTGATCCACAAGGGCTCATTAATCCCGTAACTGTTCTTGCTAAAATTATTATGCAAAAAATTTGGATTTCTAAAATTAATTGGAATGACTCCGTGGATTTAAATATTTTAAATGAATGGTTGAAGTTTATAACTGATCTCGCTGCTCTCAAAGACATAAGCATACCCAGATGTCTTTTCTCATGTCATGAAATTTCTTCTATTGAAATTCACTCTTTTTCTGACGCAAGTTTGAAAGCATATGCTGCTTGTTGTTATATACGGGTCATCTACAAATCAAAAAATATCTCGTGCTCTCTTATTGTTTCGAAAAGTCGTATTGCTCCTTTAAAGACCATAACGCTTCCAAGGCTGGAACTTATGGGTGCTTTATTGGCTAGCAAGCTCACCACAAAGGTGGTTGATATCATAAAGGATAAATTGCCCTCTATTACCTCTATAAACATGTGGAGCGATTCTGAGATAGTTTTGGCGTGGCTCAGATCACATCACTCCAGATGGAATCAATTTGTCGCCAACAGGGTAGCTCAAATTCAAGAAAATTCTTCTCACTCTCATTGGAGACACGTAAAGTCTAAAGACAACCCTGCTGACATCCTCTCCAGAGGAATGATGCCCTCTAACATACTCAACTCCACTCTTTGGTTTCACGGTCCTCAGTTTTTGCAAACATTTGACCTAAATTTGTCTGAATATAGTCCGAAGTTTAATTCTAATAAATTACCTGAAGAAAGAAAAGTTGTTCTTCACACTCGAAGTGCTCAATTTGAGTTCTTTGTCATGCTTTCTGAAAGGTTCTCCAGTTTCACGAAATATGTAAGGACTATAGCTTATGTACTCAGATTTGGTAATAACGCAAAGTCTGGCACTCAAAAATTATCCGGTGCACTTGAAGTATCTGAACTTCAAAATGCCGAAATGAAAATTATAAAATTATTGCAAAACTCATGTTTTTCCTCAGAAATTGCTGATCTCAAAGGCAATAAGATTATTTCTAATAAGTCTCTCTTACAATTTGCTCCTTTTCTTGACAAAAATGAAATGCTCCGTGTAGGTGGACGTCTTAGGTATTCCGAAGTTACCTTTGATCAAAAATATCCTCTCCTCCTCCCCTCAAAAAATCATGTTGTTCGTCTAATTCTCAAAAAAGAACATCTCAGGCTCCATCATGAAGGTCCTCAGAATACTCTCTCTCAAGTTCGCCTTAGATATTGGCCCTTGAATGGTCTACGGGAGATTAAGAGGATAGTCCACGAATGTCATGTTTGTTTCAAGTTTAATGCCAAACCCTTAGCTCAAATCATGTCTGATTTACCTAAGGAACGCTTATGCTCTGCTCAAGTTTTTGCTCATGTAGGTTTGGATTTTGGTGGTCCCTTTCTAATAAAGGCCTCTAAACTTCGTAAAAGTCCCTTGATAAAGTCATACATAGCTCTGTTTGTCTGTATGTCCACACGTGCGGTTCATATAGAATTAGTCAGTGGGCTTACAACAGAAGCGTTTCTTCTCACTCTCAAGCGCTTTATCAGTCGCAGAGGTCTCCCTCAGACTATTTTCTCTGATAATGCGACAAACTTTCTTGGGGCTAAAAATCAGTTATTCGAACTCTACAATTTCTTGAAAAATAAGGAAACTAACTCTTCTATTCAGGAATTTTTAGCCTCCTCTCAAATTCGGTGGAAAACAATACCACCTCGATCTCCTCATCATGGAGGACTCTGGGAGAGCGCTATAAAGAGCGCTAAACATCATATCTATAGATTGTTGGGCAATCTCAAAATTACATTCGAGGAATTCAGTACCGTGCTTACCCAAATTGAAGCCGTACTTAATTCTCGGCCCATTTGTGCCCTCTCTAATGATCCCTCCGATTTCACATATCTTACCCCTGGTCACTTCCTGATTGGAAGGTCTCTCACCTCGCTACCCGACCAGGAGTATACATCTATCCCGGAAAATCGACTTAGCATCTGGCAAAATCTCTCTAAGCTCCAGCAACTTTTTTGGAAAAGGTGGTCGACTGATTATCTGAATCGACTTCAAAATCGTCCAAAATGGTTTCTCCCATTTAAAAATTTACAACCCAATGACCTTGTGCTAGTTAAAGAAGACAATCTCCCTCCTCTCTACTGGTCATTGGCACGAGTGATGGAAGTCTTTCCGGGTAAAGATGGCCGAGTGAGAATTGCATCTGTTAAAACTAAGGATGGGATTTTCAAACGCTCGATAACAAAATTGTGTCCTCTTCCTAGTGAAGGATTATGTTAATGTTATTAGGTTTAGTACTTTTACTCATAATATGTTGTTTGTATGAATTTGTATACTATTACTCATATTGGTTTTTTTATGTACTCTTTTCTTTTTAATGTCTTTTATAATGTTAAAGCTAGTGCTTCAACGGGGGGCAGTATGTTGTAAAAAGCAACCTGTATAATATAGTTATTTTATCGAATTGTGCGCTTATGTCGTCAGCTGTCGTGTTGACGTGTGTGCGACTGACTCCCTACATCATAAACACTCTACTCCCCGCTTTATATAACTTAGGACTAGGACTAGACAGTGACAGTTTGCCTCTCGGCAAGTGAAGGCCGGGCGTGTGTTGTCGATCCCAAAAAGTGCGTGGTGCGTAAGTAATAAATGCGCTTGTAAACCCGGTGTTTTGTGTTAAACGTCGTATATCAGTTTGTTTCTCTCAATTCTATGTATCTCTGTTACTGCCTCTCAGCACTGTAAAGCTAATATTTGTATAACTCTTTATGTAACTGTCAGAATTGCGATAATTGTCAATGTTTGAATCAGCCCTTAAGTTCACTGTAAATAAATCGAAGGAAAATACCTCTTAATTGTTTTATTGCTTCAGTGGTCCTTTATAAATATTTTGAAGCAATTAGGTGTTCAAATACGCCTCTCTTAAATGTGGATAGTTTGGCAACAAAGTTTACCCTTTCCATAGCATTAGGACCTAAATTTTCTTTATGTCCTTTTAAGTCAGATATTAGAATTCCAAATTTACTTTCTGATATTGAATCAATAATCAGACCACTTAATGATAGTCAAAAGGATTTTGTTAGATCTAAATGTACAAACGTTATTACAAACTTTTTATATAAAGAAGTCAATATCATTTTTTAAATAAATACTATGTACAAACTAAACTTTTCGTTAAAAACAATCCTGAAATTTACATTGTCAAAAGCGATAAAGGTAACGTAACTATTACCTGTTACAGTATAAAGAGGATTATCTGCAAAAAAACTGGGGAACTCTTAAATGATACTGTTACGAAAGATTTAACCCACATAGGAAAAGTCCATTGACGAAAAAGAGGAGAACATTCAAGATGACATCGAAAATTCTTAAAAATGTCTAGTGAAGTTTAAAACGTCAGAAAATATATAATTATATAGTTTTCAGTTAGTTATATTGTATTGTAATATTGTTGGTGTTGAATAAACTTAATTTTCAAGAAGTGTAACATTGGTGACAGCGGTGGGATAAAGAAATATTTAGCAGTTGTTAATGGAAAATACAAGATCCACTGAGTTTGACAAAGAAATGGATACGTCCGGACCCCCTGCATGGTTTTTAAAAATGAAAGAAGATGAAGAGAAGCGTAGACAAGAAGAGAAAGCGGAAAATGAGAAGCGTAGGCAAGAAGAGGAAGAGGAAAAGGAGAGGCGTAAAAAAATAGAGGTAGAAATCATAGATGGTTTATCCCAAATTCACAAAAGTTTTCAGTTAGAGATAAGTCAAATCATTAGTAAAATAGATAAATTAGAAGAAAAACAAAACAATTTTGAAAATAAAATAGAACAACAACAAAATGATTTGAAATCTAATTTACAAATACAAATAGTTGAGTTAGAAAAAAAAAATTAATACCCAAGCTTCTTTATCTAATGTTTCAGTAACTAACGTCGAATCTAAACAAACAGCTTCATCGCCTTCCATAATTGAACCAGGTACAATTAGAACTAGTAAATTTTTAAAACCACCCTCATTCGATGGTCAGACAGCATGGGAAACTTATCGTTTTCAATTTGAAGCTGCAGCTAGAGCAAATGGCTGGAATGAAAAAGAAACGGTAGCTTCTTTGGTGGTGTCGCTTCGAGGACAAGCAGCAACCGTTTTGAAATTCCTTCCCCAAGATGCACCCAGTTATACCTCTCTCGTTGAAGCTTTAGAGACAAGATATGGCCAGCAGCATCTAAAGCAGGTTTTCCAAAGTCAGCTAAAAATTCGATATCAAAAACATAACGAAAGCCTGCAAGAATTAGAAGCCGACATTAAAAGACTATTGCACTTGTCATACCCTCAGGCACCTAAAGATTTTCTGGAACAAATTAGAATACAGGCATTCATAGATGGACTACAGGATGTTGAAATGCAACAAGCTCTCCGATTACAACATCACAAATCGCTAAATGGAGCACTAGTCTCAGCCCAGGAGTATGAAGCGGCAAAAAGCATTTCCAGATCTCGCCCAAAATTAAGAGAAATAAGATTTCAAGTAAATGAAGAAATCACAACCGCAGATAACCAACAACCTATTTTATCCCAAATTTTAAACATACTGCAAAATCTTCAACAAAAACCTCGAAATGAAAACAGAAGATGTTTTAATTGCGGGAGAATAGGACATTTTCAAAACAATTGCAGAAGCCGATCCCAAACAAGGAGAGAACATCCAAAGAATGAGGCTAGAAGGTCGTCCAGATTGACATCCAGAAGCCCATCACATAGTCCAATTAGAAATACTAGTAGAGATAGGTCTCTTAGAAATCGATCTCCCACAACTGACCACAGATACGCAAACAATAGCGAGGGAAACGAATAAAAGTCGACACTAAGGGGCGGGTGTCGGCTGTATCTAATAAAAGCCCCCAAATTCGCACTTACACTTTACATAAAAATGAACAGAATTTATTACTTAAGGGCTACGTTGAGAATCAAAAATGCACCTTTATTATTGATACCGGTGCAACCAGATCCTTTATTCGAACCGGATTTCTGAATGAGAAACTACAACCCACTAAAATAAACTTAGTTCTTGAAACAGCTTCAGGCCACACTATTCCAATTCATGGAGAGATAACGGCAACCATACAGATTGGTAACATCTTGATAAAACACATTTTCCTTGTAGCCGATATTAAAGACGAATGCGTTCTTGGGATGGATATTATGCAGAACAAATTTATCATAGATCTTCAAAATAAAATTTTGTTAATTGAAAATGAAGAAATTGTCCTAAATTTGGAAGAATCGGTACCTCAAGTAAGAGTTATAGTGAGCGAGGATACCGAAATTCCTCAAAATTCTGAAAGTATCACCCTGGCGAGACTGAGTTAAAAACCTGAAGGTCTACATTTCGGCGTTGTGGAAAGCGATGAACTAGTTAGTGATGGAATTTTGATAGCCAGATGCCTTTTTAATGTAGATGAGATGATTCCAGTAAGGGTTGCTGATTTGTCTAAAAAGCCTTTTAAATTGAAGAAAGAACAACAAATAGCATTCTGTACACCAATAGAAAAAATAAGCAAGTGCGAAAAATATTTAAAAAAGAATACAGCTTCCAGTAACCCAGTTGACGCTAGCGTAGTGAAACAACTAATCAAAAATGTTGACTACTTAACAACTAAAGAATTAAACAAAATTAACGAATTTATTAATGAAAACTACGGCATTTTTGAATCCGAGAAATCTACAGGGCGTACTAGTTTAGTTTAACATAGAATTTATACTGGAGATGCAAGACCAATTCGTCAAGCGCCACGGAGATTGCCATTTGCTAGACAAAAAGAAGTTGAAAACATAATACAAGACATGATAAATGCTGATATTATCGAAGAAGCTTCGGGCCCCTGGTGTTCACCAGTAGTCTTAGTAACTAAGAAAGACGGATCTACTCGCTTTTGTGTAGACTACAGAAGATTAAACCAGGTTACACAAAAAGACAGTTATCCGTTGCCACGAATAGATGATACACTAAACACTCTATCAGGTGCTAAATGGTTTTCTACCCTAGATTTAAAAAGTGGCTACTGGCAAGTAGAAGTACATCCTGATGATCGAGACAAAACTGCTTTTTCAACTGGCCGTGGTTTCTATAGGTTTCAGGTTCTACCATTTGGTCTGTGTAATGCTCCAGCTACGTTTGAACGGCTAATGGAGATGGTTTTAAGAGGACTTACCTGGAAAACGTGTCTGATATATATTGATGATATAATGATTATGTCCAAAACGTTTGACGAACATCTGAAAAACTTAAGCGAGGTATTTGACAGATTGAGAAATGCCAATTTAAAGTTAAATTATAAGAAATGTTCACTATTTCAAAGAGAAGCATACTATTTAGGACATATCGTTTCAGTAGAAAGAATTAAAACTGATCCAGAGAAGATTTCAGTTATTAAAGATTGGCCTAAACCAGGAAATAAAAAGGAAATTAGAAGTTTTCTTGGACTCTGTTCATATTACCGAAAATTTATTAAAGATTTTGGCCGCATAGCTAAGCCCCTTTATCGACTAACCGAAAATAACATTGAATTTGACTGGACACCGGATTGTCAAAATGCTTTCATATATTTAAAAAAACGACTTACAACAGCACCAATTCTAGCATATCCACGAGAAGATGGCAAATTGCTGTTGGATTGTGACGCATCTCAGCATGGTATTGGCGCAGTATTATCACAAGAACAGGAAGGCGAAGAAAAAGTTATTGCATATTTTAGTAAAACAATGGGAAAGGCTGAAAAGAATTATTGTGTTGCCCGAAAAGAGCTCCTAGCTATTATAAAAGCCCTAGAACATTTTCATACTTTTCTTTATAACAGAAATTTTATAGTTAGAACTGACCATAGCGCTTTACAGTGGCTAATGAATTTTAAGAAGCCAGAAGGACAAGTGGCTCGGTGGATAGAGAGACTCCAGCAGTATAACTTCGACGTAGTACATAGAAAAAGGCGTCTCCATAACAATGCCGATATTCTTTCTAGGCGACCCTGTTTGGAACGACAATGCCAGTACTGTAAAAGACTTGAAGATAAAGAGAACATAACCGAAGAAGTAAGTCTCCAGGTAACCACAGTTATACAGGAAGAAGATAATGATCAGATTTTCCTGGAAAACCTTAAAAAGAGTCAAAAGAAAGATAATGAGTTAAAAATCATACGAGAATGGCTTAAAAATGGAGTAAGATCTATTTGGCAGGAAATAACCAAATACAATGAAACTACAAAAGCGTCTCAATGGGCCTCAATGGGAATCTCTGTATCTTTCCAATGGTCTATTATATCGGAAGTGGGAAAGTCCCGATGGAGTACGTATAGTTCAACAAGTGGTACTGCCGAAATCACACATTAAAAGTATGTTGCAAGAACTTCATAGCAGCCTTTCTGGAGGACATTTTGGAGTCAAAAGAACACTGGCGAGAGTTCGAGACAGATTTTACTGGATCAATTGTCGCCGAGATGTAGAAGATTGGTGTAGGAAATGCGATTTATGTAAAGGCCCTAGAACAAGAAGTCGTGGTAAAATGGCACAATATCTTTCCGGAGAGCCTTTTGAATGACTTGCAGTGGATATTCTTGGTCCACTTTCGATGACAGAGAGAGGGAACAAGTACTTAATGGTAGCAATGGATTATTTTTCAAAATGGCCTGAAATTGTACCCCTTCCTAATCAAGAAGTGACTACAGTAGCAGAAGCATTTATAACACACGTCGTATCAAGACATGGAGTTCCTTTAGAGTTACATTCTGATCAAAGACGAAATTTTGAATCAGAATTATGGCAAGAATTAATGAAAATCTTGGGTATTAAGAAAACTCGCACTACGCCACTCCATCCTCAATCAGACGGAATGGTCGAAAGACATAATAGAACTGTTTGTCAATACCTTTCAATGTTTGTCTCTGATAATCAAAAAGATTGGGATAGTTTAATTCCTCTATTCCTGTTAGCCTATAGAAGTTCCGAACATGAAGCAACTGGTTATTCTCCATCAATGATGATCACCGGAAGAGAAATGAAGCTTCCTCAAAATCTTATTTTCGGAAGATTGCCTCCCTGTGAAGAAGAACGTTCATCCCCGACATCCATTGAAAATTTGAAAGAAAAATTAGAAAAAGTCTACGAATTTGCTCGTAAAAATTTGAAGCTTCAAAGTGATAAAGCCAAGGCAAGGCTCGACATGCATGCTACTGGTACAACTTTCGCAAGAGGTGACCCAGTATGGTTATACAATCCCACACGTAAGAAAGGACTTTGTCCGAAACTTCAACGAAACTGGGAAGGCCCGTATACCGTCCTGCAGAAAATAAATGATCTAATCTATAGCATCCAGTTTTCAGCTAGAAGTAAACCCAAGGTAGTTCATATCGAGAGACTAGCTCCATACCATGGAACTGATCCACCTCGTTGGCTTCAATCGATTCCCGATAGTCCAGTTATTCGAGGCGAATAACTATAAAGGAGGAAGCAGTGTTACGAAAGATTTATCCCACATAGGAAAAGTCCATTGACGAAAAAGAGGAGAACATTCAAGATGACATCGAAAATTCTTAAAAATGTCTAGTGAAGTTTAAAACGTCAGAAAATATATAATTATATAGTTGTCAGTTAAGTTATATTGTAGGTATTGTAATATTGTTGGTGTTGAATAAACTTAATTTTCAAGAAGTGTAACAATACTAAGTATTACACTACACTTGGAATGAGTCCTGTTTGTACTTTGCAACAAAAAGCAAACTGTTAGTATCTAAATTAAACAAAAAGATTATTGATAATAAAAAGGCAAAAGAGCTAAAAATATATTATTCTATTGCTCCGCGGTTTTATGCTCTACCTACAATACATAAACCAATTTTATCTATGAAACCAATAGTTTCATCTTTATTTCCTCCTAATGGACCAATAGCACAGCTCCTCACTGACATATTAACTAATGCTTATAATTTAAACAACAATTTTTACATTAAAGATTCATTTCATTTTAGTTCTTTCATTAATAATTTCCAATTACCACAAAATTATGTTTTAGTTAGTTTTGATGTAGCATCTCTTTTTACCAATTTACCTTTAGATTTAATCATAAGTAGTGTTGAAAAACATCGGAATGAGATTTCGCAACATACTAATATTGACTTATTACATTTCAAAACACTTCATTAACTTTGTTTTTGATTCTAATATTTTTATATTTAATGGTGTGTTTTATAAACAAATTTTTGGTAGTCCTATGGGATCTACTCTTTCACCCATTCTAAGTAGCTATGTCTTGGATGATGTTATCAGTGATTGTATCAACAATTGCACTTTTTTCATTCCTTTTATTAAATAGGTATGGTTAGTTTTGGCAATAGTAGATGATTTAGTTTTGGCACTTCCTAAACACAAAATTCATGAAACAGTTTCAACAATCATAATCAACGTATACAGTTTACAGTTGAGGAAGAGGTAGATAATTCTCTACCATTCCTTGACATGAGAATTGTAAGAACTACAGACAATGTGTTGAAAACCAGATGGTTCAGAAAACCCATGTGTAGTAATAGATTTATAAGCTATTACTCACATTATCCAAACAAGATGAAAATGAACCTTATAACAGGATTAAAAAAAGTGTTTTAAGGCTTTCTCATTCAGATTATCTACAAGAAGATGTTCAATTGTTAAAAAATATTTTAATTGGGAACTCTTATCCTCCAGATATGCTACATAGGATGCTTTTTTCTAATATTGTTAATATAAATAACTTAACACCATTTTTGCTAAATCTCACAATAAGTATTCAACAATTGGAACATCTATTATCATTCACTACCTTTTATACCATCATTACCACCTAAATTAAGAAAAACGCTAAAGGTTATTGACAATATAAAAATAGCAACAAAGGACATCAAAACCATTTCATCTTTATATTCCAAAACTAAGTATCCTATAGACAAATTAGATAAAATAAATGTAGTATACAGCATTAGTTGTACTCAGTGTGAAGCTGAGTATGTTGGTGAGACCGGAAGAAATCTGTCAAATAGCATTATTTCCCACAAAAGTGATCGTAGAATTAAAAAACCATCTTGTGCTTTAGCAGAGCATGTAATCGACAAAGACCATATTATGGATTTTGATAACTTTAAAATTTTCTGTAATGAAAGTAATAAATTCAAAAGGACTTTTTTAGAAATGGTTTGTATTAGCAGAAGTGATAATAACTTACACAAAAGATCAGAAATTCAAAATCTAAGCAAAATATATAATTATATTATTTCTCCATAGTTTATTTATAAAACCAGTAAAATATCACATTTTAATTTAATTTTCCATATGCTTGTTACATTTTTTGAGGCATCTATCAATAATGAATAAATCTTTTTTTTTTATTACTAAATAAAAAAGAATTTTTAAACAAAATTTTAGTTTTTAGCAATATAATTGTCAAAAAATGAAAATTTTAAGTTGGCATTCATAACATTGAGACTTATTTGTAATTGGTCGCTCTTCTAACTTATTTATAAATACAATTGTTTTTGTGTTAAAAAAGTTTTTCAAAATTATATTACAGATTTACAATTATATTTACAGATTTACAATTATATTACAAATTAAGAGAAAAATTTATTAGATAGTCAAATTTTTAGAATAGTTTTTTGAAATACGTTTAGCATTTAGCAGCATAAATTTATTAACAAAACTAATTTTATTTGATGAGTTAATATAAAAACTAATTTTATTTGATGAGTTAATATAATTTTTTTTCTAGTTCCACTTTGTAAGACATTTTGTATTTTTTAGCAGCTCTTGAAAATGATTGTAAACACAATTGAAAGCTCGAGATAAAAAATAGTTACCTAATAGACCCTTTTATTGACTCCAACCTATCCAAAACATATTTATACATTTTTTCCAAACGAGTCACAAGTACTTCTTTTTTCTTACTCTTATATATACAAAAAAAACTGCAGACCTAATAAACTGGTGGTTTTGTTTATATCGACAGTCACGAATATCCTGTATTTCTTGTATATATATATATATATATATATATATATATATATATATATATATATATATATATATATATATATATATATGTATATATGAAAGTAAAAGATAGCATTCCATTTCAATTCGAATTCTATCATTGTTCTACACGTGTTTCGAGTTACTCAACTTCTCATAAGGAAGGCTAGTGGAAGTTCAAATGGAAATGAAAAATGCAGTCTAGTATTTGGCCATTATAATTATTAAAATTGGAGGAGTTGAATAACTCGAAACACGTGTAGAACAATGGTGGAATTCCAATTGAAATGGAATGCAATCTTTTACTTTCATTTAAACGTCTTTTCTCTACGTAAAGGAGAAAAAGATAGTGTTTTTAAGGGTGAACCGTAGATGCATGTCGGAGTAAAAGGTTACTTCTAGCTTCGTTCAACAGCCTCTAGTGAGAGGCTTTGAATTTGCGGTTCGTTCACCTAATTTGCTATCAAAGAGAGTGTTTCGACTTCTTGCTACCATCTGTCTTTACCTCTTTTTGATAGCAAATTAGGTGAACGAACCGCAAATTCAAAGCCTCTCACCAGAGGCTGTTGAACGACACTAGAAGCTATATATATATATATATATATATATATATATATATATATATATATTTTATATATATATTTTATATATATATTTTTTATATATGAATAAATCAAATCTGTCATATTTGTTAAAACTTTAGATATAAAGTGTCTCGATTTTTGTGTTGGATTGTAAAGAACATTAAAAGCCTCCCATCATTCAAGGACAGTATTAGGACATTACACATAATTGGCATCACATCATCAGACGCATATCAGCATCACATCATCTTTTTGATTGTATGCCAAACAAACATATAGCCCAACCGCTGAACGATCACCCAAGCATCACGGGTATAAGAGTATTCATACAAATACTTCAATTATCTGATTTCATGCATAAAAATAATGGTATACGGGAATTCTTTCACTGTAATTATTATAATTTAAACATGCGCATCTACACATAAAAAGCGCAAAAAACAACAAAATATTAAAAATAAAGAAACGAATGCAGAATGAGCTTTCGGCAGATAGTAATAAATAACTAATTTTAATGTTTGATATCAGAACCTTAAGACAAGGATGGCAGGGGGCGACGGTAGCCCTCAGTACTGCAGACCGTCCAGCAATACGTAGGTCGGTTGCTGGGCAACAGGGTACAGTCCCGCGTCCGATATGTAATTGCTGGACTGAACAAAATCACCCAGTATATTTACAAAGGAAGTTATTATCACCCCAATACACGTAAATAATACACATTTTTAAACAGTTATTTTAGACAAAATCTCAAAATTAAAACTATTAGGCATACATTAAAATTGAAGGTAATTTTAAGAAACGGTACTATACAATACATTTACAATTATTTCGTTAGAAATGTATTAAAAGATAGTCATTTCTTATTTTCACCGGCTAAAAACTTATAATTATTTCTTCAGCTACAGTTCAAATTTGAGTTTCTGTAAAACTTTCACATGTTTTAAACATAATTTATGTAAAAAGCTCATTTAAAAAAATTTAAATTAATGTTAAATTTCATACATAATTTATTTAAATAGTTATAGATAGACCCGCCAATTAGACAAAGCTAAAAGCTCGGGTTCGTTCGAAAACATACAGCCCGATCAAATACAAAAAGTAAAATAAAATTCGTTTCAAGGTATATTTTTTTAATCAAAGTTTTAATCAAAGTGAATCGAAACTATATTGTCATAAAACTAAATTTAAAATAATCCGATCATTGTTTAAACTTCGAAAAAGTCTCATAGTTTGTACACAAAAAATAATTATTTCTTCAGCTACAGTTCAAATTGGCGTTTCTGTAGAACTTTCACATTTTTTAAATATAATTTATGTAAAAAGCTCATTTAAAACTTAAATTTAAATTTAAGTTAAATTTCATACATAATTTATTTAAATAGTTATAGATAGACCAGTAAATTAGACAGGAAGAAAAGCTCGGGTTCGTTCGAAAACATAATTCCATGAAATATTTTTGCATAATCAGTTTCGTGAGATACCCCAGAACAAGATTCAAAAAGTCGCCCAGGCGATAAGTGATCCTAATTTATTTATTTAAACAAATTGTAAAGATCAACTTTTATTCTCAGACAATTTTTTTGGATACATAGCTTTCTTATGGCGGGCTGCGGACTGAATGCATTGATCGGTGCGGTGGATCGCGCAGAGGTATGAAAAACCAAAGCCCGAAACGCAATGAAACGGTAGATCGCGCGCAGTCCCATGCGTTTTTCTTAATAAAATAAAATAAAATACAATATTAATAATAGACAATAAAATAAAATAAAATAGAATAAAAATAAAATTAAAATAAATAAAATAAAATAAAAATAAAAACCATCGCTCAGTGCGTAGAAAATAAGAAAGCTATGCTTCCATTTGTCTGTCACTCCCGGAGAGCCACATTCCTTTTTTTTATGTTTTTTGGATCATTTACAACATAAAAAGTCTCTTGCATTTTTTAGGTAAAGTTGATTGTTTTCGCGTTATAAACTATAACCTAAAAAAAACCTATCAGTTCCCAATAAGTATTTTGGGCATGTTTTACTTCAAAACTTTGTTTTTTTTTTTTGTCAATGAAACGGTTAAGACAGGGCTACCGCGAGTCTGTACTATTATATATTATGCAGCTTGAGCGTTCTTGGTGCTTTTGTGCTTTTTGAATATATGTTTTGATACCTATGTTTTTGAAGCGAAGCTTCTATACTGGCGTTTTTTTACTTTTTTTCTCGCATCACGACACTAGTGCGTTGTTACGGGTAGCGTCATAGAATAGAAGTTCTTGACATCGATTCATGATCTCGCTCAATTCGTTTCTAGTCATCTTAATATATTTACTCTAAGCAGGTTTAAATTGCAGAAAAAATAACAAATATTGAAGATCTAGGTAATACTAACAGCCCAATTGAACATAATCCGTGTGCGATAGTTGCTGTGAATGAGGAAGACAATGCCAGTATGGAGTTGAACTGGAGTAAACTAAAGTAAAGAAAATTCAAGAGATTCGAGATCTTGCTAAACAGTACAAACACAAACAGTAAAACAAAATGACAGAATGTTAAAATATTCTAACGATAGATTCCTTGTTGCAAAAGTGGGTCAAAGTATTAGAGTTGCGAATTCCAGAAGTTGATAGAGCTAAGGCCGATAGCCGAAATATTATTGTTATTATATAAAAGGCTTATAAGATAGGCACCAAGCATGGTATTTTAAATCAATTTTATGCAAGAAACGAATTTACCACCTGCAAGGAAACACTTATTTCAGTCAATGAAGTGCCTGATACTGAGATAAGTCTCAGGGAATGCGTCCGTAAAGATTCCAATTTAGGCGGTCAAGAATTCCGTCACTGCAATTGTAGTGGCCAATGCCATTCACAACGCTGCAAATGTAAAAAATCAAGTGTTCTTTATAATTCCTAGTGCCACAAGAGCCTTTGTGCAAAAACAAATAAGTATAGTCTGGTAACTTGATACAAGTTTGTTTTTACTTATTACATATCTATTTTTAGTTGGGATTTCTGATTGATACATTATGTTTACATGTTTAACTTTATTATAAAATACGAGTTTGTTTTTGCTTATTACATGTCTAGTTTTTTCGAGAGTTCTTTCATTGATAGGTTTTCTAGGTTTAGATTTTCTAGGTTTTTTCAATGATAATTTTTGTTTAAGTGTTTTAACTGTTTTACTTATTACATGTCTAGTTAGATTTTTTGATTGATAAATTTTTTTTAAGTGTATAATTTTATTACCAAATAAAAGTCTGTTTTTACTTATTACCTACATGCCGTTCGGTTTTTTGATTGATAATTTTGTTTAAACTGTTTTTACTTATTACATGTCTATAACTCAAAGAACGAAATAGTTGGGAGAAAATGATTGCGCATGCAATGTTACTTTATATATATAGTATAATTACAAAATTATTCACGTAAAATAATTTTAGCCAACATTTTCAGTTAGAGATGCGCCACTCTTTTGAAAGTTATTTGAGTCAATAGCTGAGATCAATACTTATAATTTTACCCCCAGATAAACTATTCTCGACTCTTAGATCCAGGATTATGTTGATTTAAAAGTTTGAGATTTAAAAATGTTTTATCAGTTTTTTTTTTGCTTTTTAATGGCATTTAAAGTCTGAAACATATTTTATCGTTTATTGTTTCCATACATGATAAATTTTAGCGTTGGTGAAGTAACTGACAGTTATTTACTGATATGAATTGAAAACTAAAGATATCTCAAGTAACAAAATAATAAACACGTTCATAACAATATAGTTATTTATTATAAGATTTGACAGATTCATTACTTTTAGTTTTTCTACTTTTCCATGTCAGTGCGTTATCGATAGCAATGTTTTACTCTTATTTCACTATACAAAAAGCTTTTGATTCTATCAAAAATAATACTTTCATTAGATTGAATTTTTATTGCAAAAAGTGAATATTTTCTTATGTACACTTAAAAATGTTTTAGAATAATACTGCCCTGTTAAGAATAGAAGTCGCATCTGCAATTTTGAGTTTTTTTAGGTTATAACGCCAACACATTGATAGCCAAATAATCTACCTATATGTTAAGAATGAAAGTCATATCTGCTGTTTAAAAATAAGTTATTCCACTTTAAAATTTTGTCGGATCTGCATTTTTACAGTTTATGTTAAGCCAATTTGTCGAATCTCCATTTGTTAACATTTTTAGTCGTATCTTCACAACACGATTTGTAGTTACGACAAATTTGCTTAACAATTGTGTAGTTTCGACAAAATATTCTAACAGGAAGATCTAATCATTCATAGTGTTCCCGCCTTTTTAGTTTCTTAACCTAAAAATTAAAAGGTTGTAAGCGTTATTCGGCGTATTTGATTTTCAGTTATTTACTAGTATTAATCTTATTGTTATAGTGTTTTTAAGTGTGTTTACATTAAAGTTTATTAACTGAACCAGTAACAATGGACAGAAATAGCAGAGCATTTAAAATGCTGCATATTTTAAATAACCAACAAAGGGAGAAAATACATAGTTTACGACGACGTGTCGTGAAGAAACCTAAACTTCAGCATGATAATGACGCCGATTTTATTTTGTCAGATTCAGAGACGGAAGAAATTTAGGCACCGAAATTAAAAAGAAAAGGTTTAAATAAAGGGAAGATTATTAGTGATATAACTTTGAGAGCTGCAAATGTTGTTCCTGAATAATCTGATTCCAAAGGTGAAGAAGAAGGTAAGGAAGACTGTCTCCCTTTTGTTCAAGAAATCTTGGTAGATATAATATATGTATCTGTTGAAAGGGTGGAAAAAGACAATTTAACTAAAACAGGCGAAATCCTTAAACGAAAGAAATTTAAAGAGAGCCTAGCAATGAGAAAAAAAAATAAAATTAACAGCCACAATTGCTAAGCATGATGTAAAACCATCTTGTACTCGTATCTCTTGCAAGAGAAGATGTTCCAAAAAAATTACACAAGCGAGACGAACAGAAATAAATGGAGAATTTTGGGAATTGCAAAAAGACGAACAGAAAAATTTTATTTTTAATAACGCATCTGAACAAGTAACCAAACGGAAAACCACAGCTAGTGTTGTGTCTAGAAGGTTGAAAAGTTTTTTATATTTTCTTAAAGACAATGACGGATGCAAACAAAGTGTCTGCAAAATATTTTTTATGAGAACGCTGGGATATGAAAAGAAAAATGACATGAGTTATTAGAGATGCCCTTACTAAAACAAATTTAAAAGTGACGGTCAACAGGAATAAACAAGGAAAGACAGGAAAAATTAGAATAGATCGAAGTATTAAAGAACATATAGAATCTTTCAAACCCACAGAACCACACTACCGTTGGGAACACGCACCAGAAAGACGTTATCTTCCCAGTGACATCGCAATAAAAATGATGTACCAGAATTTTATTGAAAAGTATCCAAATATCAAGTTTTCGTATTATTTATATCGAGAAGTTGACGCAACTTTAAATATTTCATTTGTAAAATTAAGACACGAAGAGTGCTGGTTGTGTGAATCATTTGACTTGCATTCAAAATCCACGTCTCACAAAAAGGATGCATTAGTGGATAATTGTGAGGAATACACCAACTTTGGTGTACATCAAAATAAATAAACTGCTGCCAGATCAGAATATCAAACTGATTCATCTACAAAAAGTAACTGGGACAATACATCAATCATCAATTCATGTTGTGATATTTATCAATTCATGTTTTATTTTGTTGTGATATTCTAGGTCATAATGCTTCAGAGAATGGATATGTTTAAGGAGATTATTTTTACACCCAGAATAATTGCTTTTAATGAAAGTTTTGTCGTCACTGCTAGAAAGCCAATAGTACCAACTGCAATTTTATGGCACGAAGGAATAGCTGGACGGATAATACCAGCACATTCTATAAATTTTTTTTGTCTCATCGAGACGCTAAAAATGTTATAATGTGGCTCTGCTAAAAATAAAAACTGGGCTTTGTTTACTTTCTTTACGTTTATTGTAAACTCTGAGGATATCGCACTTGAAAAATTAAGTATTTTGAGCCTGGCCATACCTTCATGCCTGCGGACTCATTCCACCACCAAGTGGAACGCTCCATGAAGAAAATGGGTAAAATATAGGATTTTAAAGACTTTTCGGATGCATTAGCAAATGCAGTAATGCTAAAGTAATTGTTATGGAATTAGCTGACTTTTTTGAATGGCAAGATGGTACTTCTGCATATAAACTGAATAAAACTAATCCCAGGCCATTTTTGAATGGCAAGATGGTACTTCTGCATATAAACTGAATAAAACTAATCCCAGGCCATACCTAAATCAAATGTTTCAAGTAAATTTTTCTAGAGGTAAATATACTTTTTCGTACAAAACCAGCTTCACCTCAGAGACAGGAAGTGAAGTAAACATTCTAAATGCAAAAATTGCAAAACAGGGAATGACAAAACCTTCACCCAAGTCCATTCCTAGAGGCATAACGACTGAAAGAAAACAATTAATTATATCCAAACTGTGTGGACACATGCCTAAAAGCAGACAAACGTTTTGGAATAATTTACCAACTTCAATGGAACCTAGAGCTTTAGATGATTAAAAAACTGATTAAGACTTTATGTTATTTTGTTTATCTTAATAAACTATAACTTTGATAAGATAAGACTTTTTACTTTACCTTATTTTTATGATTTGTTAGGATTAAATGTCGTATTTATAAAAAATCTAATTTCAAATAATCTGAAAGAAACTTGCACGCACTCATTAAATTTGTACTCAAAAAATATATTGCTATGTTGTAACAAGATTTTTAATGAGTCATTACATTTGATGGCAATTAATCAAATCTAAAACATGGAATATCTCAAAATATGGATTTTGTCAGTTACGACTTCTATTCTTAACAGGGCAGAATATTAATTTGTAACCAGAATATAATCAAATAAAAGTATTCGTTTTTATATTTTCTACATTTTTTATCTTATTCGCTCCGTGCGTGACTGACGCGACACCTACCGCCTTCATCTGACAGTTGTGGACCTACCAATTTTCAGGTTAAACATATATTTTTTTTCCGTGGAATTTATGGCTTTGGCGAGAACCAATTAGCCAGACTATGTTAGATTGAATCATTAATTTGTGTAAAATGTTTCATAGTATCAGACCTGAGCATGATGTATTCATTTGTTTTGTTAGTAATATATAAAAAACATATGACATATGTTTAACATGGTTAAATACATGAGAAATTGACAATTATTAATAATTAACTTTTTAATTATATTTTTTCAGTTTATGTACAAAATAAATGTAGTATTACACACTGGGTTTCTCAAAATTCATAATAATATTTCTTTTCAACCATAAACGGAAAATAAAGGGAAAAATCTAGTACTGGCAAATCAAGTTTTTCACGTTTATTTCACGTTTTTCACATATATTTAAAAACAGTAATAGTAAAAGTTATGATATAAAAGCTAAAGTCATTAGGCACTCTGCAGTTGGCTTATAAAAGCCTTATAAAATATCATTTAAGGTAAATTATTTAAATTTTTCCTATTTCAATTGAATAAAAATGAAGTTATGTGATATTTACTTTTTCATATTAATAGCACGGATCCATCTTTTTCTTTTCTCTAATTTATATGTAATCTTTGGGAACCTATAAAAACTACACTTACTATTTTTGCTATTATTAGCACAATTAAATAAGCAATATGTATTTGCACAGATTTTTGATAAAATTTACGTAAAAAGGTAGGTCCAATTGTGTCATATTTCACCGCTACGCACGCTGGCATCGTTTCAAACTACCCCTACCATGGTCACGCACGGAGCGAATACGATTTTATAAAATGCATTGTTGATTTAAAACTAATGCAAACAGTAGCACAATAAATTATTAGTACTTATGACCACGCTCCTTTGAATTTATTGTTACCAGCAAGTTAAAATGTTGATTTACATATCTTATCCTTCGTACTGCTATATAGACCGGAGTGAACGTAGTTGAAGGGGTTTTGAAGAGTGAACTATTTAATGAAAATATTTTCATCTATTTTCTACTTCCGGTAATACCGGAAGTTGCTTATACCTTCGTTTTTTTAATAAACCACCCTGTATATTCTTTAATTTTAGAAATATTCACGTTATTCTGAATTTTTTTTTGTTAATACTTCCCTCCTACCTATTGCGGACCGTTTTTGAGTTATAATGGTTTTTTACGAAAATGACACTTTTCTACCATGTATATAGTTAGGTTGGGTTAGGTTAGGTTAGGTTAGGTTAGGTTAGGTTAGGTTAGGTTAATTAGATCAATATCATCTAATATAATTTGAATAAAAAATTAACGTCTTTAGGAATTTTACAGGATACAGCTTTATCGTTTAAAGTATAAAGTTGCTTTTTTTTTTCATTATACAGGGTGTTGTCAAAATTGGCATAAAACCGGCATCCTAAATTTTTGCGTAATTCTTTTTTCTCAAATGGAACACCCTGTATGTGATTCATAATTTTGGAAGCATACATTTCTCACTATCGATCTGTATTAGTATTCCATAATTCTATAATTTGTATACTTTTGTCACAAAAAAATTATTTTTTTTATAGACTATGTTGTGTTACTCTACAACCTTCATATTGTAAGTTAAACATGGAACACCCTGTATGTGATCCATAATTTTAGAAGCATACATTTCTCACTATCGATCTGTATTAGTATTCCATAATTCTATAATTTATATACTTTTGTCACAAAAAAAATTATTTTTTTATAGACTATGTTGTGTTACTTCACAACCTTCATATTGTAAGTTAAACATTCAACAATTAAAAAGATGCTAAATTAAATAAGCACTAGCTTATTAATATAATAAATGTTCAAAATGTTGCCCATCAACTTCCAAATATTTATGAACTCTTTTAATCAGATTTTCGTTTGTAGCTCTTGATATTTATTCTCCATATATTTCGTTAAAAACTTTATCATATCTTCCTTATTAGTGATAGGTTCAGAGAACACCTTATTTTTAACATATCCCAAATATAGTAATCTAACGGTGACAATTGTGGGGATCTTGGTGGCTAGAGAAACGGACATTTATTAGCTATCCATCTATCGCTAATTATTTCATCAAGAAATGTGCCAACTTTTCGATTATTGTGAGCCGCTCCATCTTGCTGAAACCAAGCCTCGTTAGCCTCATTATTATGTAAAGTGCTGGTACAATTACTTGCCGTAAAACGTTGCAGTAACGCTCGCAAATTTTCGTCATAAACCATGAGAGCGAATATCTTATTATTTTTCACAGCACACAAAACATTAAACGAAAAGGGCGCTTAAAATTTACTATCCCACTTGAGCTGAGGGTTTTCGTCACTCCAGAAGTGACTGTTATGGCGGTTTAACATACCAGTTTTTCTAAACTTCGATTCATCACACCAAATAATTTTTTTTTGTAAAATCTTGATCTTCTTGGCAGTTCATTAAAACCCATTCACAAAATTCTAAACATCTTACATAATCCTCAGGATGTAAATGTTGAGCTAGTGTATAAGAACAAAGGGTCCAATGATGTTTTTTTAAAATTATGTGAATTATTCTAGTCGATACGTGTAACAATTGCTGACAATGAACAAGCAAATGTACCAATTGAACAAGCTGGATTTAGAAGAGGACGAAGTTTCTGTGACCAAGTGCTGTCCTTAATTACATTTATTGAAGCTGGCTTTGAAAGACGCGAAAAATCTGCCATAACATTTATAGATCTCACGGCTGCCTATGACACTGTGTGGAGAGATGGCCTTATTTATAAGCTGATGAAAATCATACCTTGCCTCAAAACTTGTCAGCTGATAAACAATCTACTGACTAACACACTGTTTCAGGTATATATGAATGATGCACAGAGTAACGTTAGAAAACTTAACAACGGCTTACCTCAAGGCTCAGTGCTAGCTCCTTTATTATTTAACCTTTATACAGCAGATATACCTGAAACAAAATCGAGAAAATTTGCTTATGCTGACGACCTGGCCATTGGCTTCCAAGATAATAGTAAAGAAGCAGGAGAACGAGCTCTAAACGAGGACTTAACTACACTAAGTAACTATTTTAAGAACTGGCGCTTACGTCCTAACACAAGCAAAACTGAAACCTGTCTCTTTCACCTGTCGAATCAACTTGCGGACGAAACTCTCAATGTAACTCTAGATGATACAGCTATCAAACATAACAACAACCCCAAATATCTAGGCGTCACACTTGATAGAACACTCACCTTCAAAAGTCATCTTACAAACATCATCATACAAGCAAAATCGATGTCCAACTTAACCAAACCATGAGAATAATCACTGGAACAATAAAACCAACGCCAGTGAGATGGCTGCCTACTCTGAGCAATATTGCTCCACCAGATCTACGCCGTACAGCAGCATTAGTGAGAGAGTACCAGGAAATTGTAGCCAACGTACAATTACCAATACATCAAGATATCCCAGACATCTCAAAAGAGCACCAGCGACTGAGATCTAGAAATCCTCCAATACGATCTGCCCGAAAAATTGGTAATTCCTATGATATACCCTATTATAGGCAATGGACAACAAGATGGATGCCAACAGTAGAATCGGACTATATTAAGATATCCACCCCAACTCAGGGTTTCATCGGATCAAATCTGCCCCGGTCCACTTGGGCAAGGCTTAATCGTATACGTACCGGATATGGTAAATGTGCTGATTCGCTGTTCAGGTGGGGTCGTGCAGAAAGTCCACAGTGCGATTGCGGACAATCTAGACAGACCATAAGCCATTGTGTTTCAGACTGCTTGAATCGTGCCTACCGTGGAAACCTCCAGGACTTTGCGGAATGTTCCCCAGAAGCAATTGAATGGCTATGTAAATTGGACATTAATATTTAGTGTCATTCATTCTATCTTTAGTGTTTAAATAATATACTTAATATATATGTATATATTATTGTATTTGTATATTTATCGTACTGTGAAAGTCCATACGCTAAATAAATAAAATTGCTGACATTCCCGTAAGGATGAATTTGGATTAGCTGGAAAATATCCCGGGATATCTATTTGTAAGTCTTCATTATCGACGTGGGTTTTGGACTTGCTCCTTTTACTTATACACTGAACAAACTGAAAACAGTTGTTCAACAAACGTTTTATAGTTTTATGATTTGGTCGAGGCTTCTCAGGATATCTCTCAGCAAAAACATGGCAAGTTCTGGATAGTATTCTGTATCACCGTAAATTATAATTAAATTTTAAAGAAATCATCATTTGTATATCCTAAATGAAACTTTGTATTATTTTATCAAGAAAATTAGGCAAATTAGTATTATAACTGCCCAATGACATACAACAAGGTTACTATTAATCATTAGCAATAACTGATACTTTTTTCAGAACATTCCATAGGCTAGTTGATAATTAAAATTTTTGTGACAAAAAAGTATAAAGTCAATTTATTTGAAAACTGCAAGAGGTAGGTGTAGGGAATACTAATACAATCGATAGTGAGAAACGTATTCTTCTAAAATAATGAATCACATACAGGGTGTCCCAGTTGAAAAAAAAAGAATTGCATTATATACAGCATCCTGTATAATGAAAAAGGCATATTTACACTATTTACAATAAAGCTGTATGTGTTGAATAAGTTTCTATGGCATTTAAACGTTTATTTAAATTACTTTAAAGGATATTGAACTTGATATATAATATGGTAGAAAAGTGTAATTTTCATATAAAAACCATTATAACTCAAAAACGGTTCACAATAGGTATAGGCAAGGATTAACAAAAAATGTTCAGAATAACGTAAATATTTCTAAAATTAAGAAATATATAGGGTGTCCCATTAAAAAAAAAAACAAAGATATAAACAACTTCAGCAGGATGCTGTATATAATATAATGTATGTGATTCATTATTTTAGAAGAATACGTTTCTCACTATCGATTGTATTAGTATTCCCTATACCTACCTCTTGTAGTTTTCAAATAAATTAACTTTATACTTTTTTGTCACAAAATTTTAATTATCAACTAGCCTATGGAATATTCTGACAAAAGTATCAGTTATTGCTAATGATTAATAGTAACCTTGTTGTATGCCATTGGGCAGTTATAATACTAATTTGCCTAATTTTCTTGATGAAATAATACAAAGTTTCATTTAGGATATACAAATGATGATTTTTTTAAAATTTAATTATAATTTACGCTGATACAGAATACTATCCAGAACTTGCCATGTTTGTGCTGAGAGATATCCTGAGAAGCCTCGACCAAATCATAAAACTATAAAACGTTTGTTGAACAACTGTTTTCAGTTTGGTCAGTGTATAAATAAAAGGAGCAAGTCCAAAACCCACGTCGATAATGAAGACTTACAAATAGATATCCCGGGATATTTTCCAGCTAATCCAAATTCATCCTTACGGGAATGTCAGCCATTGTTACACGTATCGACTAGAACAATTCACATAATTTTAAAAAAACATCATTGGACCCTTTATTCTTATACACTAGCTCAACATTTACATCCTGAAGATTATGTAAGACGTTTAGAATTTTGTGAATGGGTTTTAATGAACTGCCAAGATCAAGATTTTACAAAAAAAAATTATTTGGTGTGATGAATCGAAGTTTACAAAAACTGGTATGTTAAACCGCCATAACAGTCACTTCTGGAGTGACGAAAACCCTCAGCTCAAGTAGGATAGTAAATTTTAAGCGCCCTTTTCGTTTAATGTTTTGTGTGCTGTGAAAAATAATAAGATATTCGCTCTCATGGTTTATGACGAAAATTTGCGAGCGTTTTACGGCAAGTAATTGTACCAGCACTTTACATAATAATGAGGCTAACGAGGCTTGGTTTCAGCAAGATGGAGCGGCTCACAATAATCGAAAAGTCGGCACATTTCTTGATGAAATAATTAGCGATAGATGGATAGCTAATAAATGTCCGTTTCTCTAGCCACCAAGATCCCCACAATTGTCACCGTTAGATTACTATATTTGGAATATGTTAAAAATAAGGTGTTCTCTGAACCTATCACTAATAAGGAAGATATGATAAAGTTTTTAACGAAATATATGGAGAATAAATATCAAGAGCTACAAACGAAAATCTGATTAAAAGAGTTCATAAATATTTGGAAGTTGATTGGCAACATTTTGAACATTTATTATATTAATAAGCTAGTGCTTATTTAATTTAGCATCTTTTAATTGTTGAATGTTTAACTTACAATATGAAGGTTGTAAAGTAACACAACATAGTCTATAAAAAAATAATTTTTTTTGTGACAAAAGTATATAAATTATATAATTATGGAATACTAATACAGATCGATAGTGAGAAATGTATGCTTCTAAAATTACGGATCACATACAGGGTGTTCCATGTTTAACTTACAATATGAAGGTTGTAGAGTAACACAACATAGTCTATAAAAAAAATAATTTTTTTGTGACAAAAGTATATAAATTATAGAATTATGGAATACTAATACAGATCGATAGTGAGAAATGTATGCTTCCAAAATTATGAATCACATACAGGGTGTTCCATTTGAGAAAAAAGAATTACGCAAAAATTTAGGATGACGGTTTTATGCCAATTTTGACAACACCCTGTATAATGAAAAAAAGCAACTTTATACTTTAAACGATAAAGCTGTATCCTGTAAAATTCCTAAAGACGTTAATTTTTTATTCAAATTATATTAGATGATATTGATCTTTATATACATGGTAGAAAAGTGTCATTTTCAAAAAAATTCAGAATAACGTGAATATTTCTAAAATTAAAGAATATACAGGGTGGTTTATTAAAAAAACGAAGGTATAAGCAACTTCCGGTATTACCGGAAGTAGAAAATAGATGAAAATATTTTCATTAAATAGTTCACTCTTCAAAACCCCTTCAACTACGTTCACTCCGGTCTATATAGCAGTACGAAGGATAAGATATGTAAATCAACATTTTAACTTGCTGGTAACAATAAATTCAAAGCAGCGTGGTCATAAGTACTAATAATTTATTGTGCTACTGTTTGCATTAGTTTTAAATCATCAATGCATTTTATAAAATCGTATAAGATAAAAAATGTAGAAAATATAAAAACGAATACTTTTAATTGATTATATTCTGGTTACAAATTAATATTCTGCCCTGTTAAGAATAGAAGTAACTGACAAAATCCATATTTTGAGATATTCGATGTTTTTTTCCAGTAAGTAACAATAAATGTTCACAATACAGGAGTCATCGAATGTTGTTTATTATATACCGTGTAATAATTGTAACAAAATATATATATAGGCGAATCATCTCGTAATTTTCACAGTAGGGTGATCTCACATCGTAGCGATATAAAAACAAAAAAAAATAAATGTATGTGCATTGACAGAATATGCATTAACGTTGAAACATGAATTTAATTTCGAGGATTCCTGTATTTTGGCAAAGGAAAAGAACGATTCAAAACGTGTTTTCTTGGAAATGTGTTCCATAAAATCAAGTACATCTTGCATCAATAAAAAGTCAGACATAGATAAACTGAGCAACATTTATTGTTACTGGAAAAACATCCAAAATAAAATTAATATCTACCTGTACCCACACAAATTACACTAATATGCATAACATAACATGTTGCATACCATTAAGACAGGTTTAAAAATTTAAATCACCTAAGATGGGCCTCTAGTATATCTTAAAAAGAAATATAATATTAAGTACACTTAATTACATTTGGATCATAGGGTTTTTTCTTTTTGTTCTCTATGTGTCAGAGTTAAAACACACCAGTAAAAGATGACAAACAAAATTTTTACTATCTGTACCTAAATTTGAAAGAATTTTAGAATGTATTTTGTCCATTATTTTATATGTGTGTTATTAATGTTGAGTGTCTATGCTTTTACAAATAATCTCAACGACTAGTAAGTTGCACTGAAGATTTGTGATATTTTATAAATATTTACATTTTTTTCTTATTAGTGCCTTGAAAAAGGAATAAAACCATTCCGAAAGCTAGACAAAAAGTCATAATAGTGTTTCATTAACATCCCTGCCAATTTTCTGACTGCAACCCTAATAAACTGTGTTGTTTGTATATATATATATATATATATATATATATATATATATATATATATATATATATATATATATATATATATATATATATATATATATATATATATATATATATATATATATATATATATATATATATATATAGTAAACTCTTAAATATTGGGGAAATCTGCAAGAAAGACTCTAATGTGTATCAATTGTTTCGCCGAACGTTTTCGCCAAAGAGAATTAATTTGGCTTCTTCAGGGCTGAAAGAGAATAAATTATAATTAGCTACCATATATTATCTATTAAAACATTATTGATCTTACCGTAACTTAGAATTGTAGAGTTAGAATATTAAAAAACTTTGCTAGTAACATAGTGGTGTTTTTTGTTACTATGTGCAAAAAAATTTTTTTTTAAGGTTTGAAATGTATGGTAGCTTTGAACTTGACACGTAAAGGCTTACCCAAGGTTAATCGAAAAACCCAATGTAACTACATTTAAAAGGAGGTAATTCTTTGAATTGTCGGCAATAACTAAATTTTTGATTTTTAGATAGTTTAAAAGTGAGGTTCTGTTTTAGCCAGAACGCAAGCGCTGACAACTTCATTAGTTCGTATGAATCTTTATGTCGTTAAGGTTCATTGGTAAAAAACGAATGAATTTAAATCCCAGTAAAGGGAATATTATTTTGATTTTCTTTATTTAATTATATTATATTGTTCATGTATTATTGCATCTTATTGAGATGTATCTAAGAAAAGCAAGGGAATGTTATATATTTTTTTTTTGTTAATGAAAATTAATTATAAAGGTATGTTAGTTGTTAATGGATATATCAGTCAAGTGTGATATAGTATCTGTGATATAGTATTGTTCTTGGTATCTGATTTAAGTAACAGGTGGTATATATCGCTTAGATTCTTGATGTCACTCTTAACATTAATGGAGAAATCGTTAAGGAAAATATGACATTTCAATGAACTCTCTTTTAGATTTATTGTTCTCACGGTGGAGAATTGTGGTGTTAGTATAGTCCATGAGATGACCAGTGGAATGGACATGTTTGGCTAATGCACAACGGTCTCAATAATTGAGATGTTTGACCGATGTAGGAATTGTTGCAAGAGAGACATGGAATGTTGTAGACAATATTACTAAGCCTATCTATGGGAGTCTTATCTTTTATCTTAGAATAAAGATTATTAATTGTCTCGACTTCACCCTGACCGTTGTGCATGAATAGTAGCTCAGCATTTGTTCACTTAAGTCTATACCACATTTATATTTATTATATTGAGCAATTAACTTAGGTTCCTCAGATACCAATCCTCTGCTTGACCTAGTTCTAACCAACTGATAACCAAATTCTGAATATATCATGTATAATGTCTCTTTTATCTCTGCACTTGGTCACACAAATTCCTTCAGGACTGTAAATACTGAACACTTCACGTTTTTTTGACAAGTGAGGATTGTCTATTCGGTTATTTCTTAATATGAGTTATGAGCAATTGTCTAGTTAAGTCAACACTATTATAGAAGTTACCCATACTTTTCCAGTAGTCATTCAGACGGTTCATCTTAATTGTCCCCATATGGAACATAAGCCCGAGAAACGTCTTAAATTCTGTTTGTGTTGTCTCTTTCCAAAACGCAATCCTCGATTTTTCTGAACGACTTTGTGCAAATATTTCGTCAGAGTCAATCAGAGTCACTTCCACCATTCATTTAATCTACATCGTCCTCGCCAGATGCTTCTAACAATGATTGTAATTCAGCAGTGGTCAATCTATGTTTATGTTCACATCTAGCTTTTTTAGATGTCAAAGGCATATTATTTACATCCATTTTTTTATAAATACTAAAACTCACTTTTACGGATGTAATTAACAATAAAAACGTTCTACTAGAAACTATCAACTTACGACTTCCAATACTATAAGACCACTTGAGGCACAATACGTTTTTACTCAATAATAGTTCCTGTATAAGTAAAATTGTTTTTTAATGTGCTTCATTGAAGCACACTAGGCATATTGCAGTTTTGCCATCACATTCTTCAGAGTATGTTTTAACTTTTCTATCGGCCTGTCTACTAGTTATGATTCTTTAAATTTTGTAACATCTTGTACACTTTCTTCTCTTTTTATTATCTACATCACTTTGCCTGAGATGGTATTTTTGGGTGTAACTGGTCGTGAGGGTTTCAACATTTCTTTATTTGCAAATACCTTCGCGAACTCCAGTCTGAACTCAAGGATAGGTTGCCACTTTTTTCACGTTTTCTATTATTTAGCAACTAAGCATTGACTACTGCGGTATTAAATATTAATTCCACTGCCACTTTCCGGTACCACTTCAGAGTTTTGCGTATTGGGGTTTGGTAAGAAGCCATTTGATCACTAAAATCAACACTCTTTTTCACCAAGTTATAATCGAGAATAGTTTGTGGTTTTAGTACTTTTGTATAATTTTTCTTTTTATTTGATTAAACCAAGATACAACTATTATGTTTAAATGTTGTAAGGATTAAAACTGGTCTTTTGTCGTCCCATTTTATTATACTTGTAAAATCAATAATGGAAGTTTCATCGTGAGTAACTGGTTGCAACTTTTTTAATCGAGATTTTGGTTTTACATGTTCTTATAGTAAAACATCTACACATGAATAATTCGTTTCTTGAACAATGATTTCTATTCATCGACCAATATTCTAAAATAAGGTGTTTTTACGTCGTCCGGAATATTATAAACTGGTTCTCTTTCACAAAGCATTGGAAATATGGTTTACAATCTATATTTAGAAAAATCTTTTACTGCAACTCTTGTTCGACCTAAACTAAATTAATACACAAAACAAAGGAATCTATTTTTTTTATAGAAATGCAGATTCCTGTCGGATTTTTATCAGTCACTGGTCAGTGACTGGTGTCACTGGTGTCTCGTATATCTGGACCTCTTATCGCATTACAAACATAATTCTCAATTAGCAGTGCGGTACAAGGTACATTTAGGTCGTATAACCTTAGAGCAGTAATAAGACCATAAGACCGTATGTTATAAATAAATATATCTCTATAAGAATTATCTTGAAAGATGAAAAAAATACAATAAAAAAGTGCAATATTAAGTGTTATTTAAAAAATGGTAAGTCATTCACGGGCGTACAGTTAAAAACAAAAGTGTTCTATTGCTTGATTATTATTATCTGGTATTCTGAAAATGTTGACATTTGTTTCTGGTCTGATCTTCCTCAACTAACGTCATCTTTCTTACTTGGTGGGTTGTGTTGTTCAGGTCTCTTTAAGTGTTTTTGTTGCTATCCATACTGAATGATCTTCTTTAGACAATGTACTAATGTAGTGTTCAAATATGGCATTGCGTGCATCATGTAGCGCTGATCTTAATTGTCTGATTAGTCGATTATATTTGTGTTCGTCATTAAGATTTCGGCTTCTTGGTCATCTACCTCTTGCTCTTAATTTTTCGACTATTAGTTGTATAATATAATTCGGAGTGTTATTTGTGTTTTTTTTTTATTTAGAATTGTTAATCGTGTAGCTCCATATGAAATAGTAGAAGAGGAAAACGACAGCATATTCATCCATAAAAAAAGGAAACGCGATAAAGATATCCGAAACAACTGTTTTATGTTATAAGAGATGAAATAGTCCGAAATTACCAAAACAGGTGAACAGGGCACTATAAAGAGGAAGTAGAATTAGCTATGAAACAGCTTGAATGGGGAAAAGAAGTAAGCTTAGACCAAATACCAGCAGGAATTATTCAACTGAGGAAAAAAATTAAATGGATAACAATATTCACTCCATTTACAGACAAGGCGGTGACCCGCAAAAATTTTAAGAACTTCTTTAATAGCCTCCTGTCAACAATTTCCTAATCATGTTTAAAAAACGTATGGAATGCACTGTATATACTTACCCAAGTCGTCAACATACTTGTTGTTGCAATTACGATCAACCTAAAGGTTATGCACTACTCCCCTTGTATAGGTACACAGGCATGCACCCGTGCGGGAGAAAAAAGATTTGTCATACCGTTACATTATGTCACATTTTAACGTTGAATATTTTATGGTCCCTTTTGGGTTATAAAACGAATGATCGACTTATTCTCGCACAGATCCCGCCTATGTAACTTTACAAAGCGAGTCGTTTGCTGGGTATTAAAGAACCGTCTATGGCCATCATATAATTTTATGCTAATATTTCACGTTCTACGACGCATTCCACGTTTGACACACTGTCTTGTTTAGCTTTTTCGAGTTTATCATATCTTCTTCTTTGAGTGCCTCTCCTATCGGAGATTGGATATCATTAGGGCGATTCTAATTTTATTTACTACTGTTTTGAATAATTCGTTATTGGTACAGCCAAACCACTCCTTTCTCATCCAGGACATTCTTCTACGGCCTGGATTTCTGCGTCCTTGGATTTTTCCTTGCATTATATTTTGTAGGAATGTGTACTTTTGTCCTCTCATCAGGTGGCCAAAGTATTCAAGTTTTCTCTTTTTTATATTCAGTATAAATTCTGGATTACCTCACACCTTAGGGTAGAGAGGTGTTCGATATATATATATATATATATATATATATATATATATATATATATATATATATATATATATATATATATATATATATATATATAAATTCTGGATCGTTATTTGTTCTACGTATTACCTCTTCATTTGTAATTTTATCCACCCAACTTATTTTTAGTATACGTCGGTAGCACCACATCTCAAAGCTTTCAAGATTTTTAACATTCTTCTGTTTAAGAGTCCATGCCTCAACACCGTAAAGCAAAGTACTGAATACATACTAAGTAGTTAACTAAAAGTGAACGTATGCAAAGAGATGTATGACGTAATCGTATGGAATTCGCTAAATCCTGTCACGTAAAATGCCACACACCTCTGTGCGTTAATTCGTTTTATTGCTGCCAGTTTAAGGTGTTATTAGATGCCGCCATGTTTAATTTCTCTCCACCATCGTATTATCTCCGTTAAATCCTATGATTTTAGGCTCCATATGCCATGATTAGGCATATAGGACCGGAGATACGCAACTAAGGCTCTTTTGACATAACATATATAGGAGCAAAGATATATACCTATGGTCCTTTTGACGTGTTGATGTATTTGATTTCTACGTCTTAGTATTCTATTGGTTAAATGGTACCATTTGAGGTACTGTACGTCACGATTGGACTAATAGGATCGAAGATACATAACTAAAGCCCTTTTGCCAGGCTTCTTCTTCTTCTAGTTCCATGACCGTTATCGATCGTTGGATATCATGTTGGCTACCATATTCGTTATCGTGACTTTATTGACAGCAGCTCTAAATAACGATGTAGTTGATTTTCCATACCATTGCCTTAGATTTTTCAGCCATGATGTTCTTCTTCTACCAGGACCACGATTACCTTGGATCTTTCCCTGAATGATCAGATGTAAAAGATCATATTTTTCAGAGTGTCTCATAATCTGACCGAAGTATTCCAGCTTGGTTTCTTTATTATATTGACCAGTTGTGTTGTTTGGTTCAGCCGTCTAAGGACCTCCTTATTTTTAACTCTGTCGACCCAGCTTATTTTCAGTAGTCGTCTGTGTACCCACATCTCAAAGGCTGTCAAGCGTCTAAGGATAGCCTCAGTTAGAGTCCACGCTTCCACTCCATACAGCAGGGCAGGAAAGATGTAGCAAGATGTCATTCGAACTCTAAGGTCAATGCTAAGATCGTGACTGCAAAGTACGTTTGTCATTTTTACAAAGGCAGCTCGGGCTTGTTCTATTCGGCTTTTAATTTCTGCGGTTGGATCCCAGCTCTCATTGATATTACTGCCGAGATACACGAGTTTCTCTACTCTGTCCAGTGTGGCATCTCCGACTTTTATACCGTCATCCTGTATATAATTATGTTTGCTAACTATCATATATTTAGTTTTCTTAACGTTGAGTTTTAATCCATACTGATCACAAGTCTGTTTTACTTTGTTCATTAGATTTTGAAGATCTTCTCCGCAATTAGCAAGCAAGCACTAAGGTATCGTCGGCATATCTAATATTGTTGACGGTTACTCCATTCACAATAATACCTTCGGTTGTCTCCATTAAGGCTTTCTTAAATATTTCCTCCGAATATAAGTTAAAAAGTAAAGGCGACAATATACAGCCTTGTCTCACTCTTCTTTTTATATTTATTTCATCCCACAGTTCTTGTTCAACCTTTATTCTTGCCACTTGATGCCAGTATAGATTTGTAATTATTCGTAGATCTTTATCGTCCAATCCCGCTGTTTCCAATATTTCTAGCATTTTGTTATGTCGGACTTTGTCAAAAGCCTTTTACCAGGCTACTCTATTTAATTTTTATATCTCATTGTATTCTATTAGTTAAATTCTATCATTTGAGGTACGAAACGTCAGGATTGGACTAGGACCGCAGATACATAACTAAGGTCCTTTTGACAAGCTGATGTATTTATTTTCTATCTTATTGTCTTCGATTGGTTAAATCCTGTCATTTGCGGTACTGTACGTTACGATTGGGCAACTAAAAACGAAGATACGTAACTAAGGCCCTTTTGACGTGATGCTGTATTTGATTTCTATGTCATTGTATTCTATTGGTTAAATGCTATCATTTGAGGTATCGTACGTTACCATTGGGTACGATACTACTACTACGATTGGACTAATAGAACCGAAGATACGTGACTACGGCCCTTTTGACATGTTGCTGTATTTAATTTTTTTATTTCATTTTTTTCAATTGGTTAAATCCTGTCATTTGAGATACTGTACGTCACGATTGGACTTATAGAAACGAAGATATATAATTAAGGCCTTTTTGACATGCTGCTATATTTGATTTTTCTGTCTTATTGTATTTTATTGGTTAAATCCTATCAATTGAGGGGCTGTACGTCGCGACTGGACCAATTGGAGCGAAGATACAATAGATAGTTGCAATATATCATAACCCGTTACTTTTAACTAAACATGATGCCAGAATGATTTGTGGATGAAATATATATATATATATATATATATATATATATATATATATATATATATATATATATAATCATATTTTCAGCGAATAGACAAAGATAACAATCATATTTCCCCTTGGTCTCCCCTCCATATTTCTTATTGACACCCATTGGCCATTAGTG
Organism: Diabrotica undecimpunctata; assembly: GCF_040954645.1. NCBI lineage: Eukaryota > Metazoa > Arthropoda > Insecta > Coleoptera > Chrysomelidae > Diabrotica > Diabrotica undecimpunctata. Next base: position 75,557,804 of record NC_092807.1, read on the forward strand.
AGACGATTAGTTCCGATCAGAGATATTTTACATATCTCTGCTTCCGATCCTAATATACCCATGAAACTAGAGGTGGGTCGTTGACATTTTTATCGGAACCGTTTTTCGTAAACTGTAACTAGTTGATTGTTTAGCAGTAGTCTCAAATAAGCGAGTACACAAACAAACACATTGGCTATTGAAAGAAACTAATGAAGGATATATTTATTATAACTTGAAAAATAAATTAAACAATACAAATAGTACTATCATTTACATTACACATTATTAAATCGCGAATCGTCTAAATTGACATTTTAAAAACATAAGTTTTTCCACTTTTCTTATTAACCGTGTTCTTCTTTTATTTAAAATTAAACTAGTTTTGAATATGTGTTCACAAGGAACAGATTTTGTTACAATATTACAATATTTTATGAATTTAGTGGTTAAGTTAGGATATACACGGCGATGGTTTTTCCGCCACTGTAATGGACAGTTCCAATCTCCGTTCGAAATTTTTTGTGGGTAATATCATCAGACAAATACATGTCGACTTCTTTTATATCTCTCGATACAAGTGTATGTTTAGATGAGTCATGTCCAATTAATTCATCAAAAATACACCATGGACTTAAGTCATCTTTATCAGTTTCTTTTTCTTGTACTGGTTGATTTTCACTAGTACCATCTTCTTTTTCTTTTTTTATAGAAATAATCAGCTTTTTAACTCTTTCCTTTGTTTTTTATAACTAGGTATTCTTATTAATGAATGAGTTTCGATTTACGATTGATCTGCATTTTCGATTTCAAATCTTTATTGATAGTTCGTTAAAGCATTTATTTATTGTAAATATTCAATTAAGAATTATTTTTCTTAGTCAAAATTATTGACCTAGTATAAGAATAATAATTTTATTTTCAAAAAATGCACATTTGTAGAAGATGCAGCTTTTTTGGTCCACTTTCTGAATATTGCAATGATTGAAACTTCTCCTGACGCATTTATGTCCGTTTCGAATACTTCTACAAGTACTGACATACTGCCACCTCCACCCAAGCGTTTAGTTTAGAACAAAAGAAACAAATAGATATGGATTTACTAAACCTCGTTAAAGAGGTTTAAGAGACTAAGAGACTAAGAGACCTAAAGACTCGTTTCATCCGTTTTTCATAGTTGAAGAACGAGCTTTTAAAAAGTTTGCAGGGTGGATTCCTGGATATAAACCGCCAACAAGAAAAACTTGTTCATTACGTCAGGTTCATTACTTCAGGAATGTTATATCAAAACTGAGCAAATTATTAGATCACAAGTTGTTAAAGAAGTAGAAAATATCTGTATTACTACTGGCCTCTGGACATATGGAGTAACAGAGTTATATCGCATTAATAGGACAATATTTAACCGAAAATTTAGAATTTAAAACGGTTTTATTAGGCTGCTGCCATTTTTCTGGAAACCATAATTCAGAAAACATCGCTTTTGAAATTAGTGAAATTATTATCAGTGGGGTCTAAAACGAAAAGTAAATTTTGCAGTAACTGATAATGCCTCAAATATGGTCAAAGCTATTAAAGATGTTTTGGAATGAAAACATTTAAATTGTTTTGCTCATACGTTAAATTTATTGGTGGAGGACGCACTTGAATGCTGTCGTGTACAAATAGATAAAATAAAAAGTCTTTTTTCGACAATTTGGCAAAAACACATTTCAAAAAAAGTACCTTATCTTCAGAAAGGCTTATAAGGTATCAATTACAACATAACAAAGTTTCCAAACGGCCAATCCAAGACGTGGAAACTAGGTAGAACTTCACCTATTACATGTTAAAAAGAATGACCGAATTAAAAGAGGCAATCCGTTCCACATTGGTATTAGTTAATACAGACTTTAAACCAAATTAAGACAAAATTAAACCAAATTTAGACCAAATCTAAATAATGAAGACTGGATTATTTGTTCTCAACTTTCCCAAATTTTACGGCCTTTTAAAGAAATAACAAGTACAATGAGTGGCCAAGAATACTTGAAGGGTAGTTCAGTGATTGTTATGGTACGCTGCCAGCAAGAATTTTACAATAAAATTTTAGCAAACGGTAACCTTACATCCATAGTATCCGACGTAGTACAATTACTAATATCGGGTTTAGCAAAAATATTTAGAGGGATAGAACAGAGTGGCACATTGTCATTATGTACATTTATGGATTCACGATTTAAAGTGCAGGGATTTTCTGATCAAAATACAGATAAAAAAAAACAAAAGAAAGAGTTAAGAAGCTGGTTATTTCTATAAAAAAAGAAAAAGAAGATTGTACTATTGAAAATCAACCAGTACAAGAAAAAGAAACCGATAAAGATGACTTTTCCATGGTGTAATTAATTGAACATGACTCATCTAAACGTACACCTGTATCGAGAGTCCATTACAATGGTGGAAAAACCATCGCCATGTATATCCTAACTTAACCACTATATTCATAAAGTATTGTAAATGTGAACACATGTTCAAAATCAAATCAAAATCAAACGTTAGAGAGCAGTGCAAAATTCAAGATATTGTAAGATGGGGAAGGCAGCATAAAAGGATGTGATACAGTGATGTAAGACGAATGGATGAGAATAGACTCCCAAAAATTGCCCTAGAAAATAACCCGCCCGGTTCAAGACCTCCAGGAAGACCACTTAAAAGATGGAGGGATAGTTGGCAATCTACCTCCCAGGAAACTAACCAGAGGCAGCTTCAGAATTAAATAGATCGAAAGATCTCCAAGAAGTAGAAGAAGAGAAGAAGAGTTTATTTTTCAAGTTATAATAAATATATCCTTCAGTAGTTTCTTTCACTTCAATAAATATACACATAAACGATAATAGTCATTATGTTTGTTTATGTAGGTACTCTCTTACTTGAAACTACTGTTAAACAATCATAGTTACTTGTTTACGAAAATCGGTTTTAAGAGCTGTAGGCGCAAAATTTTAGGCCAATGCTTTTTAAATGCATTCATTTTTTCGAATCCTGAGAAAACTAACAAATATTTTTGAAAAATTTAAACGCAGAATGAAAGATTACATTATTATCGAGGGCCGAAAGTCCCTTAGAATAAACAAGAAGTTTTTTTGAATGAGATATTTGTCCAATATCAAATCTTTAGAATTCATATCCGAAATTGGACAGTATAATTTTATCACCCAGTAGACCGAATGAATCTATTTGTTATTAAATACACACACGTAGTTAATTAGGTTACATACACATTTGGTCAATTATCAATAATATAATTTGGACATCAGTCAAAAGTGCTGACAAAGTTAAACTATTTACATAAATTAAATACACATGTCACGCGAGGTCCGCGAAAATATTGACCCAATTAAAGTTTATATAAAACTAAGATCTCTTGCCTAGAGAGGCATTCAATCAATATTCACTCAATGAACTTGATAGTCTTCAACGATCAACTTCATCAGTCTCTACTCAAAGTAATCCCGGGTCTACACCCATAGTGTACGTCTCTACAATAAACTCTGCTACTATTATTTGGTGTTTCCATTACAACTGAACGAACATCTTCACTGAGCCAACGAAGGGGATTTGTTCAATATTTGAAATTCAAAATCACACTAAATTTTCTCTATTTTTCACCCCTGTAACTTATTAAAATAAACATTATAGAAGTTTTCAGGAACTTTCGGCCCTCGGTAATAATGTATTCTTTCATTCTGCGTTTAAATTTTTCAAAAATATTTATTAGTTTTCTCAGGATTCGAAAAAACAGAATGCATTTAAAAAGCATTGACCCATCTCTACTCGTTCTCGTTACCTGTGTCCCTACTTTGATTCGGAGCTTTGACCACGCGACACGAGATGTTCCCAAATAATTTTGTATGAAGTTTGTGGTGTTATTTGCAGTTAATTATTTTTATTGGAAATAAGGCACAATCTGACTTTAAAATAAGCTTATTTTGATGTTTAGATTTTTAATTCGGAAATCGTACTTAAAATACGAATCATTAATAAATTTTATTTATATAAAACGATTTCGGAAGTGGAAATCAAAATGTTATATTACATTTATTGTAAAGTAAAATTGCGGCATATTTCCAATAAAAAACAGTAAGCTGCCATTTAAATCCATTTCGCCCAAATTTTGTTATCTTAGAACATTGTTCAAATGCTAAAAAGACAACAGGTCAAATAAAACCAATACGCTTGGCAACGTTGAATTTCCCCTTTTTTATTATTTCCACTCATGTATTTTCGGCGAATTTAAAGGGCGGACCTAATATACCTCTCTTTTTAAACAGGTGTTTCTCACTGCATCTCACGTAAGGTCAATACCGATCATAAACTTTTACCTACAGTGTATATATATATATATATATATATATATATATATATATATATATACATATATATATATATATATATATATATATATATATATATATATATATATATATATTCTTAAATTTACTATTTCGTTGTGGGTAATATTATATTCAACAGCGATGCCAAATTTCTGATGCTAAAATGATTGATAATGAAAGTGGGATATACATTTTCATGTATATAATGGCAGCGAGTAAACGGTAAAACCCTGAACTAAATATATATAATATTTTCACTGTACCATCATTTTAGACATTTTCTGGAATAAACTTATATAACTCAGTAAGGGATAAAGGAGAAAGCGGATATGTTAAAATACCAACACGGTATCAAAACTCTAATCAATGAGATGGTTAAAATTCTTGTAACAGGTACAGGAAAAAAGTTATTAAGGTCTTGTAAAGTAGCGTCAATATACAGATGCTCCCCTTATTAGTGAAAAGTCAATGCCATTGCTTTGACTTTTACCGAGTAATTGGTGTTTCTGCTTATTCTTCGCTTTTTTGTTGGACATTAGGCTTTCTTCTGAAGGAGGTTAAGCTTTGAAGTTTCTGTCTAATGGAATTTCTGCGTGGTAGTGAAGTTGGAGGCTGATCCTGGGACAAGGAGATTGCAATTTTTGGGAATACTTTGGTTCGATATTTGCAGAAAAGGTATAAGATAACTAGGATAATAATCAGGGATAAGGTTGATATAGTGAATAAGGATAGATGTTCCTCAATGAATGATTTGCTCATAATATGGTCCAGTTCTTCTGAATATTGGTCCAATTTGTGTTGTGCAATATTTAAATCGTCTACGTTGATCTTAATGAGTTTTAATTCTTTTCAATTTTGATAGGTGATTCTTTGTCTCAAAATGGTCACAGCATCTGTAGGGTACGTTAACTGGGTGACTTCTATACGTAATATTTGTATATTTCTCAATTTGGTCTCTGGCATGAATTCTGGTACTGCCGATGAATGCAATACATTCGGGAATTATTCTTAAGATTGAATTTGTTTTGATTATTTGTGTAGTGACGTCTTTTCTTGCACATTTGATTGTTATTGGTAATGGATCGGAAATGGTTAGTAACCATAAATTTCGGTCGATTTCTTGTAAATTGTAACCTTGTGCCAAAAGCATGGACATCTGGCAAGTTTTTGGGTAAGTTGCTGCGAGGTTTCAAAAGCTGGGCTTCACATATAGCATCGGTGTCTATAGGATACGGAAGAATATCTCTACACATTCTTTGGTTTTGACTGATTTGTTTGCATTTTTTGGTGTCCATGGGTAAGCCATATGAAATTGAATCATCATCTCGCGCTATGTATTTATGAACAGTTGAAAGTATATGATGAAAACCAGTTTGATTATCTAATATTGGTATTGAATATAATTGATACAAGGTGAATATTTCGGGATCAACTAATGGAATTTCGAGAACGAAAACAATTTTTGAATCAAGCTTGTAGTTTTATTATGTCAATATACTGAGCTATATTTGACATATAAGTGGGTAGAGGCAATACGTTATTTTGTAATGACTGTGAGATTTCCTTTAATGCGTCCATTAAGTCTATGGGCGAAATAATAGAACTATGTAGAATTTGCAGGCGAGAGAATGTGATAGAATTTAGTATATCATTTAAATAATTTTCTAAAAATACGTAGCTTTCCATTAAGGACTCACATAAATCTAGTATTTGTAATTGTGCTTGGTAAAAAGAGATGTCATTATTAATGTCCAGAAGTGTAGTCTCGATAGTTTTTAAGTCTTTATTAAAAGTTTCTTCATCTATTTGCAATTTTTGAATTGTAGTGCTGAAAGTTGTTATAACTGAAGTGGTAACAAATATTTGATTTTTTAAGAGATTTTCAATTTGAGTTTCATCGGAATTTATCCTATTTATACATTTATTAAAGTATTCCCCGTCAGAGGCATCTAAATTTCCAGTAATAGATTTCCAGATTGTTCCAATACCATTTACTAAAACGCGTTTTAGGCGATTATTATAAGGTACTGTGTCAGAGGTTATTTCTTTATATTTTAGGTTAACGGAGTTTGAGATTTGTTTTAGCAGACTAACATGTGTCTGTACTTCGGCTTGAAAGGCAAGTTTTCTCGGTGTATCCACGTTAATACATTTTTTTAATAGGTTTTCCAAAATTCTGTCATTGTTTAATATTGTAGTTTTGATAGAGAATAATTCTTTGTAAACAAGTCCAATTGTCGTTAGATAGTCGTATAGTTCCTTTTTCATAAAAAAATATTCCAACTGTGTTATTAATGGGAGTGAGGAGAATTTGGGATTGGACGATATAAAGGAGTCCATAGAATCTGTAACGGAAAATTATTCAAAATAAGGTTTTAGTCCGTCATAATTTACTTTAGAGGTTTAGTTAGTTTTGTGGTTAAGGATAATTGCGGAATTTGTAAAAACCTCTTAAATTTCGAAAGGTCCATTAAAAAGATTTTCCGATTTTGATTTAATTTGGGATTCTTTTACGTAAACTTTGTCAACAATTTTAAAATCAGGTCTTTATTCTCGTCAAATCATACTTTCGCCTTTTCTTTCTGTCTTTCTGTTTTTGCTCTAGCTACTTTGTAAACATATTCCATGCGATTATTCAGGTCTCGAATATATTTACTGATTAGTGTTTTTTGATTGTACAGAGTTTCAAGTGGTCGACCTGCATTGTGCCCAAATATAAGTTCATATGGTGTAAAACCGTGGGTCTTATTTTTTGTGTTGTTATAGCATATTATTGCATAAGGAAGTATAGTGAAGGGATGATCGTTTGGATTCTCGGCTTGATTTGCTCTAATCATTTCTGAGAGTGTGGCATGAAATCTTTCTACAGATCCATTAGATTGTGGATGGTTAACACTAGAAAATGTTAGTTTGATTTCGTATAATTCGCATAGATCTTTGATTATAGCATTCTCGAATTCTCGGCCGCAGTCACAATGAATTCTAAGTGGTGTTCCATAGTGTTGAAAGAAGAGTAGGAGTGTCTTGACTACTGTTACTGCCTGTTTGTCTTCCAAAGGATAGGCTTGCGTGAATTTTGTCAATTCGTCACGAATAGTTCTTCAAGTTTATTTTGCCAAAAAAATGTAACAATATTTTTTTTGGATTTGTCTAATAAATCCTTATTCGATGTTTCAATTTTAGAATAATCGATTATTGACTTAGTTCTATACAGTTCGATAAACTTCTCAAGTTCTTCGGACATTTTTTCTATATTTTCTTCATCGTCGTCTTCGTTTTCTTGAGTTTCCGTGTCATCTTCATTCGATGCATGTAATGAGATTTTTGATTGAAAGTTTGCACAATCTTTGAAATGGTTAATCTTTATACTTGAGAGGGCATCTGCATTTCTGTTTATTTTTCCTGCACGATGTTCTATTTTATAATTGTATTTTTCGAGTTTTAGGCGCCAACGCGCTAATCGGCTTCGGGGGTCTTTTATCGAGAAAAGCCATGTAAGAGGTCGATGATCGGTAATAAGGGTGAATTTTCGGCCAAAAAGATATGGTCTAAAATATTTGACTGCCCATACGATAGCTAATAATTCTCTCTCCATAGTCGAATTTTTTGATTCCGCACCGCATAATGTTCTGGAGGCATAAGCTATGGGTAAATCTTTTCCAATAGGGCCTTGCGATAGAACGGCTCCAATCGCGAAAGCACTAGCGTCAGTTGTTAGTAAAAATGGTTCCTCAAAATTCAAATATATAAGTATTGGATCTGATGTTAACATATTTTTGAGTTTGTTAAAGGCTTCTTTGCATTCAGAATTAAAAATAAAAGGTACGTCTTTCTGAAGTAGTTTCGTAAATGGTTTAGAAATTTTGGCAAAATTTGGAATAAATCTTCTGTAGTAACCGGCTAAGCCTAAGAATGATTTTATTTCTTTGGTGTTGTTTGGTTCCGGGAAGTTTTTGATGCAAGATATTTTAGCTGGATTTGTTTTTACACCATTTTCTGTTACAAGGTGGCCCAAATATGCCACTTCTTTTCTTAAAAATTTGCACTTGTCTGGCTGTATTTTTAAATTTGCTTTTCGTAACCTTTTAAAAACTTCTGTTAGTCGTGACATGTGATCATGAATAGTGGGTGAGTAGATAATTATGTCATCCATATACACTAAGCATCTTTTGTTTTGTATTCCTAAGAGGATGTTGTCCATTACTCTTTGGAAAGTAGATGGAGGATTCATTAGTCCAAATGGCATGCGGACAAATTCGTAGTGTCCATTTTCAACGGAAAAGGCCGTTTTCTGGATGTCTTGTGGCTCGATTTCAATCTGGTGAAATCCAGACGCTAAATCTAGTGTTGTGAAGTATTGGCATCTTCCTAGTTGGTCCAATAGTTCTGATATTTGTGGTAGATGATAACGGTCTTCTACTGTGAGTTCGTTAATTTTTCGATAATCAATAACAACTCGCCATTTTTGTTTTCCTGATCTAATCTAATCTCTTCTAATCTAATTCTTCGCATCTAATTTCTTCGGTACGACCCAAACTGGACTCGACCAGGGTGAGACGCTTTTCTGGATTATTCCTTCTTCTAACATTTTATTAATTTGCGTCTTTGCCTCTTCCTTATGTATTTGAGGATATCTATAGGATTTAGTGAAGATAGGTTTAGCGTTGTTTGTTTCGATTTTGTGCTTAATTTCGTTTGTGAAGGTCAGTTTGTCGCATAAACATAAAATAGTGACATAAAATATATCTGCATATTCAGTATATACATCTAGAATTAGTTCTTGTTCTTCGCAATTTATATGATCAATTCTTAGTTGTTCTTTAATTATTCGTGTTCTATCTACTACGGGTTCTTCAAAATCATTTCCGTCGTAGCATTAGCATTTAGGATGGAAGCTAAGAATTCTCCATTTTCGTCTACATGGACTAATGCATGAGGTAATCTAACTTTTTCTATTTCTTGAGCTGATAATATGGCATCTGTATTTGATAAGTTGCATTTTAGTCTGCATATTTGTTCGGTCCGGCTGTCAATGGTAATTCTGTTTTTTCTTTTATTCGTTTTCTCTCCGGTCTTTCAAGATTTTTGTCTTGATCTCGGTTTTTTTACGATAGTATATTTTTCATTCATATGGTTTTGGTATTTTAAATTTTGATTCCTGTTTAGAATCTAATTTAATTTTTATTTTAGGTTCGTTTTGTCTTGTTTCTGTAGGGTGTCGATTAAAAGCTTAAAAATGTTGGTAGCATCGTTAATGTAATATAAATTTTTGGAACTCATTGTATGAAATGGGGTTACATGAATGTCTGTTCGCGAAAATTGAGGTCCGGATGAAAGTTGTGAGATATTCGTAATATCCGTTGAGTGGTCTGTATGATTAGGAGGATGATTTGATTGTGAAGTGAAAGAAAATCCTAATCATTTTGTGTGTTATTGGTTTCGTAAAAGTTATCAGTTTGTAGATTATTTTCTGTATAATAATCTGTTTCATAGTTTTCATAGTTATCGGTATTATAATAATTATCTGTATAGTAATCGTCTGTATAATAGTTCGTCGTCATTTCATCAGAGTATTCGTTTAAAACATGTGCCCGTTGGAGGTTTGGGTTTCTTTGAATAACAGATGGACGATTTTGATTTTGAGATGAAAAGGAAGGTCTCTGTTGGTTGAAATTTGGATTGTTCGAGAAATATTGATTCCTATTAGGGTTCTGATTGTTTTGATAGTTCCATTATTATATTGGTTTTGGTAACCGTGTGGCCTAGAAAAAGTTTGGTTTGGCTGTACGAAACGTGAAGAGCGGCATTCAGTATTTAGATGACCATTGCGGCCACAATTTGTACATTTTGTAAACTGAGATGAGGGTCTTCTCATTGATTGAGAGGGTTTAGGAATAGTTGATATAGAATTAGATTTTTGTTCTTCAAAATATGACATTTGAAGTTCACGTCGAATACGATTGCTTGCTTCAATGAGATCTTTTGGATTTTTAGCCCTAATAATTTGTCCTAGACGGGGTTCTAAACCGGTTAAAAGTGTGTTTAGGGCCATGGTATCGATTAAGTCAGATTGGGCGGTTTTTTTATCTGGGGATAAATTTGCTATTTGGATCGAGGCATGCATTTGGCCGAGGTCAGGTCTCTACTGTCTCCGAAATGTAGATTTAGTAATTGTTTTATTTCTGTATAATAAAGTGGTTTTCTAGAATTAATAAGCTGTGCAGCTTTACCTTTGAGTTTATTTTTTACGTGAATCGTTAATAGAACGCGCTGATCGCCTGTGGCCATCTTAAAAGCACAGTCGCACGCATCTAAAAATGTAAAAGAGAAATCGGCTCTCCTTTAAATTCTGGGATAAGGGAAAATATTTCCGAAAGCATATATGGTTCGATTTCTTGTTGAGTTTGGGAACGTGTCTCGGGCATTTTTTGAGATATTTTTAAAACGAAAATGAAAAATAGTAGTACGGAGAAGTATAAAATGTATCAGTATATAAGGAAGAAAAAAATGTGGTGGTATATAAAGGGTAAAAATGTATCAATATAAAAATATCAAATAATATATCAATAAAAATGTATCAAATCTACCAAATCATCAACTTTTATTTTTTTTATGTATCTTGATTAATTGACTTGCAGTATAGTCAATTTCGTAAATTATTATAACAAAATTATTAACGAGATGATTCAAAAACCAGTTACATAAAAAAAGAACATCGGGACGCCTTGTTCTCTCTGCTCAGCTACCAGGGACTTCACTAGGTGTTCCTTCCGTAAATTACAGGAGTAAGGTTCGGAGATGCTTTTTTCTTTAAGGGTCGTATTGTTCTCTCTGCTCGGCTACCAGGGGCTTCACTAGGTGTTCCTTCCGTAGATCACAGGAGTGAGGACTTCCGTAGATTCTTTGTTGCGTTAAGAGATGAGAATCCGCCGCTGCCAGTGAATATACACGTGTTCTAGCAACGTTAACCGGATCCTACTGACTTTGCGCCAATTGTTAGATCACTAATCACGTATTTGACTTTTTAAAAAAGAACTTTTGTTACACATTAAATATTAAACAATAGTATAAAATTAAATTAATTTAAAATGACTACAATAATAGCTGGACTGGTCGAAGTTGCAGCGTGTCTCCCGCATCATATGCAAGCATCAAAGGAGTAGGAGCTGTATTGAAACAAAATAATGCAAATGGATACAGTAAGTAAATGGATAGTAAGCCAGTGGCATATTTTTCAAAAAAAATTAACAGAAAAACAAAAAAATACAACATACCTATAACCTATATATAATGTTTAGCTATAAAAGAAGCTGTAAGATTGGCCCCATCTACTTCTTGGAAAAGAGTTTTTAGTATATTCAGATCACAAAGCTTTAGAAAATACAGTCAAAATCGTTTACAACGACACCGGATATAAAGTACAATCGGATATAACGAACAAAATAGTAGGTCAAATAAAATGACATACAAAAAACGCATTTATATTGCTTACAATAAACAAATCGGTTATAGCAAACGCATTTCTTGGAACACTAGCAGTTAAAATATTGGTTATAGGCGTTACAGCGTACAATTTCAAGTACATATCTGTACCTCAGATGATACAACATCCATTTTTTTCAATTATGACATTTTTACACACTGTATAATAAATAATTATAACCAACGCATGATGTAAATGACAGTAGATACAATGTTCAATATAATATTGTTTCCACTTCTTAATAAATAAGGTACTATCCTGTAAAGTTATGAAAATGGACATTGTAGTGGTGTATTTCTTACAGGCATTACCGATATTTAGTACCACGATATGAGAAGTAAGGATTTATTAATTTATGGTTATAGTATGTATATAGGCAGGCATCTACACTTGATTACTTGTCCTTTAGACATTTAGACCTCCCGAGACGGGTCCATTGTATTACAAAATTCTGTTTATATTACTCCATTTGGCCTAAGCCAAGAGTTTCTGAATTTGAATTCAGTTGTGTCTAGCCTTCGTAGAAAACATGTCACGGAAACAATTTACTATTAAGGAACAGTTTGGAATAATTTTCCGAGTCGATTCCGGTGATTCCGCGAGTTCGATTGCCCGGGAATTTAAAACGTCACGCTTAACAATTGCTGGAATGATGAAACGGCGCGCGGCGAGAGAAAATTATTATGCAATTTAATAAGTGTGGAAAAGGAAAACGCGTTCGGTCATCAAATTACAGTGACATTGAAAGTGCTTTGCTCGATTGGTTCAAACAACAACGCGCAAACAATGTACCCGTGAGTGGGCCGATGCTTCAGGTAAAGGCTGACGCTTTCGCTGTGATTTTGAAGAAGGATTTTAAGTGTAATGCTTCCTGGGTTCAACGTTTCCGAGCTCGCCACAACATTGTCCATGGAAAAATTTCAGGTGAGTCAGCAGTTGTTGACATCAACTACAAATGACTGTGTTGAAAATGTGTGGCCTGCAGTCAGGTCCGGCTATAGCGATGATGAAATTTTTAATGCTGACGAGATGGGGTTATTTTTTAGACTGACACCTGATCACACGTTAAAGTTTAAAGGGGAGAAATGTTCCCGTGGTAAACTCTCAAAAGAGCGAGTTCCAGTTCTTCTTGCAACCAACATATCCGGTTCCATAAAAAGAAAGCTTTTGGTGATAGGAAAAAGTAAAATGCCGCGCTGTTTTAAAAGCGTAAAAAATCTCCGTTGATTACGATTTCAATAAAAAAGCCTGGATGACGTCGGCTATTTTTGAAAAGACTTTAATAAAATGGGACAGTGAACTTTTACAACAAAAGAAAGACATAATTTTAATTGTCGACAACTGCCCCCCCCCCCAGTTGGCAGGTTAAAACAAATTAAACTCGTTTTTCTGTTTTTAAAATTGTACGTCCGTACTGCAGCCCATGGACCAAGGAGGTATAAGAAGTCTTAAAGCATGCTTTCGGAAAGAATTGGTGTACAAAATCATCGAAAAGAGAGAGAATAACGACGATACGAAAGTCAGTATTCTTGACGCTATACTAATGATATCAAAGGCATGGGAATCTGTGCGGAAGGAAACGATTATCAACTGTTTTCGTTTTTCCGGCCTAACTAACGACTTACAACCATCAGGAATCGCATACAATGATATTGCACAAACGCATTTGCAGGATGCAGTTTCCCTTCTCAGTTCTGACTGCTCTGCAGATGACTATATACGAGTGGATGACGAAATAAGTACGAGCGAAGGACTGTCAGATATTGACATCGTACTGAGTCACCAAACTAGTGACAAACAAAGTACTGATGAGGCTGATGAAGAATTGGAAGATTTCGGCAAAATCCCTACTGTTGCTGAAGCGTACGCTGCTTGTTCCATCATAAGAGCATTTATTCAGACTACTGAAACTTCCTAAAGTGTGAAAGAATCATTATCGATTGTTTCCACATCAATTGAAAAAATGTTTTTTTTTCAGAAGTTCAATGAAGGTGACAAACAAAAATTACAGACTTTTTTCATTAAATATTCAAGTAAAATGTTGTATTTACATATTTTGTAATACATAAATGTATGTATTTTTCTTTTTCTTTTTAAAAATAAATAGTATATGTATGCCTACATTTTTATAATACAAAGATTTTGAGAAGCCGTTATATTATGAGCATACTTTCGTTATATTATGAGTATACTTTATTGCCTACTTTTACTTATTTCAATACATATTATACATATATGTATGTACATATTTAGATTTACGTAAGTACAATAAACACATATGTTAAATGTTATGTATAATATTGTTAAGAACATTCAACCGGCGTGGCCCATGTAACGGTTGCATCTCGAAAGCGCCGAGAACTTTCGACAGATGTATCGAGCACGGGAAAGGTTGACTCGTCAAACAACGAATTAGAGGTGGGACTACTCAAGATGATTCTAGAACAATACTTTTGGTATATATATGTAACGATGTTATGAATAGGGTTTAGATGTAAGATACTATCGAACTGTAAACTTATAAATAAATATATTTATATAAATTCGAACCGCTCGTCTCATTTAAAAACGGTACAGTTGGTGTCCGGTGTGAGATATCAAAATAAATTCAGCAGTGATTTTTGAAAAAGACTTTTGAAAAGTATTGTTTGTCGGGAACATCCGTGTAGTTCGGTAGTGATCTAAAGAGAACATTTGTAAAATACGTGTGTGCCCGACCAAAGATGCTGCTAGTACAACTTTCAGTAAACAGTTGCGTGAGCAACTAGAAGAACGCGATGAAGACTGCAGCGAGTCCAAGACGATCCTCCAAGAACGACTGAAGAATGTTCTCAACAAGAACGGAGATAATCCAGAGACATTCCAGTTTCAATCAGCAGAAGAAACAGTTTTAAAAAAAATGGATAATAATTTCTGAAAACGTCTCGCAAATGATCGAAGAATCTTCTAGAAAAAATGATGATAAATTCGAGAATGTTTCCAAAAGATTCGATGAAACGTCTCAAATGATTGAAGAAACTTCTCAAATTATTAAAGAAGCGGCTAGAAAAAACGACGAGAAATTCGAAAATGTATCTAGAAGATTCGACGAGACTTCTCAAATAATTAAAGAAGTATGTATTCAGAACAATGAGAAATTTGAAGAATTTTCAAGAACATTCGATAAGATACAGAAAATGTAAACGACGTAGAAGGGAAGATCAAACAGTTAGAGCATGATAACCAATACAAAAGTGCTACCACCAGTTAATACAGTAGCCTTAGATCCAATAGTGAAAGAAGAATCACCTAGAGACGAAACGACACATCATATGAGATTCTAATTGCCACAATTTGATGAAAAGTCCTCTTGGTCCATATATCTTAGACAATATAAAGCTATTGAGACAGCTAATCATTGGACAGAACAAGAAAAGGCTGTTTCCTTGACTGCTGCTTTACGAGGTGATGCTGCGGATATCCTAAGATCGATTCCTAAGGGGCAAGAAAAATGTTACCAGACCTTGTTCACTTGACAAGACAAACGTTACGGGGATGCTCCTCTACAACAAGTCTACAAAGTACAAATAAGTAGAATTAAACGAGCAAGTGAGAGTTTGCAAGAATTTGAAGCAGATGTTGCTCGTATAGAGCTGTTGGCTTATCCATAAGTACCAGACAACATAACTACACGACTAGCAAGACCGAAAGTTTTAGATGAAGCGCTCGCCATTGCCTTGGAGCACGAAACAGCTAGTCAAGCTTCACGGAGCTATCGAGTATGAACCTCTGAAGAGAGCAACGAACGAACAAACGTTCGTTGCTCTCTTCAGAGAAACGTACTGAGGAAATCGTACGGAAAGTAGTTCGTAACATGATGCGGAAGAGACGCGAAACCAGATGTTGGAATGGTGGCGACGTAGGTCACATTCGTCGTTAATTACAATAAAATAATATAACAGATAGAAAGCTAGAACAGATCGAACACTGAGCTCAAAAAGTCATTCAAATGCAGAGGCTCGGCCAAGACGGCGATACAGTGCAAATTGTAATCACTGTCTTAGTTAGAAGAACGACTTTTCCCCTTTTAGACGAACCATCGTCATTAATGATCAATGGCAGCCGCAACAGATACAAGACGCTCAAACAGATGATCCATGTATAAAAAGAGTATTGGATTGGGTGCGTCGAAGTGAAAGACCCTCTTGGCAAGACATTAGTGCATGTAGTCCAGAAGTCAAGTGTTACTGAAGCCAATGGAATTGCCTAGTGCTAAAAGATGATCTTCTGTATAGAACCTTTGAGAACGTTGATGGTACAGAAACTAAGCTTCAGTTGATTGTACCTAAAAGTAAAGTGTCAGTTACATGACATTGTATTGCGTCAGTTGCATGACAGTGCATCAGGTGGACACTTTGGTATTACGAAGACTTTGCAAATGGTTCGAGAACGGTTCTATTGGGTGGAGTGTAAAGATGATGTAAGAACATGGTGCCGGAAATGTGAACTGTGTGCAACCAGTAATGGGCCAGTTCGTAAAATAGGGCACCCATGAAACAGTATAATGTTAGTAGTCCTATGGAAAGAGTAGCAATCGACATTGCAGGTTCATTCCCAGAGACGAATGATGGAAATAAATACATCCTGGTAGCCATGAATTATTTTACGAAATGGACTGAGGCTTATGCGATACCAAATCAAGAAGCTGCTACCGTTGCAGAGGTATTTGTTAAAGAATTCTTTAGCCGATTTGGTGTTCCATTGGAGATTCACTCCGACCATGGGCGAAACTTCGAGTCGACCCTTTTCCAAAACGTTTGTAAATTGTTTGGTGTCAATAAGACCAGAACGACACCCCTGCATCCTCAATCAGATGGAATGGTCGAGAGGATGAACCGAACGATGGGTAAACACCTGTTCAAAGAGATTGGGACCAGCATATTCATTTATTTCTAATGGCTTACCGCTCGGCCGTGATTAATAATACAGGCCAGACTCCAACCTGCCTGATGTTACGTCGTGAAGTTCGTTTGCCCTGCGAAGAATATGTCGACCGCCTGAAGTTAAGAATGAACAACATTCATGAACTTGCCCGACGAAACATCCAGTTAGCCAATAACATAATGAAATATCAATATGATTCTCGACGCAGAAATGAAAGCTTTGAAGTAGGTAATCTTGTTTGACTTTATAATCCACAACGTCGTCGAGGCTTGTCTCCTAAACTGCAAAGACAATGGGACGGTCCGTATGAAATTAAAAAGAGAATAAATGACGTAATACACCGAATTAAGAAGTTGCCGAAAGGGAAACCAAAAGTAGTTCTAATAAATCTTCTTGCACCTTATGCTGGCTCAAATGAAACATAAGGAGCACGAACCCTTTAACATGAGATCAAAGATGACCGGCGACCAAGCTTTAATGAATTTATGTCAAATTACGCAGAGAGGAGTGCTAGATTCGGCGTGACCACAGAAGTTCAGTAGGATCTTTTTAGTGTTCCACATAACGTCTCTCTAGCCCATTATGTTGCCAAAAATCTCATCCGTATTCTATAAGAAATTCGGTCGTTTGGACGAGTTAAAAAATCAGCAGCCTAAGGTTGGAAGAGGACTCAGATTAGAAGATGGTCCTCGATCTTTGCTGTATATGGTGACAAGGAAGTCGTATACAGACAAGGCAAGCTACTAGGATATATGGCGTGCCCTAACTAATTTGAAGAAAATCGTGTGCAATTATGACATCAAGAATTTGGCCTTACCAAGATAGGCCATGCACTAGAAAATCTGAATTGAAAGATTATCAGAAGCATGCTGGAAGTGATCTTCCGAGAAACCGGCGTACGAATTACTGTGTGTTGCATTAACCCGAAGAGATCGTGTCCTTCACAGTCCGTAGACTGTTATTTCTTTTTAAGGGGTTTATACAGAGCTGGAGCTCTGTATTCCGCCATACTGGGTCTTCATGTACAGTTGCTGATCAGGACGTTCAGATCTAAGAGAGGAGCAGTAACGAAATAACTCCCCCATGTAACGGTTGTATCTCGAGATGAGATGATCTACGTTCTCGAATGTTCCGGATGTATCGACCGGGTGACAGATCCGAGGCGCTAATGCAAGCAGAATAGAGGTGGACTATTTAAGATTATTCTAGTACATAATAACTTGTATATATATGCAGCGCTGATATTAGTTAGTTTAGTTGATAAGATCGTATATATATATATATATATATATATATATATATATATATATATATATATATGTAAAAGTAAACCTATGTTTATTTTAAGTGAAACAGCAGGGCTTAGTTATTTTTAGTTATTTAAAGTTTTAGGTTGTATGACTGTTTAAGTTTTATTGACATTGACATATTGTAAATTGTATGGTACAATTGTCAAATTACTTAATGGCGTAAGAAATAGCATTGTTCTTGATTCTCTTTTTAGGTTTGTATATTTGTTAAGTTATTTTAGTTGTTATTATTGTTAATAATTTATATTGTAGAATTTTAACGATAATAAACTCTTTTTAGACGAATTCAAACTGCTATCTCTTCACATGAATAAGGGTATGATATTACACTTATAAATCAAGAACTTAAGCTGATAAAAAAAAATATAGTGATAACTATAAATTTCCAAGCCGTTATTTGGATAAAACGATATTTAAGAATGAATTTTACATCAATGAGAATTTGCATGGCTATAGAAGCAAACAGTAGTGATAGTAAGAAAAATGTATATAAATTTAAGTGGCTGCAGCCAACAGGGTCCCGTTTTTATTATGAAATCCCCTTTGAAAAACAACTTCAAATTGATCATTCTGAACTATTTCATCTGAAAAAAGTGAAGAATATGTTAGCATCTATGAAAACAAGAGGATCCTTTAGAACATGTACTATAGCATTAGAAGACAATTTGAAGGAGATTTATTTTGATTCAGATGGTGATGTGGTTTATCAAAGTGAGTACTTACAACAGACCTTATTACCAGTGTATGAGAAGATAGAAACAGCTGAACAATTTCCATCATTTGCTGATTTGCTCCAGAAATTTAATGACACAAATTTACCTAAAGTTGAAAAGAAAAATTTAAAAAAAATAAAAGATGATTTTGTACTTCGAAATTTTGATGGAAATAATGTTCCAATGAATTCATGGCTCAAGACCTTCGAATCAGAATGTTTGCGATGTGAGGTGGTTGCTGATGAAGACAAGATTTTGATTCTACGTTTGTTTCTTGATGGAATAGCAAAAGAATGGTTTGAATCAAAAATAATAACATTAGGCTTAGATAACAGTTTTGAGGTATGGAAAATTAATTTTTTAGATAGTTTTTGTGAAACAGGTTGGCATAATCATAGGCAAGCTTATTCTTTTAGGTATATAGGTGGTAGTATTGTTGATTATGCGTTTCGTAAAGAAAATTTATTGCTAAATATAAAGAATGATTTTCCCATTGATATACTAATTGATTTAATTGTAACAAATTTGCCAATTTATATACAAGATAATATTAATAGAGCTGACGTTACAACAATGGAAAAATTGGTAGGTGAATTACGAAAATTGGAAAGTTTAGTTATAAAAAAGAAGAATAAATTGGAGACAAAACCAAATTTTTATCAAAAATCTACTATAATACCAGAAGAACAAAAAACTACTTGTCAATATTGTGATAAAAAAGGATTCCCTGGGAGGTTTCATCCAGAGGCAATATGCCGTTTAAAGCAAAAAGATAAAAAGGTAACAAAAGAAAACAAATCAAATGATATTAAATATATTAATAATATTGCTATACAGGAGACATTAAATGAAACAGTAACTGAACAAAAAAAACTAGATTTGCTGCCATTGATCAAATTAAAAGTATTCCTTAATAATAAAGAATTATGTGGAGTTTATGACCCAGGCTCAAATGTTACTCTTCTGAATCCGAAGGTGGCAAGAAAGTTAGGATTAGATATTCAAGAAGATAGGAATATGTTTAAAACGATAAATGGCAGAACAAATTTTACAGGAAAACTAATTGCAAAACTGAAAATTAATAAAATTGAGAAAAATATTAATCTTTTTGTAATTAATGATGAATATTTTGAGTACGATATTCTACTCGGATTAGATTCTATTTTAAATTTTCAAATGAAACAAGATTTTGATTTAGAGATTTATCAAAGATTATACGGAAAAATTGAAGAAAAAATCGAAAAATTTAATTATAATATTAATATTACAGAACACTCCATAAACTTTAATGAGGGAATTCCCACAGAACTTTTTGAAGCAAAATTACAACATTTATTGCCATATCAGAAAAATAAAATAGAAATATTACTAAATAAATATGACAATATTTTTGCAAAATATAAATTTGACATTGGGCAGGTTCAAAATAATGAAGCTCAAATTAAACTTTTAGAACATAAATTTGTTGCAAAAAGACCCTATAGATGCTCGATAGAAGACCAAAAAGAGATAGAATTTCAAATAGGACAATTATTAAAAGCAAATTTAATAGAAGAATCATCTTCACCTTTTGCAGCACCTGTTACATTGGCTTTTAAAAAAGATGAAGGATCTAAAACAAGATTGTGCATTGACTTTCGTGAGTTAAACAAATTAATTATTCCTGAACCCCAACCTTTTCCTTTAATTGACGAGATTTTGACCAAAACAAGGAATGCTAGGTTCTTTACTACTTTAGATATAAATTCTGCTTTTTGGTGTATTCCAGTTCGGATAAAAGATAAATACAAGACAGCCTTCGTTACCCAAAGTGGTCATTGGCAATGGAAATGCTTACCTTTTGGGCTTAAAACATCTCCCGCAATATTTCAAAGAATTTTAAGTAATATTATCAGGAAGCATAATTTAAATTCATTTTGTATAAACTACATAGATGACATTTTAATATTCTCATTATCATTTGAAGAACACTTAGACCATATAGAAAGACTTATGAAAGCAATTATTGAAGAGGGATTTAGGCTCAAACTTCTAAAATGTAATTTTGCAAGAGAAGAGGTTAAATATTTGGGACACATTGTGGGACACAATTCAGTTCGTCCGTTACATGATAATTTAATATCGATCAGAGATTTTCCAGCACCAGACACGAGAAAAAAAGTACGACAGTTTTTGGGAAAAGTAAATTTTTACCACAAATATATAAAAGATTCAGCTAGGTTATTAGAGCCACTACATAATTTACTTAGAAAAGATATCAAATTCCACTGGTCTTTAAGCTGCCAAACAGCTTTTGATAGGGCAAAGAATATCCTCTGTTCTGAACCTATACTAGCCATTTTTAACCCAAATGCTCCTACAACTATATATACAGATGCTAGTGTTCTAGGAATTGGTGCGGTTCTGAAACAAAAACAAAGAGATGGAGAAATGAAACCCGTAGCATACTTTTCAAAAAAATTGAACAAATATCAAAAAAATAAAAAGGCTATTTTTTTAGAATGCCTGGCAATTAAAGAAGCAATAAAATTTTGGCAATACTGGCAAATGGGAAGAAAATTTCTCGTTATTACTGATCATAAACCCCTTGAGGGAAGAGAACTTCGTACAAGACCAGATGAAGAATTAGGAGATATGACACATTTTCTTTCACAATTTGACTTCGACATTAAATATGAACCTGGAAAAGAAAATGTAGAAGCAGACTGCCTTTCTAGAAACCCAGTGTTGGAAAATATGAAAAATGCAGAAACATTCATAAGAACAGTAAACCTAGTCACATTAACTGAGATAAAACAAGACCAAAATAATAATCGACAAGTTATAGATACAATGAGAGGAACAATTTTGAACCAAGATATATTTTATAAATTAAGGAAGAATGAAAAAAGAATAATTTTATCCAAAGATTTTGGAAAAGAGTTAATAACAAAAGTTCACAAATTTTATGGTCATATTTGTGCTGGTAAAGTAACAAACAAAATTAGAAATTTTTACTACATTAAGAATATAGATTCACTAGCAAAGGATATCTGTCAAAAATGCGAGATCTGCTGTAAAAATAAAACAAGAATCGGTCCAAAATATGGTCTTCTGTCACAATTGGGTCCAGCAAAAGAACCTTTTCAGATAATGTCCTTAGATACAATAGGAGGATTTGGTGGCAATCGTTCGACAAAAAAATACCTCCACTTACTTGTAGATCACTTCACCAGATATGCGTTTGCAGTTACTTCTAAAAATCAGACCACAGATGATTTCATAAAATTAATCGCCAAAATTCAAGATAAACACCCCATAAAAACATTATTAACAGATCAGCATCCAGGAATTAATTCCAAAATATTTAGAAATCATATGAAACATTTAAATATTCAATTAATTTTTACAGCAGTAGACTGTCCATTCTCGAATGGATTAAATGAAAGACTTAATCAGACATTAGTTAACAGAATAAGATGCAAACAAAATGAAACTAGAATTCGAGCATGGACAAAAATAGCTGAAGAATGTATAGAGGAATACAATAAAACAGATCATTCTGTAACCGGATATAGCCCAGAATATTTGCATTTTGGAAAAGCAGATCCGATTGTTCCCGAAGAACTGTGTGAGACAACAAATGTATCAAAAGATAAAGAAATAGCCTATAAAAATTCGGTACATCATGAATATAATAAAAAACTGAATGACAAAAATAGAAAATCCTATGAATTCAAAGAGGGAGATTGGGCATATGTAGAAAATAAATCAAAACTAAATAGAAAAAAACTTGAAGTAAGAGTAGGTCCATTTCAAATAAAAAAACAAATTTCAAATACATTATATGAAGTAGATATTGGATACAAAAAGAATGATATGAATTATTTCCATATTTCAAAATTGATGCCTTGTGATAAACCATATACTTAGATGGTTTATCATACCTTTTTGGTAGGGGGATGTAAAAGTAAACCTATGTTTATTTTAAGTGAAACAGCAGGGCTTAGTTATTTTTAGTTATTTAAAGTTTTAGGTTGTATGACTGTTTAAGTTTTATTGACATTGACATATTGTAAATTGTATGGTACAATTGTCAAATTACTTAATGGCGTAAGAAATAGCATTGTTCTTGATTCTCTTTTTAGGTTTGTATATTTGTTAAGTTATATATATATATATAAATATATATATATATATATATATATATATATATATATATATATATATATAAATATATATATATATATATATATATATATATATATATATATATATATATATAAATATATATATATATATATATATATATATATATATATATATATATATATATATATATATATATAAAGCAGCGGCATCCGTGACAGATGATTTAAACACAGAGAAGGTAAATCGTGAAGTACCAGTCAACATATTTGGCCTAAGAGGTGAATGAAACACTCTTTGACATCGCTGTGGAGCTTTCCAAATTATTTAATTCTTTTTCAAGGCACCTACATAAAAAATCAGAACTGTTTTAGTAAAACTTCTGGTCTGCAACGCTAAATAGAGAACACATAATCTACATCTCGCCAGCATACTGAGGGTTGTTGGTCTTGTTTATGCAGAATGTTATGCTTATGCACAATAAGCCTATGGCTAATTCGAAATTTTGTTTATAAAAATCATGCAAAAATGTAAATTATCGAGAAGTAAGTCACCCGTCAATTTAAAAACCTAACTGCCAAACAAGTTTGATGATAAATAGTAACACCTCTCTAATTTAAATATTTTTTTTTTGAAAACCATTTCCGGAGTGAAAATCGAAACGTCAAACACCAATTATAAAATGTAATTTTCATTAGAATCAATTTTGGCTTAATTCTATATAACGTATATAACTTAAACATTCCACAAAAACAGTTTCAGACTCTTTTAACCACCTTAATGATTGTAAGAGACTAAGTTTTATTTATCAGTATTTGTAAATCTTTGTATATTTGTTTTTAAAAAGGTGTTAAATAAATAAACGTGGCGCGATTTTTGCCATTTATTATGATTCTTATGAGATCCCTTTTATTGACCGGCCACTATGAAGTTTCCATAACTAGAACCTAATCTTCAAAACCTATAGCATGAAATTTTAGTTTTGAGTTATGGCAACAAATGTGAGGCATTTGAAATATGCTTAAAAAGGCTGAATTTATACTTTCACATTAAAAAACTGCTCTTTTTTAATTACACTAGTAAGTTTTTCAAATGTAATTAACTTCTTATATAAATTACACCCAAAACCATCTTCATGAATGCATTTCATATGACGTGCGATCGTTTGTAATATAAAAGTTTAAATTATGCGTTTTTAGCCATATTTCAAATGCATCATATTTGTTGCCAAAAACCAAAATCGAATTTTCATGTTATAGGTTTTGACATTGTCTCCAACAATTGAATTTTGACTACGACCAGTCAATGAAAGTAATAAATTTTATTGATTTATATTGAATATAGCATACGAAAGCTGCACTCTTCGTCTTTAAAACGCATTTTGATTTTTATCGATAGGACACTCTGATTAAAAGATCGATTTTTTACCGTCAAGTTGATACAAATTTTATTTAACATTGATTTCGCGCGAGGAACTAACATTCAAAATCACCGGTTGCTTCAAACGTTGTTTCTGAAAGAATGATGCATTCATACGCAAAAAGTGCTAATAAACATTTTTGTTCCAAATTATCTCAGCTACATTTTTTATTTGTAATATTTTTTTCTACGGCGTACAGATTCTTGGTAAATCGATTTTTTTGCGTTTTTACTCCCCTTCGGGAGGAGGTGGGTTAGGAGGAAGCCTGGGGGTTAAAGTGGTAAACTTTTTTGCATCTTTTTGAGGGCCCAAAATTAATATTCCAGGTAAAATTCAGCTTGTTCCTATAATTTTTAAGGGTCAAATATTTGACGACACATAACATGAATGTCAGACAACACGATTACTAAAAATCTAACCACATGCACACCTGTACGAAGAAAAAGCAGAGGCCGAATTAGGTGGTTAGATTTAGTTGAAACCGACTGATCCTTGTGATAGCAGGTAGACACTCTTTACGATCCCGGTAAAGACAGGTCTGCTTCAGGGATGCGCCCCTGCCCACGCGAGCTCGGCTTTTTCTCCCAATCCTTTTCCGGGAGAGAAACGAAGAAGAAGACTGATCCTAGCAGGCCAGGATCCACAAAGGATTGTCGGGCCAAAGATGATGATGAAAACGATTGCCTGAGAAAAATCAAAACCATGTTTTAGATTTATTGCAGATTGACCTGCTAGTACATAAACTTTTGATTTATTGGTGTTTATGTCAGCTCTATATGATATTATTTTACTATGAAGGGTTCTAGAAGTTTCTCCTATCACAATTATTCAAGCATGGTATTTGACATACAACTTTCACTTATTGTTAAAGGATCCTTAATTTTAATGTATATTTATTGCAATTTTAAAATTAAGTATAAAAACCATATAACATAAAATTATTCTTTATAAAAAATTCTGCATGTCCTAAAATCTAAAATACAATCATCAAATATGTCAAAGTTAAGTAATATCCTTTATGTCACTAAACATTGTTCAATTTTATGGACAAAACTTTAAAAAGTCAGAAAATAACAACAATTACAATTTACTGAAATTACATAAATCCTCAATATCACAAAATAAAAGATAATAAAATAAACAATCCATTGCAAAATTTAAAACCTTACGAACTATTAAGTTAAAGTTGCTGCATAATGATACCCAAATATAGACAAAAATACTTTAGTTACTTGTACATAAAGGTACTGTAATTTCTTAGTAATTCATTAAAAACTCTTTTTCTGAATAATAGAGTCTTTCAGAGAGATAGGCTTTTAGTAACTCAGTAGTCGTGATCGGTAAATAAACATCAAAGGTTGAAATTTCTGGTTGAGTAGTCACATAATCAGGTCTTGCTGGAAAAACATGTAGGTATTTACGAATTAAGCAAACAGTCTCTAAAATATATAAAGCGGGAAGCGTTAAAATTCCGTGATTTTTGAAGTAACTTCTGCAATATGTTGTTCTGAGCGAACATATATCGATTTGCTCTTTTTTGTAATTTAAAAATAACATCAGAATGGGCAGCTGTACTAGAAACCCGAAAAGGAAGACCATATCGAAGCTGAGACTCAAACAAAGAAAAATATGTTATTTTGGAAGATGCTAAATTTATTTCCTTCGAAACAGATATTATTGCATACCAAGCTGAGGCTAGTTTCTTACTTAACAAATCGATATGAAAGAACCATATTTAAGGTTGCTGTCTATAAAAATACTAAGAAATTTAACAGAATCAACGATACTTATCTGGTTAAATGCGTTAGGCTTTCACGGCCATCGTCTAACTTGTTAAACTGTTTGTTCGGGACCCGTCTAAAAAGGCAAAATAAAGACCTTAACCCTTAGTCTCCCATAACGTTTAGATTTTTTTTAAAGTTACTTCCCAACGTATTCCCATAATTTATATTGAGGCAAGTGCAATAGAAATTATTAGAATACAACAAACCGGCATATCTATGTTTCGTGGACCTTAAGAAGGCATTTGGCCGGGTCAAATTAAAAGACGTTATCCACTTACTGTACGCAAGAGTACTTCTGTATGTACTGTACCTTCTAGGAATAATCAAAACGATCGCAAATATCTACCAAAACAACACAATAAACGTAAAAGTAGAAGGAGAACTAACCGACCCTATTGAAGCTGGCATGGAGCTCGAAGGGCAGATAATAGAACAAGTGATAGAGTTTAAATATCTAGGTATCACATTATCTAGCTACGGAAAGCCCGAAACTAAGTGGAAGATCAAGTGAATAGAGCAAACAGAGCCGCAGGCTGCCTGAATGAGATAATATGGAGAAGTAAAAATATCGGGAATGAAACGAAAGGCAGAATTTACAAAACAAAACAGTCATCAGACCAATGACATACGCGGCAGAAACAAGACCTGAACAGAGAGGACAAAAAGGATGTTAGAAACAGCAGTTGAAAAATTGATGGTAAGACACTATGGGACAGAGCTAGAAGTGCAGATATACGACGAAGATGCAAGGTGGAGAACATCAAAAACTGGGTAAGAAATAGATGGAACGATCATATAAGACGAATGACAACAAACAGAGTAGTAAAAACGGCAAGAGACGGTCCCACAATAGGAAGACGATCAGTAGGAAAACCACGAAAACGATGGAACGACAACTTAGTGGAGGCACATTGAAAAACAGACAGTCATGGCTACAAAAAAAAGAAGAAGACTTCCCAACGGTACTTTTAAGTCCGCCTTATTTAATTGGTCATAAATTCTTACAGCAAGCTAAAAGCGTTGTTTATTGCGGACGATCCTTTCGAGTACTTACAAATCTTATTGTGTATTTAACATTTGTTTTTAGAACAAATAAATATTAAAAATTTTACTGAAATCCGTTTGTTTTTATTTTGTTTATCCGTTTATAACTGTATTTTGGAGTTATCCGAAGTACCGCCGGGAAAACTAACGATCTTATTTTATTTACAGTTGTCGCAGTCATGGCAAAAAATAAATGGATTCTGCTACACTATAGATAGAGGCTCAAATCTATGTAGTGTCAAAACACTTTTTAGACATGGAAAAGTGTACCAATGATATAACATTTCGACGAGAGGTGACCATGGGACTTCTCCATTACGTAAAATGCAAAAGAGAATGGGGGCTATGATGTATCATTTACGTAAATAATTACATACTAGTGTAAAATTCAGAAAACGTACATCAGATTACAGTTCTCAAAACATAATGTGTAAAAACGGTATGATGTATCATGCCCTGCGTTGCTATGCGTAAAATGACCAAGTCACAGCAGAAAATTACATAAAACGTTATTTTCGGATCTGTCATATCCTGAAGATCTGTCAGATAATTCAAATTAACCTAACTTTTGGCTTCTTGTTTGTTTTTGAAAAAATGGATTTTGTAAATTTGTTATTACTCAATGAATTGAATGATGTGGCAGAAAGAAATTATGTAAATGTAGAGCAACTTCAATTACGGGACACCAGTAACCCATTTGAAATAGATAACCAGCTCTAACTAAATTGCAACAGAATTAAAGGTTCTCTCCCTACTTAATTTTGTAGGAAATGAAAGTTACCAAAAATGTACTGGTAACAACCTGTTATTTTCAATGGAACAAAGTACATTTAGTAAAGTATTAACAGAAATAGCTGCAGGGATAGTGGAACACTTTGTGCCAAAATGGTGAAAAAGATGAAGTACAGCCTGTAGTTCTCATAGAAATGATTCCAAAGGAGGCAAATCAAAACAATGGTTGGGTGTTGGAAGCACAGAGAATAAGAAGTGTTATTGCTGCAAACTTTGTGTAGTGAAACAAAAACTTATTAATATTTTCATAATTTATTTATTTCACAATGATAAATAGTGATATAGTTTTATAATCAAATATAGTTTAGTAATATAATTTTACAATTTAGTGATATTTCATCATTTTATAATATATATGATAGAGTTTTATAATCTAGTATAGTTTAGTGATATAAATGTTAATATTTCAATTAATTACAAAAAGCTCAAAACAAACAATCTAAAACATATTACTAAGTGGCTCAAAAATTTTTTAAACTGTTTAGATAATACGAAGATATTATATTGCTGCACACTGTATTATAACATATTAAATTAAAAATGTTTATATATTGTTAAAAACAAAAACATAAATCATGTATGTTACAATTAATTACAAAAATGACACAACACTAACAAAATAAAAATATATTACAACCTGGCTCAAAAGTTTTGAAAACCCTTAGAGAATATAAAGAAGTGTTATCGCTGCAAATGTTATGTTATAAAATATTTAAATAAAAATGTTTATCCTCAGTTTATTTTATAATTATATGATTTATATTTATAAAAACTTTGTGTTATAAAATTGTTAAATAAAAATGTTTAAAAACATAAAACCCGTATGTTACAATTAATTGCAAAAAGTTCAAAATAAACAAATTTAAAATATATTAAAAAGTAGTCCAAAATTTGTAGAAACCCTTGGAAAATTAACATACAAGTAAAGAATACAATTTCAAAAATTAACGCAAACCTAAAATATACCACAAAGTAAACCTACAAATACACCTAAAATATACTACTACAAAGAACAAGGTTTGTAGCACAAGCATTACAACTTTGGGTTGTATAGAACCTGACATAAAATTCATTAAGGTAGCATACCTTACATGGATAGAGCAGAGCATTTTATCAGGCAAGAGGTAGGTGCAACAGTCGGAAAGGTTTTTAACAGAAGAGGGCTGATGGGACAATAAACCAGAAGAAAACCAAGACTTAGGTATCAAGACAATTTAATTTAGACGATGATTTAAAATCTATTGGAGTTAGAATGTACAGAAGAGTTGGTAGACACAGGGGTGAATGGAGGATTGTCCTAAAGAATTATTTGCACAAGCACAGAGTTTTACATTATAGCCTTGTTAAAGCTGGAAACATATATTCCTGTGTTGCATTGATGTTGACTAATGATAATGGTAAAACAAACTAAAATATATTACAAAATGGTCCAAATGTGCTCATAACCCTTAGAGAATATGAAGAAGTATTATTGCTACAAACTTCGGTGTTGTAAAATAAAAAAAAACAAGTTGTTAAATAAAAGTGTTTATAATTAGTATATTTCATAATGATATGTAGGTATTTATGCTACAATTAGTTACAAAATCAAAAAGAATAACACAAAGATCAAGACAAAACAAAAAATCTGAAACATATTACAAAGTGGCTAAAAAATTTTGAGTTATAAAATTGTTAAATAAAAATGTTTATATTCAGTTTATTCCATAATTGAGATATAATTTTATAAAGGATATGTTTATAGAATTTTAAATACAACTATTGCATTTTTAATTTTTACAGGTTGACTTCCTTTTCCTTCTGAAAAATATTATACACCATAATAAACATAATACATCAAGAATTAATCTTTACTTTTAAACTCCAATGTATTTATAATCTGGGGCTCCCCTAGATGAATCTTTGAAATGAGTTGCAAAATCTTCCACTCATGGAACACCTAAAAATTTAGCATTTATTAAATTTGATAGTAACAGAAATTAATCTTCTTACATGTCTTCATTGTTCTCCTGTTTTTTAGGGCCACCATCTACTGTATTTACCATGATAGCAAATTCCTCTCACAATTGGGCTACTTTCTTAGCCTTCCTTCTATTTTGCCAGTAAGCACTATTTATTTTTATGAAGTCTAACATCACTTACAATTGTTTCCTGGTTGTTTTCTTTTTAATTGAATCCATTAGTTTATTTTATTATAATTATAAAAAAATAGTAACTTGTTTCCACAAATTACATACAATAACATAACCTAACTAAGAGCGAAAACGGCACCTAATTTTAGACAGCTTAAAAATTACATTTACATATAGATAAATTACATATCAAGGTAGGCAACCCGTTATACGTAGTTCTTACATCATACCGATTTGAAAATTTTTACATAAATGTGTTAAAATCGGAGTTTACAGCATGTAATTATTTCACATAAACGATACATCATAGCCCTCAATGTCTGATTCCCAAATTGCAATGAAAAGAAGAGATAGCATAAGGCTTGAAAATCTTGGTCGTCACTGGGTGCAATATGGTGACCATCGTGCAAGGTGTGAAATATGGAGTTCTAAAGGAATACAGTAAAAACCTTATTCATTTTGTTCATTTACATAGTAATGAGAAAAATTATTATTTTTTTTTTTTTTTTTATTAAGAAGAAATATTGCCACATCCACCAAAAGGTTATTAGCGGCATTACACAGTAAACAAAACTTTAAATCTGATACAAGATATTAATTGACCTTAGGTAATTTAATAAGTTTTTTACGTGGCAGTTTTCTCCTAATAAATCTGGTAGAGTATTTGGTATATTGTTTATGGAACGTTCTCTATGGTATTTTGGACACTCGATTAACAAATGGACGACGGTAAGAGGCGTAACACATAGGTCGCACAGCGGGCGTTCACTGGCCGAAAGTAAATACGAGTGTGTTATCTTAGTGTGTCCTATACGTAGGCGCGTTAGAACCGTTTGAATAAACCGTGTGCTAGCACTAGTTTTCCACTGTCGTGTATCTGGTTTTAGCGATCTTAATTTAGATTGCGATAGAAACCATTCGCGCTGCCACTGACCCATCACTTTTTGTTTAAAAAACGATTTGAGATCTTTACACACACTCTCACGCACTAATTCAGATTCCGCACTTGTTACTGCATCACGAGCACTACTGTCTGCCTCTTCATTGCCGATAATTCCTATATGCGATGGGATCCATATAAATTTAGGAGTTATGTGGTTCTCTTGGGCGATTTGTAGTTCAGTTTTTATTAGTTGCTCCAATGGCTGTTTAGGATACAGATGCTGTATTGCAAGAAGAGAGCTGAGCGAGTCAGTGAGAAACAGAGGTTTTGGAATTCTTGAGAGGTTTGCATGTTTTAGGGCACGGTACAAAGCAAACAGTTCAGCGGTGAAAACACTTGAGCTAGGCGGTAGCTTAAATTTGAAAGTAGACGTTGGAGTAACAAAAGCACAACCAATGCCATCAGTAGATTTAGATGCATCGGTAAAGATGTTTGTGCAGTTAAGGTAAGGTTTCTGGATTTTAAAAAAGGCAAAATTGTGGCTTTTGCCCATATAGACGGATATTGTCGTTGTTGCCAAATTTGATTGAAAATTTGCAGTAGATGTTGTTTTGCTAAGATTGATAAATGCTTCAGGAATACGACAGGAATATTGTCGGGTCCTGGACTTGAGTTTTTCATATCTTGTAAGGAGTTATTTAGTTCTATAATAGTAAGAGGTTGAGATAGGGGGTTTTCGTGGGATTCTTCTAGAGACAAGATGGTGCGTTCTGTCTTTAGCTTGTAGTCCCTAAAATTAATGTCGCAGTTTTCGCTAGAGGAATGTTGTTCAAATGTGAAAGCAAGAGTGTTAGCAATGTCTTGTGAAGAAGAGACTGTGGTATTGTTTATTTTAAGAGTGTTAATTGATGAAGAATACTTTAAACCGGAAATTTTCTTTACCCTTTTCCAAACTTCGCTCATTGGAGTAGAACTATTTATTTCTGAGACGTATTTTGACCATGAGGCTTTTTTTGAATTTTTTATGATTAATTGGGCTCTAGCTTTTAATCGTTTGAATTCTATTTTACTTTCTTGGGTTTTGTGCCGTTTAAACCTATTGAAAGCTTTTTTACTTTGCTGTATTGCTTCTTTGCAATCCTTATTCCACCATGGTACTGGATGATGATTGTGAATTTTTTTTGTTTTTTGAATATAGAGTTCTGCACTTTTTAGTATTAAGTCATTAAAATTGGTGATTGTTCTATCGATATCACAGTAATTTATTTCACAGCTTTCTACGGAATTATCAATATATGTTGAAAAACTCACCCAATCAGCCTTTTCTGTTTTCCATTTTAAGACAACGGTGTCTTTTGGTTCCGGTAGGGCATTAGTATTACAGATTTTTATGGGGTGATGGTCGCTGCCGTAGTTGAACGACAAAACTTCCCACGATAAACAAGGAGTTAAAATTGGATCACAGAGACTTAAGTCAATTGCCGAGGATTCTCCTGATGCTGAGTTGAACCTCGTGGGGGTTCCATTATTGAGAAAATTTAAATTAACGTTATGTATTAGGTTTTCTATTATTCTTCCCATCTTATTTGTGTTAGAAGATCCCCATATTATATTATGTCCATTAAAGTCACCGACGACTATACGTGGTGTTGGAATTTGATGTATAAGGTGCAGTATATCTGCATAATTTACCTGAGAGTTGGGAGGAATGTAGATATTACATAGATAAAATGAGATCAAGGAATCAATTTTGATGACTATAGCTTCTAAATTGCTTACTACGGGAAATAAATTTGCATCGAAAGATTTTTTTACTAATGTCATAACACCACCACTAGCATGGCTAACAAGCATCCTGTCTTTACGAAAGCATATGTATTGTTTAGGACTGTATTTCTGTTGAGGTTTTAAATTGGTCTCTTGGAGACAGATTATGTCTGGACAGTTTTCGGCAATGATAATCTGTAGCATAGCCAAGCGATGGAAGAATCCATCGATATTCCATTGTATGATCGAGTTGAATGTAAGAAATAAAAAAAATTAAATAAAAAAAAAATAAAAACTAAACGGTAGCTGCTAATAAGTGCTGGTTTGTGATGCATCACTTTCTACTTCAGAGCCCACCTCTCCAAGATAAGCAAATATTTTTTTGTTTAAGTTAGTTAGTCTCGATTTTATTGACCTTTCTTTTAAATAGGGACGGATTTGTTTTAACATGTGAGAGACACCTAGCAAATCAGGAGTGAAATCTTTGATCGAGATTATAGGATTAGATAAGCCGGCAGTGTTGTCTAGTAGGAGGGCTAATTGTTCGCTGTTCAGTGGAAATGGTGGTTCGTGATTATTGATGAAGGTTTTGGCTGGTTCTATCTTGGATGAAAAGGATAAATCCGAATGCGTTTCTACAAGTTTAGTTTTCTTTGGCTTTTTTCGAGTTCCTGTAGATTTTGGTGTTACAAATGGGCTTTCTTGAGGTGCAGTGTCAGTTTCTGGAGAGATGACTTCATTTATAGATCGTTTTGAATGCGTTTCTTTATTTCCTGTTTCTTCTGTATTTACATTGGGTAATTCTGACTCGGTATGTTGTAAAATGGTGCTTTGGTGTGATAATAGAGGTAGAGTTTGGTTAGACGGCGACATTGAAGGTTGGCTAATTTCACTGGCAAAGGAATCCATAGAACATTCTTCAACATGAACTTGTGAGTTTTCATTGCAGCGATGGGCAGTATGTCCGGTCTTTTTGCAGTTGTAACATACCATACTATCTTGAGACAGAAAGATTCGATATGTTGTTTCGTCATGATTTATAGTAAACGAATCAGGTAGTTCTATACTGAGGACTTACATAGACCTGTCTTCTGAAGCTGAGAATATGACTATACTCAGGTGATGTAGCGCTGATTTTTAAAAATGTTATTGGAGATACCATGTTAAGTCCGATATTTTGTAGGTAGTTGATTAAGAAACTATGCGGTATGGTGGGACACACATTTGAAAGAACAATACGTTCCGCAGGGGTGATTAATCTTCTAGCCTGTACAGTTACATTTTGAATTTTTATATGACCGTGGTTTGTCATGAAGTCATCAACAACTTTTTTATTTGCTAGATACATACAAATACGGTTATTTGATAATCTGGATGAAAATATTATATTCTTAGGTTGAATTATCTTGCCCAATGGAATTAAATAGTCCTGCAATTTAGTATTATCCAAGGCACTGAAGACAATCGCTTGTTCTTTCGATGGGAACTGCCTATTTGCTACTGCTGATGAGTACGTTGAGCTATTAGAGTTTGTTTCAGACATTAGTAGTGAGGTAGGTGAGATGTTGCTGTTAGTAGCCATATTTAATTTTCCTCCAACGTATTAAAATTATTGAAGGATTTAATACGTCTGTGGCCAGCTTTACAGCTGGCCGGTGAAACTGGATTTAAAACGAAAAACTAATAAACTATTTTGTAGTTGTTGACAGTTTTTTTAAAACACTACTAGTTGAAATTTTTTATAGACGATAGATAGTCCAAAATTTATAATTATTTATTCAATATGTAGAATAAAAAACTTACTGACTGTTAATCACTTCATATGCAAACATACAAATATTATTTCACATTTTATCAACTGTATTAAACACCAACATTAAATATCAATTAACAATATAATTGATTTAAAGCGATAACGTGTTCACTGTTGAAAGGTTCGAAATCAACTCGAGAAAAATTATTGTTTTGTGGAATACCATAACATTAATTTGTAATTTAGTCGTAGAATAAACCGACGGTACTTATAGTACCAGTAAAAAATAAAGTATTTGTGTCATTCATTTTGCAATTATTTTTTATAGAATATATATACATGTATTAAAACATATATTTAACAGAAAATTCTCAAATTCGATCTATTTCAATGCTTGGAACATAAGGGTACCAGAATTTGGTGGTACTTAAAAGTACCGTCGGGAGACTAATGTTTAAGATGGAAGACTGGCTGTTGAAGAATCGGATGATCAGAGAGGACACGCAAATCCTGGTATACACGATCGACTAGGTCTCCTATAAAGCATTGAATGCATATTACAGACTTGGAAAGATATCCTTCAAAACCATCAGAGGCTGTTTCGGCAGAACATACTGTTGATATGAGAAGGTTCGATGTAGCTCTGATATAAGCGGCCTGGGTTTACAAGGTCAAAATAAAAGGTCTATCAGATATTGGTGGAAAGCTTATATATAGCCGATCTACCGAAAGCCCGAGGACCTGCATAATTAATAATCCAACGGCATATCAAAATACTGCTGTTGATGAATCTGTTCCAGGGTCTTGAAGATACTAAAAATTAAAATCATAGGGAGTTGGAACAGTTACTGAGAGATAGCCGAAAAAACGGACTGGAATTAATCCCTGGCTGTGATGCGAATGCGCACAATCTGACCTGGGGCAGTACAAACACCAATGCAAGAGGTAAGTAATTACTCACTTTATTGTGGAACGAAAGGAGATAATTGATATAAAAGTGATCACGGCTCACATTGATAGAACCTTTGAAAAAGGGCATATGTCAGATGATGTGTCCTGTTCAAATCATGGACACATATGTTTTGAAATTACAAGCAATGAGCCTATCAAGGAAACTTTATGGGTTCCCGATCATCGGGGACTATACGGCAATGAAAGAGCTGATGCATTTGCCAGAGGAGCATCAGTTACAAAATACTTCGGTCCAGACCGGAAAAAAACCTGGATCTGAAGACAACACAACTCGCACTGGAAAAATTTACCTGGCCAAACATAGCAAGATGTATATTGTACGGAAATGTGCGGATAGGGCTAAAGTACTGCTGAAAACAAACAGGAATCAGCTCACAAGTCCTAACAGGCTACCTTACTAGACATGCACCAGTTAAGGGACACCTGCATACAGTGGGGCTGCTTTATGAAGACTTAAGCTGCAGACTCAGTAGCAGAGAAACTGAAACAGGCAACTATATCTTGCAGGACTGTGAAGCATTGCATTGCAAGCGGCAAACACTTTTTGGAGACAACAAAGCGACTCCACATATCGTCGTCAAAACAAAAGTAAGTTGTTTTGTTATTGTTCTCCTGTAAAGTTAAAGAAAATAGTTATGTGGTATTGCTTGGTTGACGACGATATGTATCCTTCAGGGTTCCAAAATCCTGGAGTGGGTATCATGAAGGAATGGAAGATGTACAATAAGCCAATTGGGTTATATACCAAATGGTATCTTGGAAAAAAATACTCATCATGAACTGATCGAAAATTTGAACTTCAGTTTAGGCATTTGGTGATTTTAAAATAATATTTTTTAATTGTTTTTGTATTTTAAAAATCGCCATTTTGCTATTGTTTTTTTCTGAATTAAATTTTTTATAACTCGAAAACAATTAACTTTATTAATAAAAAAATTGAAAAAGACCTTTTTTGTTCACATTAATAAAAAAAAAAGATTGTACAGTAGGCAGTACAGTAGACTAGCGTGAAGTTGCATACTATGTTTTCTGTATTCTTACAATTTAAATATTTTTAAAACCGAATAAAGTAATTTTATTCTTTACTTATTATTTATA
The DNA here is from genome assembly GCF_040954645.1 of Diabrotica undecimpunctata. Lineage (NCBI taxonomy): Eukaryota > Metazoa > Arthropoda > Insecta > Coleoptera > Chrysomelidae > Diabrotica > Diabrotica undecimpunctata. The sequence goes on from NC_092807.1 coordinate 75,594,358, forward strand.
TTTTAAACAAATTAAATTAAAATAACTGAATAAATTATTATGTTTCCTCCTAACGCCACCTGCTAACGTATTAACAAAGCATGTGTTGATTACTTCTGACAGACCTGTCAAATTCAGACGAAATATTAAATAATAATAAAATATAAATAAATATCATTTGATAGTAAATGTAATTATTATGTAAACTAAATAAGATGTTTCAAAATATTAATTGTATTTATATGAAACTATTTTAAAACGAGAAGTGTCATAAAAATTTAAATAGATGATTCAATGTTATTATTAATTGGATGACATTTATGACTTTTAAATAATGACAATGGTACGAATCGAATCTTTTATTGACACGATATTCTTTTAATTTTTTACTTCTCATGTTATTTTTCATACATTTTTTAATTTAAACCTGCTTGGAATAAATACATGATGACTAGAATTGATCAACAGTGGTGAATCGATGTGAAAAACCGGCTGTTTCGTGATGCTAGTTCCGTGACGCTCGCTTCAGCATTTTACTATAGAGAAAAATTTAATACAACGCCAGTACATTTGTTGATATATAAGTTGATTTTTACGAATTGTTAAAATAAATTAGGACAATGTTTCGCATGGGCAACTTCTTGAATGTTATTCTGGGGTGTCTCAGGTAAGTTATTATGCAACAATATCTCATGAGAATATTTTTTCGAACGAACCCGAGCTTTTTGCCTTGTCTAAATGATAACATAATATATCTGAAGTCTACGACGTAGAACGATTGATAGGATGATTCTACAACGATTTTATTATTAAAATCTCGTCTAACCTTGACTCACATTTGATTAATGGGCGTAGTACGAACTATAACTTTTGTTCACGAAAAACAGTTTTTAAAAAACAACTTTATTTTAAAAATATAAAATATACGGAAAACTAACAATAATAATTATACAAACTATTTGAGAATAAAAACAGAAGTGTCTTTCCTATTAACAAAACAGATATTTATAAGTTCACACCGCGTCGCCATCAAAAGTGCAGATCTAGTAGAATACAAGGACCCTTAAGCTAGCGGGGAAACATGAGCGGAATCCAATGTAACCTACGTAATATTTTTTCACCCATTTTTCACTAATTTATTACCACCCTAATAAGTTTTCATCACCAAACCAACCTTAAGGGGAGCGATTCTGCTGGCTTAAGGTTCAAGCTAGCAGAATTCAAAAAAAAACTTTTTGTTGATGGCATATTTTTTCACCAATTTTTCACTAATTTATTACCACCCTAATAATTTTTCACCACCAAACCACCCTTAATGGGAGCGATTCTGCTGGCTTAAGGTTTAAGCTAGCAGAATTAAAAAAAAAATTTTTGTTGATGGCATATTTTTTCACCCATTTTTTACTAATTTATTACCACCCTAATAATTTTTCACCACCAAACCACCCTTAATGGGAACGATTCTGCTGGCTTAAGGTTCAAGCTAGCAGAATTCAAAAAAAAAACTTTTTGTTGATGGCATATTTTTTCACTAATTTTTCACTAATTTATTACCACCCTAATATTTTTTCACCCTCAAACCACCCTTAAGGGAAGCGATTCTGCTGGCTTACGGTTCAAGCTAGCAGAATTTAAAAAAATATTTATGATATACTACAGTGTTCTGCTAGGTTTTTACGAATTTATTACAACTTTAGTAATTTTTCACCCCTTACTACCCCTTTAACAAAAATTAAATAAATTTGTTTTATTTCAAAAATACTTCAATACATTTACACGGTGTGTGTGTGTGTGCGTGTAAAACACTTCTGTTGTAATAATTGGTATATTTAATTAAAAATTACTACTAACCTATTACTTATTAATTACTTACTAAAAGTACTACAAATTTCACTGAAGATGGACTGATAAGGCCGAAAACGTTTTGAACTTAATCCTTTTGGATTTTTACAATTTAATTAAATATACCAATTACAACAGTGTTTTACTTCAATGTTCGAGTTTTTTAACTATATGATATACAGCCAACTCACGGGAATTATCCCTTTTTAAGTTGTAAAATTTTGTTAAAAAATAGGCAATGTACAAAACAACAATATTGCAATGTTTAGCATATAAAAAAGTTGGTGAAGTTGGTATTTGTGGAAATTCTAGCATTTAAAGATGTAAACTACTTTCCTCATTTGAATTTCTAGTATTTATGGGAATTATCTTTCACACTGACACATACGGATTTCAAGATTGGAGGGTTATTGGAAAACAGATCAACTATTCAACTTAAAATCTTTTTTGCGGAAAATCGGCAGAGATCTTTTCTTATAATTTTAAGGTGTTTACACTTCATCCATAATCAAATAAGACCTAATGTTATTCCTGAAGATCGGTTTTATAGAATAAGAACAGTTATAGACTTTTTAATAATAAAATTTTTAATAATAATAAGTTAATATTTTTTTGTAATAACCTTTAATTTTTACCTATATTCAACTGACAATGAATGAAAATTCGACAAAGAATTAAAATACAAATATTGTAGCGTTTTTAAATTTGTGTCTATATATAATATTTAATATTTGTATAATAATATAAATTCTGTATAAAGTTTTGTAGTCCGCCCCTATTTTGTTTATCTCGTTAGTACGCATTAAAAATTACCAGGAAATCTGCGTTTGTCTTTTAAAAGGGAATGTAAAAACGATCGATAATATAACAAGTTTTGTATCCAGTTTTCATATTTTTTTTGTTTTTATTTACATTCAAAATTCCCCATTTCGTACATGTTATTTCTAACTATAATATTTCAAGATTTTTTTGTCGCTGAACAACGATTTGTTTACATTCAAGTCCCCTAATGTAATATTGAAAGTCAGGTATACGGTTTTTCTAAGACGTAGTAAAACTGGGAATATTTCAAGGTTGTCGACAAACGAGTGTCGAGGGTATTATGTTTGTTTTAAGTTTGTAGGCACGATTGGTTCAGGAGACGTAAAGGGAAATTTATTTTGATTGAATTGGTAAAATATAAGGCATTGAGGGGTCAAGCAAGAGATCTGAGAGTAGAAAGATGTTTGGGCAATTTTGAATCGGGAGTCGATTCATTTTTTTTTGTGTAATGTTTTAAGACCGGTTAAGGTGATAATACTCTTTGCATAATGGCAGTTTAGAACAGAGTAATCACCATAAGATTTGTGCAGTACATCGGAACTGAAGAAATTATGGAAAATTATTGTATAGGATGTCCCACCAGATGTTGTCGTTTGCCTGCTTGATCCAACCCCATTTACGTCTTAGATCTTCGTTCCTGCGTATGGAAATGGTTTCCTTTTGTTCAAGTTGAGAGTTTTGTCCTTTGCAGCTCCAATCCCAGAGATAGCAAGTTTTCCAAAGTTAAGTGTCAAAGTTAGTGAATAAAGGTAACATTAAACATATTAATTTTAAAGTAGACAGACATTTTTTTGCTAAAAGTAATAATTGCTTTCATTAAAATTTAAAAGGATTTGTAATAATTAATAAATTGTAAATTTTATGGTTTAACTTAGCTGTCATTTTAATTGTTTTTTTTTTTAATTTAATGTTAACATATGACAGCTAGCTTTATTTTTTTTTCGATATTTATTTGTTTTGTTTGTTTAAAAAAAGGTTAATCTCTGTGCGATAACATTTGTAAGTTTTTGTAGTATCTCCGACCCTTGGAGTTTGTAAACGGGCACATGTAAGTTTTTTTATTCTGTATTTTGCAACTATTTATATAGTATATTTTTGGTGCAATCTGTATTTTTGATAACTGTTTGTTAGAGACACAAATAAATGTTTAATTTATTGCTCCAACCATTTTGTTTATTTTATTTTAGAAAATCTCCTAACCCTTGCATGTATTTTTGATTTTAGGGAAGAAGAAATTTTCTTTCTTTTTCCAGCAGGAAGTTTTCTTAGAAGCGGCGTCCAAATTAAAATAGCTAGAGGTAACCTTGTCTGCCATATCTTGTTTCATTTTGTCCAGGAGATTTATGTAAGTACCCCTTTATTTCATTTTATTTTGTAGCTGCCCCTATCCAACCCCCTTGTCATTTACTTATCCACGACCCCAGCTCTCCAACAACCCCCTGAGTGCCGTTTGCACAAGTAACGATTGTTTTGCTTGCCCTATCTTCCTATCCCCAATCTTCTACCCCTATTAGTAATATCCTATGGTAGGCAAAATACTTCGTTACAATATGTTTAAATGTTTAAAATGCTGCTAATATAAATTTATTTTACTACGCAAATAATCTATATCAGCTGCTCTGACCAATAGGGTGTATCACAAATTTTTTTTTTATTATTTAATTTTTCAAGTTGATAAAAAGTTGTTTCTACCATCGTAGATCTACCAAAAAAAATCTTTTTAAATTCCAACAATATTCAAGTCTCCCGGAATGTACAAAAAGTTTATAATTTCTTTGTGAAAAAATACGTTTTTGAAAAAATTATTTACACAGTTTATAAATTACAAATGATGTAATCAAGTTAAAAAATGTGTATTTTTACATTTAATTTATCCATAGTAAACATTTTGGTTCTGAGTTAAATTATTTAGGTAACCCGGAATTACCCTAAATATATCACAATTTTCATATTTAATTCAAGTTTGACATGAATCAGAAACAGTAAAAAAAAATTCTAAAAAAATACAATCATTACAGTGCTGTATTTTAATGCAATGGGTCAAAACTTAAGTCCGTCAGCTAAGCAAAAGTTGATCTTGGAGACGGGCAGCTGGCACTGACTTGTGAGTCACCGGATTTCTGGCGTCTGGCTCCCCTCCACCACTCACTCACACCCTTTGTTTCTGTTAGTCTGACTCCACCGTTCAATCTGACAGCACGTGGTTTGCGCGTTATTACATGTATTTCAGTGTGTTTTGTTTAGTGTGTGTGGTTTATGACTTGTGAATTCCGTGTGGTTTTGTTGTTTTTCTATCATGAGTAAAAAGACAAACACTATAACAACGAGGAAATGCACTAAAGCTCCTATAGTCCGACAGCCTCTTGACATTAGTGATATTAATGTTTTACCTACTAAAAGTGACGTGCTGAGGTATTTTGAATGGGTCAGAAATCAGTTGAAATCTGAAGGATGCTACCAACCACAGAAAAAGTTAATTTCATTGCGAGTGACACATAAGTTGGAGCAAATTTGGAAAAAATCATCAATACCTGTTTCATCTACTAACAATATTGTTTTTATGATTCTACAATTGCATGAGAGGTGTGAAAAGATTAAAAAACTTCAGGTTGTAATACAAAAAAATGCCAAGAGTTTTAAACTTGCAGTTGAAAAGTTTCATTTGTTCATGCAAATGTAGTGAACTAGACAAATGTTTGTGCCCAGCTCCAAGAAAAGTACTAAAATTAGAACATGCATTCTTGACACACCAACGGAACTTGAGGGTGATGATTATCGGAGGTATTGACCAAGCAGAGACTAAAAAAATTGAAAAACGAAACCAATGGAAGGAAAAGTCCCTTCTAAATCTAAATTAAGTAGGAATGTGGAAATAACTACTCCACCTGATTTAATAAATGTGGATATTCTTAGTAGTGACTCTGATGATGAATCCATGGAAGAAGAATCAAGTAGGCCTGATGAAAAAGTTCAAGGTTCTAAAATAACTCCTCTAAGAAACAAAATTGAAAGTCCAAGCGTGAAAGTAAAACAAGGCCTGCCAGTGAATCTGTCATTGTTTTCTAGGGCATGTGATCGCAGAGGCATTTCAAACAGAGCAGGTTCTTAACTAGTAAGTGCTCTTCTACAAGATTTGAATGTCATATCACCAGAAAACCAAGCCGCAGTTATTGAAAGTCCAAGATTTTTCGTGAAAGGTTAAAGTACCGCCGAAGTATTAATTCAACTCGCACAAACGAAATAATTGCTCTTTACTTCGATGGTAGAAAGGATGAAACCATAATCAAAGAAATTGTACGTGGGAAATCTGTCCGTAAAACCATACAAGAAGAACACATATCTTTGGTCGAGGAACCAGGTTCAGCATATTTTGGTCATGTAACTCCAAACAGTGGATCTGGGAAAGATATAGTATCATCAATATTAAGTTACATTAGTGATAACTTCATTGATAACTCAAATATCAAAGCGCTTGGATGTGATGGTACGGCAACGAATACTGGAACATCGCAAGGAGCAGTTTTGTTGTTTGAACGCGCATTGAAACATCCGGTCCAAGTAGTAATATGTATGTTGCACTTAAACGAATTGCTTCTGAGGAAAGTTTTTGTTGCTCTTGACGGTCCAACCACAGGACCAACATCATTCAGTGGGCCAATAGGCAAAGGTTTGACCAACTGCCAAGACTTCCCGGTTGTTAATTATGACAAAATAGATAGCACCTTCCCAGAAGTCGATAGTAAAGACTTAAGTACCGACCAGAAATACCTTTGGGATATATGTCAGGCTATGCTACCTTATGGTTTACCATAAAATGTCGTCCTAAAATTATCCACGCATCACAACACTTTTTCTTCATCGTACAGTGCACCAAGTTTTTAGACAGTGAACTGAAGGCTGTGGCTCAGTCTTTCTTGCAAAGAAACGCCTTTATGGCTCATCCTGAACACATCCTTTTAGGGATGTTGTTTGACTCTCGAAAACTTCTCCCAAAGCTCTCGTAAGAGCTTTGGCAGGTTCGACGAGTAGAAAAAGCTCGACAGACAGAAACAAGGGCACATCGAGTCTTTAAACCACCACAAGTTAATTTTGAGGCAGAAGACTACATCGATCTTATTGACTGGCAATCCACCATAGTTACAGAACCACTACTTATAGCTGACTTCAGCAAAGAAGAGATTGACATGATTGTTAATTCAGGAAGCAGTGATAGAAAAGAGTTTAAAATACCACTTCACACTTAAGCGGTAGAACGAGTTGTAAAGGAAGTTACTGCAGCTTCTTAGCACGTTTGTGGCGTTCAAGAACGAGAAGGCTTTATAAGATCAAGATTATTGGACAGAAAGTATCTTCCTAAGTTTGAAACTAAGCGACAGTACACATCTGCTACAGCTGTATTGCAAAAATAAATTACAGGTAAGATTAATTTCATACTTATTTAGGATTACATCACAGCATTCTAGTTTGAATATTAACTTAGTATTAGTACTATAATTACAATCTGACACTCGCCCTAACAAATTCCCTTGGTTCCAGATCGAAGAAGCATTACAATACCTGTGGCTTTGAAGGCTAACTGGATTTGTTTAGCCAACATCCTTCAAGATGAAATAAAGAACAATTTTAAAGATTTTTCTTTGTCAACTTTTTATCTGTAATCTTTAAGTAAACTTTTGTATTTCTTTAATAAATTTCGTACCTCAAAAACAGTATTTTATTGTTTTAACATAAAATATCCTAAAGTTTAAATAAGTAAATATGTAATTTATTGTTCATTAATTATGTTATAGAATACTAATAATCCTACTAACCTAAGTAGAAGCAACAAACAGGTTTAATACCTAATCATAATAAAGAGAAGATATTGATTTTTCGTTGTTACAATTGAGATTTTCATAAAGATTCAGTGTGACTTTATGCTTAGTTACAGATATTATCCTAATTTTTATTGTTCACTGTTATCACGTACTTAATATTTTTTAAGTTGACAATAAAAATATAAAATTTAATTTTCAATAAAAAAAAAAGATGAAAAATCGTGTTTTTGAGAAAAAATTCTGAGGTTTAAGTCGATTCCGGGAGACCTAAATATGTTTAATTAAAACAAAACGTTTTTTTCTTGAAAGAGTAATGTAAGAGGCAACCTTTTATTAACTTGAAAGTTTGAATTTCGAAAATTCATTATTTGAGTATTTATTATGATACACCCTACTGACCAACCGGTAATTTCCGTCTCATTTGAATATATCTACTTAAAATATTTATATCCTAAAATGTTTTCCAATATAAATTCTTTATGCTATACACCTAATCTTAAAATTATGCTTTGACCAATCGTTAATACTCTTCTTATTTAAATAATATTAAAATATTAAATACCTAAATTATTTTTCAAATTTTTATGTACCTAATGAATATTTTAATCTTTTAACAATAGGTGCGCACGGTCCCGACCCTCCTTTACAATTAGTTAAATAATGTAATAGACGTAATAAAATTATTTCAATTTGAATATTTCTTACCTGGTAATTTATTTTGTGAAATATAAAAATTCCATTGTATTTACTAAAACTCAACTTGATTTCAGTTATTTTATATTCATAAAAGGGACTAACGATTCGATTTCGCTTAGCCATGTAATACGACTCGAATCAGAGTCAATTTTCTAAAACAGGTAAAATTTATAGTTTTTGGAATAACGTGTTTTCATATTTTTAATATTTAAACATTAAAAAAATAAATATTAGTTAGTATAGAATAGCATTTGAAAATGTTTTTCAATTAGGGTAGTTGAGAAAAACATGACTAGGCTGGTAAAAATATAGTAAAAATCTAGCAAAGCACTCTTGTGTTTCCAAAAAGATTTTTTATTCACCTAGCGTCAATGTGTATCTTGTTGAATGTTTCCCATTAACTGAGGCTTAGGGGGTCAAAAATTATAATGGTGGATCAAATTCAGTAAAAACCTGGCAAGCAATTTATATTTTCAGTCACAAGTAGAATACAGTAAAATTATAAAAATAGATTTTTTATCACCTTAAATTTTAACGTAGTAGAATTATTGACTACTCATAGAGGGTAGTTGAAGGGTGAAAAATTAGTAGGATGGTAATGTATTAGTACAAATCTAGCATAATACTGTAGTATCTCATATTTCCGAAAAGATTTGCTTTGCATTCAACTAGCGTAAATGTATAGATGGTGGAATTGGTGAAGTTTGTTAACATTTAGTAAAAACTAACCAGTGCAGTTTCTTATTTTATTTATAAATAGTATTTGGTAAAATTATAAAACAAAACTTTTTCACCTTTAATTTAAACGAAGCAGAACTATTGACTTCCACTAAGGGTTAGTCGAGGGATAAAAAATTACTAAGTTGGTAATAAATTCGTAAAAACTTAGCAAAACTCCCTCATCGAGTCAGAAAAATAATGAAATTATTTTTGGGACATTGGTTTCTGGGGTCTTCTTCAACTAATTCAATTTCTTCTGCTATATTTTCGTTTTGATCATCTTCGTTTTATGAGACCATATATTATAATGATCAACATCAGAATGACTGCTATAGCTGATATGGTAAAGGTTGTCACAAGTGGAGTTGTGTATGATGTGCTCTTCGGTTCTTGGATTGGTACCAGTTGTTTGGCAATGTTATTGAGTTCTAAAGATTTTTAGTTAATTTTGGTAATATTTTGATTTTGAAATTGTCTTTGATTTTCTGTAGACAAATATTACAATTTTGGTAGAATGAGAGCTTTTCCTTGATGAATTTCTATATTGTTACTGAATGTTAATTGATTAATTATTACTTCACAGTCTTCGGGTATTGTGATGAGGGTGTGTTTAGTTCAAAAATGTTGTCTTTCTTACATTTCGATTGGACTCGTTCAATTGTAGATGGCATTATCAATATTTCATTATTGGTGACTTGTTCAATAATGGATTATTGTAGGGTGGCTTCAGTGGTGAAACATTGGGGTGAACTATGAACATCGAGGAGACGCAAGGTACAGTTGTATTCTTGGATAAATTCTTCTTTGCAGTAGTATACTTCTTCTAAAGTAGGACATTCTTGTTTTTGCAAGTAGGGTTCTTTTGCAAGTGGGTGTATATATTTTTCTATTTTGAATTATAGAACAAATGTGATAAAAGGCGAGAGGATTTGGTTTTAGGATTGGGACGTGAGTAGCGAAAATTAATTTTGAATTTGAAAAAGTTACTTGTGTTCCTAATAGCATATAGTATGTTAAGATATTTGTGAATTTTGGAATTTCAGAAAATTTATAAATATTATGCAATTACTTAATCATTTCTTGAATTTCCTGACTTGAAATTATTGAACTATGTAATGAGTTTAATACAATCTAAATTTATCTAACTTATGGTACCCTGAAAGGTTATATAATTCCCTAAACTATTAATGGTATTTTGAATTTCTAGTTGAAACTTTTGTAAATTATTTCGTAACTTTTTCTGGTTTTGCCAAAGTGTGTCTAGAGATTTATTGAAGTGATTTATTAATTTTTTTGTACAATGATATTTGCAAATTTGTCTCCTGAATAATTTTCTTCTGCGTATTTTTTAAGATTGCTATTGCATTATGGTATCTTTCTCCGTCATCGGAGTCTAAATTTCCAAATAGCCATTTATTAGCTTTACCGATTCCATTTAAAGATCTCTTTTTGAACAGATATGAGGATAGATATTTTCCAACTTTTTCTCTAGGGTATTAATTAGAACAGATATTCTTTCTAACACACTTTCTGCTAAACCGTGATATGAAATTGGATTCGAAGCGTTTATTGTTATTACATTATTTTTTATTATTAGGAAATTACTTTTAAGAGTTTCTACTTGTCTATTTCATTTAAATTTATATAATGAATAAATGTGTGTTTAGTATAAATTAATCTACATGTACCTAATTTAATGGGGAGTAAGGGATTCTCGATTGGCGTTATCTGAATATCAATGTCTGTTGCGTCCCGCCATATATTCAAACTTTCTTTTTGAACCTTGAACAACGCTGTGTTAATACTATGCGCGTGTGCTGCTGGTGCCATGACCGAGGAGGCGTGCGCCGACCCATTTTTTTTATGACAAGTGACATCAATACACTCGACAAGAAACAACCTTACTTTATAATTGTATTTTTAATAGTCGTAAAATAAAGATTTTAAAAACAAGAATTTTCCTTCTGATTATCGCAGAAGAACGTATATTTGTTATAATCAAAATTACGAAAACCTTTTTTCATGGTCCTTCGAGCCGGATTGGAATTAATAGTGCCAATAATTAAAACATCGTTTTCGTCATAACCTTGAAGGAGTTGGTTTTAAAATGGAGACTTGGACATTTTGCAAGGTATGAGTTTTTCGCTTTTCTTTATTTGAATCTGAATCAGTATAAGTTGTCGTTGGATGAAATGTTGGTTTCGATTGGTCAAAATTAAATGATACTTGACCATATTTTAGTCAATAACAACATAACCTTGCATAATTTTGTTACTATACTTCTTTGGTTACAGTAATTAATTCCTAACACTTGTCGTAATATTGTTATTATAACCTCCAACCCACATTATGTGCGTTGTTTTTGGTAATATTATATGTGGTTGTTATATAGTAAGTCGACACACTTAGTTATAAATCATTAGAATTATCTAATCGATTTAAATTTGCAATAAATAAACATAAAGTTCATTCTATAGAACTAAGAGTATGCCTCGTAATAATTATCGCTGTGTTTTCTTTCATAAAATAAACATTTAGTCAAGCTTTTATTTGCTTTCTCTCACAAAATGGCCGATGATTTAGATCTTTTAAAAGGTAAACGTAAAATTATTAAATCAACTCTCACTCGTTTTCATTCATTTTTAAATAAATATATCTCGTCTTCTAATAAAGATTTTAATCAACTCGATTTGCGCTATAACAATATTCTAGGAATTTTAGATGACTTCAATAACATTCAATATAGTATAGAGGTGGCTTCACCACTTGTTGACGGAGATTTTTTAACTGATGATTTTGAACGGGAACAGTTTGAAGAAACTTATTTTAAATTAATTTCTCTTGCTAAAAAAGAACTTGAAGAAATAAGAAGTAAGTCAAGCTCCTCTAAATCAGTTATTTCTGACAATAGTCAAAAGCCTCTCAAAGTTGTAAATGCTGAAGAAAATATTCCAGTTGTACCTAGTAGTATTGAGTGCAACATTGCCAACACATTACAAGCTACCAATGTAAATACAGCATCGAACATTAACTTCTCTTTGCCAAATAATAATGGCATAAACATGGTATCTAATGATTTTGTTGACTCTAAAACACTTCCATTGCCTTCGGTTCACACACCATTTCCTGTTTATGATATTGGTCTTAAACTGCCTGATATCAATTTGCCTTGTTTTGATGGTTCTTTTGGAGACTGGCTATTTTTTAGGGATACTTTTATCTCTGTCATTCACAATAAACCTAATTTGTCAAAGGTTCAAAAGTTTCATTACTTAAGACTTGCCTTGAAAGGTGAAGCAGCTGAAACTGTACGGAATTTACAAATTTCGGAAGACAGTTATGATGTAGCCTGGCAAAGTTTATTGGAGCAATATGAAGACACCAATGCCCTCATAAATTTTCATGTTAGACAAATATTAAAACTAGAACCAATCTCTAAAGAATCACATTATGATCTTAAGCATATTCAAGATAAACTAATTCAAAATCTTCGGGTGCTAAAAACTCGTGGTGAGCCTACCGATTATTGGGATACCTTATTAATAAACACAATTTATCTTAAGTTAGATAATAAAACTAAGCAAAAATGGGATTCTAAGGTATCAAAAATCACAAAGCTTTTTTAAGCTTTGTGATTTTTGATATTTTGAACCCAATCTTAATGATTTTATTGAATTTTTAAAAGATAGATGTAACCTCCTTAAAGCTCAACATCCTGATTCAAAATTCATTGGCAAATCTAATACTTTCAGTCATAAGCCAAAGGCTTTGATTTCCACTAATGCTGCAACATGCACATTTTGTAAACAAAATCACATCATTCAGAATTGCTCCAAAGTTTTTACAACTCAGTCCTAAATTAAGATACGAGCGTGTTAAGCAACTTAAACTATGCATTAATTGTTTATGTAATAATCATTTTACTAAAAATTGCACCTCTAGTAAATGTAGAAAATGCAGTAACTTACATAACACTCTTCTTCATTTCGATAAACAATCAGTACCTTCTAAATCTCAAACTTCTGAATCTCAGTCTGATCATTTTGGCTCGCAAGAGCAGCCTAGCACTTCCAACACTGTCGCATCGTTTTCAAATACTTTATGTTCAGTGGAAAACAAGGATTGTATTTTACTTTCTACAGCTCAAGTGACTGTTCTCATCAAGGCAATTCTCATAATTGTAGAATCTTGCTAGATAGTGGCTCGCAAAGTAATTTTATTACAAATGCTTGTTGCAAAAAACTTAATCTGTGTGTAGACAAAATAAATATGTCCGTTGCAGGAATAAATCAAAGTACTTCCAAGGTCAATTCGAAAACATTAGTTACAGTTTATTCTCGTACTACTGCATACAATGCATCTTTATCGTGTTTGGTAGTTGACAAGATTACATCTTACATTCCGTGTATATCCTTTGATAAAGATTTACTTGACTTACCGTCTAATATATTGCTAGCTGATCCTGATTTTAATGAAAGCACACCTATTGATCTTCTAATAGGAGCAGGATCTTTTTGGGAACTACTTTGCTCTGGGCAGATAAAACTTGGAACGAATTCACCTATATTGCAAAAAACTTTATTCGGGTGGATAATTTCTGGTCCGATTCGATTGGATGAATCAAAATTCACCACAACTCATTGCAATTTTAGTATGAATAATAAAACTTCTATAGAGTCTTCATTAAACTATCAATTGGAAAAATTTTGGGATATTAATGAGTATCCTTCAAGAAAACATTTTTCTCTAGAGGAATCCTATTGTGAAAAGCATTTAGTAGAAAATACTATTTTTCACCCAACTGGTCGTTTTGTTGTTAAATTTCCTTTGAAGGAACCTATCAATAAGTTGGGAGAGTCTCGAGATATTGCTGAAAACCGTCTTTATTCGTTAGAGAGAAAATTTGCTAAAAATCTTGATTTAAAGATTCAATATTCGAAATTTATTGATGAATATATAGCTATGGAACATATGACATTGGTTTCTGATTCAAGTCTATCTTTAGGTTATTTTTTACCTCATTATTGCGTCTTTAAATCTGATAGCACCACTACCAAACTCAGAGTTGTATTTGATTGGTCTGCAAAGACTTCTTCTGGTCCTTCCTTAAATGATCTTATGATGGTCGGCCCTGTGGTGCAGGATGATTTATTTTCAATACTGATTCATTTTAGAAAGCACAACTTTGTATTGGGAGCTGATATTGAGAAAATGTACCGGCAGGTACTAGTTGATCCTAAATTGCGTTCACTGCAACGCATTCTTTGGCGAAGTGATCCTTCTAATCCTATATCTGTGTACGAACTAAACACTGTCACATATGGGACAGCGTCTGCTTCGTTCCTTGCCATCCGTTGCCTCCATGAAGTAGCTTACAATATTTCCGAGAAACATCCTTTCATTAGTAAAATCATACTAAAGGATTTCTATGTTGACGACCTGCTCACTGGTGGATCAACAATTGAAGAGGTTCAACATATAAGGTCCATTTTGTCAACCATTTTAAATACTTTTGGATTTCCACTTAGAAAATTCGTTTCTAATTCTATCGAAATTGCAAACTCATCCACTGACCCTGAATCATTTGTCAATTTAGGCATAGACGAACCTACAAAAACCCTTGGACTTTTATGGCATCCAAAAAATGATGTTTTAATGTATACAATCAGAGATCAATTTTCCGATCCTGTCACAAAAAGGTCTATTTTAAGCATTATTTCTCAGATATTTGACCCTCTTGGACTGTTACTTCCGTATACAGTAACAGCCAAGTTAATAGTACAAAGATTGTGGCAGCTGTGTATCACATGGGATGAATCAATTCATTTGAACTTAACATATCAATGGCAACAATTCAAAGATCAAATCCACTTGCTTCAGAAGTTACAAATACCAAGGCATGCATTATGCATCTCGGCTGAAGTTATAGAACTTCATGGATTTGCTGACTCTTCAGAATCAGCTTATGGGGCAGTCATTTATGTGAAGTCCATAGATAACTCAGGAACTATTTCGGTTCACCTACTTTGCGCTAAAAACAGAGTAGCACCTTTGAAAATTTTAATTATTCCTAGATTAGAGCTATGCGCAGCATTATTATTGGCCGAGCTCATGAATAAAATAAAAGATTCTCTACAACTGCATGTGTCAAAAATTTATTATTATTCTGATTCTACTATTGTTCTTTCATGGATCAAATCCTCACCACATCTTTATAAGGTTTTTATTGCTAATCGTATACAAAGCATTCAATCACTTTCTAATTCTCAACAGTGGTTTCATATTCCTACTAAGAAAAATCCTGCAGACCTATTGTCTCGCGGTATTCCAGCTCTAGAGTTATGTAATTCTGATTTGTGGTGGCATGGTCCAGAAGAGCTTTTATTACCTTCTTCATTATGGCCTATCAATGGCACTCCACTTGTTCCTTGTTCAGAACTTCCTGAATTAAAGTCCATTAAAACTATTGTGTTAAATACAAATCAAATTCAAGACTTTAAAGGAATACCCTATTTAAACAAATTTTTTAACCTCACTAGACTCACTAGGGTTTTTGCTTATGTACTGAGATTTGTGAATAACACTAGACATACACCCTTTAAGTGTACAGATCACTTAACTGTAGAAGAGATAAATAGTTCTATGATACAACTCGTGAAACTGGTTCAGTCTGATAAATTTACATTAGAGATTTAAGCTATCAAAATACATAAGAATATTCCTTCTAATAGTAAGTTGCTAAAATTAACCCCTTTTCTTGATGAATCTGGCATTTTAAGAGTTGGAGGTAGACTTAAAAGATCAGGATATGATTTTCCTAAAAAACATCCTATACTTTTACCCAAAGATCCCATTCTGTCTAAGCTAATTATTTTAGATCAACATAATCAATCGATGCATGCAGGGCCTCAATTAACTTTGTACACGCTAAGAGAAAGGTATTGGATACTCGATGCTCGAAATTTAGTTAGAAAAGTCATACATAATTGTATTGTTTGTTTTAAATACAGTTGTGTTCCACTGCAACCCTTAATGGGTGAACTCCCACCAGAAAGAGTAACCCCAAGTAGACCATTCTATAATACAGGAGTAGATTATGCTGGTCCTTTTATGATAAGAGATCGATTTACCAAACCCTATAAAACGATAAAGGCGTATATCTGTCTTTTTATCTGCATGGCCACGAAGGCAGTTCATCTCGAACTTGTTGGAGACCTTACTACACACTCATTTTTATCAGCATTGAGAAGATTTTCTTCTAGACGAGGCAAACCTTCTGTAATTTTTTCGGATAATGGCACTAATTTTGTAGGTGCCTATAAGGAGCTTGGTTTATTTCTTAAACAAGCAAGTAAAACAATACATATTAATTTATCACTTGAAGGTATATCTTGGAAATTCATACCTGCGAAAGCGCCTCATTTTGGGGGATTGTGGGAACGGGGAATAAGATCTGTCAAGTTTCATTTGAAAAGAGTAGTCGGAACCAATGTTTTATCCTATGAACAGTTTCTAACAGTCTTGGTTCAAATAGAGGGAATCTTAAATTCCAGACCTTTGCATCCGTTGTCGTCCGATCCCAATGATACCACACCACTCTCTCCATCGCATTTTCTCATTGGAGAAGCTATCACAAGCATTCCAGAACCAAATTATTTAAATACACCGACTAACAGATTGAAGCAATTCCAGCTTACTCAAGTAATCACTCAAGATTTTTGGTCTCGATGGTCTATACTAGCCAACTATATTAGTCAACTTCAGGCTCGAGAAAAATGGAAAAATAATTCACCTAACCTACTTCAACCTGGAACATTGGTAATCGTTAAAGAAGATAACTTGCCCCCACAAAAATGGTTAACCGGTCGTATTTCCGAAGTGTTCCCTGGTGTTGATGGTGTTATTCGAACTGCTACCGTAAAGACTTTGAATGGAAGTTATCAACGCCCAGTGACAAAACTTTGTGTTCTACCAATTATTTAAAGTCCACTAGACTTTCAATGGAGGCGGCTATGTTGCGTCCCGCCATATATTCAAACTTTCTTTTTCAACCTTGAACGACGCTGTGTTAATCCTATGCGCGTGTGCTGCTGGTGCCATGACCGAGGAGGCGTGCGCCGACCCATTTTTTTATGACAAGTGACATCAATACACTCGACAAGAAACAACCTAACTTTATAATTGTATTTTTAATAGTCGTAAAATAAAGATTTTAAAAACAAGAATTTTCACTTCGTCATTTAGTATCTCTTCGAAATATTCTTTCCACCTTTCACATATTTGGTCTTCATCCACTATCAGGTTTCCTTGCTTATCTTTTACATTCATCGTTCTTCCCTGGTACCCAGTTTTAATGTATTTTACTTCTTTATAAAAAAATTTTATTTCATTTTTCTTGTAATTTTCTTCAATGCGCTTAATTTTACTCTCCATATACTTTCGTTTCCGCTCCCTTAGGATTCTCTTTACTTTTTTTCGTTGTACGGCATACCTTTCTAGGTCGTCTTGTTTTTGCGAACGTAAACTTTTTAATCTCAAATCTGATCTTTTTTTTAACTCTGTTCTGCATTCGTCATTGAACCAGTGGTTTTTTCTAAATCTTTTTGCTCTTGGTATGTTCTTCGACGTAGCTTCCTTTATAGTGTTTGTCATTTTCAAGAACTTTTGTTGTATGTTACTCACAGTAGTACTATCTTGTTTGGCGTAGGTTTCTTGTATATCCTTTTGATAGTCCTGCTTTACCTCAAATTTTCGCAGTTTTCAAAGTTAAATTTACGTTGCACTTTCTTTTTCCGTTTATGCTTTTTAATTATTGCTTCTCTCATATTAATTCTAATCAAAAAATGATCTGAGTCTACGTCAGCCCCTCTGCACGTTTTCACATTTGTTATTAAATTCGCAAACTTCTTTTGTATTAAGATGTGGTCTATTTGATTAGTTCCATTTGACCCCGGAATTTTCCACGTTCCTTTATATATATTTTTTCTCCTAAAATGGGTACTTATTATCTTCATCCTGTTTTCAATTACGAATGTGATTAATCTGTCCATTATCATTTGTATTCAAATGTTTACTTTCACCCCCTGTTATGTTTTTATATATATCTTCTCTTCCGACCTTTGCATTGGCGTCGCCTATAATAATTTTAGTGTCTTGTCTGGGCATTTCTTCACACAATGACTCTAATTCTTCATAGAATTCATCTTTCACTTCTTCTTTTTCTTCTGTTGGAGCATGTATATTTATCAACGATATCATGTTCTGTTTTCCTTTAATTCTAATTGCACACATTCTGTCAGATTTTACTACGAATCGTTTTACCTGCTCCACGTCTTCATGCACCAGAAAACCCACTCCAAAATTTCTATTATTGCCTCCACTTGTATAAAACGTGTATGGGCCAATCTTTTCGACGTTGTTTCCAGTTAAATGTGTTTCCTGTATTGCTAAGATGTGTATTTTATATTTTTTTAGTTCTTCTATTAGGTTAATTAATGCTCCCTCCTCGTATACTCCTCGAACATTCCATGTCGCAATATTTAGGTACATATTCTTATTTTTTATTTTGCTATTTATGTTCAAACTCATTTTCCTGTTCATCGCTAGGGTCCGTTGGCATAATGGGCCATCTTTTCCTTTTTCCACTACTTAATGACATATTTAATTCATTTATACCACGATGTCTCTTTTTATAAATATGATACTAATTCAGTTTTTCTCTTTGTTCGTCGCTAATCAGGACGTCGCCCAAAATCTTTGTACAGTGTACAAATTTAAAGGCGGAGTTTTTAAAGTCATTTTGGAGTGAAACAACAGATGTTTCAGGTATAAGTGGTGGTCTAAAATATAAACCATACAGTTTCTTCGGGTCTTTATAGTTTTTAACGAAATCTACAATTCCTTGTTGCAGATTTCTTTGAGGCAGAACTGCAGTCTCGAATTTTTAAATATCTTTTCTTTCTTTGTCCTTATTTCGTTTATTTCTTCGGTAGTTAGTAAAATTCGGTTTTTGTACAAGTTCAGTGGTCGATAGGTATATTAAGGATAGGATCTTTGGCAGACGTATGTACTGTATCTGCATCATCTTCATTTTCTTATTGATTCATGTCTGCTGCAGGTGCGATTTGAATGTCAGATATAATATTTATCTTTTCATTATTTGGTAATGTATCGGAAGTTTGCCTAACTCTAGTAAAAGAAAATCATTGGGATCAAATATTTGATCAATTATCTCTTGATTTGGAATGTTTGATTGGGTTTCCATTTCTCTTTGAATTGTATCGTCTAGATCGTCAAGATTTACACATAAAGATTCTGATTCTAAAGCATTTAGTTCATTATCTGTATTTATTCGTGAAAGACAATCGGCTACTTTGTTAAGAGTTCCTTTGTGATACTTAACTTTATAGTCGAATTCTTCGAGTTGTAATCGCCATCTCACTAGTCGTGAATTTGGTTCTTTCAGTGAAAAAAGCCATTGTAATGGTTTATGGTTCGTTAAAATTGTAAACTCCCTTCCAAATAGGTAGGGTCTGAAGTATTTGCAACGCAATACAATCACTAATAATTCTTTTTCAATGGTAGAATAATTTATTTCTGAGGAGTTTAAAGTTCGTGAGGCATATGAAATGAGATGTCCATCCTGTGATAAAACAGCTCCAATAGCATATTGGGATGCATCCGTCATTATTTCAATGTTTTGCATATATTAAAACAATCAACGAATTCCTTTGTGTGTTCAACTTTATTACCTTTCTTAAGACAAACGGTTAAGGGCTAAGTTAGTTTAGGAAATTGTTTTTATAAATTTGCGATAATAGCCAAGAAATCCAAGGAAGGATTTAATATGTTTTTGTGTTCGAGGAATTGGAACATTTTTTATAGCTAGTATTTTGTTTTTGTTGGGTTTAATGCCTTCAGGTGTAACAACATCACCAACAAATTCAACTTCTTTTTGCAGAAATTCACAATTGTCAAGTTGAATCTTTAAACATACTTCCCTTAATTTAAAGAATACTAATTTTAAATTTTGAATATGATCCTGTAAACTAGTGCTAAATATTATAATGTCTTCCATATAAACCATACATATCTTGTGTTGTAGGTCTTTTAAAATTTCATCCATTGCTCGCTGAAATGTAGATGGTCAGTTTTTGAGACCAAATGGCATTCTTAGAAACTCGTAATGTCCATTGTCCACGCTAAATGCTGTCTTTTGAGTTTGGATCCATCTCAATTTGGTGGAATCCACTGGCTAAATCCAAAGTACTAAAATATTGTGCTCTTCCTAATTTATCAACAATTTCGGTAATATATTTCGGTAATAGGTCCTCTAAATTTAATTGGTATTATTACAATGTTATTAATTAATATCTTATTAGTAAAATCTATATATCAAGTTCATTCTCATCATGTCGTGTAATCCTAAGATTCCATCAAAATAATCGTGGAAATCATACAAGATATAATTAATGTAATAACCACTTTTAAATTCTGGAAATGCCGGTATTTCGGCTTGGTAATTAATAGTTTTGGTTACAAGTGCAGTAGTTATGTCAATAGTTGACTGGTAGATGCAGTTTGGAAAATATTTTTCTACAATCGTTGGTCGTAGTACCTAGCGCTACCGGTATCGACCAACAACTTTAATTTTGGATTTTCTATTTCTATATACGGTAAAGGATTATTAAAATTTATTTCTATGTTAACTGTTTCTCTTCCGAGACAAGTATCCGAAAACTTTGGTCTACCTTAGCTTCATTTTGTTGTAATTCATGAGAGAAATTTTCAAAATATTCTTTATCCCTTTCTTTTAGTTCATGATTTCCATTTTGATAATTATTTGAGTATAATTCTTCAACTATCAACTCTGAGTTTTGACCGTTATTAGTAAAGAAATTTCTTATCTTCTTAACATGCCATACACCAAAGTGCGTAGGCGACTATCTCATTACTAGAATTCTGTTCTTGGCGGCGTGACACAGCTCGCCTGTATTGTGTATTCCTGTCCATTCTTTAATATTCCTTAACCAGGATATAATTGTTTGCGGCCGGCTCCTCTCCTACCTTCGATCTTCCCTTGTAGGATTAACTGTGGTATTTCATATTTTGTTCCTCCCAATATGTGCCCAAGGTAACCAATCTTGCGTTTTTTAATTAATTCAAAGAGTTCTCTTTCCACGCCGGCTCTCTTAAGGACGTCATCGTTTCGAACTCTATCCACCCAAGGTATGCGCATCATTCTTCTCAATAACCACATTTCAAATGCTTCAAGTTTGTTGATAGATGTTTTTTTTCAAAGTCCACGTTTCCATGCCATAAAGCAAGATGGACCATATGTAGCACTTTACCATTCTATAGCGTATTTCGAAATTTAGGTTTTGATTACATAGGAGCGGTCTGAATTTCACGAAAGCTTGTCTTGCCATTTGTATTCGGGTTTTTATCTCTTGTTGTGGACCCGATTGGTCATTGATTGTGGTGACAAGGTATTTAAAAGTTTTCACGCGTTTTATGCGATCGTCAAATTTCTTATATTGTTATTAAATCTATTTGAATTGGGTCGGGCATTTGGATTAACTGTATTTCTGGTTATTACTGACATTGGTTGGGGCCTAAGTAATCTATTACTAGGAATTCGATTAGGTCTGAACACATTGCTTTGTGCTCTAACAGCTTGAGAATTTATGGGAAGATTTTGAGATGGTTGGGGTTGTGATCTTACGTTGATTGGTTGACTAGGAAATGTGAGTCTAGAGTTAAATAAATTGGGTTTTTGATAACCTGTATTTTGGTTAAAATTGAGGCCATTTTGATTTTGATTCATGTAGGACGGATTTGTTTGATACTGACGATTGAAGTTAGGATTCGTATTTACATATTGATTATGCGGCCGGGATTTAATTGTTTGATCGATAAAAACAATTTTGCGATTTAAAATTATAGTTATTTCTTGGAAAGCTATTACTGGATTGTCCATATAAACGTTCAAAATTATAAAATTCATTTACATATGCTATAGCATCTTCAAGAGGACTTGGTTTTTTCAAATGCATATCGTTTTTAAGAGTACCTGTACAACCTGCAATAAAAGTATTAAGCGTAATACAACTTGTAATAAATTTATTTAATATATTAGAATCACCATCATAGGGTCTAATATTTGTAATTTTAGATTTAAGGAAATCCCAGTTAATACTTGAGTTTGAGGTAGCCATATTTTCAGAAAAATTTATATTTTCACTGTCAACACTATTTAGAGTAAGTTTATCAAATTGATTTAATAAATCTTCAAAATCACTCATAAAATAATTAAATAGCAATACATAAAAAAATAGTGAAATAAATTAATAGATTCGCAATAATATAATTGAAAAATAAAAAAAATCTATCTCTCCTCACTAAATAAAAGGAAGGAAAGGCAAAAAGGAAGTTTTGACACATACAGTTTAATCTGGAGCACCTCGTTCTTTTTTCTGACTTCTGTTGTCTCAGGAACGCTGATGTTTCTCGTATAGAGTGCCACTGAAGGGTGTCGATTCCTTGTAGATACGCACTTCGATGTAGAAACACCAAAACCGAAAAAGTCTTTAACACTCGATGTGAAAATGTCTTTTCGATCCGCACGTATCCTACTGACTGCGCCAATTATACCTTTCGTTCACGAAAAACAGTTTTTAAAAAACAACTATTTTGAAAATATAAAATATACGGAAAAGTAACAATAATAATTATACAAACTATTTGAGAATAAAAAGAGAAGTGTCTTTCCTATTAACAAAACAGAGATTTACAAGTTCCTACTGCATCGTCATCAAAAGTGCAGATCTGGTAGAATACAGGATCGTAACTTACGTATTAGATACATATAAGTTCTTTGAATCATGGGCAGTGAAGTTATTTTATTGTTCATTACAACTTTAAAAAATAATAAATCTATTTAGAATTATTTTTAAGTAAATTATGGACTAAATGTAACTCAAAAAATCTTGAAGAAAAGCTTATTAAATCAATTTTATTAAAAAAAATGTGATAAATTCTGTATACAAGTAAATAATAACTGCAGCTAAAGAGTCATTTGTGTGCAAAGTATGTCGTTATATTTATGTTATTATAAACAGATGACTTTAAAAAAATTTCTTGGCGTAATGACGTAGTCGACTAATCGCCTTTGCAACAATGTATTCGGATATTTATTTCTATCGGGCTAACTAAAATTATGTACTTTGGATACATTGGATAATTAGGAGAATCACTTAATTTAATTTTATATTTATACAGAGGAGTTAAAACATGGTTTAATCTTAATCTGCATAATATAGAGAAAAACAGTTTATATTCCGACAGTCTTGAGAACCAAGATTGGCGAGGAGGCTGGGTAAATATGTTTTTATAAAATTTTACTTTTGGACTGGTTCTATACATTTCTCTCCATTCTGTTAGGAGTATGCGCTTTACATGCCAAGCAATTTTATTGTGAGGACATTTATACTTTAAATATTCTCCTGTTCTACTTCCTTTTTTAGCTTCTTCGTCCACTTCTTCATTTTCTTTTATTCCACAATGCCCTTTAATCCAAAATAATGATGCATTGATTTTTGAGCTTGCAGTTCATGAAGTTTAGTAATTATATTGGTTAAAATATAATTACTATTGACCTGGTGAATATTTTTTATTTTCATAACAGTACTTTTACTAAGGTTCTGAAACTACTTTCTTGTGGCATGGTTCAGTTAAATATTATGTTTTTTATGGGATTATTATTGGTTGTGATTCTGATGAAAATCACATTTTTATGAAATCGTTCTCAAAAAAAGGTTTTTTTTTACAAATTATGTACAAATGTGTATAACCAAAGATTTTTTTATCGGTTATGTCATTTCAAAGTTGACATGCCTGATCTAGATCTTGTAGGCCAATAGCCCCTAGTGGCTACAACACATTTTGAGGGTGGTGTTATTACCCTAGAAATTTCAAATTCTGACTGCTTTTGTGTGTTTAATGTTATACGTTTGTGTAAAAATTATCATAGTTGTGGTTATGTAACATAAATTGAGCAAAAATTGATTTATTTATGCGTGTATTGTGTGTTGCATATGTGTGGTGTGTTAAATTCTAGATGGTGTGTCTGACCTATCACTCAGCTATTATTGGAATATTCGTGTTGTTGACTTTTTTTAGTATTGGCAACCAAAGACGGGCTACATTCTGCTGATGTTCTATCTGTGCTTGTTGTCCCAGGCACGTTTGCATATCTGGAATTTCTTGAAGTGGTCTTGTTGTTTCTCCCACGTAAAAATTGTTGCATTCACAGGGTATTTTATAGATGCAGTTTTTTGACCTTTCTTATGTGTTGTTAGGTTTGGTTTTGGACAGGATGGACCTCAGTATGTTGGTTGTTTTGATGTTGTACTTGTTTCCTATCCTCTTCAGTTTTTATGATAAGCCCGTTACATATATTGTATTGTTGTCATCTTTGACTCCCTTCTTGTGAGTGTTTCTGGATTATTTGTGGTGTTGTTTTTTTATCTTCGATCATGAATTCCTTGTTTATAAATGACCGTGGGTAGTAATTTTTAGTCAGAACCTTTCGTTGGCCGGTTTTTCCCTTCCTGAAATGCATTTTTATTAGAGCAGGTGCTTCGGGCCCTATCATATAGGTATTTGATAATTCTTTTTTTGATGTTTACGTTGTGGTTGGAGTGGTAATTTAAATATATGTTGGTGTGGATTGGATTTCTGTCGACTTTGGTGTGATACCCTGTATCTTCTTTTGTGATTAGAACGTCCAAAAAAGGAAGTGTGTTATTGTCTTCTTGTTCCATGGTGCATTTGATTAATTCTTCTTTATTGTTGATAACTATCAGAAATTTATCCAATGCTTCTGGTCCGTGGGACCAAACAATACAGAAACAACACTCACAAGGAGGGACTAGATGACAAAAATATATGTAAAGGGCTTATCAGAAAAACTGAAGAGGATAGGAAACAAGTACATCACAACAATATTCAAAACAACCAACACACTGAGGACCATCCTGTCCAAAACCAAACCTAACAACACACAAGAAAGGTAAAAAAACATGTGAATGCAACAATTTCTACGTGGGAGCAACAGCAAGACCACTTAACGTCAGGATCAACGAGCATGAAACATACATAAAGAACAGAGACTTCGAGAAATCCCAGATATGCAAACATGCCTATGACAACGAGCACAGACAGAACATCAGCATAATGTAGCCGTTTTTGGTTGCCAATACTAAAAGAAGAACTAAACAACAAGATTATACCAACAATAGCTGAGTAATAGGAGGTTAAGCACACCATCTACAATCTAACACACATTACACACATAAATAAATTTTTGCTCAATTTACGTTACACAACCACAGCTATGATAATTTTTATACAAATGTATAACAAAACAGTCAGAATTTGATAGTCCTAGGGTAATGACACCACCCTCAAAAAAAAGCTACTAGGGGTTATTGGCCTACAAGATGGCATGTCAACTTTAACATAACATAACCAATAACATAATCTTTGGTTATACACATTTCTACATAATTTATACGAAAAAACCATTTTTTGGGCGAAACGTCACAATTAAAATTATTCGGCTGTAACTTTCATATTAATTATATATAGAAGGGCTGCTAGTATGAGATTAATTCTGCAGAATATATTGTAAGTTTTTCATTTAATTTAAAAGATTTTTTATTATGTGAATCAAATATAGCGCAACCTACTTTCTTGTTGCTCTTTGTGCATCTGTGAATATATTTATATCGACATCTAGGAAGATACTTTTCTATAACTTCCTTAAATATGTATTGTCTAATCCTTGGGTAAAACTTTGAATAGTCTTGGAGAAAAATACAGTTAAATGGATGGATGTTGTAAATATTTACACTATATAATGGATCTATATCTGAAGAGTGTATTACTTCTATTACGTTATGTATTAAATAGTATGACTCAGTAATAGTTGAACTTTTTTTCGACTTCCAATAACTATGGCTAAGAGCCGATGTCAACAGAATATTGATTTTTTGGACCAAGTCGCTTTTTTGGAACTTAATTTAGCTATAAAATTGGAAGCTAAAATCATTCGGCGATATTTTAGTGGAGTTTCCGCTACTTCTGCAAATAAATAATCAATTGGTGTATTTTTTAAAGCCCCTAGGCATAGTCTTAGGCACTTATTTACTACGTGATCTATTTTTTCTAGTTGACTTTTGTAGATTGCTACATTCGGATCTCTGATCCACATTTTGTCCCACATACTGACCGTAAGATGATAATCCATTTTTCTGTTTATTATGTAATCTATGTGATTTTTCCAGATCATTTTTTTATACAGACACATTCGTAGGTATTTTACGGATGCAGAAAGGAAAATGCAGAGTTCTGTTTTTTCCTGAAAACTTTTAGACAATTTTCATTACACCATTTACTAAGGTTATTATAAGCTATATTTAATTTTTGCACCCTTCTTCAATATATTGGCATGGTGAACATATACAAATATCATCGGCAAATTATGGTATAGAAATAGTCTCACTACATTTAATTTTACATTCCAGATCTACTATGTATATTAAGAATAGTACAGGGCTTAGTATACTTCCTTGTGGTAACCCAATATTGATTGTTTTAAGGCCCAATGTTTCATCATTTATATTTATTGACACTGTTCTATCGGAATATTGTAATCTGATACGTGAGGTCAAAGCTTGAGATTTGTTTTAAATTTGAGATTTGAATCCCATTTTTTTCATAGAGAATGTCTATTACATTATCATATGCTGCTTCTATATCTCCAAAAATTGTCGAAAGTGATTTGTTGTTACTAAAAGCGATATTTATATCACTTATTAGGTTACCTATATTTTCAATGATTGAACATCCTCTTATAAGTGCATGTGTTTCATTTCTAATTGTCTTGTAATTATGGTATGCCTCTTGTATTTTGGTTGACACGTATTTCAGGTAAGCTTTTTTTCTTTTCTTTACATTTTTCCTTCACTTTTGTACAAAACCATGGAGTTCTTCGCCTTGGGAACGATTTATTTTTATTTATATTTCTTCCACCAAGAACTTCCTTGGCTGAGGCTGAGATATTAGACTTAATTTTTGCCCAGCTTTGGTATGGTATGTATTTCTGCTTCTTTTCCGATATTCTTTTTTGGAATAGGTATGTTGTGGTGTCATCCTGTAAGCTTTCGACTTTGTGGTGTATTCTGGTGTTTTGTTATCACATATATGTGTTTTCATTCGATTTTTGCACAATACCAATTTATGATCGCTTCCTATTTCTGCTGATGTTATTGCTCTTACATCCAAGATTTGATAGGGCTGTAACTCTATCACACTTCGAAAGTAGCTACCTGTTGTCGAATGGAATTGTCGAAAAACAGGTCATACCTATCCCGTTTGTAAAAAGGAAGAACAGCACAAATTCTGTTACAAGTGTGGTCATCCTAATGTGACTGTCCATACCTGTAAAAAATGCCCCTTGCCCTCAAAAAACTAGTTCGTCGAGTTTGTTCTGTCGGTGCAATCTCGTTACCTTTCCATCCTAATAAATCCTATGTGAAAATTCAGAATTCAATTTTCTCGAAAAATTTTACATTCCTTCTACATACTGGTTGTTCTATAACTATTGTTGACGCAAAAGGCATTAAATTCCTTGAATCCAACAACTTATCTGTAGATCCATCTCAACATCAAAATGTTTCATTAGCTAACGGCTCTAATCGCGCT
This sequence comes from Diabrotica undecimpunctata, assembly GCF_040954645.1. Classification (NCBI taxonomy): domain Eukaryota; kingdom Metazoa; phylum Arthropoda; class Insecta; order Coleoptera; family Chrysomelidae; genus Diabrotica; species Diabrotica undecimpunctata. The sequence goes on from NC_092807.1 coordinate 75,622,002, forward strand.
GTTGCCGGGGTAGTCGATCTCCCTATCTTAGCTAACGATGTTTGTCATCACTAATCGTACCTACGTTACCTTATACCTTTATCCTAGGTAGCAATTTCTTTATGACTTTCTCTCTTATAATAGATTTTTCTAAAAATACTTAGCGTACCGACGATAATGATCCACAAACTTTTACAGATATCGATAATGAGCTCGATGAAATATCTTTATGTACTATCGATCATTTAAACCCCACTCAAAGATATGTTGCGACTAGTACTATCTAATCTTTCTCCCAAATGGATTAGGCCACACGGATAAAATCCAAATGAATATTGATACTGGAAACGCGAAACCTTTCAAAAAACGCCCGTTTCCCATGTCTCCCTATATGTCCAAAATTCTCAACGAAGAATTGGATGAAATGCTTAGCTTAGGTGTTATTGAACCTTCTAATAGTCCATGGTGCTATTAGTCAAGAAAAATAACGGCGAGTATCGCTTTTGTTTCCATGGTAGAGCTCTCAATGAGGCAACTAAACGAGACTCGTACCCTTTGCCTAATATTGATAGGATCCTTTCATTACTGAAAGGTACCAAATTTATAAGTTCCGTTGACTTGAGAAAAGCTTTCTGGCAAATACCTTTAGATCCCTCCTGGAGAGAAAAAACTGCTTTCAGTGTCATCCGTAGAGGTTCCTTTCAATTTACTGTCATGCCTTTTGGTTTATGCAATTCGGCTCAAACTCAACAGAGATTAGTCGATGCAATTTTCGGTCATAAATATGAATCGAACATATTTTGTTATCTTGACATCATCATTTGTTCCGATAATTTCGAAGAACATATTAAATTATTATCTGAGGTTAAAGATAAGTTAAAAGAGGCCAATTTAACTATCAATCTCGATAAGTGTGAATTTTTCAAGTCTGAATTAAAATTTCTGGGTTATATAGTAGGTGATAATCTTTTAAGGACTGATCCGGAAAAAGTCTCCGCCATAATTAATTATCCCCGTCCAAAAACTTTTACGGAAGTTAAAAGGTTTGTTGGAATGTGATCTTGGTATAGACGATTTATAAATAATTTCTCGACCCTTGTCTCTCCTATAAATTACCTGTATCCATCGGAAAGGAACTTCTCATATCGTCCCGGATGCACCAAGTCGCATGTTTACGAATGAGTCTATCTCTGAAAAAACACAAATTTTCTATCTGGAAGTCGACAAGGACCGAATTGATCCTTGGTTTGATGATTTTCGTTCTAAAATTTTATCGGAGCCCAATAAATATCCTCAGTGGAAAGTAGAGGATGATTTTGTTTTTAAATTAATTCCTTCCGAATTACCTGTTTCCACTAACAATAAAGAGTGGAAAATTTTAGTACCGAAACCCCAAAGAAATGATATCACTTCTTGTCACGATTCCCCTACCTGTGCCCATTTCGGCCATTTCAAAACTAAATCGGATTCAAGAGTTATATTATTGGCCTAAAATGCGGAAAGATGTACTTCGTTATGTTAGGTCTTGTAAAATCTGTGGAGCTCAAAAGATGTCGACTTTGGCTCCCATGGGTTTAATGGGACGAGAAAAATCCGCTAGGTTTCCTTGGCAAATAATTGCCGTAGATCTTATTGGTCAGCTTCCTCGCTCAAAAAGAGGATACACTATTCTTCTTGTCGTTACTGACTAGTTTTCGAAATTGACTTTGATTCATCCTTTGCGGAAAGCTACAACGCAAAATATCATTAATTATCTTGAAAATGACGTTTTTCTTATGTTCGGAGTCCCTCAATTTCTTATATGTGATACGCCCGAAATCTTAATAATTCTTCGTTAAAGAATTTATGTAGTAAGTATAAAGTCCAAAAAATATAGTTTAATGCTGTCTATTCGCCTCAGTACAACTTTGTTGAACGTAGCAATAAAACCATAGACACTGCTATCAGGTGTTATATTAAAGATTATTCCGATTGAGATAAAGAAATTCCAAAAATCCGTCAAGCTATAAATACCGCTAGACATGAAGTCACTAAATATACCCCATCTTTCCTTAATTTTGCTAGGTATGCCCCTATTGCCGGTAACTATTATTCTTCATCTCCCGATAATTCGCTATCTACCGTTACTTCAGAGCAACATGACCAATATATTTCTGAAATACGAGGGTTAAGTGAAGTATTTGATGAAATACAACTTAACCTGAATAATGCGTATCAACGGAATGCTAAGACGTATAACTTACGGCGACGCGATGTACAATTTCACGTCGGAGACACAGTTTGGCGAAGAAATAAGGTGCTATCAAAAGCCGTCGATAAGTTTATGGCTAAATTAGCACCCAAATATATCTTATGTACGGTAGTCAAAAAGCTATCTTTCCTCGTATATACACTGAGAAATCCCGATGGTTCAAATGCTGGGAACTGGCATATTAAAGATTTGAAACCATATCTCGACGATCCTGATAATTCTTCAAGAGATGATGAATCCGATCAGGATTAGTTTGTTTTGTTTATCGCATAATATTATCTACAGTCCTATCTATATATTCATATATCAATATTATTCTGTTCTATTTTCTCTCGTCTACCTCTTTGATTGTCCACCAGAAGTCACATATCTTTCAGTACGGTTAGGTGAAAAACATCACCATACCGTTACCTATTAGATCGGCTAGTGAACTAATTACTCGCCAATCTCTAGTATCTTACCGATAAGTGAAAAATCACTTAAATTACCTTTGAGTAAAGTTTAATTTAGCTTTGCTCGCTATCTTATCTTATTTTCTTATCTATCTTATTTAGGTGGAAAACCACTTAAAATATCTGTGCGAAAGCTCATTACCTGGTCAGTAAGCGAAAAATCATTTGCTTACTGCACCGTTAAAGTTGTAATAACTTAAATTACGTTATTATACTTTTATTATCGATATAGTAGTTATAGTAGTATCCTATATTATCTAGTATAAGTTTTTTTTCATTTGTACAAAAAACTGATACTCAGTCCTTTATGGATTTATCAACCCCGAATGGCGATAAATTATTTTTGCTCTGTCATATAGCCAGTGATGAATCGAGCTACCATGTGTGAATCATGAGAATGAAATTCTCGACGCAAATCTTTTTTTTTTTTTCTTCTTTTTCTTCTATATTTCGGAATCTGTTTTGACCTTACTAGTTGTCACGAGAGGAACGGCTAGGATGATGATCTGGGATTCGTCCGCTAGGGACCTGTTGAGCTTTTAAGGAAGACAGACACATTCCTCTTAATTCTTCTTACCCTTTCATTCTTCTGGTACTGATGTTGTCTACAGACCCCTTTCCCTGATATGACTTAGAAGTTTCGGTTATGTCAACTTCAACACGATTGTGACTTTACCGATTGTGACCCTAAATTAAATTTAGGAGTATGATACGCGAAGCTATCAACTGACAACCAGGTACTTAATTTGTTTTCTTCTTTTTCTACTCTTAATAATGCTAGTTGAGTTTTATTTAATTCTTTTTGACTTCCATTTTGGCATATGCTTTTCATTGTGATTAAGATTTTATCCAGTGTTGTTATTCAAGCCATTTCGATACCGTGTTTTTAATTAGAGATTTCCTAAAAATATCCCGTTCTCTAATTTATCTTAACGAATTACTCATGAGTACCGATCTCGATGCTATCTCTTCGATAGGCATTTCTTTTGTATCGAGGTTTACCTTAAATAATTTTATTATCTTGACGTTGGGTTACATCATTTCTTAATGATGTTAACATCTTTTATATCTTGTACTTCTTTTCGAGGCACGTTCCTCGAATCGTTTGAAGGGTATATAAAAAAATGTATCCTTAGGTTTTGATCGGAAACCTTTTTTTTTTCTTCTTCTTCACTAGTTTCCTCTGCTGGGAGGGGGCTGTGTAACATTTTTTTTATAATTAAAATTACCCCTGTTGCTGAGACGCCGATGGTCGTATTTGCAAATAATATATACGCGGTTGCTCGTGTTGATCATTAGGAAATTTTATGGAAATTTACCGACCATCTCAAAAGACAGATAAAGTACTTATTATCCTCGTTAATCCTCGGTTAATTCTTTCCGGTTTCAGGCGATTTCTTTTTGATAGATTTGGTAAATATCGTCGAAGGCACGTTATAAGAATTTTCTGAGAGAACTAAATCCGAAAGGACCTATTTTTCATCATGTTCCTAGCTTGAAGGGTATCGTTATTTTCGATATCGTTAGAATCTTTTTACATTCTTAGAAATCCATCCAGACTGGCCTGTCATTTTTAAGTGGGGGATATCACACCTTATTTTTGGGGGAAGCTTGTGAAATTTTGAGTGGAACATTACTTCTAGCGGGACAGTCTTTGCGTAAGGACGTTCTCGATATCTAATCGTCTCTGTTCTCTGTGCATTTTCTTTCTAAGTGTGTATACACTTCTATATTTGAGTTCTTTTAATCTAATATCAGATTAAATATTGATATAGTAAACCTTTTAATTTAAATAACTTCAGTGCTTGATACAAGTATAGTAATAGCTTCAGTGTAGTGTAGCAGTCATCAAGATCTACTACTAAGTAATTATAGTATCTTCAATTATCTGGTTATATGGGATATGATGGGAAGAAGACTGTCCACTTTGCACCATCCTCCACAGACTCTGGCACAGTTAATACATGAAGTTTAAGTTGCTTGGAACGAGGTGCCACAAGCAGACATCGAACATCTTATTTTGTCAATGCCTAGACGTATACAGGAGTGTATTCAGCTACGGGGTCGCCAAACAAATTATAATTTTTTTTTTATTACTTGTTAATAAAAATTCTTGACAACGTTATCGTTTCATTCTTGATGTAAATCTACCATGTTGGCAAAAAATTAAGTTCAAGAAATTATTCTTTCTGGGTGTAACACTCCTCTGACTATATATGTATATGTATATATATATATATATATATATATATATATATATATATATATATATATATATACATCTAGCGGTTAATGTAAGCTCCGTTCTAAAACGGTATTATACTAACTCCAGTAGAATATACACCGTGTATATTATTATCTGCGTAGCGCTTTATGTAGACTCCGAGCAACACGTAGGATTAAGTGAACTCTGTAATAGGTTAAAACACTTTTGGGATCCGTATGTATACCTTCGCGTACACAACTAAACTCTTGCGATGCTGCCAATAATTTGATTAGTCGTAGACTTTCAAATTTTACAGCAGGTACATTTTGGTACTTCAAATTTATTTAAATATCAATCAATTTAGTCATCGAGAAATTTCACAAATACTTGGTTAATGCAGTTAAATATTTTAGAGTGGTAATTTATATTACTTGCTTTAATTATTTTTAAACTTAAGTAGTGTCTATTATAAACTTGGAAAAGGCAAGAGTTCATTTTTATTTATTAGTATTTTTTTTTAAATGCGTTGGCACTGAAATATTTATTATATAAATGAACGTTCCGATGTTTCGATTGCTACAGTTTATGACGTATAAAATATATGTTTCATGGAGTAGTAAAATCTAAATTATAACAATTTATAAATCATTCTTAAAATTCCAATTTTTAGAGTCTTATTTCAATATTTCGATTTTTAAATGTAGGGAATTCAATATCCTATATACTATATTTTAGATACACATAAACACATGGATACACTTATAGCAGATACTAAAAGAAGAAATATTTGGGTTCCTTAGGGTATCTTGATTCTCGGAAACATATCTACTACAATTACATATAATATGTTCGGTCTTATTGTTTTAAATGCTTTGTCGCTTGTACAAGCTATTATTATTTTCAACTTTATATAATTGTGTTTTTGTATCTTTCGTTGTCAGGCATATCAAAATTTAATTTCTAATTTAGAAGTAAATGTATATATAATATTCTTTTTTCTGTCACTTAGTTTAAATATAGATCACTTATATTCTTCTTGCTTATTTATTTTTATTCGTAATACTGATTAACGTACGTTGCTGAGACGCCGATGGTCGTATTTGCAAATAATATATACGCGGTTGCTCGTGTTGATCATTAGGAAATTTTATGGAAATTTACCGACCATCTCAAAAGACAGATAAAGTACTTATTATCCTCGTTAATCCTCGGTTAATTCTTTCCGGTTTCAGGCGATTTCTTTTTGATAGATTTGGTAAATATCGTCGAAGGCACGTTATAAGAATTTTCTGAGAGAACTAAATCCGAAAGGACCTATTTTTCATCATGTTCCTAGCTTGAAGGGTATCGTTATTTTCGATATCGTTAGAATCTTTTTACATTCTTAGAAATCCATCCAGACTGGCCTGTCATTTTTAAGTGGGGGATATCACACCTTATTTTTGGGGGAAGCTTGTGAAATTTTGAGTGGAACATTACTTCTGGCGGGACAGTCTTTGCGTAAGGACGTTCTCGATATCTAATCGTCTCTGTTCTCTGTGCATTTTCTTTCTAAGTGTGTATACACTTCTATATTTGAGTTCTTTTAATCTAATATCAGATTAAATATTGATATAGTAAACCTTTTAATTTAAATAACTTCAGTGCTTGATACAAGTATAGTAATAGCTTCAGTGTAGTGTAGCAGTCATCAAGATCTACTACTAAGTAATTATAGTATCTTCAATTATCTGGTTATATGGGATATGATGGGAAGAAGACTGTCCACTTTGCACCATCCTCCACAGACTCTGGCACAGTTAATACATGAAGTTTAAGTTGCTTGGAACGAGGTGCCACAAGCAGACATCGAACATCTTATTTTGTCAATGCCTAGACGTATACAGGAGTGTATTCAGCTACGGGGTCGCCAAACAAATTATAATTTTTTTTTTATTACTTGTTAATAAAAATTCTTGACAACGTTATCGTTTCATTCTTGATGTAAATCTACCATGTTGGCAAAAAATTAAGTTCAAGAAATTATTCTTTCTGGGTGTAACACTCCTCTGACTATATATGTATATGTATATATATATATATATATATATATATATATATATATATATATATGTATATATATATATATATATATATATATATATATACATCTAGCGGTTAATGTAAGCTCCGTTCTAAAACGGTATTATACTAACTCCAGTAGAATATACACCGTGTATATTATTATCTGCGTAGCGCTTTATGTAGACTCCGAGCAACACGTAGGATTAAGTGAACTCTGTAATAGGTTAAAACACTTTTGGGATCCGTATGTATACCTTCGCGTACACAACTAAACTCTTGCGATGCTGCCAATAATTTGATTAGTCGTAGACTTTCAAATTTTACAGCAGGTACATTTTGGTACTTCAAATTTATTTAAATATCAATCAATTTAGTCATCGAGAAATTTCACAAATACTTGGTTAATGCAGTTAAATATTTTAGAGTGGTAATTTATATTACTTGCTTTAATTATTTTTAAACTTAAGTAGTGTCTATTATAAACTTGGAAAAGGCAAGAGTTCATTTTTATTTATTAGTATTTTTTTTAAATGCGTTGGCACTGAAATATTTATTATATAAATGAACGTTCCGATGTTTCGATTGCTACAGTTTATGACGTATAAAATATATGTTTCATGGAGTAGTAAAATCTAAATTATAACAATTTATAAATCATTCTTAAAATTCCAATTTTTAGAGTCTTATTTCAATATTTCGATTTTTAAATGTAGGGAATTCAATATCCTATATACTATATTTTAGATACACATAAACACATGGATACACTTATAGCAGATACTAAAAGAAGAAATATTTGGGTTCCTTAGGGTATCTTGATTCTCGGAAACATATCTACTACAATTACATATAATATGTTCGGTCTTATTGTTTTAAATGCTTTGTCGCTTGTACAAGCTATTATTATTTTCAACTTTATATAATTGTGTTTTTGTATCTTTCGTTGTCAGGCATATCAAAATTTAATTTCTAATTTAGAAGTAAATGTATATATAATATTCTTTTTTCTGTCACTTAGTTTAAATATAGATCACTTATATTCTTCTTGCTTATTTATTTTTATTCGTAATACTGATTAACGTACGTAATAACGTACCTGTTTTTGCAAAAAGCAACAACGAGTACAAAAGATATCGGGTATCAGGGGTGGTATTTGTCAATCTAAATGCCACTTACGACATATTTATTAAATAAGAGAACATTTCTCCAAAGCTGCATGACATCGCCTTGGATAAAAACATTACTTGTTTTATCCGCGTATATCTACAGAATAGAAGATTTTTCGTATCATTCAATGGTAAGATGAAGAACGCAGATGAATGGTCTCGCTTGGGGTAGCGTAATGGCACCTACACTGTATTACATTTACACAAATGATTAACCGATAACAGTAGATACTAGGACTTTCATGTAGACGATACATGATTGCCTTAAGTATAATAAAATAAACTACGAATTAATTTTAAGCCAAACCCCGAAAAATCTTAGGAGCGCTCCTTCAATTTATCTAAGACAGGCGCTTTCACAAAACTGAATATCTAATCTAATATAAATCTAATATAATCTATAGTCTAATATAAATACCTTTTTTTTAAACGCATCTACCGCGCAGAGGCATTAGCGTATTTAGATTAATGTTACAGTTGATACAAATAGTGTATATACATTGGTTCATAATTAATAATAATAATATGTATGTGTATTACAATGTATGTTTTAAATTATATGAAGAAGTTGACAGTCTTTAAGATAAGAAATTATTCTTTTAGTATCTGTATTTTCTTCTAGGGCAGTCTTCTGTCTTTTATTTTTGGTTTCCAAAGATGCGGATGTTTGTTGACTTCATATAGCCTTGATGGAGTGTTGTTCCAAGTTTGTTGCCATTTTGAATTATTTTTTGTAGTATAAGTTTATAGTTTAAATCGTTTTGTACCAATATGTTACTTTCTTCGGACATTAGGTTATTTGGTGCGTTTTTAGCTAGTTTATCTACAACTTCGTTACCTTCAATTCTGACATGAGAAGGTACCCATAAAAAATGAACTTGGATTTTCTTATTTGAAATGTTTTTATGTTCTTTTTTACTAAGAAGTAGAAGGGGGTTGTCACAGTATAATTGAGTCAGTGAGGAAAATGAATTTAGAGAATCTGTGATTATTATACATATTTCTTGGTTTTTGTTTTGTATTAACGATAGTGCTTTTAGAATTGCAAATAATTCAGCCGAAAAGATGGTTGTAATTGACGTTAATTGTAAACTAACTGAGATGTCTTCCGAATAAATTGCTGCTCCAACTCTGTCTTCATTTTTTGATGCATCGGTGTATACGCTGTAGGTATTGCCATATCTGTTTAATAGTGTACGAAACTTTTGTTTAATGACGGTTGACGATATCTCTGATTTCTTAGGTTTTTTTGATGTCGATAGCCGGAACAGATATTGTCCATGGCGCAGGGTTGTGGATTGAGGAGGTATCATAAGTTTTTGAAAATTGAAAATTTAATTTGGATAAGTATGATCGTATACGAAAGTAAAAAGGATGATCAATTTGATGTGTTTGTTAAAATTTACTTGTAAATCGATCAGCAAAAACGTAATGCACAACTGGATTATTTTGGTTTGATGACACTGCTGCTTCTTATGGCAGCAGGCTTAGTGGAAAATATGAATTTTACTATAACGAAATATAAACAAACCATGAAAATTTGATGATTTGAAGAAAGAAAATGTCAAATTAGGCTAGAGCAATAACTGAAATAAAAGAATCAAGTGGGAATAATGTCAGTCATCATATATTTACTTTAAAAATAACTAACAAAAGATAGACATTAAATGAGAAGTAAAAATTAAAAGAATAATATTATGTCACTAAAAGACTTGATTTGTCGACGATTATCAAAATTTAATACAAGTCACAAATGTCATCCGATTAGTAACAACATTAAATCGTCTGTCAATAAAACATGTGACGAACAATTGGACAACACATAGTTTGGATTTAGAAGTGGATTGGGAACAAAAGAGGAATTGTGCGCAATGGTGGTACTATTACAAAAATGCAGAGATTATAATGAAAACGTATTCATATCTAATATAGATTTTCAAAAGTATTTGACATAGTTCAACCTGGTAAGCCCATACATGCATTAAAATACATACACCTAGATACCAAGATATTAATTTACTAAAAAATCTACTAAAATCAAACAGCGGTCATGCGGGTGAAAGATAGAGAGACAGCCTGCTTCTGCTTGGGAGAATCAAGCAGAAATTCAAAAAGGAGTCAGCCAGAGATGTGTGTTGTCAACTAATATTTTAGGAGACACTATGGGAAAGAAGTAAGGAATGGAGTGAGCATCATTAATAACATAAAATTTGCAGACTAAACCCCAATTATGACAGAAAATATAGAGGATTTACAAATTCTTATAGAAATCATTAACAGATAAAGCAAAATGATAGGACTAAACTAAACAGATAAAAGTCAATGTTTACAAATAAGAAATTGAGTGTGGTTATTAGACTGAGATCGTCGAATGTTATGTATGGTGGCAACTGCTATATGGGGTAGAAGCTTGGACCCTGACAGCCAAATCTGTAAAAAAATTAAAGGCATTCGAAATGTGGCTATATAGGCGTATTCTTAAAATTCCTTGGACTGTAAAAGTCTCAAACGAAGAAGCGTTAAGACGAATTGTCTATCTGGACATCGTATCTGGGCTACAGTTCGAAACGATAAATACTCTATTCTATGCGTCATCATGCAAGGAAGAGTAGAGGGAAGAAAAGTCTTGGGAAGAAAGACAAAATCTGGCAGAGAAATATCAGAGATTGGACTAACTTCAGTGTTGAAGAAATAATATATCTAAAAAATCTAAAAGAATATCTAATATATCTATACCGGATCCTGTAAAATTTTAAATACATTAAATTAAATCTCTCGTAAATTATAAAGCCTATTCTTAGATTAAATAACAAATTTCTTAGTATTATGATATGTAGTATTCTGATAATGTGTAGGTGTCAGTATTCTTTTAAAAGAGATTTATAGGTTGGTATATAAATTTCACGGTTATGTGTCATACGGTTTCATCTTTCGTACAAAAATTAAAAACCTTAAAAAGTTTCATTTTACATACAATTAGCACGTTGGCTCTGGAAATGCGCTATAAATATGCATTGTTAAAAATGGTATACATTTATATAGATTATTATATATTATATAGATTTTCCTTTGTCATCTTCTGATTATGTATCTCAATTCGTTCCTAATTAAGCACATGTTGTCCACAAGATACCTCTTGTATGTATGTAAAACATACATCAACAGTATGTAAAATTTAAATTTTTAATGAAAAGTTAAATATTAGCCATTTATTATGGAGTTCAAAAGAGAAGCCTTTACGAAAATTTAAGTACTAATAAGACCACCGCAATCGGACGTACCCTGGGTAATGAACAATTAATTAATCGGCTAATCACCCGTTCAATATGATTTTTGTCAAATCGGCCTTTTTAGGACCAACTATTCTAATTAGGTATATAAATATTAAGGGTGCTTAGCACAAATGTGACGTATTTCTAGTGCAGGAAACATATAGAGGGCCAAACCTAGGGTATTTGGTATTAATATGATTCCTGAAAAACACATAATAAATGTAAAAGTGCTATCTCTGCTGGCAAATAAGTAAAGAAAAACTTAAATGAGAGAGGACAAAACCAGTCAGCTGAGGGAACCTTTCAACTATGTTGAGCTTGGATCCACTATCTACCTATATAATGAACAATATTACGGTTACTGACTGAAGATCTGAGCACAAAGCTTATAAAATTTGTACCAAAAACACAACAATTACTGATATCCAAAGTCTGCAGACAAGCAAAGCAAAGACAAAGTTGTTACCTTGCTTAAACCTTCAAAAACTCCAACGACCACAAAGGCTATCGGTCAATATATTTATTTTGTCAGCTATATAAAATACTTCTGCACATAATCCTTAATATAATTTTACCGATAATAGAACATTAACACACCCCGTACCAGTAAATACTAGGACTTTTATTACGTAGGCAATACATCTCCTGTTGCACAACCAAAAACTTTTGTTGCTGAAGTGGAAAAAAATCTAAATCATATCTTAAACACAATAAAAAAAAATAGATACAAGGTTGAATGCTCGAATAAATGAACTTTGATAAAATAAAGGCAGATATCGAGCACAGTTTTATTAATTAAATCTTGCCCAAGTACTTTCGCTCCCTAGAGCATCTTCAGGGGTATCTGAAATAAGCCAAAAAACGTTTTTTTAAAGGAAGAAATTGATTAACCGCGATAAAGACTCGAAGTTATTGGATAATAAAAGTTTTTTGTGATTAACGTTTTAGACTTACTTCGTCAATTTTGGGCTATCCAACAATAATTGCAGAATGTCATAAGTGAAGAATATCAATTTGCTATCCGGATTTAATCCATAAATTAAATAATGGGATGCTATAAAATAATGATATTAGCTAAAAAAAAAACGGTCTAATAGTCAGTAATAAAGCATATAAATGTTCTTTAACATACAAAAGAGATGACGTAGAGAAGGGCATAACGTAACAATAAACCCATATAATTTTAAAGAATTGAAACGTTTTAGATATCGTAGATAACTTTGTAACATAAGAAATAAAAGGGAATATTCAGGTAGCTAACTGATGTATACATAACTCTTATAATACTTTTAAATTCAGAAGTCTAATACGACTCTCTTAAATCAGGATATATAAAACAGTGATTAAACCAGTGCTAATGTGTGGATATGTGACGAGAACGCTGACAAAACAATGTACGTGAAACTCAGGTATTAATTAGATCAGGATTGCTAGAAAAGCTATCAGAAGTATTTTCCGACTGACAAAGGTCCGCGTACTAATCATTAACGAACGGAAATAATGCCAAGGTCAAACACGTATATAAAGACAGCAACGTCGTACAAGAAGCTAAATCTCAATGCTAAAGTTGCGCTGGCTATATCCAAAGGCTTTATAATAACTGCATTGCCAAGTTAAATTGGGAGGATGCCCCAAGAGAAAAAATGTCCTTAGGACTTCCACAAATGAAGGGGGAAGGTAACATGAGGTCACATTTAGGAATCATGAGACTATCTACCGACCCATCATATTTATCAACACATGCCTGTTCAACTACCTGCTATCCTACCTATAGTCAATACTCATCTGTTGGGGACTATCAAATCAATTACATGTAATTAAACAAACCAGAATAAAAAAAGTTATCCCAGGAAAGGCACTTCAGAAATATTGACATAAATTTTTAAAACGTTATTTACGTGGCTTATTATAATTTAAATTTTTAATGAAAAGTAAAAGATTAGCCATTTGTTATGGGGTTCAAAGAAGAACCTTCACGATGTTAATTTTTTGAGATATGATTGGATGTTTTCTCTTCATTGCATACTGAGACGCCCAAGTGGCATTCTTCTGTGCTAACTTCCTTCCATACCAGTTTTACAATTCTTTATCTGTTTTAGTCATTGTCCATGATTCGCATCTATGTATTAAAATAGGTAAAAAGTTTAAATTATGATCTGTATTTCTTTAGTGGCATTATTATTAACCGTGATTATTTATCTAAAATATTTAAAGTGTTCCATATTAATGAAATTGTAGTTGTTAACTTTAATATTCGCATACGTCAAATAACTGTCAAAGTTAAACTTGATAATTAAAAGTTCTCCTATTAGTTTTTAATAATTGTGTGTATATTAAACAGTATTTAATAGTTATATTACAATTAATAAGTATTCAAGATTCCCATTCAGGTAGCCAACGGAGTGGTACGGTGGTTAACGTGTACGGAGTGTAAATAGCTCCCCCCTAAATGGGGGAAGCTTTAAAAAGAAAGACGCCGTTAGGTGTAACTATTAACCAGACAATGAGTGCAAATAACTCTAAAAGTGATGCGGAATCAGAAAATTATTTATCGGTCCCCGTACAAGACATGGATACCACTTTAAGTTCTGAGACAACAGCTGAAACCAGTCGTCAGGTCATTAGTGATAAAGAAAAGGATATTTATAAACAAAATAAAACACCTAAAGTTTTTAATCTAAGAAATGGAGATAAGTATAATTTGAGTAATATTTGTGTTTTTATCGAACGAAAAAATATTGAAAATGCCGGCCGTCTTCATCCCTTATTTGTGGGAGATATCTTACACAAAAAACTAAATGTTAACAATATTAACCAAATTAGATCTGTTGGAAAAAATAGAATAAAAGTTAGTCTAAAAACATGTTCTGATGCCAATGCTTTAGTAAACAATCCTCTTTTATCAGAAAATGATCTTGTAGCGTTTATACCAAATCATTTATTAGAAATTAAGGGTTTGATAAAAGATATTGATACTCAATTCGATACGAAATATATTTTAGATAACATAAAATCTCCTTCAACAGTAGTTGATGTTAAACGTACACATCGTAGAATAGAAAAGGATGGTGATATACAGTATGTCCCCAAAAAAACCATTATTGTAACTTTTGAAGGGAACACTTTACCTAGTTATATTTCAATAAATAGTGTATATTTTTCGGTGGAGCGGTTTTTTAGCAGAGTTACACAGTGCTTCAGATGTCTACGCTATGGTCACATTTCTAGGCAATGTAAAAATATTGAAGAGTTATGTATTAAGTGTAGTAATGTAAAAGCTGAAAATCATGTTTGTCACGATTCAGAAATTCGCTGTTTATATTGTAAAACAAATGACCACGTTTCTATTTCAAGAAAATGTCCTCATTATGAAAAACAACGTAAAATTAAGAATGTTATGGTTGAACAAAATATTTCCTTTATTGAGGCAAAAGAATATTGTGAAATGTCTTATTCTGGTATATCTGTAAACAATAGTTTTTCTATTTTATCCAACTCCAATTTTCCGCCTTTACCAGCGATTGAATCTAAGTCTGGAAATTCTAACTCCCTTTTACACTCAAATTTTAAGAATAATAGCAATTACGTTTTGCCCACCCATCCTACACGAAGTCCTACCGGCCATAGCAATAAAAAACGTCGAATTTCTAATGACACTCCTCCTCCACAACCGATGTTTCCGTTTCAGTTTGGCCCTAATCAACCACTGCCTCGAAATAATAATCCACCAAATTATCAAAATTTAAATAACAAAAACATTGTAAAGTCAATTGCAGATTTTATAGTTGAATTTTTAAAAGGTATTCATACCATTGAAGATATCAAAAATTTGAATAATGATTTAATTCAAACAGGGATAAATAAAGTGTTGGAGGACACATGTAAAAAGTAACCTTCACTCCATTACCAAAGACATTAAATATTTGTCAGTGGAATGCACGTTCTGCTGTTTCGAATAAAAATAGTCTAATGCATTATCTTGTAAATAATAATATTGATGTAGCAATAATAAGTGAAACATGGTTTAAACCCAAAAAAGTATATAGTTTCGTAGGTTATAATGTAATTCGTAAAGATAGACAAGATGGTTTTTCAGGAATTTGCATTTTGGTCAAAAAGTCGATTTCACACCTAGAATTAAGCATAGTTTCCAATTTTAATGTCGATCTTCTTGTTTGTGGTATTAATATCAAATTCAACAATAAAACTTTAAGTATAATTTCCGTTTATAGGTCACCGGATATTAAAACCAACACAACTGATTGGGTAAATATTTTTTCGCAGTTTTCAACTCCATGTATTATTGGTGGGGATTTTAACGCGCATCATGCTACTTGGGGATCCCATAAAAACGATTCTATTGGTAAACAACTCATTGAAGCAAGCAATAATTGTGATTTTGTAGTTATGAATACTGGCGAACCCACGTGTATTACCCGGCCAGGATGCAATGATTCTATGATAGATGTTACCTTTTGCTCCTCGGACGTAGCTAGTGATATAGATTGGGCAGTTTACTCTGACACACTTGGATCGAATCATTTTATGATAAAAATAACTCTTGCAATGCAGCAAATTCTGCAGGACATCACAATTCCGCGATATAGATGGAACCTAAAAGGAGCCAATTGGGAACAATATAAAGAGTTTGTGGAAGACTACTTTTATAACTTTACTGATGCAGAATATCCAACCACCAAAGAAAAATATGCATTCTTAATCAATTGTATAAATAATGCGGCACAAAGAACTTTAAAAGAATACAGACCGTTTAAGTGCAAAAATCGAACACCTTCACCTTGGTGGGATGCAGAATGTGACAACATAATTTCTGAAAGGAAACATGTACTGCAAGTATACAAAGAAAACCCCACAAAAGATAATTTTCTTGCATACCAAAAATGCATGGCACTTACTAAACGAACATTAAAAGAAAAAGCTAAAAAAAGTTGGATTGAATGGTGTTCCAATCTGAACAAAAATACTCCAACTAGCATGATATGGAAACAAGCAAAAAAAATGAATCGTAAAACAATAAACATTGGTAAGCCACATAATGATGATTTAATAGATGAGTTTTTTAATCATGTAGCTCCCCAGACTGTTCCTTTCACTGTAAATATCGAACATACGATCTTAGATAAAAAACATTTTTTGGCAAATAATTTTCACATTAATGAACTAAATTATGCTTTAAGAAATAAAAAAAGTACTGCCCCGGGTTTTGATCAAATAAAGTATCCGATGTTAGAGAACCTACCAATTATAGCAAAAAGTTTTCTTCTACAAATTTTTGATGAGATGCTTGCAGGTGAGTGCATTGAAGATTTTAGGAAAATTATAATCACACCGATTCCTAAACAAGGTAAAGACCCTAACTTGGCCCATTCTTATAGACCAATTTCTCTGCTATCATGTGTGCAAAAAACTTTCGAACGTATGATAAAACATAGGCTGGAATGGTGGCTACATAAAAAAGACCTGCTTACGCCCTGTCAATTTGCATACAAAAGAGGAGTGGGTACGCTAGATGCACTTACAACCTTAGTAACAAATATTCAAAATAATTTCTCTAGAAATAACTTTCTTCCAACAATTTTTATTGATATTGAGAAAGCATATGACACCTTAAACTTAAATATTTTGAGTAAAAAAATGATTATTGATTTTAACATTCCTAAGGCAATAGTGTATGCTATTATCGGATTATATTCAGAAAGACATGTTTATGTCAGGGATTTTAACAACCATTTATTAGGCCCAAGATATGTTTTCACAGGAATTCCACAAGGAGCTGTCTTAAGTCCTTTTCTTTTCAATTTATACACAGCTGACCTACATAAATTAAAGTTGGAAAAATATCCTTTTAAGATCATCCAATATGCAGATGACTTCTGCATTTACTGTGAAACAAAGAAGAGAGATGAAGCTTTTGGATTTTTAATGGATACCTACAACGTTGTAGAAATATGGTTGGAAGAAAATCACCTTCAGCTGTCGGCCACAAAATCAGCAGTGACCATTTTCAGTAGACATAATATTCCCAATATCGAAACATTTATAGTAAAACAGCGAGAAATTCCTTTTAAAAAGGTAATTAAATATTTGGGCATTATACTGGATCACAAGCTCACATGGAAATTTCACATAGAATATATGTTAAATAGATGTGAAAAAGGCCTAAACTTTCTGAAAATGACAACTAAAACTTGGTGGGGAACAGATGTTCAGACTTCCTTACTTTTTTATAGAACTTACATTCGCTCTATCATAGATTATGGATGTTGGTTATATGGATCTGCCAGCAAGAACTTACTAAACAAATTAAACATATTTATAAACCAGTGTTTGCGTATCTGTATTGGTGCCATGAAGACAACTCCTATTGAGCCCCTTTATGTTGAAGCACGTGAGCCTCCAATTTCTCTTAGAAGACATTTCTTGGCCGAAAAATTTTTACTGAAAATTAAACACCAGAACACTTTCCTTTATACCGAATTAACAAATTTAAACAATTATGATTTAACGAATAAATATTGGATTAAGAAAAATTCTCCAACCCTATGTGAAGCTCTTAGAGAAAACACAGTTTGTGCTGATGAAGCTATTAATTTAAAATCACACACAGATATAAATGATTTTGAAGCTCTTTTTTATAGCGTTAAATTTATTAAACCAAATTATGTTAACACTGGAAGAGCAAATAACAACATTATAACAAGCATCTTATCCAATTGGGATTACTACAGTACTATCTACACGGATGCCTCCAAATCAGAAGACGGTACAGGATGTGCCTTTTACATCCCCATGGAGAAGGTAGAAAAAATGTTCAAATTAAAAGCAAATATTTCCATATTTAGTGCGGAAGCAATTGCCATATATCAAGCCCTACTTTTTGTTTCTAACAGAGATTCCTCCGTTATTATTGTTTCAGATTCCATGTCAGTTCTCACAGCCATTAACCAACCTTTTGTTCCAACCACATACTCCAATCCCTACATAATATTAATTAAAAAATTAGTTAAACACTTTAAGGAAAATAAAAAAAATGTGATATTTATATGGGCCAAAGCACACAGTGGAATTAAACATAATGAACATGTGGACCAACTAGCCAAATTAAGTATTTATTCAGTGGATACCACAGAATTTCTACCCAGTATTTCTGATTTGGTTGCTTCACGCAAGGCAGTTTTAAAATATAAATGGAGTGACCTATGGTCTGAGTTTTGTTTTACCAACCCAAATAGATACACTTCTTTACACACAACTGTCCCTGTTGCACATTGGCACAGAACTTATAATGTCCCTAGGCGTTATATAACAACCATATCTAGGCTTAAATTTGGACATGCTTGTTTTCCTGCTCATCTTGCAAGGATTCATGTGATCGAGAGTAAAAACTGTGTGGAATGTGGAGTAGAAGGTGACCTAGATCATGTAATTTTTGGTTGTGCCAAATATAATTTGGAATCCACCTTATTATATAATAATATAGTTCGTATTACCGGTAAATCTCCGTTTAACGTTTTATCTGCCCTAGCGACTCAAAATAGATTAATTTACGATTGCATAATCGATTTTTTGACCAAATGTAATATTTTTCTTTAGTTAAAAAAAAAAAAATTGGTTTTTACTTTTTACCTTTGTTTTCTCTAATTTATATGTTTAATCCTATTTACCGTGGCCTAGTTCTGTGTATGTTATATATTATAATGTCCTGATGGTCCCCTGGACGTGAAACGAGTGACCCATGTTAATTGTATATGTTTATGGATATATATGTGTATGTATTATTTATATTTTTTCTCTTCTTTTTGTTAAATGTTGTAAATTTATCTATTTTAGTCTATTCGATTGCAAATAACTCAAAAACTTTTTACTGTACCTAATGAGATTAAAAGATCATGTAACTGGCTGTATGGCAAACTGCCGAAGCCATAAAAAAAAAAAAAAAAAAAAAAAAAAAAAAAACTTTAATATTTTATCAAGATTTATTAAATTGGTCTCTTCTGTTGATTCGCTTGTATTTGGTTTTCATTTCGTTGATTTTAAGTAAAACGTTTTTCGTGCTCTCTTCACTTTATTGAAGATTTTTGCGGACGGGAGAGTTTCTTATGAGATCTATATCATTAGCACATGCTAGGAGTGCTTTGTACGTTGGCCCGTTAATGGATTACATCTTAAATAGGCCTCATTTCTATTTTAGTAAGATGTTCATTAATTTTTTGAATATTTGAATCGAGAATTTATATTTTATTCGACTGTTTTATAACTCAGTGTTTCTTGGTGCATATTTTCATCTTTGGTTTTTTGTTTCCCGTATCATGAGTATAAGGATTTTGCTGGATATCCACATAGGGAACCCGGTGGTATGTAGATGATATTTCCATAACCAACAATCGAAAATTTGTCTTATTGTAAAGTCATGATGATTTTACTAGGAAATATAGTGTTATTTAATAATGTGTTTAATTAAACACATATACCAAAACGCAATAGCCAGTGTTAGAGTGGGTGATCGTCAAACCCAGAAATTCCCGATACAACGTGGAGTACGCCAGAGGGACACCATATCACCGAAACTGTTCACTACGCTTTTGGAATATATATGTAAAAGGGCAAAACTGACCGACAAGGGCATAAATATAAACGGAGAAAAGCTTAGCCATCTAAGGTTTGCAGATGATATTGTACTAATAGCTGATAGGATAGATGAGGCCAAAGAACTTTTAAATCAGCTCTACCTTTCCTCGCTAGAAGGGGGATTGAAAATAAATATATCTAAAACCCAGATGATGACAAATCTTGTAGTCAGCGAAGATATATGCGTAGGAACAAGATCCATAGACCAGGTAATGGCCTATAAATACCTAGGTCATGAGATTCGCATAGGAAAAGATAACCAAACCGTTGAGCTTCTCCGTCATATAAGACTGACTTGGGCAGCCTTCGGCAAGCTGAACCATATTTTCAAATCGTCTGATATACCAATATGCCTTAAAAGAAAAACGTTTAATCAGTGTGTTTTGCCAGTGTTAACTTACGGTGCGGAAACGTTGACCATGACAAGGAGAACAGTTCAAAAGATCCGTGTGTGTCAAAGGGCGATGGAGCGTGCTATGTTGGGCATTTCACTACGAGACAAGATCCCAAATCGCCAGCTACGACAAAGAACCGGAGTGGCTGATGCAGTAGAGAGAGCAGCAACACTGAAATGGAACTGGGCAGGTCACGTGGCTCGAATGACAGATAATAGATGGACAAGCGGATACTGGAATGGAGACCAAGAGATGATGCCTACCGAAGCAGAGGTCGTCCACCAACACGTTGGACTGACGATCTAAAACGTTGTCATAGGAATTGGATGCAAGAGGCACAAGATCGAAATAGATGGAAAATTATGAGGGAGATCTATGCCCAGCAGTGGATAAGCGAAGATTAAATGATGTTAATATTAATAAAGTTCGAGCAAAAATTCCTATATGCATTAACTTGGTAATGATATTTCTGCTCCCCGATACCTGGTGCAGTCCCGAAAGCAATAAAACTGCTAGACTCATGCTTCCTATTATCCAACAATTAGCCAGTCCAGGACTATACGCCTTATTTTGGTACTGATATTGCTGCCCCTCATAAGTGAACAGAATATGCAAGGAAGGTTTTGGCAATTTATTAATTTTGTGTGTTAGAATAATATTTCTTCGAGAAAGTGAAGAATATCTATTTGCTATCTGGATTTAATCCATAAATTAAATATTAGAATGCTATAAAATAATGCTATTAGCAGCAAAAAAACGGTCTAATAGTCACTAATAAAAAAATCAAATAAATGTTCTTTAACATACAAAAGAGAGGATGTAGAGTGGGACATAACGTAACGCCATACGATAAAGCCATATCATTTTGAAACATTGCAGCGTTTTAGATATCGTAAAAAACGTTGTCACATAAGAAATAAAAGGGAATATCCAGGTAGCTAATTGATGTATATATAACCCTTATAACACTTTTAAATCCAGAAGTCTAATACGAATCTCTAAAAGCAGGATATATAAAACAGTGATTAAACCAGTGCTAATGTGTGGATATGTGACAAGAACGTATTAATTAGATCAGGGATCAGGATTGCTAGAAAAGCCATCAGAGGTATTTTCCGACTTACAAAGGTCCGAGTACTAACCAATACGAACGGAACTAATGCCAATGTCAAACACATATATAAGGATACCAATGTCATACAAGAAACTCAATCTCAACTCCAACGTTCAGCTAGCTATATCCAAAGGCTCTATCAATAACTGCATTACCAAGTTAAATTGGGAGAATGCCACGAGACGATGTCTACAAATGAAGGGTGGAGGTAACATATGATCAGATTTAGGAATAATGAGACTACCTACCGACCCATCATATTTATCAACACTTGCTATTCTACCTACAATCAATACTTCTCTGTTGGAAGCTATCAAATCAATTACTTGTAATCAAACGAACTAGGCTTAAAAAAATTATCCCAGGAAAGGCACTTCAGAAATATTGACATAAATTTTTAAAACGTCATTTACGTGGCTTAGTTTACAATAGAAATGAGGAGACAAAAAGAAGAAAAGGCAATAGAATCTTGCTGTGTTTTGACTATGCGATGACGATGATCTTTATATAACATAGAGGGAGATAGAGAGAAGAATGTCTATGTTTAATCTAGAAACCGCTGGTTTTCTCCCTTTCGAATTGGGTATGTATATGTATTACCATAGATAATAAAAGCAAGAGGACTATAATTATGAAACTTTATCTAAAAAGTAAAATCAATAAATAAATTATATATACAAAAAGATTATATAAGTAAATCCCTAATATTTACACAGACTGCTTTACAAAAAGTGAACGGATGAGCATAAAAACACAACTGTTTTAAAAACATAATATTATTAGACGAATTGTGGATTCATTTCACGCAAACTGAACCGGTTTAGTTAACATACTACAAAATAAATCAGAAGACTATGCTAAAATATGATACGGCAAAAAAAGGCAATGACTTTTACAGCTGATTGGCGTATACATATCAATATAACGCAAATATGACGATTTGTCCACAGCATATGAATATTGTCTCGTAATTTTATGTGGACGGCGTAATTCATTACTTGACCAAGCGCCAAAATATGATTTTGAGATATTTGACTTTAAAGTTTTCACTCTATTAAAATTCACTATATGTTACAATTGTCGTAATTTTTTGTTTTCGAATACAGTTTTTTATGTTTCTTATAAGTGCGAAATAGTAACTTGTCCAATATTAAAGAAAAACAAAAAAAAAAGTCTTTTGGTCGACTTACGATTTTCGCCACATTGTGTAATTGTGTTATACATCAGTAGACCAAGCGACATGGAGGTCGTTTGGTCTAGTGATGAGTAACTAAAATATCACTTTTAGTGAATTATTGGTAGGCCACAAGCTATTATTTCTTTTTGGGTATGACAAAAATAGTCGTTGTTTTTGAATATTTTATATTACTTAAGAAATTAATCAAAAATATAAAATCTTTTAATGTCGTCTTCTATTGTATTGTTTCTGAAAAGAGAGCAATACAAAGGTTTTGCATCATTTGGTATTAGGTGCGTTAAAGATTGTCGTTAAGCTTAGGCACAAAAAGTGGCTTGCCTGTGGGCCAAAGAGGAATCAAGTGGTTACTTACGGATTGCATTGCAACAGGCCGTCCTTTTTTTTAAAAATCCTTGTAAAGATTTACTTCAACTTCACTAGTGTTAAGTTTTCATAAAAATAATGAGTGGTATATCCTTTGCCGCATCCACCAAAAGGTTATTAGCGGCATTACACAGTAAACAAAACTTTAAATCTGATACAAGATATTAATTGACCTTAGGTAATTTAATAAGTTTTTTACGTGGCAGTTTTCTCCTAATAAATCTGGTAGAGTATTTGGTATATTGTTTATGGAACGTTCTCTATGGTATTTTGGACACTCGATTAACAAATGGACGACGGTAAGAGGCGTAACACATAGGTCGCACAGCGGGCGTTCACTGGCCGAAAGTAAATACGAGTGTGTTATCTTAGTGTGTCCTATACGTAGGCGCGTTAGAACCGTTTGAATAAACCGTGTGCTAGCACTAGTTTTCCACTGTCGTGTATCTGGTTTTAGCGATCTTAATTTAGATTGCGATAGAAACCATTCGCGCTGCCACTGACCCATCACTTTTTGTTTAAAAAACGATTTGAGATCTTTACACACACTCTCACGCACTAATTCAGATTCCGCACTGGTTGCTGCATCACGAGCACTACTGTCTGCCTCTTCATTGCCGATAATTCCTATATGCGATGGGATCCATATAAATTTAGGAGTTATGTGGTTCTCTTGGGCGATTTGTAGTTCAGTTTTTATTAGTTGCTCCAATGGCTGTTTAGGATACAGATGCTGTATTGCAAGAAGAGAGCTGAGCGAGTCAGTGAGAAACAGAGGTTTTGGAATTCTTGAGAGGTTTGCATGTTTTAGGGCACGGTACAAAGCAAACAGTTCAGCGGTGAAAACACTTGAGCTAGGCGGTAGCTTAAATTTGAAAGTAGACGTTGGAGTAACAAAAGCACAACCAATGCCATCAGTAGATTTAGATGAATCGGTAAAGATGTTTGTGCAGTTAAGGTAGTCTCGTTCAAGAATCTCATTTAGTTTGTTTTTGATTATTATGTTGTTATTGCATTTTTTGGACAACTCTATTAAAGAGGTGTTGCAATTTGGGATGCTTATCAGCCATGGAGTCGGATGTTGGATGTTACAGTGAAATACATCTGGGATTGTTGTGTCAAAATTATTTAGAATTGATCTTACTCGTGTGTAATAAGGTTTTCCAGTACGAGGTTTATTAAAGAGAAAGTCAAGATTGTTTTTAGAAAAAGTATTTTCGAAGAGTGGATGATCCTTATTAGCAGCTACAGAAGAAGCATGTGAAAGTGTTAAAAGTGCCCGCCTATACTGCAATGATGGTTCTCCAGTTTCGGAATGTAAGCTTTCTATGGGAGAAGTGTGAAAAGCTCCGAGAACGATCCGAAGTGCGGCATTGTGGATTGTATCTAATGGTTTTAGGGTACTCTTGGTTGCGGAGGCATAAACGATTGAACCGTAATCGAGCTTGGATCTAATTAGTGTTTTATACAGAAGGAGTAGTGTAGAGAAGTCCTAACCCCAGAAACGATTTGATACGGTTTTAAGCAAATTGAGTCTTTTGTTGCATGTTAGCGCCAAATGTTGTATGTGCTTTTTCCAGGAAAGTTTTTGATCCAGCCACATACCAAGGAATTTTACGGAGTTTTGGAAGGGAATTATGCTGTTGTGAAGATAAAGGACTGGTGTAATGCATGATTTTTTCGTAAACACCATACCAGTTGTCTTTGTAACGGAGAAT
This sequence comes from Diabrotica undecimpunctata, assembly GCF_040954645.1. Classification (NCBI taxonomy): domain Eukaryota; kingdom Metazoa; phylum Arthropoda; class Insecta; order Coleoptera; family Chrysomelidae; genus Diabrotica; species Diabrotica undecimpunctata. Next base: position 75,646,829 of record NC_092807.1, read on the forward strand.
TCGAAGCCTGTACTAGCTGTCCATTCATCTAGTTGGGTTAAAAATGTCTGTACTATTCTGCACATAGATTCTTTTTGTGCTCCTTTAATGTATACCACTAAATCGTCGGCATAGAGGCGAGCTTTGAGAGGTTTCTGTAATTTGTTTAATATGTTGTTTATGGCAACTAGGAATAGGGTAGGACTAAGTACTAAATAAAACTATTTATTTCTGATAATAATAAAACTATTTATTTCTGAGACGTATTTTGACCATGAGGCTTTTTTTGAATTTTTTATGATTAATTGGGCTCTAGCTTTTAATCGTTTGAATTCTATTTTACTTTCTTGGGTTTTGTGCCGTTTAAACCTATTGAAAGCTTTTTTACTTTGCTGTATTGCTTCTTTGCAATCCTTATTCCACCATGGTACTGGATGATGATTGTGAATTTTTTTTGTTTTTTGAATATAGAGTTCTGCACTTTTTAGTATTAAGTCATTAAAATTGGTGATTGTTCTATGGATATCACAGTAATTTATTTCACAGCTTTCTACGGAATTATCAATATATGTTGAAAAACTCACCCAATCAGCCTTTTCTGTTTTCCATTTTAAGACAAAGGTGTCTTTTGGTTCCGGTAGGGCGTTAGTATTGCAGATTTTTATAGGGTGATGGTCGCTGCCGTAGTTGAACGACAAAACTTCCCACGATAAGCAAGGAGTTAAAATTGGATCACAGAGACTTAAGTCAATTGCCGAGGATTCTCCTGATGCTGAGTTGAACCTCGTGGGGGTTCCATCATTAAGAAAATTTAAATTAACGTTATGTATTAGGTTTTCTATTATTCTTCCCATCTTATTTGTGTTAGAAGATCCCCATATTATATTGTGTCCATTAAAGTCACCGACGACTATACGTGGTGTTGGAATTTGGTGTATAAGGTGCAGTATATCTGCATAATTTACCTGTGAGTTGGGAGGAATGTAGATATTACATAGATAAAATGACATCAAGGAATCAATTTTGATGGCTATAGCTTCTAAATTGCTTACTACGGGAAATAAATTTGCATCGAAAGATTTTTTTACTAATGTCATAACACCACCACTAGCATGGCTAACAAGCATCCTGTCTTTACAAAAGCATATGTATTGTTTAGGACTGTATTTCTGTTGAGGTTTTAAATTGGTCTCTTGGAGACAGATTATGTCTGGACAGTTTTCAGCAACGATAATCTGTAGCATAGCCAAGCGATGGAAGAATCCATCGATATTCCATTGTATGATCGAGTTGAATGTAAGAAATAAAAAAAATTAAATAAAAAAAAAATAAAAACTAAACGGTAGCTGCTAATAAGTGCTGGTTTGTGATGCATCACTTTCTACTTCAGAGCCCACCTCTCCAAGATAAGCAAATATTTTTTTGTTTAAGTTAGTTAGTCTCGATTTTATTGACCTTTCTTTTAAATAGGGACGGATTTGTTTTAACATGTGAGAGACACCTAGCAAATCAGGAGTGAACTCCTTGATCGAGATTATAGGATTAGATAAGCCGGCAGTGTTGTCTAGTAGGAGGGCTAATTGTTCACTGTTCAGTGGAAATGGTGGTTCGTGATTATTGATGAAGGTTTTGGCTGGTTCTATCTTGGATGAAAAGGATAAATCCGAATGCGTTTCTACAAGTTTAGTTTTCTTTGGCTTTTTTCGAGTTCCTGTAGATTTTGGTGTAACAAATGGGCTTTCTTGAGGTGCAGTGTCAGTTTCTGGAGAGATGACTTCATTTATAGATCATTTTGAATGCGTTTCTTTATTTCCTGTTTCTTCTGTATTTACATTGGGTAATTCTGACTCGGTATGTTGTAAAATGGTACTTTGGTGTGATAATAGAGGTAGAGTTTGGTTAGACGGCGACGTTGAAGGTTGGCTTATTTCACTGGCAAAGGAATCCATAGAACATTCTTCAACATGAACTTGTGAGTTTTCATTGCAGCGATGGGCAGTATGTCCGGTCTTTTTGCAGTTGTAACATACCATACTATCTTGAGACAGAAAGATTCGATATGTTGTTTCGTCATGATTTATAGTAAACGAATCAGTTCTATACTATGAGGACTTACATAGACCTGTCTTCTGAAGCTGAGAATATGACTATACTCAGGTGATGTAGCGCTGATTTTTAAAAATGTTATTGGAGATACCATGTTAAGTCCGATATTTTGTAGGTAGTTGATTAAGAAACTATGCGGTATGGTGTGACACACATTTGAAAGAACAATACGTTCCGCAGGGGTGATTAATCTTCTAGCCTGTACAGTTACATTTTGAATTTTTATATGACCGTGGTTTGTCATGAAGTCATCAACAACTTTTTTATTTGCTAGATACATACAAATACGGTTATTTGATAATCTGGATGAAAATATTATATTCTTAGGTTGAATTATCTTGCCCAATGGAATTAAATAGTCCTGCAACTTAGTGTTATCCAAGGCACTGAAGACAATCGCTTGTTCTTTCGATGGGAACTGCATATTTGCTACTGCTGATGAGTACGTTGAGCTATTAGAGTTTGTTTCAGACATTAGTAGTGAGGTAGGTGAGATGCTGCTGTTAGTAGCCATATTTAATTTTCCTCCAACGTATTAAAATTATTGAAGGATTTAATACGTCTGTGGCCAGCTTTACAGCTGGCCGGTGAAACTGGATTTAAAACGAAAAACTAATAAACTATTTTGTAGTTGTTGATAGTTTTTTTAAAACACTACTAGTTGAAATTTTTTATAGACGATAGATAGTCCAAAATTTATAATTATTTATTCAATATGTAGAATAAAAAACTTACTGACTGTTAATCACTTCATATGCAAACATACAAATATTATTTCACATTTTATCAACTGTATTAAACACCAACATTAAATATCAATTAACAATATAATTGATTTAAAGCGATAACGTGTTCACTGTTGAAAGATTCGAAATCAACTCGGTATATCCTTTCTTATTTAAATTTCTCTTGTTTTAAACCAGCCTTACTCTTTTCTATGTCTGACTTACGGTTTGTAATCATCGTTTCTAACTTCTTTGTTCCAACGAATTCTTTTTTTTTTTATTCTGTGAACTACTAGTGGTTTCTTTTTACGGGATTTTTTCATCACGTTTATTTAATCATCAACGATATATAAACGTTGTTGAAATTTTAGGGCATTTTCAAAATCTCCAAAATCACTACCATTGGGTAAAAGCTATGACTAGGAAGGAAATAGCGTAATGTAATTTTTTCAATGGTAGGATGAGTTTCCAAAATCGTTTTCATAATCAAAACAATTTTGATGTTGCGGTTTTGGCCGCCACAAGAGTCTGACCAAAAAATTACATGTCTTGCAGAAGTAACATTTTCTTCAATATGTTTCTTAAGACAAATGCCTACGTCCTGGGCTCCCCGACCAGCTTCACCTTCTATCAAAATATAACAATGACCTTTGTTATCCTTGGCGCTATGGATACCAAGATTGTAAATACATAATTGACGCTTATAATATACAATATTTATTAGAATTCTCGGAAGGGGAAGAGTTTTTCTTTAAATCAAATCAAAAGGTTTCCACTTCTGGTTGATAGTTGCTTATCTTCATGTCTAGTTTTCTTCTAGATTGTGCATTTTCAGCTTCTAATTGCACATTTTTTCTTTTTTTAACTTGTTTAATTGTTCGTTATCTGCACAAATTTTTAATTTCTAATTCGAAACAATCACATCTACTACAAGTAACTTTTTTCAACTTTTTTCTTTGAAGATTAAATCGTGTTAAAAACATTTTTTTGTAAAACGAAAATTTAACAAGGTCATTATCTGCTTCTTTAATATACAATTCATACAATTTACTTAGTGTTATGTCTTTTGTTAGGTATTCTCTTTCTGTGTTAGCTCTTCTGTAATGTGACTATTATAGAAAAATTTAAGCAATAACTGCCACTACTTCTTAATCTAAACGCCTCAACAAGTTGCCAACGTCACCATTGTTAACAACGTTTATGTACATAATATGTTGCCAAATATTCGATTTACAATCATTAAAACGCTCGCAAGAGGCGCTTGGTCTACTGATGCAAAACTAATACACAAAAATTAGTCACTTGCTCTAGTTATGCAAAATTCAAAATCCAAAATAAAAAGAAAGGCACTTAATCTTTTTAAATATATCTGGTTATCCATTACTAACAGGTTAATGGGATTTATTACGTAGATAGTTTATGCTATTTTCCACCTTTTTCTTTAAGTTCCATCTTCTATCGAAGGTTGGAAATCACCATGGCTATACGGACTCTGTTGACTGCCGCTCTAAAAAGTTCTGCACTACTGCTTTCAAACCATTCCCTTAGGTTTTTAAGCCAGGATATTTTTGGTCTATAACTATTCTAATTATGTGTATAAATATTAAGAGTATATCTAGAGATAAAGACACTCCACTTTACATACGCACTTAACAAAATGCAGGAAGCACATAGATGGCCAATCCTATGGTATTTGGTATTAAGCTGATCGCTGAAAATTACATATTAAATGCAGGCAAAGAAGCAAAGAAAAACTTATAATGAAAGAAAACAAAACCAGTCAGCTGAGAGAACCTTTCAACGATGTTGAGCTTGGATCCGCTATCCACGTATATAATGAACAATATTACGGCTCCTGGCTGAGGATCTGAGCACAAAACTAACTCTAAAATTTGAACCAAAAATACAACAAAGTCTTTAGACAAGCAAAGCAAAGACAAAGTTGTTGCCTTGCTTAAACCTGGCAAAAACTCCAACGACCACAAAAGCTATCGGCCAATATATCTATTTATTTTGTCAGCTATACAAAATACTTCTGCACATGATCCTTAATATAAATCGATAATAGAAGAAAAACTCAAATTAAAAAAAAGATGGCTATATATGACAGGTTAAATCATATACGTCACAAATACTAAATCTTGCCCAACACAGCAAAGAGAAGTACGAAAAATATCAGGTATGATGAATGGTATTTGTTAATCTTAATGCCGCTTACGACACCTTAAATCATAGGGTATTTCTCCAAAATCTATGTAATATCCCCTGAGGTAATAAACTCACTTGTATTATCCGCGTATGCCTACACAACAGAAAATTTTTCGTATCACTCAATGGTAAGAATAGCAGATGGAGAACGTAGAATAACTGTCTCTTTGGGGTCCTGTAATGGCACCTACTCTGTATAACATTTACACAACTTATACCAGTAAATACTAGGACTTTTATTATGTAGACGATACATTATCTATTGTTGCACAGCCAAAAACTTTTGTTGGTGAAGTGGAGAAAAATCTAAATCATACCTAAAAATAGATTATAACTCAATTTTAAGCCAAACCCCGAAAAAAGTCAGGTGTGCTCCTTCAATGTCCCTAACAGAGACACTTTCACAAATCTGAATATATACCTGAACCAATAGTGTCATGAAATCCTTAAACTCTGGACTTGCTATAAATAGCTTGAAGATAGTTTCTATCACACTTTGTCATTCACAGTACTTTTTTTAAAATCAAATGCCAAACTAGAACCAGAAAATAATATTCTCTGCAAACTTGTCAGCTAAAAATGTGAAGCACATCCTTTCACCCTTAAAACGTAGACGCTTGAAGTCTATGCTTCTGCTGCCGAATATACCTTGATAGTATAAGTGACACCAACACATACTTAACACGTAGATTTAGTTATAAATTAGTCAGCCAAATTCAGCAAATATTAAGACTCACATCCATACATAAGCTCTATAATATCGTAGCTATCAATCCACCTAATATCCGAAGATAATTAGCTAGAGAGCAAAAGAAACAAAGTCCAGATTCGTAACATCCACTCCACGAATATCAGCCCATTTTATGACTAAAATCAAGAAAAAAATGGCTATATCAACAAATCTGCAAGATATACAAACAAAAATAAACTGCTCCTCGCCATCTGATCCCTCGAAAGGAACTTCCTTATGGTAGTTATCTTTCTTAAATCTGCCAGGAGGACTCTGGCCTGCAAACACCGGTTAACTTGTGTGCATGTGGGGTGGTACAAGACTTATTACACTTTCTTAGTAAACTTTACCATTCGAATCGCTCTTTTCTGAAGGGACAAGGTTTATTTATGTGAACTGAACATGTAAAGTACAGTCAGTAAGCTATTACTTATAAAGATCATTGCAAATTTGACACTAACTCCACTTATATTGATTACATATTACCCCTAAATAGGAGATAAAATATTCAGAAATATGTACTATTGGTGAAGTTGTATAATTCGTGTTAGATAAATTAATCAGTCTTCCCTTTTTTGTGCACTACTACCCATTTTAACAAAAAATATCTATTTTAGCACTTAAATATTTATTTTGAGATAACCTTCTATCCAGAATTATATGTAGTACACAGATAAAAAAATAAAATAATAAAATAAAAGAAATAAAATAATAAAAAGTTGTATATAAGATATCATGAAACAATGGATGAAATAAAAGAAGTTCTTATTAACCGGATTCTTAAATAAAACGTATAAAGACATACTCACGTTAACAAAATACATTAGATAATTTTCGCATATGAAAAAACACATCCAACTTGGTAATGAAATCCTTTTGTATCTATAAATCTATTTTTAGAAAAGCACGTACCTACTAAAAACAGGTATTTGGTAGTACACATATCTGTTACATACTGTAATGCGTATGAATGATAACAAAAGTAAGGAGTCCATATGAACCGTTTAGAATATCCGCTGGAAATAAACGGCTTAATCCCATAGTTGCCAAACTATCAGAGCTTACTTAAACCGATATACTTATGGTTCCAATATACACGGAAAAAGATCTGAACGACCCCTATAATATATACACGTGAACTAAGCGATATACATTCATGATACAGGGGTAATTAGGGGCTCCATAAAATTTTTAAAAATTATGAAACTATACATGTTGACGAATCGACAGAGCCAATATTATGGAATGGTCAAGTGAGCTCCGTATATCGGTGGCCACTTGACCATGGAGCTCACTTGAACCTGAATTTTAACATGGGCGGAGTCCACTTTATGCCGCAGATATATATATATATATATATATATATATATATATATATATATATATATATATATATATATATATATATATATATATATATATATATATATATATAAATTAAGGACCACTCGAAGAGTGGTGAGTTTTTCGGTCAAAAGGTGGAGAAAAAAGACAAAGAAGTTGGCTACTTCATCTATTTATTTGAAGACGTATCGCCCTCTAATCAGAAAGCATCATCAGTTCATCAAAAAAGCTAAAAAGCACAATATGAAAAACCAAAATCCATAGAAATGATTTTTCATACTGTGCTTTTTAGATGAACTGATGATGCTTTCTGATTAGAGAGCGAAACGTCTTCAAATAAATAGATGAAGTAGCCAACTTCTTTGTCTTTTTTCTCCACCTTTTGACCGAAAAACCCACCACTCCTCGAGTGATCCTTAATTTATATATTGGATTAACGGTCGTACTCCTTTTTTCGACATATATATATATATATATATATATATATATATATATATATATATATATATATATACCATAGTTTTTTTATACTCTTTTGTCTACTAAATTCTGAACAATTTTTTTATCAGTAGCGCAATTCTTTTTTCTACAATAGATGCATATTGTCCACAATTAAACTAAGTTACTGTAGCTGGCTGTATACCATGTATCACAAAATTTTTTTATCTAAAATCCTTTATAAAAGGTATATAATTAAAATACCCAATCGGGCTATATCACAAAACGTTTTCGGAATCTGCATTCCATCATCAGTGTTTCCTAAAAGTATATAACCACTTTAATTAAAGAGAACGTGAAATTGAAATTTTGACCAAGGTTAATACAAAATGTGGTTATTACTTACTAGGTGTACATGTTTTGAGCCACTAAATATTTTAGTAAAAACCTGTTAAATGTTATTAGTTTAAATTTAGATTACATTATTTGATCTTTAATGTTAAGATGTTAAAGTTACCAGTGGAATTAATAACATGGCAAAGTACGACTCTACATGAGGTTGCTGGTCCTGAGACAAAGTGTCTACGAGGATTTGTTGATAGCGATTGATTGAAATGACAATATTGACATGTTAGGACGGAAGTCGGAACAAAGCAGTCAGTGTAACTTAAGGTATACGTCTAAATATGACAGAAACCAGCAATATTTAAAAATTGAATAAGTTAAAATTATAATAATAGCAACAGTAGCAACCATCAATGTTGTAATTTGAAACGTGAATTTGTCCTAAATTTATATTGAGAACATTGAAAAAAAATTGTTTTATTAATTAATGTAGGTGGACTGAAGTGTGGTGAAATTTTGTGGGTACTGATAGGCAACCAACTATACATTAAGTGGTTGTAAACTAAAGATTTTAACAAAAGGCCCTTTATGTTTTGCAACATTTGTACCTAGAAAATGAAAAAATAGACATATGTGGAAGTTGGGTTCTTTAAACTTTATTATTGAGGAGTGAAATTATAAATGATGTATTTGAAAGTGCTATTGAGATGTAGCACACATCATTTACTATACTAGATCATGTATACTCAAATGTATATTCGGTGTTCTGCTAACCACCATTAGCTTCGTTTTATCTATGTTGATTTTTAAACCAAATTGTTCAGTGAATACAGTTTAGAAATTCATATGTTCTGAGTTGTTTTGGCATTTTGTTTGTTTTTTTATGAAATACAATACATAATTGCTCATTTACCGTATTTTAGGTTTGTTGACGTTATACAACACTTTGTGATATTATTAAAAATTACACATGGCTAATCTGGAAATACTACCAACAATTTCTAAAGGTATGTTTATTTTTGAGCCGCGATAAATGATAATAGAAGTGATGAGAGCAGAGCTAAATTCATTTCTATAATACGCAGTTTATAGTGGAGGTTTGATAATAGCGACGGCCTCTGCTGCTTAGGTGATGACAATTTATTATGTTTCATCAAAATTACATGGAAATATTTCTTTTAAAATGAGCCGATTTTGAAAAAAAAAACTTTCAATCAGCTCTTATTCTAGCTTTCATATCTACTATAGTAGACGGTGGAGTGTTATAAACTATACTTTATAGGTGTCCCCAGAAAAAAAGTCCATCGGCATCAAGCTAGTAGATCTTGGAGGCCATTTATGTGAACCACCTCTTCCGATATATTACCAAAATACCGGTTTAAGTACTGCCGTACCCGAAGTTGAAAATGTATTACAGTTTATGTGCTAATAGCACAATTACGTGTGTGGGTTTTTTATTAATGAGCCAATAACCCTAAATTCATTATTATAACCGCCTGTAACAAGATAACTTTTTATATTATACGTTTCCGTTAGATCTAAACTGTTGTAGTAATTTTTCAAAAAAGCGTCTATTCAGCTTCTCTCGATTTGGGTATTTTGGCCATAAACTATAGACGCCAATAACCAGTCTTCATTGCATTGACTAAGAATAGAAATCATATCAATACTTTCTTCTTTAGAACAAGTTTTCATATTTAAAAATCGTTTTATTTTTGCATTTACTGTAACTTACTAGATAGAAATGTCAAACTGAATGTCAGTTACAATTATGAATACAATAATTAAATTCAATGGCTATGATGGGAACGACTGTTTTGTACAAAACTATTTTTAATGTAAAAAATAGATATTTACCGAATAACCGATGAATTTAGGTATAGGGAACATATACATGAAAGATAATTTAAATGTCTTTTATTATAAAGTATAGAATACCGGATGTGCTATTTAAAATAAGAGTATTATTCAATGTCACATGTAGGTCAAATTCAACTAACTCACTTAGATGATTTTAAACAATATTCTGTACTTTATTTCTTTATTAATGAATTTTATTTCTTGATTGCTTTTTTCATTTGTCTACTTTTTTATTAAATATTTAAAAAAAAAATAGCCTTATTTTGAAATTAAAAATTTACTTACGATTAAAAAAATTGTGAATGTGAATAAAGTATTTTGGTAAACTAAGTATTTTGATTGGGATATTATTCATTTTTGTAAGTTTCAGCCTAGTTTGCCTCTTGACCAAAAGCCACAAAGATTCAAACAAAAAATGGGTGTTTTTAAATTTGCTTGTCAATCATTAAATTTAGGTATATAATATACTCATAGGGAATGAAGATAATTTAAATGTCTTTCAGAATAAAATATAGGGTTTGCCTTTTTTAGCCTTTTAGCATAATAAGATTTAAATTTATTTTTATTACTATTTATTTTTATGTCACATGTAATTCAACTAAAATAATAAAATATTGAATTGTAAAAGCTTACAAATTAGGAAATCTTTAAATATTTCAAAAATGAAGGAAGGTAGGTATTATAGATTGAAAGCTAAGTAAATTTTCCACACGACAGATAATAAAATATAGTTCTTTCATTTAAAACAAGTACGTTATTACAGCATAAATTTGATAATAGAACAATTTAATATTTTGACCACCCTGAACAAAGTTTGTTATAACAAACATCTATTTAAATATGACAAATAATAGTCTATTAATTCTCACGAAAAAAATTGTCTCCGATTCTAATTTTTTCTAAAAATCTTAGAATTTTAGAACAATCTAAATAAATCAAAACACCCTGTATTTAGGTATAGGGAACCCTTATAAAAGTATAACTTGTTGTTTACGGAAAATTCAAAAATGTCATCAAATATAGGGTGTGCCATAAGAAAAAATATAACTTTGATATATCACTTTTTTGAGCACCCTGTATAATTCAGAATATTTTTAAATTGTAGTGTTAATGGCCCTGTATTTCTATGAAGAATAAATTTGTGGATATTAAGTAGTTTTCCGAATAGAGTCCCAGACCTCTTACCCTCTATCTTCCACTCGAGTATCAGTTGCTGAAAAGTATATCTTTCTTCTCGTAATATGTGTCCCAAGTATGCAGTCTTCTTACTTTTTACATAACTAAAAAGTTCCCTATCCTGTAAGCCCGCTCTTCTGAGTACTTCCTCATTTCTGACCCTGTCCGTCCATGATATTCTAAGCATTCGACGCAGGCACCACATTTCAAACACTTCAAGTTTGTTAATGGAACTGGCCTTTAACGTCCATGCTTCCATTCCGTACAAGAGAACAGGCACACGTAACACTTAAGCATCTTGTATCGGAGGTTGAAGTCCAATTTGCGATCAGTCAGAAACTTACGAAGCCTCAAAAAAGCATTTCTGGCTTGTTCAACTCAGCTCTTTATTTCATTCTCGGGGTCCCAACCCTCGTTCAGCAAACAACCCAAATATTTAAATTGCCTGACCTGTTCGATTTCTTCTCCAGAGACATATATCTTTGCGTTGGGGTAATCATTTCTACTTGTTCATTTCTACTCTAATCATTGTTTTTGTCTTCTTGATATTTATTTTCAAACTCCGAGCTTCACTTGCAAGAGTTAGATCATTTAAAAGACATTGAAGATCTTCGATGTTATCTGTCACTATGGCTGTATCATCGGCATACCTGATGTTATTAATAAATATGCCGTTAACTTTAATACCCTTACTAGAGTCTGCCACTGCTTCTGCGAAGGCTTTTTCTACGTATAAATTGAACAGCATTGGAGACAGTATACAAGCTTGCCTTACTCCTTTATTAATGGAGAAATCTTCTGTTTCGTTGAAATTTTGAAGACGTACTGTTGCTGTCTGGTTCCAATACATATTGGCGATAATTCTTATATCATTGTCGTCCAATCCCAACTCTTGTAGGTTTTTATCATCAATTCAATATATATATATATATATATATATATATATATATATATATATATATATATATATATATATATATATATATATATATATATATATATATATATATATATATATATATATAAAATTTGTATGCTCACTTCTGTTACTATTCTGAAAAGCGTCAAGTAGAGTTTTCTTCAAAATTTTCCAAAAAATTTCCGTAAATAAAAATTTTCGTAATTTTTTGAGGTAAAATCTAATTTGTAGAATCCTTTCGATTTTCTGTCAGTTATACCATGATTTTTTTCCAAAAATTTTCAAACGATTTTTCCGATAAGAAAAAAAAAATTAGAAAAACTTTTCTAAAACATTTGATAAAACTCTACGTCATCGTCTGAATCTTTTATAAAATATTTTGTAGTTTTAAAATGATATTATGATAATGTTTTTTTTTTCAAACTAAAGTCATATTTACTTTACAAATCACATTTTTTTCTAAAATATAAATATTTTACGAATTAATTTTTAATTGAATAAATGTTTGATATTTGATATTTTATTAAATTAAAGTAATTTTATAATGATACCTATTAAATATTTTTGGTATAACAAATAGTAATTTTACTTATTTTTTATTACAATAAAAAGGTTTTTACATTTATATTGCATAAATAATGGTTGTTCAGATACCTCAGATGCCAGAATCAGTTCGAGAAGTAGTGATTGAAAATGAAGCAGATAATGAACGTGATATTATTGAAAGTGAAAGTGACAAAGATGATGAATGTGATGACATTAATGAGAGTAAGAAAAATGACGAAATTTTTAAAGTTTTTCTAATTTTTAACTTCATCCCTGTATAGCCACCCCCTGTACCACGAGGGGCGTCCGCCTGTAAGGCAAAGTTTTAACCCAGTTACAATGAATATATTCCAATAGAGAAATGTCATATTACTGATCAGTACAAAATTTCGGCTCTATCTCTTGGACTATAAGGAAGCGATAAGTGGTTTGACAGCATAATAACTGCTTGTGTAGTCTAGTTTTTTCAGTGATTCTAGGCAACCTAGTTGGGTGGAGTTTTGACTTGTTCTTGAATGAATTCAGAATCCAGCAGCCCGCTGAAGTATTGGATTTTTATAATATAATTATTTGACAACCTTTTGTTGGCCAACCACCTAGAGCGGAGTTGAGCCGAAATACATTGATTTCGTATGTTCCGTTTTAAATTCGTTCAATCTGTATATATATATATATATATATATATATATATATATATATATATCTACATCTATATTATATATATATATATATTATATATATATATATATATATATATATATATTATATATATATATATATATTATATATATATATATATATATTATATATATATATATATTATATATAAATATATATATATATATATATATATATATATATTATATATATATATATATATATATATATATATATCTATATTATATATATATATATATATATATATATTATATATATATATATATATATATATATATATATATATATATATCTATATTATATATATATATATATATATATATATATATATATATATATATATATTCTAATATCAAACATTTATTCAATTAAAAATTAATTCGTAAAATATTTATATTTAAGAAAAAAATGTGATTTGTAAAGTAAATATGACTTTAGTTTGAAAAAAAAAAAACATTATCATAATATCATTTTAAAACTACAAAATATTCTATAAAAGATTCAGACGATGACGTAGAGTTTTGAAAATGCGCAGGCAAGTGGTACATTTGACCCCGTTTGATGGCTTTCTGTACCAACCCAGCTGTCCGCCCTTTTGGATTTAGAGTTCTTAGGGGCTAAATAATGAGCCATGAAAATGGTTGACATATTACTTATCGTTAATTTTTCCCCAAAAAATTGCAACTTCACCCCTGTCCGCCACCCCTTATGTATCCACTCTCGCGTCCGCCCTTTGGGATTTCGTCTAGTTATACCAAGATCTTACTCTGGGCAAATTTTCAGCCATATTATCGATCGTTAATTTTTCCGAAAAAAATGACAACTTCATCCCTGTATAGCCACCTACTGTACTACGAGGGGCGTCCGCCTGTAAGGCAAAGTCTTAACCCAGTTACAATGAATATATTCCAATAGGGAAATATCATATTACTGATCAGTTCAAAATTTCGGCTCTATCTCTCCGACTATTAGGCAAACTCCTCTTTCCTTTATCTAAGCAGTCAGATGGATATTTTGAGCGGTGTTGCCAATCTCATTCCTCTAGATGTTTTTCAAATAAGGTGTTAACCATAAAATATTTACAGGAAAGAAAGGCAATAACTACAAACCGTTAAGTTTATTTTTGTTATTAGTCTGTTGTAGATTGGTAAATACAATGAAAAATATAGGCAAATATCCGATTTATTTAAAGATACGAAGACGATATAACTCTCAAAAAGATCCGCAAATCGGATTATTACACGGCCATTGGCAACATTGACTTTGGGCGGCGCTATAGGTGCGTCCTAAAAGGAGACAGATAGTTGAACGATATTTTATACAATGTCTATCACCGGGTATGGATTTATTTTTGTTTAAGTTTTATATTGGTCTACTATTTCAAATGCAGTTCAAACAGACATATATTAAATTGTATGTTCCGTTTTTTTGCCAATTCGTGCCAATCGTGCCAATTTTCATTGGCATCATCAGATGAGAGCGACAATTATTTAAAACATGGTAAATTACAATTTAGTAATTGTTTGTTGTTTATATACTTACTTGATTGAGGTAACGGCAGTGTGATGTTGAACAGAGTACACTTGGCTTTCAATCAGCTGTATATCCAATTAACCTTAAACCCCTTTTTCATCTACCAGATCAGCTGTTATTTTAGAGGATCATATATATATATATATATATATATATATATATATATATATATATATATATATATAGTATACTTCCTCTATAACGAACACGGTTATTACGAGGTTTCGCTTATAACGAGGTACATTAGATGTCCCGTAAAATTTCTATTGAACTATAACCCTCTATAGCGAGGCAAATTTGGTTATAACGAGAGAAAATAAAATTGAAAAACGTGTTTTTTTACGTTTTTGGCCCGGACGTGGCTATAAATAAATACCTTTTTAAACGGCCCCGCAATAAATATAACTGCCGCCCGCAATAGACTTCTTTACAATAAATACAACTGTTTCACATATTTAGAAAATATGATAGATAGAATAATACTGAACAATTTAAAGCAGTCAAAAATGAGAGAATTCTTCCAATTGCAGAAGCAATAGTTTATGATATCCTTGAAAATGGGCTTTATACTTATGTAGATTATGTAGTTGGGAAAAATGCAAGTACAGATTTTTTGTTTTAACCTATATCATTGACAATAAAAAAAACTCTTTTTTGTTTTAATGTATTTCGTTGACAATAAAAGTAAACAACTTTTTTTCAAAAACGTCTTTCAAACAATATTTATTAGCATCTTATATTGCTCCGAATAGCTTCACTATAGGAAGTTAATGTTTTAGAAAACTACATATTCATATGTATGCACAGTATTATTGTTGTCTGATATAACCAGATCGGCTTATAACGAGGTGATTAGTCTGTCATTTCAGTTCTCGTTATAGAGGGAGTCTACTGTGTATATATATATATATATATATATATATATATATATATATATATATATACAGATTGAACGAATTTAAAACGGAACATACAATTTAATATATGTCTGTTTGAACTGCATTTGAAATAGTAGACCAATATAAAACTTAAACAAAAATAAATCCATACCCGGTGATAGACATTGTATAAAATATCGTTCAACTATCTGTCTCCTTTTAGGACGCACCTATAGCGCCGCCCAAAGTCAATGTTGCCAATGGCCGTGTAATAATCCGATTTGCGGATCTTTTTGAGAGTTATATCGTCTTCGTATCTTTAAATAAATCGGATATTTGCCTATATTTTTCATTGTATTTACCAATCTACTACAACAGACTAATAACAAAAATAAACTTAACGGTTTGTAGTTATTGCCTTTCTTTCCTGTAAATATTTTATGGTTAACACCTTATTTGAAAAACATCTAGAGGAATGAGATTGGCAACACCGCTCAAAATATCCATCTGACTGCTTAGATAAAGGAAAGAGGAGTTTGCCTAATAGTCGGAGAGATAGAGCCGAAATTTTGAACTGATCAGTAATATGATATTTCTCTATTGGAATATATTCATTGTAACTGGGTTAAGACTTTGCCTTACAGGCGGACGCCCCTCGTAGTACAGTAGGTGGCTATACAGGGATGAAGTTGTCATTTTTTTCGGAAAAATTAACGATCGATAATATGGCTGAAAATTTGCCCAGAGTAAGATCTTGGTATAACTAGACGAAATCCCAAAGGGCGGACGCGAGAGTGGATACATAAGGGGTGGCGGACAGGGGTGAAGTTGCAATTTTTTGGGGAAAAATTAACGATAAGTAATATGTCAGCGATTTTCATGGCTCATTATTTAGCCCCTAAGAACTCTAAATCCAAAAGGGCGGACAGCTGGGTTGGTACAGAAAGCCATCAAACGGGGTCAAATGTACCACTTGCCTGCGCATTTTAGGTCTCGGTAACAATTTTCAAACTGATTTTATTATGATATTTTTATACCGATTGATTTGAAAATTTGTATGCTCACTTCTGTTACTATTCTGAAAAGCGTCAAGTAGAGTTTTCCTCAAAATTTTCCAAAAAATTTCCGTAAATGAAAATTTTCGTAATTTTTTGAGGTAAAATCTAATTTGTAGAATCCTATCGATTTTCTGTCAGTTATACCATGATTTTTTTTCAAAAATTTTCAAACGATTTTTCCGATAAGAAAAAAAAATTTAGAAAAACTTTAAAAATTTCGTCATTTTTCTCACTCTCATTGATGTTATCACATTCATCATCTTCGTCACTTTCACTTCAATCACTACTTCTCGAACTGATTCTGGCATCTGAGGTCTACTAAACCATTTGAATTTATATGTTTCATCTTCAAGCTCCCAACCATGTTCTTCAACAATCAATTCTGTTGGTACTTTTTATGAGCATTTGTCCAAATATTTGAAATATAATGAGCTCGCAGTAGATGTTGGTGTAATTCATCTTGACATGGTGGTAAGCTTGAAGCATCGAAATTTTTTAGTTTTTTTTTAAAGGCTCTCTCACATTATGCAACTTATACTGCCGGTTAAATAGTGAAAATCTGACATCGTTTACTTTTCTTTTTGGAATTGTTCTCGTCAATCCTGTTCCATATAAGTGACATATGAAAGTTTCTAAGGTTTCAAAAACTTCATTACAATCGAAGTCAGTTTCACCAAGTTGGATAAAAGCATCTTGATACTTATTACATTTAGCGCATGCGTCTAGAATTACTGATCTAAATGGAACGCGCATCATTATTAATTTAATATTTTAAAATAATAATGATGCAAAATTAATGTCCAATCAGAATTTGTAAAATTATAATTAACTAATGAAAAAAAAATTCAATCAATTTGAAAATTAAAAAAAAATATTGAAAATATCTACAAAGTAAATTTCAAAACTTAAAAAATTGATAATTCCACTATTAAATTGATTTTTATTAATAATTATTTGTAAAATGTTAAAGGAATTCTACAAATTGAATTTTACCGATTGATAAATAGAAATAATATATTTTGTATTTGATTATTAATGTAATAATAAATCACATTTTTCTTATATCTGAACAACCATTATTTATGCAATATAAATTTAAAAACCTTTTTATTGTAATAAAAAATAAGTAAAATTACTATTTGTTATACCGAAAATATTCAATAGTTAACATTATAAAATTACTTTAATTTAATAAAATTACTTAACCGGTTTCATAATTAATTTTTATCAATCATCAGATAATTTCAATTGATTATTATATTGAAAATATTTTTTTTTTTATTCTAATATCAAACATTTATTCAATTAAAAATTAATTCGTAAAATATTTATATTTAAGAAAAAAATGTGATTTGTAAAGTAAATATGACTTTAGTTTGAAAAAAAAAACATTATCATAATATCATTTTAAAACTACAAAATATTCTATAAAAGATTCAGACGATGACGTAGAGTTTTGAAAATGCGCAGGCAAGTGGTACATTTGACCCCGTTTGATGGCTTTCTGTACCAACCCAGCTGTCCGCCCTTTTGGATTTAGAGTTTTTAGGGGCTAAATAATGAGCCATGAAAATGGCGGACATATTACTTATCGTTAATTTTTCCCCAAAAAATTGCAACTTCACCCCTGTCCGCCACCCCTTATGTATCCACTCTCGCGTCCGCCCTTTGAGATTTCGTCTAGTTATACCAAGATCTTACTCTGGGCAAATGTTCAGCCATATTATCGATCGTTAATTTTTCCGAAAAAAATGACAACTTCATCCCTGTATAGCCACCCCCTGTACCACGAGGGCCGTCCGCCTGTAAGGCAAAGTCTTAACCCAGTTACAATGAATATATTCCAATAGAGAAATGTCATATTACTGATCAGTTCAAAATTTCGGCTCTATCTCTTGGACTATAAGGAAGCCATAGGTGGTTTGACAGCATAATAACTGCTTGTTTAGTCTAATAGTTTTCAGTGATTCTAGGCAACCTATTTGGGTGGAGTTTTGACTTATTCTTGAATGAGTTCAGAATCCAGCAGCCCCCGCTGAAGTATTGGATTTTTATAATATAATTATTTGACAACCTTTTGTTGGCCAACCACCTAGAGCGGAGTTGAGCCGAAATACATTGATTTCGTATGTTCCGTTTTAAATTCGTTCAATCTGTATATATATATATATATATATATATATATATAGACAATATATATATATAGACAATATATATATAGACAATATATATATAGACAATATATATCCAAATTACTTTGGATAAAGCTACAAATAGTGTCCTTTCCAAAGGGTTTAATTTTGCTATTGCACCGACACGGATTCCCATCGAAAACATCATTAGCGAAGTGGAAACGACTATCACTAAATTACCATTAGAAACAGCCGAGATTATTAGACAAGACGTATCACAAATATTAAGAACAGCCAAGCCTCCGAAAAAGAATCTAACTTACGAAGAAAAGAAAGCCGTGAAGAATATACAACAAAACAAAGACATCGTTCTTCCAGCTGACAAGGGCAACGCTACTGTCATAATGAACATTGAAGACTACGACACAAAAATAAAAAACATTCTAAACGATAGTGCATATCAAAAAATCACTACAGACCCAACAACGTATCTGGAGAAAACAACGAAAGCCAAAATACAAGCGCCAAACATCAAGAAAGAACAACAGTTCCAGCTCATTCCACGAGAAAAGTCTTCATGTCCAAAACTGTACGGTTTACCTAAAGTACATAAGGCAGAGCTACCATTACGACCAATAGTTAGCTCTATCGGATCACCGTTACAATCACTGGCAAAATTTCTGGCTGACCAGCTACAACCATATGCGGAGGAAGCGGATTCTTACGTCAAGAACGCAAGCCACTTTATCAAGGACGTTATTCTGGAATCTGAACACTTATTAGTGAGCTTTGATGTAATCTCATTATTCACCAATGTCCTTCTTCTTCTTACGATGCCTATCCGTTCCGTATGTTGGCGATCAACATGGCTATCCTAACTTTGCTTGCTGCTATTCTGAATAGTCCGGTTGTCGATGTATTAAACCACTTTCTCAGGTTTTGAAGCTAAGATGTTCTTCTTCTCCCTGGTCCTCTCTTTCCAAATACCTTGCCCTGAAGAATGAGTTGCAACAAGCCGTATCTCTGTTCATTCCTCATAACATGGCCAAGATATTCTAGTTTGCGCTCTTTGATGGGGTTAATAATCTCGCATTCCTTGCCTATTCTACGTAGGACCTCAACATTAGTCACACGATCCACCCATGAAATTCTTAAAATACGTCTGTAACACCACATCTCACATGCCTCGAGTTTTCTTAAAGAAGCTTTGGAAAGTGTCCAGGCCTCTTCCGTATAATAACGTAGAAAATACATAGCATCTTATGAGAGATGACCAATGTCCCAGTAGAAGAATCATTAGAAAGTATACGTAGAAAATATCCAATACCACAGGATACACTAAACTTGACGAGGCATTGCTTAAACAACACCTACTTTATCTACAGGGACCAGAGGTACAAACAAGTCGAAGGAGCACCGATGGGTTCACCACTGTCACCCGTAATAGCCCAACCTTTTTATGCAAGATATGGAATCAAAAGCAATAGAAACAGCAGAGCATAAACCCAAACTGCGGCTTAGGTATGTTGACGACACATTTATTATCGGGACGCATGGAGAAGAGAAACTTAATGAATTTCTACAACACATTAACAATATCCATCCAAAAATACAGTTTACCACAACTTCCATTCCTAGATGTGTTAGTTATTAAGAAAGAAGACGGAAGCATAGGACATACAATATACCGAAAACCAACCTATACTGACAGGTATTTACACGCAGACTCACACCATCATCCTGCACGATTAAATTCGGTAATAAAAAACGTTAATAACAAGATCTGAGAACCTGGCAGATGAGGACCATAAGAACGAAGAAATGCACAAAGTCAAAACAGCTCTAAGAAAAAATGTTTCTCCATGTCCACGATTGAAAAAGCACTGAAATCCCGAAACAACAGTGAAGATCCAGAAAAAGAAGAAAAACCAGTCGGAAAAACTATCCTGCCCTAAATAAAGGGTACGACAGACAAAATCAGCAGAGTTCTAAGAAAAAACAAAATAGAAACTATTTTTAACACCGACAGAAAAATCGCAACCATATTACCATCAGTAAAAAAAAAAGTGTATTGGAAAATCAAGGCGTATACAGAATCCCGTGTGAAGACTGCGATAAATCGTACATCGGACAAACAAATCGAAGGATACACGTTAGACGCGAAGAACATCGAAACGCCATCGAAAGACAAGAGAAAACTTCATCCCTAGCACATGTTATAAACACAGGACACAAAATAAACTTAAATGGAACAACAATGCTAGCCAACATAGAAAATAAGGCAAAACGTGTAATCAGAGAAGCCATAGAGATCGAAAAACATCCGAAAAATTTAAACACCAGAGATGATGCCCAAAGACTCCCAAATACGTGGAAACCAATTCTGGAGAAAAACGTAGTAATTAAAATAGCGAAGAAGACCACGCCCACTCTGCGCACAGGACCAATCTCAAGAAGCGCTACAAGATATTTAAACTCAGCGTGCAGCGACCGAGAGATCAGTTCGCCTGGAACATCAAGAAGAAGCAGAACTAATCTGACTTGACAATGTCAAGTGTGATCTTGCCGAAACGTCGCAAAACAATGGTTTTTCTAAAAACTAAAACTATTTAACGCGGAGTCAAACCCGGAAAACAACTGAAACCACATATACATTACAAGAATTAATATTAAACCCAACAGTCTTCCGGGTTTAACCGGGATGTTTGAACATCCTCTTTGGTCTCGACATCAGTGTTTTGAAATGTTTGTTTTTACAGTTACTCCCGATGAAGCCATCAAATAAATGGCGAAATATTGAGCTTTAGAAAAAACAAAGATTTTTTATTTATTTTTATTTAATAGACCGCATACCCGATATATATATATATATATATATATATATATATATATATATATATATATATATATATATATATATATATATATATATATATATATATATATATATATTTAAATTACACATGCCACACGAAAGTAGTTTCAGAACCTTGTATGAGTTGTATTTAATTTTACAGTTATTTCGTCTCATAATTGTCAAGTACTGATGTGTTATGATGGTTTTTGGTTTTTATTTTCCGATTCCATAATCGATCAAATATTTCAGATTATTAAGATTTAGATATCCATGATGAACTAAAGACTTTTAATTAAAAATAAAAGGAAAGAAAATAGATACATCAATTATCGCCGATCTTATCATTGCTTGACTGTCAAGCTTTTCTCAACTCGCCGTTCCAATATAAACATCTGCATATTAAGGAATATTATTATTTTTTATTTGCTGATATCACCGCCCTTATTGTTTATTGTAGCTCCAAGATAAACATCCCTATCGTGTGCGCTCCATAAAATTAGGGTAAAATATTTTATATATAAAAATAATTCAAACACTTACATTTGTATCTTGTTAGAAAAATTAGAATAAGCAAGATATTGTTAAATAGCAAGGCTTTTTCCTAAAGACGATGAATAATCTTAAAATATAAATATAATAAAGCAAATTTTAAATATGTTGAATGGTAAATATTAAGTTTAGGTTTAGTTGTTAATAACTTACCGGAATAGGCATGGGATACTGTTGTGGCATATATATAGTTTGAGCGGGAAACATCATAGAAGGGTATGTAGCTGGCTGTGGAGGACCAGTTTGTGTGGGATACATTGGAGGAGCTAAACAATTTCATACGATTTAGAATAGCACTAATAGTAAGAAAACATACTTCTATTGACCTTAAATACCAAAAAGGAAAATAAACTTACGTTGATAAACAGGTTGTTGAGGAGTGGGATCTCCAGGTGCAGCAGGGGCTGGCTGAGTATAATATGTAACTCCACTCTGAAAATATGGCACGGCAGCACCCGGAGGAAAAAAGAATTGACTGGCATTATTTGCAGCAACAGCAGGTGGACTGGATGCATCAAATGCTCGACTAAAAGGCTAAAAACAAACCCATAATTTCTAGTATATTGTAATCTATAAACATTTCTACCTGTTTTTTAATAGCAGGTGCTATATTAAGTTTTCTTTCTCTTAGCACTATGTTTTCAGCTTCTCTAAGAGGTCTTTTAGCATCATCCTCACTCTCAAAGGTAATGAAACCATATCCTTTCGATACACCAGCCCTGTCCTGAATAATTTTAGCAGCTTTAACAGTACCATAGTTGCTAAAAAGTTGCATTAATTCTCCTTCCGTTGTGTTAGCTGATATTCCTCCCACGAATATTCTGTTAGGCACTAGGGTACCTGATAATAAAATGCCAAAAAATTATATCCTTTTAAATTGCTATAAAAACATACGTACCATACTTTGGAGCATTGCTATTAGGTGGAGGTGAACTATGTGCTGTTCCTTGGGTACTACTACCATTTGCAAGATTAGTAATGGGAGTGCTGGAAGGGGTGTTAACAATAGAGCTGGCTGAACTCTTTTTACCATTATTTTGACTTGATGTCGACATTATTGTAAGCATTAGTTATTTGTTAACTTTCAACATATACCTACAATTTTTTCCACAATTAGAGTATGGCACATTATTTCAGTAGCAAGCCCAGAAAAATTGTACTTTTTTTGAAAAAAACTATCAGTTTTCTGCAAATAAAACATTTTCAAATTAATAAAATGTTAATGAAAAAGAACTTATACTGATAATTGCAAAATATAAAATAATTAAGATTCAAGAAAGAACAATATAATAAAAAATACTACACTGTTTTTAATTTCTACAGAGTATAGTCAGGTTGGCATGTTTAAACATCATTCTTAAAAGTATGAAACTAATATTCTTCTGGCAAAGATATTTGGCATGGTCAAATGGCAGATGGAATGGCAAGCCGTTTGGAAGGAGTGTGACAAGTAACTCTGTAACACCAATAATTCTGTCACACTAATTTCCCTATTACAAAATAGGAGTTGGTGATAGAAGGAAAAAATTAAGGGAACATATGTATTGTTTAGTGCCACATCATAAAAAAAAAAAAATTTTGTCCAAAAGATAAAAAAAAAATGCTTGGGATAGCCTTAGGGGTATGAAAAATAGATCACGACCGATTCTCATACCCACCGAATAAAAACGTAAAATTTCAAAATCGGTGAAGCGATTTCAGAGGAGTGTAGCAACTAACTCTGTGACACTAATATGGATATTAAAAAATAGGGATTAGTAACAGAAGGGTGAAAATTAAGGGCTATTGTATTTCTTAATGCCACATCATAAAAAAATAAAAATAAAAAATTTTTAAACAAAATAAAAAAAATGTTTATTGTGCACCACTCTTAGCCATTACGGACATGAAAAATAGATTACGACCGATCTAGACAAACCTACTGAATATACATAGAAAATTTCACAAAAACCGGTCAAGCCGTTTCGAAGCAGTATGTCAACTACCTAGTTGACCACCTTCCTTACCACTTTCGACATGAAAAATATATTACGACCAATTATCAGACCTACCTAATTTACATGGAAAATTTCATAAAAATCAGTCACGCTATTTCTCTTTGACACTAATGTCTATTAAACAATAGGGGTTGCTGATAGAAGGGTGAAAATTAGGGGATAGTATATATTGTGTAATGCCACATCATAAAAACTTTGTTTAAAAAATAAAAGTAAATGTTTGGGGTAAAGCACTCTTACCCCACAGGGGTATGAAAAATATATTACGATCTATTCCCAGACCTACCGAATATATATATATATATATATATATATATATATATATATATATATATATATATATATATATACATATATACAGATTGAACGAATTTAAAACGGAACATACGAAATCAATGTATTTCGGCTCAACTCCGCTCAAGGTGGTTGGCCAACAAAAGGTTGTCAAATAATTATATTATAAAAATCCAATACTTCAGCGGGCTGCTGGATTCTGAACTCATTCAAGAACAAGTCAAAACTCCACCCAAATAGGTTGCCTAGAATCACTGTGAAAACTAGACTAAACAAGCAGTTATTATGCTGTCAAACCACTTATCGCTTCCTTATAGTCCAAGAGATAGAGCCGAAATTTTGAACTGATCAGTAATATGACATTTCTCTATTGGAATATATTCATTGTAACTGGGTTAAGACTTTGCCTTTCAGGCGGACGGCCCTCGTGGTACAGGGGGTGGCTATACAGGGATGAAGTTGTCATTTTTTTCGGAAAAATTAACGATCGATAATATGGCTGAACATTTGCCCAGAGTAAGATCTTGGTATAACTAGACGAAATCTCAAAGGGCGGACGCGAGAGTGGATACATAAGGGGTGGCGGACAGGGGTGAAGTTGCAATTTGTTGAGGAAAAATTAACGATAAGTAACATGTCCTCCATTTTCATGGCTCATTATTTAGCCCCTAAAAACTCTAAATCCAAAAGGGCGGACAGCTGGGTTGGTACAGAGAGCCATAAAACGGGGTCAAATGTACCACTTGCCTGCGCATTTTAGGTCTCGGTAACAATTTTCAAACTGATTTTATTATGATATTTTTATACCGATTAATTTGAAAATTTGTATGCTCACTTCTGTTACTATTCTGAAAAGCGTCAAGTAGTTTTCCTTAAAATTTTCCGTAAATGAAAATTTTCGTAATTTTTTGAGGTAAAATCTAATTTGTAGAATGCTTTCGATTTTTTGTAAGTTATACCATAATTTTTTTCCAAAAATTTTCAAACGATTTTTCCGATAAGAGAAGCCACGAGAAAAGAGTACCACGAGGGGCGTCCGCCTGTAAGGCAAAGTCTTAACCCAGTTACAATGAATATATTCCAATAGAGAAATGTCATATTACTGATCAGTTCAAAATTTCTGCTCTATCTCTCCGACTATTAGGCAAGCTCCTCTTTCCTTTATGTAAGCAGTTAGATGGATATTTTGAGCGGTGTTGCCAATCTCATTCCTCTAGATGTTTTTCAAATAAGGTGTTAACCATAAAATACACTCGCGATCATAAAATCCGGGTCACCTGGAAAATTTCAAGTTTCTGGAATATTTTTGCCTCTGGTGGAGTAATAACCTTTTTTTTAGGTTAACGTATTTTTTATTTGTCATCAATGTTTGTTTTGAAAGAAAAAAAAAACGGTTTTTTATTGTTTTTATTGAAAAAGCTGAAAACAAACCAAATTGTTGATAAAACAGGCATACGAAAAAAATGGAAAATGCAGAACGTGGTAAAATGTCAGTGAAATTTCAATGACTAATATCGTGTATTGCCTCCACTTGCTCTAATGACCTCTTGCAGATGACGGGGCATACTCTCAATTTTTCTCCGGATTACATGTTGTGGTATGTTATTCTACTCTCTCACTAACAGATCCTTAAGCTCCTGTCCGTTGTTAGGAGGAGATGTTAGGGGTTGAATACGTTTTTTCAAATCGTCCCAAATATGTTCGATGGGATTCAGGTCCGGAGACCTAGCTGGATAGGGTAACCTCGTAATTCCAACCTCGTCCAAGTATTGCATACTGATCGTGGCAACGTGCTTTCGCGCGTTGTTCTGCATAAAAACGACGTTTTCTCCAAGCCTTACCATGGTATGCATAACATGTTCTTCCAGAATCTTCGTAATATCCCTTCGTGCAGTTAAGAACCCATTTTCGATGAAGGGTAATTCTGTGCGGAAGTCGGAAGATACACCTCCCCAAGCCATGACTGAGCCTCCACCAAATGGCATTCTTGGAGCAATGCAAGCTTGTGAAAATCATTCACCGGTTCTCCTCCAAACTCTTACACGTCCATCGGATCCAGTTAGGCAGAAACGGAATTCATCTAAGAATAACTCTTTGCTCCAATCGTTAATTCTCCAATGCGCGTATTGTCGAGCAAAAGCTAGTCGTGCAACTCGATGCGCCAGGCGAAGTGGCGGTCCTGTAGCCATTACCCAAGAAGATAGTCCAAAAGAACAAAGTCTTCTCCTGACTGTTGCAACGCTAACATTGCCATTTCGTACTTCCTGTAGACGATTTCGATGCATAATCGCAGTTGAGGTCCGGTTTCGTAAAGCCTGAAACACAAGAAAACGGTCATCTCGTACCGTGGTCATTCTTCTTCGTCCAGAGCCAGGTCGTCTTGATAGCAAACCCTTCTCCTGAAAGCGTTGAAGCACTCGTTGAACCGTAGAAAGGCTTGCGCCAACAGTTCTTGCGACTTGCCGTTGAGTGTGACCGTCTTTCACAAGAGCAACAGTTTGTGCCGTTTCAACAGCAGTCAAGGGTATTTTTGGCAAAAAATAAACAATAATAAACACTAATAATGGCACTAATAAACACTAATGGTGGCAATAATAAACGTTTGTTCGTTGCGTTTGAACAGAAACTCGAAGCACAAATGAGACATTTAAAACAAGCGGCAGTTACAGGTACCGTTCCTTTTGGGAAGTGTGCGCTTTCCCGCGAAATCGGCACAATTGAAATTCTTTGTTGCAAAGGAAACCGCTAAGACTACAATTCTCAGAAACATGCATTAGTGTTTGTATTTGTGTTATTATTATTTACGATAAAGCTCGTTAAAAATGAAATATCGGTGATTTTCAAGGTGACCCGGATTTTATGATCGCGAGTGTAATTACAGGAAAGAAAGGAAATAACTACAAACCATTAAGTTTATTTTTGTTATTAGTCTGTTGTAGTAGATTGGTAAATACAATGAAAAATATAGGCAAATATCCGATTTATTTAAAGATACGAAGGAGATATAACTCTCAAAAAGATCCGCAAATCGGATTATTACACGGCGATTGGCAACATTAACTTTGGGCGACGCTATGGTGCGTCCTAAAAGGAGACAGATAGTTGAACGATATTTTATAAAATGTCTACCGGGTATAGATTTATTTTTGTCCAAGTTTTATATTGGTCCACTATTTCAAATGCAGTTCAAACAGACATATATTAAATTGTATGTTCCGTTTTAAATTCGTTCAATCTGTATATATATATATATATATATATATATATATATTATATTGTACCGTTTTTAAATAAAACGAGTGGTTCTAATTTATATAAATATAGTTATTTATAAGTTTATCTTATCAACTAAACTCCATTCATAAAAGCGTTACCTATATATATATATATATATATATATATATATATTGTAGAGTTTTTAAATAAAACGAGCGGTTCGAAGTTATATAAATATATTTATTTATAAGTTTACAGTTCGGTAATATCTTAACAACTAAACTCAACTCATAACATCGCTACATATATATATATATATATATATATATATATATATACCAAAGTTACTATGTTCTAGAACATTCCCACCTCTAATTCGCCCACGTGACGGGTTGTTCTCTCTCGCACTCGATATCGCTGGAAAGTTCTAGTCGCTTGCGAGATGCAGCCGTTACACGGGCCACGCTGAATGCATGTTCGTAACACGGCTCCCCTCTTAGATCTGAGCGTCCCGATCAGCAACTCTATATGTAGGCCCAGGATGGCGGAATCTACAGGACTCTCCAGCTCTGCATGAACCGCTCAGAAAGAAATAACAGTCTACTGTTTTTGAAGGACACCATCTCTTCGGATTAATGCAACACACAGTAATTTTTACGCCGGTTTCTCAGAAGATCACTTCAAGGATGCTTCTAATAATCTTCCAATCCAGATTATCTAGTGCATGGCCTATCTTGGGTAAGGCCCAATTCTTGATGTCATAATTGCAGACGATTTTCTTCAAATTAGTTAGAGCACGCCATATATCCTCCTAGGTTGTCCTGTCTGTATACGACTTCCTGGTCACCATATACAGCAAAGATCGATGATTATCTTCTAATCTCAGTACTTTCCCAACTTTAGGCTGCTGATTTTTTAACTCGTTCAAACGACCAAACTTATGCAATACGGATGAGATTCCTTTAGTCGTCTCAAGATCTTGGGCAACACAGTGGGCCAGAGAGACGTTATGCGAAACACTAAAAAGATCCTGCTGAACTTCTGTGGTTACGCCGAATCTAGCACTCTTTCTCTCTGCGTAATTTGACATAAATTCATTAAAGCTTGGTCGCCAGCCATCTTTGATCTCATGTTGAAGGGTTCGGGCTTCCGTTTCATTTGAGCCAGCATAAGGTGCAAGACGATTTATGTGAACTACTTTTGGTTTACCTTTCGGCAACTTCATAATTCGGTATATTACGTCATTTATTCTCTTTTTAATTGCATACGGACCCTCCCATTGTCTTTGCAGTTTAGGAGACAAGCCACGACGACGTTGTGGATTATAAAGCCAAACAAGATCACCTACTTTATAGCTTTTATTCTTACATCGAGAATCATATTGATCTTTCATTCTTGTCACTGGCTAACTGGATGAGTTGTCGGGCAAGTTCATGAATGTTGTTGATTCTTAACTTCAAGCGGTCGACATAATCTTCGCTTGCAATATGTTCTTCGGAAGGTCTGCAGCCAAACTCTAGGTCGCAGGGCAAACGAATTTCACGACCTAACATCAGGCAGGTTGGAGTCTGGCCTGTAGTTTCATTCACGGCCGAGCGATAGGCCATTAGGGATAAATGAATGTGCTGGTCCCAATCTCTTTGATGTTCTGATACAACTTTGGACAGATGTTTACCCATCGTTCGGTTCATCCTCTCGACCATTCCATCTGATTGAGGATGCAGGGGTGTCGTTCTGGTCTTATTGACACCAATCAATTTACAAACGTATCGGAAAGAATTGACTCGAAGTTTCGCCCTTGGTCAGAGTGAATCTCCAAGGGAACACCAAATCGGCTAAATAATTCTTTAACAAGTAACTCTGCAACGGTAGCAGCTTCTTGATTTGGTATAGCGTAGGCCTCAGTCCATTTCGTAAAATAATCCATGGCTACCAGGGTATATTTATTTCCATCATTCGTCTCTGGAAGTAGACCTGCAATGTCGATTGCTACTCTTTCCATACGACTACCAACATTGTACTGTTTCACGGGTGCCCTCTTTTTACCAACTGGATTACTGGTTGCACACAGTTCACATTTCCGGCACAATCTTCTTACATCATCTTTACAGTTCACCCAATAGAACCGTTCTCGAACCTTTTGCAAAGTCTTCGTAATACCAAAGTGTCCACCTGATGCACCGTCATGCAACTGACGCAATACTTCTGACACTTTACTTTTAGGTACAATCAACTGAAGCTTAGATTCTGTACCATCATAGTTCTCAAAGGTTCTATACAGAAGATCATCTTTTAGCACTAGGCAATTCCATTGGTTCCAGTAACACTTGACTTCTGGACTACTGTCTACTAATGTCTTGCCAAGAAGGTCGTTCACTTCGACGCATCCAATTCAATACTCTTTTTATACATGGATCATCTGCTTGAGCGTCTTGTAGCTGTTGTGGCTGCCATTGATAATTAATGACGGTGGTTCGTTTCACGGGGCAAAGTCGTTCTTCTAATTTAAGATAGTGATACGTATGGCAGTCTTGACTGAGCATCAGCATTTGAATTACTTTTTCCAGTCCAGTGTTCGATCTGTTCTAGCTTTCTGACTGTTGTATTATTTTCTTGCAATTTACGGCGAATGTGACCGGGGATCAAGCCATTGATAAAATAAAAGTTTAAAAGTTCTGCGCCGACAAATGACTGAAGGATCGAAAAATATTTGTAAACTTGTAAATAAAAAAGGAGAAACTACAACAAATAAAGAAGATATTTTAAAAATTGCTCAAGATTTTTACTCAGAATTTTATAAGCAAGAAGAACTTCCAGATCCTGATCAAAATCAAATACCAAAAGTTCAAAATGTAGGCTCAGAAGACATCCGCGATATCACAACAGAGGAATTAAAATCAGCTCTCTCGGAGATGAAAAACAATAAATCACCTGGAGAAGATGGGATAGTCATTGAACAAATCAAAGAAGGAGGAGAAACGTTAGTAAATATGTTGAAAAAGATGTTCAATACTTGTTTGACTGACGAGAGGCGTAACCCCCTCCCAGTGGCATAATGCAATAATAACCATAATGCACAAAAAAGGTGACATTTCAGACCTAAAGAACTACAGACCTATTAGTTTGCTCTCCCATACATACAAACTGTTCATGAAGATAATAACAAAACGGCTTGTGAACAAACTGGATAGTTAGCAACCTTGTGAACAGGCTGGGTTCCGCTCCAGATACGGAACAAATGATCATCTACAAGTTATAAAAACGCTAATAGAAAAGTGTACAGAGTATAACAAGCCTATCTTTCTTATATTCGTAGATTATGAAAAGGCGTTTGATACTATAGATCATCATAAAATGCTTCGAGCATTGTCTGACTGCCGCATTGACTACCGATATATCGCATTGATTAAAAGTATTTACGAAACTGGTACAGCTTGTGTCCGCCTTCATGAAGATACCAAGAAATTTCGAATAGAACGTGGAATTAGACAGGGTGATACTATCTCCCCTAAATTGTTTACAGCTGTTCTTGAATATATGTTCAAGCAAATGAAACGAGAGGATAACATGGGAATTAATATAAATGGGGAAGATCTAAACCACCTAAGATTTGCCGATGACATCGTTTTAATATCTGATAGAGTTGATAAAGCTACAAAAATGCTGCACACGCTCTATAAAGTGTCAAAAACAATTGGTCTGAAAATTAACACCTCAAAGACAAAATTTATGACCAACCTTGTAGTCAGCGGTAAAATTCTGATTGAGAGCCATAGCATCGATCAAGTAATAGCTTACAAGTATCTAGGGCATGAGATTCGCTTAGGCCGAGAAAATCAGACAACTGAAATACAAAGAAGGATAGGTCTCACATGGGCTGCCTTTGGTAGATTGAATAACATTTTCAAGTCTGTTATCCTAGTTTGTTTAAAAAGAAAAGTTTTTAACCAGTGCGTTTTAAAAGTTCTTACATATGGTGCAGAAACACTGACTCTGACAAAAAGAACAATAGAAAAAATAAGAGTTACACAACGCGCTTTGGAAAGATCAATATTAGGTATTACCATCAGAGATAAAGTACCAAACCTAGAAATAAGAAGAACAGGAGTCACAGATGCAGTGGAAAAAATAGCCATGGCTAAATGGGCTTGGGCCGGACATGTTGCCAGATTAACGGATGATAGATGGACCAGAAATATTCTGGAATGGCGACCAAGGCAAGAGGCATATCGAAGCAGAGGACGACCACCGACTAGATGGACGGATGATATCAAACGCATCACCACGAACTGGATGCAAGAAGCACAAGATAGGAATAGGTAGAAAATTTTACGGGAGGCCTACGTTCAGCAGTGGACAAATATAGGCTAATTGATGATGATGATTGACGTTTCAATTTCCACTTCGGAAATCGTTCTCAAAATACAAACAGTAAATTAAACAAATTTTGTTTTTTTGTTACTTAGTGAAAAATTCTTCTAATTTAATTTTATCTGACTCATCCGTATTGACAATTCAGACATACATTATACATTTTAAAGTAGACGACTTTAAAATAATATTGCCTATATTGTTGAGTTGCGTTCCTGGGACGACTTTACTTAAGATAGTTCATTCGATTACATGAAATCAACTTATGAACCCTATGTTCATTATCCCATATTATATTATTATTATCCAGATTTAGCCATACGGCTCACACTCCCTCTAAGGGGAAAATTCACTCATCCCAGATACCTCCGGTATCAAAAGGATTCAGCTCTGGTGGGACTCTTTCCGTGTAATCGAGCACTAGGTGACTTGGTTTGCTGGAGTATCTCCCAAAAATTTTCGCACACATCTGGACGTCGCGAGGAGTACAGCTTTCTGCATGGCCTTATAAAGATGTTCATTTAGACCCAGCTGTTTTATGTTCGCTAGGAGGTTTTTGGGAATAACGCCAGTAGTAGATAAAATAATAGGTACTGTCTGGGTACTTCTCCATTGTCTCCTGATTTGTATTTCTAGATCTCTGTACTTGGCGATCTTTTCGTTGTATTTAACACGTAAATTATTGGTGTTGAGTATCGCCACATCAATAAGTGTTGTTTGCCTAGTAAGTTTATTAACTAGTATGAGATCCTGTCTATTATGCGCCACTGGTTGTTCTGCCCGGAGGTTTTGGCCAAACCTCCGGGCTGAAACCTTTCTTCTGACTATATTTAGTATACGGCACTTGTCTAGTCCAAAATTCATACTGATATCATTTGAGAAAGTTTCTACAGTTTTTAGCATCTGATCTAGGTGGTTTCGAGTGGAAGCTATTAATTTCAAATCATGCATGTACAACAGATGATTAAGCTTCGCCACAACAGTATTATTATTTTTGATGCTAAATCCTGAGTCAGTGGAGTTCAGTAGCTGAGATAGTGGGTTCATCGCTAAACAGAACCAAAGTGGACTCAACGAGTCCCCCTGGAAAAGACCCCGGTTTATTGGGATATCTTCAGTTTCGATATTGGTTTCACCAGGTATTTGAAGGTGAATTTTAGTCTTCCACTCTGTACAGTAACAGTAACTGTACAAAATATTCAAACAATAGAGAGTTTTATTAATTTTATTCAAAGAATACAAAGAGGTAATATGACAAGTAATAATAACAACAATAGAAAAGGCAATAATAACTTTCAATATAATAAGAATGATAATCAACAATATAGACAATCATATAACAATAATACTAGGTATGGTGATAGTTTACAAAATTTTAATAATAATAACAATAATCAATAATAATAACAATAATGCCTACGAGGTGGAGTGCGTAAAATTGGAAGCAAGGAATAATGAGTACATAATGAAGAATAATTTTATTTGCAAAGAAGATGTGATAAAAGTTAATTGCCCTGAAGAATATAAATCAATAGTCGTTTCCATATTGCAGCAACACAAGGGACTTGTCAATAAAGAAAATAGAATTGCACAAAATTATATCCATAGTATAAAAGTTAAAGAAGAAAAAGATTTTAAAACAAAATCATACCCAATACCATATAAATACAGAGAAGAAATAAACAGAACGATTAATAATATGTTAGAAGATGGAATCGTTGAGAAGGCAGATACACGTTTCATAAACCCTATAGTAGTAGTACGTAAAAGATCAGGTGAAATCAGGTTATGTTTGGATGCAAGGAATATTAACAAGATCACTGAAAAGCAATTTGAAGCACCAATGAGTATAGATGGAATACTAGGAAGAATTACAGGAATGTCATTTTTCACTAAAATCGATTTACAGCATAGTTTCTGGTTAATACCTCTAGAAAGAAAAAGTAGACAGTATACAGGATTTCAGATAGATGGAGTAGTATATCAATTCAAAGTAGTACCATTTGGACTTCAATCATCTTGCAGTGCTCTATGTAGATGTCTTCATGATAATTTAGACAAATATGAACATTTTGTAATTCACTACATTGATGATATATTAATTTTTTTTAAAACTGCTGAAGATCATGAGAAACACCTAAAAAGTATAATCAGCAGATTAGACAAAGTTGGACTAAAAATAAAGCAAGAAAAATGTATATTTTTTCAAAAAGAAGTAATATATTTAGGTTATAAACTTAACACTAATAATAACAACACCAACAGCTTATTGATAGATCCATTTCATAGATAGATGGTAGATTTCATTATTGTGAATCAATTTGACATCATACTTGTTGTCTTGTACATATGGAAATTATTTTGTACCCTAAAAATCATAATTTGGGGTTAGATACAAAATGGATTCTATAATTGTCTTTCTAAAAATAATATGATAAAGTGTAAAACTTACCAATTCATATGGATGAAAGCTTTTGAATGGAAATAATTTCTAGATTTTGTCTATACAAACTTCCATTTGACATGACAGTTTGACGTAGACATGGAAACATAGGCGTACTTAATAGAACACATTTTAAATAAAAAAAAAATTGAATTATTATATTTACTAAGGTATGTGGATAAGAAAATTAATATTTAAAAGAAATAAGTAAATTATTTATTTTAAATTTAATTTTGGGGTATTGAGATGATTGGTGTTTAAAGAAAATAATTTATAAATTATATACTAGATAATATTAGATATAAAAAGTATTTGGTTATTTTAAGAAGTTATATACTAGAGAATTTAATAAAAATTATTTATGTGAGGGCATTTTTAAGAAATTAGCATGTAATAAGTGTAAGAAGTTTTGTTTTAGTAATTATGATGTTGTAGATATATTTAAGTGAGCCATGTGCGTAGGCAACCAGATATACATACTCTGAAGTGACGTTTAAGTAATGATTACGAATATAAAGTGGGGTTATAATAATGTGTTGTTTAAAATGTGTAGTTTATTAAATTAGAGTGTTAAGTTACTGATTTAAATGTATATTCTGATCTGAAAAGCCTAAATGTCGACAAAATTCTCGATAAAAAAGTAAGGAATTCTCTAGATCACCAAAGATGGCCTTGTTGCGAAATGGATTGTTCCAGAAAATTCAAACATTCATATATAGAACAAAATCGAATATGATTTATTGCCAGATGGTTCTGGAACATTGAAAAGGTATAAATACTCGGTGATTTGGATTCAAGATGTCCAGTTTAGTATGAAAGTTAATTAGAGTTAGCATGAAATAGAAGTCAGATCAATTATAGTCAGACAGAAGGTCCAATTGTTCAATATAGTGAGTTAAATGAAGATTAAGAAACAGTATAAAGAAAATATTATTGAAGATTAAAAATTATGTAATGTATAAATGGTGATTGGATAATGCAAGAAGTATTAATTGAAAATTAAAATTATATAATATATTTGGTGATTGGATATTGGTATACTGAAAAGAAGAATAAATATAAATGCTGTTTGCTGGTTTGCTTGGTGGTTTATTAATGATTAAGAAGAAATATATTTTAAATTGGTGGAAGCTGATAATTGGAAAAAGTAATTTCACAAAAACAAGGATAACCGAAGCACGAAGACATTGAGTGGTGATTAGAATCTATACAGTGGAAAACAGTTCATTTAGGCATTCAGTGACAGAAAGGTACAAAATTTTGTTAATATAATTTAGTTAGTGTCATAACAATTTCAATTTTGAAGATAGTTTGTTTAAATTTTACATTGTCTATAGAATTTAATTAGTTTCATAAGAATTTCAATTTAAAGATAGTTTATTTTAAATTTACATTGGCTAGGTTAGATACATATGTGTGTTTCATAATAGATATAATAAAGATAATTTAAAAAAGTACTTACAAACTAATTCTTTGAGAATCGCGATAAAAACCCTATATTATTAAAAAACACTCATTGCTCATCATTCACAAACAATACATCATAACAAAATATATATATATATATATATATATATATATATATATATATATATATATATATATATTGTTGTACTTTTGAATGTCCATAAGCAATAAAAAACCGATATACAAATTTTATTACTTAAATAAAAATTAAAATTATTGATATTTCATAAAGACACGGGCATATAAATTTTCAAACATCCTGTATAAGACAAAATATGTATTTTAAGTTGTTCGAAGAATTGTTCATTAGGCCTCAGAGACAAGACTTTCAAATATTATCGATAAGAAATTTAAATAAGTCGTGAGTGGGGCCTTGTAACTGGCTCCCTATATTCGAGGGTTGGAAATCTTTTGATTCCAAGCCTTACTTCAAAGGACTTGTGAATGGATGTATCTCCATAGGTTTGGTTCTTCAGTGACCGTTGAAGGATAAGGATTGTTAATGGGAGCAAATATAACTCCAGAGAAATAAAATCACTTTTAGTTTATCGACTTATAATTAACTATTTTTAGATTAAAGAGGTTCAAAACGACGTAGCTGACTATACAATATCAAATAATTCTTTCTTTATCACACGTAAAAGAGAAAAACCGTATTTATGAGAAAAAATGCCCGATTTCGGCGTAGAGAAATATTTTATACGTGAATTGAGAGTGAATTTAAAATCCGATGCCTCAAGGGCGATCTGTGAGAACTAACTGATAAAATAATACTTGGTGCGTAAAAGTGTAGATTACCCCTCTTGTATTTAGGTGTGAAAACTATTTAAGAGGCTGTGGTGCCAATAAGTCGGCTGTGACTATTTTACTTATTCTACACTAAGAAAAGTGTAAAGAACTATATTTTTATTTTATATTTTAAAATGATATGTTCATTTCTGGAACATAGACTGCCCGCGTTGAAGTATTTACTTCAAAACGAAAGAAAGAGTGATTTGAGAAAGTAAGCAAACTTAACTTAAATGTAATTTAAGAAATAACTATTCCTAAACTAGAGTAATACATATAAATGTGACAAAATTTAAAATTTTAATTTTCTACTTTGTCCACAGGAAGAGGACAGAGTTTTGTAATGGGTCTGTTAAAATATCCATCTCTAGTCTTTATTTTAACACTACGGACCTTATCGTCCTTACCAGTAAACAATTCAACAATTCTTGCCAATGGCCAGTGTAGGGGTGGAACTTTATCTTCCTTTAATAGAACTAAGTCGTTGACTTCAAGATTCTTCTGTGGTGTTAACCACTTGGGGCGATTCTGAAGTTGATTAAGGTAATCAATTTTCCAGCGTTTGGCAAATGATTGCTGAATCTTCATGTAGTTTTGCCAAATTGTTAATTTATTGTCAGGTATTTCCGTCACTATCTCTTCAGGAAATGACGTAATTGGTTTTCCTATTAGGAAATGTCCTGGAGACAATGTGTTAAAGTCATTTGGATCATTTGACATAGCACAAAGAGGGCGTGAGTTTAGTACTGCTTCTATCTGTGCGAGAACTGTGCTAAAGGCTTCAAAAGTTAAAGTGGTATTGCCTAAAAGCCTTAAAATGTGATATTTGGCACTTTTTATGGCTGCCTCCCAAATTCCACCATGATGCGGAGAATGGGCTACAATAAATTTCCATTGGATTTCAGAAGAGGAGAGAATATGGACTCAGAGGTTTCCTTTTGTTTAAGAAATAGTGCAACTTCCCTCAACTGATTTCTAGCTCCTAGAAAATTAGTGGCGTTATCTGAGTAGATAATTTGTGGACAGCCTCTCCTACTGATGAATCTTTTTAAAGCAAGTAAGAAACTTTCGGTGGAGAGACCTGTGACTAATTCGATGTGCACTGCACGAGTAACCATACATACGAACAACGCTATGTAGGATTTTATTTTTGGAGCCTTTCTTAAATTGGAGCTTTTTATAAGAAATGGACCACCAAAGTCTAGACCAACATTGGTAAATGGAGGGGAGAAACATGAACGTTCCCGTGGTAAATCAGCCATTAACTGTGTGGCTGTCTTTGCTTTAAATTTAAAACAATCGTGATATT
Organism: Diabrotica undecimpunctata; assembly: GCF_040954645.1. NCBI lineage: Eukaryota > Metazoa > Arthropoda > Insecta > Coleoptera > Chrysomelidae > Diabrotica > Diabrotica undecimpunctata. The sequence goes on from NC_092807.1 coordinate 75,684,776, forward strand.
TATTAATTATTCTTTTAGTTTCTTTGAGACCATTTAGACACCAATATCTTAAACGAAAATTGGAAAGAGTATTTTGAGGGCCTGCATGACATAATCTTATATGTTCTCTATGCAGCATTAATTTTACTATGTGATTATGAGAGGGTAGAAGTAATGGGTACTTCTGTTCATATGGGACGTCTGAGTACCTTAGACGACCACCTACACGAATCATTTGCTGATTATCTATGAATGGGTTGAGTTTTAAAATTGTTCTATTTGAAATTATCTCCTTATTTTCAAGACAAGAAAATTCTCGAAAAAAGTGTGCCCTTTGCAAAAGTTTTATTATTAAATTTTCAGCATTTTTTAATTCTGAAACAGAGAAGGGTCCAACATATTTTTCATTTGGAAACTTGAAATTGTGAATGTACCTGAGAATAAGTGTGATACTGCGTTGTAGTTTTGAGAAGTTTGAAAATTTGAGGGATAAATTTTCAATGAAACTTATTGGGCTTTCTTGTGCTAGATGAACTATTTTCTTTTCCTCGGGTATTTTACTTACATTTGGTTTTGAATCATAAGAAGTTAAATCTAATTCATAATTAAGTAGAAATGAGGGACCTTAAAACCAAAATTTTGAGTTTAGAAGTTCAGGAGCAGACATGCCTCTTGACGCAATATCTGCGGGGTTTTGTTTTGACTTTATATATCGCCACTTAAATTGTGGGTTTCCTTGTATTTCAGAAACTCTATTTGCAACAAACTGTGACCATCTCGAGCTATGTGAGCCTAACCAAGCAAGTACGATTTCTGAGTCCGTCCAGCAGTTTATTGAGTCTATTTGAGTTAATTTATTATTTAGAATTTCAACTATTCTTTTAGTGAGTTTGCTGCATAAAACAGCACCCATAAGTTCTAACTTAGGTAAAGTTAATGTTTTTATTGGAGCTACCCTACTTTTAGAGGTGATGAGTGTGGAAGAGACATTTCTTGAGCTATATTAAAGTAGCTTCTTGAGCTTAAGTAAAATGCGTGTATTTGTATACTACATATATAATTTTCAATAAAAAAAGGTCTGTGAATTTTTAAATGTTTTAGTGCTGAGATATGTTTGAGAAAATTTAACCATTCATTTAAGAGTGTAGAGTCTAAACTTTCATTCCACTGAATTTTTGAAAGCCAAATTTTTTGCATTATTATTTTTGCAGTTACTATTACAGTATTAATTAATCCCTTGGGGTCGAAAAAACTTGCGATTATCGAGAGCACTTGTCTCTTAGTGTAGGAATCTTTTATTTCGATTTCTGGCACTGAAATAGAGAAACTATCTAATTTAGAGTCCCAACAAAGACCTAATATTTTATTGGAATGATTTTCTGAAGATATAACATACGTAGAGTCAGTTGAAAATTGTGAAATATTTTCTAAAAATTGTGGTGAATTTGAACACCATTTGTGAAGAGATATGCCTGCCTTTTGTAGCAGTGCAGTGATTTGCTCATGCGCAAGTGTGAGTGTTTCAATACTATTTGTACCATATAATATGTCATCAATATAGCAAAAATTAATGAGCATATCATGAGCGAGAGGATATTCTTCCTTATGCATGTTTGCGAGTTCAATTAAACATCGTGTGCTAAGGAAGGTAGCTGGTTTCGTTCCATAGGTAACCGTTTCCAATTGTATACATTTTAACGGCTCCGAGGGAGAGTTGCGCCACAAAATATTTAATAAGAAAGTTTGGTTGGGGTTTATTCTGATTTGTCTCAACATCTTTTTTATATCAGATGTGAATACATACTTGAAGAGTCTAAAGTTGACTAAAGTGTCAAATAGTTCTGGTTGTGTGGTATAACCCTTTAACATAATATCATTAAGGCTAAAACCAGAAGTGGTTTTCATGGATGCGTCAAAAACTACGCGCAAACGAGTTGTGAGAGAAGTGTCTTTTTCTACACTGTGGTGAGGCAAGAAATATTTGTTTTCTGAGTGTACATTCTGCAGAGACAACGGAACATATTTTGCATGTCCTAATTCAACATACTCATCTATAAAAGATTTATATTGTTTGTAAAGAGAATCATGTTTTGAGAATTTGTTCTCCAAATTTAGAAATCGCCTTCGCGCCATTTGGAAAGAGTTGCCCAATTTATTATTTTCATTAGGCGTGCATAGGGGTAAATCTACTTGGAACTGTCCATTCGGTAGGATTTGTGTTGTGGCTTTAAATATTTTCTCAGCCTTTTCATCATCAGGACTTAAACGCTTTATTTCGGGAACTTCTTCAATGTCCCAAAACCTTTGGAGAAGATTATTTATATTTTCTTCTTCAGTGTGAGATTGAACAAATAAAGAAATATGATTCGAGTGTGAATAGTTACAGTTTGAGCGGGAGTGCATCTTTTTCTTAGATGAAACTTGTGGAGATAAGTTACCGAACATGACATATCCTAAATGAGTGTTTTGAAGCACTGGAAGACCTGCTCCAATATGAATTAAACCATCCTTTAATAGATCACAGTAAATTTCTGCACCTAATAAGAGATCGATTCTCCCTGGGGAGGAGTAAGAGGGATCACTGAGCTTTATGCCAGCTGGTATTTTTATTTTGCTACGATCTAGAGGTACCTGAGGTATTTTACACGTAATATTATCCAAAACTGCACATGATACTTCAAATTTCATATCATTGTTTTTATATGGGAAAAATTCAATGTTTACCATTTCATTTGAGATGGAACAATTTTGAGAGATTGTGGAAATTTGTAATCTTTTATTAGTGGTAGAGTAATTTAGTTTATTTACTAAATCTTTTGTTGCAAAGCTCGATTGAGATCCATTATCGAGAAGACATCTTGCGTGTACAGGTTGTCCACTTTAGAGTAAATTGTTACCAGCGCTGTGGCTAGCAAAACTTCGTTTTTTGGATTGAAAGTGGAGAGAGAAGAGATGCAAGATGAATTTTGACTTTGCGTGTCTGTGAGTAGACAATTTTCATTTGTCTGAGTGCTTAAGTGAGTAGAAGTGTTTGGTGATTCATTATATGAATGTGGAGAATTAATTGTTTCAGTAACTTGGGAATTATTACTCCCTTTGAGGAGCATGAAAATGACTTTGAGAGATATGTGGTGCACTATGGCGAGTTTGTGAATCACCTTGTATACTTGCGGACGATTGAGAGGTTTGTGGTGCATTAAAGCGTGATTGTTGCCTATTGGCGTGACTTTGATTACCATCATGTGAATTTGAAGCACTTTGAATGCTTCGAGTGGGAGAGAATAAATTATTTTCATGAGTGTGAGAAAAATTATTTTCTTCATGCAGAAGTGTATTGTGCTTTTTATTGCAAATTTTACATGTGTATTTAGAGATGCATTTATCAGTAAAATGCTTAGTGCCAAAACAGTTTCTGCAAAGCTGTGCTTGCTTTACAAAATTAAACCTTTCTCGAGAATTTGTGTCTTTAAATAAGTTACACTGATATATTTTATTGTTGCAGTTTCGCAACTGTGTATTAACATTTATTAAATATTAAGACTTTTTGTGGTAGTTTTGATTCTCCCCGTATATCAAAATTCCATGTACAAGGGTGCATTTGTGTTAAAAACTACATATTACGAGACGGGCCATCTGCAAAATGACACATATTTGAGATAAGAATAGGAAGAGTCGAGTTTTATCTCTCAAACGACACATGTGTATGGGCGTTTGGGTAAAAGGTACCTAAGACACTTGCCAGCGGTCCTTTGACCGAGGAAGTCGGGTTTGATGCAGAAAAGTTGAAATTAGAAATTTTGTGGTTCCTGGTGTACGTCGATGAAGACGTCGTTGGACAGCGGTTGGTGCTGTGATTTATGGGGTAAGCTACAATACACCATAATTTTGTTGCTGCATATATCAAGTACGTTTACTTGGTATATAGATGTCATATTTGCTTCGAACTTTTATCTGTTGTGCCGCGATCGCGATTGAACTTGATTGAGAACATTTCATTACCTTTATGTAGATTTGTATATTTTTCATATTATAATAATTTCACTATTCTTTTTGTATATATATCACAGTGTTGTGTATTTTATTACCTAATATTAACTCATAATGTGTATTATGAGTATACTTTTGCATTGAGTTTAATAATTTGTTTTTATATGACATATATATTCATATTTTTTATTTTTTGTATATTATTTCTGTCTATAACGTGGTATATATACAATCGACAGTTTTGTTTTGTTTATGGTCTCTTTTTGTGTGTAAGTTTGTACTACATATATTCTTCTTCTTTTAAGTTTATATTCTTCTTTATTTATAATTGTAGGTATATTGGGTTATGTATATTTATGATTGCTTTTACTTCGTGTTAAAATAGAGTTTTATACAGTCCACTTGTTTTCATTTCTTTTATTTTAATATACATACCCAATCCGAAAGGGGGCAACCAGCGTGTTCTAGATTGAACAAAATATCTTCTCTCCCCCTTCAGGATGACCCCAATTGTTATATTGAGGTCATCGTATGTGCAGAACGCAACATAATGGTCCTTCGAGCCGGATTTTCTTCTTCTTTTTCTGTTTTTTTGTTTGTTTAGGGTTCTCTGATAGTAGATACCTTTTTTCCATGTTCTTTTTCATGTGTAGTTGCGGTTTCCTTATGGTAGGAGCCTTGTCGGTTATGATAACTAGTTAATATGTCGTTGTTTACGGTTTCCTTATGGTAGGGACCTTATCAATTATGATAACCATTTTATTTGACTTGCTTACGGGTTCCTTATGGTAGGAGCCTAGTTGGTTGTGATAACTATTTGTTGGGGTATTTCTTTTATCTAAAAAGTTACCCAGTCGTCTGCCGAAAGACGATACCTAGTCTGCTGAAAGACTATTTCTTTGTCGAGGTTCTCTTATGCTAGAGACCTTATTGCGGTTATCACAACCATAGTATAGTCGGGTTTTCTTTTATCTGAAAAGTTGCCCAGTCTGCCGAAAGACATTTTAATTTTTACGTTGTATAAGGTTTATTTACTGTATACCTTTTTGCGGTTATCATAACTATATAGTCAGGTATTTCTTTTATGTAAAAAGATACCTACTCGTCTGCCGAAAGACGATCCCTAGTCTGCCGAAAGACTATTTCTTCTTTACACTCTTTGTTCAAGGTGCTCTTCTGACAGAGACCTTCTTTTTGCGGTTGTTATAACCATTTATGGTATATTTCTTTTCTACTAAAAGATACCTAGTCTGCCGAAAGACTATATCTTTTTTACATTGCTTTCTCGAGGTTCTCTTCTGACAGAGGCCTTTTTTGCGGTTGTTATACCCATTTACATTAGGGTATATCTTTTATACTAAAAGATATCCAGTTGTCTGCAGAAAGACGATTTTGTACTTTACATTAATTGTCAAGGTGCTCTTTTTACAGAGACCTTTTTAAGGTTTTTATAACCATCTTACATTGAGACTTCTCTTATACTGAAAGATAACTAGTCTGCCGAAAGACTGTTTCTTTTTAATATCCTTTATTCAAGGTGCTCTTATGACAGAGACCTTTTCCGGTGTTTTTATACCCATTTTTTGCTGATTTTTTCGTACTTATTACAGTGAAGTATTTCGTTTGTCTAAGCATATACTCAGTCTGCCGAAAGACTATTTCTTTTTTATATACATTATTCAAGGTGCTCTTATGACAGAGACCTTTTTCAGGTTTTTATACCCATTTCTTGCTGATTTTTTGATAGTGCTTTTAGTGGAGTATTTCTTTTGTCTAAGCATATACTCAGTCTGCCGAAAGACATTCTTACTTTTACTTGTTTAGGGTTTTCTTATGCTAGAGACCTTATTACGGTTAGTATAACCATTTACATTGGGGTATTTATTTTATAAAAAAAGATACCCAGTCTGTAGAGACATTTCTTCTTTTGTATTTGTTAGTGTTTGTGAGGGTGGAAAAAGTATTTTCAGTTATTACAACCATTTTTTTGTTTAATTTTTCCTGATTGTAGGGACATTAGTAACAGATTGTAATCGTTTTATGTTGGGATATATCTTTTCCTTGATAAGATACCTGGTCTGTGGAGACTGTTCTTTTTTTTTATTTTGTTTGTAGTTGTCTTATTATAGAGACCTGCTTTCGACTATTATAAGTATCTCTTTGGTTTGTTTCTGTAAAAAATCCAGGGATTTACAATTACTCTTACTCATTCACAATCTTTTTCTTTTTGTCTTGTCAGTTTTAAATATTAGCTGCTCCATTTTTGTCTAAATAATGGAAACCCTCAAATTCAAGAGACGGTCTGCAAAGAATGCAATTATTCGTCACTGTAATTGGATTGCAGAAAATGTTTCATTGGTCGATATTGATTATCTTTTGAAAGTTCGTCGTGAGTATTTACAGGTTGAGTATGATAAATATGAATGCGCACAGGATGCAATCGAGAACTTATTGGTAGATTCCGCTGAAGATAGCGAGGATCGAAACATTGTAGACGATTTGTTTTGTAAGGCAATGGGACTTATAATATGGGAGCCCGTCCTCTCATCCTTTACGTATTATAAAGTAGGTAGTGCATCCCATTGTTCTTCTAGGTTACATGTGGGGGAAAGACCTCCCACACTTATTTCAGATTTATGCCATCTACTCAATGTAGTTAAATCTTCTCAAAATCATATGTCAAAAGACTCATCTTTTTCAAAACTTCAACCTTCTTTCGAGACATCCACGTCTCAAATACCTCGTGTGATGGCGCCTAGTTCGTCAGGTCAGCTATCCTCGACTTTAGCTCATGTAGATACTGTCCCTAAGGCGTTACCTACTGGCCTTAGCAGTATTGCATATTCCCTTCCACCTGTTGCAGTGGTAAATGATAGTGAGTCCTACAAGACTCGTGACGCTCATACAAGCGCGAGTTCTTCTACGGGGCTATCCTTTAATGATGTTCATCTCTCTGGGCCTCAGGTCCATTCTAATATTCCATCCTTGCCCAAGGATTTTTCTTTGCATGACTTACATGATGGGGTGTCTGACGATGACGCTGCCGATACCGCTTCGCGGGGAGCTAACCCCGATACACTTGCTCGATCGAAATCTTGGCATTGTGAGCCAAAATTCTTGTCGTCTCGTGACAGAGACGAATTTAAAGAATCTATTAACTTAGATATTGCGACCATAATTGGGTCAAAAGTTCCTAGAGTGGCATTACACCCATCTCTAGATTTAGCATTCGGGGTACATATGTTTAAAATGTACTCCTATCTTTCTCGTTTACGCCGAGTAAAGGCATTTGTATTTTGTTTCATCAGAAACGTTCGTAAAAAGCAAGCGGAATTGCTTATTGTTCAAGACTTCAAAAGTCTTTCGTTTCCTCGTATATTGGAATCGTTGCCATCCGGTATTGCCAATCCGGATAATCAGTTGGATATTCCGAATTTATTTCCAGAGGAAATTATTCACCGTACGACAGTAGTTAGCGGTACGTTGAGGAATGATACCATTCCTTATGCTAAGAAGCATCATTTTCTCTTTTTTTCGAACAATCTAGTTGTTTTAAAGATATTTAAAACACACATACAGTTGGGCCATGTAGGACCCCAAGGTATGTCCAATTGTAGACATCATTTTGGACTTAGTTGTTGCACATTTTATAATGTTGAGAGTCCCATCCATCATTGTGTTACCTGTTCGAGATTTCTTTTTATTGCCATAGATTATGGGATATACTTTTTGCTTAAAGCTTGCGTATCTTTATTTGTTTATGTATTTGCGCCACGTTATAATAAAATAACGGTTTCAACGTTTGGAGAGTTAAGACATTTTCTTTTGACATTGTACGAATTCTTTAAAGTACAAAGAATTCTTAGAAGTCGCACCACTTTTGTTTTTCGTTCGTTTCAAAATTGCCTTATTATGTATAGAAAGCCTTATTGAATAGTATAAATGTTTGTATTTTATCTATTCTCTTTATTTCTTTATCGCAATTTTGATTTATTCTAATTGACTAAGTCTACTACTCTACTCTACTCAACCTGAGATATAATTTGCTAATTGCTTTTCAAGTTATCATAATTATCTTTTATGGATAAAGCTTATGGAAGAATATAGTTTCTTCGTTTTTCAATTTACATTTTCGTCGTAATTATATATGCCCAGGTAGATTGCTAATATCTAGGGACAGTGTTATAATTCATACGATATTTCTTTTACCTTTGCTGCTTATTCGTTTCGAATATTTTAGTGGCCATTCGGGCTACAAATATTCTGTTTGTTTGTCCTTAACTTGGATGTAGTTGCGGAGAACCATATTCTTAGGTTTGTTAATCAGGATATTCGTCTTCTCCCAATTCTTCGCTTTTCGAGAACTATTAGAAGGTTATTTGTATTGAGTGCCGTCTCTCATCATGTGTCCGAGACTTTCTGATTATTGCCTTCTAATCATATACATCACTTTTCTTTCTTTCCTCGTTCTTTTTCATACGGTCCCGTTGGTTAACTGGTCCGTCCATGATATCCTAAGGATTCGCTTGTATAGCTACATCTCGATGGCTTCAAGTTCATGTATTGTATGCTAGGATAATAGAGGAATGCACTTCCTATTAGAGAGGAAATTGTTTTATGTATAGTACTGATAATTGTATAATTGTAGTGATGTATATTTAGTATGTAGTTATGTATTTCTATTCTATTATCGTTTGTTGTATAAGTTTATTGTTGTATGTATAAGTTATTGTTCTTTGTGCTCTTTTGTAAATGTATAGCTTTGTAGCATTGTAAGTGTGGCGTTCGTTTCGTAACCGAAGAAGTGTTTACAGTTTCGGAATTTGTACAGTGCGTCGCGAGTACAAAGTACAGTTATGTTTTATTGGCACGTATGCCAACGCGGGGAGAATGTTGCAGTTTCGCAACTGTGTATTAACATTTATTAAATATTAAGACTTTTTGTGGTAGTTTTGATTCTCCCCGTATATCAAAATTCCATGTACAAGGGTGCATTTGTGTTAAAAACTACATATTACGAGACGGGCCATCTGCAAAATGACACATATTTGAGATAAGAATAGGAAGAGTCGAGTTTTATCTCTCAAACGACACATGTGTATGGGCGTTTGGGTAAAAGGTACCTAAGACACTTGCCAGCGGTCCTTTGACCGAGGAAGTCGGGTTTGATGCAGAAAAGTTGAAATTAGAAATTTTGTGGTTCCTGGTGTACGTCGATGAAGACGTCGTTGGACAGCGGTTGGTGCTGTGATTTATGGGGTAAGCTACAATACACCATAATTTTGTTGCTGCATATATCAAGTACGTTTACTTGGTATATAGATGTCATATTTGCTTCGAACTTTTATCTGTTGTGCCGCGATCGCGATTGAACTTGATTGAGAACATTTCATTACCTTTATGTAGATTTGTATATTTTTCATATTATAATAATTTCACTATTCTTTTTGTATATATATCACAGTGTTGTGTATTTTATTACCTAATATTAACTCATAATGTGTATTATGAGTATACTTTTGCATTGAGTTTAATAATTTGTTTTTATATGACATATATATTCATATTTTTTATTTTTTGTATATTATTTCTGTCTATAACGTGGTATATATACAATCGACAGTTTTGTTTTGTTTATGGTCTCTTTTTGTGTGTAAGTTTGTACTACATATATTCTTCTTCTTTTAAGTTTATATTCTTCTTTATTTATAATTGTAGGTATATTGGGTTATGTATATTTATGATTGCTTTTACTTCGTGTTAAAATAGAGTTTTATACAGTCCACTTGTTTTCATTTCTTTTATTTTAATATACATACCCAATCCGAAAGGGGGCAACCAGCGTGTTCTAGATTGAACAAAATATCTTCTCTCCCCCTTCAGGATGACCCCAATTGTTATATTGAGGTCATCGTATGTGCAGAACGCAACATTTATGACCAGTTTGTTTACAAAATATGCAATTTTCATAGCTAGATTTATTATTATTTATAGTGGAAATATGAGCAGTTTTTTGAGTGACTTTATTATTATTAAACTTTGACTGAGTTTCAGTGTAATTAAGTTTCTCTAAAACATTACATCTTTTTTCTAGAAATTCAAAAAATTGTTTGAGTGTTGGAACATTCTTAGAACCTACTTCATATTCAAAAGCCTTGTGAGAAGCAAAATCTATTTTTTCTAAAAATATTTCTATTAAAAGGAGGTCCCAATGTTCAATTGGAACTTCGAGATTACTAAGAGCTTGAAGCGTTTGCTTCGTGTGTACAAGAAAATCTCTTAGTACCTGAGGAGTGCATTTAACTAGAGATTGAGATTTTAACAGCTTTTTTATAAGAGTACTAATCACTCGTGATTTGTCATCATATCTTTCTTTTAGGGTTTTTATAGCGATAGCAAAATTTGCATCTACTACTTCGATACTGCTAATTAAGTTTAAAGGTTCTCCTTTGAGGAAGGATTTTAAATATATAAACTTTTGTACATTATTTAAACTTGAATTGTTTGTGATCAGAGTTTCAAATAGTTGAAAGAATTCATTGAATTCTGAGAAATTTCCGGTAAAGGTTTTCATGCTAATTTCAGGCAGCCTCGCACTGGAAACAGCATTATTATTTGAGCTAGGTACTTTATTTTCTGTTAAATTTAATTCTATTATTTTTCTTTGCAAACCTTTGAGTGTGTTGAAGTATTTTTCTTCAACATTTGCTCGATCAGCTGATTGTTGGTCACTGTCATCAGTCTGTTCGATTTCTAATTGAATTTGTTCATATTGTGTGAAAAAATTAAAAAGTTTTTCTTTCCTATTTTCAAAATCAAGTATTTCGTTTTCTGTGTCTTTATTGGCTATAAACCATTCTGAGATACGTGTAATTGATGCTTTAAGTGATTTGCGCTTTTTCTTTAAAGCTTCCATTTTTTATTTAAAGTGAATTTATTTGCAAATATATACTGAACGAGAAATAAGAGTGAATGATTTTGTTTAGTGTAAATGTCTTTTTCAACTAAGACGCGATTTTAATTTTAATAGAGTATTTTTACTAGAGTGATAAATAAATATTTTTCGTGAGAGCGGGCTATGAGACAATCTGTATAATAAATAATTGTCAGCTATCTTTAGCGATATTGAGAAGAAAGATCTGTTGTCAAATCAAAGCCATTAGTTAATATAAATATTAATAAACAAATAAAAGTCGAGACAAATATCTAATAAATCATGTGCATGCAGTGACTATAGAAATATATAGAAAGAGTTTTAACCTCACCAAATGTTTTTCAAGTATCCAATTTAATTACCGCTGTCGCTTACCAACACATAAGGCACTTTTCACAAAACACACGTGTCTAATCTTGAACGAAGGTCAACTTGTGCAATCTTTCTTCTAGGGGCGAGAAACGAGAAACCATTATTCTTTCTTCCTGTTGCTCTCCGGCGTGTGTAATCCTTTTCTTTCTTCAGTCCTGTTTCATCAAATAATCCGGCTCGAAGGACCACGAATGAGTGGGGCCTTGTAACTGGCTCCCTATATTCGAGGGTTGGAAATCTTTTGATTCCAAGCCTTACTTCAAAGGACTTGTGAATGGATGTATCTCCATAGGTTTGGTTCTTCAGTGACCGTTGAAGGATAAGGATTGTTAATGGGAGCAAATATAACTCCAGAGAAATAAAATCACTTTTAGTTTATCGACTTATAATTAACTATTTTTAGATTAAAGAGGTTCAAAACGACGTAGCTGACTATACAATATCAAATAATTCTTTCTTTATCACACGTAAAAGAGAAAAACCGTATTTATGAGAAAAAATGCCCGATTTCGGCGTAGAGAAATATTTTATACGTGAATTGAGAGTGAATTTAAAATCCGATGCCTCAAGGGCGATCTGTGAGAACTAACTGATAAAATAATACTTGGTGCGTAAAAGTGTAGATTACCCCTCTTGTATTTAGGTGTGAAAACTATTTAAGAGGCTGTGGTGCCAATAAGTCGGCTGTGACTATTTTACTTATTCTACACTAAGAAAAGTGTAAAGAACTATATTTTTATTTTATATTTTAAAATGATATGTTCATTTCTGGAACAAGTCGGTTATTGTGGAATGGATTTACCCGGAATAAAAGTGTATATAGAAAGTGTTGAACAATAGACCGGGATTTGCGGTGGTTTTCTCCCCGAAAGATTATATCGGTAAAAGTTTATTAACAAAAGACATTGAATTGAGAAACAGGTATCGTTTGTAGCTATTAGTAAGAAATATTTGTAAAGCAGATAGATTTAGTTAGAATAATTAAAGAAGGTTGTTTTCTGGAATTACCCGAATGACGTTTTATAGAGAGAGTTGGTTGGTAACGATATACGTCACAAGAGGTGGATGATTTTTATTGGTCAATTTTTGAATGCAAGGAGGTTGGTTTTGGCTATGAGATAGGAGAGAGAAAAAAAGGTTGGTTAGTCAGTTTTAGTCGTCCAAGAAGGAAGGAGCTTTGTGATTTGTGTTTGTTTGAAGTTCCGAAGACGAAATTTACCGGGTGTGTTTATTTGCTGTGTAAAAGCTGACCAGTGTGAGGAACGGGGTACAGAGAGATAGAAAACCAAAGGGTATAAGAATTTTAATAGCAGACGAAGCCGGAAACATTTGGAGTTGTAAACAGGCGCGGAGATTGGCTCAAAGGGAGGCTGCATAGACTAACACGAGTTGTTAGGTTGCAGATACAGTGACAGATAGGAGAAAGGTGTACGTCATCTGGACCACAATAGGAGCAGAAGCAGAGAAAGGATGTTTTTGTTGTGGCGTGGCCATAGAATTGCAACGGCAGAGAAGGAAAGGTCAGTCAATTTTCATTAGAGCCGGAGTGTGATTTTCATTTATTAATTAAATAAATTGAATAAATAATAGAGACAGTTAATTTTGCGATCACTTAAAAAAAAAAAAGAATTATAAAAAGAGCTTAGTTATAACACATATTAAAAATCAATGTAAAATAACATTTGGGTCCATGATAGAAAACAACTTCTCATATATTTAAAGTTAGTATATTGCAAATATTACAGGATTGATTGTTATATAAAATTTCATTAAAATAAAGGACATCTCACATATAGTTCAGTTGAAATTCTATGTATTTTATTCAGGTCATATTACCTATCCCGATTAGGAAGCCAATTGGAAAATATTTTGAATCCACGATCAAAGGTAAATAGTACAATTTAAATAGCCTGAGAATGTAATTAATTAATGCTGATTTATTGTGATTAATTGGAGATTAGATCATTTAATAAATATAGACAGGATTTTTCCTAAGTAAGCAATATAATACAATTGAAATAGCATAACAAAATGGCCCCCAACGTGTAAAGCTTTGAAAAATATTTCTAGTTGGCAAATTTGAAAGGATAGGAGTAGACGAGCAGATATTTGAAAGTTTATATGCCGTGGATAAAGTGAAATATTATGTAAAATTTGAGGACATAAAGATTTATATATATTTTTTAAGATACAATTTACCATAATTGATTTATTCGTGATATTGACAATTTATAGGATACCATAATTGATTTATTTGTGTGATATTTACATGTGATAATTTTACCATACTTGATTTATTTGATTGATTTTGACATTTGATATTTTACCATTGGATTTATTTGTGGGATATTGAAATTTGATACTCGTACTCAAAAGTTATTACATTTGAACAGGAAAAGTCCCGTTTGTTGCAACAGACCAGTAGAATTTTATATTTGGCGGGGATAAAAACATAATAAATGCCAAACACAAGAAACAAGAGCAAAGAGAACAAAAAACAAGAAGATAAATCAGAACAGGAAGAATATTCAGACCAGGAAGACGTATTAGACACAACAGTAATGGAGACAGAAAAACAAGAATCGGGAATAGAAAAATTAATACAGATGATGCAACTCCAATCACAGAAGATGGATGAATCACAACAAAGAACGGAACAAAAATTGGACAATTTGGAAGAAAACCAAAGAAAAATGGAACAAAAAATGGAAACGCGTATGGACAAATATGAAAACGAAATAAAAGTCTGTTTAGACAGAAGTAGGGAAGAAACAGAGAGGAAAATAGAATTGCAGAGAGAAGAAATCGAAACTAAAATGAAGGATATTCAGAGTATGCAAAAAAGGGAATTAGAACAGATAGAAATAAAATTTGAAAATGCGCTACAAGAAGACCGGAAAGAAACGGAAAGGAGATTTAAACAAATTACAGAGATGGAGATAAGAGGAGTAGAAAGAAAGGAAGTCATCGTACATAGCACAGAAGACGTAAAAGTACGATTTGGAGGGGATATAAGGAAAATACACCCAGTGCCTTTTATAAATAACCTAAAGGAAAAAGTCAAAAACATAGGACCGTTTGCAACAGCAAAGGAAACCATCAGAAACCATCTCAAAGAAGAGGCAAATCTTTGGTTTGTCAGCAAGGAAGAAGAATTGGACAATTGGCAAGATTTTGAGAGAAGATTCTTAAATTATTTCTGGGGAAAAATCCAGCAACTACAAGTAAATAAAGAGTTACAAAATGGAAAATACCATGAGAGGATGGGCGTATCAGAAAAGATGTACGCATTACAACTCTATAATAATGCAAAACATTTGCAATATAATTATTCATCAGAACAATTGGTAGAGTTGATATCGCGACATTTTGAAGATACCTTGGAAGACCACATAAATCTCCAAAATTACAAGGACATTGACAGCTTATGTCAATTTTTGCAAATGAGAGAATCACGTAGGCATGAAAGAAGAGAAAGAAGACCGCAAGAAAATTATAGACAAAGAGAAAACCAAGAATATAGAGATAGAGGTCAAAATTTTAGAAGAGATTATACAAGACGAGAATTCATACCTAGACGGGGATATGAAAATAGACCGAACGGAAGAGAGAATTATGAACCCAGAACCCAGAGATGGAATGAAAACAGGGATCGGGAAAATCAGAGTAGAAATAACCGCCCATACCAAGGAAACAGATACAATAACCCACGGAATGAACAGGAATCTCGCGGTAATCGATACGGGAATGATAGACCAAAAGAGAACAGAAGAGAAATAAATAATATGCAAAGAGAAGAAAATGAATATGAGAGAGAAGATGACGGGAGAGAAAACACAGAAGAACAACAGGCGTGTTTTCAAGAAGGCGCTCACTAAAAACGAAGAAACAAACAGGAATTTTTTGTCACCCCAAGGAATTTATTAAACTGGCAGGAAACAATGAAAAGAGAAATGGAGTTAATTTAAAATTTGTGGATGGATTTATAAATGAGAAACCAATTAAAATTATGATAGACACAGGCTCTGAAATAACACTGGTCAACAGAAAATTAATCGAAGAAGTAAATTTAACAAGTCTAATTTATAAAATACCTAGGGTGAATTTAGTGGGCGCAAATAAACGGACATTGGCAACAATAAATGAAGGTATACGAGTAATGGTACGATTGAAAAAAAATATGTATGCACTTCAATGTGTAATAATGCCGAATATGTCACATGACATGATTGTAGGCGTTGACGAATTAACGGAAAAACATGTAGTGATCGACTTCAAAACCAATACGATGAAAATAACCAAGGAAAAAGAAGAAGAACAGGATAAGGAACAAGAGAAACAAATTACGGACGAATCAGAGAAAGAACAAACGGTGGAAATGAACCTGGCGACGAAGAAAGGAAAAGGAAGAAAGAGGGGAAAAGGTCTGAAAAAGATCAAAGAAAAAAAAACCTGGGATTCCTCAAAAGATGAGACGAGCTCAGGAGAAGAAGATGGAAAAATTTTGACAAGAAATGAAAGCAAAACTTGGGATTCCTCAAAAGAAGAGACGAGCCCAACAAAAAAAAAAACAAAGGAAAATGAAGAGGACACAATGGAGACAGTGGTGTTTGAAGAAGACACGGAGTACACGGTGAATATGTGCGAAAAATTTGATGGGAGAGACAAAAAATTGATATGTGGAGAAGGCAAAGAAAATGATTTGCGTATAATTTTAAGAGACTATGAAACGCTGATAAATGAGGAAAACCGAGTGGCCACAAAATACGAGCACTCATTTGAGGTGAAAAACTTGGGAAATTTTCGATCGAAGACTTATCCAATTCCTTATAAGTATCGGCAAGAAGTAAAGCAAGAAATCAAAAAAATGTTGGAAGATCAAATCATTGAGAGATGTGACTCACCCTATATTAACCCAATTGTGATAGTGAAGAAGAGCAGTGGAGAGTTAAGACTCTGTTTAGATGCCCGAAATATCAACCAACACACAGTATCACAATATGAATCACCGTTAAATATCGAGGCCATTTTTGGAAGAATCACGGGATCACATATTTTCTCAAAAATTGATCTAAAGCATAGTTTTTGGTTAATACCTTTGGCTGAAAAGTGTAGAAACTACACTGCCTTTTCAATTGATGGTATAGTATACCGATTTAAGGTAGTTCCGTTTGGATTACAAAGCGCCTGTGCAGCACTTGTACGAGCTTTGCATACCATTTTGAATCACCATGAAGAGTTCATCGTCCATTACATAGACGATTTATTAATTTTTTCACAAAATATGCAGTCATGTGGAACATATCAAAATAATTTTGAAAGAATTGGACACAGCGGGATTAAAACTAAACATTGACAAATGTCAATTTTTTCAAAAGGAAGTGATTTATTTGGGTTTCAAACTCGACACCGAAACTGTAAGTCTAGCCGAGGACAGAGTAAAGCTCATCGACGAATACCCAAGACCAACAAATCTAAAAACATTGCGAGGGTTTCTCGGTACGATAAATTATTTCAAGAAATTAATTCCCGATTTAAGCCAAAAAGAAATTCCTTTAATAAAATTGTTAAAGAAAGGGACAAAATGGAATTGGAAAGAAGAACAGGAGGAAGCTTTCAAAATATTGAAACAAGAATTTGCTAAAGGAACAAAAATATATCACCCTATTTACAATTTGCCGTTTATACTCCGTACGGATGCGTCGATACAGAAATTTGCAGGAGTGTTGTCGCAAATACAAAACGGCCAAGAGGTTCCGATATGGGTCTTGGCCTGTTCCAGGATTCTTCTCCATTCTGATGTGTTTCGTGCTTTTTTTCTCCAGTTTTTTATTTTTAAGGTTGTTATATCATTTTCTATTTGTTCTAAGTATCTCAGTTTCGGTCTTCCTCTTGTTCTTTTTCCTACTGGCATCTGTTTGAATATTTTGTTTGGTATTTCGCCTTCTTCCATTCTTTCTACATGTCCTATCCAACGCAGCCGTCCTATTTTAATGAATGTTATAATATCCGGATCCTGGTATATTTTGTATAGTTCAGAGTTGTATCGTCTTCGCCATATTCCGTTTTCTTTTGTGCCCTTATATATGTGTCGCAAGATTTTTCTTTCGAAGGTGGCTAACAACGTTTCCTCTCTTTTTGTGAGTGTCCAGGTTTCTGAGCCATATGTGAGTAACGGTCTTATTAGGGTTTTATATATTTGGCACTTTGTCTTTCTTGCGACGTTATCTGATCTTAGGTGTCTAATTAAGCCATGGTAACATTTATTTGCAATAAATATTCGCCTCTTCACTTCCTCCGTAACGTTATTATCAGACGTGACTAGGGATCCCAAGTATATAAAGTTTTTTACCCCGTCTATGTTGTATTCTCCTATTGTTATATTTTGTGGCTGCCTTATTTCTGCGTTTTTACTTACCTGCATATATTTTGTTTTGGTCTGATTGATTTTAAGACCAGCATATTGAACGCATCGTACTTTTTCTCATAGGTTTCCATTTCTTCATATTGTTCTTCAATCCACTCCTCTTTGGCTTCTTTTATTCTCTTTTTTATGTGTTTATTTATTTCTTTGTATTTGTCTGGGTAATTCTTCATCTTTCTTCTTTGTTCCATCAAGTCTAGTATATCTTGTGTCATCCACCCCTTATTCTTTGTTGTTGTTTTTGTAAGATGTTTCTTGCCTGCTGTTTATATAGCTGTATTTATGTACTTTAATTTTTGGTTAACGTTATTTGTATCGTTAATTTGTTGCTGCACTGAACGGAGGTTTTCATTTATTTCTTCTCCTGTTTCTTGTCGTATATTTTTGTTTCTTAGTTTATTTAAATCTAGTGCCTTTCTGTGTGGTCTTCTAATCTTTTTTGGTCTCGCCTCTATCACAGTAACTACCGGGTTATGATCTGAACCTATATCAGCTCCTGGGTACGTCTTAGTACATTTAACAGCATTATGATACCTCCTTGCTATCATAATGTAGTCTATTTATTTTCTCACTATTTTTTCTTTGGTATGTTGTGGAGATGTCCATGTATATAACCGTCGAGGAAGTAATTTAAAAAAGGTATTTGTTATTACGAAGTCTTCATTTTGGCAAAATTGAATCAATCGATCTCCTCTGTCATTTCTGTTTCGAAGCCCATATTTTCCTACTTGTTCTCCTACCTTACCTTGACCCACCTTGGCATTAAGATCGCCCATTATTATGTTAATGTATGGAAAGACTGACTTAATAAGTGAAGACAAACAACCTGCAACAAAAAGGTTCAGACCTGACAGTGAAGTCGAATAAATGAACCAAATTTTAACCCAATGTATGTAAAGAAAATAAAAAAAGTAAAGTTCAATAAACATTGCAAAATTTAATAAGGCAAGTGATGAAAAAATCGACTTATTTTATCAAAGCAGTAAGGCAGATTAGATTAATATTGTCCATCACATTACATTTCGAACATTTGTACTAATGGTAATGGTATTTTCTGGAGGTTGACCACAGTTTAAAGAAGAAGAAAAAAGAAGATATCCAGCTTCTTGACAGGTGACTAGGCGCAAATCACTGTTTTTTTCTGTGCGGTGTTGATCACAAGTGTTTTCCGAATATTGTTATAAAAAGTGTTCAAAATGACAAAAAGGTTATCAGAGAAGGATAGTGTATCCCGGAAGAGGCGTAAATATGAAAAGTTACAACAGAAATTGGCAAAGTTAAGGGAGGATTTGGAAGAAAGTGACCAAGGTATTTATAGGTTATGTTATACATTCTACACGCTTTTTGGAAAAAAGATATTATATTGGTTGTCTCAATTAGGGTGCCTTTAGGTAGCCCAAAGTAAGGCAGAATAAATAATTAACGCCTTAACAAAAACTAGAGCAGCGGGTACTTTTTAGTAGCCCAGTAAATCTTTATGATTATTTGACCTGCTCCCATTTCTCATAGGTACTTTACAGTAGCCTAAAAGTTTAGAAAAGAAATAGATTTTATTTAATTTCTTTTGTACATTTTACCTGGTTTTTACTTTACAACCATAACAAGTTTACATACTTTTTTACCTTCAATACTAAATTTTTTGTTTGGTATTGTCAAAAATATTAAAGTCCTTTTTATTCATTGAATTTTAGATGAGGAGAGGCAAACTGAAGGTCAAAATAATATTATAGAAACCATTGTGGAGGTGCATAGCCCTCCAGCCTCGCTAAATAATACAGAAAATGATATGCGACACAATTTGAGCATAATCGAAGATTTGGGGGCAAGTGAAGAGATTCAACAGGCAGTGCCTATTGAGGAGCCGCAACAGCAGGCAGAAGAATGTTTCATTGGAGAGATATCTACCCAAAAAGATAATTTTTCTCTAGATATGATCAACTTAATTGGGGAGGATCCATCAAAAACTAACCTTAATGCTTATGAAATGTTACCAGATATAGCAAAGAGGCTAAATCATTCTCTCTCCAAAGGCTTAGACAAAAGCATTGTGGGTAAGCTTACAGAAAAATTCCCACCTGCTACAAACTGCGAGAGACTTTGCCCACCTCAGTTAAATCCTGAGATTGTATCTGCAATAAAAGATAAAAGTAAAATTAGTGAAGATAAATACTTGCAATCCATGCAAACAATTTTAGCGGCAAGTATTATGGCTCTTTATAAAGAGGCCGAATTGGGATTAAATGAAAATAGGAGTATCGAAACAAGTGCCAACTCCATAAACCTCAATATAGAGGTGTTTTATAAGATGTTCTTGCACAGAAGGTTTTTGCTCAGTTCTTCATTAAATTCAAAATTTAAGAAATTATTAGATGAGCAACCTATAGATAAATATTTATATGGAGAGAATTTGGTTGAAAGAGAACAAGGACACAAAATCAGCAGCCTTTCAGGTCAGCTCTATTATGAAACCACAAACATCAAATTTTTACCCTAGGACTGCTCCTCAACGCCAAGCTGCTATTTTAGCTCAACAGCCAACAAGAGTTCTTGCAGAATCTAGCAACTTCAATCAGCAGCGTTTAAACTACAATCCAGCCTCGAACAGACCGAGATTTCGACAAAGCCAGTACCCAAATCGCCCGCAACCAACATCAAGATACAAGCGGTTGAACAGGCAGCAGTACCAGGACCAGAGCAGAATAACCAAGAGGTCATATTAAAGGTAAATAAGAAATTAGCAGGTAATGTTGCTAAATATATTGAAAACTGGAAAAAGATTACAGCGGACAACAAAGTTTTAAGTTGGGTCCAAGGTTTTAATATTTTATTTAAAACAACGCCCTCTCAAGAGAGACCACCAAAAGTTTTGATAGACCCAAATGAGTCATATGACTTAGCTATAAAACAATTACTTGAGAAAGGAGCTATTTCTCCCTCTTCATATACACAAGGGCAATTTCTTTCTTCATTTTTTCTAGTGCCCAAAAAGGATGGGAGTCACAGATTTGTTTTGAATTTAAAACAATTAAACTGCTTTATAGAAGCCCCACATTTTAAGCTGGAAGACTATAGGTCAGTTCTTAAGCTCATTTTCAAGGGTTGTTTTATGGCAAAGGTAGATTTAAAAGATGCCTATTTTGCTATACCTGTTCATGAAAATTCTAAAAAATATTTAAAATTTGAGTACAAAAATATTCTGTATCATTTTAACTGCTTACCATTTGGTTTGAATATCTCGCCTTTTATATTTACAAAGACTTTGAAACCAGCTCTAAATAATCTTACAACAAGAGGTTTTACTTCTGTCATTTTTTTAGATGACACTTTACTAATTTCAAAATCATATTTAGAATGTAAAGAAAATATTGCTGAAACATGTTCTATGTTTTCCCGCTTAGGCTTCACTATACATAAAGAAAAAAGCATACTTTCACCCATGCAAAGTATTACTTTTCTTGGTTTTACGTTTGATTCCAGAGAAATGATATATTTTGCACCTGCTGACAAAAAAGAAAAAATTGTTAATAGAATTCAGACAATCAAAAATAAAAGTACATGTATAGCGATTTGTCCTTCGGTTAAATATGGTAAATTATACTTAAAAAATTTAGAAAGAGAAAAGTGGCTTGCTCTTTCTAAAACTAATAGTTATAACACTAAAATGACCATACCTAAATACTTGGAAAACGATTTCAATTGCTGGTTAAATAACATACCAATTAGTAAGCAAGATATAAAAGAATCAAATTATGTACTTGAAATATTTTGTGATGCATCTCTTTTAGCCTGGGGGGCATGCTGTAATGGTAACAAAACTCATGGTTTTTGGAGTTATGAACAGCGGAAACTACATATAAATGCACTTGAGTTACTGGCAGCATATAATGGCTTGAAATCCTTTTCCAATGGATATAGGAATTGTAATATTTTGCTAAGAATAGATAATACAACAGCGGTGTCTTGTATAAACAAGATGGGGAGTGTGCAGTACTCTAATCTAAATAGCATTTCTAGAGAAATTTGGCAATATTGTGAAAACAGAAATTAGATATAGGAATTGTAACATTTTGCTAAGAATAGATAATACAACAGCGGTGTCTTGTATAAACAAGATGGGGAGTGTGCAGTACTCTAATCTAAATAGCATTTCTAGAGAAATTTGGCAATATTGTGAAAACAGAAATTTAAGAATATTTGCATCTTATATCAGTACAAAAGAAAATATTATTGCTGATTCAGAGTCAAGATCTTTAAAAATAGAAACAGAGTATTCTTTAAGTGATAATTGTGTTAATATAATTTTTGAGCAGCTTCATATTCCAGATATAGATTTGTTTGCCACATATCTTAACAAAAAATGTGCAAGGTATGTGTCTTGGAAACCTGACCCCGGATCGGAAAAGGTTGATGCATTCACTCTAAATTGGCAGGGATTAAAATTTTATGCTTTTCCACCTTTTGCTATTATTCCACGAGTTTTAGAAAAAATAATATGTGACAAAGCCATAGGGATTGTGGTAGTACCAGAATGGCCAAGTCAGCCTTGGTACCCAACCTTTAACCAATTTAAGGCCGAAACTTTTATTGTCTTATATTGATGTGATATTTAATTTTTAGTCTTATTTAGGTTGACAGAAATAAAGTATGGAAGAAATTTTGGAAAAAATACAATATATTTTTCAAAAAAGGGTGTCCTTTTAAAAGCCCGGTGGCAAAATCACTGATGGTGAATAAAAAATAAATAAAAGTACCAAAATTTTATAACAAAGTTTTTTATTTTAATTATTTCAACAAATTAAGATAAAAAAAATCTTAAATATCTAATTTGTATGATATTTATAAAAACATTGTTTTGGATGTAGTGCTACATTACATTTATTGCAGCAAAAATTACATTTTTTGTGACAAGCAGCACAACGAGTTTGAGTGTCCTTATAGGACATTATCCAATAAGGTGGTCCATCCGATCGTATCTTGAGTGAAGTTGCAAATTGGCTGAAGGTTTGCTGGGTCCTCTTTTTGTTGTCTTTTTAAAAGATTCAAGAATGCCTACTGTAATTGTGCGACGATGCTGTAAATGGTCCATTTTACCACCACTAACTCTATGGAGTTGCCAGGCATTTTGTTCTACTAGATCCACTATGTGGCTTATTATGGGAAAATACCATTTCTTGCCACGAATGGCTACTCTGTAGTAGCTGATATTTTCATCTGCCCGATCGACGCCACCCATGTTTTCATTATACTGTTTTATAATATTAGGTTGATCAACAAGCACCTTCTTTTTTTCTTTTTGAGAATACCGTTGTACTTGCTTTGTTGGATATATTTGGTTGTGATTGGATATTATGGAAACAACATTATTGTCATTCCATTTTCAAACTACTATTTTACTTTCCTCTGCAGTGCAGTAGTCAAACGAACCCCTTTCTTTCTTTTTCAGTGAGTCTGAACCCTCAATGTCACAATCTTTCACTAGGCGATTTTCTCTTATTGTACCTGTTCCTTTACATCCCCTTAATGTAAGTTCTTACAAAAGGAGCAGCGTGGTAAAATAGTTCTCAAAATATATATCATAGGGTAATTTGGAAGCCTTTACTTCTAGGGCATCAACAAATTGTAAGACAACACTAGGTCCCAAACCAAGAAGTTTATATTTATCTTGAATAGTGGATGAAGATCCCTGATATGGATACCACTCCACATAACCTAGCCTAGTAGTCCCCATCCAAAACTTATATCCCCATCTGATAGGTTTACCACGAATAAACTGCTTGGATCCATGTTTTCCATAATACGGAACCATTGACTCATCCAAGCTGTGGTGTTCTTCTTGTGGTGCTAAATCGAGAAATTTTTGATTCATTACATCAATCAGCGGTAGAACCTTTAAAATTTGTCATGTGTATCTAATTTTGCATTGTCACAGCAATGAATTCTGTACGATAAATCTGAAAGGGTTTCGAGACATTGCATTAGTCACAAGGTCGTGAGTAGAATTAGGGGATTTTTCCCAGTACATATCTCGCCTAGGAACACTCATATATCCACTATAATAAAATCCCAATAAAACATTTAATTTCATTAGTTGTAATATCGCCTTCACGGTTATGTAAATTGACGTACATATTTGAAAATTCAACAAGCATCTGTATAATTGTATCATCAAAAAATAGGAAAAAAGTATCTACCGGGGAAATGATGTTTTTTGGACCTTATATTATACTCCATCTTAAAATGTTGCTATGTATATCTCTCTTGGTCCATCGAGCTACTTGTTTTTTAAACTTTGACGTATTCTTTTTAGAGTGCGACAAAGGGATGTTGTCTTCATCTTTATTTATATTGGATTTGGTATGGGTTTTTGGATCATTTATGACTATCTCTGCCTCTACTCGTAGTTGATTTCCTGGCAAGTTACTTATTTCCACAGCATCTTCATCACCGCTGTCCTCGTCAGTCTCTTCCCCATCTTTGGGTGGACAAATAATTATTTCATCAGGAAGTTCATTATCTGACAGATTTTCTATCTCATCCATCAACTCACTTAGAGTCAAAAGTTTTGTCCAATACCTAAAAAAATATTCGTACTTAGTATAACGAAAAACGCCACCGTTCTTTATAAAGAACACGAAACTTTGATGACCAATATACAAAAATAATAATGGCTTTTCTATTATATAACTCCTTACATATATTAAAGGCATTTTAAATACATACATAAAATATGTTTGAAATTAAGAGATCTAAACAATATATTTTACTCACCGTCTATCAGTCATGTTTGGAAACTATAAACAGTCTTTCAGGTAACCTCAAAAATTCTGCAGTAAACACCAGATTCATAAAGCAATTGTTAATTTTTTGAATAAAATGGCTTCTTTTTAAACGACACGGCACACCATGTCTTAATAACTAGCAAAATAATTAAGTTACAGGCATCTTTGTAGCGAGGTCTTTTAAAAGGACGGTGGCCTTAAATGGGTTAATAAGCTGGTATCAGGCAAAAAGATAATTTTAGGACCTGATAAAAATTTAATCTTGAACCCTTTTAGGCTTCCATATCCGGGACACCAACATCTTACCCTGGCTGCTGCATGTTTATCAGGCAAGCTTTTTTAAGAAAAGGCATTCCTGAGGATTCCATTCCAATTATGACTGCATCTATTACAACAAAAACACTAAATTTGTATAATACTGTTTTCAAGAGATGGTGGAGGTATAGTATAGAAAAAAATATAGACCCTTTTGCTTATGAATTATCAAATATTAATTTTATTAAATCTATAGTAGATCAGGATTACACTTATAGTTCTATAAACATTCACAGGGCTGCATTGGTGTTGATAATAGATATTCCAGAAAATCATAAAAACATTTTTAAAAAATTTTACAAAGGTATATATAACCTCAAACCTTCATTGCCCAAATATCAATTTACTTGGGACCCTCAACCAGTATTAGTTTATTTAGAAACATTATTTCCTCTCACAGGCCTTTCCATGAAGGAACTTACTTACAAACTTGTGATGTTAATTGCTCTTACTTCAGCACACAGGTTGCAAACCATATCCCTAATAAAAATTCAAAATATTCTCATTGATCAAGATAAGATTGAGATTCTGATACCAGATAGGATAAAAACTTCGTCAAAAAATAAAAATCAACCTGTTTTAAGATTTCCATATTTTAAGGAAAAACCACAGTTGTGTGTAGCATCGACTTTATGCCAGTATTTAGAGATTTCTAAAAACATTCGTCCTCAATTGGAAGACAAAATGTTTATAACTATAAAAAAACCATATAAAGCAGCATCTACACAGACATTGAGTAGATGGCTAAAAGATATTTTAAAATTATGTAATATAGACACCAATATTTTTAAAGGGTATAGTGTTCGGCATGCATCTACCTCAGCAGGGGCTAGGGCTGGATTAAATATAGAAACTATTAGGGAGACGGCAGGATGGACAGAAAATTCTCAAGTATTCAATGTTTTTTATAATAAGCCTTTAGCAAAAGATTACGGGCTCTTTGCAAAAACTATATTATCTGGTTAGTCCATGTAATTGTATATACATTTTGGTTTTGTTTAATTCTGTTATGAATTTTGTAATTATATGTGTAGGTTATGGTTATGACATAACATTAATTTTCTTATTATTATTATTTTTTCGTACCTGGTTAAAGGTACACATATTATGTACTTAAAATATAAACATTACCCTTAATTGTTGTAATATGTTATCCACTTTTGTAGTGCCTAATAAAAAATAAATAAATAAAATGGGTGAATTATTAATTTTTGGGGGATGGCAATATAATTTTGTTTATTTATATCGCACAATATTGTCTAATCTTTCAACAGCCTACCATTAGTACAAATGTTAGAAATGTAATGTGATGGACAATTAATTGATTGTTGACTTACCTGTTAAGGAAGGACAATCATAATTGTCCTATCTTACATTTCGAACATTTGTACGCTCCCCCCCATTGATTCTTTAGAACCCACCCATTTATTGTGCGATCAAAAAAAACAGTGATTTGCGCCTAGTCACCTGTCAAGAAGCTGGATATCTTCTTTTTTCTTCTTCTTTAAACTGTGGTCAACCTCCAGAAAATACCACTACCATTAGTACAAATGTTCGAAATGTAAGATAGGACAATTATGATTGTCCTTCCTTAACAGGTAAGTCAACCAATCAATTAATTGTATATCATATTTGTACGAAAAATAGAATAAAAATCAATATTGTTAATTATAAAAATACAAACAATTATAATTAATATAAGGAATATAATATGTAATATAATGTGTAAAAAATTACCTGAAATTTAATTTATAAAATATATAAGTATTATTACATCATTGATATAAAATGAAAAAAACATGTTGATTTTCCGGGATTTTCCGAGATTTATGGGGAGTGAAAATTATGTCATCATTATTAATACTGCGATAGACTATTCGAGCAAATTAAAAAAAAGTAAGTATTTAGGGTGAATTTCAAATGGACTCAATTTTTCCGAGTTTTCCCATATTTTCCGGCCAGTGAAAACTATGTAGTTATTCATATTTCGACGAGCTACCCCAGAATAAAAAAAAAGGCTTGCAACTGCAACGGAAGCCGAGATAATGTAAATTTTTCCTACGTGTTGCAATTTGAAGTTCCGATGCCGAAAAAAAAAACGGAGCTGAAACAGATATCCTCTCCACTTTCCTATGTCGATCTTTCGAAAGTACCGTCGTTTCGAAAAATTAGATAAATTTTATAGCTATAAGTTTCAATATAAAGTTTAGATTTTCATTCAAAATTTGTGCAAATTTTACTTCTTAATGTTTATAAACAATGGAGATATGATTTTTTTAAAAATAGTCGCTAACTTCGTTCCTATTGGTCATAGAAGGTTTTTTTATTGTTTAATGTGAGCTTTTTTACCAGCTATCCACTGGTTGTATGTACAAGTCTGTAGCTTGAAAAATATAGAAGTTATTACAATTGTTTATAAGTAAAAAACATACCCCTTTTTCAAACGTTTATTTTGTAAATAATTTCGATGAAAACTCAATATGCATTTAACTTCTGAGATAGTCTAAGTCTTAAAGAATCCTATGAAATTTGTTAAATGTGTCTAGCATCATTCATAGGGCAGGTTCCATAGTTTAAATAATTAGCCTCAGGGATAAATAAATTAAATAACTTTTAAACTATGGGAAATTTCGCACAAATTTAAAAGACGGTAATTCCTCGATGTCCAAATGTATTAATAACATTTTATTTTGTTAATAAAAAATTAATAAAATTTATAAATTAGTGCAAAAAAACTGTTTTTTGCAAATATCTCTGTAAACTATTTATCAATTTTAATTAAAAAAACGGGAAAATAAAGATATTCTTGACATAAAAAAATGACATAAATATTGTTTATTTAAAATATAAGGGAAAAATTTATAGACCAAAAATCAAATTGTTACCATAAATTATTGCTTAAAAAAACGCAAGGTAAAACTAGGAGTATCTTTTCATCCATTCATCATCTAGTATCCCCCAGCTATGTCTTAAAAGCTTCAGATATCTGCGAAACATTTTTCCACCTTTTTTTTTTAACCAGACTGGGCTATAAGGCCACTTGAGGCACAATACGTTTTTACTCAATAATAGTTCCTATATAAGTAAAATTATTGTTTTTTTAATATATTTCAGTTTTGCCATCACATTCTTCACAGTATGTTTTAACTTTTTTAACTTTTCTATCGGCCTGTCTACTAGTCATGCTTCTTAAAATTTTTTAACATCTTGTACACTTTCTTCTCTTTTTATTATCTACATCACTTTGCCTGAGATGGTATTTTTGGGTGTAACTGGTCGTGAGGGTTCCAATATTTCTTTATTTGCAAATACCTTCGCGAACTCCAGTCTGAACTCAAGGATAGGTTGCCACTTTTTTCACGTTTTCTATTATTTAGCAACTAAGCATTGACTACTGCGGTATTAAATATTAATTCCACTGCCACTTTCCGGTACCACTTCAGAGTTTTGCGTATTGGGGTTTGGTAAGAAGCCATTTGATCACTAAAATCAACACTCTTTTTCACCAAGTTATAATCGAGAATAGTTTGTGGTTTTAGCACTTGTGTATAATTTTTCTTCTCACCTGATTAAATCAAGATACAACTATTACGTTTAAATGTTGTAAGGATTAAAACTTGTCTTTTGTCGACCCATTTTATCACTTGTGAAATCAATATTGGGGTGAAGTTTCATTACACGTCCGGTTGCCACATTTTCAATCGAGATTTTGGTTTAACATTTTTTGTAGTAGAAAATCTGCACATAAATTCATTTCTTGTATTATACCATGATTTCAATTCATCGACCAATATTCTAAAAAAAGGTGTTTTCACGTCGTTCGGAATATTATAAACTGGTTCTCTCTCACAAACCATTGAAAATATGGTTTACATTCTATGTTTAGAAAAATCTTTTACTGCAGCTCTTGTTAGACCTAAACTAAATTAATACACAAAACAAATAATCTATTTTTTTTTATAGAAATGCAGATTCTTGTCGGATTTTTATCAGCGCGGCATGAGGCACTGGTGTCTCGTAGATGCGACCTCTTATCGCATTACAAACATAATTCTCAATTAGCAGTGCGGTACAAGATATATTTAGGACGTATAATCTTAAAGTCGTAATGAGACGATAAGACCTTATGTTATAAATAAATATACCCCTATAAGAATTATCTTGTAAGATGAGAAAATACAATAAAAAAGTGCAATATTAAGTGTTATTTAAAAAATGGCAAGTCATTCAGGGGCGTACAGTTAAAAACAAAAGTTTTCAGTGTTCTATTGCTTGATTATTATTATCTGATTTATCTCTCTCTCCAATGGCGCTACAGCCCACATCGGGCCTTGGCCTCCTCCAAACTATGCCTCCAACCTTGTCGGTCCCGTGCCGATCTTCTCCAGGTTCTCACGTATATCAAATTTTGCGCGTCCGCTGCCACTTCATCCTCCCATCTTTTTCGTGGCCTTCCTTTTGGTCTTGCGCCCTGCATTTTACTATCAAGGGCTCTTCTCGGCAATCTTTCTGTCTCCATTCTTACTACATGACCAGCCCAGCGAAGTCTCTGAAGTTTAACGAATTCTGAGATCGGTGTCTCTTTGAACAGTTGGTAGAGTTAATGGTTATATCTGGATCTCCATATTCCGTCTTCGTTAATAGGTCCAAATATCTTTCTTAGGACTTTTCTTTCGGAGACTTCCAGTTTTCTTTTTGTCTCTTCTGTCATCACCCATGTCTCGCATCCATAACATACTATTGGTCTGATAATAGTTTTGTAGACCCTGATTTTCGATCTCCAGTGTGTGTTTTTGGAGCGAAACACATGATCGAGTGAAAAATAAGCTTTGTTTCCCTTTACTATTCTTCTTTGGATTTCTGGTTCTTCTGTTCCATCCGTATTTAATGTTACTCCTAAATATGTGAAACTTTCTACCGTTTCAATATCGTCCTCTAATTCAACTGTGCGTCTGTTTCCCCTAGCTCTTGCCTGTGTTAACTTTTTTGTCTTTTGAATATTTATTTCTAGTCCGGTCTCTTTTGCCTTTGATTTTAATTGTGAATATATTTCTGCCGCCTCTTCTGTTCTGCGAGACATGATGCTGATATCATCGGCATAGGCGGCAATCTGTATTGATTTATTTGTTAGGAGATTACCTCTTCCTATATTCAGCTGTCTTATCACATATTCCAAGGTCAGGTTGAATAGTGTCGGTGCCAGCCCGTCTCCTTGCTTTAATCCTTGGGCTATCGTAAAGTTTTCAGTGAGCTCATTTTGGACTCTGACAGTTGCTAGTGACGAATCCATTGTTGTTTTTACCAGTCGTATGTATTTTTGGGGGATATTAAAGCTCTGCACTATTTGATATAACTTGTTCCTATTAATTGAGTCGTAGGCTTGTTTGAAATCTATAAATATGTTGTGGACGTCAATGTCGTATTCCCACGATTTGCTTAAGATTTGTTTCACTGTGAATAGTTGGTCAGTTGTAGATGTTCCTTGTCGGAAACCGGTTTGATATTCCCCGAGAATATTTTCAGTTAGTTGTTGGAGTCGTTTGTTTAGTATGTACGTAAAAATTTTGTACGCCGTGCACAAGAGGGTTATACCGCGATAATTTTCGCATTTCAGTTTATCCCATTTTTTATAAATTGGGCATATAATCCCGGTTTTCCAATCATTAGGGATCTTTTCATCCTTCCAAATCTTGTTCTTGAGCACATGCATTTGTCCTACTAGGTGATCGCCACCTAATTTATATAACTCATGTGGGACGTTGTCAATATCTGATTTATATTCTTTAAAAATACTAGCTAAGTATTCTGAAAATGTTGACATTTTTTGCTGGTCTGATCTTCCTCAACTAACGTCACCTTTCTTAATTGGTGGTTTGTGTTCTTCAAGTCTCTTTAAGTGTTTTTCTTGCTATCCATACTGAATGATCTTCTTAAGACAATGTACTAATGTAGTGTTAAAATGTAGCATTGTGTGCATCATGTAGCGCTGATCTTAATTGTCTGATTAGTCGATTATATTTGTGTTTGTCATTAAGATTTCGGCTTTTTTGTCATCTACCTCTTACTCTTCATTTTTCGACTGTTAGTTGCATATTATAATTCGGAGTGTTATTTGTGTTTTCTTGATTTGGAATTGTTGATCGTGTAGCTCCATATGAAATACTATAAGATGAAAACGGCAGCATATTCATCCGTAAAAAAAGGAAAAGCGATAAAGATATCTGAAACAAGTGTTTTATGTTATAAGAGATGAAATAGCCGGAAATTACCAAAACAGGTGAACAGTGCACTATAATGAGGAAGTAGAATTAGGTATAAAACAGCTTGAATGGGGAAAAGAAGTAAGCTTAGACCAAATACCAGCAGGAATTATTTAACTGAGGAAAAAAATTAAATGGATAACAATATTCACTCCATTTACAGAAAAGGCGGTGTCCAGCAAAAATTTTAAGAACTTCTTTAGTAGCCTCCAGTCAATAATTTTTTAATCACGTTTAAAAAACGTACCGAATGCACTGTATATACTAACCCACGTCTTGTACTATACTTGTTGTTGCAGTTATGTATTACGATCAACGTTACGATCAAGGTTTTGCACGTCCCCTTTGGGTTATAAAACGAATGATCGACTTTTTCCCGCACAGATCTCGCCTATGTACCTTTACAAAGGGAGTCGTTTGCTGGGTATTAAAGAACCGTCTATGGCCATCATATAATTTTTCGCCAATATTTTACATTATACGACGCATTCCACGTTTGATACACTGTCTTGTTTAGTTTTCCGTCATTCTATTTGTTAAATGCTACCTCATTCACGCTACAGCGTCAAGGAGCAGTAAATGTGTGCAGTGAACGTGTGCAGTGAACGAGAGGCATATGTCTAACAGTGAACGTCATACGGTGTTATTACATGTGCCATATTTAATTTGTCTACACCATCGTATTATCTCCGTTAAATCCTATCACGTTAGGCTCCGTATGCCATGATTAGACCTATAGGACCGAAGATATGCAACTAAGGCTTTTTTGACATGGCATACATTATAGGAGCAAAGATATAGACCTAAGGTCCTTTTGACGTGTTGCTGTATTTAATTTCTACGTCGTAGTATTCCATTGGTTAAATGCTACCATGTAAGGTACTGTAAGTCACGATTGGACTAATAGGATCATGACATCGAATTGAGTTCATCCTCGTGTCTCACAGACCAATGGTGACATGGGAAAGCCTCCAATGGGAACGTGTGCATCGACGTTCAATGAGAACGACGTACATCGACCAATGGTGGAGGCGTATCACGAAAAGACACAAACTCCCCCCCCCCATTTCCCAATAATAATGAAGATACGCCTCAACGTACACCAATGAGAACGACTGGTGGAGACGTTCCACAATATTAACGAAAAGACACCCAAACGCCCCCCTCCCCATTCCCCCAATAATAACGAAGATACGCCTCGACGAACACCAATGGCGACAGCCGAAAAGAAGACGAATTGACAGCCGAAAAGAAGAAGACGAATTAACATTGAGAGACAAAGAGAAGAAGTGTGTAATTTTTAATCAACACCGTATATATTTTATAGACGATGATTAGCGTAAGAACTTTTAAATTTTCTCAATTTATATTTTACGAGTCATTTTTAATCAATATCGTATATATTTTATCCACAACGAATAGCGTAATAGCAAAAATTCGTAAATTTTTCAATTTATATTTTACGAGTAATTTGCGAGTAACCTCGTATATAATTAAACTTGGGAATCTTTATAAAAATTCCAACCAGCGGATGTGCATTTCCTTTTAACATTTCTCACACGGTCGCCGGAAACACGTGCAACAAATTTTCAAGAATCAGCTTGTTAGTCACAGAATTTCATTTGTCTGATAGAAAACTACCAAAATCACAATACCCATTAAAAAGAATTCAGCCGACAAGATGTCTTAACTTTAACTGACAATATCATTCATCATTCTCACAGCTGTTGTTAACAATGCCCTTTATACAAACGTTCCAAACAATGTTAAGAACATGGCGATATGTTTTAATGATGTAAAAACTGATTGTAATCGAACTGAATGGACTCTAATGGATCATGAAGTGGTGAATTATGGACAGCTTCCAGTATTTTTCAAAGCAATACCAAAGTCAGGAGGAGCATTCTACAAGATCAGGCTAATATCCCCAAATAAGACCGAAAGTGATTCAAAATGGTGTAAAACTAATAATGGTGTCATCGCTCAATGTGGTTCATCGATTATACTGTTAACAATCATATTAGTAATGAATGTATTTCTGACGATTAATATAATTATAAAATTGTTTGTAAATCGCAAATGCGAATCATCTTGCATTAAAATAAATATGTAAAAAAGGAAAAGTGTTAAAATAAAACGAAAACAAAACTTTTAATCTTTTATTTAAAAAAATCCAATTTACATAGGTAATATATTTTCATGCGATCCACATTTATCGAAGAGCAGGAAAATAATCCAGTTGTGTGACAAGCATTTGAATCTGCAACACATTGTCCTGTTGCACACGGTGTACCATCATACTTGCAAATATCGATAATTATGGGAAATACGCCAATCATGTGACACTTCTGTTTTAAAAAATCTGCTTTTTGTTCTCCGCGAACGTAGATATAGTTGGCAGCATACATCAACTTAGATTCCAGTATTTCATTTATTTTGGAATATTCAACATCTCCATTAGAATACCGAAGACCATGCACGTTTTTCTTCAAGTACGCAGCAGTCTTCTTATCTTGATTACTCAATGTAGCAAGCGGTTGTGGAGTTTAAATATATAATGACAATGTTTAAAACCAATTTCCATACTTAGTTCTTTGGGTACGAACCACCCATCTACGGTGAATCCCTGTATGTCTACGAATGCTACTCTCATGATGACTGCTTGTCTGCTATTAACACCTCATTTAACTTATTTAATCTTTTTAAATGATATTTTTGACAACTTCAGTTAGAGGAAAGTATTCGAGTAGACTGTCGTGGACAATTAAACAGTACGCTCGAGTGCCTGCCGGAAAACCTTCATCTGCTTCGATTTCAAACTTAACATCAACGGTTCCCGATCTGAATGATGTATCATTCTGCTTGGAACAGTCAAAAACAAACAAGGCATATTTTTTGAATGCCTGATAATCCAATATGGGATGTTTTGTTGACGAATGAGCATAACTGGGAAAGAATTCGGTATAGTTGTAGTGATCTATAGCATAGTCATTTTTATTAAAATTTAATTGCATTCTCTCGTTAGGCCAATATTCCCCATTAATAACCACTCGTATGTTTGACATTCTAATGTGATCGAATAACGTTGGATTGGCGTGAATGTCATCTCGTTTAGAAGTTTGAAAAGCTACAATGACATAGCGTGGACGTTCAATAGCTGAAGTTGTCTTTACACTCCATATCTCACGTCGAGACCCTGCCGTAAGTAAAGGTAGTTCATTGAGCTCCCATTTACGGAAAGGTATAGTTATCATTCAATTCATTAATTCAATTTTTACATCATCATTGGAAAAGACATGCTTGACCTTGAGTTTAATGCTAGTAACAGTTAGAGATACTGTTGTTGTTGTTTTGGCATTAGGTTCTTCCACTAAAATACAGTCTCTATCATTACGTGCTCGAACAAATCGAAACACTTGACGACCATAGGTTAGTTTATTGTAATCGTTGAAAATATGTTTTATTGGAATCACTAAACTAAAGCTGTCCCCAGGTAAATGTGGATTATTCGGATAGTTCCATCCTGCAGTACTGAGAAACTTGGAATCTTCAGGAGTATAACAAACTGCGAATAGTGCTAACTACGCCTGGATCTCGAACTATTTCCATGTCGCATGAACTTTGGATATATGTACATGTATCAAACAAGAAGGCTCCAACATTCGGTGCAAGAGAAACAGTTCCATTAACCACTTTCTTTATACTTCCTTTAATTTCCAAAAGTGTTTCGTGTATCGCAAAAAATGCATCTGATTGATTTATGATAAACTCGACAACGTCGCTATTATTAAATGATTTGATGTAAGGTGTATATGTCCGAAATGTTTCTTTTCTAATAGTATCGTCGAACAAAGTTTTTGGTAAATGTCGAAAAGAGGTGGTTGCGGTTCCTGAACCTGTCGTCGAATGTATTGACGTTTTGACATCCTTCAACTTTAATCCAATGGAAACAAGAAAAGCTTTATTGAAAGCAGACACGTCACGTCGCTTGTAAGATTTGCGTGAGACTAATGGATATTGATGTGTAGACTTTTGTTTTATAATTAAACCCATCTATATCGTTTCCTTAAAATCCAAATGCAGCGTACTTTTCTTCCCTCTAAAGTTGACGGGTCTTAATTCTTGATCGACTACACAATTTTGGTAATTTCACGTATGCTGTTGCTTACTGGTATGTTTATGGGATTATGGACACGTTCGTCTATAGAAAAACCAGGATCAACACTTATCGGAAAATGTAGAATGATGTGCGCAGGTCTGTCCTCGTAGAAGACTCCTTCGGTAATGCTGCATTCAAAAAGTAGACTCGATACTTTTATAATGTTGACAGGTTGAACTGAAGAATGCATTTTTCCTGGTGTCAACACTCTATTAGAGGAGAAACCCAGTAATTTTTTTAGACAGAAAATTTCACATTTAAGCGTATTGTTGTTCGGTCTTAAAGTAAACTCCCGAACCGAATTGTATCTACGCAGTAATTCATTCCTCTCATAGCATCCGGATGGAATTTCAATATTAAGCAGCTTTGTACGATCATTTTGCTCATAAAAATAAAACTTTTCACCATCGATGTTTGGAATTGAATTAAATGTATGAAATCCCAACACTGCTACATAATACTGTCGCAACGGATCAAGCACAAGAGGCACTTGAGGAGTAAACGAAAACTCGTTTGTAGTACTCGTCAGGGTCAACAATCGAGACATGACTGATATGTGGTAAAAGGTGTAGTAAGTTAAATACCAAAATATGTTAAAAATTTCTTTATTTTTCTTATACTGTTACATGTTTTTGATTTATTGTTCTCATAATATGGTAACTCACAAAATACACATTTACTTTCCATACACATGCCGCAAACATCACTCCATTCATGTTTATTATAGTCTTTTTTGCAGGGTAAATGATCTTCTAGTGCGCGACGAATATCTTGAGGTAGTTCATACCAAACAACGCTGGTTATATTTTCCATAAAAATGCAAATGGCACTTCTCAAGATGTCGTTAGATAGTTCCATTCTAGAGAAACTTTAAATAAAGATGTCCACAATTAATTTGGTTATAACTTTGATATTGATCGTTATTATAGAAAATTCGTCAACCACTCAAATATGATACTAGTTCTCACGGTGGTTTCAAGCAACCATATGAATCAAAGTATTCTATATCGCTGTTTATCTTTCGGTAAGCTACCCAATGTGTACCGGGGTTCTTGGAAATATCAAGATTAGTAATAGCACATTCATGTTTACGAGGGATATGTGGTAAATTATCTAGCATAAACACGCCACGAAAATTTGGTATTTTTAATTCTTTAGCAAATTTATTCAAGTCCACCTTGGTTAAAGGTCTATTAGGTAGCTTTAGCGGGAGTTTTTTTTTTAATTTTTTAAATATAATCCAAAGCCACCTTTAGCGTTTTTTCGTAGATATAATCCTTTGCCTAGATGTTCCATTGCTTTATTGTGACGTTTATCCTCTTCTAGTTTCTTTCGAGCATTCTTTGAATCAATTACAGTCTTGGCAATTGCGCTTGCGCCCCCCGCCAAACTGCCGAGAGCTGATAGACCTGCAAAAGATTAAAGGTAAAATACCACCAGATTTTGGTTCGAATGGAATTATTCTTGGAACTCATACATTCTTCTTCCCACCTACATTCTTAATTTTTTGATAATTGTGAACGTTATAAACGTCACATCTCTATTAATTTATATTTAAATAATTATTTCATTTTAATTTCTTTATTAATTTATTAATTACTTTAACTTCATTTCTCTTTTTACTATTTTTTTATTTAAAAAGTAGTTGGCGCCCTCTGTTTTTCTTTTCTTCCTCTGTCTTTCTTTTCTCTCTTTCTGTCCCGTACAATAGATATTCGCCCTCTCTCTGTCAATTTTTTCCAAAGGCCTTGATTGCCTTCCCCGCAGTCAGACACGCATGTAACTACATTATATTTTGCATTGTGCAACTCAGTAATTATGGTAGACAAAATATTGTCAGTCATACTTATATCAAAGCCAATGTAGACTAATTGCTTTTCTTTATCACTACTTGCATGTATCTACGAGGGAAAAACCACTTCATCCTCTTTTTGGTTATATTCATACTGAGCACAGACTTTCATTTCATCATATGACAAGACGGTTACTCTTTGTACTTCAGTTTTTGACTTTCCAGCAATATACATCACCGGAAGTACATCTTGTAGTAGACCAAATCTAAGATTAATGTGTACAGCCCATTTTGTAAAGTTGATGTTCCAGATAATGGGTATTTATTAAGGGTATTTCCTAGATATAGGTAACATCTTTTACTAAAATATCCTATTGTGAAAGCTTTTGAAATTTCTTCTGTCTGTATAATTTCAATTTCGTTTTTACTAACCATGTGACCAAAGTGTTTCAAAATCTTCTGCTCACTATCAATGTCTGTTTCTTTAATTATTTTATTTAATTCTACAATCCTCGTTCTGGTAGTACACAAATCTTGTTATTTTCTCTTTTAGTTTTTTGTTTTCTTCAAGCAAGTCCTCGTATTTTTGTTTTAAAATATCTACCTCCGATTCTTTACTTGTACCGGATACGTAAGACAAATCAATGGTTACAAGATTAGTTTTTTCCCTTTTATGTGAATGCACCTCTAATAAGTCTTGAATGATAGCTGTTTGTGTTTTCATTGCTACTCTTTTATCTCTTCTTGCTGTAGGTTCACATTCTGTTTGCTTTTAAACATCTTGAGATTTTAACTTGGAATCGTTTTTATTTGGAATTGCTACAGAGTAGTAATGATAATAAACAGAATTTCATTAAGTCAACAACAACTTCCTCCATCCTTTAATTTCAACGATTTCAAATGGCCTAGTTCCCATTATTTGAGCATACAATTCATCCACAAAATCAACCTTCTTGAAATGATTACTACATACTCTTGCAGTTTTTATATTTATTTTATCTTTTCTGCAACAGCGCATAATCCATATTTTTTCTAATTTTATATTTTTGGGAAACGTGAAAAATGTTATTTGTTGTTCAGAATCAGCAGACTTCTTGTTTTTATAAAAATTATTTTTACAAGTGGCCACACTACAACCTGTGCCTGGCATTCTAAAATTTCATCAACATTATTATTACGTTAATACACAAAATTTTAAAGTTTTAACATACCTTATAAAAAGATATTCTTATGTATTTTCATTTCCCAAAATTTCAAATACAAAAATATAAAGTAAACTAAGAGATTTAAGAAACGATAATAATAAAGCAAATAATAAACTCAAAAATCATTACCACGAACAAACTGTGATAATAAATGGGTTTGTATGTTTGTATTCGTGTGTACTCTGGTGACGTAAGTCAAGCGTATAACTCTCCCCACCTCAGTCGGAGTAGGCAATCGTAGTAAGTCTACGAACCGTGGTCTCTTTCCTTGTTTAAGAAATCAAATTTAGTTGGGTTATGTTATTGTTTATCCCAACTGTCACATGAAAGCTTATTTATATTGAAGTTTTTTTAACAATTGTGTCACATTTTAGACTATTATCGTTATTGTTTAATTAAAACTTTCTCGTCTAAGACACATTCTGAAAAATATTTTATAGCTACTGTTTTATGATCTTATAAAAAAACATGAAATATTTTCCTAATTAAAACAATCATTATATTAAAATTTTCAAACTTTGTACTAATTCCATTAGATAAATTAGAACCTCTACACCACTGTATGGTTATTGTGAGGTGTAAAATTTAAATTTGGTGCCTTTGGGTTTCCGGATATGTCCGCCATATTAAGAGGCCACTTTTATGAATTTTTATAGAAATTCTCCCTTTCACAACGATTAGAATCTGATCATCTGTTGATGATCTCTCTTTTGTCTTTTTGCTCGATGGTATAGGTTAGGCATTGCTTTAAAGAAAAAGAACTTTTATCCTTTTTCTTCAACATGAGATTTAGTCCTTAGGATTCACAGTATCGACGATAAGATTTTTTAAAGTTTGCCACCCAAACCATTTTTGGGCAATTTTCCCTATTTTTTCACAAATTGTTTTATAACTCTTTTCTACGCAGTTTTAGGTATATGCAATAGTACATTTAATTGAAAAAACCATAATGATCTATAAAAGGTTCTACTGTAGAAGACTCCCATTTTAAATTTATTTTTAGCTTTATAGGACTAATTTTAAGTAAGACATGGTTCTTTAAAGTTTTCTACTTTTAAAACGATTTTTGCTATATACGGCAAAATGCAAAAATTACGTACGAAAGCTGCACTCTATCTTTAAAACATATTTTAATTGTTTGTCGCTAGAACGGTTCGATCAAAAGCTTTCGAATTTTTACCGTCGGGTTGATACAAATTTTATTTAAAAAATTGATTTCGCACGCATAACACATTTAAAATAGCTGGTCGCTTGTGTTGATTCTGAGTGAACGGTTTATTCTACAGAAAAAGTGCTAATATCCATTTTTGTTCAAAATTATCTCAGCTACATTTTTTGTTTGAAATATTTTTTTCTACGGCGTATAGATCTGTGGTACTTAAATCGATGATTTCTGTTGCCCCATCTTCTTCGAGGGGAGGTTTTATGGATAAGTCCAGGGGGAGCGAACGAAGTGGAAAACTTTTTTGCATCTCTTTTGGGGTCTCTAAATTGACATTTTCAGTAAAATTTAGCTTACTTATTCTTATGATTGTTAGAGGTTCAATGGCATTTTCGTCTCTGATTAAATATATATAAATTGTTGCAAGCACCACAATTTGACGAACCATATCTTGGTTACCGTTAGTCCTAGAATATTTTGCAACAGACTATTTTAAAGTACAGAAAATAAACTTTCTTTTCTACTTAGTAATACATATACCTAAATATACAAAAAAAGTTATGAGATGTTTATATAATATATATAATAACTTAAAACTTAAGCAAAAATCGTTAAAAGTAAAAAACTTTTAAGTACCATATCTTGCTTAAAATTTGCCCTAGAACCTTTTACTGTATAACATTTTAAAGTTAATTATTTTTTCTTTCAAATAAATGAAACTTCATATACCTAAAGCTGGATAGAAAAAAATTATAGAACAATGTTTGCGAAAAAATAGAGAAAATGGCCAAAAAATGGTGTGAGTGGCGAACTTTAACAAATCGTATCTGGGATACTTCGAACCCCAAATACTTTTACCAAACATTACTTATTACTTTTAATCTTTTAAACTTATTACTTTTGTAAGACAATACCTATACCTATACCCCGTAGAAAGAAGTAATGGAGCAAAAAAAGTCGCGTGTGTTCCTGTTTTTTTGCTTGGTTTTTTTTAATACATTTTTGTCAAAAAAAATTATTTTTGACTTTACCGATTAGAAATTTAATTTGATCGATAGGAAATTTAATTTTGACTTAACTTCTCTGTAGATGTTAATGTATTAAAACTGCATAGAATTCACCCAAATCCACTCTAGTGCATAGAGACAAATTCACACCTTTCTCCGCGTTTTTTTTTTTTTTCATATTTGGAGGTCCATTGACCATATAAAAAAATAAAACCCCTTTAAAGTTGTAGTTCCTTTTAGCCCTACTTTTTTGAACATAATTAACAGCCTATAAGCTAGATTAAGATTTGCTTGCTTTGTAAAATATACCTGAATCGTTTAATAGTGATAACATTATACTATATGATAAATGATGTAAAGTTTTCAATTATTAGTCAAAATCAACAACTGCATCCTGATCTGTCCAGAAAACAAAATCCAAGTATTCGTTATTAACCCAGATGTGCCTGACATACAATAAATTGTATGACATAAACATGTTTTGACCTGTACATGTGTACAAATTCTTTCTCTTGTTTTGGCATAGTGAAAGATATGCTAACAATCAACTTGTGACTCTTAAAAGAGATAAATTTAAATTTATCATGTCCAAATCCCATCTAACAAAATAACTACTAATAACTAAATATGTACCTTAGAACAAGGAGATAAGTATGCAAAAGTAAGGCCTTTGTAAACTTAAATAAGAACTTTATGAAGCAATAAGTTTTAACGGAAATGCATTCTACCATATAAGACAATGGTTCCATACTTCAGGAGGCACTCATGCAAATAATTTGTACATGGAAAATCGTTGGCTATATTTATTAGTTTGAACCATACAAAGGATCATCCGTTAATATTATTTAAATAAAATTTAATATATTATATAAAATTTAAATTATATAAAATGGCCAAACGATATTAGCTGTTAATGTTCGTTACGACAGACTAGACCATTTGGTAATTCCAGAGCGTAAACAAGCAAAATGCAGCAGCCTTTTTTAATTATTTTTCATTTTTGTTTTAATGATAAATATGTTTTTGTTGTCTTATATAATGTGTAAATTTGGAGGATTTTTAAAATGGTATATTCATTTTTTTCACATGCGAAAAATCATGTCATTTTTTCGCTGTATTACTAACTACCATTCTACCACAATTTTACAATTATTTCCCGTTCTCTAACCCTTCCTACTCACATTTTACCCCACTCCATTAGAAATACAGACAGTTGTAAGATAGCAAAGAAGAAAGACTCTATCTTGATTGTTGACTGTCGCTAGGGACAGTCGTTGGCTCTCTTCGTCTGCAGAGTCTCGCTAGGCAGCCGTATAATTTCTTTGGCCTGTTACCTATCGCTTGGTACAGACTTACCACGCTTTTTCTCTACTCTAATTATCTCTCTCGCTTATAATTACGCGAAAAATACCGCAAATACTATTTTAAATCGTGCACAGACGCAAATGTGCTATATCTCGTGATCTGTGTTAGTACCGCGAAACACGTGTTCAGAAACCGGTACCCGGACAGATCCCCCGTATAAAAAACAACCGCGACTGAGAGCCTCTAAATACCATGAGAGTGTGTGTGCAGCAGAAGAATTGGTAAGACTTTGTATAAACTTATTTCGCTATAATCTGTATAACCTTTTACCACATATCCTAATTTATTTGAACCAGCCCTATGTAATACAGTCCTCATTAACTGAAATTATATTCATAATTTCACATATGTACACACCCTTTTTGTACATATTGTGGTCTATTCGAGCCGGATGTAAATCATAATCTCTCTCTATCTCTCTGTCTCACATCGATTCTACATAGTTTGGCATACTTTTGAGTCATATGTAAATCCTTATTCTCTCTGTTTTATCTCATGCTCGAGTGAACATATTTTGATCCAATTCGGTTCAGATAAATTTTATCTATGCTGTAAATCTCATTAGATTAGGTCCTTCGAAGTTATGTATTTCTATATATGTGTATATGTTCCTTGATATATATGTATATACGTATGTATTGATAAATCGATATATTGATAGATCATTGTTTAATAATTATTACCTGTGTAAATTCCAATTTTATGATTCTATTGTTCAACAACGTTAGAAAGTCAGGTAAAATTACCCATTCCAAAAATACCCATTATAATCCCAACTAATTGTATTGTTCTCTGGCACGTTTTCTCGAGGTAACTTCTAGGTAAATAATTTGGGATTTTGTCCTATTGTTCTGAATATTAAATTTTTACAAGAATTCTCCACTGTTATTGTCATTAATCCCTAGCATAATAATTGCTTTATTCAAATCGC
This sequence comes from Diabrotica undecimpunctata, assembly GCF_040954645.1. Classification (NCBI taxonomy): domain Eukaryota; kingdom Metazoa; phylum Arthropoda; class Insecta; order Coleoptera; family Chrysomelidae; genus Diabrotica; species Diabrotica undecimpunctata. The sequence goes on from NC_092807.1 coordinate 75,727,447, forward strand.
TTGATGACACAAACAAAATTTTTACAATAATCTCTGCTATTAGAAAGTATTTGCGTATTAATTGCTTTATTAAATCAATGAAAATTATCTCTAGCAGTGTTAATTTAAATTCAATTCAAGATACCAAATATAATTTTCACACAAAAAAAAACAAGAAACTGATAATCTCATTACACTCTTATATATACATATTTTTTCTCTTCTCTTTGTACCCTTTCCAAGGGTCGCTAGATTTTATTCTCTTTATCATTCATCTCTGTCTGGTACACTCTTATTATACTTTATTTAACTATACCATAGTCTGATTAGAAATGGAAGAAACTGCAAAATATTTACGCGCAAAGCGTTCAGCGAAAACAAACATTATAATGATTGCGAACATTATGAGCTCTAATGAACGAGATCTCACTAAATTTAGAATCAGAGAAAATATTACTCAACTTAAGGCTGCTTTTCAATCGTATTAAGAAGCTATGGAAAATCTAGCTGACGACGATAATGCTCTAGAAAACGAAGATGTTACATATGAAAAATATATGGATGCCTTATGTTATTGGAAGAAAAACTGGAGCGTATAGAAGATTCACTCTCTTCTAACTCACTGTCGGGGCAAGGATCAAGTCATAGCACTAGCACTGCCGCTAACTCTCGACAAAGAGCAATCAGGCTTCCAGAACTAAAAATAAATAAATTTAGCGGAAATTTACATGAGTTTCCGTCATTTTTTCAAACTTTTAATAACATTATAGACGCTGATGACTCTCTCACCGACATTGAAAAATTTATATATCTCAAAAGCCTTTTGACACATGATGCATTAAAGGTTGTTGATAATATTCCCCTCACTGGTGAAAATTAAAGTTTAGTACGTGAGACTTTGGAAAAAAGATATACAGACAATAATCTTATAGTAAAGCAATTGATAACTAATATTGTAGATACTAAAAGTCTACAAAATAACGCCTCATATTCACAACTAAAAGACTTCACTCTCGCTATAAAAAATGCTTATAGAGCTTTAAACAATCTCGACTTGTCATCCAAAGAACTTCTTAATTTGATTTTAATTCATATTACTTCCTCAAAACTCGACCATGCCACTCTCAGATCCATTGAATTTTCTTCATAGAGAATAGGCCAGACTCTCTTAAAAAATGTGTTACCAGCACAAACAGTCACTTTTCAAACTACTCCAGAACAAAATATGATTACTGAAACTGTAATATCTGCATCTCCCGTGCTTCTTAAAATTTCTCCCCCACAAATATTACAAGAATCCAATACTTTGGTTTCAAGTCAAGATCTACATACACAAAATGTTGTAGTCTCTCCTCCAATTCTTACAACTTTCAATTTATCTCCATTGGTTATTGAAAACTTAACTTAAGTACCGCCTTCTTGCGGTGTGCAAGCGGAATTGGCAAATATACATCCCCAAACTCGTATACAAATTCAAGATATCTCTCAACCTGAAACTTTAAATGCTCTAAATATACGACAGGTTAATAAACTCTCTATTCAAGCTCAGAATATATTCACTCCCACTTTCTTACATTTCAATAAAATTCCAACACAAAAATCTATTGATTTATTATCAATTGCAACAACTTGTGAAGAAGGTGATGTACATGTCGATTTTTTGAAAATTATCCCTCCTCGGAATAAATCCATAGTTCCTCCACTAATACACGAAAATCAAATACTCCTCTCACAGCCTCGTATTGACACGGCTGTCATCAAAGTTCCTCAATACAAACTGTTCTTACTCATACCACCTCACAATCTAATTTATTAGATTCAGTCGAACCTGCCTTTTCTTCTGTCACCGTGGCCCTACAATTCGTAGAGGGCCAAGTAACAACAGTTCCTGCAGTGCCCAACAATATTCTGTTACTGGAGGCCCAGTCTGCATTGCCGTCTCCTGATATGGTGAACGTTAATGTAACGTGCCCTACTCCGTTGTTTACTGTCTCTCAGGTTCAAACTGTTGCTAACCAAACCACGCACTCAGTGGCTTCTCATACTTTAAAAAGGTTTGCAAATATCGACAATATCTTAACCAGCGCCAATAACTTGGAAAGGATACACATACCTTATCCTCAACTACGATTGCTTCTGAACATTCACGGTTTCCAACTGTATAATATATATTCAAATTCTCGTTCCTTTTCAAATGAGTGTAATATGATCTTCACTTCAGAAGTCAATCTTGACTTAGTAGCTTCTCTAAGGTCCTAGGTATTAACAGGTCACCTTATCAAGACGATTTCTCTTTTAAGTTGCCTATTTGTGAAGAGGCGCCTCCCTTAACAAAAAGTAAATTATGTACCTATGTTTCTCGAATGTATAACTCCTTAGGAAAACTCTTATCTTTTAGAGTACACTCTAAATCTTTCTTACAACGTATCTGGTCGTTGCCCTTAGACTGGGACAGTGATATACTGGATGACCTATTGATCTCGGATTGGAAATCATTATTGGATACATTCCAATCAATATCTAAAATTCCATTTCCCAGGTGCCTGACGCTTCCACTGCTTTGTATCGGATATGCTACTACGACAAAGTAGGATTAAGTGGAACATCGCTACTGATCTTTTAAAGATAGTTGATGTGGTAGTAATCAAAGATAAAGAGACTTCCCCACTCCTCTGGCCTCTGACAAAGGTAATCGAATTGCTCCCAGGCAAGGATTCTCTTGCTCAAACAGGTGTATCCACACCTAATGGCGAATACCTTAGATTAATAAAGAAAGCTAGGTTACCCTTTAACCAATAGTGGCTCTTTCAGCCAAATATGTATATAGTTTCTCTAGACTCCATTCCACTCGAGACGTTCATAGCGAACAGGTCACTGGCAACATACCAGTTCGCGCAGTGTGAACGTGGGTTGGAAACCGATTCCTAACAGTAATATAGGAATAAAACCAGAAAAGTGCAACGAATATCCAACCAATAATAGGGTGAACGAATATAATAGTAAAACAAGAACCACTCTACACCAGGAGGGTTTCGAATACAGAAAGGTACGTTTACGGGAGTACGTCACGGTGCGTCTTCGTGGGTAGTGGTCCTTTTAAAGCGGTGATACCGCTTATTTGGACGTCCCTCGGAGGCGTACCTAGTTAGCTCGCGAAGGTAACGTAAGTGCTTAGCGAGCACTGCAGCGATTCCTTCGAGGAGCAGGACTTCTTACTCCAACAAGGTTCTCTTGTTGTTGACGGTGAGTCCGCCGTCGACCAGTAACAATCGCGGACAAAAAATCCGCTCGTCTACAAACTTTGTCCCCACAAACGGGCCTGGCCCACGGAGAATTCTTGGCACCTGAGAGATGCCTCCCCCTCCTAAGCCAAGCATGCCTTCCTTGGAACCCACCCCTGAAACATCTGGTGACTTCCTCGCTAGATTAGCTTCGTTCTCGGGGAAGCCTTCTTAAGGTACCCGGATGCATCTACTAAAATCATCAAAGATTTAAACATCATCAAACCTCTATTGAACCCTAATTCTCTTACTACGGAAGACGAGGACTCCGATGGTAGCTATGAGGACATCGCTTCTCTACCTACTATCGTCGAGGAAAACTCAGACTCCGAAAACACCGATACACCAGCCACTCCTCCTACTCCAAGACCCAGGACTCGCTCCAGGTCGAAGTGAACCAGGAGATCTAAAGCCTCCAAGCCAGCATCAAAACCAACAACCTCCAATGTAGCCACCAAGGCTACCAAAACCTCCGCCATCAAGCCATCCGCCCAAACAGCCGCTCCAGCCACCGCTACTTCAGCAAAAAAGGTCACAGTCGTCGCCAACAATGAGGTTCCTTCGACCTCACGCGCCAAACAACTTCCAAAAACTGTTGAGGCACCAGCTGCCCCAGCCAAAACCTCCAGTTCGGAAGACCAGGTGAAACAGCCTCAGCGTTTCACCTACAAGGTCCTCAATATTCCCACAGCATACGACACACAGCGTAAACTCTTCCAGTTGGTCAACACCCAAGAACTTTTCAAGGGTGTAATGATCAACTTGAAGTTCGTCCCAAAAGACCATCTGGCATATCTCGAGACGTCAAAGACGTTAAACACTCAAGATATGTCCAAGACATTACAAAACCGAACTGGAGACCCAGCCATAACCATCGAGCCTAAAAACTCACGACAATGTTCTAACAAAAACACCTCTGAGAAGCAGTCACCTTTCCACCTTGTCGTCACTGATGTCCACCCGACCATTTCCATAGAGGACTTAGCTATCAGCCTGAGTGAAATGGATTTCCCCTTCAAATCACTCCATAGGATTATATCCAAACGATTTAACAAACCAACCAGGCTAGTCCGACTATTCCTCGATTCTAGTACTACACAGATGCCTTGATCAATGGCATCTGCATAGATGGGTTGATCAGGCCCTGTGAGGCTCCCCACAACCCCAGCATTATCCGCCCGGCCCCCAAATACTGCAGCAGATGCTGTCAGAGCGGCCACGAGATTTCTGAATGCCAAAAAAGGCAGGCGACTTGCCCAAACTGCGGTAGTGGTGAGCATAAAAGCTCCGACTGCCCACAAATAAAAAATACTAAGTGCCCAAATTGCAAGGGCACATATCCGGCTTGGTCCCACGATGCCCCAAACGGCAGGAACACCAAACACCTCTTATCGCTGAGCGTAGGATTCCTCCTGCGTCCCTCACAGCAGACGTCAGGTTGTGGATTCAATTCACGACCACGCTGCTGATGAACGTATTGCCAGACAGGAGAGAGACCATCGCTAAGTACTCCTCCGACCTGTCGGGCAAAATGTTCGGGCACTCCATAGTGCCCACTGCCAGAAACAACAAGGTCGAAATGACCTTTGTCCCCCTCCAGTAAGCCGTCACGTTCAACTGTGTAATAGGTACAGTCAACTGTGCGGGAGTCAGTCGTAAAAGAGCACTTATCAAACACTTCCTTTTTACCCACCAAATTTAAGTCCTATCCCTTACCGATACCCGCCTGAAGGCACCACCTAATTTTACAGGTTATACCTCCTTCCACTTTAACAAAAGCCAGGTCAGCCATGACAATGGTCTTTTGATTCACCACACCATACCCTCCTCACCACATACACCTCCACCCCATATCCTAGACCAGCTCCGTGACGTCGATTACCTGGCAGTTGACCTACACCTACCAAATAACACCAAAGTTACGATAATATCCCACTACAAGCATCCAAACATACCCCTCTCCTTACCTCTTGTCGAGTATTTTTCCACACTCGACAAGGCGGTATTAATGGGCGACCTAAACAGCAGGCATACTCAATTCGGTGATATTCACACAAATATCCCAGGCAGACAGCTCTCAGACCTTCTTCTAGAGCTGCCCATTTCTAGAATCACCAACAATGATGCAACGTTTTTCAATCACAACGGAATGTCCATCGTGGATCATATCTTATGCACGGATAGCCTGCTTGATAGGATCGATGATGAATGTTTCATTGGTGATTCGATAACGTCCGATCATCTTCCTCTTCTAGTCAAAACCGACTTCAATTTCCTCCCACAAACAAGACCTACAACCTATAGGATAAATTATCGTAAAGCAAATTGGGAACTATTTCAACAACACATCAATCAGAACCTCCCAGAGTTAGGCAACATGTCAACACATAACTTAGTTGACACAGGGATTTCCAAAGTTGAGGAGCTTCTCCGAGAAGCCTCAGCCCTGGCTATTCCAAGGACCAAATATAATCCATATACTCCAACTCTTCCACCGCACATTATCGCACAAATCAAATCCAAACCAAAAATGCTCAGAGAGTATAAAAGATTCAGAGACCCACTCATTAAAACAGAGTACAACAGGCTCTGGGCGGTTATAAGGTTGGAGGTGAACAGGCTGAAACAACAACAGTGGATGCGTGTCACCTCTGACCTTGACTACCGAGATGGTGCTGCATTCTGGAACAAACTCAAAGTCCTAACTAAACAAAAAAGTCAGCCACGATCTCACCTCATAGTAAACAACGTCATTCTCAACAATCCACAAGATAAGGCCGAAGCTTTCAAAAACACACTACAGGCCACCCTCATCTCCCCAAATAACCCCAATTTTAGCGAAAGAATGGAATAACCACATAAGCAGAATGAGGGAGACCCATGATATCAAAGATATCAAAATAGCAAGAGATAAGTCACCAATCGGCAGAAGAAGTATCGGATGACCGCAAAGATGGAGTGACAACCTTCTATAGAGGTATTAATCTGCCAATGAACAAGCAGAATTGCTTATAAAGACATTGCATTTTGAGACACTGTTGTACTGGTTGATGATCCCATTTTTAATGGTACATTATGTGACAAATTCTTACAGTTAAAATACTTAGATTTTATTTTTAAATGAACAAGGTTTATTCTATTTTGTGGCATCATTTATAGATCAATAGCAATAGTTTTCATAGGGTAATTTAGCAGGTGGCTATTCTTATGAAAAATGTGTAAAGGTTATTCCACGAATATACGATTGTTTTGGATTATTGCGACAACGAATATTTTACTGTGCAAGTAGAAGTATGAAAGTAAATTGGTCTAATTATTATTCCAATAAAAAGGATCTACTGTTAGTATGACATATAAACTAAAATTATTTCAGTTAATAGATGTTCAGATTGAAATTTAATCCGAAAATAACACTATACATACACTATTTTATTACTTTATTAGGTACTACAACTGTAATAAAAATAAATATACTATTTTTAATATAAATGAAAAGAAATTGGCAGAACGATGGTTCAGAAACCAGAAAAAGAATCTAATATTTCACTTTGTTAGTTTTAAATATTTGTTTGCTTTGAGTAGATGTACTCTTAAAATTTCCGAAAGTAACGGGTATAACATACCGGCTATTGATAGTTAAAGTACCGAGTCGTTACAGATATTAAAATGTAACGAAAATTTACATACAGTTTCATATATCGCCGACTGATTTTAGTTTTAAAAACCGTCCGTATAGAGGTGTCCGGTGAAGAGAGGTGTCCGTTAAGAAAGAGTTTAGTGTAGTGTATTTTTTTATTGAAGCCAACAATGCCAAGACGTGTTTTAGATGTAGACAACTTTATATTTAATGTACTTTCTTATTTTACTGCTGAGAAAACCAACGGGGGCTCTTTGCGACCAGTTCAGTCCGTACATAAATGTGTATGATGCACTCTGTATTAGTGAAACAAAACTAAAAACGGTTTTGCAAAAAGCAAAAAAAGTGGACAAAGTGAACAAAATGTCGCACAATATAAATCTCGCCGACAACCAAAGACTATAGATCTTCCCGAAGGTTGCAAATTTGAAATCCGTGAGACACTATGTAAAATGCGCGAAAAGAACGAAAATGAGAGAATTAAGAGAATAAGTAAGTTTTTTGGTGTTTTTAATACTAATTGAATATTCGACTAAATAAATTACACTATTTAATCACTTAAGTATTGTTACACTTCGTTTAAATCACTTAATAATTTAAAAACCAACTTGTATACAATACTAAACTTAATGATAGTAAGTATATACTTCAAAATCTGAATTACAACTACTATAACCTATCAACTGTATATTTATATCATGATTTCATATTGAAATCTAAGGTTTATATCTGTCATAACAGTATTTTAAAAATGGAGAGAATTTACTATTGTACAATTCAACACATTGGACCAGTTAAATCGATACCTTAAACCGAATTTAAAAGTCGTATATTCGTGGAATGGAGTCTATAACTAATTTTTTGAAAAAATGAGTTTATACCATTGTTGCTCTAATGTCTTAAAATTTACCTCTGTTCGCAGAACATAACAAAACAATAAGACGAGAGAAAGGGACAAATACGAACAAAATATTCTTAATAGCTGAGAAACTGATGAATCTCTTAGATGCCATTGCAATGTCAAAAGAGGAACTTTTAACTCAGATAATATATACAGGGATGAGTGCCTTAAGAACCGGCAAAATAACGCAAAAGATAGAAAAGATAATACGTTGTGAAATAAAAAGAGATGAAAGTAGTAGAGGTGAGAAATTATCGATATTAACCTATAATTTACTTTACATTACATTATAATAATCGAAAATTTCCCACCTTTAGACGTTAGCTTATGAGCTGGTTGACTTCAGTCATAGTAATACGTATCACGTAATGTAAGTAAAACAGTTTAAGTAGGAGTATTTTTTTATCCAAAATTAAAATATTGATCACAATATCGGTCACAAGCTCAATGAGTCGACTATACGGTCGAATACTACGGGACCTGATAGAGGAAGATTATCAATCGTCTGAAGACGAAGAACAAGGAGGATTTAGAGCAGGTCGTTCATGTACAGATAACATCTTCTGTCTTAAACAAATTATAGAAAAGAAAATTGTGACAAATAGACAGTTACATATGACTTTTGTAGATCTTGAGAAGGAATATGACACAGTCCCGCTAAATAAACTATGGGAAGTCCTGGGCACATCAAACATACATCAAACATTGGTTAGTGCTCTCAAAGATCTATATTATGGTTCAAACTCCCAAATGAAATTCGGAAACCTCTTAGCTGAAAAATTTGCAGTTACTAAGGGTCTCAGACAAGGATGTTGTATCTCTCCGACTCTATTTAAGATTTATATCTCTGCAGCTCTGAAACAATGGAAAAGGAAAGTCAAAGGAATGGATATACAATTGAACGATCAGGATTACATATATACTTTACAGTTTGCAGATAATCAGGTGGTGATCTCAAATGACAAAGATGACATGGAATACATGCTTAGAAAACTAATTGAAGAATACCAGAAATGGGGATTAAATATCAATTTAGAAAAGACAAAATACCTCTCAATTGGAGCTGAAGCAGAACAACTCGATATCGATGACAATCAAAAAATAAATCCATGCAACGAATATAAATACCTGGGCGTCATCTTCGACCGTAGTGGAAAAGACGAACGAGAAATAGAACATCGAATTGTACAAGCACGAAGAGCTATAGCATGTTTGAACGGAGTTCTATGGAGTAAAGAAATATCAAAGAAAAGAAAATGGAACATCTATGAGACAATGATTAAAACTAGCCTACTTTATGGAGCTGAGACATGGAGAATAACCGAAAAATATAAGAAAAAGGTCGAAGCCACGGAAATGGATGCCATCAGAAGATCGATGAGAATATCAAGAGCCGACAGAATACGGAATGAAGTGATAAAACAACAAATGGGTATAGAGGGCACTATAGTTGGGGATATTGAGAGAAAACAGCTCATATGGTATGGGTATGTGAGCCGAATGGAGGATGAAAGATTGCCTAAAAAAACGATGATGTGGCAACCCCCAGAGAAGAGGAAATGAGGAAGACCACCACAGAGCTGGAACCTGGGAGTTAGGAAAGCGATTAGCGCTCGAAATCTGGACGAAGACCTAACTCAAGATAGAATACAGTGGCGTTTGGGAGTCGGACAACGTCGTAAGACGTTATAAAAAAAACCGAATATATATATAAAATATTGATCAATAATAAACTATGATTTGAGACGTCGCATACACTCTTCTCAATACAGAATTATCATAGCTTGTTATTCTGTATTCGTCAACACAGAATTAATTATCGAATTACTACTAATTAAACTGTTTACTTATATTTGCTTTATTGCCTTCAATCAGTTTTTACTTTATGCGAAATTTAAAAAATGTAAATATTCGACGTCATACTTGTAATATTATGACTGAAGTCAACTAGCTCATAAGCTAACGTCTAAAGGTGGGAAACTATCGATAGTCCTAAGGTAATTTAATGTAAATTAGAGGTTTCTATCGATAATTTCCCACCTCTACTACTTTCATCTCTTTTTATGTGGCAGCCGTAGCTCAGTGGCTATGTTACTGGCTTAACAAGCTAGAGGGCCTGGGTTCGAAACCCGGCACCGACAAAAATTTAAAATTTCTAATTTAACTGAGCTGCCACCGTGCTTCGGAGGGCACGTAAAGCCGTCGGTCCCGGCTATATATATATATATATATATATATATATATATATATATATATATATATATATATATATATATATATATATATACAGTTCGTTCGCTGTATCTTTGCAATTGTATGAAATTATTCACAAACTATTTTTTAAATTTTGTCTCATTTCTACTCACAGAATATAATATGTTCAAATTAGGCCGCTTGTCCAACATTTAATAATACATCAGACAAAGACAGTAATATAACAACAGTCTGTGATAAATTCTTATCATTGAACATATTGTTTAATTTTCCATTACATTTTCGTGCCTTGAGTTTATAAATTTTCTGAAAAAGAGTTATTATAACGACTAACTGTTCACTTAGTGTTGGATTCCTTGATGTAAGTATAAATTTTGCAGTTAAATTTTTTTACCTTTAATTTGACGTATCATTTTTAAATCTGGCTAAAACTCTGTCTAACGGATCGATATAAAACATTATTTGTTGTCATAAATATCAAACAGAATATTTTTTCAAGGATTTTATTTTTAGAATATGCCTGGAAATACATTAAATTCTCAATTCCAGCAACTCGTGCTGAATTTGTATGAATATTTTGAGTTGGAAAAAGGAACGGAGGACCCTTATTGGCACCTTTGGCTTGTGTTCAAGAGGTATTGTAATGAATTGTATGTTGTTTAATAATTTACCTATCATAAAATTGTTTTTAATTTAAGGGGGTAGCTGCTGCCTTACAAATATCACGGCGTACAGTATGTACAATTAAAAAACGAAAAGAAAGCAATCCTGTCCTTTCAAGTCAAGGCAAAAGTAGACGTCGTCGTAAAAGCAAGACAACTGATCTGCCTGAAGGAACTAAAATGGCAATACGAAACACTGTGTACAATATGTACCTACAAAGTAAGTATAAGTTGATATTGTACAAAATAAAAACGATCTGGTTTATACCCCAGCCAATAGATGATTTCCCTATTGGCTGGAGAAATAGACCACAGATTTCACATCAAAATTAACGCTTCTAAAATATAGTTTCACTATTATTACTAGTTTTTTTTTTAGAAAAGCATGTTAGTTTACAAAGTTTGAAATGTGAATTAGAGGAAAAAGAAGTTGTTACTATGGAAAAAAACATCCTTCTTGAGCATTGTACTGACAGATATAGAATTTAAATATAAAAAGGATGACAATCGAAGATCATTATTCGAATGAACCAATATTGCTGCTTTAAGAGCAAAATTCTTTCGTAAGTACTTTGAAAACTTGGAAAGTGTGCATCCAAGAGAACTTGTTTTTTTTGGATGAAACATGGATTTATTCAAAAGGAAATAAAACAACTTTCTGGCAAGACAGTAGTAGCAAAAGTGTGCGTAAACCAGAAGGTTTTGATGGTAAACGTTTCATATTATTCACGCTGGTTCTTCTAAAGGATTGTTTCTGATTGTTTCTGAAGCAAATTTATTGTTTTGTTCTAAGTCTAAATATATTGATTACCATGGAGAAATGAATAACGACATTTTCACTAAGTGGATAAGGACACAAGTAATTCCCAATTTAAAAGAACCATCGTTGATTGTAATGGATAATGCTCCATATCATAGTGTTCTTTTAGAAAAGCAACCTACCACTGCTTCAAAGAAAGATGAAATTGTTACCTGGCTGAAAAACTTACATTGGTCAAACAGGTAGAAATTTTAATAAACGAATAGCAGAACATAAAAGGGCTTTCAATAATAGAAAAACAGATTCTACATACGCACTTCACATTCCAGATCATAATCATTCTTTTAATGACGAATTTAAAATTCTCCACATTCAAAATAAAGGCCTTAAGCTATCTTTGTTAGAATCTATGGAAATCAACAAATTAAAAAACACAGATATAATTCTGAATGACCAGCTTGAGACAAACAGTTCTCCTCTCCTCAACCTATTCCATTAGAGACTATAAAGTGTAAACCCATGCCAAAAACAGATCACTTGAGAAAGGCAATCAGCCGAAACAGCTGTAGTGATAAGAATTTAAAATAAATTTTGTGGAAGTTTTGAAAACAAAGTTTTCAGTGTTTTATTGTTACATAAAATGAATTTCCATCAAGTAACGGTCGAATCCATCAATTAAATAACATCCAATTTGACCCAAAATTTACAAAACCTGAATTATTACAAGTTGCAAAAATGAATAAAAAAGAAAATGTGTATGTTATTGATGAGTTACTAAGAGAGCATGGTCATGAAGTGTTGAGAATACCTCCTTATCATTGCGAATTTAACGCTATTGAATTAATTTGGGCAAATTGCAAGTCATATTACAATAAGCATAAATATGTGGAAAGATGCGCTTAATCAATGTAATGGATACTCATGAAATTATTCAAAAGTGATGTGTCCGAGAGCAAAATATAGTTGATATTGATATTCAGCCCATCATAATAAATCCTGGAGATAGCTCGGATTTTGAAAGTGGAGGAAATATATAATTTTGATATTTTGTTTTTTTTTTCTCAATTTATTTTAATAAATTAGTCATTTAGTCATATTTGTGGAAATAGGTTGTAACAAAGTAATTGATCCATTCTTTAGGCTAAAACAATGAAACCTTTTACACATAACTTTCCACACTTTATTTTGGAAACTAGTGTTCCAGAAATGAACATATTGTTTTTAAAATATAAAATAAAAATGTATTTCTTTAGACTTTTCTTAGTGTAGAATAACTAAAATAGTCATTTCATCAAGTTTGCTCGGGACACCCGACTCATTGGCGCCGCAACCTCTTAAATATTTTTTCACACCTAAGTAGAATAGGAGTAATCTTAACTTTTACGCATCAAGTAGTATTATCAGTTCATTCTCACATATCGCCCTTGAGGCATGTGCATTTTAAAAAACTCTCAATCCATGTATAAAATATTTCTCTACGCCGAAATCGGGCATTTTTCTCATAAATACGGTTTTCTCTTTTACGTGTGATAAAGAAAGAATTTTTTGACATTGTACAGTACGCTACGGCCGTGTTGAGGCTTCTCTACTCTAAAAATAGTTAGTTATAAGTCGATAAACTTAAAGTGATTTTATTTCTCTGGAGCTATATTTGCTCATATTAAAAATCCTTATCCTTCAACGGTCGCTGAAGAACCAAACCTATGGAGATACATCCACTCACAAGTCCTTTGAAGTAAGGCTTGGAATCAAAAGATTTCCAACCCTCGGGTGTAGGGAGCCAGTTACAAGGCTCCCCATACAGAGAAGTTCGATAAACAAGTAAAAAAAAATTGATAAAAACCAGCTAGTATAAAAATAAATACTAAGTCTCTAGGTATACGACATAAGGAAAGTCGTATTATTTTATCTTAACAGATTGAGCACTAATTTGTAACACCCTTTAAATTTTCTACAAATTAATGTATTATCGAAATTTTTCTTTTTCCACATTGTTTTTTATGTAAAGTTTAATTAATTTGTTTTGTGTTAGTAAGTTCGAAAAGCATGCACAAGAGTTTTTTATCTTTTAGGGCATTTTCTTATGTTAAGCTTAAAAATTAAATGTCATATGTATACGATGTAAATGTTTAATATTGTATTTTGAATGAAACCTTTTTTTTTTCATCCAGTAACTGGCTTCGGCTGTTGGATGTTTTGTGTATAAATAAATAAATAAATATGAGAATTTAAGCTGTTTGATCTTGAGTCCATCTTTCTCGACTACAGTATTTCAAATAGAGCATTTCTTCCAATAATCATAATAACGTTGAATATTTAGAAAACTCTAAATTACGTTCAAAACAATTCTATAATGAGTTTTTAACATCCAGTACAATAAACAAACAAAAACAATCAATATAAATACGTTTAACGGGATATTAAACATTTCCTAATTATTTCATGAATCTAGAAAAGATTTACGTTTGATTTAAACGCTTTGATTTAATTTGTACAATTATGATGTGCAAAAATACAGCGAACAGAGTGTATATATATATATATATATATATATATATATATATATATATATATATATATATATATATATGGGTATGATGCCACTAAGGCCATGGGAAGATAGAGAACAAAAGGAATACACACAGATAATGGAAAATGTGCAGAGGAGATTGCGGAGAGCAAACGAAAAATATATCCAGAGGCAAGACCAAAATAGGAAAAGAAGACCAGTTACTTTCAAAAAAGGTGAGAAGGTTATGGTGAGAGCATTGCGCGTGTCCAACATTCCTAGCAACGTATGCGGAAAGTTAATGCCTGATTTTGAGGGTCCGTACATAGTAAACAATGAGAATGGGATAAATAGTTATGAGTTGAAGCACATAGAATCAGACAAGATTAGGGGAATTTATAATATCAACGATGTTTACAAATATTATGAATAAAATACTGGTATTGTTTTTGCATAGAGAAAAATCCCTGCATAATTCAGTAATTTTTATCATATGCAAAGGCGGGGATTTGTCATACTTTTTCTTTCCCAACCAAAGAAAAATAAATAAAAATATCCATCGGAATAAAATTTTAAGATATCATTATAAACAAAAATGTATATAGTAATTTAAGATAAGATTTAGTGTAGATAAGAATAGAAATTTGTTTGGCAAACGACCTTTTTCCGTTTCAAACAAAATTATCAAAAAACCTTTGTTTAGAATTAGAAGACATTTTACCTGTAAGTTAATCTTTTCATTGTTTGTATAGTCGAGTATTAAATGACCATATTCTAATCTTTTGAAATATGTATAAATGATGTATTGACAAAACCAATTTTAAAGTAAGCTATTTAGTTTTTCTCTGAAACCGGAATTAGGCTTTTCCAAAATCATGGTAAACACAATTTGAGCTTTTGATTGGACGGTCGTTTTTAAATGGGAATTTGGGAGCCGATCATGAGACCGAAGGGGTTAGTGATATTTTGGTCATCGAAAGGAAACAGTCGTTTGTCTCAAGATAGGGTGTGGTTCGTGAGTTTGGATACCGGCGTAACGAAAAGAAGTGAATAGTTTGCAGAAGGAGATAACAAGTAGATTAAAAGAGGTCCTTGTATCTACCGTGGGAAATTTATAAAGTATATGTGAAAGTATTCTTACGGCATCAAGTTGACAAAAGGAGGTCCTGGTGTCATAAATAAGTAGCTGAGTTTGGAGAAGTGAATCAGGTGTTTTTTATTGTAGTCTGCAGGAGGTTTGCAGAGACGTTAAGAAGGAGCCGTGGTGCCAAAGAGGAGAGATCACATCGTTGAGGAGACTGGACTTTTCTGGGTATGTTCCAACATACAACTCAACAAGAAAATAAGCTGTAAGTGTTTGTACAATTGAATTTTATATCTGTGAAGGATCGGTTTGACATCATGGTCATTAGCATTCAAATTTAAGAACTGAGGTTTTGTTAGGCTAATCAAAAGTTTAAAGTTTTGTTTTTTTTTGTTTCAAGTAAAGAAAAATTTAAGTAAAATTGGTTTTCACTTAATATAAATGTATGTAGCTTTATAATATTATTATAAAAATATGATTTATTTTCTTGTATGCTGATTGATAAGATAACGACAGAATTTAATAATTGTTTTATTCGTTCATATAAAATAAAGAAACGTAAATCTTTGTAATATAATATATTTGTATTCTTATGTTTTCTTCTCTATCCCGATAAAAGACAACTAGAAAATCTTTTGAATTCATCGAACACCGGTAATATAAGGATTATTTTACTTTTGATAACAAATAAGTTATAATTCTTTTTTATTGGCTCAATAAACTAAGATTAAAGTCAAAATAAACAATCATAACAATATATATATATATATATATATATATATATATATATATATATATATATATATATATATATATATATATATATCAGATGAATGAAAATTACTTAGTTCTCGGGAAGAACCGCGTTGAGAATTTAAAACTCGACGTTTCGGCACCCATTTTGGAGCCATTATCAAGAGTGATACGGTTCGGTTAGAGTTCGGGGTCTCAATCTGCCTACTCCCCTCACTTGAAACGTACCAGTATCTAGTTCTATATTGCAAGAACTGTCTCTCGGCACTGAGGTCTCAATCTGCCTACTCCTCAGTGTCGAGTGACAACCGGTCTTACCCTGTGTGGCTGCTTTTATACTCGCTGTATGCGCGGGAACGGTATGCGCTGACGTGGTCTGAACTGACGTGGCCTGAGCGGTGTGGGCGGGAGGTCGCTGAAGCAGGGGTCGCCATGTTGCCGGCAATCGTTTCGCGTCATCGCGCGTGTTCAAGTTGTTAGGCCGTTTTTCGATTTCGATAGCTTCACGAATGATTCTCGATTTTAAGGAGCGGATGGGGGCGATGGTTTTTGCTTTTTCGAAATCTATTTTGTGGCCTGTTTGAATATGGTGTTGGGCTAGGGCTGAAGTAGTATCGGAATGTTTGACAGATATAGAATGTTCGTAAATACGGTTATGGATTCGTCGGTTTGTCTGTCCGATGTATGTACGTGGGCAACTGGAACAGGGTATCTCGTAGACACCATGGTCTTCATTAGGGATTTGGTCTTTTACGGATCTGACGAGATTGGACAACTTGGAGTGAGTAGTGAAGATGGTTTTGATATTTAGAGTAATAAATTCTCAACGCGGTTCTTCCCGAGAACTAAGTAATTTTCATATATATATATATATATATATATATATATATATATATATATATATATATATATATATATATATATATAGAATTAATAGTAGACCTTTTCAATAAATGTATGTGTGGAGACCAGGAAATTCCTAAAGATTGGAATAAATCATATATAAGCTCCATATATAAGAGAGGGAATAAAAGAGACTGTTCCAATTATAGAGGTATTAGTGTGACGAGCTCTGTGGGCCGGTTGTACGGCAGAATATTAAAGAAGAGGGTTGAAAGACAGATACAAGATATTGAAGAACAAAGCGGCTTTCGTACCGGGAGATCCTGCCTTGATAATATATTTATCCTACGACAAATAATTGAAAAGCGTGTCGAAAGAAGTAGAGAGACCCATTTGGTATTTATAGACCTTGAGAAAGCATATGATAGTGTCCCGTTAAAGAAAATGTTTGAGGTCCTCGAAAGGTCCGGATTGGATTCGACGTATATCCGAGCGATATATAAATTGTACGAAAATGCAGTTAGTTGTGTAAAAATTGGAACCAGAACCTCAAATGAATTTAAAGTCACTAAAGGCCTAAAGCAAGGATGCTGTTTGTCACCGACACTCTTTAAAATATACGTCCAAGAAGCATTGAGGAATTGGAGAAATAAATGTAGATTTATGGGCATCGAAGTGGGACAAGAAACTCTGTATACATTGTTATTTGCAGATGATCAGGTGGTGGTTGCAACCGATGAGGAAGATATAAATTATATGAATCGAAAATTATTTGAGGAATATGCCAAATGGGGGCTTACTGTAAACATAAGCAAAACAGAATATTTAAAAATTGGAGGAAATACCACAGATCTGAGGCTTGAAAACGCAGTTATAAAAGGCTGCAACCAGTATAAATATCTAGGAAGCATCATATCAGCAGATGGCAGAGTTAAGATAGATGTACAAAACCGAATAACCCAAGGGAAAAAATGCATCCGAATACTGAATTCATTACTGTGGTCTAATAAAATAAAGATGCATACCAAACTTCGCGTATACAGAGCAATTGTAGAACCAATTACCACATATGGTGCTGAATGTTGGACGATGACAAAGAATGAACGAGATAAAGTAGACGTTGTGGAAATGGATTATCTTAGAAGGTCATGTCGAGTATCGAGAATGGAAAGAATCAGGAATGAGGAAATACGAAACCGTACAGGAATTAGAGATACTCTTTTAGATAGAATACAAGGAAGGCAATTACAATGGTATGGTCACGTGATGAGAATGGAGGAGGAGCGGTGGCCAAAGAAAGCCTTAATGTATGTTCCGCCAGAAAGAAGGAAAAGGGGAAGACCACCAAATTCCTGGAGAAGAGAAATTACAAAAACAATGCAATCTAGAGGCTTAGAAGAGGGAGATTGGAGAGATAGGAAAAGATGGAGGCTGAAATGCGGGAAGCGGCAATCGCCGTAGGACCCCCGTTATATGATGATGATATATATTTATATATATATATATATATATATATATATATATATATATATATATATATATATATATATATTAAACTTAGAGCTAAGATTAATATTATTATAAAAATTAATATTAAACTCACCAGTCTTCCGGGTTGAACCGCGTCGATATCCATTTTGCCGAGCTTTCGACATCCTCTCTGATGTCTTCTTCAGGGCTTCCGAGGTCTCAGTCTCCCGAGCCCCCAGACACTACTACACTCACTAGTCACTTCTAGTTCACTCACTAGTTCAATACTACGACTGGGACCAGGGGACGGTTCATTTATACCGTCGATGGTGACGTGGCCTAGGTGGGGGTTAGGGTGGGGATTGGCGTGAGAGTTGGCGCGAACATTTCCGACAGTGGGATTTTGATTCGAAGATGGAGGGGACGATATTTTGTTTATGAGAGGTCTCCATGTAGAAGGTAGCCGTATGGCGTCATCTCTTTTATTAAGGCAATTTGGTCTTTTTTCTATTTCTATGGCTTCTCGGATAATTCTTGGTTTATAAAAGCGGATGGGGGCTATGGTTCTGGAGTTTTCGAAATCAATTTTGTGACCTGTATGAAGATGGTGTTGACCGAGAGCTGAAATTGAATCGGAATTGCGAACAGAAATGGAATGCTCATAAATCCTATTTTGAATTCTACGATTTGTTTGGCCTATATAGGATCGGGGACAGTCTGCACAAGGAATTTCATAAACTCCGTGCTGTTCGTTTGGAATATTGTCTTTGATTGATCGAACAAGAGATGAAAGTTTTTGTTGGGGGGTAAATATTGTTTTTATTCCTCTTGGTTTAAGAATTTTGTCGATTTTGTCAGTGACACCTTTGATGTAAGGAAGAAACGCTTTCGTATGATAAGGGTCTGAGTCTTTGGATTGAGATTGAGTGGGAGATTGATGTCTGTGGATGCTCCTATTGATGTGATTTTCGCGGTAGCCATTTTGGATGAGGGCTTGTTTTAAACAAGAAAGCTCAGCGGATCTACTTGCATCATCGGAAAGGCGTATTGATCTGGATACAAGAGTATTATTGACTGAATTAATTTGTGAAGGTGCGTGGTGAGAGTTGGCATGCAAGTAACGATTGGTATGTGTGGGTTTTCGATAGACAGAGTAATGAAAACCTTGGGATTGGTGTTTCTTTATGAAAACATCGAGAAACGGTAGGGATGAATCAGTTTCTACCTCCATCGTGAACTGGATACTAGGATGTATACCATTCAGATGGGTTTGGAAAGACACCAAAGCATCCCTGCCATGGGGCCAAATGACGAATGTATCGTCAACATATCGTAGCCAACATGTGGGTTTGAGCATTGATGTGGATAGTGCTCGGGTCTCGAAGTCTTCCATAAAGATATTGGCAATCACTGGAGATAGAGGGGAGCCCATTGGGGCACCATTTATTTGTCTGTAGAATTGATTTTGGAAGATGAAATAGGTGTTGGACATACAATGTTTAATGAGAGATAAGTGGTCTTGTTGGATACTGTACTTAGTTTTCAGAATGTTTAGAGTTTCATCTATAGGAATGTTTGTAAAAAGTGAGACAATATCGAAACTTACTAGAATGTCTGACGGTGATATAGGGTATTGTTTAAGAAGTTCGATGAAATGAAAAGAGTTTTTGACGAAGGATGAAGCATTTTCGGCGAAAGGTTGTAGAGTTTTGGCCAAATACTTGGCCAATGGTTGTGTAGGGCAGTTGTATGCACTGACAATGGGACGTAGAGGAATATCGGGTTTGTGAATTTTGGGGAGGCCATATATTCGAGGTGTTCTTGAAGACTTTTCACGAGGAATTAGAGATTTTTTGATGTCAACAGGAAGAGAGGTTTTATTGATAATGGCTTTTGTTGTTTTCTCCAGATAGGTTGTTGGATTATTAGGAATTGGTTTGTAGTCTGGAGTGTTAACGAGATTTGAAAGTTTATTGATGTAAGAAGAAGTGTTTAGGATGACGGTGGCGTTTCCTTTATCGGCGGGAAGAATGACTAGATCTGGATTTGACCGAAGTTCTTTCAGGGCTTTTTTCTCGGATTGGCTAATGTTCTGAGCAGGAGGCTTTGAGTTTCTAATGGGCCAATGGGCTCCCCTCTATCTCCAGTGATTGCCAATATCTTTATGGAAGACTTCGAGACCCGAGCACTATCCACATCAATGCTCAAACCCACATGTTGGCTACGATATGTTGACGATACATTCGTCATTTGGCCCCATGGCAGGGATGCTTTGGTGTCTTTCCAAACCCATCTGAATGGTATACATCCTAGTATCCAGTTCACGATGGAGGTAGAAACTGATTCATCCCTACCGTTTCTCGATGTTTTCATAAAGAAACACCAATCCCAAGGTTTTCATTACTCTGTCTATCGAAAACCCACACATACCAATCGTTACTTGCATGCCAACTCTCACCACGCACCTTCACAAATTAATTCAGTCATTAATACTCTTGTATCCAGATCAATACGCCTTTCCGATGATGCAAGTAGATCCGCTGAGCTTTCTTGTTTAAAACAAGCCCTCATCCAAAATGGCTACCGCGAAAATCACATCAATAGGAGCATCCACAGACATCAATCTCCCACTCAATCTCAATCCAAAGACTCAGACCCTTATCATACGAAAGCGTTTCTTCCTTACATCAAAGGTGTCACTGACAAAATCGACAAAATTCTTAAACCAAGAGGAATAAAAACAATATTTACCCCCCAACAAAAACTTTCATCTCTTGTTCGATCAATCAAAGACAATATTCCAAACGAACAGCACGGAGTTTATGAAATTCCTTGTGCAGACTGTCCCCGATCCTATATAGGCCAAACAAATCGTAGAATTCAAAATAGGATTTATGAACATTCCATTTCTGTTCGCAATTCCGATTCAATTTCAGCTCTCGGTCAACACCATCTTCATACAGGTCACAAAATTGATTTCGAAAACTCCAGAACCATAGCCCCCATCCGCTTTTATAAACCAAGAATTATCCGAGAAGCCATAGAAATAGAAAAAAGACCAAATTGCCTTAATAAAAGAGATGACGCCATACGGCTACCTTCTACATGGAGACCTCTCATAAACAAAATATCGTCCCCTCCATCTTCGAATCAAAATCCCACTGTCGGAAATGTTCGCGCCAACTCTCACGCCAATCCCCACCCTAACCCCCACCTAGGCCACGTCACCATCGACGGTATAAATGAACCGTCCCCTGGTCCCAGTCGTAGTAGTGAACTAGTGAGTGAACTAGAAGTGACTAGTGAGTGTAGTAGTGTCTGGGGGCTCGGGAGACTGAGACCTCGGAAGCCCTGAAGAAGACATCAGAGAGGATGTCGAAAGCTCGGCAAAATGGATATCGACGCGGTTCAACCCGGAAGACTGGTGAGTTTAATATTAATTTTTATAATAATATTAATCTTAGCTCTAAGTTTAATTGTACTAACCGCGGAAATCTTTCCGAACATATATATATATATATATATATATATATATATATATATATATATATATATATATATATATATATAGATATATATATATATATATATATATATATAGATATATATAGATATATATAGAGATATATATACTATATATATTATATATATATATATATAGAGAGAGATATATATATACTATATATATTATATATATATATATATAGAGAGAGAGATATATATACTATATATATTATATATATATATATATATATATATATATATATATATATATATATATATATATATATATATATATATATATATATAGAGAGAGAGATATATATACTATATATATTATATATATATATATATATATATATATATATATATATATATATATATATATAATATCTTATAGCAAATATATACAACATAGAAACAAGGGGAGGATGATACTTAAAGGGGAGTGAATCTGTGAAACCATTAAATATGTAAGATAATGAGTAAGAGAGAGAAATAAGATATATTTTCTCTCTCTTCCTCTCTCGAGAATAAAAATGTTCCTTTTGTATATATATTTAATATTATAAATATATTATATTATATATAATATATATATATATAATATTATATATATATATAATATAATATATATTAATATTATTATTTATGTGATATGTTTTGTATTATTTATTAAATGTTCATAATTATTTTAGGCTTTTGTATTTCAAAATAATCACTGTATGACAGACAACTGTCAATTTTAAAATCTGTTAGTATCATGTCTAATTGGCAAATCTTTTACGTGTTTGGTTCATACGCTGGTGTACGTGAGTTCGAATCCCAATATGAATTTACTTTTTTATTTTTGAAATATTTAAAAACTTCACGTTAAGGTTATTAAATATATGTAATATACACAAAAATGCTAAATTTTAAAATAAAATGAAAATTTACAACATAATCCGAGTTGTTGGTTTTTTATTTTTATCTTCGTAAAGTAAGTTATGTATATTGGCAGTTTTAAATACTTATGAATATTGCATTTTAATTTGTATTGTATTATTATATTGAATTATGTTACAGTGTATTGTATTATAATTTTTATATTAATAACAAAATAAACAATGAATTTTACTGCAGAGTATGTGTAAAAAAATTTTTTTGCAATCAACTCCTTTTATACATATATGAAAATAAAAATATATATTTTCATTAAAATATTGATACAATCCTTCATTTACTATACTCCTATTACAGGTCAAATGTTTATATACAGCAAACGATGCACCATATACCTATGTATATACCTAATTCTTTTTCTCTTTCTGCTCTCTCTTACCTATAGCATTAAATATGTAATGGCAGATTGACTCCCATATAAATTTGTAACAGCGAACGCGTGGATAGAAGTATAACTTCTACCGGCAGTCCCACTGGACTGCCACACCCGTTTTTTTTTTTTAAATTCTCCATCAATTTTACATAAAAAGTTCCTGTTGTAAAAATGTCGTATCTTTTCAGTTTTTGAGAAAAACAGCAGCTAATCATTATTTGCAGTGTTTTTTTTAATGCTAAAATTTATCTTTTTTAATATTGGCTGTTGATAGAAGTTAATACTAAAATCATAATATTCTTATTAATAAATTTTGAAACATTTTGTACAAAATTTAATATTTTTAATATTATTTTTACTATTAACTTCTACCAACAGCAAATATTAAAAAAGATAAATTTGTGCATTTAAAAAAATATCTGCAAATAATGATTAACTGCTGTTTTTCTCAAAAACTAAAAGAGATACGACATTTTTACAACAGGCATTTTTTTGTAAAATTGATTGAAAATTTAATAAAATTGTAATAATGCCAATGTTGCCAAATATGCAGTGGCGTAGAAGTTCTATTTAAAATTGTGCAACTAGTAACCCCGATGCACGCCATTGCTTGATAATACGATGAGTTTATTTGTGTTTTAGATAAGTTTGGATGCCGCTTTAATAATTGTAAAATTAGAAGTCAATTGTAAATACTATTTTTGAGATATTTGCATAAAACTAAAAAATTATTTATACTTTATCACCCTGTATCTCAGAAACAAAGCAAATACAACCTATGTTTATATAAACTTTTTTTTCACTAAATAAGGTCTACTATAAAGTCCTACTACAAGAACCTGACTTACTGTGTATATTTTCATTTTTCCATTTAATTTCACTGAAGACGATTTTATGGCGTCGAAACGTTGTCTAATAATAAAGTTTTATATAACGTTGAATTTCTAATATAAAGATAAATTGAAATCTGCAGAAAATTGAATTTAGTATCATTGGAAAAAATGAAGTTGATGATGGTTCCAAAAAGACGAAACGTCGGATATAACAATTTTTACAACGGTTTAATAGAGCATTAAAATAAGAAGAAAGAGAGGAAGAGAAAAGAAATAGTACATAAATTAGAGGATGTACAAAGTGGATTCAGGAAAGGACACAACACACAAGACCATATATTCACCATGCAACAAGTAATAGAAAAAGCCTTAAGGAAAAATAAAGAAATACATCTAAGCTTTATAGACATGGAAACAGCATTCGACTCAGTCAAAACAAAAGATATATGGGAAAGCCTAAAGAAGAAACAAGTAAGTGAAGAACTGATAGAAGCAACAAAGAGTATATACATGAAAACAACAAATACAGTAAGAATGTTAAATATACAGTCAGAACCATTTGAAACAACCCAAGGCGTTGGACAAGGGGGAAGTCTCAGCCCAGTACTATTCATAAATGTAATAGATGAGATAGTGAAAGAATGTAAGAAAACATTCAAGAAATACTGCATCGGTTGGAACAGAATGCAAATGATAAATGCTGAGATGTGTATATTTGCAGACGACATAGTATTAATTGCGGAAACTGCAGAAAAACTGAAATACAACTTAGAGAAATGGAACCTAGAAGCAAGCAAATACAACTTAAACGTAAACAAAGAGAAGACTCAAAGAATGAAAATATCAAGGAAACAAGGGTCGAAAGATCAAATAGAAGTAATGATAGACCAACAAAAAATAATACAGACAAATTCATACAAATACTTAGGAACAGTAATCAACAACAAAGGAGACATCGAGGATGATCTTAACAACAGAATGGAAAACACAGGAAAACTATTCCAAGCACTAAATAGAGGATTCCTTAATAACAAAGAAATATCAACAAAGACCAAGATGACAAAAGACATCAGAGCAGAATTCAGGCAGCAGAGATGAAATACCTCAGAAGAACGATAGGAGTAAAAAGAACTGATAGAATCAGAAATGAAGAAATAAGAGAAAGACTCAAAATCAAACCGATACTCGAGTCAATCAAAGAGAAAAAATTGGCATGGTTCGGACATCTAACCCGGATGGACAATAATAGATAAGTAAAAAGAGTGTGGGACGCCAAACCAATAGGGAAGAACAGAAGAGGAAGACCCATTAAAGAATGGAACAATGACATCTCGCAGATACTGCAGAGTAAGGGTAAGACTTGGCAGGAAGCAACACAGATTTCATCCAATAGGAAGGAATGGAGAAAGTTCGTTAAGAGCTAGGACACCTCAGAAGACTGTCAAATATTGTAAATTAATTAATTGTATTGTAAACGGCCCAACACCGAAAGGTACAAATGGGTCTACTGATTAAGTTAAGTTAATAGAGCATTAAAAGCGACAATGAAAAAGTGTTATTAATTTTGTTCTTAGTCTGTTAACTCCAAAAATAAATAAAAACAAAATCGCAAAATTTTGGTTTTTTGTGAATTTTTATTGGGAGAACTAGAATCAGCAACAATATCATCCTATTTACCTTACAAATTTTGTAAAGGTTTCTATAGAAGAAAATTTCTTTATAAACATGTTAAGAAATGTCCTCAGAATACAACAGACACCACAGAAAGCATTAATGCTCAAACGGAAGGACAATCTTTATTTTTGACATATTCCAAAAGTGATATTTTGAGGAAAGAAGTATTTCCAAAAATGATATCAGATACGATATCTTTCACAACTAAAACCGATCATTTAATTTGTGCTGTTACAGAACGTTATTTGAAAAGTCACCGAGATAAACAGTTCCTACTAGTTGCATCAAGAAAATTAGGCAACTGGCATCTCTTCTAATCGAAATAAAGAAGAAAATAAATGTAAAAAATTTGCTTCGTGCACTATAATTAACATTAACATTGATACTATAGTAAAATGTACCAAAATAATAGCTAAATATGATAATGATAATGAAAGTTATGGAGCGCCATCACTAGCTGGTAACATGGGCACACAATTAAAAGAATGCGTTGATGTATCTTATAGTAAACAACTTAAAAGTTGTAGCACAGTAAGTGAAAATATGAAAAAATTAAAAGTTTTGAAAGAACTAATTTCAAGTGAATGGCAGAAGGGATCTCTACTCTTGCAAATAAAGATCTACAGTAAAAAAATGGAACAAACTATCGCTTATTCCTCTAGCTGAAGATCTGACATTATTAAAATGCTATTTTGGACTGAGTAGACATATGAGAAGCCGAAACTTAAGCCAAAAAACAAAAATAACCATATACAAAACCCTTATACAACCAGTGTTGACATATGGGTCGGAGACATGGACCATTTCCAAGGCAGATGAAAATCTCCTGCTTATATTTGAACGAAGGATCCTGAGAAGAATATTCAGTGGCATCTGTGAAAATGGTGTTTGGAGAAGGAGGTACAACTACGAGATATATCACAGATATAAACATATATTTGGTGGTAAAAACGTAGTATCCTTTATAAAAATAGGAAGATGGGCAGGACATCTGGCAAGATCACAACAGAACAACCCTCCTAGAAGAATCCTTATGTCGCAACCTGTGGGAAGTAGAAGTAGGGGTAGGCCAAAACTCAGATGGAGGGATGGTGTAGATGAGGATGGTAGACAAATAGGCGCAGCAAACTGGCAACAGTTGACAATGGATAGAACTGACTGGCGTAATAGACTTGGGAAGGTCGAGGCTCTTTTATAGGGCTGTAGCACCAATGATGATGATTACAACAGGATCAAAGTAACGAAAAAGCATTTAGTATACTTCAGGAAATTTGTTATGTACAGCTTATATTACAGCTTATTAAATGCATCCATTTTTTTCGAATCCTGAGGAAACTATTAAGTATTTTTGAAAAATTTAAATGCACAATGAAATATTACTGTATTATCTATGGTCGAAACTCCCTGAGAACTTCTATATTTATTTTAATAAGTTACAGAGGTGAAAAAAAATTTAGTCTGATTTTTTTATTTTAAATATATCATTCAAAAGAAACTTTTTGTGTATTATAAGGGACTTTCTGCTCTCAGAATTCGAAGAAATAAATGTGTTTAAAAAGAATTCGAAAAGGATTAAAGTATTATACATTTTTGTACTTTTTGAATTTATGCGACGATCCACTGTTTTAAAGATGGGTTGAACAGATGTTGTCAGTTGTATGGTCATGTGTATCGTAAGTTATTCAACAGGGCATAGAATATACATGGTTAGAAAATATAAGTCAGCACCTCTATGCGGAAAATCTCTGAACTAAAAATTGATGTGGACCATATAAAATGAGGTACTACTTTTTTTTCGTAAAAAAACAGTTTTTGCAACCAGTAAATGTCTATGAAAAATTGCTTACATTGATTGACTAAGTGAGGTCCATACACTGGACCTTACTTCAACCGCAGTTTCTTTTGATATGTGGTTCACTTCATATGCTGGGAGAAAATATATATATATATATATATATATATATATATATATATATATATATATATATATATATATATATATATTACGAGCAAAGCCCGAAATTGGACAATCCTAACATTGTACACAAATTATTGTCCACTTCTAGCATTGTACCCCCAAACTGTACAATCTCCGAAATAATCAAAATAATTGTCGACACGCTCATCGGTTCGAATCGATTATTATTGACAAGCGACACACCAAATCAAAAATTGAAAAATCGAATCGAAGAAGAAATTGTTCTACAATAGATATATTGTTAGTGAAACATTTCAAAGCTTCAAGAGCTAGATACATCACTTAATATAAGGAAGATGTTTATAAAACATCTTAGATTTTCAAGAGATATGTATGATAATTTAAAATAATTTAATTCTACGATATGAATCGATATCTGATATATTATCTCAAACTGTGACGCATGGCTACTTATTGAAATTCGAACATTGTACAGCAATTCTTTTATACAAAGTCCGACGATTATATATATTTCGGAGATTGTACAGTAAAGGGGTACAATGCTAGAAGAGGACAAGATTTTATGTACAATGCTAGGATTGTCCAATTTCGGACATTGCTCGTAACATGTATATATATATATATATATATATATATATATATATATATATATATATATATATATATACCTATCCTATGATTCATGGTATACAGCCAACTACAGGTATCACATTTTATTTGTCGCTACATACTATATCGACAAAAAATTATGTTAAAATATGTTTATATGGGATTTAGCCACAATTATTGGTTGTAATGAAAAGAACTTGGTTATACATTTTTTGCAAAATTCTGTAAAATAATCTATTTTGAGAACAAATTCCAGAGTGGAAGTAACCTCAAAACAATTAAAAATGTAATTTTTTCATTACAATCAATAATTGTGGATTAATAAACATTATATTTCAATTAGACAAGAAAGTAGTTTAAGAACCCTGTTAAAAAATTATGCAGAGCAACTTATTTTAGTAATCTCTGGCAAATGTACAGGAGTATAGGCTACTGTTTTGTCAATATTTAACTGTATTTAAAATAGTCTTCCCATTTATGTATTTTAAGTTTCATAAAATATGTACTCTAGTAAATTACCTTACTAGGGATTATCAATAAAGAAATATAAAAGTAAATTTCAATTTAAATATCCATTCTAAGACATTAAATTAATTGTAATTATAATATGAAGAAGTACCTTACTTAGGCTAATCTTTTCCTGACAAAGAAACAGGCTAATTTTTTCCTGACAAACACAATGACATTAGATATTTAGTAGGATAACAATTAAAAATCCCCTAGGCACTGACCTACTTTCATTATTTTTGTCCTAATATTAAATAAAATAGACATATAATTTCATTCAAATCTATGTTAATACACAGGAATGTAAAATAAATATAAATATGTCATTATTATTGTACAGTGTTATGTTTTAACTAAAATATAAAGCAAAATAAGGGATAGATTATTATTAAAGAATTAACTCTAATTCATAAAACTCTCACTGTCTCACTTGACTTTAATGATGTATATTTTCGTATGTATACGACAATTGTACTTTTTACTCATTTAAAATAATGTAAAAGTGATTACACTAAACTACCTGTAAAATACTGCAGTAATATTCCAGTGACTATGGACAATAATATGTAGCTCATAAATAAAGAAACATGATCAACTTAAAATGAATCATAATATTAAACTTACGGTTTTTAGCAGAAGTGTTACTTTACGAATCATTAGAATTTGTTCAATATTCCAACACAGAAAAGGTTATAAAACTAAAAACGATTTCTCTATGTACTACCAAACGAATCGTCCATATAAAATGGCGTCTTAACCAACCAATGAGAAACTAGCGCCAAATATGACGTAACGCCAGTTTTCCGGGGTTTCATTGTGCATTTTAAACTATGTTTGAAATGCCCTATAGAAAGTATTAGTTAAAACATAACGAAAATTTTTACCTTATGTAGTTTCCAAAATGCTGTTAAAATCCAACCTCAATGAATTATTACTTATTTTAAAATACTTAAGAAAGCATTTTAAATCGTTAAAATGAAAACAGAACTGATACGACACAAGACCAATAGTTCAAAAACAATTTCAACTGTCAATAAATAAACAACGACCCAACGACAGTCAAGAATATTTACACAAATATACTGATTTTTAAATCTCTGTCAATGCCTAAAATAGCGACTATCGTTTTTTAGCTCAAAACTTGCAATTCTACACTGCAATGTAACAACATAAAAACGATTTAAATATTTTCATAGATGTTAACATAAGTGTTTATTTAAGCAAAAATGCAGATTTTACAAAAGTTACGTTAATTTATTTTAATTATTAAAATAATTTAATTTCTAACAAAATCTCAAAGGCGACAAAAATTTAATAGTAAGGCTTCTTGTATGGTTAAATAAAGCGTAAATAAACGTTCTGCCGGTAACGTAAATATAAAATAAGCAAAAGAATTACCTAAGACCCAGGTAGCCCGGGGAAATAAACATTTTATCTGGTGTGCATAGAAAAATTAACCCGGTTTAATTTATTTACGGCAACTATAGACATAAGACTTTAGTTGAAGAATAGATTAAATTATTTCAAATGTACTAAATTATTAATCTCTAAAAATTTAAATTACAGTTCTGTCGTAGCTTGTCACAAATTTCTCAATTCGAGTATGTTTCCGTTTAAAATATGGCGTTCGCGTGCTGACAAACTTCAAAGGCGGCATCTGAGAGTGGGCATTCTGGTTTTTATTTATTCTGTGGATCCGGCCAGGCAAACGAGAGTTATTTTCAATAGTATGGACCTCTGTAAAAAAACCTATATGTTTCCTGCAGTCGATATTTTGGACTTAATTAGTTATTAACAAATTAAGTTCAAAAACCGACAAATTTTCGCTTTTTTCGTCTATACCTAAAGTCGACTTTACACTATATGATTTATCATTATTTGTCATATGATTTACATATCATTGAAAAGAGGAGTCATAACTAATCTCATATGATATTGTCATAAGCTAAATCATATGCCCAGTGTAACTTTGACTTAAGCAAAAATCAAGCATTTAAAATAAATTTAAGAGCAAGAATCTTACAAGTCATATAAAAACCTTTACGGGGTTCCCTTATTTGTTGCTTAGAAAGTTGCAAAATAAGTCGTAAATTTTGGTTTTTTTTATAAATTTTAATAACTTTTTTAAAAATTAACTTATAACCTTCATATTAGACGTAATATTGGGTCTTGTACTGCTTAAAATATGATCAAAGTTTCAAACCGATCAGTCAAATAGAAGTTATTTAATTTGTTTATTTCAAATTAAATTTTTAAAAAGAATACTTCTTATCGTTCGGATGTAAAAATGTAAAAATCGAGACGGGTGTAGCAACCTTGCGGTATACCAATATAATATACATATAGCATTTTTCATATAAAAATGTTTGCACGTCATTCAAGATTTACGACGTCAGAACCCCACAGTTTTGCTAGAACATAAGAATAGTTAGTGAGGAATTTTTAAAATGTCAACATTTGTCAAACTATTATACTAACAGTAAATACACTTAGTTTTAAGACTACTGCAACACACTAAAATACATAAGAAAACATTTTAATACAAAATTATATATTCTAAATTTTAAACTTACCACTAGTTTTAGGGCTTTAATAGCAAAAACGTCCCTTCATTATTTCTCGTTCAAAATAATCTATCTTATATGAAAGCTTATTAGCTTTCTGCAGACATTTATTTGTTTTGGCATAGCACAATCACAATACAGAACAATAATTAGTTTTTAAAGCTATTAATCTAAATTTAATATGTATTTATAAATACAATTTATTAATATATATTATATTATGATCAAATTCTGTAAGAAATCAAAACATAAACAAAATTCTTACTCTAAAAAAGCGGCAACACTTCAAACAATTTTGCCACACGCTGAACTGTCAATAAAATTTGAACTATTCCCGTATCAGTTGCGTACAATTGTCTAATCTATTTAATTAAAATTATTATTTTGTGGAAGATTAGACTTAAAGAGTTATTTAATAAAATTTATATTATTAATAATAACAAATGTTTTTGGTAATTTAATCAATATAATTCTAAAATTCCCAATATAATAATGATTACATTTTTCTGATTATTATACCATATTGACGCCTATGAAAGATCGAGCAGTTCCGTATGGGTTTCGTATTATTAGCTGTGTTAGGAAAATTTGAACTCTAAGGTTGACGTTCTGGAAATTTTAAATATAAGTGACTGCACTTTATATAAATTGTGACGTGCAAGCATTTTTATATGAAAAATGCTATACTCCATTCGCTTAGCTCGGGCATATTTTGAAAGATTCATTGTCGGAAACCTACAACACAACAATTTCTACTTCTCAGTATTAATAGCTCAAGTGTACTACTATTGCAGACTTCTTTCTTTGAAAAAAGAAGAATTATTCTAAATAGTGGAAGTGTATAGGTACTAAACCCATAATATTTTGGGTAGTATATATTTAAAATATATATTTTAGTTGTTATAATTTAACATAACTATTTATTATATATAGTGCAAATAAATAAATATTGATTGTCGGTAATTTGTAAAGTTCTATTTTATATACTATTTAGTTTGTTTACTATTAATATTGGCTATAAGTACGTGTGCTTGGTTGTATAGTAATTTCCAGCTACTTCGAGTCTGTCAAAAAGTAACTAACTTCGCAAAAAATAATTACTAAATTCACTAGACAGTTCGGACTGGAGATAGCGAACCGAGTATAACTTCATTTTTTACTTTTAAATACTATATTTTAATCTTAAATAATTCAATAATGTTACCTAAAGTCAAAATTAAAATTTAACTGATTATAAATAAATTGTTGGAAGTGCATCTCATGATCTTTCTAGTTCTCTACATATCAAATTTTTAATGTTTTTTTTTACTTAAGTGTTTTATAATAACTTTTTTATATACATGTATGATTATCACATGTTCTTTTGCTGTGCTAATTCTGTTAATTTTTAAACTATACCTAGTTTCAATTAATTGTTTATACAACTTTATCTCTAAATGTCCAGTATCGTAAGCTTTTTCACACTTTTAATATCATTGACTGCTACATGTCTTTGTTTGGTAACACACATATTTTAAATTCTCTATGGATGTTTGGTTTCATATTGTTCTTTTTAGATGAACTGATGATGCTTTCTGAGCAGAAAGCGAAACGTCTTCAATAAATAGATGAAGTAGCCACCTTCTTTGTCTTTTATTTCTCCACTTTGACCGAAAAACCCACCACTCTTCGAGTGTTCCTTAGTTTATATTGGATTGACGGTCGTACCCCTTTTCTCGATATATATATATATATATATATATATATATATATATATATATATATATATATATATATATATATATATATATATATATATATATATATATATATATATATATATCTCGCTCATCGACTTAAATACTGTCATAACCCCGAAAAACGCAATTTTACAGGAGACGCGAAACAAAGTTTGCTATTTTCTTTTAATTGTTAATTTCACGCTCTCCTAACTTACCAATGCTAATTTTTGCCTTCGGTTTTATTTAAGGCTGTTATACATTGCTATATTGACAATGGGACTATGGCATTAAAGAATTTGCTAAACAATATATTTTTGTGGGTTATGACACTATTGTCCAATGTATTTTCTCCTAAAAATTGGTATAGGATATCAAGTTTATAATGTCAAATAAAAAATATTTTGCTTTTAATAGTGAAATTTATTCTTTTAATAACTACAAGGAACAAAGGACAAGATAGGAACGACTTAAGGAAACGACCATTTTACAATTTCCTTTAATCTTTTATATCTTTTATCTTATTAGCATCAATAGACATTCTTTTTTTGTAGGCTGGCAGTAAATTGGGAATTTTCGAGGGGACCTTATTGGCTCTTTGGCGGAAAGTAACTTCTTGCATTTTGTCTTCGTAGCTTGTGTCCAAGTAAAAAAGAATTCCGTCGGGACTTCTCAAACCTCATCATTTTAATTTCAGTTATTTTGTGATTTTGGCCTGATTGATCAATCTTAAAATTTGATGCCAGCTGCTTCTGAAGACTTTTGAAATCTAGATTGTTTTTGTAAGACAGTTCATTAATAGTGAACTCTTTCCCTCGTTTTGTTGATGTCTTTAAAATTGTGACATATTGTTGTGGTATGAAAATGGGTCCACTTCTCAAGGTCTTCTTAATTTGCTTTTCAATGACAGCATGAGCGGCGTCCCCTTCATTTTGTGTGTGACCAACAATAAAAAAATTATGGTTGATTGCCTTAATCTTGAGAGTTCTTACTGCATAAGCATACATTGATATTGTGATGATTTTATTTCAATGTCTATTTAATTTATAATGTCTTGTTCTTATCTTAATTCATTAAAAAGCACAATAACTGATATTAATTTATTTATCACTAAATATACATAATTTATTACAAAGCGAACGTAACATTTTATCGCGAGCGCGTCTTCAGAATTCACTGTTTTCTATTCTCCAAAAAAGTCCTGCTATATATTCACTACTGTTAGACTGGAAACGTCTACGGCCTTCTAGACAGAGCGGCGAATTGTTCTCAGAACCGGTATGGTTAAATCGGCTTGTCTCCAGAAGGTTCGAATTGTTGTTTTTATTACAAAGGGGGACCCATCGTGTGTCAGGTAGGCATTGCCTAAAAAATACGTGAATGAATGAAAATATTAGTAATAAATATATTTACGGTTTTGGGTCAGAATTTATCGTAACATTGCCCCCCTCTTAAAAGATTGTTCCTCCTGGAACCTTGTCGGGACTGGAACCGGAACGGTATGCTGGTATCGGCACCTGGACCCTCTTTTACAACTTCCAGTTGTATAAAAATGACAAGGGACGGTTTTCTCTCCGCACCAGTAACTATGCGGATTGCAACAGACTAACACCTGGACTTCGGTGTCTTTAAAGATCTCTTCCACCATATTTCGGATAACCCTCCAATCTAATTGGCGGCACTCCAACTTTGGCATGGCTAACTTTTGCACGTGCACGACTCCAGTACGTGCTCTCTCAATTGAAGTAAGGCTTCCCATACATCTCGGTAGGTAGGTTGGTCACGGGCAGTGTCTTTTGTTACCAGGTAGAAAAAGTAACGTGATGCATCTTGGAGTTTCAAGGTTTTACCGGGAGCTGGCACTTGGCATTGAAGTTCTGCAACTCGACCAAACTTCCTTCGAAAGACGGATGCCAACCCTGGTGCGTCTTTGATACTGGCCGGGATGGTAAGGGCCAGCGAGTAGTCATCGGGGAGCGCGAGTAGATCTTGCTTTTCTTCAGTGGTAACACCATGTCTCGCTTTACCGGTACCTCCATAGGCACCCATGAATTCCTCAAACGTGAGGTCAGACACATCGTGGACTTGGTTTACTTCCACTTCTTCATCTACGTGGTCACCTTCGAAATACGCCAACCGGTTATGGTGTACTATCATCGGCTTTCCCCTCGGAATCTTGCTTATTCGGTAGATGACATCGTTGATTTTCTCCATAATGAGGTATGGACCTTCCCAAAACTGCTGCAATTTGGGAGAACAACCTTTTCGCTTCTTGGGATTATACAGCCATACTTAGTCGTTCTTCTTAAAGCAACCCTTTTCGGCTTGTGTATCGTACCGTTTCTTCATTCTGTCGCTAGCGATCTGAAGGTGGGAACGGACCAACTCATGTACATCGTCCATTCTTCTTCGTAATTCGATCACATAATCTTCACCTGCTACATCTTCTCCAGGTTTACATCCAAACTCGAGATCACAAGGTAGTCGCATTTCGCGTCCGAATAGGACTTTGGCTGGTGTCTGGCCTGTTGATTCGTTAACAGCAGATCTGTAGGCCATTGTGAAGAACGGAAGGTATTGGTCCCAGTCTCGCTGATGATCGGACACCATCTTTGTCAAATACTTGCCAACTGTCCTATTCATTCGTTCTACCATACCATCCGATTGCGGATGATACGCGGTAGTTCTTGTTTTCTTCATGCCTAGTCTATCACATATTCCTTGGAATAGATCGCTTTCGAAGTTCCTGCCTTGGTCACTATGTATCTCCAAAGGCACTCCAAATCGGCTGATATATTCTTGGATCAACTTATCTGCAACGGTGGCGGCCTTCTGGTCGGGAAGTGCGTAAATCTCGACCCACTTAGTAAGGTAATCCATTACTACCAGCATGTACTTGCCTCCATTTTCACTTTCTGGAAATGGCCCAGCGATGTCCAAAGCTATTCTTTCAAACGGGCTTCCAACATTATATTGTCTCATAGGAGCTCTCCTTTTTCGGCAAGGCCCGTTACTCGTGGCACAAATAGTACATTTCTTACACCAGTCTTTTACATCGTCGGAACTGTTCATCCAATAAAACCGTTCCCGAATTCGCTGAAGGGTTTTCCTTACACCAAAATGCCCTCCCGATGGACTGTCGTGTAACTGACGAAGTACTTCGGCTATTCTGCTCTTTGGGATCACCAACTGTCTTCTCTTCTCTGAACCGTCATCATTTTCCAGGACTCGTTTGAGCAAGCCATCTTCGATGATAAATGAGTCCCACTGGGCCCAATACGTCTTAACTACTGAGCATAGGTTTGATATTTCCTGCCAAGGTGGTCGACGGTTTTCCTCTTTCCATTTTCGGATTTTCTGTATAACTGGATCTCTCTCTTGTTCTGCCCTTATCTTAGTAGGCGTCCAGTCGTCGTTGACAATCGTCGTTCTTAGCACTGCTGCTTCCTTGGATTCCGTTTTGTTGCAGTGGGAACACTCTGCTGGGCATGGCCTTCTGGAAAGAGAATCAGCGTTTCTGTGGCTAACTCCGGCCCGGTGCTCAATCTTAAAATCGTATTCTTGGAGTCGTTCGATCCACCTGGCTATCTGACCCTCTGGATTCTTAAACTGCATCAACCACTTAAGGGCGGCATGGTCGGTTCGGATTAGAAACTTTCTGCCATAGAGGTATTGATAGAAGTGCTCTACTGATTTAACTACTGCTAGAAGTTCTCTTCTCGTGACGCAATAATTCCGCTCAGGTTTTGAAAGAACTTTACTAAAATATCCGAGGACTCGTTCCTGTCCTCCTTGAATCTGAGACAGCACTCCTCCAATTCCCACATTACTTGCATCCGTATCTAAGATGAAATCTCCTTCTGGCAGTGGATACCCCAAAATTGGTGCTGTTATTAAATGCTTTTTCAACGTTTCAAAGGCATTTTGGCAGTCTATATCCCAGCGGTATTCTCTTGCTTCCTCTGTAAGTCGCGTTAATGGCTTAGCGATATCTGCAAACTTCTTAATAAACCTCCGGTAGTAAGTACATAGTCCAAGAAAACTTCTCACTTGATGTTTGTCAGTTGGTTTTGGCCATTCCTTAATGGAATCGATTTTTCCCTTATCCACGGCCACTCCTTCTTTACTGACTATATGACCCAGATAATTGACTTTACCTTGAAATAGCTGGCACTTCTTGGGGTTTAGCATCAATTGGGCAGCTTTAAGTCGATTAAAAACGTTTTCTAAATTCCTCAAATGATCTTCGAATGTCTCCCCCAAGACGATTATGTCATCTAAATAAACCAGGCATGTTTTCCAAGATAACCCTCTCAACACATTTTCCATAAGCCTCTCAAATGTCGCAGGAGCATTACAAAGTCCAAATGGCATAACGTTGAATTGCCACAATCCAGATCCTGTGGTGAAGGCTGTCTTTTCTTTATCGACTGGGTCCATTTCTACCTGCCAGTATCCAGACTTCAAATCTAAATTAGAAAACAATTTACTTCCAGCCAATGTGTCCAATGTGTCATCGATCCGAGGCAGAGGATAACTATCTTTCTTGGTAACGTTGTTCAGCAAACGGTAATCCACACAGAACCTCGTCGTTCCGTCTTTCTTCTTAACCAGGACCACCGGAGAGACCCATGGGCTCGTAGAAGGTTCTATCACCCCGTCTTTCTTCATTTCCTGAACAATCGTTTCAGCTTCCTCTCTTTTCGCCTGTGGTAATCGTCGAGCTGTTTGACGAATTGGCTTAGCATTACCAGTATCAATTTTATGCTTAACAACCGTAGTTCTTCCCGTCTTTCCTCCTTTCGGTACGAAAATATCACGATACTGCCGAAGAAATTCCCTTAATTTCCTTTTCTCCATCTGATTTAGAGACTGTCCTGCAACTGCAACCATTTGGTCGAATTTATCGTTGGAATTATCAGATGTTGTCGCCTGACGGATTATGAATGTCACAGGTACACAAGTTCCTACTTTTGTCTCTTTCTTTATGGTCACTGGGTAGTCGTTGACATTGATAAGTCTCACAGGAATTTCCTTAGCCGAAGTCACCAATTCCTTTCCAATTATGATTCCACGGCCAACCTCATCGTCGTGGTTCCAAGGCTCCATCATAACAGGTCTCCCTTCGTCCACAAATCCCTGTAGCCGCGCTACTATGATCGTTTCGCTTCTCGCAGGCACGACTGTATCTTCTGTAATGGCTGCTTGCACAGTGTTGTCATTATGTGGATGAAGAAATACCTCCTCGTTGCCAACTTTGATTACCTTATTCTTAAAATCCAATTGGAATCCATGCATATTCATTACGTCCATTCCTAATATAACATCCTCTTCGATGTCAGCAACTATAACAGTATGGACGAACTTTTCTGCTCCAATTCCCAATTGTACCTGGATTTCTCCATGAATGTTGGCATTTTCACCTGTAGCGGTCCGAAGTCGCAACCTCGTTGGTAACAGTTTCTTACGGCTGTTTATAACTGTTGGACGTATAATGGTTCTGGTCGCTCCGGTATCCATCAACAACGTATGTCTTTTACCATTTATTTCTCCATCTACATATACACTATCTTCACGACATTTCAAAGAAGCTATTAGTATGAGAGGGTCTTTGGAAAAGTTTTGGGTCGAAGCTGCCCCCCTAAGGCTGACCCGTTCTAGTTTTCCTGATGGTGAGTTTCTTGATTTGCGTCGTACCTAGGGTGCTTACAGGAGCTTCGTACGTGTCCTATTTCGCCACAATTCCAGCATCTGATGGTCTTCGTTTTCTTGTATGTCATGCTTTTTATCATATTAACGAGCTGGTCAAGTTTATCTTCATCTCCTTCCTCTTTTACAGTCCTAACTTTACTGTACCCGCCAGAGGCCTGCGTAGCTGACTCGTATTCGAGTTCGGCGGATAGGACATCAACCAGCGTTTTGTGACGAGCTAATCGCAGTGTTCTCTGCATTTCATGATCACGAAGACCATTAATAAACGTTTGAACGGCCAATTTTTCCATCATGTCTTCGGGAGCTGTTGGATAAGCATATCGTACTAATCTGGCAATATCTACCTCATATTCTTGAAGAGCCTCATCTTTCTTTTGTCTTCGATTTTTAAGCTGCGACTTCGTGGCCATATCGCATATTTAACCTCTTCTTCAGTTGTTCGAAATCATCGGTCTCCTCTACGGCTATGGTCTGAAGCACATCTAAGGCATCTCCTCGAAGAGCGATAGTCAGGTTTACAGCCTTTTCTTTTTCAGACCATCCATTTGCTCTTGCGGCTGATTCGAACTGTTTCATGTAATTGTTCCATGATGATTTTCCGTCGAAAGTTGGGACTTTCACATGGACAGAACCTCCACTTCCTTCAAATTTCGGTCGTGTTTCCAACTTACATTTCGTCTCGTCTTCTTTTGTCTCCACTGTAATTGGATTGTTTCCTCTCTCTGCTGTCCCGGTTTCCTCCATCTTCCTTTCTATCTCTTTAATCTTTTCTTCGAAGGCCGACATATCGGCAGCAACTTGGTTTTTTAGCGAAGACATTCTATCGTCGAGGGCAGACATCTCAGAAGTTACTTTAGAGATGTTAGCAGAAACTTTACTTTCCAGAGAAGAAATCTCGTTAGAAACTTTGTTTTCTAGTGAGTCGATGTCGCCGGAAACTTTCGAAATATCGCCAGAAACTTTGTTCTCCAATGATGCGATGTCACCGGAAACTTTGTTCTCTAATGATGCGATGTCGCCGGAAACTTTGTTCTCTAATGATGCGATGTCACCAGAAACTTTCGAAATCGATGAGAGGACAGCATCTTCAAATATATAAGTCTCTGGATCTAGTCCTTCTTCTAGCAAAGCGTTCTTTAGTCGTTGGACTAACTCAGCCTTTTTTCCGGTAGAAGCTAATTCTCTGTCTTCGAGATGTCTTCTTAAATTAGTCACTGTCAGCTCATAAATCGTCGTCATTTTCACAATTTACAAATATTCACTTGTATTATTATTATAAGTCTAATTTATGTTCGATCTCACTTCTTACACCACTGTGATGATTTTATTTCAATGTCTATTTAATTTATAATGTCTTGTTCTTATCTTAATTCATTAAAAAGCACAATAACTGATATTAATTTATTTATCACTAAATATACATAATTTATTACAAAGCGAACGTAACATTTTATCGCGAGCGCGTCTTCAGAATTCCCTTTTTTTTATTCGCCAAAAAAGTCCTGTTATATATTCACTACTGTTAGACTGGAAACGTCTACGGCCTTCTAGACAGAGCGGCGAATTGTTCTCAGAACCGGTATGGTTAAATCGGCTTGTCTCCAGAAGGTTCGAATTGTTGTTTTTATTACAAAGGGGGACCCATCGTGTGTCAGGTAGGCATTACCTAAAAAATACGTGAATGAATGAAAATATTAGTAATAAATATATTTACGGTTTTGGGTCAGAATTTATCGTAACAATATTATGTACCTGTTCTTATTTTGGCCACAACAATTATCAGAGTACAAAGTAACTTCTAAACTATCATTATATACCTCTTTTGACAACTTTGTGAGATAATTAAAAATACAAGTTGCTATTTCGTTAGACCCTCGCATGCCCTCGCCTTAGTGCCAAAAGTAAGAAGTTGTGTTTGAATTAATGATATTAGTTACAGTGAGATTGTAACAATTAAGTTTTGACTTATAGTAAAAAAGAGAAACATTGCCAATGGGACATGGTATAACCTTTTGTAGTCAAAGCAGCAGACATAGTGAAGCGGATTTTCCTTCGTTTTGTTTTTGTCTAACTCTTTGGCAATCCTGCTCAGCACTTTTTCGTATTGATGGTTTTCATAATCTTCTTGAATCTCTTGGTCATTTGGATCATTTTTGAGAGCTTCATACAGACCACATTGGTATTTTTTTGGGATAAAGAAGGAAATGTTAAATTCATTCCGAAATATACGAGAAAAAGTAACCAAGGAGGCAGCATCTTCCCCTTCTTTTTTTTATTCATAGAATAGTCACGGTAAATGTCAGCTAAGCTCTTGCCAGCATCTATAAATTCTCGGGTACACACTTTGAAAGAATAACACTTTCTGAGGGGAAGGGCGCTACATTCTCCAAATTAGCATAACTTACACAAAAACTATTTAAGGTATCAGTCTCGTTACGGTTCGTTAGGTACTTATCGTTCTCTTGAATTAGGCTCCCTTCCGATCGCAGAAGAAATAATGGTTCAGCATGCTGTGTTACAGCCACGTCTTCTAGACACTCGATGTATCCAGGTCCTGCTTCATCGGGATGATCACTTTCAACCCCTAGAAGCAAAACATAATAATAATTAATGATTACATTATACATTTAGGTCTAAAAAATATTTCTGTAGCATTTTCACGTGTAGCAATCTCACAATTAGAAGAAAGGCTAAGTAGATTAACTAGCTACTTGCAGACTTACTTGAAGGGGAAAGTGGTGGCTCGTCTATTTTCT
The DNA here is from genome assembly GCF_040954645.1 of Diabrotica undecimpunctata. Lineage (NCBI taxonomy): Eukaryota > Metazoa > Arthropoda > Insecta > Coleoptera > Chrysomelidae > Diabrotica > Diabrotica undecimpunctata. The sequence goes on from NC_092807.1 coordinate 75,768,671, forward strand.
GTTTCACTATTTCTAGGCAGCAGCTGCGTCTTTTCTCGATAGTTTAAGCATTAATGCACCCCTTGAGTTCAGAGTATGGTTATAGGCTTATGCTGATGCATCTTTAAAAAATAGAATGCAAGCACCAAGTCGATGTCAAAGCCAAATACACAATCTGAAATAAACAATAAAATCATTCTATGTCAAGGTAGAATGAGTAATAATAGTCTGGTTTTTACAAACAATGATAAAGTCACATCATCCTGTTGAGGCAGTTATTATCAAATGAATTACCAAAATTGATCATAAATAATGTCACAACACAACTGTTCACACTATTGTGGCAACCTTGCTACATAGAATCCAGTCACATCAGTCTACAACAGTAGTGCCATTTGGATTGCAGAGCGCTTGTGCAGCACTCGTACGAGCTCTACATACCATTTTAAATCGTCACGAAGATTTACCTAAACACATCTAAACACTAAACACCTAAAAATAATTCTGGAGGAATTGGACACCGCAGGATTAAAATTAAATATTGAAAAATGTCAATTTTTTCAAAAAGAATTAATTTATTTGGGTTTTAAATTGGACACCAAAACAGTAAGCTTAGCCGAAGACAGAGTTAAGCTCATAGATGAATACCCAAGGCCAACAAATTTGAAAACATTAAGAGGTTTTCTTGGCACGATCAATTAATTTAAAAAGCTAATAACCGATTTAACCCAAAAGGAAATTCCTTTAATAAAATTGCTGAAGAAAGGGATAAAATGGAATTGGAAAGAAGAACAGGAGGAGCTTTCAAAATATTAAAACAAGAATTCACAAAAGGTACGAAAATATATCACCCCGTTTATAATCTACCTTTTATACTCCGAACTGATGCGTTCATACAAAAATTTGCAGGAATTTTGTCACAAATACAAAACGACCAAGAAGTGCCGGTGTGTTTTATATCTCGAGTGACTAAAACACAGAGAGAAAATATAGTGTATAGTATTTATAAAGTCAGTTGAAACATTTCACTCCGACGAGATTTATAAGGGCAGTTCAATATTACATTTACCGGTAATCAAGTTAAAGTATAAATAACACGCGTCAATGTTTCAAACGCATTTGAACAATCCCCGTACTTCGTAGGAAAGAGATAGAAGAAAGAGAGAATGAAAGATACATCCCATCAAATAAATATTGGACATTGATATGTTATTCAGAATCACCAATATTTAACAGGCTACTTGGAGTTTCGCTTCCAGCCGGCGGCGATGGTGTACAGATAAGAACGCTGTTGATTCTTGCCAGTGCTGTACAGCTAAAATGTTCATTATTTTACAAAGTATAATAACTGTTTTAAATGATTATACTGCCAATATGGCCTATTGCCATTATATATAAATTATTTTTGTTGCTAAATATGACATGTTAAAATCTTTTTTATACACTTATGTACTTTATGACCGTTTTAAGAAAATTAAAATTGTCCTTATTCTCTTCATTAATCTATATTTGAATATAAAAATAAATGATGCGCCCATGTCTGGTAATATGATATTATTCTTTTAATGTTTGTCGGCAACCAGTTTTTTGGGTGTTTCAACTGACTTTATAAATACTATAACAGAATTGGAGTTTGCCAGTGTACTATTTTGCGTAAATAAATTGAGGTTTTACCTATTGGGAGCTAAATTCACAATCGAGACGGATCATGCAGCTTTGGTACATATCATGAAGAATCGATTGGTGAATAATGGAATATATAGAGGCATTCTATTATTACAGGAGTATGATTTTGAATTCCGGTATATCAAAGGAAAAGACAACATCATAGCCGACGTCTAACACGAGATGAAGACACCGGAAAAAAGGAAGCAATTACTTTACACGTGGGATTAAATATATTAACACAAGAAGAAGGTGTATTGTCGTTAAATGAGATAAGGATAAACCAAGAAGACCTAGAGGAAAGAGTAAAAAAAAGAGCGGAGATAGAAAATGACAAATTTTTAAGATAATAGACGGAAAGGAACTATATTTAGTGACACAGACATTGGCAGAAAGGATCATAAAGAAATTACATGAGGACAATGGACATATCGGTAGCAGAAAGGTGTGGCTCGTTTTTAGAGAAAATTACATCAGCTGACAAGATTACCGCATTGCAAAGGAAATTACCCAGAAGTGCGAAGTATGTCAAAAATATAAGAGTCGGAATTTCAAAAATGAAAATATTGCAAAAAATATTGTATCCCGAACAAATTGGACATTGTAGCAATAGATATGTTAACCGATCTAATTATGACCACTCAAAGAAACAAACATATTCTGGTGATGGTTGATGTGTTTTCAAAATACGTAAAATTATACAGTTGCCGCACCACAAAGGGGGAAGAAATATTAAAAAAAATCGACAATTTTATAGCCACAGTAGGAATACCAAGAAAGATTCTACTAGACAATGCAACGTATTTCCGGAATGATCGGTTCAAGGGACAACTTGGAGAACGGGGAATAGAGACAAATTTTGTCAGCATCAGGCATCACCAAAGTAATCCTTCGGAGCGATTTATACAGGAAGTCACGAAATTTCTTCGCATTGCACCGGATGGTCAACATCGACGATGGGACAGTTAAATGGTGGAAATAGATGTATCTAAATACCATTCCGAGTACAGTAACAAAAGAGACCCCGGAACACATCATGAAGGGTGTAATGCCGATAAGTCCATGGGAAGACCCAGAGCCAAAAGAATATATAGGTAATTAAAACAGAGCAGAGAAGCTTGCGGCGAAGCAATGAGAAGTATATCCAAAGACAGGATCGTAATAGAAAACGAAGACCAGTGACTTTCCAAAGGGGTGAAAAAGTACCAAATCTGCCTTGTGACATTTGCGCAAAGTTAATGCCTGTTTTTGAAGGCCCATACATCGTGAATAATGAAGATGGGATAAACAGTTATGCATTGAGGTATATGGACTCGGAAAAGATCCGATAAATTTACAATATTTACGATGTGTACAAATATCACGAATAAAAGACGTATACATACATAACTGCATAAAGTAGATAATAAGCTAGGGTATAAGACATAGATTAAGAGAAGGCAATATAGAGGGAGATGCCGAGTTACACAATAGGGGAACAATCTTTAATAAATCAACGCAGATTATGGCTTACGCTGACGATCTGGATTTAATCGCACGTACTACACGAGGACTTAAAGAGATGACTTCCAACTTCTTGACAGCCGCACAAAATATGGACCTTAAAATAAACGAGGAAAAAACCAAAATGTTAGCATCTATTCCAAATAACAGAGATAGAGCTAGAAACGCCGAAGAAAACTTCAGTATAGACCAATATAATTTTGAGGTAGTAAATAGGTATACATATTTGGGTTCTCTCATAACAAACGATAATGACACATCTGAAGAAGTAAAACGGAGGGTACTGCTAGCAAACAAATGTTATTTTGGACTAAGCAAGCAGCTAAAAAACAGAAATTTAAGCCAGAAAACCAAACTAATAATATATAGAACACTCATCCTACCAGTGCTGACATATGGGTCAGAAACATGGACCATCTCCAAAACAGACGCAAATCTTCTGCTCGTCTTCGAAAGGAAGATACTAAGAAGAATAATGGGCGCATTCTGTGAAAATGGTATTTGGAGAAGGCGATATAATTTCGAATTGTACGAGAAAAAAATAGTAAATGGTAGAGATGTAATATCCTTCATAAAAATAGGTAGGCTTAGATGGGCTGGACATGTGTCAAGAGCAAATGAAAATTACCCACCCAGACGAACTCTATTATCGGTCCCAGTGGGAAATAGGAGTAGAGGCAGACCACGACTGAGATGGAGGGACGGTGTGGACGAGGACGCAAGGAAAATCGGCGCGGCAAATTGGCAACGGTTGGCGATGAACAGAAACGACTGGCGAAATAGACTGGGGAAGGTCAAGGCTCAACTAGAGCTGTAGCACCACTGATGATGATGATGATGAATGTAGAGGGAGATTGGTTTGCCTCGAGAAAAATGAGTTGCAGATGCGGATAATTTTTATCGAACGCAAAGGCGGGGATTTGTTATATTCCTATTTGACACGAGAAATAAAAAACTATATTCCTATTTAAAATTTAAATTAAAATAAAAAATTTCATGTTTCTCAACCACGAGCATATAAATTTTTAACGCCCTGTATATGACAAATTTGTAAAAAGAATTACAGCTACTTTTAAGAGAGTGTTTCGCAGAATTGTTTACTAGCCCCATGAACAATGTATTTCAAGCAAACAATTAGAGACGATTAGGGTTGATGATGTTACGATAGATGATGACGCATCGTATGGCTCAGAACTGTAAACATATTTATTACTAATATCTTTTCTATTCAAGTATTTTCTAGATCATACACCGGCCGGTAGAGACCCCAGGTAGTGGCAGAGGGTCCCCTCCGATAAAAAACCTGCTTTTGATGGAATTCCCTCGATAGAAGGTCATTGATTCTTCGCCGTGATTCCAGAACTAACGGTTATTTATATATATATATATATATATATTATATTATTATATTATTATTATTATTATATTTATATATATATATATATATATATATATATATATATATATATATATATATATATATATATATATATATATATATATATATATATATATATATATGAGACATTTCAGTTAAAGGAACAGTTAGTTAGTTTTTGAACATCGCGTCGAGTTTTTAAAATGTATCGCACGTAGATAAATTATATAATTATTAGTGTAAAATAAATTAGTTATATTGTACAAATAAAGACTTTAAATAAACTTGTCAAGTGTTATAAGTGTAGAACCTTTGATAATAAATAAAAACAATAAATTAGATTAATAATATAACATTGGTGTCAAAAGTGAAATATAAAATAAATTGTGAAAATGACTACGATTTATGAACTCGCAGTTACGAATTTAAGAAGACATCACAGGACAGAGAATTTGCTTCTACCGGAAAAAAGGCTGATTTAGTCCAACGACTAAAGAACGCTTTGGAGGAAGATGGTTTAGATCCAGGAACGAAATGTAAGTTGGAAACACGGCCGAAATTTGAAGGAAGTGGAGGTTCTGTTCATGTTAAAGTCCCAACTTTCGACGGAAAATCATCATGGAACAACTACATGAAACAGTTCGAATCAGCTGCAAGAGCGAATGGATGGTCTGAAAAAGAAAAGGCTGTAAACCTGACTATCGCTCTTCGAGGAGATGCCTTAGATGTGCTTCAGACCATAGCCGTAGAGGAGACGGATGATTTCGAACAACTTAAGAAGAGGTTAAATATGCGATATGGCCACGAACATTTGGAGCATGTATATCAGTCGCAGCTTAAAAATCGAAGACAAAAGAAAGATGAGGCTGTTCAAGAATATGAGGTAGATATTGTCAGATTAGTACGATATGCTTATCCAACAGCTCCCAAAGACATGATGGAAAAATTGGCCGTTCAAACGTTTATTGATGGTCTTCGTGATCATGAAATGCAGAAAACACTGCGATTAGCTCGTCACAAAACAACTTAAGAAGAGGTTAAATATGCGATATGACCACGAACATTTGGAGCATATATATATATATATATATATATATATATATATATATATATATATATATATATATATATATATATATATATATATATAGTAATAGTCTCCCGTTTTATACCGCTGTCGCTGCTTTGGGAGTATAGCAGGGTAGTCTGCTATATCTAGGGCCTACGGTATACAAGGAAGGTAACATGGCCAGTGCTACGCTTCAACCGTCTATTATTACCCCTGGTTTTACCCAAGGTACTCATTTTTATTCAGGCTGAGTCGACCTGGGGCCTATAGACATTTTTAAAATGTCTAGATGTTCTTGCCGGCGGTGGGATTCGAACCCCGGACCACCGGCTTGCGAGTCAAGCATCCTACCGCTTGCGCTACGCAGGCCCATATATATACATATATATATATATATATATATATATATATATATATATATATATATATATATATATATATATATACATCCTACTATCATTTTCGCATCGATACATTATGCTTTTACCATCACTTTAGCATCGTCTTGCAAAGTAGCATCTGTATATCGACGCTACTTTACAAGACCATAATAACTTTTTTCCTGTACTTGTTACAAAAATTTTAACCATCTCATTGATTAGAGTGTTGATACCGTGTTGATATTTTAAAATATCCGCTTTCTCTTTTTATCCCTTACTGAGTTATACAAGTTTATTCCAGAAAATGTTTGAGTCTAAAATGATGGTACAGTGAAAATATTATATATATTTAGTTCAGGGTTTTACCGTTTACTCGCTGCCATTATATACATGAAAATGTATATCCCACTTTCATTATCAATCATTTTAGCATCAGAAATTTGGCATCGCTGTTGAATATAATATTACCCACAACGAAATAGTAAATTTAAGAATACATATATATTTTTTTCATCCACAAATCATTCTGGCATCATGTTTGGTTAAAAGTAACGGGTTATGATATATTGCAACTACCTATTGTATCTTCGCTCCAATTGGTCCAGTCGCGACGTACAGCCCCTCAAATGATAGGATTTAACCAATAAAATACAATAAGACAGAAAAATCAAATATAGCAGCATGTCAAAAAGGCCTTAATTATATATCTTCGTTTCTATAAGTCCAATCGTGACGTACAGTATCTCAAATGACAGGATTTAACGAATTGAAAACAATGAAATAAAACAATTAAATACAGCCATGTCAAAAGGGCCGTAGTCACGTATCTTCGGTCCTATTAGTCCAATCGGGACGTATAGTACCTCTAATGATAGGATTTAATATAAAGAATACAATGGGATAGAAAAATCAAATGCAGAACAATGTCAAAAGGGCCTTAGTTGTGTATCTTTAGTTCTATTAGTCCAATCATGACGTGCAGTACCTCTAATGAAAGGATTTAACAAATAAAATACAATGAGGTATAAAAATTAAATGGAGTAGCATGTCAAAATGGCCTTAGTTATGTATCTTCGGTCCTATTAGTCCAATCGTGACGTACGATACCTCAAATGATAGAATTTAACTAATAGAATACAATGAGATAGAAATCAAATACAGCAAAATGTTAAAAGGGCCTTAGTTACGTATCTTCGTTTTTAGTAGCCCAATCGTGACGTACAGTACCTCAAATGATAGGATTTAACCAATCGAATACAATAAGATAGAAAAATAAAATACATCAGCTTGTCAAAAGAGCCTTAGTTATGTATCTGCGGTCCCATTAGTCCAATCGTGACGTTTCGTACCTCAAATGATAGAATTAAACTAATAGAATACAATGAGATACAAAAATTAAATAGAGTAGCCTGGCAAAAGGACCTTAGTCATAGTCATAGTCATAGTCATCTTTATTGATCCTTTAAGACATTCAAAGTAAATGTATAGGATACGTCACTACAGAATTTGGTATAAAAAACATTAATGTGTATAATACAATATTCACAGTAAAAAAAAATTGACAAAACATAAAATATATAAAATAACATTTTTACAAGTAAAATATGAAGCTATTGCAGTTTGTCCTCAAGATATTCATTTATAGAATAATATGCTTTTCTTAAGAGTAAATCTTTAACATTTTTTTTAAATTTAGAGATAAGTGGTATTTCTTTCACAGTTTTTGGCAAATGATTGTATAAGGTCAGTCCCATATATCTGAAGCAATTTTGAAATTTGGATGTTCTGTGTTTAGGAACTCGTAAAGATTCAGCACCTCTTGTATTGTAGTAGTGATTGTCTGAATTTACTGGAAATGTATTGATTTCCTCTTTGACATAAAGTAAAGATTTATAGATATATAGGCAGTAGAAAGTTAAAATTTGATGTTTAATAAAAACTGGTTTACAGGACTGTTGATAATCCAAATTAAAAATCTACTGAGTTCCCCCACAAAATTACATTGGAGCACATGTGGCTGTAAGCAAGGCTATAATAAACGTTCATTAATGCCGAGATGGGTAGTGTGTTTTTAATTCTAGATATAGCATAAAAAGCTTTATTCAATTTCATGTTCACTGAATTCACTTGCTCTGACCATTTGAGATTACAATCAATGAATTACTTAGTTATGTATCTTCGATCCTATTAGTCCAATTGTGACGTACAGTACCTCAAATGGCAACATTTAACCAATAGAATACTACGACGTAGAAGTCAAATACATCAACACGTCAAAAGAACCTTAGGTATATATCTTTGCTCCTATATATGTTATGTCAAAAGAGCCTTAGTTGCGTATCTCCGGTGCTATAGGTCTAATCATCACATATGGAGCCTAAAATGATAGGATTTAACGGAGATAATAATATAGAGTGTAAACCATATTTCCAATGCTTTATGAAATAGAACCAGTTTATAATATTCCGGACGACGTAATACCACCTTATTTTAGAATATTGGTCGATGAATTGAAATCATTGTTCAAGAAACGAATTATTCATGTGCAGATGTTTTACTATAAAAACATGTAAAACCAAAATCTCGATTAAAAAATTTGCAACCAGTTACTCTCGATGAAACTTAACCCCATTATTGATTTTACGAGTGATAAAATGGGTCGACAAAAGACCAGTTTTAATCCTTGCAACATTTAAAGATAATAGTTGTATCTTGGTTTAATCAAATGAAGAGAAAAATTATACACAAGTACTAAAACCACAAACTATTCTCGATTATAACTTGGTGAAAAAGAGTGTTGATTTTAGTGATCAAGTGGCTTCTTACCAAAGCCTGCAAAATGCTGAAGTAGTACCGGAAAGTGGCAATGGAATTAATATTTAATACCGCAGTAGTCAATGCTGAGTTGGTAAATAATAGAAAACGTAAAAAAAGCGACAACCTATCCTTGAGTTCAGACTGGAGTTCGCGAAGGCATTTACAAATAAAGAAATGTTGTAACCCTCACGACCAGTTACACCCAAAAATACCATTTAAGGCAAAGCGATGTAGATAATACAAAGAGAAGAAAGTGTACAAGATGTTACAAAGTTTAAAGAAGAAACCTGACTAGTAGAAAGGCCGATAGAAAAGTTAAAAAGTTAAAACATACTCTGAAGAATCTGATTACAAAACTGAAATATATCTAGTGTGATTCAATGAAGCACATTAAAAAACAATTTTACTTATACAGGAACTATTATTGAGTAAAAACGTATTGTGCCTCAAGTGGCCTTATAGTATTGGAAGTCGTAAGTTGATAGTTTCCAGTAGAACGTTTTTATTGTTAATTACCTCCGTAAAAGTGAGTTATAGTATTTATAAAGAAATGGATGTAAATAATATGCCTTCGGCATCTAAAAAAGCTAGATGTGAAGATAAACGTAGATTGACCACTGCTGAATTACAATCATTGTTAGAAGCATCTGGCGAGGACGATGTAGATTAAATGAATTGTGGAAGTGACTGTGACGAAATACTTGCACAAAGTCGTTCAGAAAAATCGAGGATTGCGTTTTGGAAAGAGACAACACAAACAGAATTTAAGACTTTTCTCGGGCTTATGTTCCATATGGGAACAATTAAGATGAACCGTCTGCATGACTACTGAAAAAGTATGGGTAACTTCTATAATAGTGTTGACTTGACTACACAATTGTTCATAGCCCATATGAATTAATAACCGAATCCTCACTTGTCAAAGAAACTAAAAAAACCTTAAGTGGTCTAAAAACTAAAAAGTAAAAAAATTTAATAATATGTTAAAAGTTTTTTTAATATACCCTAAAACTGAAAGCGCAAAGAATCGATTGCAAGTTACAAAATACTTGTAGAGTCATACGAGTTTGGACAAGTACAGTTGTTTAAATAATCGCTTTCTGTGATAAACAAATTGAATAAATTGTAAAATATTTTTTGATCTGCTTGATATTTAGCACACTTTAATAACTCATCAATTGCCATGATTTCAAGTAGCTATATTACCTGTCGTTAGTCAAAAAACAAAGTTATTAACATTTATAAATTACTACAAACATAATATCTTAGACTATATGGTTTTTTGGAATTATCTCAATTATTTATGTATTTAAATTTGGTATTTCTCTACATAGAAAACTTTTTATTGTCTACAACTTTTATTTAAATTATTTTTCTTTAGAATGTATACAAAACGTTTTATAAGCAAAAATTTTTTTGCCATTTATGATTGTTTAAAAAAAAACAAAGCAAAATCAACTGTACGTCTTTACAAATTTTTCGTCGGCTACCCCTCATACTATTTAGAATTAAAATTTCTGTATAAGATTTTTTTAAACTATTTAGCGAGGTTCGTGAACTACTTTCTTATGGCATGGTCAAAGTCAAATATTATTTTTTTATGTGTCTAAGCCACAATTATTGGTCGATATTGAGATGAAAATTACATTTTTAATTAACTAATATTTAACGATACGATTTCCAATATTTAACCTTGTTTATTGTACAAATTATGTAAAAATGTGTATACACATTTTGTACAAAAAACGTTTTTTGAGAACGATTTCCTGAATGGAAATCAGAATGTTAAACATTAAATAATTAAAAATGTGATTCTAATCCCAATCACAACCAATATTTTTGACCTAATCCCATAAAAACCTAATATTTATCTTAAACTATTCACTGATAGCTTCGATTAAACAGCTTGGAAATTCAAATATGTAAAATATTCCCCTACACAACTCTCTGGGAAAAAAATATCTAAATTGAATAACAACTGAACATTGATATAAAAAAACTTGTTGGTTGACCCCAGCCGGCCGGCAGGTAGTTTCAATGTCTTCATTTGAACTTGGCCCAAATCCGATCGATATTTTTATGTTTTCAAATATTATTTAAGTATTAACACTGGCAACATCTATTGGCTTTAAAATGATACCAAATACAGTAATTTTACCTCCCAATGTTAAAATGATGGTTTGATGTAAAAAATTTAATTTATAAAAAAATCGGATTATTGAAAAATCGACAACGGTGCCAAGCCTACAAAGGTGCACTAAACGAACATACACGACTTATAAATAGAAAAGTAAAATAGCATTTCTTGGTGATGCTAAATTACTGCAACGTGAAAAGAGCTTAAAACGATAGCGGGATGTATATATATATATATATATATATATATATATATATATATATATATATATATATATATATATATATCTAAAAAGTGCACTCGTAAGTGAATGGGATGTTTTTGGTTAATTTGGAGATAAAAAAGACAAGAGTTGTGCTACTTTATCTATTTATTGATATATATATATATATATATATATATATATATATATATATATATATATATATATATATATATATATATATATATATATATATATATATATGTATATATATCTACGGCATAAAGTAAACTCCGCCCATGTTAAAATTAAGGTTCAAGTGAGCTCCGTGGTGAAGTGGACACCGATATACGGAGCTCACTTGACCATTCCATAATATTGGCTCTGTCGATTCGTTAACATGTATAGTTTCATAATTTTTAAAAATTTTGTAGAGTCCATAAATACCCCTGTATCATAAATGTATATCGCTTAGTTCACGTGTATATATTATAGGGGTCGTTCAGATCTTTTTCACTCTATATTGGAACCATAAGTATATCGGTATAAGTAAGCTCTGATAGTTTGGCAACTATGCGATTAAGCTTATTAAGATTATGTATATTTTTAGCGTATATTCTAAACGGTTCATACGGACTCCTTAGTTCTTATTTTTGTTATCATTCATACGCATTACAGTATGTAATAAATATGTATACTACCAAATACCTGTTTTTGGTAGGTACGTGCTTTTCTAAAAATAGCTTTATAGATACAAAAGGATTTCGTTACCAAGTTGGATGTTTTTTTCATATGCGGAAATTTCCTAATGCATTTTGTTAACGTTAGTATGTCTTTATACGTTTTATTTAAGAATCCGATTAATATAAACTTGTTTTATTTCATCCATCTATTGTTTTACGATATCTTGTAGCTTCTTTATTATTTTATTTTTGGTTTTGTTTGTATAATACATATAATTCTGGATAGGTTATTTTAAAATAAATATTTAAGTGCTAAAATAGATATTTTTGTGTAAAAATGGATAGTAGTCCGCAAAAAAGGGAAGAATGCTTAATTTATCTAGCCATAATATATCACTTTACCAATATTACATACTTCTGAATGGTAAGGTAATTTAGGGGTAATATGTAATCAATATAAGTGGAGTTAGTGTCAAATTTGCAATGATCTTTATAAGCAATAGCTTACTGACTGTACTTTACATGTTCAGTTTAAATAATTAAACCTTGTCCCTTCAGAAAAGAGCAATTTAAATGGCAAAGTCAACTAAGAAGGTGTGAAGAATCTTTTATCACCCCACATTCACATAAGTTAACCAGTGTTTGCAGGCAAGAGTCCTCCCGAGGGTTCAGATGGCGAGGATTAGCGTGGAGTACATGTTGCGAATCTAGATTTTGTTTGTTTCGTTCTTTAGCTACTTATCTTCGGATATTTGGATATTCGGAAATTTGGATGACTAATTTATAGCTAAATCTACGTGTTAAGTATGTGTTGGTGTCATTCATACTGGCAAGGTATATTCGGCAGCAGAAGCATAGAATGCAAGCGTTTACGTTTTAAGGGTGGAAGGATGTGCTTCTCATTTTTAACTGACAAGTTTGCGGAGAATATTACTTCTGATCCTCAGTGTGCCTTTTAGTTTCAAGCAAAGTTCTGTGAATGACTAAGTGTAATACAAACTATCTTCAAAGTATTTATAGCAAGTCCAGAGTATAAGGATTTCATGACACTATTGGATGTTCAGATTTGTGAAAACGTCTGTGTTGGGGACATTAAAATAGCACACCTGAGTTTTTCCGGGGTTTGGCTTAAAAATGATTTATAGTCTATTTTTATTGTGTTTAAGGAATGACTTAGATTTTTCTCCACTTCAGCAACAAAAGTTGTTGGTTGTGCAATAATAGATGTGTCGTATACATAATAAAAGTCGTATACATAATAAAAGTAAAATATTTACTGGTATGGGTTGATGGTTTGTGTACATGTTATACAGTGTAGGTGCCATTACGCTACCCCAAATGAGACCGTTCTTCTGCGTTCTCCATCTGCTATTCTTACCATTGAGAAATACCAAAAATCTTCTGTTGTGTAGGCATACGCTAGTAAAACAAGTAAGTTTATTACCTAAGGAGATATCATATAGATTTTGAAAAAATGCCGTCTTATTTAAGGTGTCGTAAGCTGCAAATTGCTGCTTAGATTGACAAATACCACTCCTCATACCTGATATCTTTCGTACCCATCTTTGCTGTGTTGGGCAAGATTTAGTATTTGTGACGTACATGATCTTCCCTGTCTATAGCAACTTTTGTCTTTTAATTTGAGTTTTTCTTCTCTTTTACCTCTTGAGAAGTATTTTGTAAAGCTGACAAAATAAATATATTGACCGATAGCTTTTGGGGTCGTTGGAGTTTTTGTCAGGTTTAAGCAAGGCAACAACTTTGTCTTTGCTTTGTTTGTCTGCAGACTTTGGATATCAGTAACTGTTGTGTTTTTGGTCCAAATTTTATAATAAGCTTTGTGCTCAGATCTTCAGTCAGTGCCGTACTATTCTTTATTATATACGTAGATAGTGGATCCAAGCTCAACATCGTTAAAAGGTTCCTTCAGCTGACTGGTTTTGTCCTCTCTCATTTTAAGTTTTTCTTTGCTTCTTTGCCGGCAGAGATAGATAGCACTTTCACATTTATTATGTGATTTTCAGCCATCAGCATCCTGATTTTTGGGATTTGTATTAGACTTCTGGATTTAAAAGTGTTATGTGGGTTATATTTACATCAGTTAGCTACCTGAATATTCCTTTTTATTTCTTATGTGACAGCGTTATCTACGATACCTAAAACGCTGCAATCTTTCAAAATTATATGGGTTTATTGTTACGTTATGCCCTACTCTACGTCCTCTCTCTTGTATGTTAAAGAAAATTTATTTAGTTTTCTCATTACTTACTATCAGACCGTTTTTATAGCATTCTAATATTTAATCTATGGATTAAATCCGGATAGCAAATAGATATTTTTCACTTTCTCGGAAAATAATATTCTAACATACAAAATCCTATTAAATTGCCAAAACCTTTCTTGCATATTATATTTACTTATGAGGGACAGCAGCAATATCAGTACCATAATAAGGCGTATAGTCCTGGACTGGCTAATCGTTGGATAATTGGAAGCATGAGTGTAGCAGTTTTAATATTTTTGGGACTGCTACCTGGTATCGGGGAGCAGAGATATCGGTACCAAGTTAGTGCATATAGGAATTATTACTTGAACTTTATTATTATTAAACAGCACTATATTTCCTAGTAAAATCGTAATGACTTTACAGTAAGACAAATTTTCGAACGTTGGTTATGGAAACTTCATGTACATACCACCGGATTCCCTAGATCGACATTCAGCAAAATCCTTTTAATAATGATACGGGACTAAAAATATAAGTATCTGGGAGCTTACATCAACAAAGAATTAGATTCAGACTAAGAAATCAGGGTACGAATAGAAATGGTAAGTACAGCGTTCTTAAAATTCAAGCAATTGTTCTGTGACAAAAATCTGAATACTGCGCTGAGACTGAGGTTTGTTGAATGTTACGTCTGGTCTCAACTATTGTACGGAGTAGAAATATGAACGGTAAAAGCGCAAATAGTTAAGAAGCTTCAAGCCTTTGAATTTTGATACCGGAGAATGTTGAGAATTCCATGGACTGCCAGGGTCACCAATGAGGAAGTGCTGAGAAGGATGGGTCGAGACAAAAAATTGTTGAGAACAATAAAAGTACGCAGGACTGCATACCTGGGACACATACTAAGGAATATAAAGTCTTCTGCAGGCCATCATGCAGGGTAGAGTCGATGGCAAAAAGGGAATAGGTAGAAAGAGGAAGTCATTGCTGCGAAATATTCGTGACTGGACAAACATGACTGTAGACGAATTATTCCACGTTGCAAAAGACAGAGATACTTTTAGAAATGTGGTCGCCAACCTCCGCTAATGGGGACGGCATAGGAAGAAGAAGAATGATACGCTAAACAAAAAAAAAACGGAGATGAAGATAGGCGCCAAGAAACTCTGTGTTATAAAACAGTTGAATAAAATACAGATTCTCGATTCCAATATTCAAAAATTTAATGAACAGCTTACTAAAATAGAAATAACGTCTATTTAAAATGCAATCCATTAATTGCTCAAGGTAAAAAGCAAATAAAGAAAGCTCTTATAAATATATTGTTTAGGAAAATAAATCGCTTAAGGTAGATCGAACACGTGCATAGACGCCAAGATGTCAAACTTGGTTAAAAAACGTAAACCCATTTTTGAAACCAAATTCAGTATTTTGCAAAAATATCCTGCAAATTGCATTCCACAACATATCTCCTCAACTAAGCAAAAATCCTTAACGAATTGGTTTTTAGTACTCGTACAGAGTATATCGGAATAAAAGGAAAAATACAGTAAAGCAAGAAGAAGAGTGCAAGCATTTACGTTTTAATGGTGAAAGGATGTGCGCCCCATTTTTAGCTGACAAGCTTGCGGAGCATACTATTTCTGGTCCTTAGTTTGCCTTTTAGTTTTAAACAAGATTCTGTGATTGACAACGTGCGATATAAACTATCTACACGGTATTTATAGGAAATTCAGAGTTCAAGGATTTCATCACACTATTGGATGTTCAGTTTTGTGAAAGCGCCTGTGTTGGGAAAATTGAAGGAGCGCTCCTAAGATTTTCGGGGTTTGGCTTAAAATTAATCGTTATATTTAAGGCATCTATTAGATTTTTTTCCACTGCAGCAATAAAAGTTTTTGGTTGTGCAATGTATCGTCTACATGAAAATCCTAGTATCTACTGGTACCTGTTGATCATTTGTGTAAATGTAATACAGTGTAAGTACCATTACGCTACCCCAAGCGAGACCGTTTGCCTGCGTTCTCCATATTACCATTGAATGAATGATACGAAAAATCTTCTGTTCTGTAGATATACGCGGATAAAACGATGTTTACAGTTTGTCATACAGTTTTTGGAGAAATGTCCTCTAATTTAATATGTCGTAGGCGGCATTTAGATTGACAAATACCACCCCTGATACCTGATATCTTTCGTACCCGTTGTTGCTTTTTGCAACAACGCGTACGTTATTACGTACGTTATAAGTATTACAAATAAAAATAAATAAGCAAGGAGAATATAAGTGAACCATATTTAAAATAAGTGACAGAAAAAAGAATATTATAATTTACTTCTAAATTAAAAATAAAATACTCGTAACAACGAAAGATACAAAAACAAAATATTTAAAGTTGAAAATAATGATAGCTTGTATAAGCTATATATACAAGCGACAAAGTATTTTTTAAAACAATAAGACCGAACATATTATATTATGTAATAATTGTAATAGATATGTTGGCTAGAATCAAATTACCATAAAGTCACCGAAATATTTTATCTGAGTAATGACTCACTACTGATTGCTACGTTACGTTATACGATACATTTATAGTTAAAAGCGAAATTAGGTGTTATGCCTCCTTATTATTTTAGTATCTGTTACAAGTGTATCCATGTATAATATATGTGTATCTAAAGTATTATAGTAAGATATTGAATTCCCTAAATTTAAAAATCGAAATATTGAAATTGGACAGTAAAAAATTATATTTTTAGGATTGATTTATAAATTATTATAATTTAAATTTTACTACTTTCTGGAACAAATATTGTACATCTTAAAACGTAGCAATCGAAACATCGGAACGTACATTTATATAATAAATTTTTCAGTGTCAATGCATTAAAAAAATACTAATAAATAAAAATGGACACTTGCCTTTTCCAAGCTTATAACAGACACTAACTTAAGTTTAAAAATAATTAAAGCTAGTAATATAAATTACCACCATAAAATATTTAACTACATTAACCAAGTATTTGTGAAATTTCGGGAAGACTAAAATGATTGATATTTAAATAAATTTTAAGTTCCAAAACGTACCTGCTGTAAAATTTAAAAATCTATGACTAATCAAATTATTGGCAACATCGGAGGAGTTTATTTGTGTACGCAAAAAAATATATACGGATCCCAAAATGGTTTTAACCTATTACGGAGTCCATTTAATCCTACGTGTTGGTCGGAGTCTACATAAAGCGCTACCCAGATAATAATATACACGGTGTATATTCTCCTGGAGTTATATAATACCGTTTTAGTACGGGGCCCACATTAACCGCTAGATCTATATATATATATATATATATATATATATATATATATATATATATATATATATATATATATATATATATATATATATATATATATATGAAAGTAAAAGATTGCATTTCATTTCAATCGGAACTCCACCATTGCTCTACACGTGTTTCGAGTTATTCAACTCGTCATCAGGAGCACTTGTGGAAGTTCAACTGAAATGAAATGCAGTCTAGTATTTGGTTATTATAACCAAAATAATAAGCCAGGTACGCTAGCAGCGACATCTATACGAAGTAACAAGAAGTCCAGAGACCTCTCTCTGATAGTAAATTAGGTGAACCGCAAATTCAAAGCCTCTTACTAGAGACTTTTAACGACGCTAGAAGTACATTTTTACTTCAACATGCATCTACGATTCACCTTTGAAAATTACTATCTTTTTCGCTCTTTACGTAGAGAAAGACGTTTAAATGAAAGTAAAAGATTGCATTTCATTTCAATCGGAACTCCACCATTGCTCTACACGTGTTTCGAGTTATTCAACTCGTCATCAGGAGCACTTGTGGAAGTTCAACTGAAATGAAATGCAGTCTAGTATTTGGTTATTATAACCAAAATAATAAGCCAGGTACGCTAGCAGCGACATCTATACGAAGTAACAAGAAGTCCAGAGACCTCTCTCTGATAGTAAATTAGGTGAACCGCAAATTCAAAGCCTCTTACTAGAGACTTTTAACGACGCTAGAAGTACATTTTTACTTCAACATGCATCTACGATTCACCTTTGAAAATTACTATCTTTTTCGCTCTTTACGTAGAGAAAGACGTTTAAATGAAAGTAAAAGATTGCATTTCATTTCAATCGGAACTCCACCATTGCTCTACACGTGTTTCGAGTTATTCAACTCGTCATCAGGAGCACTTGTGGAAGTTCAACTGAAATGAAATGCAGTCTAGTATTTGGTTATTATAACCAAAATAATAAGCCAGGTACGCTAGCAGCGACATCTATACGAAGTAACAAGAAGTCCAGAGACCTCTCTCTGATAGTAAATTAGGTGAACCGCAAATTCAAAGCCTCTTACTAGAGACTTTTAACGACGCTAGAAGTACATTTTTACTTCAACATGCATCTACGATTCACCTTTGAAAATTACTATCTTTTTCGCTCTTTACGTAGAGAAAGACGTTTAAATGAAAGTAAAAGATTGCATTTCATTTCAATCGGAACTCCACCATTGCTCTACACGTGTTTCGAGTTATTCAACTCGTCATCAGGAGCACTTGTGGAAGTTCAACTGAAATGAAATGCAGTCTAGTATTTGGTTATTATAACCAAAATAATAAGCCAGGTACGCTAGCAGCGACATCTATACGAAGTAACAAGAAGTCCAGAGACCTCTCTCTGATAGTAAATTAGGTGAACCGCAAATTCAAAGCCTCTTACTAGAGACTTTTAACGACGCTAGAAGTACATTTTTACTTCAACATGCATCTACGATTCACCTTTGAAAATTACTATCTTTTTCGCTCTTTACGTAGAGAAAGACGTTTAAATGAAAGTAAAAGATTGCATTTCATTTCAATCGGAACTCCACCATTGCTCTACACGTGTTTCGAGTTATTCAACTCGTCATCAGGAGCACTTGTGGAAGTTCAACTGAAATGAAATGCAGTCTAGTATTTGGTTATTATAACCAAAATAATAAGCCAGGTACGCTAGCAGCGACATCTATACGAAGTAACAAGAAGTCCAGAGACCTCTCTCTGATAGTAAATTAGGTGAACCGCAAATTCAAAGCCTCTTACTAGAGACTTTTAACGACGCTAGAAGTACATTTTTACTTCAACATGCATCTACGATTCACCTTTGAAAATTACTATCTTTTTCGCTCTTTACGTAGAGAAAGACGTTTAAATGAAAGTAAAAGATTGCATTTCATTTCAATCGGAACTCCACCATTGCTCTACACGTGTTTCGAGTTATTCAACTCGTCATCAGGAGCACTTGTGGAAGTTCAACTGAAATGAAATGCAGTCTAGTATTTGGTTATTATAACCAAAATAATAAGCCAGGTACGCTAGCAGCGACATCTATACGAAGTAACAAGAAGTCCAGAGACCTCTCTCTGATAGTAAATTAGGTGAACCGCAAATTCAAAGCCTCTTACTAGAGACTTTTAACGACGCTAGAAGTACATTTTTACTTCAACATGCATCTACGATTCACCTTTGAAAATTACTATCTTTTTCGCTCTTTACGTAGAGAAAGACGTTTAAATGAAAGTAAAAGATTGCATTTCATTTCAATCGGAACTCCACCATTGCTCTACACGTGTTTCGAGTTATTCAACTCGTCATCAGGAGCACTTGTGGAAGTTCAACTGAAATGAAATGCAGTCTAGTATTTGGTTATTATAACCAAAATAATAAGCCAGGTACGCTAGCAGCGACATCTATACGAAGTAACAAGAAGTCCAGAGACCTCTCTCTGATAGTAAATTAGGTGAACCGCAAATTCAAAGCCTCTTACTAGAGACTTTTAACGACGCTAGAAGTACATTTTTACTTCAACATGCATCTACGATTCACCTTTGAAAATTACTATCTTTTTCGCTCTTTACGTAGAGAAAGACGTTTAAATGAAAGTAAAAGATTGCATTTCATTTCAATCGGAACTCCACCATTGCTCTACACGTGTTTTTGGTTATAATAACCAAATACTAGACTGCATTTCATTTCAGTTGAACTTCCACAAGTGCTCCTGATGACGAGTTGAATAACTCGAAACACGTGTAGAGCAATGGTGGAGTTCCGATTGAAATGAAATGCAATCTTTTACTTTCATTTAAACGTCTTTCTCTACGTAAAGAGCGAAAAAGATAATAATTTTCAAAGGTGAATCGTAGATGCATGTTGAAGTAAAAATGTACTTCTAGCGTCGTTAAAAGTCTCTAGTAAGAGGCTTTGAATTTGCGGTTCACCTAATTTACTATCAGAGAGAGGTCTCTGGACTTCTTGTTACTTCGTATATATATATATATATATATATATATATATATATATATATATATATATATATATATATATATATTGATATGATATAGGAGAAAGAAAGATATTGTTTAAAAAATTAATTTATAAGTTATATACTAGATAATTTTAGATATAACAAGTATTTGGTTATTTTAAGAAGTTATATACTAGAGAATTTAATAAAAATATATTTATGTGAGGGCATTTTTAATAAATTAGCATATAATAGGTGTAAAAAGTTGTATTTTAATGTTGTAAATATATTTAAGTGAGCCATGTGCATAGGCAACCAACTATACAGTAAATTGACAGACAGAAATTAATCATAATACGAATATAAAGTGGGGTTATAATAATAACGTTAGTTTAAAATGTTTAATTTATATATATTTAATGATTTAAATGTTTATTCTGATCTGAAAAGCCTAAATGTCAACAAAATTATTAATAGAAAAGAATGGAATTCTCTGGATCACCGGAGATGGCCATGTTTGCGAAATGGTTTGTTCCAGAAAATTCAGACATGTATTTAATAGAACAAATGGAACATGATTTATTGCCAGATGATTCTAGAACAGAAAAAAAGATATAAATACCCGATGATTTGGATTAGAAGGGATCAGTTATGAGTTACAGTTACTGTGAGTCCAGTTTATTATGAAAGTTAGTAGACACATTTAGTTAGTGAAGTAAATTGTTCAGAATTTTCAAGAAGTCAGTCAGAAAAGTTTAGTAAGAAATATGAAAGTTAGTTGGAGTCAGTGAATCAGTTACAAATAGTCCAATTGTTTAATATAGTGAGTTAAATGAAGATTAAAAATTATGCATATATTTTAATGCACATTTATAATTATACACAAATAATTATTGAAGATTAAAAAGGTATATTGGAAGAAATTAAAATTATATTATGATTGGAGATTAGTATAAATCAACTTATAATAATTGGATATTGGTATATTGAAAAGAAGAATAAATATAAATGCTGTTTTGCTGGTTTGCTTGGTGGTGTATAAATGCTGGTGAAGAAAAATATATCTTAAATTGGTAGAAGCTGATAATTGGAAAAAGTAATTTCACAAAAACAAGGATAACCGAAGTAAGAAGACATTCAGTGGTGATTAGAATACATATAGTGGAAAACAGTTCATTTAGGCATTCAGTGAAAGAAAGGTACAAAATTTTGTTAATATAATTTAGTAATAATAACAATTTCAATTTTGAAGATAGTTTGTTTAAATTTAACATTGTCTATAGAATTTAATTAGTTTTATAAGAATATCAATTTAAAGATAGTTTATTTTAAATTTACATTGGCTAGGTTAGATATATATGTGTGTTTCATAATAGTTATAATAAAGATAATTTAAAAAAGTACTTACAAACTAATTCTTTGAGAACCGCGATAAAAACCCTATATTATTAAAAATACTCATTGCTCATCATTCAAACAACAAATACATCATAACAATATATATATATATATATATATATATATATATATATATATATATATATATATATATATATATATATATATATATATATTCCGCCGCCCTCGAATACGAGTCACCTACTCAGGCCTCTTGCGGGTACAGTAAAGTTAGAACTGTAAAAGAGGAAGGAGATGAAGATAAACTTGACCAGCTTGTTAATATGATGAAAAGTATGACATACAAGAAAACGAAGACCATAAGATGCTGGAATTGTGGCGAAATAGGACACGCACGAAATTCATGTAAGCACCCTAGGTACGACGCAAATCAAGAAACTCACCATCAGAAAAACTAGAACGGGTCGGCCTTAGGAGGGCAGCTTCGACTCGGAACTTTTCCAAAGACCCACTCATACTAAGAGCTTCTTTGAAATAGCGTGAAGATAGTGTATATGTAGAAGGAGAAATAAATGGTAAAAGGCATACGTTGTTGGTGGATACCGGACCGACCAGAACCATTATACGCCCGACAGTTATAATCAGCCGTAAGAAACTGTTACCAACGAGGTTGCGACTTCGGACCGCTACAGGTGAAAATGCCAACATTCATGGAGAAATCCAGGTACAATTGGGAATTAGAGCAGAAAAGTTCATCCATACTGTTATAGTTGCTGACATCGAAGAGGATGTTATATTAGGAATGGACGTAATGAATATGCATGGATTCCAATTGGATTTTAAGAATAAGATAATCAAAATTGGCAACGAGGAGGTATTCCTTCATTCACATGATGACAACACTCTGCAAGCAGTCATTAATGAAGATACAGTCGTGCATGCGAGAAGCGAAACGATCATAGTAGCGCGGCTACAGGGAATTGTGGACGAAGGGACACCTGTTATGATGGAGCATTGGAACGATGACGACGAGGTTGGCCGTGGAATCATAATTGGAAAAGAATTGGTGACTTCGACTAAAGAAATTCTTGTGAGACTTATCAATGTCAATGACTAGCCAGTGACCATCAAGAAAGAGACAAAAGTAGGAACTTGTGTACCTGTGACATCCTTAATCCGTCAGGCGACTACATCTGATAATTCCAACGACAAATTCCACCAAATGGTTGCAGTTGCTGGACAGTCTCTAAATCAAATGGAGAAAAGGAAATTAAGGGAATTTCTTCGGCAGTATCGTGATATTTTCGTACCGAAAGGAGGAAAGACGGGAAGAACTACCGGTGTTAAGCATAAAATTGATACTGGTAATGCTAAGCCAATTCGTCAAACAGCTCGACGATTACCACAGACGAAAAGAGAGGAAGCTGAAACAATTGTTCAGAAAATGAAGAAAGACGGGGTGATAGAACCTTCGGTTCGACGAGCCCATGGGTCTTTCCGGTGGTCCTGGTTAAGAAGAAACACGGAACGTCGAGGTTCTGTGTGGATTACCGTTTGCTGTACAACGTTACCAATAAAGATAGTTATCCTCTGCCTCGGATCGACGACACGTTGGACACATTGGCTGGAAGTATATTGTTTTCTACTTTGGATCTGAAGTCTGGATACTGGCAGGTAGAAATGGACCCAGTAGATAAACAAAAGACAGCCTTCACCATAGGATCTGGATTGTGGCAATTCAACGTTATGCCATTCACAATGGCCTACAGATCTGCTGTTAACGAATCAACAGGCCAGACACCAGCCAGAGTCCTATTCGGACGCGAAATGCGACTACCTTGTGATCTAGAGTTTGGTTGTCGACCTGGAGAAGATGTAGCAGGTGAAGATTATGTGATCGAATTACGAAGAAGAATGGACGATGTACATGAGTTGGTCCGTTCCCACCTTCAGATCGCTAGCGACCGAATGAAGAAACGGTACGATACACAAGCCGAAAAGGGTTGCTTTAAGAAGAACGACAAAGTCTGGCTGTATAATCCCAAGAAGCGAAAAGGTTGTTCTCCCAAATTGCAGCAGTTTTGGGAAGGTCCATAACTCATTATGGAGAAGATCAACGATGCCATCTACTGAATAGCAAGATTCCGAGGGGAAAGCCGATGATAGTACACCATAACCGGCTGGCGTCTTTCGAAGGTGACCACGACGTAGATGAAGAAGTGGAAGTAAACCAAGTCCAAGATGTGTCTGACCTCACGTTTGAGGAATTCATGGGTGCCTATGGAGGTACCGGTAAAGCAAGACATGGTGTTACCACTGAAGAAAATCAAGATCTACTCGCGCTTCCCGATGACTACTCGCTGGCCCTTACCATCCCGGCCAGTATCAAAGATGCACCAGGGTTGGCATCCGTATTTCGAAGTAAGTTCGGTCGAGTTGCAGAACTTCAATGCCAAGTGCCAGCTACCGGGAAAGCCTTGAAACTCCAAGATGCATCACGTTACCTTTTCTACCTGGTAACAAAAGACACTGCCCGTGACCAACCCTACCTACCGAGATGTATGGGAAGCCTGACTTCAATTGAGAGATCACGTACTAGAGTCCGACGTGCAAAAGTTAGCCATGCCAAAGTTAGAGTGCCGCCAATTAGATTGGAGGGTTATCCGAAATATGGTGGAGGAGATCTTTAAAGAAACCGAAGTCCAGGTGTTAGTCTGTTGCAATCCGCATAGTTACTGGTGCGGAGAGAAAACCGTCCCTTGTCATTTTTATACAACTGGAAGTTGTAAAAGAGGGTCCAGTTGCTGATACCAGCATACCGTTTCAGTTCCAGTCCCGACAAGGTTCCAGGAGGCACCATCTTTTAAGAGGGGGGCAATGTTACGATAGATGATGACGCATCGTATGGCTCAGAACTGTAAACATATTTATTACTAATATCTTTTCTATTCAAGTATTTTCTAGATCATACACCGGCCGGCGGAGACAACAGGTAGTGGCCGATGGGTCCCCTCCGATAAAAAACCTGCTTTTGTAGGAGTTCCCCCGATAGAAGGTCATCGATTCTTCGCATATATATATATATATATATATATATATATATATATATATATATATATATATATATATATATATATATATATATATATATATATATATGTTAGTTTTGATATTTCCGCGGGAGCTGTATGTTATATCAATGGTATTCCGGGTTTGACTCCGCGTTAAATGTTGTTGGTTTTGATAAAAACCATTTTGACGACGTTTCGGCAAGATCTCACTTGCCATTTTCAAATCTCTCTGGATGGTCTGCTTCTTGTCGATGTTCGAGTGGAAGTGACGCTACGGGTGTTAGGCGGCTGGTTTTTGTAGTTACTGCGCGTTGCGCGCGCTCTTGTAATTGGTCCAGTGCGCAGGTCAGTGGGCAGGGTCTTGGTCGATTCCGTTCTTGCGTTATTCTTCGGGATAATTGGTTTCCATGTTTTTGGCAATCTTTGGGCATCGTCTCGAGAATTTAAATTATTTTCTTGTTTTTCTATTTCTATGGCTTCTCTGATAATTCGTTTTCTCTTGTTTTCGACATTCGCTAACATTACCGTATGTTTGAGGTCAATTTTGTGTCCTGTAGCTAAAGAATGCTGGGCTAGGGATGACGTCGTTTCTTTTCGTTCGATGGCATTGCGATGTTCTTCTTGTCTTACTTGGATCCTTCTATTTGTCTGTCCAATATAGGCTCTATCGCATTCTCCACAGGGAATTTTGTATACTCCTTGGTTTTCTAGGAGAATCTTTGTCTTGGCAGATGGTAATATGTTTGCGATTTTTCTGTCGGTGTTGAAGACAGTCTCTATTTTGTGTTTTCTCAGGACCCTGCTTATCTTCTCTGTTGTGCCTTTAATATACGGTAGAGTGGTTTTGGCAATCGGTTTTTCGTCTTCTTTTATTTCTTTTGTTGTTTTTTGTGGTCTTCGTGCCTTTTCGATTCTGTGTGTGGAAAAGCCGTTGTTTTTTAACGCTTTTGTAACTTTCTGCATTTCTTCTTTCTTGTGTTCTTCGTCTGTTAGTCGTTCAGATCTTACAGTCAGAGTTTTTATGACTGAATTCAATTGTGCAGGATGGTGGTGTGAATCTGCATGTAGGTATCTGTCAGTGTGAGTTGGTTTTCGATACACTGTATATCCAATGTTGCCGTTTTCTTTCTTTATTATTAAGACGTCTAGGAAAGGTAGTTGTTGATTACTTTCTAATACCGCCTAACACCCGTAGCGTCACTTCCACTCGAACATCGACAAGAAGCAGACCATCCAGAGAGGCTTGAAAATGGCAAGTGAGATCTTGCCGAAACGTCGTCAAAATGGTTTTTATCAAAACCAACAACATTTAACGCGGAGTCAAACCCGGAATACCATTGATATAATATATATATATATATATATATATATATATATATATATATATATATATATATATATGAGACATTTTAGTTAAAGGAACAGTTAGTTTTTGAACATTGCGTCGAGTTTTTAAAATGTAACGCACGTAGATAAATTATATATTTATTAGTGTAAAATAAATTAGTTATATTGTACAAATAAAGACTTTAAATAAACTTGTAAGTGTTATAAGTGTAGAACATTTGATAATAAATAAAAACAATAAATTAGATTAATAATAATATAACAATAGTTTAAGAAAGTGTTCGTCGAAATGTTTATTAAAACCACGGACAATAGGTTTTAGTTAAAGAAAGGAGAGACCATTAAGTTTTCGAGATATGCGGGTAGGAAACTCATTAGCCCGTACGGTACATGGTAGATAGTTTAAATCTACCTTTGTATTAAGATTCTCAAAAATAGATAAGAATTTGATTATTTGTAGAAAATAGAATAAGGATACGGAATTTTATTTCTTTCTTGGAACTCCATAAAGACAAAAAGATACGTAAATTTGAAAATTTGTTTAGATTAAGGAGAGAGGTAGTTTTGGATAAATGATGAGACATGATTGAATGTTGGTTTTGATTGGATGGAAAATTAATTGTGGGGGAACGATTTGGAAGTCGGAGAATGAATGGGGAGAGTGAGGCAGTGTGTTTTGTTCGATTGAAAGGAGAAGTCCAGTTTTGAGTGCAGTGTACTAAAAAAGGAAAAGGCCGGTTTGTGTTTGAAAAGTTACAAGCATCATCAAAAAAATCGTAAAACGAGTAATAGGCCAAGTCGAGAGATGATGATTCTTGAGTCTAAAGTATCCAGTATTGTGTGAAACGTGGTATGGGTGAAGACAGTGTATAATCATCAGCAAAGGCCAGTAGATTTCTCTTATGATATGAATGTATTGTTTTTCGTGTTAAATACCACAGGGTATATGGAACTACATATTTCACTACTATAAAATCATCAAATTTCAATCAGTTTTGTTTATTATAAATCATTGTAGTTGATTTTTTTGATGATACAATAATATTGATAAATAAAAATTGTTTTTATATCAAGAAAATTAAACATCGAGAACATTCTGTAAAGCAGAAGTAGAGAGATTCACAGTTATTGATTTAAAAAAAATTGGAGACAAAAAGAAATAAGATTCCTTTTTTTTGTAATAATTGTTATATGAAATAAAGATAGGAGAATAAATAAAATTTGCAATATTGAATATCGATTTCCGTTTTGATAAAATAAACGATTTTTATAATTTCTAATTGAAATCCATATGTGTATTATTTTGATTCTCTTTTGTCTATCCCTATAAGGAAAACACTGAGAAATATTTGAAGCCACAAAAGTAAGTATCGACAGGATCATTCAGCCCTGAGATTTATATTTTATTTATGTTTTGATTTGTTTAATTAAGATTTTGTCGCCTTACGCATTACACTGTGTAACAGAGGATATCTGATTACCTGGTATTACTACGTATTAATAGGTACCGGGTTCTTTAAAAAACAGGTATACAAATACAAAAGAACTTGGGCTTATTATTTAATGGAATGGTCACTTGCATAGAAAATTTTATTTTCTCTGTATTTTTAAAAATGTTATTTTTTTATTTAATATAATTTTATTAGTTCAATGCCGAAGTCGATGTTTTTTTAATTGCAGAAATTTCATAATATATTTTGTTTACGTAAGTACGTATTGTACGTTTTATGTAAGCACCCGATTAATAAAAACTGCTTTTATTTCATCCAATGTTCTGCGATATCTTGTATAAAGTTTTTTTTATTATTTTAATTCTGGTCTTATTTGTGTAGTACATATGATATCTCGATAAAAGGTTATCTCAACATAAATATGGTTAAGTGCTACAATAGATATTTTTGTGTTAAAATGGGTAATAGTGTGCACAAAAAGAAAGAATGGTTAATTTGTAGGGCGGAAGGACGTGCGCCTCATTTTTAGCTAACAAGCTTGCGAAGAATATTAATTCTGGTCCTCAATTTACCTTTTGGTTTTAAACAATGATCTGTGAATGACCACGTGCGATACAAACTATTTTCAAGGAATTTATAGGAAGTCTACAGTTCAACGATTTCATGACATGGTTGGATGTTCAGTTTTGTGAAAGCGTCTATGTTAGGGAAATTGAAGGAGCACACATGAGTTTTTCAGGGGGTTTGGCTGAAAATTGATTCATAGTTTATTTTTTATTGTGCAATAATAGGTGTATCATCTATATAATAGAAGTCCTAGTATCTACCGGTATGGGTTGATCGTTTGTGTAAATGTTATACAGTGTAGGTGTCTTATTGCTGTAACGAAGATATTTTGCCTACCATAGGGTAAGATTTTGGGGGTAGAAGATTGGGGAATAGAAACTATGGGGGTGGAGATAGGGTAAGCAAGATAAACGCTACTTGTGCGAACGGCACTCAGGGTTCGTTAGGAGAGCTGGGGTGGATAAGTAAAAGATAAGTGGTTTGGATTGGGGCAACTACAGAAATATAAAACAAAAGGTCATAAATCTCTTGGGACAAAACAAAACAACAAGAAATAGGAAACACCTCTAGTAATTTATAAAGAGCGCCACTTCAAGGTGCCTAATTATAAAAATTACAACAAGTTTTAACTAGGGAAATAATTATCAGAAATGCAAAACATATATTTTTCAAATAAAACTAAAAAGTATTAGTTAAAAAAATAAACAAATGTTAAGAAACAAAATTTAACATTTATTTTTGTGTCACCACAAACAGTTACAAAAATAAGACAATGTAACAGCCACACCGCTCCATGGCTGAATACCACCGAAGTTACCATGACAGTGTCCACCGAGAGTGAACGGTGACAAGAGACATATATATATGTTTGTTGTTGTAAGATGTAGGTTAAATTGTAACACATGGTTTTCCTTTTAATAAAATCGTGTACATCAATATTCACAGTCATTACCTAACTATTTTAACTAATACCCACATCACAACTGGCACCCAACTTGGGCAAAATAGTTTAAAGTGTAGTTCGTACTTTCGTACTGTGAAAATCGTAAAGTTTCATTGTGAACAGGAAAAAGTGTTTTTGCTCCTGCCATTGTAAGGTGATTAGTGGACATTTTCACTTAGTTTAGTGCTTCACAACAATAAATCTACTGTGTATGTGACTGCTGTGGAAACTCCGCACAGACCATCCAAAAACATCCTGTGGGAATATCAATCTTCCACTAGGCCATTCAGAAACATCCTGTGGGAATATCAAGCTTCCATTCAAGGGTATTTACAAGAAATAAGCAACAGAAACTGTAAGCCTTTAATTTTTATTACTATTTTTGTGTTAAACTTGCAATCACGGCAACAAACGATAAACACAGTTATTCGCTTAGGTCGACGACGGTTTTTAGTTCAAGTGAATCAACATCAACAGAAATGTCTTCGGTAAATTTAACAAGCGAACAGTTTCAAGCCTTATTAAATACAATAGCAAGGCCTATTTCGGACTCAGGTAGTTTAGCAAAATGCGCTTCTCGCTTCGATGGATCAAAGGGGACTGATGTAAAAGCTTTTATAGATGCGGTCGAGATCTATAAAGAGTGCACCCACGTGTCTGACGCGAACGCATTAAAGGGTATACCCATGCTGCTAGACGGTTTCGCCGTCACGTGGTTTCAAGGTGTTAAAAATACGGTAAACATGTGGGCCAGCGCCATTAATTTATTACGATCGACTTTTGGACCTCAAAAACCAGCCTACAGAGTATATCGGGAACTGTTTTCGACGGAACAAGATGCTAAAACTCCGTGTGACATTTTTGTATGCAAAGCGCGCGCGATAATAGCTGAGTTACCGGCAGATACATTAACCGAAGCCACTCAATTAGATATGGTATACGGTTTGTTGCATAGGAGAATACGTGAAAAAGTAGCACGTGATAAGATCAATACATTTAGCGAACTCTTAAAAGAAGCGAGGCAAACTGAAGAATCGTATGAAAATCCGGAAATAAACATTAAAAACGAAAACGAATCAAAACGGGTACGGTGTAGCTTTTGCCAAAAACCAGGTCACGTGAAGGATGAATGTCGAAAATTGGCCGCAGCCAGAACCAGGGAAGCAGATTCTCGAAAATCTTCGGTTGAGCCCAAACCTAATCCTCCTCTAGTAACTTCTCGTACTAGCCCTAAACCAACCTTTTCCACTTCGAATCAGATTTCGTGTTATGGATGTAAGACTCCTTGATTCATTAAGAGTAATTGTCCAAAATGCAAATCATCCAGTAAATCCTCAGCAGTATCTGAATTTATGCTTGCTGAAACAGTTAATGTCGACCAACAGTTTGCCACAAACCTATCAACTAAACCCATTGTTCAGGTCACTATTGAAGGTCATGTAGGTCATTGTTATCTTGATTCGGGAGCACAGTGCAGTATTGCTGGCTCTCAGCTAAGAGATATCCTCTTGAAGGATGAGGTACCCTTTTCCACAAAAAGTGTAGACATGACCCTAGCGGATGGTAGGACTACTTCTACTACTGTTTTGGTCTTTGATTTAGTTGTTATCTTACAAAACCGCTCTCATAGCATTTCCTTAATTTCTGTGCCCACACACACAAATAGTCGTACCTTACTGGGGGCAGACTTCTTAAGAAAAGCTAACATCATTCTAGACATTCCTAATGACTCATGGTTTTATGGTGATGTCCCTAATATCCCCTACTCATTTGCTCCAGATCCAGCTCAGGTCAGCTCTCCTTGCCAGGTCAATAGCGTTACTCTTGCTCATTTAGAACTACGAGTAGATGAAGGAATTTCTCTATCCTTAGACGAAAGATCCAATCTTAACAACATTGTTAAGGAAAATTCTGATTTATTCGTATATAATATAGACCCTACTCCATATGCTGAACACTCCATTGTATTGGTTGATGATGTACCAATATCTGTTCCACCTTACCGTATGTCAGAGCCCAAAAGGCAATTACTGCGTCAGGAATTAGATAAACTTTTGGCTCAAGGCATAATCGAAGAGTGTGAGTCCCCATATGCTTCACCCGTGGTACTTGTGCCTAAGAGAGATGGAGGTATCAGATTAACAGTAGACTATCGACGCTTAAACGCAATAACACGTGCAGATAAGTACCCTCTGCCACGTATTGAAGATATTTTGCATGCAGCAAAGGAAACCCGATTTATGACTACCCTCGACTTAAAATATGGTTATCATCAAATCTCTGTACGAACAGCTGATCGTGACAAAACAGCCTTCGTGTGTCCATTTGGCACCTTTCGTTACACACGCATGCCCTTTGGTATGTGTAACAGTCCCGCTAGTTTCCAAAGGATGATTGATAAATTTCGTGCTGGTCTTCAAAATCTGAATATCCTAGCTTATTTAGATGATCTGATATTATCCCCATCCTTCTCTGATCCCATAGACGATTTGAAACAAGTATTCAACCGGATGCGCCTATTTAAATTATGTCTAAATAGAGCAAAATGTTCATTCGCCTGTGAGGAATCCTATATCTCGGACACATTCTTTCACCTTTGGGTATCCGGCCAAGTGAAAATAAAGTATCTGCCAACATGACACCACCCCTAAATTTTACTCAACTGCTAAAATTCCTGCAAACATGCTCATGGTTCCGTAGATTCATCGAAAATTTCTCCCATGTTGATAAACCTTTGTCGAATTTAACCAAGAAAAATGTGAAATGGACCTGGGGAGCAGAACAACAAGAGGCCTTTGAATGTCTGAAACAATTATTGTGTTCCGCCCCAATCCTACGACAAGCTGACTGCAATTTACCTTATATACTTCGTACAGATGATAGCAATTATGCTTTGGGGGCATGTCTTCTCCAGGGGGAGAAAGAGAACGAACGACCTGTAGAGTATGCTTCGAGACTCCTGACTCCTGCTGAACAAAACTATAGCACTACAGAACGAGAAGCTCTCGCTGTGGTTTGGGCAGTGAAGAAATTTCGAGGATACTTAGAAGGCGCTACTACAATAGTGCAAAGTGATCACCAAGCCTTAAAATGGCTAATGGCATATGGCATGGCTTTAGAGCTCATGCCATATGACCTAAAAATAGAATACATCACAGGAAGAAAAAATGTAATCGCAGATACTCTATCAAGGCCTCCCATGACAGAAGTTCCCATCATAGCTGAAGTTCATCTAGTAAGAGTAGATTTTCCAACTCTTAGTGTTGCTGATGTTCGAGAAGAGCAGCTTAATGATCCAGATGTTGCCAAGATTATTAGATGTTTAGAAGATCCCTCTTCTGACACGAGCGTAGATTTCAAGAGGTGGGCAGAAAGAGGATATATCATGAACAATGGGATATTATACCGTTATACTCCTGAAGTAGATGAAGAAGAGCCCCAATTGGTAGCGGCTAGTACACGTTTTCCTCACATACTGCATGATTCCATGATTCCGCTACTGTTGGTCATTATGGAGTGGAGAAGACATATCAAAGAATAATAAAACGCTACTAGTGGCCTGGAATGAAGAAAATTATCTCTGACCATGTAAGTAAATGTCTTGAGTGCCAACGCTATAAAGTCTCTAACCTCAAACCCGCTGGTCTCCTACAAACCCCTGTTCAGTCCCAGAGGTTTGAAGTGATATCTATTGATTTATTTGGGCCTTTGCCCCTCTCTCCTCAAGGTTATACATGGATTCTGGTAGTGGAAGACACTGCTAGTCGTTGGGTAGAATTATTCCCGTTAGAATCTGCTACTGCCGCTGCCTGCGCCAAGTGTTTCATGAAGAATTTGCGCCTGTGACATAAACAAACAATAAAATGATTTATTATCGACGGCGGCGACGTAAAAAGAACGAAAGATTATTTGGGTTTTAAATTGAAAGATACGAACTAAGAAACATTGAAAAAAAATTCTTCGTTATTATAATGCATACATAAGGGGATTTCAATTTAACACATATAAGAGGGGATTTCAATAAATTTACAAATGCTACAATGCTACCCCAAACGAGACCGTTCTTCATCTGCTATTCTTACCATTGAGTGATAAGAAAAATATTCTGTTGTGTAGGCATACGCAGATAATACAAATGAGTTTGTTATCTAAGGGGATATCATATAGTTTTTGGAGAAATATCCTGTAATTTAAGGTGCCGTAAGCGGCATTTATATTGAAAAATACCACCCCTGATACCCGATATTTTTCGTACCCATCTTTGCTGTGTTGGGTAAGATTTGGTATTTGTGATGTACATGATCTTCCCTATCTATAGCCACTTTCGTCTTTTATTTTGAGTTTTTTTTATAATATCGTCGAAATCATATTAACGATCTTGTGGAAAAGTATTTTGAATAGCTGACAAAATAAGTATATTGGCCGATAGTTTTTGTGGTTGTTGGAGTTTTTGCCAGGTTTAAGCAAAATAACAACTTTGGCTTGTCTCTAGACTTTGGGTATCTGCATAATTTGAATACAGTTGTTAAGCCATTGTAGTGTTTTTGTTCCAGATTTCATAATTAGCTTTGTGCTCAGATCCTCAATGTCGGTAGTTGTATTATTTTTCATTTAATATGTAGATGGTGGATCCAAGCTCAATATCGTTGAAAGGTTCTCTCAGCTGACTGGTTTTGTCCTAACGCATATTATGTTTGATAAGTTTAAGTAAAGTAAAGTTTCTTTATCTCTAGATATGCCCTTAACAGTTATAGACATATGTTATAAGAATAGTTGGTCCTAAAAAGGACCAATTTGACAAAATCATATTAAAAGGGTGACTGAAGAATTAGCCGATTAATTAATGAATCATTATCCGGAGGTACGCCCGATTGCGGTGGTTTTATTAGTACTTCAATCTTCGTAAAGGCTCGTTCTTTGAACCCCATAAGTAATGCCTAATCTTTTACTTTTTATTAAACATTTAAATTTTGCATGCTGTGTATTACTTTTTGACGTTATTTCGAATCAGATTTGTATAGTAATAATTGTAGGTACTGAAGAGAATATATAGATAATAAGAAAATAAACAGTTAAAATAAGTGTAAAAAATTTCAAGTACATACATCGGCGCCATTGTTCAAGTGATGGGTTTATTACAGATATCAAAGCTTTATTTTTTTTAATCTATTCTATTTTCTTTCTAGAGTTTCGTCTTTTTTGAACGACCTGTGTTCTTTTTTCAATTGGGCAGTCCAATTGTCCAAGGCTATGGTAAACACTTTGTTCTACATTACTCTACATTAATATGACTGATTCATTATTTTCTCTTTAAGCAGCTATTTTAATGTTGTTTATCCTATTAATTGTCTTGTTTCTGCGGTACCAATATATGTGTATCATGATAGGTTGTAATGCATATTTCATTTAATATAATTAAAGTGCTCTTTGCTTTTGCCAATTGCTTTCTCACTTCCTCAGCGATAGGTCTTTTTATCCTCATCAATAACCTCATCCTCGCTCGATACAGCTATTCTACCATATTTAGATTTCACTATATTCTCGTATCATTTGGTTTTTATCTCAAATTTGCACCTATGATGAAATATTTATCATATCTTATATATGATGCTTTCATGTTAAACTGGAATAAAATACTTTTTTTAGAACCTAGTACATAAAAGAATAAATATTTAGCTGTTCAGTGTTTTCCAAGTATGTAAAACATAAACAGACTTACATATTAGATTATACACTTAATAAGAATGTCTAATATCTAAATTTAAGATTTCATATCACAAAATATGACTGTGCCCTACGTGCCTTATACAAAATATGATCTACTTTTATACTATTATACTATACTATAATATTACTATTTTCTGAGATACCGGTATGAATTTTAAATTCTTTTTAATTATATACTTGTGGCGTTATCTCACTGTAAAGGGATAATGCTGGGAATAAGGTTCAATAAGTTTTTATATTTTGTTTATCGTTTTAATCTTCGAATCGGAGTTCATTTTTCGAAAAACTATAAAATTGTGACAACAAATTGCTATCTAAAAGTACGAGGCAATATTCTCATGCTGTGAGCTTTGCTACTCTGTTGCTTTTATGGATGTCTCCTCTATTTCTATTCACAATTCTTTAATTTTTTTAACGCTTAAGCCATTTTTAATTTATTGTCAATATTTTTGAGGTGTGTTTCCTTGAATGGCTTTGTTTAAGGTTAGTACGTTTGATTAAATGAAATTGACATTAATTTAATAGTTTTCATTTTATTAGTACTGATGGTATATGACTAGCATCTGTTGGTACTATATATCAATTTCAACATGTAATAATTTCAACAAGAAATAACCCATGATATTCTCCCGTGATCTTAGTATTTCCGTTGACTGAATATTATAGGGTATCCAATACTTCAATCAACGGTATTTCAGAGTGATTTTCATTAATGTTTATATATATTTGCAAAATGGAGAAGAAAGTTCAGTACAGGCGGTTAAACAGCTGATCTGTCAATTTAGAAGTAAGAGCAAGTACCAACTTGCTGAAAAGCATACCCATACACAAAAGGGATGATAAAATGTACTGCACAAACTGTAGCGGTACAAGCTCTATATTAATAATTAGGATATACAGTATTTTCTCTAATAAACCTGGAACGATTGAGTGAATAGGTGAACTATCAAATAGGAAACTATTAGTGTGGAATTAGAACAACTTAATAAATCGTTGATTAATTATTCACTATTAGGCAGTTAATGAGAAATGTTGGAAATACAGAAAAAACATTAAACTAGTTATTTATAGATTTTAAACAAACACGCGATATAATCATAATAATAAAACTATAGAATACTATGGCAGAACAAGGCTTACCTAAGAAATTAATTAATTTAGCAAGGAGTAATCTACAAGTAAAGTAAGATTTCAAGGAAAACTGGACAAAGTGCTTTAAAAAAGGTGAACGAATTAGCGTAACAGCTGTTTTGAAAACCAAATATTATGAGACGAATTGGGGATATATTACCCAAACTAAACCTTTTCTACAAAAAATATTAGGAAAATATGATACGGCAGGAAAGACTAATGACTTTACAGCTAATTGCCACATAAATATCAATGTAACGCAAATAGGATGATTTTGTATATAAGACAAATAATATTATATTATAAATTATACCTATATAGATACAAATGAATCGTTGATCAAATATTCCCTATTATATACTTAATGAAAAATGTTGGGAATAAAAAAAACATTGAGCTAGTTATTTATAGATTTTAAACAAACATATGATATAATTATAAGATTGTAACTAAAATGCTATGGAAGAACTAGGCATACCTAAGGAAATAAACTGTCAACTTACTTTCAAATGTACAGTTACCTCCAACAGGAAGATGTCGTGTCTCCAATCGTGTTTACCATCGTTTCGGAGAGCATCGCCCGGAAAGCTAATACAGAAAATCTCACAGTTTAATAATCAAGGTCCTCACATTATACGGATTTTCGACGATGAATTTAATATAGTAGCGAGTATAATTATTAGTAACAAAAAAACATTAATCCATTCAATAGGAAAAGCGCAAAAAAGGGTCCTCCAAATCAACGATGATAAAAAATATATGGCTATCATAAGAAGAGCACTGCGAAACAGAATAGGACATAATATTTCAATAGACCAGTACAACTTTGAAATGGTTCATCGGTCTAAATATTTGGGATTTAAGAGCACTCTTAACAAAAACACTACAAAAGAGAATAACAACAGAATACAAGCTGGCAATTGCTAAGGTTTAAGCAAAACAAATTAAATCCAAAAATACATTCCGCAGTAAGAAAAATAAGAATCTACGTATGTAAGTGAAACACGGACAATGAAAAAATAACATAAGAGCTGATTGAGCGTCGCAGAAAGAAGAATTCTTAGAGAGATATATGAATCTGTTATGAATAAGATCACAAATCAATACAGAGTGCAAAACAATAACTTTAGAGATGAGATTTAGTTTCTTATACGACGCGACGTTGCAATCTTTATATACCTGTTTGACCTTAGCATTAGTTCCCGGTCGTAAACACTTCTGGGGTCTTTTCTAATTAATACCTGAGTTTTACTTTCATTGTTTTATATATCCTGATATTAGTAGTTCGTATTACACTTCTGGATTTAAAAGTGTTATGAGAGTTATACATATATCAGTTTGCTACCTGAATTTTCCCTTTTATCTCTTATGTGACAACGTTATTTGCGATATCTAAAACGCTCCAATCTTTCAAAATTATATGGGTCTATTGTTACGTTATATACCCTATTCTATATCGTCCCTTTTGTCTTTTAATGAACATTTATTTACTTTTCTCGTTACTGACTATTATACCGTTTTTTGCTGGTAATAGCAATACTCTATAGTATTCTAATATTTAATCTATGGATTAAATCCGGATAGCGGATAGATATTCTTTACTTTCTCGGAGAAATTATATTCTAACACACAAAAATCCTATTAAATTGACAAAACCTTCCTTGCATATTCTATTTACTTATAGGGGCAGCAGCAATATCAGTACCATAATAATGCATATAGTCCTGGATTGGCTAATCGTTGTATAATAGGAAGCATGAATGTAGCAGTTTTAATGGTTTGGTGACTGCTTGCTGAAATCGGGGAGCAGCGATATCAGTACCAAGTTAATAACTATAGGAATTGTTACTTGACCGGTAAAATATTAAAGGTATAACGGTAGCAGTCTCACTGCGACCTCGATGGAGAATGCAAAGCGAAACAACTTTATTATTATTAAACAAAATTATATTTTCTAGTAAAATCATCACGATTTTACAGTAAGACAAATTTTCTAATGTTTGTAATCAAAACATCATGTACGTACCACCGGATTCCCTATTTCGGTATCCAGCAAAATCCTTGTAATAACGATACATGAAACAAAACACCAGAGGTATAACTAAATAATATATATATATATATATATATATATATATATATATATATATATATATATATATATTGTTATGCTATGTACAATTGAAAATAATATTGGTTTGCTCTTAATATATAATAATAATGCTCAAAGTATAAAATATAATAATTCAAAATATTTCAACTGATAAACTATAAAAGATATTTCGAAGAAATGAAAGTCCATTATCTTTGGATTACCGGTAGTAAACAAAATTTAAGATATGCATAAATTATTTTCTTTGTAAAATATATATTCGAGTGACGTGAGGTAGCTTAAGTGAAATAATGGAACAATGAAAGTGGATTTTCCAAATAGACTTGTACGCCGATACGGTGAATGAGACAAAATAATCGAAATATTTAAAATGTATAATTCTCCGTTAGTTTTTAAGAATTTGTAGAACCGATTAGCATGTTAATAGTTTTTAGGAAATTTATAATTGTAGGTAAAATTGTTTGTTATCTAAATGGTAGATGGGGATACGTATGACGAGCTTTGATTGGAGGAGATTTAAAAAAGGTGGGATAGCTATGTAAGAAGGAGAGTTTAGCTAGATTTTTGAGGGAAAAAAGATAATCAGTTGTTTTCCAAGGGTGCAAGGCGAACAGTAGTTGTTCTTTGGTGGTTCCCAAGTGATAGTAAGCATTAGAAGTGAATGTTTGTGAGTTTTTGTGGACTAAGTGTATCCTGACGGAAGCACTTTTTGAAATTATCTTTATTATCTCTATTATGAAACACACATATATATCTAATATAGACAATGTACATTTAAAACAAACTATCTTTAAATTGAAATTCTTATGACACTAATTAAATTATATAGACAATGTAAATTTAAAACAAACTCTCTTTAACTTGAAATTCTTATGATACTAAATAAATTATATTAACAAAATTTGGTACCTTCTCTGTCACTGAATGCCTAAATGAAACTGTTTTCCACAATAAAGATTTTAATCACCACTCAATGTCTTCGTTGTCAGCCTCAGTTATCTTTCTTTTGTAAACTTGCCTTGCCAAATACACCACAATGTTATCAGCTTCCACCATTTTAGAATATTTTTCTTCTTAATAGTATTTATAAATCAGTAAAATATTGTTCTTTCTTCTTCTTTTCTATTTATTCTTTTTTCTAATAATCTTTTTTTTTTTCTTCCAATCTTCAATCACCATATATTAACTCCAATCCAATATACATTAACTCCAATAAATATATCTCCAATCGATATACAATATACAATTTATAACATAATTTTTAATCTTCAATAATATTATCTTTATTCTGTTTCTTAATCTTCATTGAACTTACTATTTGTTACTATATTGAACATCCCACCCACTGACTGACTGTATTCTATCTTGAACTTACTGAACAACTGTCCCCATTGAAAATCTGATCTTACTGACTGACTTTCTGACCTTACTATCTTAAAATTACTGAACAACTGACTCTCTTATTGAAATTCTGACCGACTGATTTTACTATATTGAAATTCTGACCGACTGACCATTTTGAATCCAAATCACCTCATATTTATATCATTTTTTCTATTCACGAATGTTCTTGAAAAAATATTTGTTCGAATGTTTTCTATTTCATAGACATAACCATGTTCGCGAAGGTTCTACCGTAAACAAAGGTTAAATTCTGTCTATTGACGTCTTGTTTCTATATTTTTAGATAGTTCCTTCCCATTCTATATAGAAGATTACTATTCTAACTAAAATTCTATCTAGAATTTTATGGAAATTTAGGCTTTTCATATCAGAATACAAATTTATATATAAATTACACATTTTAAATTAATAAATGACACTATTTTAAATCCATAATTCTATATAAAAGTTCCTATTACCCAATTCACTTAAGTGTATACTTGGTTGCCTACAAAGATGGCTCACTCAAATATATTTACAATATTATAATTATTAAATAACCAAATACATTGCAACTTAAACACTTTTTAAACTTATTATTATATTAATTTCTTAAGAATGCCCTCATATAAATGCTTTTTATAACTAATATTATCTAGTATATAACTATCTTTGTTTCTTCTATATTTAATATCATCTCAATATATATATATATATATATATATATATATATATATATATATATATATATTGTGATGTGGGTATTAGTTAAAATAGTTAGGTAATGACTGTGAATATTGATTTACACGATTTTATTAAAAGGAAAACCATGTATTACCATTTAACCTACATTTTACAACAACAAAACATATATCTGTCTCTTGTCACCGTTCACTCTCGGTGGACACTGTCATGGTAACTTCGGTGGTATTCAGCCATGGAGCGGTGTGGCTGTTACATCCTCCCCCTTTGCACCACCCTGGCGACTCGCGGGTGGGGCAACAGAGTCTAAGCAGGAATAGAGCTCTACAGGACAGCAATGACAACGTTTTGGTCGGGGTTGTCTACGTCTGGCAATAGGGTCAGGTTCAGGTTCAGCTTCAATTTGAGCAAGGTCATCTCCAACAGGGGGGCCCATTTCGCCATCGTCTAACCCAAGGGTCAAAGACTCTGGGCAGGAGACCAGTGGAGCAGGAGGGTCGGCTTCTGAGGATT
Source organism: Diabrotica undecimpunctata (assembly GCF_040954645.1). Lineage (NCBI taxonomy): Eukaryota > Metazoa > Arthropoda > Insecta > Coleoptera > Chrysomelidae > Diabrotica > Diabrotica undecimpunctata. The sequence continues at coordinate 75,809,341 of NC_092807.1, forward strand.
TCACTGGACGACCTCTTCTACGGAGAGGTTGAACTGGAGCAGGGCACGGATCTTCTGGATCGGCATGGAAAGGCGTCAAGGCTGAGACATGATATTTTCCAGCAGGAACATCCGGAGTGTCGATGTGTGAAACTTCATAGGTTGTAGGGGAGAGCATTTTGGTCACCTTGTAGGGTCCGTCACGACGCGGCGCGAACTTCGAAGTTATGGACTTAGACGCGTCACTTAGTGTATGCGAATCGACTAGCACAATATCACCTACTTCGAACGAAACCGAGCGGCGGTGGCAGTCTTTATACTTCTTACGTCTATCTTGGGATTGTTCATGTGTCTCGCGGGCTTCACTAAGAGCTTTACACAAAGTTATTAGATAGGGCGTGATTTGTGGCACGAAGTTGTCCTTAGCTATGATGCTTCGAAAATCACGATTTGCATCATCAGGAGTTCGTAACTCGCGACCGAACGTGAGGTACGCAGGAGTGAAACCGGTTGAGTCGCACTTCACAGTGTTCATCGCGAACCGTATAGCGGGTAACTTTTCAGACCAAGACGAATGGTCATTATTTGTTAGAATAGCTAACTGAGTTTTAATGTCTCTATTTTTTCGTTCGACGGGGTTAGCTTCCGGGTGGTATACAGGTATAAGGTTCTGTTGGTACCCAAAACAATGCGCCACTTGTTGCATTACCGCACTCACGAACTGAGTACCGTTGTCACTGACGACTCGACGAGGGATTCCGTATCTTAAGATTATGTTGTCTATGAAACACTTGGCACAGGCAGCGGCAGTAGCAGATTCTAACGGGAATAATTCTACCCAACGACTAGCAGTGTCTTCCACTACCAGAATCCATGTATAACCTTGAGGAGAGAGGGGCAAAGGCCCAAATAAATCAATAGATAGCACTTCAAACCTCTGGGACTGAACAGGGGTTTGTAGGAGACCAGCGGGTTTGAGGTTAGAGACTTTATAGCGTTGGCACTCAAGACATTTACTTACATGGTCAGAGATAATTTTCTTCATTCCAGGCCAATAGTAGCGTTTTATTATTCTTTGATATGTCTTCTCCACTCCATAATGACCAGCAGTAGCGGAATCATGGTACTCATGCAGTATGTGAGGAATACGTGTACTAGCCGCTACCAATTGGGGCTCTTCTTCATCTACTTCAGGAGTATAACGGTATAATATCCCATTGTTCATGATATATCCTCTTTCTGCCCACCTCTTGAAATCTACGCTTGTGTCAGAAGAGGGATCTTCTAAACATCTAATAATCTTGGCAACATCTGGATCATTAAGCTGCTCTTCTCGAACATCAGCAACACTAAGAGTTGGAAAATCTACTCTTACTAGATGAACTTCAGCTATGATGGGAACTTCTGTCATGGGAGGCCTTGATAGAGTATCTGCGATTACATTTTTTCTTCCTGTGATATATTCTATTTTTAGGTCATATGGCATGAGCTCTAAAGCCCATCGAGCTAACCGTCCAGTAGGGGACTTTAAGGTCATTAGCCATTTTAAGGCCTGGTGATCACTTTGCACTATTGTAGTAGCGCCTTCTAAGTATCCTCGAAATTTCTTCACTGCCCAAACCACAGCGAGAGCTTCTCGTTCTGTAGTGCTATAGTTTTGTTCAGCAGGAGTCAGAAGTCTCGAAGCATACTCTACAGGTCGTTCATTCTCTTTCTCCCCCTGGAGAAGACATGCCCCCAAAGCATAATTGCAAGCATCTGTACGAAGTATATAAGGTAAAATGCAGTCAGCTTGTCGTAGGATTGGGGCGGAACACAATAATTGTTTCAGACATTCAAAGGCCTCTTGTTGTTCTGCTCCCCAGGTCCATTTCACATTTTTCTTGGTTAAATTCGACAAAGGTTTAGCAACATGGGAGAAATTTTCGATGAATCTACGGAACCATGCGCATGTTTGCAGGAATTTTAGCAGTTGAGTAACATTTAGGGGTGGTGTCATGTTTAATATGGCAGATACTTTATTTTCACTTGCCGGATACCCAAAGGTGAAAGGATGTGTCCGAGATATAGGACTTCCTCGCAGGCGAATGAACATTTTGCTCTATTTAGACATAATTTAAATAGGCGCATCCGGTTGAATACTTGTTTCAAATCGTCTATGTGATCAGAGAAGGATGGGGATAATATTATCAGATCATCTAAATAAGCTAGGATATTCAGATTTTGAAGACCAGCACGAAATTTATCAATCATCCTTTGGAAACTAGCGGGACTGTTACACATACCAAAGGGCATGCGTGTGTAACGAAAGGTGCCAAATGGACACACGAAGGCTGTTTTGTCACGATCAGCTGTTCGTACAGAGATTTGATGATAACCATATTTTAAGTCGAGGGTAGTCATAAATCGGGTTTCCTTTGCTGCATGCAAAATATCTTCAATACGTGGCAGAGGGTACTTATCTGCACGTGTTATTGCGTTTAAGCGTCGATAGTCTACTGTTAATCTGATACCTCCATCTCTCTTAGGCACAAGTACCACGGGTGAAGCATATGGGGACTCACACTCTTCGATTATGCCTTGAGCCAAAAGTTTATCTAATTCCTGACGCAGTAATTGCCTTTTGGGCTCTGACATACGGTAAGGTGGAACAGATATTGGTACATCATCAACCAATACAATGGAGTGTTCAGCATATGGAGTAGGGTCTATATTATATACGAATAAATCAGAATTTTCCTTAACAATGTTGTTAAGATTGGATCTTTCGTCTAAGGATAGAGAAATTCCTTCATCTACTCGTAGTTCTAAATGAGCAAGAGTAACGCTATTGACCTGGCAAGAAGAGCTGACCTGAGCTGGATCTGGAGCAAATGAGTAGGGGATATTAGGGACATCACCATAAAACCATGAGTCATTAGGAATGTCTAGAATGATGTTAGCTTTTCTTAAGAAGTCTGCCCCCAGTAAGGTACGACTATTTGTGTGTGTGGGCACAGAAATTAAGGAAATGCTATGAGAGCGGTTTTGTAAGATAACAACTAAATCAAAGACCAAAACAGTAGTAGAAGTAGTCCTACCATCCGCTAGGGTCATGTCTACACTTTTTGTGGAAAAGGGTACCTCATCCTTCAAGAGGATATCTCTTAGCTGAGAGCCAGCAATACTGCACTGTGCTCCCGAATCAAGATAACAATGACCTACATGACCTTCAATAGTGACCTGAACAATGGGTTTAGTTGATAGGTTTGTGGCAAACTGTTGGTCGACATTAACTGTTTCAGCAAGCATAAATTCAGATACTGCTGAGGATTTACTGGATGATTTGCATTTTGGACAATTACTCTTAATGAATCCAGGAGTCTTACATCCATAACACGAAATCTGATTCGAAGTGGAAAAGGTTGGTTTAGTGCTAGTACGAGAAGTTACTAAAGGAGGATTAGGTTTGGGCTCAACCGAAGATTTTCGAGAATCTGCTTCCCTGGTTCTGGCTGCGGCCAATTTTCGACATTCATCCTTCACGTGACCTGGATTTTTGCAAAAGCTACACCGTACCCGTTTTGATTCGTTTTCGTTTTTAATGTTTATTTCCGGATTTTCATACGATTCTTCAGTTTGCCTCGATTCTTTTAAGAGTTCGCTAAATGTATTGATCTTATCACGTGCTACTTTTTCACGTATTCTCCTATGCAACAAACCATATACCATATCTAATTGAGTGGCTTCGGTTAATGTATCTGCCGGTAACTGAGCTATTATCGCGCGCGCTTTGCATACAAAAATGTCACACGGAGTTTTAGCATCTTGTTCCGTCGAAAACAGTTCCCGATATACTCTGTAGGCTGGTTTTTGAGGTCCAAAAGTTGATCGTAATAAATTAATGGCGCTGGCCCACGTGTTTACCGTATTTTTAACACCTTGAAACCACGTGGCGGCGAAACCGTCTAGCAGCATGGGTATACCCTTTAATGCGTTCGCGTCAGACACGTGGGTGCACTCTTTATAGATCTCGACCGCATCTATAAAAGCTTTTACATCAGCCCCCTTTGATCCATCGAAGCGAGAAGCGCATTTTGCAAAACTACCTGAGTCCGAAATAGGCCTTGCTATTGTATTTAATAGGGCTTGAAACTGTTCGCTTGTTAAATTTACCGAAGACATTTCTGCTGATGTTGATTCGCTTGAACTAAAAACCGTCGTCGACCTAAGCGAATAACTGTGTTTATCGTTTGTTGCCGTGATTGCAAGTTTAACACAAAAATAGTAATAAAAATTAAAGGCTTACAGTTTCTGTTGCTTATTTCTTGTAAATACCCTTGAATGGAAGCTTGATATTCCCACAGGATGTTTCTGAATGGCCTAGTGGAAGATTGACATTCCCACAGGATGTTTTGAATGGTCTGTAGTGGAAGATTGATATTCCCACACGATGTTTTTGGATGGTCTGTGCGGAGTTTCCACAGCAGTCACATACACAGTAGATTTATTGTTGTGAAGCACTAAACTAAGTGAAAATGTCCACTAATCACCTTACAATGGCGGGAGCAAAAACACTTTTTTCTGTTCACAATGAAACTTTACGATTTTCACAGTACGAACTACACTTTAAACTATTTTGCCCAAGTTGGGTGCCAGTTGTGATGTGGGTATTAGTTAAAATAGTTAGGTAATGACTGTGAATATTGATTTACACGATTTTATTAAAAGGAAAACCATTTAACCTACATTTTACAACAACAAAACATATATATCTGTCTCTTGTCACCGTTCACTCTCGGTGGACACTGTCATGGTAACTTCGGTGGTATTCAGCCATGGAGCGGTGTGGCTGTTACAATATATATATATATATATATATATATATATATATATATATATATATATATATATATATATATTTTGTTATGAAATTAAAGCTCCTAAACAGTTTTTTTTTATATGAATAGTATGAACATAAAACAAAATGACAATATTGAATATACCACATATATATTTAACTCAAACAATTGTATTATTGTTGTTAATTTAATAGTTGAAACTAGATTCAACAATAAGAAAGAAACTAAAAGCAAAAATAAGCAGAATTCACAGACATGTAACAAACCAATAACGACTATATTGTATCACCAGATTTAATTAATGTTTTCAAAATAATTTTATTATTATTATAATTAAAACCAGTTGGTTTATTATAAACAAATTTAGCATAATAGAAATAAGATTCTTTTAATACGTGAGTTATTATAGCCACTGAGTTATAGTTGGTTGATAAACACTTTTCAATTATAAAAAAAAATATATATATAAAAAAAAATTAAACCAAAAACAATTGTTGATCATGAAATTGATTATGATTTAAACTTAAGTTATTGTTCGTTATATATATTATATTATTTATGTAAGAGAGACTTACAGAATATGCCAATATAGCCACAACATAAAGATACAAAAAGCAAATATCAAACCACTTCGGATCGAGTGGAAATAAAAACCATAAATTTGTATTTATTAATTAATTTCATTTTTTTATTATAATCCAAATTCTAATATATACAAGTCAATAGAATCTTCAACAGTCCTAAAACAGATAAAATATTTAAGTCATTTATTCACAAAGTAAGAAGTTTCAATTTGTTAGTAAACATACAGTTAACATGGATAGAGCTCGGAAAATAAAACGTGTTAGGAGGTGAAATAGGATATAGCTCATAAATAAGAGTTCAGAATGATATAATCTTTAATGGACAGGTAATCTGAAGACCATTCTCAGTGATTCAATATCAAAAGTGCATTCAGATATCTTTAAAATTAAATAAAAGCAACTAATTCATGTTAAAATTGGTGTATGTCAAATTTGTTAGTAAAAATTTTAATATTTAAATTATCATTTGTTGTAGAAATTATATGTCAAAAGAAAGCTTAAATTCTCTAGTATTTGTTTCAATTCATTTCAAAAGTCAATATAGTTCTCAAGATTTAACAATTTATTAAAATTTAAAATATTTTTTATTTTAATCATAAATGTCAAAAATATACAAAAATCCTGTCAGATCTTTAAAAACACTGTCAAAATGCTTGGAGATCTGGTAAGCAATGAAAAATAAAAGATAGAAAATCAATAGTTACGAAGAAGTCCAGAAAATTTTTTGATTTTTCAGCAAGCACAATTTTTCAAAAGTATTTTAAAACCTTAAAAAAGTCCTGAATTATAACAAAGTATATTCAAATTACCTTGCCGATAAGAAACCATCGTTTCTGATTAAATTTTAGCAAAGCCTGCAGATTAACAGTATATTTTCCGATAAGGGAATTGTTAGCAGTCATCATAAAGAGGTCAACAGCTACCAGAAAGGTGAGTTTTTCCACTCATTTGAATTCTCGCTGAATAAAGAGACCGTTTGGTGTTTATTTTTGACTGAAGATCATTTAAAATTCATTTTGGGTACTTATAAATATTTCTCAACCATTGGAGAAATAATTCTGATAGTTTTGCGGCCCTAATCCATTAGAAGACGTCACTGAAAGATGCAATCTTTGTTATTGAAGATTTCCATAAAATTTTAGAGAAGGGATTATCTGAAAGACGAAAGTGAACTTTAATAAAGTTAAACGCAAGTTTTGAAATTTCTTTAGAAATAATCTTACCTTTTTAAACAGCCTATATCATTCTAAATCATCTTTGTGTTAAAAAAAATTTAATTTGAAGTCAAGTTCACAAAAATTTTATTATCGCTTTTGTAATATTAACCAAATATAATTCGCCGTTTCTTTTGCTTACTAAAATCATTAAACAAAACAGTTAATCGATATTAAACTAAAAATTGAAGGATTATAAACCTTTGTTTTCGCTCTAAAAAGATAGTAAGTGAGGTTATAAATACTTTGACAAACAAACACGTATTAGATCAAGGATTTCTTGTTGCAACTTCACAAAACACTAATTTCATATACTTACTTCAATATTGTTTTACGTCATAAATCTAAATCCATTCATATTAGTATTAAACGGTTAAGTATTGGCTTATTTATTGGAAGAATCTTAAATAATTTTCTTTATATATTATACAAGATATCGTTGTGTAATATTTAATTGATCACTTGTGAATAATTGCACAGTACATTAAAAATAAAACTTCTTGTGTGGTGATTTTTGCTTTATATAATTTTGTATTTCTTTATCAAGCACTACAGGTCACAGAACTCGCTTGAGTTAAGAGTCTGCATGTTCTAAGAAAAATAAGTAAAAATTCAAATTCAAAATACAGCACGTTTCTTTCTATACTTTAGATAAACAAACGAAATTTTCTTTTATCAATAATAGAAAAGATTCACTTTGCATAAAAAAAGAGCAGTATCCTGTGAGATTTAGAGAATACAAGGTGAGTAGAATAAATGTTTGTCTAATTTTTTTTATATTTTCAGGCGTTCAATAAATTTTATTAAAAGCATTTCTAAATTTATCAATATTACAAATTAATCAACTTAAAAAAAAAAAAATTATTTTTATCTTCATAAAGCTAGCCGGTAAATAAGAGCAATTTGTAGTTTTCTTACATCGCATTCACATATCATAGCAATTTGGCGAGCCCAACGTGTGGCTGTGTCTAGGTAGTGCATTATAACAAAGTATTAACCAGTAGTGTACCTTAAAAAAAAAAAAAAAAAATTATTTACAACATTTAATAACATAATATACAGGGTGTGAAGAGTATAATTTGTGAAGATAATAAGTTTATTGAGTGAATTGAAATTAAATAAAAATAAACACGGACAAAAGAAAGACTAGATCACATAAGAACGTAGAAGAAGAACAGAAAGTGACAGACAGAACCGAAGAACAAATTAAAGAGACTGAAGAAGTACAGGAGACGATGGAGGAAAAAAGACAGCCAGAAGAAGCACAAATGGAAAGGCAAATGGCAAGTGGAGACCAAGCTCAGCCCGTAAAGAAGGATGAATCGGACTTTCACAAGATGATGGCAATTTTGTTACAGGAAATAAAAAAAAACTGAGCAAAATATAAACCAGAAAGCAGAAGAAAATAAACAAGACATGACTCAGAAGTTGACAAAAGAACTTGAAGATACAAAAAAAGAAATAAAACGGGAAATAACACAAAATTTTGACGACAAAATACAACAGATGGCACAACAGGTTGAGGATAAGTTGGGAAAGAAGATAGAAGATGTAAAAGAAGAGTTAACCCTAGAAATGGCCAAGAGGGAAGAGCAGTGCAAAGAACAAATGGAAGTGTTATCGGCACAGCTGGAAAAGAATAATGAAACTCAAAATAAAAAGATTGAATTAATGGAACAAAATTTAAAGCTAGAACAACAAAATAACCAAAAAAAGTTCGAAGATGTTGACGAACAAATGGGAGTGTTGGCAGTACAGCTGGAACATCACATTGAGCAGAAGGAAGAGATATTTCGACGAGACATTAATGAACAGTGGAAGAAAAAAGAAGATGAAATAGATGAAAATATGAATAAGACCAAAGAGATAATGGAGAAAGAAATTGGGAGAGTACAAGAGTCTCTTAAAGAAGTGACACAGAAGGAATTGGATGCAAGGCCGGTTGTACAAACGGTCGAAAGAGATTGTAAAATCTATTTTAGTGGAAGAATAAAACAGCAGCATCCAGTACCTTTCATGAAATTCCTTAGGCACAGATATGCATCTTACAGAAATTTCGAAGACTTTAAAGAATTCATCAGAAACCAGATGACAGATGAGGCGTTACTATGGTTTTCGAACAAAGAAAATGAGTTGGTGGATCTGGAAGACTTTGCGACCAAATTCAGTGAATATTTCTGGGGTCAAGCACAACAGCGTTCAATCAAAAACGAGCTGTTAAGTGGCAAATACAACCCAAATCGTAGCATGTCATACCACCGGTACGCCATGCAAATTTACAGCACAGCTCAATACTTAGACTGTGGTTTTAACGAAGAATACATTGTGGGTTGTATCGTGCAACACTTTGATCGGACATTGGAAGATATCATGATGTTATACAACTTTAAAGAAATAGACAAACTGTGCCAATTTTTGATGATGCATGAGCAACGAAACCCCAGGTATCAAAACAATGACCAAGCAAATAATAATAATAATAACAACTTCAATGGGAACAATAACTACAGCAGAAACAATAATCAGAACGGCAATAATTTCAATAATCATCGTAATTTTAACAATAACTATAGACAAAATAATGGTAACAACAACTATAATAACTCGAACTTTAGGAATAATAATAATAACTACCGCAACCAAAATAATCAGAACTTTAATCGCCAAAACTATAATCGTAACAATCAAACTAACAACAATAACTATGGAAATAATGGACGGTATCAAAACGGTAATTACAATAATCAAAACAACGGAAATTTTAACAGAAATAATTACAATAATAACAACAGAAACTTTAACTCCAATGGCAATATGAATCACACATTTTCAAACAGTGCCATTCAACAGAATCAGACAAACAATTCACAACAACAGTCAAATCAAAACTACACAAATAATCGAAACCATAACACTAGAAGTCTAGAAGATATAAATAGAAATAACCAAAAAAGACAAGTGAATTTTCTAAGTCACCATCAATCATATACCGACGTCAGTCAACAAGAGTCACCAATTGAAACACTCAACACATCATCACCATCACAACCCTTTGACACACAATACACAACAGATTCACAATCACCAAATTTTCAATAAAGCACCTGCTAAATGCGGCCGTATGTCACTATGAGCATCCAAGGGAGTTCATAAAATTTGGGGAAGAAAAGAAAAATCAAAATTTGCAAGGGTTAATTTTAATTCAGGGTAAATTCTTTCAAAAACAAGTTAAAATTTTAATAGACACGGGTTCTGAAGTTTCACTAATTGACAATAAAGTTATTAATGAATTAAATTTTCAAAAATATTGTTATTCAATTCCAAAAGGTTAATCTAGTGCGTGCAAACAACAAAAAACTATATGAAGCAAAGAAGGGAATAATGGGAAAAGTATTATTTGATACAACCGAATATAGTATGCAATTCATAATAGTAGAAAACATGAGACATGATATTTTGATTGGGACAGACGAAATGGACAGAAATGGAATGGTCATCGATTATGTAAACAAAACTTTACAAATTCAAGAAGAAGTACTGAAATTTGGAAATACAGAAGACGAGGAATCAAAACAAGAGGAAATAAAGATAAAGGAAATTAACAATATTCAAAATCATACAAACTACAATTTTATAAATAATGAACCAGAAGAAAGTAAAATGGAATTGGAAGAAAATTTAGTATGTGCAGAAGAATGGAAAGAAGATGTAGGAAGATTGTTGCAAAAATATGATGGTTTGATAAAATCCGAAAACCGAGTAGCTGAAAAGTACATGCATAAAATTGAGGTAAAAGGAATAGAAAATTTTAAATCGAAGACATATCCAATTCCTTATAAATACCGGAAAGAAGTTTCAAAGGAGATAGAGAAGATGTTACAAAACGGAATAATTGAAAACAGCAATTCAAAGTACATAAACCCGATAGTGGTAGTGAAGAAGAGCAATGGTGAGTTAAGATTATGCCTCGATGCCAGGAACATTAACAAATATTCAACACCACAATATGAAGCACCACAAAGTGTAGATGCAATATTTGGAAAAATAACTAAATCAAATTATTTTACAAAAATTGACCTGAAGCATAGCTTTTGGTTGATACCATTGCATAAAGATAGTAGGGATTTTACAGCCTTTTCGATAGATGGGGTAATATATAGATTTAAAGTAGTTCCATACGGTTTGCAAAGTGCATGTTCAGCTCTTGTACGTGCTTTACATCAAATTTTGGATCAATACGAAGACTTTATTATACACTACATTGACGATATTCTCATTTATTCTCACACATCACACGAACATTTAACACACATAAATATTTTGTTGTGAATGAAGCAGGATTAAAAATTAACTTAAACAAATGCCAGTTTTATCAACAAGAGGTCACGTATTTAGGATATAAATTAGACAGAAGTGGTATTTCTATGGACGAAGAAAGAATTGAGAAAATAATGAACTATCCAGCACCGAAAAAATTGAAAAATTTACGAGGATTTATAGGCCTAATCAACTACTTTAAACGATTAATTCCAGACTTGAGTGAGAAAGAATTACCATTAATTCAACTATTGAAGAAGGATCAAAAATGGAAATGGAAAGAAGAACAAAACCAGGCTTTTCAAAATTTAAAGGACATATTTCGGACTAATCTATGAATTTATCACCCCAGGTACGATTTGCCATTCATTCTACAGACAGATGCTTCCATGCACAAATTTGCAGGAGTGTTGTTACAAGTCCAGGACAATGAAGAAGTTCCTATTTCATTTGTGTCACGTGTAACCAGAAATTACGAGAAGAGGTATAGTGTCACCGAATTGGAATTTGCTAGCATACTCTTTTGTGTAACAAAACTTCGGTATTATTTATTAGGATCAAAATTTTATATTGAAACTGACCATTTATCGTTAATAAATATCATGAATAACAAATTGCTTAATAATAGAATACATCGTGGGACTTTACTACTTCAAGAATATAACTTCGAAATTAGACATATAAAAGGAAGAGATAATGTCATTGCAGATGCCTTGACAAGGAACGAAGAGGAAGGAACAAGAGAAGAGAGAAAAATTCAAATCGGATTAAATATATTAAAAGAACAGGAGGGAATGTACTCAAAACAAGCCATTAGAGAAGATCAGCAAAATTTAACACAGAAAGAAAAGGAAAGATGTATACTGAAAGATCAAATTTACATTAAAAGAATTGGAGAGCAAGAGTTATATTACATCAGCAAAAATTTAGCTGAAGAAATACTGAAAGATTTACATGAAAAGAATGGACACGCGGGTAGTAAGAAAATATGGCTAATGTTTCGAGAAAACTATATCACCAAGAAGGATACAAGCATAATCAAAAACTTGACTAGAAGATGTCATACTTGTCAAAGACAAAAATCGAAGAATTTTTCAAATTGGAATACTCCCAAAAATATAATAGCACAAGAGCCCTTAGATATAATAGCTATAGATTTTTTGAGTGACTTGATACAAACGGAAGGAAATGGACATAAACATATCATGGTAATCGTAGATTTATTTTCAAAATTCATCAAACTTTATTCCAGTAAAAATACAAAAGTCAACACTATCATAAATAATTTAAACAATTATTTTGAAGAGATAGGAAAACCTAAACAATGCATACTGGATAATGCCACATATTTCCAAAACGACCGATTCAAAAATTTTATGACAAGAAATGGAACCAAATTAAGTTTTACAAGCATCAGACATCCTCAATCAAATCCTTCGGAAAGATATATTCAAGAAGTGATAAAATTTTTAAGAATATCAATAGAAAACAAACACACTGTATGGGATCAACATTTATTAAGGATAGAACAATACATAAATCAGTTACCAAACACTGTGACTAATGAAATACCACTATTACTAATGAAAAGGATAAGACCAGAAAGACCTTGGATTATAGAAATAGAACCTGAATATGACCAAATTTGTCAAGATGTAAAACTAAGAATCATCAAGAATGGAGAGAAATATTTGAAAAGACAAAACAAAAGGAAGATGAGAACAAACCGAAAATTTCAAAAAGGAGAACTAGTATTAATTAGAGCACATAGGGTAAGCAATTATAGAGATAACATTTGTAACAAACTTTTACCACCATTGGAGGGACCTTATGAAGTTGAAACAGAAGATGGAGAAAATAGTTATTTATTGAAATATCCTGAGAGTGGGTATCTTAGAGGAGTTTTTAACATAAAAGACATTTACAAATATGAACAATAAGTGAAGAAATAAGAAGACATTATTAATTTTAAGTTATATTTATAAAATGAAACAATTTTTTTTTATTAAGTAAAGGACATGAATGGGATACAGAAGATGGAATAATAATAATAATAATGCGGCTATTTATGAAATATGAAATATGATGAAATATGAATTATTGCGGATATTATGATTATGAATATGATATATAATATAATATGAATTATGATGAATTATGAAAGATTATAATGATATAATTATGCAGTATAATAATAAAACTTGGAATGGAATTACAGAAGAAGGATTGGAGAGGAAAAATTTGAAACGAAGATGGCAGAACTCTAAGAAACCAAGGAAGAAAAACAACTATAAAATGGATTCCAAAGTAGAATATAAACTCAACCCTCAACGAAAACTTATTAAAAATAACCGAATGATAATAAAGTCACATTCAAACTAGCTTACACTCTAACCACCAAATTCAGCTCACACGTGCTTAAATAAAACTTAAACTCTATATTTTTTGTATATATTCAAAATAAAACATGCATTAATAAAACAAACTAAAGCGACCTAAGCTTACACATGCAAAATTAAAAGAACAAAACTAATTATTATTTTTTTTAAAGAGAGCATTCAAACTATCTGCAGCATAATTGTATACCATATATATGCAACTGAATCAAAAATTTAATTGTTTTCAACCATCACACATTCATAAAATCACTGAAACATACACTTGTGTCGACGTTCAGAGAAACAATCACACAACTTGCAAAAAACCAGTCAAAGAAAAATGAATATTTGATATTTGCCAAGAAATCTGTCAAATATGAAATATTAATTTTTGGAGAATTGTTATGAAATTAAAGCTCCTAAACAGTTTTTTTTTTATATGAATAGTATGAACATAAAACAAAATGACAATATTGAATATACCACATATATATTTAACTCAAACAATTGTATTATTGTTGTTAATTTAATAGTTGAAACTAGATTCAACAATAAGAAAGAAACTAAAAGCAAAAATAAGCAGAATTCACAGACATGTAACAAACCAATAACGACTATATTGTATCACCAGATTTAATTAATGTTTTCAAAATAATTTTATTATTATTATAATTAAAACCAGTTGGTTTATTATAAACAAATTTAGCATAATAGAAATAAGATTCTTTTAATACGTGAGTTATTATAGCCACTGAGTTATAGTTGGTTGATAAACACTTTTCAATTATAAAAAAAAATATATATATAAAAAAAAATTAAACCAAAAACAATTGTTGATCATGAAATTGATTATGATTTAAACTTAAGTTATTGTTCGTTATATATATTATATTATTTATGTAAGAGAGACTTACAGAATAAGCCAATATAGCCACAACATAAAGATACAAAAAGCAAATATCAAACCACTTCGGATCGAGTGGAAATAAAAACCATAAATTTGTATTTATTAATTAATTTCATTTTTTTATTATAATCCAAATTCTAATATATACAAGTCAATAGAATCTTCAACAGTCCTAAAACAGATAAAATATTTAAGTCATTTATTCACAAAGTAAGAAGTTTCAATTTGTTAGTAAACATACAGTTAACATGGATAGAGCTCGGAAAATAAAACGTGTTAGGAGGTGAAATAGGATATAGCTCATAAATAAGAGTTCAGAATGATATAATCTTTAATGGACAGGTAATCTGAAGACCATTCTCAGTGATTCAATATCAAAAGTGCTTTCAGATATCTTTAAAATTAAATAAAAGCAACTAATTCATGTTAAAATTGGTGTATGTCAAATTTGTTAGTAAAAATTTTAATATTTAAATTATCATTTGTTGTAGAAATTATATGTCAAAAGAAAGCTTAAATTCTCTAGTATTTGTTTCAATTCATTTCAAAAGTCAATATAGTTCTCAAGATTTAACAATTTATTAAAATTTAAAATATTTTTTATTTTAATCATAAATGTCAAAAATATACAAAAATCCTGTCAGATCTTTAAAAACACTGTCAAAATGCTTGGAGATCTGGTAAGCAATGAAAAATAAAAGATAGAAAATCAATAGTTACGAAGAAGTCCAGAAAATTTTTTGATTTTTCAGCAAGCACAATTTTTCAAAAGTATTTTAAAACCTTAAAAAAGTCCTGAATTATAACAAAGTATATTCAAATTACCTTGCCGATAAGAAACCATCGTTTCTGATTAAATTTTAGCAAAGCCTGCAGATTAACAGTATATTTTCCGATAAGGGAATTGTTAGCAGTCATCATAAAGAGGTCAACAGCTACCAGAAAGGTGAGTTTTTCCACTCATTTGAATTCTCGCTGAATAAAGAGACCGTTTGGTGTTTATTTTTGACTGAAGATCATTTAAAATTCATTTTGGGTACTTATAAATATTTCTCAACCATTGGAGAAATAATTCTGATAGTTTTGCGGCCCTAATCCATTAGAAGACGTCACTGAAAGATGCAATCTTTGTTATTGAAGATTTCCATAAAATTTTAGAGAAGGGATTATCTGAAAGACGAAAGTGAACTTTAATAAAGTTAAACGCAAGTTTTGAAATTTCTTTAGAAATAATCTTACCTTTTTAAACAGCCTATATCATTCTAAATCATCTTTGTGTTAAAAAAAATTTAATTTGAAGTCAAGTTCACAAAAATTTTATTATCGCTTTTGTAATATTAACCAAATATAATTCGCCGTTTCTTTTGCTTACTAAAATCATTAAACAAAACAGTTAATCGATATTAAACTAAAAATTGAAGGATTATAAACCTTTGTTTTCGCTCTAAAAAGATAGTAAGTGAGGTTATAAATACTTTGACAAACAAACACGTATTAGATCAAGGATTTCTTGTTGCAACTTCACAAAACACTAATTTCATATACTTACTTCAATATTGTTTTACGTCATAAATCTAAATCCATTCATATTAGTATTAAACGGTTAAGTATTGGCTTATTTATTGGAAGAATCTTAAATAA
Source organism: Diabrotica undecimpunctata (assembly GCF_040954645.1). Classification (NCBI taxonomy): domain Eukaryota; kingdom Metazoa; phylum Arthropoda; class Insecta; order Coleoptera; family Chrysomelidae; genus Diabrotica; species Diabrotica undecimpunctata. Next base: position 75,825,202 of record NC_092807.1, read on the forward strand.
TTTTCTTTATATATTATACAAGATATCGTTGTGTAATATTTAATTGATCACTTGTGAATAATTGCACAGTACATTAAAAATAAAACTTCTTGTGTGGTGATTTTTGCTTTATATAATTTTGTATTTCTTTATCAAGCACTACAGGTCACAGAACTCGCTTGAGTTAAGAGTCTGCATGTTCTAAGAAAAATAAGTAAAAATTCAAATTCAAAATACAGCACGTTTCTTTCTATACTTTAGATAAACAAACGAAATTTTCTTTTATCAATAATAGAAAAGATTCACTTTGCATAAAAAAAAGCAGTATCCTGTGAGATTTAGAGAATACAAGGTGAGTAGAATAAATGTTTGTCTAATTTTTTTTATATTTTCAGGCGTTCAATAAATTTTATTAAAAGCATTTCTAAATTTATCAATATTACAAATTAATCAACTTAAAAAAAAAAAAAATATATTTTTATCTTCATAAAGCTAGCCGGTAAATAAGAGCAATTTGTAGTTTTCTTACATCGATATATATATATATATATATATATATATATATATATATATATATATATATATATATATATATATATATATATATATATATATATATATATATATATGTGTGTGTGTGTGTGTGGAATGTATGCGACAGTAAAACGGCATGTATCCGCAAATCCGGAGGAACGTAAAAATTGCGATCTAAAGATTCAGATTTCTATATTAGTGCAAAGGGACCATACTAAATGGGATGAAGTGCTACCCAGTATTCGTTTTTCCATGAATACGGTACCAAATTTTGCTACCGGTTATTCCCCGGCGTATTTGAACTTTGCACGTGACCTACGTACGCCCACAGATGTGCATAAAGACTTACGAGCTATTATCGCGAGTGAAACGGTTATTCCTGAGATAACGCCGTACTTGCGCAGACATACAGACATTTTACTAAGTGCGCATAAGAATAATGAGTTAAGCCAAGACGCTTCGAAACTGTACGCAGATAAACACTTTCGCGAAACCGTTGTGTTTAACAAAGGACAGAAAGTTCTCGTAAAGACTCACATCCTTAGTAAGAGTGATGCAGGACTGTCTTCCAAATTTGCGCCGCGTCGCGATGGCCTATACCTTATCCTCAACCAACTTTCTCCTACTTCGTACGAGTTAGCAACTGTAACGCACCCGGATATAGCAATTGGAAAGTACCATGTATCTGCTCTCCATCCTTTTGTGGAGGATGATTCCAATTCGCCTATAACACCTCTACATGAGTTACATAGTAGAGGACGACCTTCAAACACGTTGCAGAAAGGTGTTCCAGATGAAGCCAAAGGGGCTATCCCAAAACGACGCCTAAAGCCAACGCAGCAATCCGCAAGTTTTGGTGTACCTGAAACCACAACCCGTGACCCAAGTACCTCTTTGCCTGCAAAGAGTAATGATTCTATGCAGAGACCCAGGCGTTCCAAGCACCGTCCTAAGCGTTACCAAGACGCCCATGAATGATGCCCGAGGTTTGTCCCTAGCCCTCGCCAACAATTAACAACCATACATGTTTTGTATCAGTCATCTTCTACAGTTCATCCCAAACCCTTCTTTCAGTGCGTCATAGTTGATCGAATTCTCTCTAACGCATTAAGCTAGAAGTGACAGAAAAAAACGTAAGTCTGTGATTATTATACATAGAACTTAGAAAAGTATGTATCGTTCACGGGTATTTGCATATTAAAGCGAATTCTACTTACGGATATATAATTGGTTGAAGTTTAGAATGCGCTAAATAGATATCCAATCAATGATGCGCATAAATATGATTTGACGCAGATGGTCTCAATAGTGACAGTACTATGACAATGTCAACTGATAAAATGATAATTATCATTCCAGGTTAGTATTTTCAGACATTTTACAGTGAAAATTTAATTTTGTATTTATTGTCATAATAATATTTTAAATATGCCGAGATATACCGAGAAAGAACAAAGAGTAATATTAAAATTATTAAATTATTTTCAATTAGAAGATATTCATATGTATTAAAACGGTTCTTTTTAGAACCACATTTTATTAAAATATAAGATATAATTGATGCCAGCCACATATCCCCTGTAATCATTGATTTTAATGAATCAGGTTCTGAATCGGATTGTGGATTGTTTGAAATATAATATTCATTTTTGTTATTCATAAAAAAAGAAGGTAAACTTACATTCGGTATCTTGTTTTTTAACTAAACTCCATTAACACTATTTCATCTGCATACCGAAACTGGTAGATTAACTCAAAAATCGACTGCTTCACTATTTAACTTATTTACATAAACTTACATTCGGTATCTTATTTTTTAACTAAACTCCATTAACACTATTTCATCTGCATACCGAAACTGATAGATTAACTCAAAAATCAACTGTTTTACTATTTAAACTGTCCATTGTTTTTTTACCTAAACTTCATAACACTCTTTCATTTGCACACCCAATCTAGTAGAATCACTCACTATTTAAACTATTTTCACGATTTTATGATAAATCTTCACAAAATTAAACTAATGGCTGCCACAGAAACTTTCCGAAAATTACTTATCCGAATATGACTGATTTCAATCGATGCTATTTTATCACAGGAATGTTTGCTTTGATGCCTTGCAATTGCCAGTAAATTTTTTTATCTCGCAGTTAACTCTTAAAAGATTCTATAGGAAGAAGCGTTATTTTAAATAAACAAACATTCCAATTCCATAGTGTTATATAGTTTATAAATAAATCTTAGCTAATTAAGCACTTTCTTTGGAATGTATAGAATAGCAATTATAACAAAATGAAGTTCCAATATAAGGCGCAATAAAATTTTTTATACAGGACGGGACCTCTAATATGTAAAGTAAAAAAAAATTTGAATTCTTAAAGTTTTTACTTCACATTTTAAAAAAATAATCTTTTCACATTTAGCCGATTACAATCCTGCAACTGTCAGATTTAACTAAAATGTCATGCAATAATTCTCGACATTCTTAAAATCTTATATGACGTCAAAATTAGTGACGCACTGAAAGAAGGGTTTGGGACAGACTGTATGTCTGATCCAAATGGGGAGGATGTAACAAGATTATACTTGGCAACCCTGTCAACCATTGTGACGTAGGATGCTGTCAACGGTTGTCTGCCATATTCAATGGCATTGTCATATTGTCTACATAGCAATCAACATGTGTGTATCTGTATAATGTAGTTTTAATAATGTCTATTGTTTTATTTTTCATCTGAATACACCACATCAAGCAATGTGTTTTACTATCATTTACATCAACCTGTGCGTTGCTACCTATTTGCAGTGAAGTTATTACGAAATGAACCCTTATTTCTCGAGAATCACATCCCAACCTAACCATTCCCTTAAAAGTTTCTAAAAAACAACATTTTGTAAATAATTTTAGTTTTTGTTTGTTTAATCTGATATATTTTGTTGTTTTTTCGGATTTACAATTTTCAATTTATTTGTAATTTATTTCTGGAAATTAAAAGATTAATCACGACCTTAAAATATTATTATATTCTAGACAAGATCTCATTCACATGGACATGTTATCTCATTCACATGGGCATGTTATTAATTAACATGTGCTCATGTGTAAAAACGTTTTTTTGCTTAATTTCACATATATTTTGTTGTTTTTTCGTATTTGCAATTATTTGTAATTTATTTCTGGACATTAAAATATTAATCACGACCTTAAAGTATTATTTTAGACAATCAGTTTAGATTTTAGACCTATTCCGTAACTCATTTCGATGATAGAAATGAGTAAAATCGAATCGAAATTGTCAAATAGAAATGATCCTAAATGATATTCCATAACTTTTTTCATTTCTACAATCGAAATCGAAATTGATTTCGACAGCGTTTATTCTGTCGAAATGACTTTTCGATATCGAAATTTGATTTGCTAAAACTTCAAATTTTATTTTTATATTTGAATTAAAATTGTGTTCCTAAGTTTCATTATGGATTTACAATTAAATTTCGGCATCGATCTTGGAATTGAAATTGGGGAAGAATTGCAAAGGTAAGTAGCACATTTAAAGCGCTACAAAATGTGATATATATAATCGTTTTGTTCAAATTCTTTTTATACTTAGTTTCTTATGTAGGTAACTGTTTTCTGTCTTTTTAGTCAAATATTCAACCTTCAGAGGCGCACCCTTAGGGATGCAAGTAATCCCTTTGAAATCCCTGAACAAATATTTAAAGGTCTGTACCGTCTACCAAAGGAAATAGCCATGGACCTTATTAATGAAATAGAACCTTTTTTGGCTGGACAGATCAGAATAACAGCTGTGCCAAATTATTTGAAGGTAAATCAATCTCAAATAAATTTAAAAACACACTAAAATACATAGTTTCATAATTTTAAATAAGGTATTTTCAGGTTTTATGCGCTTTACATTTTTATGCCCAAGGAGATTATCAAAAAGCTGTTGGCCAAGACTTTTTGTTGGGTATGAGCCAGCCAATGGTTAGTCGGTGCATAAACAGTATAAGTGAAATACTGTCAAATCACATTAGTCGGCGATACATAAAGTTTCCCAGTACGATAGAAGAAAAACGTTTCTTAACACAAGGGTAAATAATTTTGAACCTATTAATATGGCTTTTTTAAAATGTGCTTAAAATTTTAGATTTATGAATAAATTTAACTTCCCAGGAGTAGTAGGGTGCATTGATTGCACACACATTGCAATTGTTGCACCTCCTCTAGATCACCCTGTACATCCAGGTATTGCATACCTCAACAGAAAGGGATATCACAGTATAAATTGCCAACTGGTATGTTTTAAACTTTCACTAGCAACTTATTTTTTAGATATGTGATTCAAATTTAAAAATTTTAAATTGTAATTCAAGATATCCTGGATCCACGCATGACTCCGCTATATGGACCATGTCTAATATTTTTCATCATATAGAACAAACATATGATGATGGAGAATGAGGATTCTGGTTATTAGGTTGGTTGGTTGGTTCAGTTGCCTTAAATATATTACACATTAAATTTCTAGGTGATTCTGGCTATCCTTTACAGCCATGGTTAGTAACACCAATAGAAGGTGCCGAACAAAATACTCCAGAAGGACGATATACTGTTGCACATAGTTCAGTAAGAAACTGTATTGAACGGTGCAATGGAGTATTAAAAATGAGATTTCGTTGTCTGTTAAAACATAGAGTTCTACACTACAGTCCTGTTAAAGCTGCTGAAATAATAAATGCTTGCTGTGTATTACACAATATTCTTGTTGCTCACAATATTGAACCAGAAGAAGATCAGATTATAAATGACATGGAGGAAAATGTACCAGAAAATAATTGTAAGTCTATTTGTATTTTATTTAAACTAGTAAGCAGTGACCTAGCATAATAAAGTCTTGCATATCTTTTTCAATAATCATTTGAAACACTGAAAATAATCTACCAAAATGTATAGATAGAAAAATTGTGGACAACATTGAAATTTTATTTTTGTTACAGTGTCACTAGATGATAGATTGGATGCTGGCCGCAGAATTCGAAACCAATTAATAAGAAATTATTTTAATTAATATATAACGTTAAATCCTAGATATTATTGAAAAATGAATAAACAACACAACATTAAACATTCTTTTATTTACAGAAAACCATTTGATACATTACAAATCACAATAAACAAACATTTAGCTGCCAGATATAGGGCAAAACTCACCTCAAACTAAATCGCTCCCAAGGCGAAGAACTCCAAGGTTTTGTATAGAAGTGAAGGAAATATGGAAAGAAAAGAAAAAAGATCACCTAAAATACATGTCCACTAAGGCACAAGAGGTATACAATAATTATAAGGCAATAAGAAATGAAACAAATTCACTTGTAAGAAGAATAAAAAATGATCACTGGGAAAGCTTTTCGAAAGAAATGGAACATGATTTATATGGTCTGCAAAAGGAAATACGGCACGTTATAAGAGGTTAAAGAACAGAGGGTAAAAGGAACTAATGGAATGAAAACACATAGCAAAAGATACATCGATTGACTATCTAAAAAAGCTCTATGCAGAGAAAGAACAAATGACGCTAGAACCGGAAACACCAGAAATTACAACAAATGAAGCTGTTAATATAGTACACAGAAAGTTTGAAAAACACCTGAAAAGCTACAGGTAAGGACAGAATAGCAAAGTAATTACTGAAATAGTGTGGAGCAGCAATGACAAAACAATAGTTAACAAAATCATAAAACAATAAAATACCAGAAGAATGGAGAACGAGCAAACTAATTCTACTATTCAAAAAACAGCCAAAAAACTACAGAGTTATCAACTTGTTTAATTTTACCCTAAAACTTACAACTAGAATTCTACAAGAACTAATGAATCAGAGGATAAGTTTAGTAGATGAACAACAGAGTTTTCATACTGGAAGATAGTGTACAGATGCAATATTCGTCATAAAACAAATTACTGAGAAATCACTAGAGTATAATAAACCTATGTCTGATGTTATGTCTATGTTCTATGTCTGATTGACTTTCACAGAGTAAGACTCAAAAATGTAATCCGTCTTCTGTATAATAGCAAAGACTAATGAACAACTTACAGATCCTAGACATAGGCAGCGGAATAAGTCAGGAACACTCATGGAGTCCTATGCTCTTCAATTTAATCATGGATGAAATATTCAAAATCGTCAACAAAGGAAGAGTATAGAGAACAGGAAACAAAGGAGTAAAAAATGCTCCTAGGTGACACAATACTGATAGTCCATGATGAAGATAGTCTGCAAAGATTAGTCCACAGATTCAACATAAAAGCAAGATAATTCAATATGACAATTTCATCTCAGAAAACTAAAGCAATAGTAATCAGTCAAGATCCAATCAGATGTAAAATAGAAACTGATGATATTAGTATTGAACAAGTAATGGAAACAAAATACCTTTGAATTACAGTGTCAAGCTATGGAGACCTGGACAAAGAAGTGAGAAATCAAATACAAAAAGCAAATAGACTGGCAGGATGTTTTAATAACACTATAGCGAAACCTACATATTAACACTTAGATGAAGTCAAGAATTTATAAAGCTAGTTTACAACCAATAATGACATATATATTCATAAGAAACAAGACCCAATACAGCCACAACACAAAGACTACTAAAGTTGCAGACTAGTTAAACAGTAAAATGTTAATTACCGGGGAGTTAAAAATTAAATATGTAGTTGTTTTTATTTTAATTAACCTATAACCAAACACTAAGGGTATTGAAATCCTTAAAGTTTAAAATTATTGTTATACATAAAAAAATTAAATATATACAAAAATAGATACTAATTAAAAATTATATTAATCTATAATTGCATTGTAAAATGCTTATTGAAAGAATCATTTTCTATATCTAGACCTTCAAGATTCAATTCTCGTTCCTTAATTATGATCTCTCTTTCCTTTAACTGCAATTCTTTTGCTTTATTTTTCGCTTCTAGTAAGCATATATTCAATTCCAATTCTTTTAAATGCAGCTGCTTCTCTCTAAACTGATTGTCACCCTCAGACTTAGCTGCTGTATCCAACAGTTTATTTAAAATTTCAGCAGTCTGCTTTTGACCTGTCATATAGTATTCCGCTGCCCTTTGTAAATTAGATGACTTATCTGAAAAGCAAAAAATATTTTGTAACAACTTTTCTACTTAACTAAACTGTATGGTTATTGTGCAGCTTACCTTTAATGGTCTTTTTTTGAACAGAAGTTTCCATGTTGTAGTTGGAGTATGGTGGAACCAATGGAGTATGTTAAGCCACATACCCCATTGGTTCTTGTTTTTGTGTTTGAATCACTTGTGGTACTACAATGCTGGTATCATCTTTATGGTAGCTGGTAGCAGTTGTTTCCAAAATATCCTCTTCAGCACCTAACAATGATACGTCTGTTTGTTGCTGGGCTAAGATCCTCCACTATTATATCCTCACTTAGGCCTAATTCAACTACATCTGTTACTGATATGAAAGAAATTGCTGCCATTAATTTTTCTTCGGCAGGTGTCAACTTTTTTGGCACTGCATCACCCCCACCTGTTTTGTTTTGTCATCGGATGGCCTCCCGGGCCTTTTTTTTTGTGTGGCTTTTCCAGTCAATAAATGTCTAAAAACAAAAAAAAATTAAAATATGGGATTTATAAAAACAGACCTAACTAATTACCTTTTTCCACTGCTGTTTATTTTTACTGGGACCACAACCCATACTATTTAAATTTAATGTGAGTTCGTCCCACAACTTCTCAACTATTTTGTTGGATGCCTCTGAGGGTTTTGTTTTCCCATGAACTAAAATTTTATTTTGGGTAACAAACTCCACCATGTGGTTTAATTGTTCCGGAGATGTCTTTTTTTACTTGGAGTAGCCATTTCAATAGTACTCGACTGAAAAATCTAACGGTAAATAACTATGGGCACGTGAAAAACCACTAACAAATTGGTAAATATGAAATTAACCAAACCGAAAAAACGTAAACAAATATTTCAGGTTAGTTAGACCACGTTAGACTGTCAAATTGTTGCTCGTCACGAGCGAATTGCGAGGTTGCCATCGATACTAAACCGAGTGAGATCGGAATTGTTGTTTCCGATCTGTCTCATCGAGTTAGTAGATTCTAACTCGATGATCGGTCTGTACTTCTATTTGATTTACACAATACCGATTTAAGTAGCAGTAGATGTCGAACATTACGATTTTCAAAGATTCCGATTCGACTAAGCCATTTCTATTCGATTTAGCGAAAGTTATAGAATAGGTTTGAATATCTCATTCACATGGGCACGTTATTAATTAACATGTGCTCATGTGTAAAAAACTTTTAATTAAGCGCTGCTAATAATTACATAATATTCTAAATTAACAAAGTTATCTCTATACGACTTTTCAGCTATATATATATATATATATATATATATATATATATATATATATATATATATATATATATATATATATAGATATATATATATATATATATATATATATATATATATATATATATATATAGATATATATATATATATATATATATATATATATATATATATATATATATATATATATATATATATATATATATATATATATATATATATATATATATTGTTATGATTCATTTTATCAGCCAAAGATAAAATTATAAATTACTAAATAGACCCTTTAAATAAATTTTCAAGATATCCTGGAAAGTTGTTAAGATATGTAAAATTGAAAATAATATTGGTTTGCTCTTAATAACGTATGGTCCTAAAGTTTTGGGAAAAATTTCAAAAGCATATAACTCTGACCACAATAATCTTATATTTTTATTAAATTATTCAACAATTTAACTTAATTATCCTTATTATAAATCAAAATTCAAATGACAGACAAGGGACCACTATTTTCGATTTGCTTAATAATTCCCCTGACACGTTGCGGTCGTTTGGACGACCTCGGCGTCAATTTCTCTAATTTTTGTATATATATGCGGCGAACTGTTCCTGATTTTGTGCTTCCCATCCGTTATTATAGACTTTCCGACTTAATATTGCCCAGAACTCTTCAACTAGACGAGCCTGAGGTAGGTTGGAGGGATTGTCTGCTTTCGGTACAAAGGTAATGTTGTTAGTTTCGTACCAGTCCCTTGTGATCCTCGCGTAATGACATGAAGCAAGATCTGGCCAAAAGACTATTTGATCATTTGCATGATGTGTGTTCACAAACTGAAGCAATTTAGAGAGACATCTTTGAATATAAATATTTGCGTTTAAGGCTTCGCCTCGAACAACACCAATGTAGGGCTGTGAGATAAAGCCAGCCTCAGAAATTGCACACCATACCAAAATTTTGTCCTCAATTTTTTTTTTTACTTTTGAATTTTATTTCATCAGGTACATTTTCGTAATCGTTCGTGTAAAACCCATCGTTACTCTTCATCTCAGAGTTGGACAAAGTAAAATATTTTTCATCGTCCATCACGATCAACTTGTTGACGAAATGCACTCGCCTTAACGTGCGGCAACATCTCGGAATTCTCTCTAATTGATCCTCTGTTTATTTTGGAGCTTTCCTTCCTTTCCGGTAGATAATATTGTTACTCGATAGGGTCCTATATACTGTAGTCTTTCCAACATGAAATCTTCTGGCCAGTTTTCGCTGTGAGACGTGAATGAGCTTAAGTGAAATGAACAATGCGAGCGGATTTTCCAAATGGACTTGGACAGTGAATAAGACAATAGAATAGAATATTTAGAAATTATATTTCTCCGTTAGTTCTTAAGAATTTGTAGAAACCGATTAGCATGTTAATAGTTTTTAGGAAATTTATAATTGCAGGTAAAATTGTTGTTTGTTATCTAAATGGTAGATGGGAATAAGTGTGACGAACTCTGATTGGAGGAGATTGAAAAAAGTGGGATAGGTATGTAGGAATGAGAGTTTAGCTAGATTTTTGAGGGAGAAAAGATAATCAAATTTTTTCCGAGGGTGCAAGGCGAACAGTCGTTGTTCTCTGGTGGTTCCCAAGTGATAGTAAGCATTAGAAGTGAATGTTTGTGAGTTTTCTTGGAGGAAGTGTATCTGACGGAAGCTGATCCAGTAAAATATTGTAAGTTATACTTTTCTACTTATATATTCCAAGAGTCACTGTTCAGGCCGGAACGAGAGATTCAGTTTATCGAGAGGAGAAGAGGCTAGCATCTTTAGAACGATACGTGCATTTGAAGGAGATCATTAAAGACGAGAAGCTCGCAATAATTTGTTGTAAGATTGCTGATTACCTAGGGAACTGCTAAGAATAGATAGTGTAGGCTACAAGGAACAAGGATTTGGACAACTCATCATCAGAGAGATAGTTTTTTTTTACCATTCGTGAGTTTTTCTTTATTAACAAAGTTTTTTTGTATTGCTTTAGAAAAGATAGAAATATTTTGATCAGGAGATTTAGAACAACAATTTTGATTTGGAATTTTAATTTATATTGTATATAACATTAATTTTTGATGGTTCACGTACGTAGAACAAAATTTTGATAATCATTATATGAGATATTTTTTGTTGAAGATATTTGAGTGTGAATTTTATTTCAATATATAATGTTGTATCATATATGTTTTTTTTATTATTCCGGTATTCTTTAGACCTTCCCTATCATATGTAAAGCATAGATGTTGAAGCACGAATATAACCCTGAGATAAGAGAATTAGTGTGATAAAATTATAATTGCACCATTTAAATAAGTTTAATTAATTAATTAATTAGCTAATTAATTGCTTGGCGCACCTCTGACTTTTAATATCACATTAATATATATATATATATATATATATATATATATATATATATATATATATATATATATATATATATATATATATATATATATTGTTATGATGTGTTTTTTGTTTGAATGATGAGCAATGAGTATTTTTAATAATATAATATATAGGGTTTTTATCGCGGTTCTCAAAGAATTAGCTTGTAAGTACTTTTTTAAATTATCTTTATTATAACTATTATGAAACACACATATATATCTAACCTAGTCAATGTAAATTTAAAATAAACTATCTTTAAACTGATATTCTTATAAAACTAATTAAATTCTATAGACAATCTAAAATTTAAACAAACTATCTTCAAAATTGAAATTGTTATGACATTAACTAAATTATATTAACAAAATTTTGTACCTTTCTTTCACTGAATGCCTAAATGAACTGTTTTCCACTATATATATTCTAATCACCACTGAAAGTCTTCGTACTTCGGTTATCCTTGTTTTTGTGAAATTACTTTTTTCAATTATCAGCTTCTACCAATTTAAGATATAGTTTTCTTCACCAGCATTTCTACACCACCAACCAAACCAGCAAACAGCATTTATATTTATTCTTCTTTTCAATATAGCAATATCCAATTATTATAAGTTGATTTATACTAATCTCCAACCATAATATAATTTAATTTCTTCCAATATACTTTTATAATCTTCAATAATTATTTGTGTATAATTATAAATGTGCATTAATTATATGCATAATTTTTAATCTTCATTTAACTCACTATATTAAACTATTGGACTATTTGTACTTGATTCACTGACTCTAACTAACTTTCATAATAAACTGCTTGACTTCTGACTAAAAACTTAAAAACTGCCAAAAACTGCCATCTTGAATCCAAATCACGGGTATTTATATGTTTTTGGATTTCTAGAACCATCTCGTAAGATATCATGTTCTATTTTGTTCTATTAACTACTTGTCTGAATTTTCTGGAACAAACCATTTCGCAAACATGGCCATCTCCGGAGATCCAGAGAATTCCATTCTTTTCTATTAATAATTTTGTTTACATTTAGGCTTTTCAGATCAGAATATATAATTAAATTAGTAACTTAACATTCTAATTTAATAAAATACACATTTCAAACAATATATTATTATAACCCACTTATATTCGTAATTATGATTCTTAATTTGACACTTGGAGTATGTATAGTTGGTTGCCTAGGCACATGGCTCACTTATATATATTTACAATATTAAAATACAACTTTTTACAATTATTATATGCTAATTTATTAAAAATGCCCTCACATAAATATATTTTTATAAAATTCTCTAGTATATAACTTATTTAAAACAACCAAATATCTAATATTATGTAGTATATAACTTATAAATTATTTTCTATAAACCCTAATCGTATCAATACCCCAAAATAATATTTAAAATAAATAATTTACTTATTATTTTTTTAAATATTAATTTTCTCATACCTTATTAAATTTAATAAATCAATTTTTTTTTATTTAAAATGTGTTAAATACATCCCTGTTCGCTGTCTATGTCAAAACAGAGAACAACGGAGCACAGTTCGGCTATTCTATGGTCAAACTGTCATGTCAAATGGAGCAATGGATGCGATATCAGAGAATAAAATATAACCTTAATTAAAAATATAATAGATATGGTGTTCTGTTTATTTATAGACAAAATCTAGGAATTATTTCCATTCAAAATAACTTCATCAATATAAATTGGTAAGTTTTTCCACTTTATTATATTAGAAAGACATTTTTATAGCAATTATAGTATCAATTTTGTGTCTAACCCCAAATTATGATTTTTAGGGTACAAATTAATTTCCATATATACAAAATTCAACAAGTACGATGTCAAATTGATTCAAAATAATGAAATCTACCATCTACCATTTAACAAATCAAGTCTATTGAACAAAATGGACACATCAGTAAGTTATTAGTGTTATTATATTTGTGTTAAAGGTATAGAAATCATTATTCAATCTCTTCATGATTTCTTCTTTAGAATATAATCCAGTACTTTCTACTAATTGATTTAATCCAATTTTTATTGTTCGCTGCCCTTTTTGTGATGTATTTTCTAACCTTGATAAAGCATCTGCCACTATATTGGATTTTCCAGAAATGTATTTGATTTCAAAGCAGTATTCACTAAGTATTAGACTCCACCGATGTATTCTACTGTTTCCATATTTGTTATTTAATATAGACGTTAAAGCTTGGTGATCTGTTTCTATTGTAAATTCATTACCCAACAAATAAAATCTTAATTTTGTGACACAGTGTATTATACTTGCTAGTTCTAATTCTGAAACTGAGTAACCCTTTTCATGTGGCTTTGTGATTCTTGAAATGAATTGTATTGGGTATTCGACCCCATCATGTATTTGTAATAATACCCCTGATAATCTCTCTATTGATGCATCTGTTCTTAATATGAATGGCTGTGTGTAGTCAGGATAGTATATTTTCAAATTTGACAGAAAAATGTTTTTAATTTCTTGGAATGCTAGTTCTCTTCTCTGATCCCATCTCCATTTTACACCTTTTCTCAGTAGTTCAAGTAATGGAATTTCTTTTATACTTAGATCTGGTATCATCCTTTTATAATAATTAATTATTCCAATAAATCCTCTTAAAGTTCTTAAATTGTGTGGTGTTTTATATTCCTGAATGACTTGTGTCCGTTCTGGATCCATTTCGATTCCCTTAGTGTTAAGTTTATAACCTAGATATATTACTTCTTTTTGAAAAAATGTACATTTTTCTTGATTTATTTTTAGTCCAACTTTGTCTAATCTATTTATTATAATTTTTAGGTGTTTCTCATGATCTTCAGCCGTTTTAGAAAAAATTAATATATCATCAATGTAGTGAATTACAAAATGTTCATATTGATCCAAAATATCATGAAGACATCTACATAGAGCACTGCAAGATGAATGAAGTCCAAATGGTACTACTTTGAATTGATATACTACTCCATCTATCTGAAATCCTGTATACTGTCTACTTTTTCTTTCTAAAGGTATTAACCAGAAACTATGCTGTAAATCGATTTTAGTGAAAAATGACATTCCTGTAATTCTTCCTAATATTCCATCTATATTCATTGGTGCTTCAAATTGCTTTTCAGTAATCTTGTTAATATTCCTTGCATCCAAACATAACCTGATTTCACCTGATCTTTTTCGTACTACTACTATGGGGTTAATAAAATGTGTGTCTGCCTTCTCAATGATCCCATCTTCTAACATATTATTAATTGTTTTGTTTACTTCTTCTCTGTATTTATATGGTATTGGGTATGATTTTGTTTTAAAATCTTTTTCTTCTTTAACTTTTATACTATGGATATAATTTTGTGCAATTCTATTTTCTTTATTGACAAGTCCCTTGTGTTGCTGCAATATGGAAATGACTATTGATTTATATTCTTCAGGGCAATTTAAAACTTTTATCATATCTTCTTCTTTACAAATAAAATTATTCTTCATTATGTACTCATTATTCCTTGCTTCCAATTTTCCGCACTCCGCCTCGTAGGCATCCATCTGCTTAAAATTTCCATTCCTTAAATATTCACTACAATAATTATTTTTTACATTCTTTTGGGACATTTCCCTATCATCAAAATACATTTCTTCTTCATAAACATCATTATTTTCTTTTAATAATATCCTATCAACTCTTATTCCTTCTTCTACCTCATCTTTCTGCATAAATTTAATTATTTGCCCTTCCAAAGTTACCATTTTTTCTTCAAAATCTATCTTTACTTTCTTCCTTTCCAATTCATCATTTCCCATTAATATATCAACACATAAATCCTTGACAATAAATCCTTGCATATTAATTTCTTTATTAAGAATATTAATTTTAAAATTGGCTAGTTTATCAATTTCACCCAACTTCTTATTATTTGCACCAATAATTTTAATTTTTGGAATCTTTATTATATCTGATAGTTTTAATGTATTAAAAATAAAATTCTCCGAGACTAATGTACTTTCTGAACCAGTATCTATCATAATTTTAATCATTTTATTTTTGGCCAAAGCATTTATATAAATTAAATTAATAGATTCAATAATTTTCTCTTCATCTAAAGAAATAAATTCAGAAGGTTTTTCATAATAGCAATGGCCTAACTTGTAATTCAGAAAGTTTACTGCACAAAATTTTGATTATTAGAATTGTCAGATTGTATCTGACCACTTGGATCTGATGTCCTATGTCTTTCCCTACTATGACTTCTACTCACATTCTCCTGCCTTGTACTACATCGTTCCCTGCCTTCGCAGCTTCTATTCCTTCGAACACAATTTACCTGTCTGTTATAGTTAGGTCGTTCTGTATTTCTTCTATTGTTAAAATCTTGTCTATTATTATTAGTACTGTTATTAAAATGTTGTCTATTATAATTAGTATTATTATTAAAATTTTGTCTATTATAACTAGTATTATTATTAAAGTTCTGTCTATTTGGATTACTGTTAGTATTATTAAAATTTTGTAAACTATCACCATATCTATTATTATTGTTTTTCTTGTTGTTATTATTACTTGTCATATTGCCTCTTTGTATTCTTTGAATAAAATTAATAAAACTATCTATTGTTTGAATATTTTGTACAGTTACGGTTTGCACAACATCAGCATCAAAATGTCTAGATACATTTAAGACTGTTTCATCCTCTCTAAGTGGTGGTTCTAAATATTTTGCAACTGTTATCAATTTCAATGCATAATCTACCATATTTGATTTTAAATTTTGATTATACTTTCCAAAATATAGAATTTCTCTAAACTTTGCTTGCTCTAATTCACCCCAATAATAATTTAAAAATTTATTTTCAAATATTTGAAAGTTATCTAAATCATTTTCAATACTAGCAAACCAAGTTGCTGCATTGTCATTTAATGTCATTCTAATATAATCTTTAATATCATTAATATTATTCACAAATCTTAATTTATGTTTTAAACTATTTATGTATACTCTAGGATGCAAATTTTTTATATTACCAGAGAATTTAATCCCAGTCTCATTTGTTAAATTTAAGTAAGGTCTCCCTATGTCTCTCATTTGTGAAATATCATCTATTCTCTGTTCCACATTTCTTATTTGATTACTATTTATTTGGATATTTTGTTGTATATTGTCTAATTTTTCTTCTGTGTTTCTCCTGTCTTCGTTAATTTTTACTTCTAAGTTACATTTCTGTAACTCTATTTTCTGTTCTATATCTATTTTATTATCTTGGATAATCCTCTTTACTTCTGTCCTCTCATTGTCTATCCTTTTCTTGTAGTCATTCCGTATACTTTTTATTTCATTTGCAACTTTTTTTTCTGCAGCTTCAAGTTTTTTATCCATTTGTTTTTCCATTTGTTTTACAATTTTATTATTATTATCTTCTATTTTCTTTTCTAATTTTCTATAATTCTCTTCCAATTTCTGTTCCATTTTTTTCATGTCTTCTTTGACTTCTTTTGAATTCTCTTCCAATTTTTTTATGTCTTCTTTGATTTCTTTTGAATTCTCTTCTATTGTCTTGTTCATCTGCATCATTAATGACATCAAAGCTGCCATATTGACATTTTCCTCTCTTTCTGGATTCATTTCTGCAGTATCTTGTGGAACTTGAACTAAACTCTCCTCTTGTGTAGGTTGTGTTTCTACTTCCACATCTTCTTCATTCTTTTTGCTTCTTGTACCTTTCTTTCCTTGAGACATTTTGAGACTTTACTTGTTCAAATATAATTAAAAATAAATTCTATAATTTTTCCTTTCTACTGATAATTAATTTAATTATATGAGAGCACTTATCTTCCCAAACTAATTCTTTTAAATAGAGAGCCCCACGTTGGGCGCCAAATTGTTATGATGTGTTTTTTGTTTGAATGATGAGCAATGAGTATTTTTAATAATATAATATATAGGGTTTTTATCGCGGTTCTCAAAGAATTAGCTTGTAAGTACTTTTTTAAATTATCTTTATTATAACTATTATGAAACACACATATATATCTAACCTAGTCAATGTAAATTTAAAATAAACTATCTTTAAACTGATATTCTTATAAAACTAATTAAATTCTATAGACAATCTAAAATTTAAACAAACTATCTTCAAAATTGAAATTGTTATGACATTAACTAAATTATATTAACAAAATTTTGTACCTTTCTTTCACTGAATGCCTAAATTAACTGTTTTCCACTATATATATTCTAATCACCACTGAAAGTCTTCGTACTTCGGTTATCCTTGTTTTTGTGAAATTACTTTTTTCAATTATCAGCTTCTACCAATTTAAGATATAGTTTTCTTCACCAGCATTTCTACACCACCAACCAAACCAGCAAACAGCATTTATATTTATTCTTCTTTTCAATATAGCAATATCCAATTATTATAAGTTGATTTATACTAATCTCCAACCATAATATAATTTAATTTCTTCCAATATACTTTTATAATCTTCAATAATTATTTGTGTATAATTATAAATGTGCATTAATTATATGCATAATTTTTAATCTTCATTTAACTCACTATATTAAACTATTGGACTATTTGTACTTGATTCACTGACTCTAACTAACTTTCATAATAAACTGCTTGACTTCTGACTAAAAACTTAAAAACTGCCAAAAACTGCCATCTTGAATCCAAATCACGGGTATTTATATGTTTTTGGATTTCTAGAACCATCTCGTAAGATATCATGTTCTATTTTGTTCTATTAACTACTTGTCTGAATTTTCTGGAACAAACCATTTCGCAAACATGGCCATCTCCGGAGATCCAGAGAATTCCATTCTTTTCTATTAATAATTTTGTTTACATTTAGGCTTTTCAGATCAGAATATATAATTAAATTAGTAACTTAACATTCTAATTTAATAAAATACACATTTCAAACAATATATTATTATAACCCACTTATATTCGTAATTATGATTCTTAATTTGACACTTGGAGTATGTATAGTTGGTTGCCTAGGCACATGGCTCACTTATATATATTTACAATATTAAAATACAACTTTTTACAATTATTATATGCTAATTTATTAAAAATGCCCTCACATAAATATATTTTTATAAAATTCTCTAGTATATAACTTATTTAAAACAACCAAATATCTAATATTATGTAGTATATAACTTATAAATTATTTTCTATAAACCCTAATCGTATCAATATATATATATACAGTATAGGTAAAAGTTTATGGTCGGTATGGACCTTATGTGAGATGGAGTGAGAAACACCTGTTTAATAAGAGAGAGGTATATTAGGTCCGCCCTTTAAATCGCCGAACTTGCATGAGTGGAAATAATAAAAAAGGGGAAATTCAACGATGCCAAACTTATTGGTTTTATTTGACCTGTTGTCTTTTTAGCATTTGAACAATGTTCTAAAATAATCAAATTTGGGCGAAATGGATTTAAATGGCAGCTTGTTACGAATCAAAAAGGGAAAAGCTAATTGTTGCAAATTAAAAGAAAAAAGGCTGAGATGGTGAAGCCAATATTAGAAATTATGTAAGATTTATGGTTAAATAAAATTTAAACTTTATTAATTATTATTTTAATAAGGTTAAATAACAGGGAATGTAACCAATACAAAAGAAAATATAAAATTTACTTGAAATACTACAATAGAATAGGCTTAGCTCAAGAGAATGAGAGTAGTGCTCAGAGAGGAGGTTGGCACGTTTGCTTGCCTGTAGTAACCTAAGGTTAGATCAATCCTAATGAAATGAATCTTATTTAACTGATATGTCTTTATTTAATTTATAATGTCTTAATTAAAAGGTTCTTATTTTAATTTATTAAAAAGCACGATAACATATATCAATTTATTTAACGAATAATACATAATTTATATAGGCGAACGTAACAATTAAAACCGCGAGCGCGTCTTCAAAATCAACTGACTCCTTCAATGAAAAATCCGTTATTATATATGAAAACACAACTGGCATAGAATTCAGGAGAATCCCTCTGATTTATACTAGAAGGTAAATCCGGGTCATCGTCTGACCGGTTTTCTTTCAGGTAAATTTCTGCCAACTGCTAGAAAAATCTCGTACAATCTACAACATATTAGTGAATAAAAACATGTTTACAGGTTTTAATATGACTCATATTTTTACGTAACATTGCCCCCCTCTCAAAAGATGGTTCCTCCTGGAACCTTGTCGGGACTAGAACTGGAACGGTATGCTGGTATCGGCAACTGGACCCTCTTTTACAACTTCCAGTTGTATAAAAATGACAAGGGACGGTTTTCTCTCCGCACCAGTAACTATGCGGATTGCAACAGACTAACACCTGGACTTCGGTGTCTTTAAAGATCTCCTCCACCATATTTCGGATAACCCTCCAATCTAATTGGCGGCACTTAAACTTTGGCATGGCTAACTTTTGCACGTCGGACACTAGTACGTGCTCTTTCAATTGAAGTAAGGCTTCCCATACATCTCGGTAGGTAGGTTGGTCACGGGCAGTGTCTTTTGTTACCAGGTAGAAAAGGTAACGTGATGCATCTTGGAGTTTCAAGGTTTTACCGGGAGCTGGCACTTGGCATTGAAGTTCTGCAACTCGACCAAACTTCCTTCGAAAGACTGATGCCAACCCTGGTGCGTCTTTGATACTGGCCGGGATGGTAAGGGCCAGCGAGTATTTATCGGGGAGCGCGAGTAGATCTTGCTTTTCTTCAGTGGTAACACCATGTCTTGCTTTACCGGTACCTCCATAGGCACCCATGAATTCCTCAAACGTGAGGACAGACACATCTTGGACTTGGTTTACTTCCACTTCTTCATCTACGTCGTGGTCACCTTCGAAAGACGCCAGCCGGTTATGGTGTACTATCATCGGCTTTCCCTTCGGAATCTTGCTTATTCGGTAGATGACATCGTTGATCTTCTCCATGATGAGGTATGGACCTTCCCAAAACTGCTGCAAGTTGGGAGAACAACCTTTTCGCTTCTTGGGATTATACAGCCAGACTTTGTGGTTCTTCTTAAAGCAACCCTTTTCGGCTTGTGTATCGTACCGTTTCTTCATTCGGTCGCTAGCGATCTGAAGGTGGGAACGGACCAACTCATGTACATTGTCCAATCTTCTTCGTAATTCGATCACATAATCTTCACCTGCTACATCTTCTCCAGGTCGACACCCAAACTCTAGATCACAAGGTAGTCGCATTTCGCGTCCGAATAGGACTCTGGCTGGTGTCTGGTCTGTTGATTCGTTAACAGCAGATCTGTAGGCCATTGTGAAGAACGGAAGGTATTGGTCCCAGTCTCGCTGATGATCGGACACCATCTTTGTCAAATACTTGCCAACTGTCCTATTCATTCGTTCTACCATACCATCCGAATGCGGATGATACGCGGTAGTTCTTGTTTTCTTCATGCCTAGTCTATCACATATTCCTTGGAATATATCGCTTTCGAAGTTTCTGCCTTGGTCACTATGTATCTCCAAAGGCACTCCAAATCGGCTGATATATTCTTGGATCAACTTATCTGCAACGGTGGCGGCCTTCTGGTCGTGAAGTGCGTAAATCTCGACCCACTTAGTAAAGTAATCCATTACTACCAACATGTACTTGCCTCCATTTTCACTTTCTGGAAATAGCCCAGCGATGTCCAAAGCTATTCTTTCAAACGGGCTTCCAACATTATATTGTCTCATAGGAGCTCTCCTTTTTCGGTAAGGCCCGTTACTCGTGGCACAAATAGTACATTTCTTACACCAGTCTTTTACATCGTCGGAACTGTTCATCCAATAAAACCGTTCCCGAATTCGCTGAAGGGTTTTCTTTACACCAAAATGCCCTCCCGATGGACTGTCGTGTAACCGACGAAGTACTTCGGCTATTCTGCTCTTTGGGATCACCAACTGTCTTCTCTTCTCTGAACCGTCATCATTTTCCAGGACTCGTTTGAGCAAGCCATCTTCGATGATAAATGAGTCCCACTGGGCCCAATACGTCTTAACTACTGAGCATAGGTTTGATATTTCCTGCCAAGGTGGTCGACGGTTTTCCTCTTTCCATTTTCGGATTTTCTGTATAACTGGATCTCTCTCTTGTTCTTCCCTTATCTTAGTAGGCGTCCAGTCGTCGTTGACAATCTCGTTCTTAGCACTGCTGCTTCCTTGGATTCCGTTTTGTTGCAGTGGGAACACTCTGCTGGGCATGGCCTTTTGGAAAGAGAATCAGCGTTTCTGTGGCTAACTCCGGCCCGGTGCTCAATCTTAAAATCGTATTCTTGGAGTCGTTCGATCCACCTGGCTATCTGACCCTCTGGATTCTTAAACTGCATCAACCACTTAAGGGCGGCATGGTCGGTTCGGATTAGAAACTTTCTGCCATAGAGGTATTGATAGAAGTGCTCTACTGATTTAACTACTGCTAGAAGTTCTCTTCTCGTGACGCAATAATTCCGCTCAGGTTTTGAAAGAACTTTACTAAAATATCCGAGGACTCGTTCCTGTCCTCCTTGAATCTGAGACAGCACTCCTCCAATTCCCACATTACTTGCATCCGTATCTAAGATGAACTCTCCTTCTGGCAGTGGATAGCCTAAAATTGGTGCTGTTATTAAATGCTTTTTCAAGGTCTCAAAGGCATTTTGGCAGTCTGTATCCTAGCGGTAATCTCTTGCTTCCTCCGTAAGTCGCGTTAATGGCTTAGCGATATCTGCAAACTTCTTAATAAACCTTCGGTAGTAAGTACATAGTCCAAGAAAACTTCTCACTTCTCAGTTTGTCAGTTGGTTTTGGCCATTCCTTAATGGAATCGATTTTTCCCTTATCCACGGACACTCCTTCTTTACTGACTATATGACCCAGATAATTGACTTTACCTTGAAATAGCTGGCACTTCTTGGGGTTTAGCATCAATTGGGCAGCTTTAAGTCGATTAAAAACGTTTTCTATATTCCTCAAATGATCTTCAAATGTCTCCCCCAAGACGATTATGTCATCTAAATAAACCAGGCATGTTTTCCAAGATAACCCTCTCAACACATTTTCCATAAGCCTCTCAAATGTCGCAGGAGCATTACAGAGTCCAAATGGCATAACGTTGAATTGCCACAATCCAGATCCTGTGGTGAAGGCTGTCTTTTCTTTATCTACTGGGTCCATTTCTACCTGCCAGTATCCAGACTTCAAATCAAAAGTAGAAAACAATTTACTTCCAGCCAATGTGTCCAATGTGTCATCGATCCGAGGCAGAGGATAACTATCTTTCTTGGTAACGTTGTTCAGCAAACGGTAATCCACACAGAACCTCGTCGTTCCGTCTTTCTTCTTAACGAGGACCACCGGAGAGACCCATGGGCTCGTAGAAGGTTCTATCACCCCGTCTTTCTTCATTTCCTGAACAATCGTTTCAGCTTCCTCTCTTTTCGCCTGTGGTAATCGTCGAGCTGTTTGACGAATTGGCTTAGCATTACCAGTATCAATTTTATGCTTAACAACGGTAGTTCTTCCCGTCTTTCCTCCTTTCGGTACGAAAATATCACAATACTGTAGAAGAAATTCCCTTAATTTCCTTTTTTTAATCTGATTCAGAGACTGTCCTGCAACTGCAACCATTTGGTCGAATTTGTCGTTGGAATTATCAGATGTTGTCGCCTGACGGATTATGGATGTCACAGGTACACAAGTTCCTACTTTTGTCTCTTTCTTTATGGTCACTGGGTAGTCGTTGACATTGATAAGTCTCACAGGAATTTCCTTAGCCGAAGTCACCAATTCCTTTCCAATTATGATTCCACGGCCAACCTCATCGTCGTGATTCCAAGGCTCCATCATAACAGGTCTCCCTTCGTCCACAATTCCCTGTAGCCGCGCTACTATGATCGTTTCGCTTTCACAGGCACGACTGTATCTTCTTTAATGGCTGCTTGCACAGTGTTGTCATTATGTGGATGGAGAAATACCTCCTCGTTGCCAACTTTGATTACCTTATTCTTAAAATCCAATTGGAATCCATGCATATTCATTACGTCCATTCCTAATATAACATCCTCTTCGATGTCAGCAACTATAACAGTAGGGACAAACTTTTCTGCTCCAATTCCCAATTGTACCTGGATTTCTCCATGAATGTTGGCATTTTCACCTGTAGCGGTCCGAAGTCGCAACCTCGTTGGTAACAGTTTCTTACGGCTGTTTATAACTGTCGGGCGTATAATGGTTCTGGTCGCTCCGGTATCCACCAACAACGTATGCTTTTTACCATTTATTTCTCCATCTACATATACACTATCTTCACGACATTTCAAAGAAGCTATTAGTATGAGAGGGTCTTTGGAAAAGATCTGGGTCGAAGCTGCCCCCCTAAGGCCGACCCGTTCTAGTTTTCCTGATGGTGAGTTTCTTGATTTGCGTCGTACCTAGGGTGCTTACAGGAGCTTCGTACGTGTCCTATTTCGCCACAATTCCAGCATCTGATGGTCTTCGTTTTCTTGTATGTCATGCTTTTCATCATATTAACGAGCTGGTCAAGTTTATCTTCATCTCCTTCCTCTTTTACAGTCCTAACTTTACTGTACCCGCCAGAGGCCTGCGTAGCTGACTCCTATTCGAGGGCGGCGGATAAGACGTCAACCAGCGTCTTGTGACGAGCTAATCGCAGTGTTCTCTGCATTTCATGATCACGAAGACCATCAATAAACGTTTGAACGGCCAATTTTTCGTTGGCCATATCGCGTATTTAACCTCTTCTTGAGTTGTTCGAAATCATCGGTCTCCTCTACGGCTATGGTCTGAAGCACATCTAAGGCATCTCCTCGAAGAGCGATAGTCAGGTTTACCGCCTTTTCTTTTTCAGACCATCCATTTGCTCTTGCGGCTGATTCGAACTGTTTCATGTAGTTGTTCTATGACGATTTTCCATCGAAAGTTGGGATTTTCACATGGACAGAACCCCCACTTCCTTCAAATTTCGGCCGTGTTTCCAACTTACGTCTTCTTTTACGTCTTTCGTCTCGTCTTCTTTTGTCTCTACTGTAATTGGATTGTTTCCTCCATCTTCCTTTCGATCTCTTTCATCTTTTCTTCGAAGGCCAACTTATCGGCAGCAACTTGATTTTTTAACAAAGATATTCTATCGTCCAGGGCAGACATCTCAGAAGTGACTTTAGAGATTTCCGAAGAGATGTTAGCAGAAACTCTGCTTTCCAGGGACGAAATCTTGTTAGAAACTTTGTTTTCTAATGACGCGATGTCACCAGAAACTTTGGCTACATCAGAAGAAACTTTCGAAATATCGTCAGAAACTTTGTTCTCTAATGATGCGATGTCACCAGAAACTATGTTCTTTAATGATGCGATGTCACCGGAAACTTTGTTCTCTAATGATGCGATGTCACCAGAAACTTTCGAAATCGACGAGAGGACAGCATCTTCAAATATATAAGTCTCTGGATCTAGTCCTTCTTCTAGCAAAGCGTTCTTTGGTCGTTGGACTAACTCAGCCTTTTTTCCGGTAGAAGCTAATTCTCTGTCTTCGACATGTCTTCTTAAATTAGTCACTGTCAGCTCATAAATCGTCGTCATTTTCACAATTTATTTTATATTCACTTTTGACACCAATGAAATGAATCTTATTTAACTGCTATGTCTTTATTTAATTTATAATGTCTTAATTAAAAGGTTCTTATTTTAATTTATTAAAAAGCACGATAACTTATATCAATTTATTTAACGAATACATAATTTATATAGGCGAACGTAACAATTAAAACCGCGATCGCGTTTTCAAAATCAACTGACTGCTTCAATGAAAAATCCGTTATTATATATGAAAACACAACTGGCCTAGAATTCAGGAAAATCCCTCTGATTTATACTAGAAGGTAAATCCGGGTCATCGTCTGACCGGTTTTCTTTCAGGTAAATTTCTGCCAGCTGCTAGAAAAATCTCGTACAATCTACAACATATTAGTGAATAAAAACATGTTTACAGGTTTTTAATATGACTCATATTTTTACGTAACACTAAGATGATCTTGAGATGGGCGCCAGGGTGAATTTTGAATATCACTCCAATTTGGGATATATGTAGTTATATACTAACTGAAAAATAAATGATAGGAAACAAATAAAAATCAGAAATGCTTTATACACTATATTCCAATCTTATGTACTATCCCAACCCTATACTTATATACACTAAACAATTATTAAAATATATATCCCCAAAATATATTTACAAGAAAAACAGTTACCTAAAAATATGACCCAAAATATAATTATATACAAAAATTGATCTACCCAGTTCTCTAACAATGAGATAAAATGATCTGGGATTACTGTTTAGGATAACTCACTTGGAGTAAATAGTAATTAAAATATTAGAAAATAATTAAATAGTTATACAAGTTACAAAAGGGCAGTTTACAAATCTGAGACTAGTCAGTTAAGACACTAAAACAATACATACATCAATCTGAGATATGAGGGTACATACAAATTACCATAAAATTGGATAATATATCCTGACAACTTATTAAGTTAATTATTAATAAAACATTAATGAATAAATAAATTTAAAGTAAATAAGAAATAACAAAATTAAAACAAGTGAAAGGATTGTGCACAAATCTGTTTCGTAACCCACTCAGGCTGAAGGCCTAAGTATCGGAGGATATCATATATAATATAAAAAATTTGAAATTTGAATTATTAATAGCTTTAACCAGAAAATAAATGTCCTTAGTAGCCCTTTTGCTGGAAAGGGAGTTCCCTAATCCGCTGTACAGTGTCCAGGTAGTGGATGGGCTCTAGGATGGATCAGCCTACGTTCTTTGTATCCGCCACGGACGGGCAGACCAACCAGAAAATCAAAACTAAAATTCTTCCCAAAATAAAAAGTCTTCTTCCCAAATCCAAGTATCCAAAATTAAAAAATATTCTTCTCCCAAAATAAAACGAAAGGTCCAATGATTGGAGCCGGCAGGCTACAAAAGAACAGAAAAAAAACCTTTTTATTCTGTCTTCTTATACTTATATTTTTTGTTCACATGACAAAAACTGGAATATATTGGTCATTAAGTGACCTTGACTCAAATATTTAATATTTCCATACTGGAATTTACTTATGTATATAAAAAATAAGAATGATTTTTGGATAATTCTAATAAGGTGAGAAGATTTAAATGATTGAGAACTGGCAAGTTTAAATGGAAGATGTACGTGTATTGAAAGTACTTACCAGAACCTCGGAGTGATTTTCTCATAAAACAACGTAACTTTCTAAATAAAATGATACATAAACTAAATACTTTTCACAACTAAAATTTCACATTTCCCAAAAACCATAAATAACTTAAAAATTTTTTCAAGCTCCTAAGTTCTGCCTGCCGTGATAACTTAACTCATTCCTTCTTGAAGTTCTGTTTTAAAATGAACATGGCCACTGGCCAGTATTCGTTGTCCCTTTAATGACAAGGAAATCGATTCTATTGTAAATCGATATATTAAATTGTATTATAAATTTCCTACTTTCACGGCGGCGAATTAGTAGCTATGTAGGGATTCGGTTTCATTATTTGAAAGATTTTGCTAACGTTCGAAGTGTTAGACTATTAACGATCGTATCGTTACAAGCTTACTGTTTTTTATTGGGAATATGGCACAATTTTACTTTACAATAAATGTAATATAACATTTTGATTTCCACTTCGGAAATCGTTTTATATAAATAAAATTAATAATGATTCGTATTTTAAGTACGATTTCCGAATTAAAAATCTAAACATCAAAATAAGCTTATTTTAAAGTCACATTGTGCCTTATTTCCAATAAAAATAATAAAATGAATATAACTCCACAATAAATAAACCTTCATACGAAATTATTTGGCAACGTCTCATGTTGCGTAGTCAAAGCACCGAATCAGATGTAGAGGTGGGTCTTTGACGTTTTTATTGTTACGAGCTTAGGCGCAAAATTTCGGGCAATGCTTTTTGAATGCATTCTTTTTTTCGAATCCTGAGAAAACTAATAAATATTCTTGAAAAATTTAAACGCAGAATGAAAGAATGCATTATTACCGAGGGCCGAAAGTCGCTCAAAACTTCTATAATGTTTATTTTAATAAGTTACAAGGGCGAAAAAAGAGAAAATTTAGTGTAATTTTGAATATTAAGTATCTCATTCAAAAAACTTTTTGTTTACTCTAAGGGACTTTCGGCCCTCGGCAATAATGTCACCTTTCATTCTGCGTTTAAATTTTTTAAAAATATTTGTTGGTTTTCTCAGGATTCGAAAAAAATTAATACATTTAAAAAGCATTGGCCCGAAATTTTGCGCCTACGCTCTTAACGCAACTAAACCGATTTTCGTAAACAATAACTGATTGTTTAACAGTAGTTTCAAGTAAGAGAGTACCTACATAAACAAATATAATGGATATTATCGTTTATGTGTATATTTATTGAAGTGAAAGAAACTAATGAAGGATATATTTATTATAACTTGAAAAATAAACTAAACAATACAAATAGTAAATCGTACTTACATTTACATTACACGTTATTATTAAATCGCGAATCGTCTAAATTGACATTTAAAAACGTAAGTTTTTCTACTTTACTTCTTGTTAACCGTGTTCTTCTTTTATTTAAAATTAAACCAGATTTTGAACATGTGTTCACATTTACAATACTTTATGAATATAGTGGTTAAGTTAGGACATACATGGCAATGGTTTTTCCACCATTGTAATGGACTCTCGATACATGTGTACGTTTAGATGAGTCATGTCCAATTAATTGTTCAAAAATACACCATGGACTTAAGTCATCTTTATCGGTTTCCTTTTCTTGTACTGGTTGATTTTCAATAGTACAATCTTCTTTTTCTTTTTTTATAGAAGTAACCAGCTTCTCTTTCTTTTGTTTTTTTACCTGCATTTTTATCAGAAAATCCCTGCACTTTAAATCGTGAATCCATAAATGTACATAATGATAATGTGCCACTCTGTTCTATCCCTCTAAATCTTTTTGCTAAACCCGATATTAGTAATTGTACTACGTCGGATACTATGGATGTAAGGTTACCGTTTGCTAAAATTTTATTGCAAGATTCTTGTAGGCAGCATACCATAACAATCACTGAACTACCCTTCAAGTATTTTTGGCCACTCATTGTACTTGTTATTTCTTTAAAAAGCCGTAAAATTTGGGAAAGTTGAGAACAAATAATCCAGTTTTCATTATTTAGATTTGGTCCAAGTCTAAGTCTGTATTAACTAATACAAATGTGGAATGGATTGCCTCTTCTAACTCGGTCATTCTTTTTAACATGTAATAGGTGAAGTTCTACCTAGTTTCCACGTCTTGGATTGGCCGTTTGGGAACTTTGTTATGTTGTAATTGATACTTTAAAAGCCTTTCTAAAGATAAGGTACTTTTTTTGAAATGTGTTTTTTTAGAAACTGAAATTTGAAATTAGTGAAATAATTTCACTAATTTCAAAAGCGATCTTTTCTGAATTATCGTTTACAGAAAAATGGCAGCAGCCTAATAAAACCGTTTTAAATTCTAAATTTTCGGTTAAATATTGTCCTGTTAATGCGATGTAACTCTCAGTTACTCCATATGTCCAGAGGTCAGTAGTAATACAGATATTTTCTACTTCTTTAACAACTTGTGATCTAATAATTTGCTTAGTTTTGATATAACATTCCTGAAGTAATGAACCTGACGTAATGAACAAGTTTTTCTTGTTGGTGGTTTATATCCAGGAATCCACCCTGCAAACTTTTTAAAAGCTCGTTCTTCAACTAGGAAAACGGATCTATTTGTTTCTATCAGAAATCCATATCTATTTGTTTCTTTTGTTCTAAACTAATATTTTTATTAATGGAAGTATCCATCACCTTTTGACGCTTGGGTGACGGTGGCAGTATGTCAGTACTTGTAGTAGAAGTAGTCGAAACGGACAGAAATGCGTCAGGAGAAGTTTTAACCATTGCAATATTCAGAAAGCGGACCATAAAAGCTGCATCTTCAAAATTTTTTGAAAATAAAATTATTATTCTTATACTAGGTCAATAATTTTGACTAAGAAAAAGAATTCTTAATTGAATATTTACAATAAATAAATCCTTTGGCGAACTATCAATAAAGATTTAAAATCGAAAATGCAGATCAATCGTAAATCGAAACTCATTGATTAATCAGAATACCTAGTTATAAAAAACAAAAGAAAGAGTTAAGAAGCTGGTTACCTCTATAAAAAAAGAAAAAGAAGATTGTACTATTGAAAATCTACCAGTACAAGAAAAAGAAAATGATAAAGATGACTTAAGTCCATGGTGTATTTTGATGAATTAATTGGACATGACTTATCTAAACATACACCTGTATCGAGAGATATAAAAGAAGTCGACATGTATTTGTCTGATGATATACTACCCACAAAAAATTTCGAACGGAGATTGGAACTGTCCATAATAAAAAAATTAAATACAGCAACATGTCAAAAGGGCTGTAGTCACGTATCTTCGGTCCTATTAGTCCAATCGTGACGTATAGTACCTCTAATGATAGGATTTAACATAAAGAATACAATGGGATAAAAAAATCAAATGCAGAACAATGTCAAAAGGGCCTTAGTTGTGTATCTTAAGTTCTATTGGCCCAATCATGACGTGCAGTAGCTCAAATAGGATTTAACAAATAAAATACAATGAGGTATAAAAATTAATTGGAGTAGCATGTCAAAATGGCCTTAGTTATGTATCTTTGGTCCTATTAGTCCAATCGTGACGTACCATACCTCAAATGATAGCACTTAACCAATAGAATACAATGACATAGATATCAAATACAGCATCACGTCAAAAGGGCCTTAGTTACGTATCTTCGTTTTTAGTGGCCCAATCGTGACGTACAGTACCTCAAATAATAGGATTTAATCAATCGAATACAATAAGATAGAAAAATAAAATACATACATACACATATACAGTTAATATATAAACATACAGTTTGTCACAAGGGCCTTAGTTATGTATCTGCGGTCTTATTAGTCCAATCGTGACGTTTCGTACCTCAAATGATAGAATTTAACTAATAGAATACAATGAGATATAAAAATTAAATAGGGTAGCCTGGCAAAAGGGCCTTAGTTATGTATCTTCGATCCTATTAGTCCAATCGTGACGTACAGTACCTCAAATGGTACCATTTAACCAACAGAATTCTACGACGTAGAAATCAAATACATCAACACGTCAAAAGGACCTTAGGTATATATCTTTGCTACTATATATGTTATGTCAAAAGAGCCTTAGTTGCGTATCTCCGGTCCTATAGGTCTAATCATGACATATGGAGCCTAAAATGATAGGATTTAACGGAGATAATACGATGGTGGAGAGAAATTAAACATGGCGGCATCTAATAACACCTTAAACTGGCAGCAATAAAATGAATTAACGCACAGAGGTGTGTGGCATATTACGTGACAGGATTTAGCGAATACCATAAGATTACCTCATACATCTCTTTGCTACTTAGTTAACTACTTAGTATGTATTCAGTACTTTGCTTTACGGTGTTGAGGCATGGACTCTTTAAACAGAAGAATGTACAAAATCTTGAAAGCTTTGAGATTTGGTGCTACCGCCGCATACTAAAAATAAGTTGCGTGAATAAAATTACAAATGAAGAGGTAATACGCAGAATAAATAACGAACCAGAAGTTATACTGAATATTAAAAAGAGAAAACTTAAATACTTTGGTCACCTGATGAGACGATAAAAGTACACATTCCTACAAAATATAATGCAAGGAAAAATCCAAGGACGCAGAAATCCAGGCCGTACAAGAATGTCCTCGATGAGAAATTTAAGATAGTGGTTTGGCTGTACCACTAAAGAATTATTCAAAACAGCAGTAAATAAAATTAGAATCGCCCTAATGATATCCAATCTCCGATAGGAGAAGCACTCAAAGAAGAAGATATGATAAACTCGAAAAATCTCCAACGTTCACTGTTAGACATATGCCTCCCGTTCACTGCACACATTTACTGCTCCTTGACGCTGTGACGAGAATGAGATAGGATTTAACAAATAGAATGACAGAAAACCTAACAAGACAGTGTGTCAAACGTGGAATGCGTCGTAGAACGTGAAATATTAGCGTAAAATTATATGATGACCATAAAAGGTTCTTTAATACCCAGCAAACGACTCGCTTTGTAAAGTTACATAGGCGGGATCTGTGCGAGAAAAAGTCGATCATTCGTTTTATAACCCAAAGGGTACCATAAAATATTCAACGTTAAAATGTGATATAATGTAACGGTATAATAATTTACTAATGTTTGTATTTTGAGAACGATTTCCGAAGTGGAAATTGAAACGTCGATAAATGTATTTTAACCTTTAATAATGTAACGGTATGACAAATCTTTTTTCTCCCACACGGGTGCATGCCTGTGTACCTATACAAGGGGAGTCGTGCATAACCTTTAAGTTGATCGTAATACATAACTGCAACAACAAGTATGTTGACGACTTGGGTTAGTATATACAGTGCATTCCGTACGTTTTTTAAACATGATTAGGAAATTGTTGACTGGAGGCTATTAAAGAAGTTCTTAAAATTTTTGCGGGTCACCGCCTTTTCTGTAAATGGAGTGAATATTGTTATCCATTTAATTTTTTTCCTCAGTTGAATAATTCCTGCTGGTATTTGGTCTAAGCTTACTTCTTTTTCCCATTCAAGCTGTTTCATAGCTAATTATACTTCCTCTTTATAGTGCCCTGTTCACATGTTTTGGTAATTTCGGACTATTTCATCTCTTATAACATAAAACAGTTGTTTCAGATATCTTTATTGCGTTTCCTTTTTTATGGATGAATATGCTGCCGTTTTCATCTTCTACTATTTCATATGGAGCTACACGATTAACAATTCCAAATCAAGAAAACACAAATAACACTCCGAATTATATTATACAACTAATAGTCGAAAAATGAAGAGCAAGAGGTAGATGACCAAGAAGCCGAAATCTTAATGACGAACATAAATATAATCGACTAATCAGACAATTAAGATCAGCGCTACATGATGCACGCAATGCCACATTTGAACACTACATTAGTACATTGTCTAAAGAAGATCATTCAGTATGGATAGCAACAAAAACACTTAAAGAGACCTGAACAACACAACCCACTTAAGAAGATGATGTTAGTTGAGGAAGATCAGACCAGGAAAAAATGTCAACATTTTCAGAATACCAGATAATAATAATCAAGCAATAGAACACTGAAAACTTTTGTTTTTAACTGTACGCCCGTGAATGACTTACCATTTTTTAAATAGCACTTAATATTGCACTTTTTTATTGTATTTTTTTCATCTTTTAAGATAATTCTTAGGAATATATTTATTTATAACAGGTCTTATGGTCTTATTACTAATCTAATTGAGAATTATGTTTGTAATGCGATAAGAGGTCCGGATATACGAGACACCAGTGACTCATCCCGCACTGATAAAAATCCGACAGGAATCTGCATTTCTATAAAAATAATATATTAATTTGTTTTGTGTATTAATTTAGTTTAGGTCGAACAAGAGTTGCAGTAAAAGATTTTTCTAAATATAGAATGTAAACCATATTTCCAATGCTTTGTGAAAGAGAACCAGTTTATAATATTCCGGACGACGTAATAACACCTTATTTTAGAATATTGGTCAATGAATTAAAATCATTGTTCAAGAAACGAATTATTCATGTGCAGATATTTTACTATAAAAACATGTAAAACCAAAATCTCGATTAAAAAAGTTGCAACCAGTTACTCACGATGAAACTTAACCCCATTATTAATTTTACAAGTGATAAAATGGGTCGACAAAAGACCAGTTTTAATCCTTACAACATTTAAACATAGTTGTATCTTGGTTTATTCAAATGAAAAGAAAAATTATACACAAGTACTAAAACCACAAACTATTCTGGATTATAACTTGGTGAAAAAGAGTGTTGATTTTAGTAATCAAGTGGCTTCTTACCAAAGCCCAATACGCAAAATTCTGAAGTGGTACCGGAAAGTGGCAGTGGAATTAATATTTAATACCGCAGTAGTCAATGCTTAGTTGCTAAATAATAGAAAACGTAAAAAAAGCGACAACCTATCCTTGAGTTTAGACTGGAGTTCGCGAAGGCATTTGCAAATAAAGAAATGTTGTACCCTCACGACCAGCTACACCCAAAAATACCATCTCAGGCAAAGCGATGTAGATAATACAAAGAGAAGAAAGTGTACAAGATGTTACAAAATTTTAAGAAGAAGCATGACTAGTAGAAAGGCCGATAGAAAAGTTAAAAAAGTTAAAACATACTCTGAAGAATGTGATGGCAAAACTGCAATATGTCTAGTGTACTTCAATGAAGCACATTAAAAAACAATTTTACTTATACAGCAACTATTATTGAGTAAAAACGTATTGTGCCTCGTGGCCTTATAGTATTGGAAGTCGTAAGTTGATAGTTTCTAGTAGAACGTTTTTATTGTTAATTACCTCCGTAAAAGTGAGTTATAGTATTTATAAAAAAATGGATGTAAATAATATGCCTTCGACATCTAAAAAAGCTAGATGTGAACATAAACATAGATTGACCACTGCTGAATTACAATCATTGTTAGAAGCATCTGGCGAGGACGATGTAGATTAAATGAATAGTAGAAGTGACTCTGATTGACTCTGACGAAATATTTGCACAAAGTCGATCAGAAAAATCGAGGATTGCGTTTTGGAAAGAGACAACACAAACAGAATTTAAGACTTATCTCGAGCTTATGTTCCATATGGGGACAATTAAGATGAACCGTCTGAATGACTACTGGAAAAGTATGTGTAACTTCTATAATAGTGTTGACTTGACTAGACAATTGCTCATAGCCCATATTAAGAAATAACCGAATAGACAATCCTTACTTGTCAAAGAAACTAAAAAAACGTGAAGTAGTCTAAAACCTAAAAAGTCCCCTATTCAAACTGGTTTTTAATAAGAAATTTAATAATATGTATAAGTTTTTTTAATATACCCTAAAACTGAAAGCGCAAAGAATCGATTGCAAGTTACAAAATACTTGTAGAGTCATACTGTTTGGTCAAGTACAGTTGTTTAAATAATCGCTTTCTGTGATAAACAAATTGAATAAATTGTAAAATATTTTTTGATCTGCTTGATATTTAGCACACTTTAATAACTCATCAATTGCCATAATTTCAATTAGCTATATTACCTGTCGTTAGGCAAACAACAAAGTTATTAACATTTATAAATTACTACAAACATAATATCTTGTTTACGGTTTTTTGGAATTATCTCAATTATTTATGTATTTAAATTTGGTATTTCTCTACATAAAAAACTTTTTATGGTCTACAACTTTTATTTGAATTATTTTTCTTTAGAATGCATACAAAACGTTTTATAAGCAAAAAATTATTTTTTTTGCCTTTTAAGATTGTTTAAAAAACAAAGCAAAATCAAATGTACGTCTTTACGAATTTTTCGTCGGCTACCCTTCATACTATTTAGAATTTAAATTTCTGTATAAGATTTTTTTTAAACTATTTAGCGAGGTTCCGTGAACTACTTTCTTATGGCAAGGTCAAAGTCAAATATTATTTTTTTTATGCGATTAAGCCACAATTATTGGTCGATATTGAAATGAAAATTACATTTTTAATTAACTAATATTTAACGATACGATTTAGAATATTTAACCTTGTTTATTGTACAAATTATGTAAAAATTTGTATACACATTTTGTACAAAAAACGTTTTTTGAGAACGATTTCCTGAATGGAAATCAAAATGTCAAACATTAAATAATTAAAAATGTAATTCTCACCACAACCAATAATAATATGTGATTTATAGAATCCTTTATCATTTGCAGCTCCTAGTGTATGAACTGACGATTTATATATGAGTTTTTGGATTGACCTCACTTGTTTGTTTGTTTTTTCTTAACCGATCATTGGGGGAAATTTGGTGTTATTAACCACCTTTCCTTTCATTTATTGGTTCCTTACAAGCAGGTGGTCACCCAAACTCATCTTATAATTTAAATAAACCGCTCTATTATTAGGGTTGGTATTTCATCTTGTTGTTCTGTCATAATTAATGACCTCAAGGTTTACTGTCTTTTCACGTTGTTGGCGCGTTTGTTTTAATATAACACCATTTTACCGGCAGCATTTAAGAAGCCTGAAGTGGTAATTTCATTACACATGAAATTATTCAACTTCAATATTAATTACTATAATAATGCTACCTAAAGTTAAAATTAAATCATAACTATTGCTATATTGTTGGAAGTGCATCTATGATTTTCTTAGTTCTTCATTCTCTTTTTCAATGTTTTTTTTACTTATACATGTATTAAAAAAACCACATGTTCTTTTTGCTGTGCTTAGTTAGAACAAATTGTTAACTTTATTTAGTTCAATTTATTGTTTATACATCGTAATCGTATAATGTCCATTTACTTAAGCGTCTTTACAATTTTAATATCACTGACTGCTACATATCAAGGTAACACATGTAACAATTTTTCCATGCTTGTGTGGTTTTTTCTATTGTTCTTTTTAGATGAACTGATGATGCTTTCTGATTAAGAAAGCGAAACGTCTTCAATAAATAGATGAAGTAGCCATCATCTTTGTCTTTTTTCTCCACCTTTTGACCGAAAAAACCCACCACTCTTCCGAGTGATCCTTAATTTATATTGGATATATATACATATATATATATATATATATATATATATATATATATATATATATATATATCGAGAAAAGGAGTACGACCGTCAATCCAATATAAATTAAGGATCACTCGGAAGAGTGGTGGGTTTTTTCGGTCAAAAGGTGGAGAAAAAAGACAAAGATGATGGCTACTTCATCTATTTATTGAAGACGTTTCGCTTTCTTAATCAGAAAGCATCATCAGTTCATCTAAAAAGAACAATAGAAAAAACCACACAAGCATGGAAAAGTTGTTACATGTGTTACCTTGATATGTAGCAGTCAGTGATATTAAAATTGTAAAGACGCTTAAGTAAATGGACATTATACGATTACGATGTATAAACAATAAATTGAACTAAATAAAGTTAACAATTTGTTCAAACTAAGCACAGCAAAAAGAACATGTGGTTTTTTTAATACATGTATAAGTAAAAAAAACATTGAAAAAGAGAATGAAGAACTAAGAAAATCATAGATGCACTTCCAACAATATAGCAATAGTTATGATTTAATTTTAACTTTAGGTAGCATTATTAAAGTAATTAATATTGAAGTTGAATAATTTCATGTGTAATGAAATTACCACTCCTGGCTTCTTGAATGCTGCCGGTAAAATGGTGTTATATTAAAACAAACGCGCCAACAACGTGAAAAGACAGTAAACCTTGAGGTCATTAATTATGACAGAACAACAAGATGAAATACCAACCCTAATAATAGAGCGGTTTATTTAAATTATAAGATGAGTTTGGGTGACAACCTGCTTGTAAGGAACCAATAAATGAAAGGAAAGGTGGTTAATAATACCAAATTTCCCCCAGTGATCGGTTAAGAAAAAACAAACAAACAAGTGAGGTCAATCCAAAAACTCATATATAAATCGTCAGTTCATACACTTGGAGCTGCAAATGATAAAGGATTCTATAAATCACATATTATTATTGGTTGTGGTGAGAATTACACATCCACGGAGGAAGCTGAGCTACCTGAGGAAAGGAATGCCAAACGTTTAGAACGTTTCAAACAACAAGAAAAAAGTTAATGCGAGTTAATAGTAAAATAAAGGTAAAAGATATCGGCATAGCTCGCAACAAAATAGAAAATATATAATAAAACATGTGTATAAGATGAAAGGCAACCGTATATACGGATTTCTGACTATTGGTCGTCTTCAGTACGGTGCAGCCAAGTTAGAAAAGGAGCATATTAACTTGGGAAAGGATCACTACAGGAGCAATATACGGTTGCCTTCCATCTTATACACATGTTTTTATTATATATTTTCTATTTTGTTGCGAGCTATGCCGATATCTTTTACCTTTATTTTACTATTAACTCGCATTAACCTTTTTCTTGTTCTTTGAAACGTTCTAAACGTTTGGCATTCCTTTCCTCAGGTAGCTCAGCTTCCTCCGTGGATGTGTTGGTTGTTGCTCTGGAAACCTCAAAGTCTTCTAACATTATTGTCACAAATTGGTCGCATTGCTCCTGTAGTGATCCTTTCCCAAGTTAATATGCTCCTTTTCTAACTTGGCTGCACCGTACTGAAGACGACCAATAGTCAGAAATACGTATATACGGTTGCCTTCCATCTTATACACATTTTTTATTATATATTTTCTATTTTGTTGCGAGTTATGCCGATATCTTTCACCTTTATTATATATTGTGATGTGGGTATTAGTTAAAATAGTTAGGTAATGACTGTGAATATTGATTTACACGATTTTATTAAAAGGAAAACCATGTGTTACAATTTAACCTACATCTTACAACAACAAAACATATATATGTCTCTTGTCACCGTTCACTCTCGGTGGACACTGTTATGGTAACTTCGGTGGTATTCAGCCATGGAGCGGTGTGGCTGTTACATCCTCCCCCTTTGCACCACCCTGGCGACTCGCGGGTGGGGCAACAGAGTCTAAGCAGGAATAGAGCTCTACAGGACAGCAATGACAACGTTTTGGTCGGGGTTGTCTACGTCTGGCAATAGGGTCAGGTTCAGCTTCAATTTGAGCAAGGTCATCTCCAACAGGGGGGCCCATTTCGCTATCGTCTAACCCAAGGGTCAAAGACTCTGGGCAGGAGACCAGTGGAGCAGGAGGGTCGGCTTCTGAGGATTTCACTGGACGACCTCTTCTACGGAGAGGTTGAACTGGAGCAGGGCACGGATCTTCTGGATCGGCATGGAAAGGCGTCAAGGCTGAGACATGATATTTTCCAGCAGGAACATCCGGAGTGTCGATGTGTGAAACTTCATATGTTGTAGGGGACAGCATTTTGGTCACCTTGTAGGGTCCGTCACGACGCGGCGCGAACTTCGAAGTTATGGACTTAGACGCGTCACTCAGCACAATATCCCCTACTTCGAACGAAACCGAGCGGTGGTGGCAGTCTTTATACTTCTTACGTCTATCTTGGGATTGTTCATGTGTCTCGCGGGCTTCACTAAGAGCTTTACTCAAAGTTATTAGATAGGGCGTAATTTGTGGCACGAAGTTGTCCTTGGCTATGATGCTTCGAAAATCACGATTTGCATCATCAGGAGTTCGTAACTCGCGACCGAACGTGAGGTACGCGGGAGTGAAACCGGTTGAGTCGCACTTCACAGTGTTCATCGCGAACCGTATAGCGGGTAACTTTTCAGACCAAGACGAATGGTCATTATTTGTTAGAATAGCTAACTGAGTTTTAATGTCTCTATTTTTTCGTTCGACGGGGTTAGCTTCCGGGTGGTATACAGGTATAAGGTTCTGTTGGTACCCAAAACAATGCGCCACTTGTTGCATTACCGCACTCACGAACTGAGTACCGTTGTCACTGACGACTCGACGAGGGATTCCGTATCGTAAGATTATGTTGTCTATGAAACACTTGGCGCAGGCAGCGGCAGTAGCAGATTCTAACGGGAATAATTCTACCCAACGACTAGCAGTGTCTTCCACTACCAGAATCCATGTATAACCTTGAGGAGAGAGGGGCAAAGGCCCAAATAAATCAATAGATAGCACTTCAAACCTCTGGGACTGAACAGGGGTTTGTAGGAAACCAGCGGGTTTGAGGTTAGAGACTTTATAGCGTTGGCACTCAAGACATTTACTTACATGGTCAGAGATAATTTTCTTCATTCCAGGCCAATAGTAGCGTTTTATTATTCTTTGATATGTCTTCTCCACTCCATAATGACCAGCAGTAGCGGAATCATGGTACTCATGCAGTATGTGAGGAATACGTGTACTAGCCGCTACTAATTGGGGCTCTTCTTCATCTACTTCAGGAGTATAACGGTATAATATCCCATTGTTCATGATATATCCTCTTTCTGCCCACCTCTTGAAATCTACACTTGTGTCAGAAGAGGGATCTTCTAAACATCTAATAATCTTGGCAACATCTGGATCATTAAGCTGCTCTTCTCGAACATCA
Source organism: Diabrotica undecimpunctata (assembly GCF_040954645.1). NCBI lineage: Eukaryota > Metazoa > Arthropoda > Insecta > Coleoptera > Chrysomelidae > Diabrotica > Diabrotica undecimpunctata. The sequence goes on from NC_092807.1 coordinate 75,864,835, forward strand.
GCAACACTAAGAGTTGGAAAATCTACTCTTACTAGATGAACTTCAGCTATGATGGGAACTTCTGTCATGGGAGGCCTTGATAGAGTATCTGCGATTACATTTTTTCTTCCTGTGATATATTCTATTTTTAGGTCATATGGCATGAGCTCTAAAGCCCATCGAGCTAACCGTCCAGTAGGGGACTTTAAGGTCATTAGCCATTTTAAGGCTTGGTGATCACTTTGCACTATTGTAGTAGCGCCTTCTAAGTATCCTCGAAATTTCTTCACTGCCCAAACCACAGCGAGAGCTCCTCGTTCTGTAGTGCTATAGTTTTGTTCAGCAGGAGTCAGAAGTCTCGAAGCATACTCTACAGGTCGTTCGTTCTCTTTCTCCCCCTGGAGAAGACATGCCCCCAAAGCATAATTGCTAGCATCTGTACGAAGTATATAAGGTAAATTGCAGTCAGCTTGTCGTAGGATTGGGGCGGAACACAATAATTGTTTCAGACATTCAAAGGCCTCTTGTTGTTCTGCTCCCCAGGTCCATTTCACATTTTTCTTGGTTAAATTCGACAAAGGTTTAGCAACATGGGAGAAATTTTCGATGAATCTACGGAACCATGAGCATGTTTGCAGGAATTTTAGCAGTTGAGTAACATTTAGGGGTGGTGTCATGTTTAATATGGCAGATACTTTATTTTCACTTGGCCGGATACCCAAAGGTGAAAGGATGTGTCCGAGATATAGGACTTCCTCACAGGCGAATGAACATTTCGCTCTATTTAGACATAATTTAAATAGGCGCATCCGGTTGAATACTTGTTTCAAATCGTCTATGTGATCAGAGAAGGATGGGGATAATATTATCAGATCATCTAAATAAGCTAGGATATTCAGATTTTGAAGACCAGCACGAAATTTATCAATCATCCTTTGGAAACTAGCGGGACTGTTACACATACCAAAGGGCATGCGTGTGTAACGAAAGGTGCCAAATGGACACACGAAGGCTGTTTTGTCACGATCAGCTGTTCGTACAGAGATTTGATGATAACCATATTTTAAGTCGAGGGTAGTCATAAATCGGGTTTCCTTTGCTGCATGCAAAATATCTTCAATACGTGGCAGAGGGTACTTATCTGCACGTGTTATTGCGTTTAAGCGTCGATAGTCTACTGTTAATCTGATACCTCCATCTCTCTTAGGCACAAGTACCACGGGTGAAGCATATGGGGACTCACACTCTTCGATTATGCCTTGAGCCAAAAGTTTATCTAACTCCTGACGCAGTAATTGCCTTTTGGGCTCTGACATACGGTAAGGTGGAACAGATATTGGTACATCATCAACCAATACAATGGAGTGTTCAGCATATGGAGTAGGGTCTATATTATATACGAATAAATCAGAATTTTCCTTAACAATGTTGTTAAGATTGGATCTTTCTTCTAAGGATAGAGAAATTCCTTCATCTACTCGTAGTTCTAAATGAGCAAGAGTAACGCTATTGACCTGGCAAGGAGAGCTGACCTGAGCTGGATCTGGAGCAAATGAGTAGGGGATATTAGGGACATCACCATAAAACCATGAGTCATTAGGAATGTCTAGAATGATGTTAGCTTTTCTTAAGAAGTCTGCCCCCAGTAAGGTACGACTATTTGTGTGTGTGGGCACAGAAATTAAGGAAATGCTATGAGAGCGGTTTTGTAAGATAACAACTAAATCAAAGACCAAAACAGTAGTAGAAGTAGTCCTACCATCCGCTAGGGTCATGTCTACACTTTTTGTGGAAAAGGGTACCTTATCCTTCAAGAGGATATCTCTTAGCTGAGAGCCAGCAATACTGCACTGTGCTCCCGAATCAAGATAACAATGACCTACATGACCTTCAATAGTGACCTGAACAATGGGTTTAGTTGATAGGTTTGTGGCAAAATGTTGGTCGACATTAACTGTTTCAGCAAGCATAAATTCAGATACTGCTGAGGATTTACTGGATGATTTGCATTTTGGACAATTACTCTTAATGAATCCAGGAGTCTTACATCCATAACACGAAATCTGATTCGAAGTGGAAAAGGTTGGTTTAGGGCTAGTACGAGAAGTTACTAGAGGAGGATTAGGTTTGGGCTCAACCGAAGATTTTCGAGAATCTGCTTCCCTGGTTCTGACTGCGGCCAATTTTCGACATTCATCCTTCACGTGACCTGGATTTTTGCAAAAGCTACACCGTACCCGTTTTGATTCGTTTTCGTTTTTAATGTTTATTTCCGGATTTTCATACGATTCTTCAGTTTGCCTCGATTCTTTTAAGAGTTCGCTAAATGTATTGATCTTATCATGTGCTACTTTTTCACGTATTTTCCTATGCAACAAACCGTATACCATATCTAATTGAGTGGCTTCGGTTAATGTATCTGCCGGTAACTGATATCTAATATTATGATATGATAACTAATATTATCGCGCGCGCTTTGCATACAAAAATGTCACACGGAGTTTTAGCATCTTGTTCCGTCGAAAACAGTTCCCGATACACTCTGTAGGCTAGTTTTTGAGGTCCAAAAGTCGATCGTAATAAATTAATGGCGCTGGCCCACGTGTTTACCGTATTTTTAACACCTTGAAACCACGTGGCGGCGAAACCGTCTAGCAGCATGGGTATACCCTTTAATGCGTTCGCGTCAGATACGTGGGTGCACTCTTTATAGATCTCGACCGCATCTATAAAAGCTTTTACATCAGCCCCCTTTGATCCATCGAAGCGAGAAGCGCATTTTGCTAAACTACCTGAGTCCGAAATAGGCCTTGCTATTGTATTTAATAAGGCTTGAAACTGTTCGCTTGTTAAATTTACCGAAGACATTTCTGCTGATGTTGATTCGCTTGAACTAAAAACCGTCGTCGACCTAAGCGAATAACTGTGTTTATCGTTTGTTGCCGTGATTGCAAGTTTAACACAAAAATAGTAATAAAAATTAAAGGCTTACAGTTTCTGTTGCTTATTTCTTGTAAATACCCTTGAATGGAAGCTTGATATTCCCACAGGATGTTTCTGAATGGCCTAGTGGAAGATTGATATTCCCACAGGATGTTTTGAATGGTCTGTAGTGGAAGATTGATATTCCCACAGGATGTTTTTCGATGGTCTGTGCGGAGTTTCCATAGCAGTCACATACACAGTAGATTTATTGTTGTGAAGCACTAAACTAAGTGAAAATGTCCACTAATCACCTTACAATGGCGGGAGCAAATACACTTTTTTTCTGTTCACAATGAAACTTTACGATTTTCACAGTACGAACTACACTTTAAACTATTTTGCCCAAGTGGGGTGCCAGTTGTGATGTGGGTATTAGTTAAAATAGTTAGGTAATGACTGTGAATATTGATTTACACGATTTTATTAAAAGGAAAACCATGTGTTACAATTTAACCTACATCTTACAACAACAAAACATATATATGTCTCTTGTCACCGTTCACTCTCGGTGGACACTGTTATGGTAACTTCGGTGGTATTCAGCCATGGAGCGGTGTGGCTGTTACAATATATATATATATATATATATATATATATATATATATATATATATATATATATATATATATATATATATATATATACATATATAATATATATATATATATATTTATATATAATATATATATAATATATATATATATATAATATATATATAATATATATATTAACGACACTTCAGGGAATAAATGTATAAGTAGAAAATCTAGAACACTTCATTCATCCACGAAAAAATCAAGGAGGAGAAGAATTCCTGGGTGGGGAAACATAAAAGAAATAAATAAAAAGTGTAATAGTTTTATTGTGATTTAGCAACAATGTAAATAACTATGTGAATCTGACGTATTATGTATAAACTAGTATTTTTATAAATATATAAAGACGAAAGTGCGATGTAAATGCTACAAAGGCAAACTGTCAAAATTCCGCATAAAGAAATTTAAAGGAATGAAAAACTATCACATCAGTTTACTTAAGTAGATAACACTGGAAACAAACTGATTTATATATACAATAGGCCATACATACTCGGCATTGCCATAATGAACAATATCAATATAAATAGCATATTTGTATATATTCGAAAATGGTTCTATCTAATGAGGTAAATTGATCGACACATATGAGTCCCTTTTAAAACTTCATAAGTAAATTCACCGGGTCAATCTTTTTAAATTTCGTTTGCTCTGTCTGGAACAAACTGAATACTGTTGGGTTCTAGGTGGACTTGGCAGATTTACAGTATCAGGCTTGATTTTTGTAGACTCCAATGATACTACTGGAATCAGTGATGTTCGACGTGCAAATTTCTTCGGTTGTGGCATGTCAATGCAGGAGTTTGATGACGCAAAAATTTTCACCTAAAAAAGAATACATATTATATGTGGAATGCAAAATAATGAATTGAATTCAAATAAAGAACTACGTTCAATATTTTGTGACAATATTTTCAAATTTTTCGTATGTAATCTATAAGATACCCTCGACCTTTTACTCTTGATTGTATCTGTGTTAATTTGTAACCATCTTTCATCTACCCAATGGGAACTTTAAATGGATGTACGCAATGTAGATTTTACCTTCAGTTCTGTAGAAAAAGTCAATTTTAATTGTTTAAAGTTTTGCTTTGAAAAAATAAAACTGAATATATAAAAGATCTTTAAATCAAGTGTAGCGTTTTTTGCTTGAGATGAGGGAGAATGTAGCGTTTACGCTACTGATGATATTCGTTACTTGAGAATATCATCAGTAGCGTAAACGCTACACAAGGCCACAAAAATTGGAAGCAAGGGGAGAACGGTCAAAATCTCCGAAAAGTTTAAGACTGGCAAAACATCCTAACATATCTCTAAACTGCTCTCCATCTATTTGATGACCTAAGCATCTCTTCCACCAGTTCTGTGGCTGATTGCACCCTACGTCCTAGCTCTCTCTCTCTCTCAAGCAGGCTCCTCTCATTGTCGACAGATATGCCACGTCAACAGACTAAGACTGACTAGTACGCACCCAGATCTGCGCATGTCTCACCTCTTAGCCTTCTGATTGGTCCCTGACGTTATCATTTTCTGATTGGTGAGTTAGTGGTCACGCCCACTTTTCACACTCACCAAGGTTACGAAAATGGGATAAAAGACGGTGCACTTTTTCAGAAAGCCTGTTCGGTTTCGAGTCTGATCTAAATAAGACCTCTGGTTGGGGAATACCCACTTATGTTAAATAACTAGTTCTTTATATTCGAAACCTTGGAAGAGAATTAGACTTCTCTTCCGCTCCTCATCGTTCCAGCTTGGTATTTTCCTATTATTCGTTTAGAATATTATTTTGGTATTATTTATTTTATTTTCAGGAATATTTCCATTTCATAGTGTTATATTTTTCTGACTATTTGTATTTACCTATTTGCCATTAGCTGTGTTTACTTTGACGATATTTGTTGATGCTAATTTTATATTGATATTTTACCTTTGACATTTAATACTTATTTTTCTTGCGTATTTACTGTGTTAAATATTTCTGTCGCAACCTTGTTGCTCCAGAACATTTTATTTGCTACTGACTTCCAGCGTACACTAATCTTACTTTTTCTTACAGCCACTTTGACTATCTTTTATATTATAACCTTATTTCATATTTGTGCCTATATATATATATATATATATATATATATATATATATATATATATATATATATATATATATATATATATATATATCCTCTAAAATAACAGCTGAACTGGTAGATGAAAAAGGGGGGTTGAGGTTAATTGGGTATACAGCTGATTAAAATATATTATACAGCTTTTAATCAGCTGTATACCCAATTAACCTCAACCCCCCTTTTTTATATATATATATATATATATATATATATATATATATATATATATATATATATATATATATATATATATATATAGAGAGAGAGAGAGAGAGAGAGAAAAGAAATTTAATCTTTGCAGATTAGTTAAATAGTGAACTCTTAAATATTGGGGAAATCTGCAAGAAATACTCTAATGTGTATCAATTGTTTCGCCGAACGTTTTCGCCAAAGAGAATTAATTTGGCTTCTTCAGGGCTGAAAGAGAATAAATTATAATTAGCTACCATATATTATCTATTAAAACATTATTGATCTTACCGTAACTTAGAATTGTAGAGTTAGAATATTAAAAAACTTTGCTAGTAACATAGTGGTGTTTTTTTGTTACTATGTGCAAAAAAAGTTTTTTATAAGGATTGAAATGTATGGTAGCTTCGAAATTGACACGTAAAGGCTTACCCAAGGTTAATCGAAAAACCCAATGCAACTACATTTAAAAGGAGGTAATTCTTTGAATTGTCGGCAATAACTAAATTTTTGGTTTTTAGATAGTTAAAAGTGAGGTTCTGTTTAAGCCAGAACGCAAGCGCTGACAACTTCAGTAGGTCGTATGAATCTTTATGTCGTTAAGGTTCATTGGTAAAAAACGAATGAATTTAAGTCCCAGTAAAGGGAAATATTATTTTGATTTTCTTTATTTAATTATATTATATTGTTCATGTATTATTGAATCTTATTGAGACGTATCTAAGAAAAGCAAGGGAATGTTATATATTTTTTGTTAATGAAAATTAATTATAAAGGTATGTTAGTTGTTAATGGATATATCAGTCAAGTTAGTTATCTGTGATATAGTATTGTTCTTGGTATCTGATTTAAGTAACAGGTGGTATATATCGCTTAGATTCTTGATGTCACTCTTAACATTAATGGAGAAATCGTTAAGGAAAATATAAGACATTTCAATGAACTCTCTTTTAGATTTATTGTTCTCACGGTGGAGAATTGTGGTGTTAGTATAGTCCCTGAGATGACCAGTGGAATGACCAGTGCATTAGCCAAACATGTCCATTCCACTGGTCATCTCATGGACTATACTAACACCACAATTCTCCACCGTGAGAACAATAAATCTAAAAGAGAGTTCATTGAAATGTCTTATATTTTCCTTAACGATTTCTCCATAGAATCTAAGCGATATATACCACCTGTTACTTAAATCAGATACCAAGAACAATACTATATCACAGATAACTAACTTGACTGATATATCCATTAACAACTAACATACCTTTATAATTAATTTTCATTAACAAAAAATATATAACATTCCCTTGCTTTTCTTAGATACGTCTCAATAAGATTCAATAATACATGAACAATATAATATAATTAAATAAAGAAAATCAAAATAATATTGCCCTTTACTGGGACTTAAATTCATTCGTTTTTTACCAATGAACCTTAACGACATAAAGGTTCATACGACCTACTGAAGTTGTCAGCGCTTGCGTTCTGGCTTAAACAGAACCTCACTTTTAACTATCTAAAAACCAAAAATTTAGTTATTGCCGACAATTCAAAGAATTACCTCCTTTTAAATGTAGTTGCATTGGGTTTTTCGATTAACCTTGGGTAAGCCTTTACGTGTCAATTTCGAAGCTACCATACATTTCAATCCTTATAAAAAACTTTTTTTGCACATAGTAACAAAAAAACACCACTATGTTACTAGTAAAGTTTTTTAATATTCTAACTCTACAATTCTAAGTTACGGTAAGATCAATAATGTTTTAATAGATAATATATGGTAGCTAATTATAATTTATTCTCTTTCAGCCCTGAAGAAGCCAAATTAATTCTCTTTGGCGAAAACGTTCGGCTTGATACACATTAGAGTATTTCTTGCAGATTTCCCCAATATTTAAGAGTTTACTATATATATATATATATATATATATATATATATATATATATATATATGTATATATATATATATATATATATATATATATATATATATATCTACGGCATAAAGTAGACTCCGCCCATGTTAAAATTCAGGTTCAATTGAGCTCCGTGGTCAAGTGGATACCGATATACGGAGCTCACTTGACCATTCCATAATATTGGTTCTGTCGATTCATCAACATGTATAGTTTAATAATTTATAAAAATTTTTTGGAGCCCGTAAATACCCCTGTATCATAAATGTATATCGTTTATTTCAACACATACCCTGAACGGTTCATATGGGCTCCTTATTTTTATCTACTGTTCGTAGACAGTGCAATCTAATACGCATTACACTGAGTAACAGAGGATATCTTTTTACCTGGTATAACTACGTACTAAAAGGTATTTATAACTGGTTCTTTAAAAACAGGTATATAGATACAAAAGGATTTGGGCTTATTATTTAATGGAATATTCGCTTGCATAGGAAATTTTATTTTTCTGCATTTTTAAAAATGTTGTTCTTTTATTTAATATAATTTTATTAGTTCAATGCCGAACTCAATGTTTTTTTTTTAATTACAGAAATTTCCTAATAGATTTTGTTTACGTGAGTATGTCTATGTACGTTTTATGTAAGCATCCGATTAATAAAAAGTAATTTTATTTTATCCAGTCTTCTGCGATATCTTGTATAAAGCTTTTTTATTACCTATTTTAGTTCTGGTCTTATTTGTGTACTACATATATCTCGATAAAAGGTTATCTCAAAATAAATATGGTTAAGAGCTACAATAGATATTTTTGTGTTAAAATTGGTAGTAGTGTGCACGAAAAGAAAGAATAGTTAATTTGTCTAAAGTGGTATATTCGGCAGCAGATGCATATAGTGCAAGCGTCTATGTTTTAAGGGCGGAAGGATGTGCACCTCATTTTTAGCTAACAAGCTTGCGAACAATATTATTTCTGGTCCTCAATTTACCTTTTAGTTTTAAACAATAATCTGTGACTGACCCCGTGCGATACAAACTATTTTCAAGGAATTTATAGGGAGTCTACGTTCAACAATTTCATGACATTATTGGATGTTCAGTTTTGTGAAAGCGTCCATGTTAGGGAAATTGAAGGAGCACACACGAGCTTTTCAGGGGTTTTGGCTGAAAATTGATTTATAGTTTATTTTTATTGTGCAATAATAGGTGTATCGTCTATATAATAGAAGTCCTAGTATCTACCGGTATGGATCGTTCGTTTGTGTAAATGTTATACAGTGTAGGTGTCTTTATGCTACCCCAAGCGAGACCGTTCTTCATCTGCTATTCTTACCATTGAATTATACAAAAAATATTCTCTTGTGTAGGCATACGCAGAAAATAGAAGTGAGTTTGTTATCTAAGGGGATACCATATAGTTTTTGAAAAAATATTCTGTAAGTTAAGGTGTCGTAAGCGGCATTTAGATTGAAAAATACCACCACTGATACCAGATATTTTTCGTACCCATCTTTGATTTAGTATTTGTGATGTACATCACTTTGAATAGCTGACAAAATAAAGATATTGGCAGATAGTTTTTGTGGTCGTTGGAGTTTTTGCGAGGTTTAAGCAAGGTAACAACTTTGGCTGGTCTCTAGACTTTGGGTATCTCCTAATTTGAATACAGTTGTTCATCATCTGGATAAGCCATTGTAGTGTTTTTGGTCCAGATTTCGTAATAAGCTTTGTGCTCAGATCCTCAATGTCGGTATTTGTATTATTTTTCATTAAATATGTAGATGGTAGATCCAAGCTCAAAGCTTTTTCCGATAGAAATAGTATGTCTATATCTATAATGTGGTTTTCAGCGATCAGCTATTTATATACCAAATATCCTAGGTTAGGCCCTATATGTGTTTCCTATACTAGAAATTAGTTAGATTCGTGTTTAGCTCATATGTCTGATAAGTTTAAGTAAAGTAAAGTTTCTTGATTTTTAGATATACCCTTAACAGTTATAGACATTTGTTATTAGAATAGTTGGTCCTAAAAAGGACCAATTTGACAAAATCATATTAAAGGGGTGACTGAAGAATTAGCCGATTAATTAATTAATCATTACCCGGGGTATGCCCGATTGCGGTGGTCGTATTAGTACTTCAATCTTCCTAAAGGCTCGTTTTTTAAACTCCATAAGTAATGCGTAATCTTTTACTTTTTATTAAAAATTTAAATTTTACATGCCGTGTATTACTTTTTGAAGACATGTCAAATCAGATTTGTATAGTAATAATTTTAGGTTCTAAAGAGCCTCTTTGTGGAAAATAAATAAGTTTGTGATATCTGTCACAACTCATATATATATATAGATAATAAAAAAATAAATGGTTAAAATAAGTGTAAACAATCTTAACTACATACATCGTCGCCACTGTCCAGGTGATGGGTTTATCACAGATATCAAAGGTTACATTTTAATTCAATGTTCTATTTACGTATCTTCAATATTAAAAAAGTAGAAAAATACATGTTTATGCTTTTATTTTTTTTAATCTATTCTATTTTCTTTCTAGAGTTCCGTCTTTTTTGAACGACCTGTGTTCTTTTTTCAATTGGGCACTTGTCCAAAGCTATGACAAATACTCCTCTGCTATTTTACATTAATATGACATTCATTATTTTCTCTAAACACTCTGTCCTCTGCTATTCTACATTAATATGACTAATTTATTTTATCTTTCTTGCAACTATTTTAATGTTTATCCTGTGTATCTTCTTCTTCTTCTACTTTTTCTTTTTATATAGACATAACTCTGTCTGTTTTTCAATGTGCCTCCAGTAAGTTGCCTTTCCATCGTTTTCGTGGTCGTCCTACTGATCGTCTTCCTATGGGTTAACCGTCTCTTGCCGTCTTTATTGTTTTATTTGTTGTCATTCGGCATATACGATCGTTTCATTCTACTCTTCTATTTCTTAACCAGTTCTTGATGTTCTTCACCTTGCATCTACGTCGTATATCTGTACTTCTAGCTCTATCCCATAGTGTCTTACCATCAATTTTTCCAAGTGTTTTCATCTCTGCTGTGTCATATCCTTTTTGTCCTCTCTGTGTCAGATCTTGTTTCTGCCGCGTATGTCATTATTCGTCTGATGACTGTTTTGTAAATTCTGCTTTTCGTTTCTTTTCCGATATTTTTAGTTCCTCATAATGTTTCATTTAGGCAGCCTGTGGCACTGTTTGCTCTATTCACTGGGTCTTGCACTTTAGTTTCGAGCTTTCCGTAGCTAGATAATGTGATGCCTAGATATTTAAGTCCTAACACTTGTTCTATTATAATGACCTTCCAGCTCCAATTAACATCTTAGTAAATTTGCTGTTGTAAGCATGCATTTTGTCTCTTTTGGGGAAATTAACATGTTAAATTTTCTGGCGGTTATATGAAATTGGTGCAGCATACGTTGTAAATCATTTTCACTTTGAAAGAGTAGTATTGCGTCATCTGTACAGCAGATTATTTTTAGTTCTTATTTTTTATTATTTCATCCATAATCAGGTTGAATAATAGAGGACTCAGGTAATATCCCTGTTTTATTCCATTGTCACCTTCAATAGGGTCGGTTAGTTCTTCTTCTACTTTTACTTTTATTGTGTTGTTTTGGTATATATTTTCGATCGTTTTGATTTTTCCTAGAGGTGTCTCTCTTGCGTACAATAAGGGGATAACGTTTTTTTAATTTGTGTATCTTCTGTATATCAGTATTTCTTCTGTGTATTAAAAGTTAAATTTTGGTTATTATTTCTTAAGTTTCTCTTAACGTGTTTATTAATTGTCTTGTTATATGTGTATCAAGATATGTGTGTCATAATAGATTGTAATGCATATTTCACTTAATGTAATTAAAGTGCTCTTTGCGTTTGCCAATTACTTTCTCACTTCCTCAGCGATAGGTCTTTCTTTCCTCATCAATAACCTTATCCTCGCTCGATACAGCTACTTTAACCCTCTATAGCCCCGTGTGTACTCAAGGCAACAAAAGAGTTTTTGATGCAGAAAACTTTTTTAAAACAATTTCCGACTCTAGTATGCCCTCTGTTAATTTCAGGCAACATTTGGTTATACATTTTAATACACTTTGTGAACCTATGATGAAACCTCTATGGAAATGTTTAACAATATGTCAAATGGACATGACTGCCTTATTAGTTTGTATTTTCGATCGTGATTTATTGTTATAAATTGTGTACAATTTATATAAAAATACATACAGGGGCATTATATCAGCATTTAGATATTGATTACCGTTGACATTTGTTTATTTTATTGTGTTGTTTCAGTACTGTGATAAAAAACAGGTATGTTGCTTTGAATCCACGCTGGACCATATTATTCTAAATTATTTCTTTAAGATGGATACAAAAACGTTCTACGGGAAAAGCAGTAAATATCCGAGGAATACAAAGACTCTGACTTTGATAGTGATAATAAGAAAGTGATAATGAATTTTCCAGGTACTCAGATATCAATCGATCCAGGATCAAATAAAATGGAAAATGAAGACGATTTGTACGAAGCAAATTTAGACCAGGATACCAATTTAAATTTAGACCAAGATGAAGATAAGGGCGATACCGATAAAACAGAAAAACACACTGAACAAAATGTGCTCAAAAGGTCAAAAATGATCGTAAAAAACATTCAGTGGAAGAGTGGTTCCCGAACAGTATTTCCAATTCCAGAATGGAAAGGTAATTTACCAACATGCAAATTATTAGAACCGGAATCCCCTCTATTATTTTAAAAAGATGATATCTACCAATATGCTGGAAAACATAATAGAACAAAGTAATTTGTATGCACTGCAAAAGAATATAAATAAACCATTGAATATGACACTAGCAGAATTAAACCAATTTATTGGATCTGTTCTACTGATGTCAATATATGGCATGCCAAGGATAAGATCATTTTGGCAGAAGGAAACACGTGTTGCTCAAATAGTCGATACTATATCTAGGAATCGCTGGGAAGAAATAAAAACTAAAATGCATTTCAATAATAACGAAAATATGGTCAACAATAATGATAAGTTATACAAAATTAGACCGTTCATCAACGGTTTATTTTAAAATTTTCAAAGTATTCCAATTAGTGAAAAATTGTGTATTGATGAACAAATGATACCATTCAAAGAGGCACCTTCTTTAAAACAATATATGAAGAACAAATCCAAAAAATGGGGATACAAGGCATTTGTTTTGTGTGATAGCAATGGTATTCTTTATAACTGGGAATTATATACAGGAACTGTTAAACATCCTCTTCATTTACCTAATGTAGACACCAGCCGTAATGTAGTAATAAGAATGTGTGAGATAGTCAAACCAAACAAATACTATAAAGTATATTTTGACAACTGGTTCAATAGCATTCAGTTGCAGATTGAAATGGAAAAACGTGGACTGCAATGTTTGGGAACTGTTCTTCCAAACATATTGCCTTATTGCCATTTTTCAAATGACAAGAATATGAAGAAACAGGGCAGAGGTACTGTAGAAGAAAAGCACGCTACAGTAGATGGCATAAGACAAACAGCGTTAAAGTGGTACGATAATAAACCGGTTCATTTGCTTAGTACATTTGTTGGTTCTGAGCCTACTTCGTTAGTCAAGAGGTGGGATAAGAAACAAAAATCAAGAATTATTGTATGCTGTCCAAATTCAGTGCAATTTTATAATACATTTATTGGAGGTGTCGATCTTATGGATTCACTAATTGCTCTTTACCGAACAGACATAAGATCTAAAAAGTGGTATCTAAAAATATTTTTTCACCTTCTGGATTTAGCTGTTGTTAACAGCTGGTTGTTGCATCCTCGTGATTGCGATTACTTTGAAATTAAAAAGAAAAACCAGTTGCCTCTGTTACAGTTTAAGTCCCACTTATGTAGCGTACTGTTAGTAAGAACTGACCAGATCAAAAACAAAGGACGTCCCAGGCTCAGTGAAATTGAGAACGAAATTGTAAAAAAACAGAGGAAAGGATCTACTGCTATTGTACTACCAAAGGAAGTTAGGCTTGACCAAAGGCCAGTAATTTCTGAAAAAAAGGGAAGATGCAAAAAACCAGGATGCTGTAATACTTCTAAAGTAATGTGCGATAAATGTAAAGTTGCTTTATGTTTTACAACTACAAATATTTGTTTTTTTGAATGGCATAATAAATAAGTATATAACTTGTTTCGTTAGTTTTTGCTAAACACTCCCAAAACTCTTCGAACGAAAACGAAATTTAAAAAATCTAAAAAAATTACTAGTTGTTGTAAATGGATATTTGAGCACATATACCAATTAAAACATTTTATAAACAAATAAGTTTACAAAAAAGTCGGGCAATAGAGGGCTAAGATATTTATATTTCACTATATGCTCTATGAGTTAGTTTTCAATTCAAATTTGCACCTATGACGAAATTTATAATATCTAAGATCTGGTACTTTCATATGAAACTGGAATAAAACACTTGTTAGATAATATTTATTTGTTTTGAGTACATTTTTTTTAAAACCTAGTATATAAAAAAATAAATATTTGTCTGTCAACAAATTTCTATATAAAAGTACGAGGCACTATTATTCTCATGCTGTGAGCTTTGCTGCTCTGTTACTTTTATAACGCTTAAGCTATTTTTAATTTATTGTAAATATTTTTGAGGTGTGTTTCCTTAAATGATCATTTTTAAGGTTAGTACGTTTGATTAAATGAAATTGACATTAATTTGATAGTTTCCATTTTATTAGTGTTGATGGTATATGACTAGCATCTGTTGGTACTATAATATATCAATTTCAACATGTGGATGTGAGAGCACTCTCTTGTTAGTAATTTCAGTGTAAATTTTGACGAAACCAGAAATAACCCATAATATTCTTTCCGTGTGATCTTAGTATTTCCGTTGATTAAATAGTATAGGGTATCCAATATTTCAATCATCGGTATGTCAGAGTGATTTTTATGAATTTTTATATATATTTGCAAAATGAAAAAGAAAGTTCAGTACAGGCAGTTAAACAGCTGATCTGTCAATTTAGAAGTAAGAGCAAGTACCAACTTGCTGAAAAGTATACCCATACACAAAAGGAATAATAAAATGTACTGCACAAACTATAGCGCTATAAGCTATATCTCTATTAATAATTAGGATATACAGTATTTTTTCTAATACACCTGGAACGATTGAGTAAATAGGTGAACTATAAAGTAGGTGAATATTAGTGTGGAATTAGAAAAACTTAATATATCGTTGATCAATTATTCACTATTAGGCAGTTAATGAGAAATGTTGGGAATACAAAAAAAAAACATTAAACTAGTTATTTATAGATTTTAAACAAACACTGATATAATCATAAGAATAAAACTATAAAATACCATTACAGAAAAGAAAACTGTCGACTTATTTTCAAATGTACATTGATTTCAAACAGGAAGATTCCATTCCAAACTCTATTTAAAAAGTAAAATCAATAAACAGATAATTATATACATAAAGATTATACAAATCGCAAATATTGGAAAACCTAAATATGCGTGGTCAAAATATTAAAAATCAAAGTGCTTTAAAAAGTGAATGAACTCGCCTAACAGCTGTTTTGAAACCAATATATTATGAAACGAATTGGGGATATTATATTACACAAACTAAACCGCTTGTCTACAAAAAAATCAAGAAAATATGACACGACAGGAAAGGCTAATGACTTTATAGCTAATTGCCACATAAATATCAATGTAAAGCAAAAATACTTATTTAGATAAACGTATAATGTTTCACTAAACGGTAACGAAAAATGTTACAAATAAAGGTTAAAACATGCTTTTCAATTCGCGGTAAAAGATTTAATAAAGTTCAGCACACAGTATAAATTCATAACAAAATTCATATACCAGTAAACGGTACTCGATACAGCAGCAAAGTAATTTTGGCAACAAATATGTAGGTTGTACTTTATCCCATTGGAATCATAGTACCCGCTATGGAAAATGGTGTCTTCTTTGACATCCAGCAACCACAAATGTGAAATTAGGAAAGATTAATGTGAAATTAGGAAAATTCAATGAACCGTTGATCAAATATTCACTATTATATACTTAATGAAAAATGTTGGGAATAAAAAAAAACATTAAGCTAGTTATTTATAGATTTTCAACAAACATATGATATAATTATAAGATTGTAACTAAAATGCTATGGAAGAACTAGGCATACATAAGAAAAGTAACTGCCAACTTACTTTCAAATGTCCAGTGACCTCAAACAGGAAGATGCCCTGTCTCCAATCGCGTTTACCATCGTTTTGGAGAGCATCTCCCGGAAAGCAAATACAGAAAATCTCACAGTTTAATAATTAAGGTCCTCATATTATACGGACCTTCGACGATGAGTTTAATACAGTAGCGAAAATAATTATTGGTAAGCAAAAAACAATACATTAAATAGAAAAAAGCGCAAAAAAGGGTCCTCCAAATCAACGATAATAAAAAAATATATGGCTATCACTTTGAAATGTTTCATCGGTCTAAATATTTGGAATTTGAAAGCACTTTTAACAAAAACACTACAAAAGAGAATAACAACAGAATACAAGCTGGCAATTGCTACGTTTTAAGCAAAAAAATTAAATCCAAAAATACATCCCGCAGTAAGAAAAATAAGAATCTACGTACGTAAGTAAAACACAAACAATGAAAAAATAAAATAAGAGCCGTACTCCTTCCAGCGATTTTTTACATTCTTTCCTTGCATAAATAGTTTAATGTATTTATCTCGTATACATTTAATCTGATTAAAATCTTTGGTTTTCTTTGCTCCACTTTTAGCAATTTTGTATGTTTTTTTTCTTGGTACTCAGTTCATTGTACAGCTTTTTATACGTTGCTACCATAGATTGTGCTACCGCTACTTTTGCTTCCTCTTTATCTATTTGATACTTTTGATAATCTTAGTCTGATATTTTTTCTTGCCCCTCCTTATATAATCTTCTCTTGTCTTTTATATTGTCTAAACATTGTCTGACTATCTATATTTACCAATTTTTAAGTCAATTTCCTGAGATGTTTTTAAGTATTTTAGTTACACTCTCTTTAATAATTTTTGACACATTTCTCCAAATTTCATTATGACCTTTTTCCATATTCCAACACATTCTTTTTTTATTTCTGTTCTAAATTGAACTACTTTGTCGCTTGTTAACGTCAATTAATTGTTTTTGTGACTATCCTCGATATTTTGGTTTTATTTCATATTTTACTTGTATATCTAGTACCAGCACTTTATGCTGTTGGCTTACAGTTTCACTAATTATTACTTTAAAGTCTTTACATAAGGGATTGGCTTACGATCCATATTTGAAATTGATTTTGTCTGCTTTTAAATTGGATAAGTTGGCTTTCTCTTTTCTAAGAGCATGTACTAACAGTGGACTAGGTATGGCCACTGTTAGTACATGCTACTGCTAATTCCAGCATATTATCTGATATATTATTTGCTGCTAATAGCATTCTAATATTTCATCTATAGATTAAATCCGTATAACAAATAGATATTTTTCACTTTCTCGTAGTAATAATATTCTAACATACAAAATCCTATTAAATTGCCAAAACCTTCCTTGCATATTTTATTCACTTATAAGGGACAGCAGCAATATTAGTACCATAATAAGGGTATAGTCCTGGACTGGCTAATCGTTGGATAATAGGAAGCATGAGTGTAGCAGTTTTAATGTTTTCGGGACTGCTACCTGGTATGGGGGAGCAGAGATATCAGTACCAAGTTATTGCATATATGAATTGTTGCTTGAACTTTATTATTATTAAACAGCACTATATAAACAGCACTATATTCTATAACACAAGAAACACTGTTATAAAACAGTCGAATAATATACAGATTCTCAATTCAAATATTCAAAAAATTAAAGAACAGCTTACTAAAATAGAAATCGCCTATTTAAAATGCAATCCATTAATGGCCCAAAGTACCAAGCACTTCTATCATATGATAATGATATTGATCTCATAAGAAACTCTCTCCCGTCTGCGACATGTTCAACAAAGTGAAGAGAACACGAAAAATGTTTTACTTAAAATCAACAAAATGAAAAACAAATACAAGCGAATCAACAGAAGAGAGCAATTTAATCTAGATTGTGAATAAAACAAGTGATGTTTTTATCTAAGGGGACGTCATAGAATTTTTGGAGAAATTTTCTCTAATTTAATATGTCGTAAGCGGCATTTCGATTGACAAATACTACCCCTAATACCTGATATCTTTCGTACCCGTTGTTGATTTTTGCAACAACGGGTACGTTATTACATACTTTATAAGTATTACGAATAAAAATAAATAAGCAAGAAGAATGTAAGTGTACTATATTTAAACCAAGTGACAGAAAAAAGAATATTATACATACATGTACTTCTAAATTAAAAATTATATGCCTGACAACGCAAGATACAAAAAACAATGATTTAACATTGAAAACAATGATAGCTTGCACAAGCGACAAAGTATTTAAAACGATAAGGCCGAACATATTATATGTAATTGTAATAGATATGTTGGCTAAAATTATACCATAAGATACCGAAATATTATATTTATGTGTTTATGTGTATCTAATGTATAGTAGTATATTGAATTCCCTACATTAAAAAATCGAAATATTTAAATTAGACAGTAAAAAATTATAATTTTAAGAATGATTTATAAATTATTATAATTTAAATTTTACTGCTTGATGAAACAAATATTGTAAGTCATACACTATAGCAATCGAAACATCGGAGAGTACATTTATAATATAATAAATATTTCAGTGCCAATGTATTAAAAAAAATTCTAGTACATAAAAATGGACACTTGCCTATTCAAAGTTTATAATAGACACTAATTTCAGTTTATCTATAATTAAAGCAAGTAATATAAATTATAATTATTAAAATATTTAACTACATTAACCAAGTACGTATTTGTGAAATTTCTCGATGACTAAATTGATTGATATTTAAATAAATTTGAAGTTCCAAAACGTACCTGCTGTAAAATTTAAAAATCTACGACTAATCAAATTATTGGCAACATCGGAGGAGTTTAGTTGGGTACGCAAAGAAATGTATACGGATCCCAAAAGTGTTTTAACCTATTACAGAATCCACTTAATCCGACGTGTTGGTCGGAGTCCACATAAAGCGCTACCCAGATAATAATATACACGGTGTATATTCGCCTGGAGTTAGTATAATACCGTTTTAGTACGGAGCTCTCATTAACCGCTAGATCTATATATATATATATATATATATATATATATATATATATATATATATATATATATATATATATATATATATATATATATATATATATATATAGATCTAGCGGTTAATGAGAGCTCCGTACTAAAACGGTATTATACTAACTCCAGGCGAATATACACCGTGTATATTATTATCTGGGTAGCGCTTTATGTGGACTCCGACCAACACGTCGGATTAAGTGGACTCTGTAATACGTTAAAACACTTTTGGGATCCGTATACATTTCTTTGCGTACCCAACTAAACTCCTCCGATGTTGCCAATAATTTGATTAGTCGTAGATTTTTAAATTTTACAGCAGGTACGTTTTGGAACTTCAAATTTATTTAAATATCAATCAATTTAGTCATCGAGAAATTTCACAAATACGCACTTGGTTAATGTAGTTAAATATTTTAATAATTATAATTTATATTACTTGCTTTAATTATAGATAAACTGAAATTAGTGTCTATTATAAACTTTGAATAGGCAAGTGTCCATGTTTATGTACTAGAATTTTTTTTAATACATTGGCACTGAAATATTTATTATATTATAAATGTACTTTCCGATGTTTCGATTGCTATAGTGTATGACTTACAATATTTGTTTCATCAAGCAGTAAAATTTAAATTATAATAATTTATAAATCAATCTTAAAATTATAATTTTTTACTGTCTAATTTAAATATTTCGATTTTTTAATGTAGGGAATTCAATATACTACTATACTTTAGATACACATAAACACATAGATATAATATTTCGGTGTCTTATGGTATAATTTTAGCCAACATATCTATTACAATTACATATAATATGTTCGGCCTTATCGTTTTAAATACTTTGTCGCTTGTGCAAGCTATCATTGTTTTCAATGTTAAATCATTGTTTTTTGTATCTTGCGTTGTCAGGCATATAATTTTTAATTTAGAAGTACATGTATGTATAATATTCTTTTTTCTGTCACTTGGTTTAAATATAGTACACTTACATTCTTCTTGCTTATTTATTTTTATTCGTAATACTTATAAAGTATGTAATAACGTACCCGTTGTTGCAAAAATCAACAACGGGTACGAAAGATATCAGGTATTAGGGGTAGTATTTGTCAATCGAAATGCCGCTTACGACATATTAAATTAGAGAAAATTTCTCCAAAAATTCTATGACGTCCCCTTAGATAAAAACATCACTTGTTTTATTCACAATCTAGATTGAATTGCTCTCTTCTGTTGATTCGCTTGTATTTGTTTTTCATTTTGTTGATTTTAAGTAAAACATTTTTCGTGTTCTCTTCACTTTGTTGAAGATGTCGCAGACGGGAGAGAGTTTCTTATGAGATCAATATCATTACCATATGCTACAAGTGCTTGGTACTTTGGGCCATTAATGGATTGCATTTTAAATAGGCGATTTCTATTTTAGTAAGCTGTTCTTTAATTTTTTGAATATTTGAATTGAGAATCTGTATATTATTCGACTGTTTTATAACAGTGTTTCTTGTGTTATAGAATATAGTGCTGTTTATATAGTGCTGTTTAATAATAATAAAGTTCAAGCAACAATTCATATATGCAATAACTTGGTACTGATATCTCTGCTCCTCCATACCAGGTAGCAGTCCCGAAAACATTAAAACTGCTACACTCATGCTTCCTATTATCCAACGATTAGCCAGTCCAGGACTATACCCTTATTATGGTACTAATATTGCTGCTGTCCCTTATAAGTGAATAAAATATGCAAATAAGGTTTTGGCAATTTAATAGGATTTTTTATGTTAGAATACTATTACTCCGAGAAAGTGAAAAATATCTATTTGTTATACGGATTTAATCTATAGATGAAATATTAGAATGCTATTAGCAGCAAATAATATGGCAGATAATATGCTGGAATTAGCAGTAGCATGTACTAACAGTGGCCATACCTAGTCCACTGTTAGTACATGCTTTTAGAAAAGAGAAAGCCAACTTATCCAATTTAAAAGCAGACAAAATCAATTCCAAATATGGATCGTAAGCCAATCCCTTATGTAAAGACTCTAAAATAATAATTAGTGAAACTGTAAGCCAACAGCATAAAGTGCTGGTACTAGATATACAAGTAAAATATGAAATAAAACCAAAATATCGAGAAGAGTCACAAAAACAATTAATTGACGTTAACAAGCGACAAAGTAGTTCAATTTAGAACAGAAATAAAAAAAGAATGTGTTGGAATATGGAAAAAGGTCATAATGAAATTTGGAGAAATGTGTCAAAAATTATTAAAGAGGGTGTAACTAAAATACTTGAAAAAATCTCAGAAAATTGACTTAAAAATTGGTAAATATAGATAGTCAGACGATGTTTAAGACAATATAAAAGACAAGAGAAGATTATATAAGGAGGGGCAAGAAAAAATATCAGAATAAGATTATCAAAAGTATCAAATAGATAAAGAGGAAGCAAATGTGCGGTAGCACAATCTAAGGTAGCAGCGCATGAAACGCTGTACAATGAACTGAGTACTAAGAAAAAAACATATACAAAATTGCTAAAAGTGGAGCAAAGAAAACCAAAGATTTTAATCAGATTAAATGTATACGAAATAAATACATTAAACTATTTATGCAAGGAAAGGATGTAAAAAATAGCTACAAGGAGTTCTTTAACGACCAATTAAACTAAGAGTTTGAGAAAGCATCTATAGAGGCAACAGAGACAGTAATAGCAATGGTGCCGAAAATGACGACCTCGGAAGTAATTTAAGAGCTACATAAGATGAAAAAAGAAAAGGCATAGGTCCTGATGGCATCCCTGGATATATATGATCAGCATTAGGAAAATCAGGAACAAGTTGGCTAACAGGACTATTTAATAGAATTTTGAAAGTAAGGCGAATACCGGATGAATGGAGAAGTAGCATTCTAGTACCTGTATACAAAAACAAAGTAGATGGTAAACTCTGTACAAACTATAGAGCCCTAAAACTACTCTGTAACACCATGAAACTATGGGAGAGAATAATTGATAGTAGGATACAGGAAGAAACAGAAATATTCAGTTTAAATTCATGCAAGGCAAATCAACAACGGATGCAATTTTTATCATAAGGCAAGTAATGGAACACTAATGTTAGAACAAGTGAGGGTAAGACTGATAAATTTCATTTGAGAATAGTATTGCATCAGTGGTCAGTGCTAATCCCTTATCTCTTCTAATTAGTGTTGGAAAAATTAACGAAAACATGTCAAGGAGATATTCCTTGGTGCCTGATGTATGCTAACGATGTGGTGTTAGTAAGAGATAAGGAGAGATAATTGAATTAATGATTGAGACAATGGAGATGGGCGCTTGAGCAAAAGGTCTAAAAATAAGGCAAACAAAAACAGAGTATTAAAGTGTGCATTTAAAAACCAACTTCAGCTTTACTTTAAATCAGGTTATATTTATTTATATAAGTTAATGAAATCAATAATAAAAAAAGGAGCTGATTCCAAACCGATAATTTTTATTCAGAGATAAAAAGTATCTCATGATTAATTGAATATACAGAATTATCGATATAACTAAGTGAGAAACTTGTTGAGAAATACGTTTTAGAAAAAAAAATTGTGCTAGTCTTTTTTGACATTGCTTAGGCCTTTGCTAAAGTATAGCATGGGAGTTTAACCTACAAATAGTATACCTATTAGAGCCTAAACTAAACGAGTCCAAATTAATTCACGTCAAGTTTATACATCTGAAAATCTAAAACATTCAATTTACAAAAAACGATGTCTAAATACCTTATGCATCTTTCACAATTACCTGTACCAATGAGACCTGTACTTGAGACTTCTATAGTATATTAAAAAAAAAAAGGGAGGAACTAAATTATCAGAAAATGTATCCGCAACTCCTATAGTCATTAACTTGGTACTGATATCTCTGCTCCCCGATTTCAGTAAGCAGTCACCAAACCATTAAAACTGCTACATCCATGTTTCCTATTATCCAACGATTAGCCAGTCCAGGACTATATGCATTATTATGGTAGGTACTGATATTGCTGCTGCCCCTCATAAATAAATAGAATATGCAAGGAAGTTTTTGGCAATTTAATACGGTTTTTGTGTGTTACACTATAAATTCTCCGAGAAAGTAAAGAATATCACTATCCGCTATCCGAATTTAATCCATAGATTAAATATTAAAATACTATAGAATAATGCTATTACCAGCAAAAAAAACGGTATAATAGTAACGATAAAACCAAATAAATATTTATTAACAGACAAAAGAGATGATGTAGAATAGAGCATATAACGCAACAATAGACCCATAAAATTTTGAAAAATTGGGGCGTTTTAGATATTGCAGATAACGTTGTCACATAAGAGATAAAAGGGAAAATTCAGGTAGCAAACTGATATATGTATCACCTCATAACACTTTTAAATCCAGATATGTAATGCGAACTACTAAAATCAGGATATATAAAATAATGTAAGTAAAACTCAGGTATTACTGAGATCAGGATTGCTATAAAAGCCCTCAGAAGTGTTTTACGACCGGGAACTAATGCTAAGGTCAAACAGGTATATAAAAATTGCACCGTCGTACAAGAAATTAAATCTCAACGCTAAAGTTATTGTTTTGCACTTTGTCTTGATTTGTGATCTTATTCATAACATAATTATCTATTTCTTTCTACGACGCTCAATCGGCTCTTATTTTATTTTTTCATTGTTTGTGTTTTACTTACGTACGTAGATTCTTATTTTTTTTACTGCGGGATGTATTTTTGGATTTAATTTTTTTGCTTAAAACGTAGCAATTGCCAGCTTGTATTCTGTTGTTATTCTCTTTTGTAGTGTTTTTGTTAAAAGTGCTTTTAAATTCCAAATATTTAGACCGATGAAACATTTCAAAGTGATAGCCATATATTTTTTTATTATCGTTGATTTGGAGGACCCTTTTTTGCGCTTTTTTCTATTTAATGTATTAATGCTTTTTGCTTACCAATAATTATTTTCGCTACTATATTAAACTTATCGTCGAAGGTCCGTATAATATGAGGACCTTAATTATTAAACTGTGAGATTTTCTGTATTTGCTTTCCGGGAGATGCTCTCCAAAACGATGGTAAACACGATTGGAGACAGGGCATCTTCCTGTTTGAGGTCACTGGACATTTGAAAGTAAGTTGGCAGTTACTTTTCTTATGTATGCCTAGTTCTTCCATAGCATTTTAGTTACAATCTTATAATTATATCATATGTTTGTTGAAAATCTATAAATAACTAGCTTAATGTTTTTTTTTATTCCCAACATTTTTCATTAAGTATATAATAGTGAATATTTGATCAACGGTTCATTGAATTTTCCTAATTTCGCATTAATCTTTCCTAATTTCACATTTGTGGTTGCTGGATGTCAAAGAAGACACCATTTTCCATAGCGGGTACTATGATTCCAATGGGGTAAAGTACAACCTACATATTTGTTGCCAAAATTACTTTGCTGCTGTATCGAGTACCGTTTACTGGTATATGAATTTTGTTACGAATTTATACTGTGTGCTGAACTTTATTAAATCTTTTACCGCGAATTGAAAAGCATGTTTTAACCTTTATTTGTAACATTTTTCGTTACCGTTTAGTGAAACATTATACGTTTATCTAAATAAGTATTTTTGCTTTACATTGATATTTATGTGGCAATTAGCTGTAAAGTCATTAGTCTTTCCTGTCGTGTCATATTTTCTTGATTTTTTTGTAGACAAGCGGTTTAGTTTGTGTAATATAATATCCCCAATTCGTTTCATAATATATTGTTTTCAAAACAGCTGTTAGGCGAGTTCATTCACTTTTTAAAGCACTTTGATTTTTAATATTTTGACCACGCATATTTAGGTTTTCCAATATTTGCGATTTGTATAATCTTTATGTATATAATTATCTGTTTATTGATTTTACTTTTTAAATAGAGTTTGGAATGGAATCTTCCTGTTTGAAATCAATGTACATTTGAAAATAAGTCGACAGTATTCTTTTCTGTAATGGTATTTCATAGTTTTATTCTTATGATTATATCAGTCTTTGTTTAAAATCTATAAATAACTAGTTTAATGATTTTTTTTGTATGTATTCCCAACATTTCTCATTAACTGCCTAATAGTGAATAATTGATCAACGATTTATTAAGTTTTTCTAATTCCACACTAATATTCACCTACTTTATAGTTCACCTATTTACTCAATCGTTCCAGGTGTATTAGAAAAAATACTGTATATCCTAATTATTAATAGAGATATAGCTTATATATAGCTTATAGCGCTATAGTTTGTGCAGTACATTTTATTATTCCTTTTGTGTATGGGTATACTTTTCAGCAAGTTGGTACTTGCTCTTACTTCTAAATTGACAGATCAGCTGTTTAACTGCCTGTACTAAACTTTCTTTTTCATTTTGCAAATATATATAAAATTCATAAAAATCACTCTGACATACCGATGATTGAAATATTGGATACCCTATACTATTTAATCAACGGAAATACTAAGATCACACGGAAAGAATATTATGGGTTATTTCTGGTTTCGTCAAAATTTAAACTGAAATTACTAACAAGAAAGTGCTCTCACTTCCACATGTTGAAATTGATATATAGTACCAACAGATGCTAGTCATATACCATCAACACTAATAAAATGGAAACTATCAAATTAATGTCAATTTCATTTAATCAAATGTACTAACCTTAAAAATGATCATTTAACTAAACACACCTCAAAAATATTTACAATAAATTAAAAATAGCTTAAGCGTTATAAAAGTAACAGAGCAGCAAAGCTCACAGCATAAGAATAATAGTGCCTCGTACTTTTATATAGAAATTTGTTGACAGACAAATATTTATTTTTTTATATACTAGGTTTTAAAAAAAATGTACTCAAAACAAATAAATATTATCTAACAAGTGTTTTATTCCAGTTTCATATGAAAGCACCAGATCTTAGATATTATAAATTTCGTCATAGGTGCAAATTTGAATTGAAAACCAACTCATAGAGCATATAGTGAAATATAAATATCTTAGCCCTCTATTGCCCCTACTTTTTTGTAAACTTGTTTGTTTATAAAATGTTTTAATTTGTATATGTGCTCAAATATCCATTTACAACAACTAGTATTTTTTTTAGATTTTTTAAATTTCGTTTGGGAAGTGTTTTGGGAGTGTTTAGCAAAAACTAACGAAACAAGTTATATACTTATTTATTATGCCATTCAAAAAAACAAATATTTGTAGTTGTAAAACATAAAGCAACTTTACATTTATCGCACATTACTTTAGAAGTATTACAGCATCCTGGTTTTTTGCATCTTCCCTTTTTTTCAGAAATTACTGGCCTTTGGTCAAGCCTAACTTCCTTTGGTAGTACAATAGCAGTAGATCCTCTCCTCTGTTTTTTTACAATTTCGTTCTCAATTTCACTGAGCCTGGGACGTCCTTTGTTTTTGATCTGGTCAGTTCTTACTAACAGTACGCTACATAAGTGGGACTTAAACTGTAACAAAGGCAACTGGTTTTTCTTTTTAATTTCAAAGTAATCGCAATCACGAGGATGCAACAACCAGCTGTTAACAACAGCTAAATCCAGAAGGTGAAAAAATATTTTTAGATACCACTTTTTAGATCTTATGTCTGTTCGGTAAAGAGCAATTAGTGAATCCATAAGATCGACACCTCCAATAAATGTATTATAAAATTGCACTGAATTTGGACAGCATACAATAATTCTTGATTTTTGTTTTTTATCCCACCTCTTGACTAACGAAGTAGGCTCAGAACCAACAAATGTACTAAGCAAATTAACCGGTTTATTATCGTACCACTTTAACGCTGTTTGTCTTATGCCATTTACTGTAGCGTGCTTTTCTTCTACAGTACCTCTGCCCTGTTTCTTCATATTCTTGTCATCAGAAAAATGGCAATAAGGCAATCTGTTTGGAAGAACAGTTCCCAAACATTGCAGTCCACGTTTTTCCATTTCAATCTGCAACTAAATGCTATTGAACCAGTTGTCAAAATATACTTTATAGTATTTGTTTGGTTTGACTATCTCACAAATTCTTATTACTACATTACCGCTGGTGTCTACATTAGGTAAATGAAGAGGATGTTTAACAGTTCCTGTATATAATTCCCAGTTATAAACAATACCATTGCTATCACACAAAACAAATGCCTTGTATCCCCATTTTTTGGGTTTGTTCTTCATATATTGTTTTAAAGAATGTGCCTCTGTGAATGGTATCATTGGTTCATCAATACACAATTTTTCACTCATTGGAATACTTTAAAAATTTTAAACTAAACCGTTGATGAACGATTTAATTTTGTATAACTTATCATTATTGTTGACCATATTTTCGTTATTACTGAAATGCATTTTAGTTTTTATTTCTTCCCAGCGATTCCTAGATATAGTATCGACTATTTGAGCAACACGTGTTTCCTTCTGCCAAAATGATCTTGTCCTTGGCATGCCATATATTGACATCAGTAGAACAGATCCAATAAATTGGTTTAATTCTGTTAGTGTCATATTCAATGGTTTATTTATATTCTTTTGCAGTGCATACAAATTACTTTGTTCTATTATGTTTTCCAGCATATTGGTAGATATCATCTTTTTAAAATAATGTAGAGGGGATTCCGGTTCTAATAATTTGCATGTTGGTAAATTACCTTTCCATTCTGGAATTGGAAATACTGTTCGGGAACCACTCTTCCACTGAATGTTTTTTACGATCATTTTTGACCTTTTGAGCACATTTTGTTCAGTGTGTTTTTCTGTTTTATCGGTATCGCCCTCATCTTCATCTTGGTCTAAATCTAAATGGGTATCCTGGTCTAAATTTACGGCCTACGGAATACGGCCTGAGCCTCAACTTCAAGAAGACAAAGTGGATGCTGATAAGCAGGAAGCAACAGCCTGCTCGACAGTTACGGATAAGTAACATGCTAATTGACCATGTAGAATCTTATGTGTACCTTGGCACCAACGTAAATGCAAAATGGGAACAGGCCACAGAAATTAAGGCGAGAATAGAACGAGCTAGAGCAGCATTTAGCAATATGAAAAAGCTCCTCATAAGCAGGGATTTGTCTCTTCCCCTAAAACTACGTCTAGTTAAATGCTACATTTTTTCGATCTTACTGTATGGTGTGGAGGCCTGGACGCTGACGGAGACGCTCACGAGAAAACTAGAAGCATTCGAAATGTGGGTGTACCGACGCATTCTTCGTATATCCTGGACCGAACATGTCACCAACACAGAGGTAATCCAAAGAATCGGAAAGGAGAAAGAAATCGTGAATACAATTAAACAAAGAAAGCTTGAATATCTAGGCCACATATTGAGACACGATAAGTACCGTCTACTGCAATTGATTGTCCAGGGAAAAATAGACAGTAAGCGAGGGCCAGGCAGGAGAAGACACTCGTGGCTCCAAAATCTGAGGAAGTGGTTCGGGCTCACATCGGTCGAACTATTCAGAAGCGCCGCAAATAAGATCAGAATTGCCATGTTAATAGCCAACGTTCGCAACGGACAGGGCACTTGAAGAAGAAGAAGAGGTCTAAATTTGCTTCGTACAAATCGTCTTCATTTTCCATTTTATTTGATCCTGGATCGATTGATATCTGAGTACCTGGAAAATTCATTATTACTTTCTTATTATCACTATCAAAGTCAGAGTCTTTGTATTCCTCGGATATTTACTGCTTTTCCCGTAGAACGTCTTTGTATCCATCTTAAAGAAATAATTTAAAATAATATGGTCCAGCGTGGATTCAAAGCAACATACCTGTTTTTATCACAGTACTGAAACAACACAATAAAATAAACAAATGTCAACGGTAATCAATATCTAAATGCTGATATAATGCCTCTGTATGTATTTTTATATAAATTGTACACAATTTATAACAATAAATCACGATCGAAAATACAAACTAATAAGGCAGTCATGTCCATTTGACATATTGTTAAACATTTCCATATAGGTTTTATCATAGGTTCACAAAGTGTATTAAAATTTATAACCAAATGTTGTCTGAAATTAACAGAGGGCATACTAGAGTCGGAAATTGTTTTAAAAAAGTTTTCTGCATCAAAAACTCTTTTGTTGCCTTAAGTACACACGGGGCTATAGAGGGTAAAAATAGCTGTATCGAGCGAGGATAAGGTTATTGATGAGAAAAAAAAGACCTATCGCTGAGGAAGTGAGAAAGTAATTGGCAAACGCAAAGAGCACTTTAATTACATTAAATGAAATATGCATTACAATCTATTATGACACACATATCTTGATACACATATAACAAGACAATTAATAAACACGATAAGAGAATATTAAGAAATAATAACCAAAATTTAATTTTTAATACACAAAAGAAATAATGATATACAGAAGATACACAAATTAAAAAAACGTTATCCCCTTATTGTACGCAAGAGAGATACCTCTAGGAAAAATCAAAACGATCGAAAATATATACCAAAACAACACAATAAAAGTAAAAGTAGAAGAAGAACTAACCGACCCTATTGAAGGTGACAATGAAATAAAATAGGGATATTACCTGAGTCCTCTATTATTCAACCTGATTATGGATGAAATAATAAAAAATAAGAACTAAAAATAATCTGCTGTACAGACGACGCAATACTACTCTTTCAAAGTGAAAATGATTTACAACGTATGCTGCACCAATTTCATATAACCGCCAGAAAATTTAACATGTTAATTTCCCCAAAAGAGACAAAATGCATGGTTACAACAGCAAATTTACTAAGATGTTAATTGGAGCTGGAAGGTCATTATAATAGAAGAAGTGTTAGAGCTTAAATATCTAGGCATCACATTATCTAGCTACGGAAAGCTCGAAACTAAAGTGCAAGACCCAGTAAATAGAGCAAGCAGAGCCACAGGCTGCCTAAATGAAACATTATGAGGAACTAAAAATATCGGAAAAGAAACGAAAGGCAGAATTTACAAAACAGTCATCAGACGAATAATGACATACGCGGCAGGAACAAGATCTGACACAGAGAGGACAAAAAGGATATGACACAGCAGAGATGAAAACACTTGGAAAAATTGATGGTAAGACACTATGGGATAGAGCTAGAAGTACAGATATACGACGTAGATGCAAGGTGAAGAACATCAAGAACTGGTTAAGAAATAGAAGAGTAGAATGAAACGATCGTATATGCCGAATGACAACAAATAAAACAATAAAGACGGCAAGAGACGGTTAACCCATAGGAAGACGATCAGTAGGACGACCACGAAAACGATGGAAAGGCAACTTACTGGAGGCACATTGAAAAACAGACAGAGTTATGTCTATATAAAAAGAAATAGTAGAAGAAGAAGAAGATACACAGGATAAACATTAAAATAGTTGCAAGAAAGATAAAATAAATCAGTCATATTAATGTAGAATAGCAGAGGACAGAGTGTTTAGAGAAAATAATGAATGTCATATTAATGTAAAATAGCAGAGGAGTATTTGTCATAGCTTTGGACAAGTGCCCAATTGAAAAAAGAACACAGGTCGTTCAAAAAAGACGGAACTCTAGAAAGAAAATAGAATAGATTAAAAAAAATAAAAGCATAAACATGTGTTTTTCTACTTTTTTAATATTGAAGATACGTAAATAGAACATTGAATTAAAATGTAACCTTTGATATCTGTGATAAACCCTCACCTGAACAGTGGCGACGATGTATGTAGTTAAGATTGTTTACACTTATTTTAACTGTTTTTTTTTATTATCTATATATGAGTTGTGACAGATATCACAAACTTATTTATTTTCCACAAAGAGGCTCTTTAGAACCTAAAATTATTACTATACAAATCTGATTTGACATATCTTCAAAAAGTAATACACGGCATGTAAAATTTAAATTTTTAATAAAAAGTAAAAGATTACGCATTACTTATGGGGTTTAAAAAGCGAGCCTTTAGGAAGATTGAAGTACTAATAAGACCACCGCAATCGGGCATACCCCGGGTAATGATTAATTAATTAATCGGCTAATTCTTCAGTCACCCCTTTAATATGATTTTGTCAAATTGGTCCTTTTTAGGACCAACTATTCTAATAACATGTGTCTATAACTGTTAAGGGTATATCTAAAAATCAAGAAACTTTACTTTACTTAAACTTATCAGACATATAAGCTAAACACGAATCTAACTAATTTCTAGTATAGGAAACACATATAGGGCCTAACCTAGGATATTTGGTATATAGCTGATCGCTGAAAACCACATTATAGATATAGACATACTATTTCTATCGGAAAAAGCTTTGAGCTTGGATCTACCATCTACATATTTAATGAAAAATAATACAAATACCGACATTGAGCATCTGAGCACAAAGCTTATTACGAAATCTGGACCAAAAACACTACAATGGCTTATCCAGATGATGAACAACTGTATTCAAATTAGGAGATACCCAAAGTCTAGAGACAAGCCAAAGTTGTTACCTTGCTTAAACCTGGCAAAAACTCCAACGACCACAAAAACTATTGGCCAATATCTTTATTTTGTCAGCTATTCAAAGTGATGTACATCACAAATACTAAATCAAAGATGGGTACGAATAATATCGGGTATCAGTGGTGGTATTTTTCAATCTAAATGCCGCTTACGACACCTGAACTTACAGAATATTTTTTCAAAAACTATATGGTATCCCCTTAGATAACAAACTCACTTATATTGTCTGCGTATGCCTACACAAGAGAATATTTTTTGTATCACTCAATGGTAAGAATAGCAGATGAAGAACGGTCTCGCTTGGGGTAGCATAAAGACACCTACACTGTATAACATTTACACAAACGAACGATCCATACCGGTAGATACTAGGACTTCTATTATATAGACGATACACCTATTATTGCACAATACAAATAAACTATGAATCAATTTTCAGCCAAAACCCCTGAAAAGCTCGTGTGTGCTCCTTCAATTTCCCTAACATAGACGCTTTCACAAAATTGAACATCCAATAATGTCATGAAATTGTTGAACGTAGACTCCCTATAAATTCCTTGAAAATAGTTTGTATCGCACGGGGTCAGTCACAGATTATTGTTTAAAACTAAAAGGTAAATTGAGGACCAGAAATAATATTGTTCGCAAGCTTGTTAGCTAAAAATGAGGTGCACATCCTTCCGCCCTTAAAACATAGACGCTTGCACTATATGCATCTGCTGCCGAATATACCACTTTAGACAAATTAAGTATTCTTGCTTTTTGTGCACACTACTACCAATTTTAACACAAAAATATCTATTGTAGCTCTTAACCATATTTATTTTGAGATAACCTTTTATCGAGATATCATATGTAGTACACAAATAAGACCAGAACTAAAATAATAAAAAAGCTTTATACAAGATATCGCAGAAGATTGGATGAAATAAAATTACTTTTTATTAATCGGATGCTTACATAAAACGTACATAGACATACTCACGTAAACAAAATATATTAGGAAATTTCTGTAATTAAAAAAAAACATCGAGTTCGGCATTGAACTAATAAAATTATATTAAATAAAAGAACAACATTTTTAAAAATGCAGAAAAATAAAATTTCCTATGCAAGCGAATATTTCATTAAATAATAAGCCCAAATCCTTTTGTATCTATATACCTGTTTTTAAAGAACCAGTTCCCTTTTAGTACGTAGTTATACCAGGTAAAAAGATATCCTCTGTTACTCAGTGTAATGCGTATTAGATTGCACTGTCTACGAACAGTAGATAAAAATAAAGAGCCCATATGAACCGTTCAGGGTATGTGTTGAAAATATACGGTTTAATCACACAGTTGCCAAACTCTTAGAGCTTACTTAAACCGATAAACGTATGGTTCAAATATACATTGAAGAAGATCTGTACGACCCCTATAATATATACACGTGAACTAAACGATATACATTTATGATACAGGGGTATTTACGGGCTCCAAAAAATTTTTATAAATTATTAAACTATACATGTTGATGAATCGACAGAACCAATATTATGGAATGGTCAAGTGAGCTCCGTATATCGGTATCCACTTGACCACGGAGCTCAATTGAACCTGAATTTTAACATGGGCGGAGTCCACTTTATGCCGTAGATATATATATATATATATATATATATATATATATATATATATATATATATATATATATATATAATGAACCAGAAGTATTTGCTGACAACGTAAGGAAGTAAACGTTAAATAGTGGGTTTGCAGCAATAAAAAATGAAACGTGTACTCTTTTAAATTTTTATTCCAAGCTTTCGGACATTGGTTATGTCCTTCATCAGGGAGCTACAAATGTAATTAATAAATTGTTGGCGTTGGTATAATTAATTAAAAATTGTTTCTACTTACAAACTTAATGAGTTTGTATCAAAGAAGATGTATTATGTTGATAAAATTTATCATAGTCTCTCATCTTTTTTAATATATAAAAACTATTTTTATGTTTAAAAATTTTAAAAAAATTACTGTAAATCCAAAAACACTTAATTATTCTAAATAAATACGTGACATTATTTTGACAAAATTCTTTCAAATGTCAATTGATAAATTATTGATAAATCAATAATTTCACTTTCAATTTCACTTATTTATTATTTTTCGGTTATTTTCCATATTCTTTCCCATCTGCTTTAGGTACCTCTCAGGTCCTCCCACGTGGCGTGTTTGAGGTTAGTTCGTGCCTTCTGTTTCGTCTTACCGGCCCAGCAACAAAGCACGCTCTCTAGAGCTTGACCCGTGAGTTGTTATACCATTCTATACGGTTACTAAAGACGGTCTCCGAGAGCTTATCTCCGAGATTCAAACTTAAGTAACTCGTATTGTGAGTGGACAACTCGGAACAAGCAAGAGGCGAGTGTCCAATTACACTCGCCTGGTCACACGTCATCCAGTGAAGGACCCTCGATATACTCTCAGAGTGGGAGAATCCCTGGCGAACTGACACCGACGCGCCGATTTTTTAATAAATAAAGAAACTTGTCTTCGTGTTTCTTATTTTTCTTCCTGTCCCTTTTGTCTCTTGTTTTAGTGTAATATGGAGTCATAAAGGATCTTAAGATCATCCGCCTTAGCGGATAGAGCGATTATAGTTTCGGATCGTTGAGGTGGATGGTTGTCGTGTCTTGGAGGTGGTCTTCCGCCGTGTATGTGTTGCGCATCACCTTCCATCTCTCTGGCTATGGTTCTGAGTTCGTTTTCTATCTTTGGCATTGCTAGTCTTAGGCAGATTCGGATTTGAGGTAGCAGTTGGTTGGCTATTACTCTACAGCGTTGTTCTTCTGGTATGTCTGGTAATAATCTGTTGAACAGGGCTGCTTTCCTCGTGACAAACTCTTCTGCAGGTTCGTTTTTCTGTTGTTGTCCATAGAGTTTTACGGTTAGGGCTGATAGTAGGTTTGGATCGTCGAATTTTTCCAAAAAACGAGTCTTAAACGTCATATAGCCTATCCCGGCTGTATTGTGACTCTCCGTCCATGTCCGTGCTTCTCCTTGGAACGAATTGGCGGTCAGGTAGTCCACCCAGTCATCTTCTTCGACTTCAAATTTGGTGAGGAATTCTTCTGCTCCGGCTAGAAACTGTCTTGGTATTTCCGTTTCACGTCCTTCGAATTTGGGAGGTTTGGATGTCCAAATCCTTGGCGGGCTAGGTCCGGTTGTGGGTCGTGAGACGGATAGTGTCGTCAGGGCTGACAGGAGTGCGCTCATCCATGCCTCTGGAGCTGGTTGTTGTTGTTCCTGGCTTGTAGATGGCCTTCCTGTCTGGGTCGTGGTTTCGGTTTTGGTTTGTTGGGCGCCATGTTGCCGAGAGGCGTCGATCGGGCTGGAATGGCCCGTATCTGGCTCAGCGGACTTCTTACGGTCCTGTGAATTGAACGTGGAGGTAGTACGGGTGTCTACCATGGTTCTAACTTCTTCTTCTTGTGATATGAGAGGAAAGACAAGAGATATGCGGCTTCAGAGGACAAGTGTATGATCTCTTCAGAGAAATATCACAAGTCAGTGAGTTCGAGAACAATTAGGTATCGACAAATAATGAAATACGACTCACTAGAGTCGTAGAAATAAAATATGACTTGTTAGAGTCCAAAAATATCGACAAAAAGATTGTGTGCATCAATCAATAATATGTATATATATATATATATATATATATGTATATATATATATATATATGTATATATATATATATATATATATATATATATATATATATATATATATATATATATATGTGGAATATATGCGACAATAAAACGGCATGTATTTGGTGTTTCCTTGACTTACGGAAGGAAATACACCGGAATATATATATATATATATATATATATATATATATATATCTACGGCATAAAGTGGACTCCGCCCATGTTAAAATTCAGGTTCAAGTGAGCTCCGTGGTCAAGTGGCGACCGATATACGGAGCTCACTTGACTATTCCATAATATTGGCTCTGTCGATATATATATATATATATATATATATATATATATATATATATATATATATATATATATATATATATGTATATATATATGTATATATATATATATATATATATATATATATATGTATATATATATATATATATATATATATATATATATATATATATATATATATATATATATATATATATATATATATATGTGGAATATATGCGACAATAAAACGGCATGTATTTGGTGTTTCCTTGACTTACGGAAGGAAATACACCGGAATATATATATATATATATATATATATATATCTACGGCATAAAGTGGACTCCGCCCAAATTCTTCTGCTCCGGCTAGAAACTGTCTTGGTATTTCCGTTTCACGTCCTTCGAATTTGGGAGGTTTGGATGTCCAAATCCTTGGCGGGCTAGGTCCGGTTGTGGGTCGTGAGACGGATAGTGTCGTCAGGGCTGACAGGAGTGCGCTCATCCATGCCTCTGGAGCTGGTTGTTGTTGTTCCTGGCTTGTAGATGGCCTTCCTGTCTGGGTCGTGGTTTCGGTTTTGGTTTGTTGGGCGCCATGTTGCCGAGAGGCGTCGATCGGGTTGGAATGGCCCGTATCTGGCTCAGCGGACTTCTTACGGTCCTGTGAATTGAACGTGGAGGTAGTACGGGTGTCTACCATGGTTCTAACTTCTTCTTCTTGTGATATGAGAGGAAAGACAAGAGATATGCGGCTTCAGAGGACAAGTGTATGATCTCTTCAGAGAAATATCACAAGTCAGTGAGTTCGAGAACAATTAGGTATCGACAAATAATGAAATACGACTCACTAGAGTCGTAGAAATAAAATATGACTTGTTAGAGTCCAAAAATATCGACAAAAAGATTGTGTGCATCAATCAATAATATGTATATATATATATATATATATATATATATATATATATATATATATATATATATGTATATATATATATATATATATGTATATATATATATATATATATATATATATATATATATATATATATATATGTGGAATATATGCGACAATAAAACGGCATGTATTTGGTGTTTCCTTGACTTACGGAAGGAAATACACCGGAATATATATATATATATATATATATATATATATATATATATATATATATATATATATATATATATATATCTACGGCATAAAGTGGACTCCGCCCATGTTAAAATTCAGGTTCAAGTGAGCTCCGTGGTCAAGTGGCGACCGATATACGGAGCTCACTTGACTATTCCATAATATTGGCTCTGTCGATTATATATATATATATATATATATATATATATATATATATATATATATATATATATATATATATATATGTATATATATATGTATATATATATATATATATATATATATATATATATATATATGTATATATATATATATATATATATATATATATATATATATATATATATATATATATATATATATGTGGAATATATGCGACAATAAAACGGCATGTATTTGGTGTTTCCTTGACTTACGGAAGGAAATACACCGGAATATATATATATATATATATATATATATATATATATATATATATATATATATATATCTACGGCATAAAGTGGACTCCGCCCATGTTAAAATTCAGGTTCAAGTGAGCTCCGTGGTCAAGTGGCGACCGATATACGGAGCTCACTTGACTATTCCATAATATTGGCTCTGTCGATTATATATATATATATATATATATATATATATATATATATATATATATATATATACATCTAGCGGTTAATGTAAGCTCCGTTCTAAAACGGTATTATACTAACTCCAGTAGAATATACACCGTGTATTTTATTATCTAAGTAGCGCTTTATGTAGACTCCGACCAACACGTAGGATTAAGTGGACTCCACAAAAGGATAAACCATTTTTGGGATCCGTATTTACGATATTGCATATACTTCTAAACTCCTGCGATGTTGCCAATAATTGTATTAGTAGTAGATTTTCAAATTTTACAGCAGATACATTCTGGAACTTGAAATTTATTTAAATATCCATCAATCTAATCATGGAGGAATTTAAGGACTATTTGGCTAATTTATGTAGTTAAATATAAATTGTTAACCGCCATATACCTTTATTTTACTTTTTAGTTTTAATAAGCAAGGCGGTAATTTATATTACTTTTATATATTTTCAAACATAAGAAAGTGTGTATTATAAACTTGGAAAAGCGAAAATTTCCGTTTTTATTAATTAGAATTTTTTATTAAAATGCATTGGCACTAAAACATTTAGTACATAAATGTACGTATATCAAATAGAGTAATCGTGTAACAGTTTCTGAAATTAGAAGCCCCTTCGGTAAGATTATAAAGTTTGTTACCACAAAAAATCTACTAGCATGCACAGAGATGAGAGAGACCTACACAGAAGAAGATTTATTTTTAGCGAATGACAGGGCCATTTATGTAGCCAACCATTGGAAATACAAAATTTAAAGCTGTTGGTGTTCCGGACACGGAAAGTAAAGTAAGTACAAAAAGAGGTGAAAGTAAAATGAAAAAAAAAAAAAAACTAAAATACTTATATAATATGTAGACCTGAAAGTACGCCGGAGGCTTTGAAATAAGAATTTACCTAAGGAATGAAATAAGAATTTACCTAATACAAAACAGATCTGAAAGAGAATAAAAAACAGATCAAAGAATTAATAGAGATTAAGTACATCCTTAAGTAACATATCTCAAATCCGCCTGCAGTTTTTTTGGGTAGATCGAGTAGCTCGACAGAACTGTTGCCGGTTCCAAGCCCAAATAAAGGAGGAGGGGGTCTACAGCCAGTTTAGCACCCTACTAATAGACTTTAAAACCATACAGCTCATAGAAACAGAATTATGCCTCGGGACAGGAATGATTTCATTACGACGACTAACGGGAGAAAGAGGACAACGAATTTGTGGTAAACGAGAAATACACTTCCCATCGGTGCTTTGAACGTAAAGTCTCTACAAGAGAGCAGAAAATTACAAAAGAGCTTGTAGAAAAAAAATATAGACATGTGTGCGTTAAAAGATACAAAGAAAAAAGGAAAAGGGTCAAATTATTATAGATGACCATCTCATGATTTACAGTGGTGTTGCCAAAGAAACCAGAGCCAAAGAAGGAGTCGCTCTGTTAGTACACAAAAATTTTTTACACCAAGTATAAAAATAGTAAGTGTAAAAATTATACTGGATGTTAAACCTCTGAATGTGGTAGCAATTCACTTCCAGAGAACAACAAAGATACCACCGCAAGGGAAAACTTCTAGGAACACCTTCAGACTGTAATAAACGAGACCCCAAATGATAAATATATAATCATTATGGGTGATTTTAACGCCCGTGTTGGCAATGATTTAGTTCCAGCGATAAAACAGCGATATAACGAAAATATCAGAAATGAAAACGGAAACCTTCTAACGGACCTCTGCAGCAAAAACCAGGTATGTAATAATAATACATTTTTCCCTCACAAAGAACAATACAAATACATTTTTGAAAACAGTAGAGGACAAAGATCTATTATAGACTATATTCTGTTGAATAGAGAGCACTAACATATATGTGATAACAAAACACCGAAATACACCACAAAGATAAAAGTCGAAAGCTTACAGGATGACTCGACAAGATACCTATTCCAGAAAAGAAGAACCGAAAAAAACAGAAATACATATATCACAGAAAGTGATGGAGTCGAAGAAAGCTGAACAATACTTAAGTCTAATATCTTAGCCTCGGCCAAGAAAGTTCTCGGTAAAAGAAATATAAGTAAAGTGAAGGAAAAATGTAAAGAAAACAAAAAAGTTTACCTGAAATACATGTCAACCAAAACACAAGAGGCATAACATAATTACAAGACAATTAGAAACGAAACACATGCACTTATAAGAAAATAAAAAATGGTCACTGGGAACGTTTTTCGAAAGAAATGGAACATAATTTTTCTCGTCTGCAAAAGGAAATATAGCGCTTCATCAGACGTCAAAGAACGAAGGTAAAGTAACTAATAGAACTAAAATACATAGAAAATGATACGTGGATTGACTACCTAAAAAAGCTATATACAGGAGAAGAACAAACGACGCTAGAACCGGAAATATCAGAAATTACAACATATAAAGAACTTAATATAAATGTACAGGAAGTTCGGAAAATACTTGAAAACCTGAGGAACAGAAAAGCAGCAGGTCAAGACGAGATACCAAACGAATACTGAAATATTGTGATCCAGCAATGACAGAACAATTAACAATATTAATTAATAAAATTATAAAACACAATAAAATGCCGGAAGAATGGAGAAGGAGCGAACTAACTCTACTGTATAAAAAAGGAGATAAAAACAGACAAAAAACTACAGAGGTATAAACTTGTTAAATACTACGCTAAAACTTACAACTAAAATTTTACAAGTGCTAATTAATCACAATATAAGTTTAGCAGATGAACAACCGGGTTTTTTTAGTGGTAGATCGTGTACAGATGCAAAATTCGTGATAAAGCAAATTACTGAGAAATCACTGAAGTATAATAGACCAGCATTCCTGTGTCTGATTGACCTAAAGAAAGCGTTTTACAGAGTAAGACTGAAAGATGTAATCCATCTTCTGTATAATAGAGAAGCTCTCCTAAATATTATAAAAACTATCGAAAACATCGACCAAAACAACAAAATTGAAGTCAGAATAGAGGGACAACTTACAGAACCTATAGAAATAGGCAGCAGAATAAGACAAGGGGATTCGTTGAGATTGAGCCCCATGCTCTTCAATTTGATCATGGATCAAATCATCAAAAGCGTTAACAAACGAAGAAGATACAGAATGGGAAACAAAGAAATTAAAGTACTCCGTTACGCAGATGACGCAATATTAATAGCCCAAGATGAAGATAGTCTGCAAAGATTTGTCCACAAATTTAACATAAGAGCAAAAGAATTTAATATGACAATCCCATCTCACAAAATTAAAACAATAGTAGTGAGCAAAGGAACACAGATGTAAAATAGAAATTGATAGCATTAGCAGAAACAAGACCCGACACAGCCACAACGCAAAGAATAATGGACGCGGCAGAGATGAGAGTACTGAGAAGAATTACAGGAAATACTCTGAGAAATCGAAAAGAAAATGTAACGTATAGTGTATAAATGAATGGATACAAAATAGAAAAAAAGAATGGAATAACCACATAGGTAATGGAAATAAAATACCTGGCATTATGAATTTATTATGACAATTTCATCTCAGAAAACTAAAACAATAGTAGTCAGCAAAGAACCAACTAGATGTAAAATAAAAATTGATGGCATCAGTATTGAACAAATAATGAAAATAATATACTTGAACTTTATTTTACTGTCGTTTTGAAATTTTAAACTTTCTAGTGGGTATCTTTATGTCTTTATTACCAATTGTTATTAACATGCGTTTACACAACGTTATAACGTTGTGTATTATAAAAGTATTCTATTTCTTTTTATCGTAGTAAGTCATTACTCAGACAAAATATTTTGGTGTCTTATGGTATTGGTAACTTGATTCTGTAATAAAATTCATGGCAGACGACACGCGGTTTCATAACCACTAAACATATCTATTTCTTTATTGTTTCCGTATATAAAGCGTTGTATTCCGTTGTATAAGCTTTAACTTTAATAATAATTTTATAGACCTTAATCATTTAGAAGTAAATATATATATAAAATTTTTTTTCTGTCACTTGGTTTAAATATAGTTCTTATTATATATTTGAGCAGAAAATAACACTTATTTCAGTTCGTACGATTTGCGGTAATTTATTTAATGTTAATTTTGGAATTTCACGTTTATACTCAGTTTCTGTTGTTCCGCTTATTTATCTGAGAGATGTTACTTTTTTTTTCTTGTTATTATTTCTCTTTATAAGCAATTTTACTTGTTCATTGGTGGAATAATACCTCTATGGAAGGTTATCACTTCATTTTTTGCGCGATCGTCCGATACTTCTTCTGCCGATTCGTGACTTATCTCTTCCAATTTTGACGTCACGGGTCTCCTCCATTCTGATTATGTGATTATTCCATTCTTTTTTTCTATTTTGTGTAAATTCATTTATAAACTTTACGTTACATTTTCTTCTAATGTCTTCTTTCTGTTTGAGGTCAATGTACATTTGAAAATAAGTCGATAATTTTCCTTGAAATATTACTTTACTTGTACGTTACTCCTTGTTAAATTAAGCCTAGTTATGCCATAGTATTCCATAGTTTTATTCTTATTATTATATCATGTGTTTGTTCAAAATCTATAAATAACTAGTTTAATGTTTTTTTTTTGTATTCCCAACATTTCTCATTAACTGCCTAATTGTGAATAATTGATCAATGATTTATTTCTAATTCCACACTAATAGTCTCCTATTTGATAGTTCACCTATTCACTCAATCGTTATAGGTTTATTAGAAAAAAATCTGTATATCCTAATAATTAATATATAGCTTATACCGCTATAGTTTGTGCAGTACATTTTATCATCCCTTTTGTGTATGGGTATGCTTTTCAGCAAGTTGGTACTTGCTCTTACTTTTAAATTGACAGGTAAGCTGTTTGCCTATACTGAACTTTCTTCTTCATGTTGCAAATATATATAAAAAATTAATAAAAACCACTCTGACATACCGTTGACTGAAATATTGGAGACCCTATATTATTCAATCAATGGAAATACTAAGATCACACGGGGGGAATTATGGGTTATTTCTGGTTTCGTCATAATTTACACTAGTAAGTAAGTTCGTGTAACCTTCTGGCTAAGGTCTAGTGTTAGGGTTTTCAGGTCGCGCAAGCGCCCCTAACATGACTTAACGACTACTTTCGTAGCCGGGACCGACGGCTTTACGTACCCTCCGAAGCACGGTGGCAGCGCAGTTAAATTAGAAATTGAAAATTTTGTCGGTGCCAGGATTCGAACCCGGGCCCTCCAGCTTGTTAAGCCAGTAACACAGCCACTGAGCTACGGCTGCCACATAATTTACACTGAAAATACTAACAAGAGAGTGCTCTCACTTCCACATGTTAAAATTGATATATAGTACCAACAGATGCTAGTTATATACCATCAGTACTAATAAAATGGAAACTATTAAATTAATGTCAATTTCATTTAATCAAACGTACTAACCTTAAACATGGTCATTTAAGGAAACACCTCAAAAATATTGACAAAAAATTAAAAATAGCTTAAGCGTTATACAAGTAACAGAGCAGCAAAGCTCACAGCATGAGAATATTGCCTCATACTTTTATATAGCAATTTGTTCTCACAATTTTATAGTTTTTCGAAAAATGAACTCCGATTAGAGGATTAAAACGTCAAACAAAATGTAAAAACCTATTCATATTTTGTGATACAAAATCTTCAATTTCGATATTGAATATTCTTAATAAATGTATAATCTAATATTTAAGCCTGTTTATGTTTTACAGACTTGGAAAACACTAAACAGAAAAATATTTATTCCTTTATGTACTAGGTTCTAAAAAAAGTGTACTCAAAACAAATAAATATTATCTACCAATTGTTTTATTCCAGTTTCATATGAAAGCACCAGATATTAGATATGTATTATAAATTTCGTCATAGGTGCAAATTTGAGATAAAAACCAAATGATAGAGCATATAGTGAAATATAAATATCTTAGAATAGCTGTATCGAGCGAGGATAGAATAAGGTTATTGATGAGGAAAAAAAGACCTATCGCTGAGGAAGTGAAAAAGTAATTGGCAAACGCAAATGAAATATGCATTACAATCTATCATGATACACATATATTCGTACTGCAGAAACAAGACAATTAATAAACACGTTAAGGAAATCTTAATAATAAGCAAAATTTAACTTTTAATACACAGAAGAAATAATGATATGCAGAAGAAACACAAAGTAAAAAACGTTATCCACTTATTGTACGCAAGAGAGATACCTCTAGGAAAAATCAAAACGACCGAAAATATATACCAAAATAACACAATAAAAGTAAAAGCAGAAGAAGAACCAACCGACCCTAATAAAGCTGACAATGGGATAAGACAGGGATATTTCCTGAGTCCTCTATTGTTCAACCTGAT
This sequence comes from Diabrotica undecimpunctata, assembly GCF_040954645.1. Taxonomy (NCBI): domain Eukaryota; kingdom Metazoa; phylum Arthropoda; class Insecta; order Coleoptera; family Chrysomelidae; genus Diabrotica; species Diabrotica undecimpunctata. The sequence continues at coordinate 75,908,686 of NC_092807.1, forward strand.
TATGGATGAAATAATAAAAAAGTAAGAACTAAAAAAGATACCAAATGGAAGAAAAACAAATTAAAATTGCTGTGCAAACGACGCAATACTACTCTTTCAAAATGAAGATGATTTACAACGTGTGCTGCACCAATTTCATATAGCTGCCAGAAAATTTAACATGTTAATTTCCCCAAAAGAGACAAAATTCATGGATACAACAGCAAATTTACTAAGATGTTAATTGGAGCTGAAAGGTTAGATAATAGAACAAGTGATGGAGTTTAAATATCTAGCCATCACATTATCTAGCTACGGAAAGCTCAAAACTGAAGTGGAAGATCCAGTGAATAGAGAAAACAGAGCCGCAGGCTGACTAAATGAAACAATATGAAGCAATCAAACTATCGGGAAAGAAACGAAAGGCAGAATTTACAAAACAGTCATCAGACCAATGACATACGCGGCAGAAACAAGACCTGACACAGAGAGAACAAAAAGGATATTAGAAACAGCAGAGATGAAAACACTTAGAAAAATTGATGGTAAGACACTATGGGACAGAGCTAGAAATACAGATATACGACGTAGATGCAAGATGGAGAAGATCAAGAACTGGTTAAGAAATAGAAGAGTAGAATGGAACGATCATATAAGCCGAATGACAACAAATAGAGTAGTAAAGACGGCAAGAGACGGTCAACCCGTAGGAAGACGATCAGTAGGAAGATCACGAAAACGATGGAACGGCAACTTACTGGAGGCACATTAAAAAATGAAAGTCATGTCTATATAAATAGAAGAAGAAGAAGAAGAAGATACACAGGATAAACATTAAAATTGCTGCAAGAAAGATAAAATAAATCAGTCATATTAATGTAGAATAGCAGAGGACAGAGTGTTTAGAGAAAATAATGAATCAGTCATATTAATGAAGAATAGTAGAGGACAGAGTATTTGTCATAGCTTTGGACAAGTGCCCAATTAAAAAAAGAACACAGGTCGTTCAAAAAAGACGGAACTCTAAAAAGAAAATAGAATAAATTTAAAAAAATAAAAGCATAAACATGTCTCCCAATTTTTTTAATATTGAAAATACATAAATAGAACATTGAATTAAAATGTAATCTTTGATAATCTGTGATAAACCCATCACCTGAACAGTGGCACCGATATATGTAGTTGAAATTGTTTACACTTATTTTAACTGTTTATTTTGTTATTATCTAGATATGAGTTGCGACCGATATCACAAACTTATTTATTTTTCACAAAGAGGCTCTTTAATACCTAAAATTATTACTATACAAATCTGATTCGAAATATCGTCAAAAAGTAATACACGGCATGTAAAATTTAAATTTTTAATAAAAAGTAAAAGATTAGGCATTACTTATGGGATTCAAAGAACGCGCGTTAAGGAAGATTGAAGTACTAATAAGATCACCGCAATCGGGCATACCCCGGGTAATGATTAATTAATTAATCGGCTAATTCTTCAGTCACCCCTTTAATATGATTTTGTCAAATTGGTCCTTGTTAGAACCAACTGTTCTAATAACATATGTCTATAACTGTTAAGGGTATATCTAGAGATCAAGAAACTTTACTTTACTTAAACTTATCAGATATATGAGCTAAACACGAATGTAACATATCTCTAGTGCAGGAAACACATATAGGGCCTAACCTAGGGTATTTGGTATATAGCTGATCGCTGAAAACCACATCATAGATATAGACATGCTATTTCTGTCGCAAAAGAAGCAAAGAATAACTTAAAGTAAGAAAGGACAAAACCAGTCAGCCGAGAGAACCTTTTAACGATGTTGAGCTTGGATCCACCATCTACATATTTAATGAAAAATAATACAACTACCGACATTGAGGATCTGAGCACAAAGCTTATTACGAAACCTGGACCAAAAACACTCTACAATGGCTTATCCGCATGATGAACAACTGTATTCAAATTATGGAGATAGCCAAAATTTAGAGACAAGCCAAAGTTGTTACCTTGCTTAAACCTGGCAAAAAAAAGACGGGTACGAAAAATATCCGGTATCAGGGGTGGTATTTTTCAATCTAAATGCCGCTTACGACACCTTAAATTACAGAATATTTCTCCAAAAACTATATGATATCCCCTTAGATAACAAGCTCACTTACATTGTCTGCGTATGCCAACATAAGAAAATATTTTTTGTATCACTCACTGGTAAGAGTAGCAGATGAAGAACGGTCTCGCTTGGGGTAGCATAAAGGCACCTACACTGTATAACATTTACACAAACAAACGATCCATACCGGTCGATACTAGGACTTCTATTATATAGACGAGACACCTATTATTGGACAATAAAAATAAACTATGAATAAATTTTCAGCCAAAACCCCTGAAAAACTCGTGGGTGCTCCTTTAATTTCCTCAACATAGACGTTTTCAAAATAGTTTGTATCACACCGGGTCAGTCATAGATTATTGTTTAAAACTAAAAGGTAAATTGAGGACCAGAAATATTATTATTCGCAAGCTTCAGCTAAAAATGAGGCGCACGTCCTTCCGCCCTTAAAACATAGACGCTTGTACTATATGCTTGTGCTGCCGAATATACCTTGTTAGACAAATTAACCATTCTTTCTTTTTGTGCACACTACTACCCATTTTAACACAAAAATATCTATTGTAGCACTTAACCATATTTATTTTGAGATAACCTTCTAACGAGATATCACATGTAGTACACAAATAAGACCAGAACTAAAATATTAAAAAAGCTTTATACAATATATCGCAGAAGATTGAATAAAATAAAAGTAGTTTTTATTAATCAGCTGCTTACATAAAATGTACAAAGACACTCACGTAAACAAAATATATTACGAAATTTCTGTAATTAAAAAAAACATCAAGTTCGGCATTGAACTAATAAAATTATATTAAATGAAAAAACAACATCTTTAAAAATACAGAAAAAATAAAATTTTCTATGCAAGCGAACATTCCATTCAATAATAAGCCCAAATTCTTTTGTATCTTCATACCTGTTTTTAAAGAACCAGTTACATTTTAGTACGTAGTTATACCAGGTAATATGATATCCTCTATTACACAGTGTTATGCGTATGACATTCCACTGTCTACAAACAGTAGATAAAAATAAGGAGCCCATATAAACCGTTCAGGGTATATGTTGAAAATATACGGTATAATCGCACAGTTGCCAAACTCTTAGAGCTTAGTTAAACCGATAAACGTATGGTTCAAATATACAATGAAGAAGATCTGAACGACCCCTATAATATATACACGTGAACTAAGCGATATACATTTATGATACAGGGGTATTTACGGGCTCCAAAAATTTTTTATAAATTATTAAACTCTACATGCTGATGAATCGACTGAACCAATATTACGGAATTGTCAAGTGAGCTCCGTATATCGGTATCCACTTGACCACGGAGCTCAATTGAACCTGAATTTTAACATGGGCGGAGTTCACTTAATGCCGTAGATATATATATATATATATATATATATATATATATATATATATATATATATATATATATATATATATATATATATATATATATATATATATATATATATGTATATATATATGTATATATATATATATATATATATATATATATATGTATATATATATATATATATATATATATGTATATATATATATATATATATATATATATATATATATATATATATATATATATATGTGGAATATATGCGACAATAAAACGGCATGTATTTGGTGTTTCCTTGACTTACGGAAGGAAATACACCGGAATATATATATATATATATATATATATATATATATATATATATATATATATATATATATATATATATATATATATATATATATATATATATATATATATATATATATCTACGGCATAAAGTGGACTCCGCCCATGTTAAAATTCAGGTTCAAGTGAGCTCCGTGGTCAAGTGGCGACCGATATACGGAGCTCACTTGACTATTCCATAATATTGGCTCTGTCGATTCGTCAACATGTATAGTTTCACAATTTTTAAAAATTTTGTGGAGCCCCTAAGTACCCCTGTATCATGAATGTATATCGCTTAGTTCACGTGTATATATTATAGGGGTCGTTCAGATCTTGTTCCGTGTATATTGGAACCATACGTATATCGGTTTAAGTAAGCAGAGTTTCTGCTAACATCTCTTCGGAAATCTCTAAAGTCACTTCTGAGATGTCTGCCCTGGACGATAGAATATCTTTGTTAAAAAATCAAGTTGCTGCCGATAAGTTGGCCTTCGAAGAAAAGATGAAAGAGATCGAAAGGAAGATGGAGGAAACAATCCAATTACAGTAGAGACAAAAGAAGACGAGACGAAAGACGTAAAAGAAGACGTAAGTTGGAAACACGGCCGAAATTTGAAGGAAGTGGGGGTTCTGTCCATGTGAAAATCCCAACTTTCGATGGAAAATCGTCATAGAACAACTACATGAAACAGTTCGAATCAGCCGCAAGAGCAAATGGATGGTCTGAAAAAGAAAAGGCGGTAAACCTGACTATCGCTCTTCGAGGAGATGCCTTAGATGTGCTTCAGACCATAGCCGTAGAGTAGACCGATGATTTCGAACAACTCAAGAAGAGGTTAAATACGCGATATGGCCAACGAAAAATTGGCCGTTCAAACGTTTATTGATGGTCTTCGTGATCATGAAATGCAGAGAACACTGCGATTAGCTCGTCACAAGACGCTGGTTGACGTCTTATCCGCCGCCCTCGAATAGGAGTCAGCTACGCAGGCCTCTGGCGGGTACAGTAAAGTTAGGACTGTAAAAGAGGAAGGAGATGAAGATAAACTTGACCAGCTCGTTAATATGATGAAAAGCATGACATACAAGAAAACGAAGACCATCAGATGCTGGAATTGTGGCGAAATAGGACACGTACGAAGCTCCTGTAAGCACCCTAGGTACGACGCAAATCAAGAAACTCACCATCAGGAAAACTAGAACGGGTCGGCCTTAGGGGGGCAGCTTCGACCCAGATCTTTTCCAAAGACCCTCTCATACTAATAGCTTCTTTGAAATGTCGTGAAGATAGTGTATATGTAGATGGAGAAATAAATGGTAAAAAGCATACGTTGTTGGTGGATACCGGAGCGACCAGAACCATTATACGCCCGACAGTTATAAACAGCCGTAAGAAACTGTTACCAACGAGGTTGCGACTTCGGACCGCTACAGGTGAAAATGCCAACATTCATGGAGAAATCCAGGTACAATTGGGAATTGGAGCAGAAAAGTTTGTCCATACTGTTATAGTTGCTGACATCGAAGAGGATGTTATATTAGGAATGGACGTAATGAATATGCATGGATTCCAATTGGATTTTAAGAATAAGGTAATCAAAGTTGGCAACGAGGAGGTATTTCTCCATCCACATAATGACAACACTGTGCAAGCAGCCATTAAAGAAGATACAGTCGTGCCTGTGAGAAGCGAAACGATCATAGTAGCGCGGCTACAGGGAATTGTGGACGAAGGGAGACCTGTTATGATGGAGCCTTGGAATCACGACGATGAGGTTGGCCGTGGAATCATAATTGGAAAGGAATTGGTGACTTCGGCTAAGGAAATTCCTGTGAGACTTATCAATGTCAACGACTACCCAGTGACCATAAAGAAAGAGACAAAAGTAGGAACTTGTGTACCTGTGACATCCATAATCCGTCAGGCGACAACATCTGATAATTCCAACGACAAATTCGACCAAATGGTTGCAGTTGCAGGACAGTCTCTGAATCAGATTAAAAAAAGGAAATTAAGGGAATTTCTTCTACAGTATCGTGATATTTTCGTACCGAAAGGAGGAAAGACGGGAAGAACTACCGTTGTTAAGCATAAAATTGATACTGGTAATGCTAAGCCAATTCGTCAAACAGCTCGACGATTACCACAGGCGAAAAGAGAGGAAGCTGAAACGATTGTTCAGGAAATGAAGAAAGACGGGGTGATAGAACCTTCTACGAGCCCATGGGTCTCTCCGGTGGTCCTCGTTAAGAAGAAAGACGGAACGACGAGGTTCTGTGCGGATTACCGTTTGCTGAACAACGTTACCAAGAAAGATAGTTATCCTCTGCCTCGGATCGATGACACATTGGACACATTGGCTGGAAGTAAATTGTTTTCTACTTTGGATTTGAAGTCTGGATACTGGCAGGTAGAAATGGACCCAGTAGATAAAGAAAAGACAGCCTTCACCACAGGATCTGGATTGTGGCAATTCAACGTTATGCCATTTGGACTCTGTAATGCTCCTGCGACATTTGAGAGGCTTATGGAAAATGTGTTGAGAGGGTTATCTTGGAAAACATGCCTGGTTTATTTAGATGACATAATCGTCTTGGGGGAGACATTTGAAGATCATTTGAGGAATATAGAAAACGTTTTTAATCGACTTAAAGCTGCCCAATTGATGCTAAACCCCAAGAAGTGCCAGCTATTTCAAGGTAAAGTCAATTATCTGGGCCATATAGTCAGTAAAGAAGGAGTGTCCGTGGATAAGGGAAAAATCGATTCCATTAAGGAATGGCCAAAACCAACTGACAAACTGAGAAGTGAGAAGTTTTCTTGGACTATGTACTTACTACCGAAGGTTTATTAAGAAGTTTGCAGATATCGCTAAGCCATTAACGCGACTTACGGAGGAAGCAAGAGATTACCGCTAGGATACAGACTGCCAAAATGCCTTTGAGACCTTGAAAAAGCATTTAATAACAGCACCAATTTTAGGCTATCCACTGCCAGAAGGAGAGTTCATCTTAGATACGGATGCAAGTAATGTGGGAATTGGAGGAGTGCTGTCTCAGATTCAAGGAGGACAGGAACGAGTCCTCGGATATTTTAGTAAAGTTCTTTCAAAACCTGAGCGGAATTATTGCGTCACGAGAAGAGAACTTCTAGCAGTAGTTAAATCAGTAGAGCACTTCTATCAATACCTCTATGCCAGAAAGTTTCTAATCCGAACCGACCATGCCGCCCTTAAGTGGCTAGTCGCTTGCTCTAGTTATGCAAAATTCAAAATCCAAAATAAAAAGAAAGGTACTTAATCTTTTTAAATATATCTGGTTATCCGTTACTAACAGGTTAATGGGATTTATTACGTAGATAGTTTATGTTTTTTTCTATCTTCTTCTTTAAGTTCCATCTTCTATCGAAGGTTGGAAATCATCATGGCTATACGGACTCTGTTGACTGCCGCTCTATAAAGTTCTACACTACTGCATTCAAACCATTTCCTTAAGTTTTTAAGCCAGAATATTCTTCGTCTTCCCACATTTCGCTTTCCTCGGATTTTGCCTTGCATAATAAGTTGTAATAATGCGTATTTTTGCCCTCTCATCACATGTCCTAATTACTCAAGTTTTCGGCTTTTTAAAGTTAATAATATTTCCGCCCCATTTCCTATCATTCTAGTTACTTCCACGTTTGACATTCTTTGAATCCATGATATTCGTAGGATTCTTCTGTAACACCAAATTTCAAAGGCGGCCAACTTATTCAGATGGACTTGTTTTAGTGTTCACGCTTCTAAGCCATAAAGAAAAGTAGAGAACACGTAACATCGAAGCATTCTCAGGCTCTAACTTTATATCCCGAAAACAAAGAAACTTTTTAAGTTTAAAAAATAATGCACGTGCTATTTCAATGCGTGTCCTAATTTCTTTTGTTTGGTCTACATCTGATGTTATCCTGTTGTTCCTCTTTTCCACCAGAAAGCGCCATAATCCACAATTTAAGGAAATGGGGCTGGGTCTAGTGATGCATAACGCCGTTCATATAGCAATTTGTTGTCACATGTTTATAGTTTTTCAAAAAATGAACTCCGATTTAAAGATTAAAACGTAAAACAAAATATAAAAACCTACTGAACCTTATTCAGAAAATTTCAGAAAAGAATAACTTTTGTGAAAGATTGTGGGACACAGTCATATTTTAAGATACAAACTTCAATTCAGAGAGTGGACATTCTTAATAAATGTATAATCTAATATGGAAGCATATTTATGTTTTACAGACTTAGAAAGCACTGAGCACACAAGTATTAATTTTTTTATGTACTAGGTCGTAAAATAAGTATACTCAAAACAAATAAATATTATCTACCAAGTATTCTACTCCACTTTATTATCAATGCATCAGATATATTATAAAGATTTCGTCGTAGTTGTAAATTAATAGGAGATAAAACCAAATGTAGAGCATATAGTGAAATCTGAATATCTTAGAATAACTATATCGAGCGGGAACATTATTGATGAGCAAAAGGGAGACCCATCGCTGAGAAAGTGACAAAGCAATTGGCAAAAGCAAAGGGTACTTTGTACTAAAGTACTCATACTCTAAAGCATAAGCAGGTCTTTTCGTACTCTTTTAGTAAGTGATAGATTCGACCGTTACTTGATGGAAATTCATTTTATCTAACAATTAAACAGGTATGCGTTTACACGTCATATTTTGTAACTGAATAAGTTGAGGAGGGGATAACTGTTTGTCTCAAGTTGGTCATTCAGAATTATGTCTGTATTTTTTAAGTTGCTAATTTCCATAGATTCTAATATTCATGGAATCTACAGATATCTTAAGGCCTTTATTATAAATACACTTTTTTAGTAATAAAAATATATAAATAGAACCTAGAATACGCCTGTAAAAGTATGTAACCTTTGATCTCTGGGATAAACCCATCTCCTGAACAATGGTGCCGATATATGTAGGTAAAATTTTCTACACCTATTTTAACCTGTTTATTTCCTCAATATCAATATATATGAGTTGTAACCGATACCACAAACTCATTTACTTATAGAGACTATATATTGACTATAGTTATTACTATACAAATCTGACTCGAAATATCGTCTTAAAATATCAATAACAGAAAAGTGAAAGATTAGTCATTTTTTATGAAGTTTAAAGTAGAAGCGTTCACGAAAATTGAAGTACTAATAAGACCACCGCAATCGGGCGTACCCTGGGTAATGAATAATTAAGTAATCGTTAATTCTTAAATCACCCGTTCAATATGTTTTTTGTCAAATCGGTCCTTTTTAGGACCAACTATTCTAATTATGTGTAAAAATATTAAGAGTATATCTAGAGATAAAGACACTCCACTTTACATATGCGCTTAACAAAATGCAGGAAGCACATAGATGGCCAATCCTATGGTATTTGGTATTAAGCTAATCGCTGAAAATTACATATTAAATGCAGGCAAAGAAGCAAAGAAAAACTTATAATGAGAGAAAACAAAACCAGTCAGCTGAGAGAACCTTTCAACGATGTTGAGCTTGGATCCGCTATCCACGTATATAATGAACAATATACGGCTCCTGGCTGAGGATCTGAGCACAAAACTAACTATAAAATTTGAACTAAAAATACAACAATGGCTAATATCCAAAGTCTTTAGACAAGCAAAGCAAAGACAAAGTTGTTGCCTTGCTTAAACCTGGCAAAAACTTCAACGACCACAAAAGCTATCGGCCAATATATCTATTTATTTTGTCAGCTATACAGAATACTTCTGTACATGATCCTTAATATAAACCGATAATAGAAGAAAAACTCAAATTAAAAGACAAAAGTGGCTATATATGACAGGTTAGATCCTATATGTCACAAATACTAAATCTTGCCCAACACAGCGAAGAGAAGTACGAAAAATATCAGGTATGAGGAGTGGTATTTGTTAATCTAAATGCCGCTTATAAATAGTTATTTAAATAACTTATAAAATATTTAGTTATAAATTAGTCAGCCAAATTCAGGGAATATTAAGACTCACATCCATACATAAGCTCTACAATATTGTAGCTATCAATCCACCTAATATCCGAAGATAAGTAGCTAGAGAGCAAAAAAAAAAGTCCAGATTCGTCCCGACATACAAACAAAAATAAGCTGCTCCTCGCCATCTGATCCCTCGAACGGAACTTCCTTATGGTAGTTATCTTCCTTAAATCTGCCAGGAGGACTCTTGCCTGCAAACACCGGTTAACTTGTGTGCATGTGGGGTGGTACAAGACTTATCACACTTTCTTAGTTAACTTTACCGTTCAAATCGCTCTTTTTGAAGGGACAAGGTTTATTTATGTGAACTGAACACGTAAAGTACAGTCAGTAAGCTATTACTTATAAAGATCATTGCAAATTTGACACTAACTCCACTTATATTGAATACATAATATTACCCCCATATTACCCCTAAATACGAGATAAAACATTCAGAAATATGTAATATTGGTGAAGTGGTATAATTCATGTTAGAAAAATTAATCATTCTTCCCTTTTTTGTGCACTACTACCCATTTTAACAAAAAAATATCTACTCATATTTTAGCACTTCAATATTTATTTTGAGATAACCTTCTATCCAAAATTAAAAAATAGAATAATAAGAAATAGAATCCAGAAAAATATAAAATAATAAAATAGAAGAAATAAAATAATAAAAAAGCTGTATATAAGATATCATGAAACAATGGATGAAATAAAAGAAGTTCTTATTAACCGGATTCTTAAATAAAACGTATAAAGACATACTCACGTTAACAAAATACATTAGGAAATTTTCGCATATGAAAAAACACATCCAACTTGGTAATGAAATCCTTTTGTATCTATAAATCTATTTTTAGAAAAGCACGTACCTACCAAAAACAGGTATTTGGTAGTACACATATCTGTTACATACTGTAATGCGTATGAATGATAACAAAAGTAAGGAGTCTATATGAACCGTTTAGAATATACGCTGGAAATAAACGGCTTAATACCATAGTTGCCAAACGATCAGAGCTTACTTAAACCGATATACGTATGGTTCTAATATACACGGAACAAGATCTGAACGACCCCTATAATATATACACGTGAACTAAGCGATATACATTCATGATACAGGGGTACTTAGGGGCTCCACAAAATTTTTAAAAATTGTGAAACTATACATGTTGACGAATCGACAGAGCCAATATTATGGAATAGTCAAGTGAGCTCCGTATATCGGTCGCCACTTGACCACGGAGCTCACTTGAACCTGAATTTTAACATGGGCGGAGTCCACTTTATGCCGTAGATATATATATATATATATATATATATATATATATATATATATATATATATATATATATATATATATATATATATATATATATATATATATATATATATATTCCGGTGTATTTCCTTCCGTAAGTCAAGGAAACACCAAATACATGCCGTTTTATTGTCGCATATATTCCACATATATATATATATATATATACATATATATATATATATATATACATATATATATATATATATATATATATATATATATATATATATATATATATATATATATCGAGAAAAGGAGTACGACCGTCAATCCAATATAAATTAAGGATCACTCGGAGGAGTGGTGGGTTTTTTCGGTCAAAAGGTGGAGAAAAAAGACAAAGATGATGGCTACTTCATCTATTTATTGAAGACGTTTCGCTTTCTTAATCAGAAAGCATCATCAGTTCATCTAAAAAGAACAATAGAAAAAACCACACAAGCATGGAAAAGTTGTTACATGTGTTACCTTGATATGTAGCAGTCAGTGATATTAAAATTGTAAAGACGCTTAAGTAAATGGACATTATACGATTACGATGTATAAACAATAAATTGAACTAAATAAAGTTAACAATTTGTTCAAACTAAGCACAGCAAAAAGAACATGTGGTTTTTTTAATACATGTATAAGTAAAAAAAACATTGAAAAAGAGAATGAAGAACTAAGAAAATCATAGATGCACTTCCAACAATATAGCAATAGTTATGATTTAATTTTAACTTTAGGTAGCATTATTAAAGTAATTAATATTGAAGTTGAATAATTTCATGTGTAATGAAATTACCACTCCTGGCTTCTTGAATGCTGCCGGTAAAATGGTGTTATATTAAAACAAACGCGCCAACAACGTGAAAAGACAGTAAACCTTGAGGTCATTAATTATGACAGAACAACAAGATGAAATACCAACCCTAATAATAGAGCGGTTTATTTAAATTATAAGATGAGTTTGGGTGACAACCTGCTTGTAAGGAACCAATAAATGAAAGGAAAGGTGGTTAATAATACCAAATTTCCCCCAGTGATCGGTTAAGAAAAAACAAACAAACAAGTGAGGTCAATCCAAAAACTCATATATAAATCGTCAGTTCATACACTTGGAGCTGCAAATGATAAAGGATTCTATAAATCACATATTATTATTGGTTGTGGTGAGAATTACACATCCACGGAGGAAGCTGAGCTACCTGAGGAAAGGAATGCCAAACGTTTAGAACGTTTCAAACAACAAGAAAAAGGTTAATGCGAGTTAATAGTAAAATAAAGGTAAAAGATATCGGCATAGCTCGCAACAAAATAGAAAATATATAATAAAACATGTGTATAAGATGGAAGGCAACCGTATATACGGATTTCTGACTATTGGTGGTCTTCAGTACGGTGCAGCCAAGTTAGAAAAGGAGCATATTAACTTGGGAAAGGATCACTACAGGAGCAATATACGGTTGCCTTCCATCTTATACACATGTTTTATTATATATTTTCTATTTTGTTGCGAGCTATGCCGATATCTTTTACCTTTATTTTACTATTAACTCGCATTAACCTTTTTCTTGTTCTTTGAAACGTTCTAAACGTTTGGCATTCCTTTCCTCAGGTAGCTCAGCTTCCTCCGTGGATGTGTTGGTTGTTGCTCTGGAAACCTCAAAGTCTTCTAACATTATTGTCACAAATTGGTCGCATTGCTCCTGTAGTGATCCTTTCCCAAGTTAATATGCTCCTTTTCTAACCTGGCTGCACCGTACTGAAGACGACCAATAGTCAGAAATACGTATATACGGTTGCCTTCCATCTTATACACATTTTTTATTATATATTTTCTATTTTGTTGCGAGTTATGCCGATATCTTTTACCTTTATTATATATATATATATATATATATATATATATATATATATATATATATATATATATATACATATATAATATATATATATATATATATAATATATATATATATATATATAATATATAATATATATATATATATATATATATAATATATAATATATATATATATATATATATATATATATATATATATATAATATATATATATATATATATATATATATATATATAATATATAATATATATATATATATATATATATATATATATATATATATATATAATATATAATATATATATATATATATATATATATATATTAACGACACTTCAGGGAATAAATGTATAAGTAGAAAATCTAGAACACTTCATTCATCCACGAAAAAATCAAGGAGGAGAAGAATTCCTGGGTGGGGAAACATAAAAGAAATAAATAAAAAGTGTAATAGTTTTATTGTGATTTAGCAACAATGTAAATAACTATGTGAATCTGACGTATTATGTATAAACTAGTATTTTTATAAATATATAAAGACGAAAGTGCGATGTAAATGCTACAAAGGCAAACTGTCAAAATTCCGCATAAAGAAATTTAAAGGAATGAAAAACTATCACATCAGTTTACTTAAGTAGATAACACTGGAAACAAACTGATTTATATATACAATAGGCCATACATACTCGGCATTGCCATAATGAACAATATCAATATAAATAGCATATTTGTATATATTCGAAAATGGTTCTATCTAATGAGGTAAATTGATCGACACATATGAGTCCCTTTTAAAACTTCATAAGTAAATTCACCGGGTCAATCTTTTTAAATTTCGTTTGCTCTGTCTGGAACAAACTGAATACTGTTGGGTTCTAGGTGGACTTGGCAGATTTACAGTATCAGGCTTGATTTTTGTAGACTCCAATGATACTACTGGAATCAGTGATGTTCGACGTGCAAATTTCTTCGGTTGTGGCATGTCAATGCAGGAGTTTGATGACGCAAAAATTTTCACCTAAAAAAGAATACATAATATATGTGGAATGCAAAATAATGAATTGAATTCAAATAAAGAACTACGTTCAATATTTCGTGACAATATTTTCAAATTTTTCGTATGTAATCTATAAGATACCCTCGACCTTTTACTCTTGATTGTATCTGTGTTAATTTGTAACCATCTTTCATCTACCCAATGGGAACTTTAAATGGATGTACGCAATGTAGATTTTACCTTCAGTTCTGTAGAAAAAGTCAATTTTAATTGTTTAAAGTTTTGCTTTGAAAAAATAAAACTGAATATATAAAAGATCTTTAAATCAAGTGTAGCGTTTTTTTCTTGAGATGAGGGAGAATGTAGCGTTTACGCTACTGATGATATTCGTTACTTGAGAATATCATCAGTAGCGTAAACGCTACACAAGGCCACAAAAATTGGAAGCAAGGGGAGAACGGTCAAAATCTCCGAAAAGTTTAAGACTGGCAAAACATCCTAACATATCTCTAAACTGCTCTCCATCTATTTGATGACCTAAGCATCTCTTCCACCAGTTCTGTGGCTGATTGCACCCTACGTCCTAGCTCTCTCTCTCTCTCTCAAGCAGGCTCCTCTCATTGTCGACAGATATGCCACGTCAACAGACTAAGACTGACTAGTACGCACCCAGATCTGCGCATGTCTCACCTCTTAGCCTTCTGATTGGTCCCTGACCTTATCCTATTTTCTGATTGGTGAGTTAGTGGTCACGCCCACTTTTCACACTCACCAAGGTTACGAAAATGGGATAAAAGACGGTGCACTTTTTCAGAAAGCCTGTTCGGTTTCGAGTCTGATCTAAATAAGACCTCTGGTTGGGGAATACCCACTTATGTTAAATAACTAGTTCTTTATATTCGAAACCTTGGAAGAGAATTAGACTTCTCTTCCGCTCCTCATCGTTCCAGCTTGGTATTTTCCTATTATTCGTTTAGAATATTATTTTGGTATTATTTATTTTATTTTCAGGAATATTTCCATTTCATAGTGTTATATTTTTCTGACTATTTGTATTTACCTATTTGCCATTAGCTGTGTTTACTTTGACGATATTTGTTGATGCTAATTTTATATTGATATTTTACCTTTGACATTTAATACTTATTTTTCTTGCGTATTTACTGTGTTAAATATTTCTGTCGCAACCTTGTTGCTCCAGAACATTTTATTTGCTACTGACTTCCAGCGTACACTAATCTTACTTTTTCTTACAGCCACTTTGACTATCTTTTATATTATAACCTTATTTCATATTTGTGCCTATATATATATATATATATATATATATATATATATATATATATATATATATATCCTCTAAAATAACAGCTGAACTGGTAGATGAAAAAGGGGGGTTGAGGTTAATTGGGTATACAGCTGATTAAAATATATTATACAGCTTTTAATCAGCTGTATACCCAATTAACCTCAACCCCCCTTTTATATATATATATATATATATATATATATATATATATATATATATATATCTATATATATATATATATATATATATATATATATATATATATATATATATATATATATATATATATATATATATATATATAATGAACCAGAAGTATTTGCTGACAACGTAAGGAAGTAAACGTTAAATAGTGGGTTTGCAGCAATAAAAAATGAAACGTGTACTCTTTTAAATTTTTATTCCAAGCTTTCGGACATTGGTTATGTCCTTCATCAGGGAGCTACAAATGTAATTAATAAATTGTTGGCGTTGGTATAATTAATTAAAAATTGTTTCTACTTACAAACTTAATGAGTTTGTATCAAAGAAGATGTATTATGTTGATAAAATTTATCATAGTCTCTCATCTTTTTTAATATATAAAAACTATTTTCATGTTTAAAAATTTTAAAAAAATTACTGTAAATCCAAAAACACTTAATTATTCTAAATAAATACGTGAAATTATTTTGACAAAATTCTTTCAAATGTCAATTGATAAATTATTGATAAATCAATAATTTCACTTTCAATTTCACTTATTTATTATTTTTCGGTTATTTTCCATATTCTTTCCCATCTGCTTTAGGTACCTCTCAGGTCCTCCCACGTGGCGTGTTTGAGGTTAGTTCGTGCCTTTTGCTTCGTCTTACCGGCCCAGCAACAAAGCACGCTCTCTAGAGCTTGACCCGTGAGTTGTTATACCATTCTATACGGTTACTAAAGACGGTCTCCGAGAGCTTATCTCCGAGATTCAAACTTACGTAACTCGTATTGTGAGTGGACAACTCGGAACAAGCAAGAGGCGAGTGTCCAATTACACTCGCCTGGTCACACGTCATCCAGTGAAGGACCCTCGATATACTCTCAGAGTGGGAGAATCCCTGGCGAACTGACACCGACGCGCCGATTTTTTAATAAATAAAGACTTGTCTTCGTGTTTCTTATTTTTCTTCCTGTCCCTTTTGTCTCTTGTTTTAGTGTAATATGGAGTCATAAAGGATCTTAAGATCATCCGCCTTAGCGGATAGAGCGATTATAGTTTCGGATCGTCGAGGTGGATGGTTGTCGTGTCTTGGAGGTGGTCTTCCGCCGTGTATGTGTTGCGCGTCACCTTCCATCTCTCTGGCTATGGTTCTGAGTTCGTTTTCTATCTTTGGCATTGCTAGTCTTAGGCAGATTCGGATTTGAGGTAGCAGTTGGTTGGCTATTACTCTACAGCGTTGTTCTTCTGGTATGTCTGGTAATAATCTGTTGAACAGGGCTGCTTTCCTCGTGACAAACTCTTCTGCAGGTTCGTTTTTCTGTTGTTGTCCATAGAGTTTTACGGTTAGGGCTGATAGTAGGTTTGGATCGTCGAATTTTTCCAAAAAACGAGTCTTAAACGTCATATAGCCTATCCCGGCTGTATTGTGACTCTCCGTCCATGTCCGTGCTTCTCCTTGGAACGAATTGGCCGTCAGGTAGTCCACCCAGTCATCTTCTTCGACTTCAAATTTGGTGAGGAATTCTTCTGCTCCGGCTAGAAACTGTCTTGGTATTTCCGTTTCACGTCCTTCGAATTTGGGAGGTTTGGATGTCCAAATCCTTGGCGGGCTAGGTCCGGTTGTGGGTCGTGAGACGGATAGTGTCGTCAGGGCTGACAGGAGTGCGCTCATCCATGCCTCTGGAGCTGGTTGTTGTTGTTCCTGGCTTGTAGATGGCCTTCCTGTCTGGGTCGTGGTTTCGGTTTTGGTTTGTTGGGCGCCATGTTGCCGAGAGGCGTCGATCGGGCTGGAATGGCCCGTATCTGGCTCAGCGGACTTCTTACGGTCCTGTGAATTGAACGTGGAGGTAGTACGGGTGTCTACCATGGTTCTAACTTCTTCTTCTTGTGATATGAGAGGAAAGACAAGATATATGCGGCTTCAGAGGACAAGTGTATGATCTCTTCAGAGAAATATAACAAGTCAGTGAGTTCGAGAACAATTAGGTATCGACAAATAATGAAATACGACTCACTAGAGTCGTAGAAATAAAATATGACTTGTTAGAGTCCAAAAATATCGACAAAAAGATTGTGTGCATCAATCAATAATATGTATGTATATATATATATATATATATATATATATATATATATATATATGTATATATATATATATATATATATATATATATAAAACAAAAAGAGAAATCAAACGATTTCTACTTAGCGAAACCGAATTCAAATCTTAACCACTGTGTTTCCTAAAATTTGCGAAACAAACAGCTGGATGAATTACTCGGCAAGGGAATCTAAAATTGCATCCCACAAGCCGTTCATCCTAGTCAAAATTCGTAGTGAATTCAGTTTCTCGTACTTCCAACGAAGTAAATAACAAAACAGAATGACGGTATTAGATTTTTGTTTTGATAAAGTGCAGCAACAACCGTTGATACGTATTTCGACCTCCTTAAGTCTCTTCAGAACGGTATAGCCACTGCTCTGAACCAAAACAAAAATCTTTCCCGTCCTAGATAATAGTTATTAAAATAACTATATACAGACGTAACTACGCCATCTAAAAACAAAAAGAGAAATCAAACGATTTCTACTTAGCGAAACCGAATTCAAATCTTAACCACTGTGTTTCCTAAAATTTGCGAAACAAACAGCTGGATGAATTACTCGGCAAGGGAATCTAAAATTGCATCCCACAAGCCGTTCATCCTAGTCAAAATTCGTAGTGAATTCAGTTTCTCGTACTTCCAACGAAGTAAATAACAAAACAGAATGACGGTATTAGATTTTTGTTTTGATAAAGTGCAGCAACAACCGTTGATACGTATTTCGACCTCCTTAAGTCTCTTCAGAACGGTATAGCCACTGCTCTGAACCAAAACAAAAATCTTTCCCGTCCTAGATAATAGTTATTAAAATAACTATATACAGACGTAACTACGCCATCTAAAAACAAAAAGAGAAATCAAACGATTTCTACTTAGCGAAACCGAATTCAAATCTTAACCACTGTGTTTCCTAAAATTTGCGAAACAAACAGCTGGATGAATTACTCGGCAAGGGAATCTAAAATTGCATCCCACAAGCCGTTCATCCTAGTCAAAATTCGTAGTGAATTCAGTTTCTCGTACTTCCAACGAAGTAAATAACAAAACAGAATGACGGTATTAGATTTTTGTTTTGATAAAGTGCAGCAACAACCGTTGATACGTATTTCGACCTCCTTAAGTCTCTTCAGAACGGTATAGCCACTGCTCTGAACCAAAACAAAAATCTTTCCCGTCCTAGATAATAGTTATTAAAATAACTATATACAGACGTAACTACGCCATCTAAAAACAAAAAGAGAAATCAAACGATTTCTACTTAGCGAAACCGAATTCAAATCTTAACCACTGTGTTTCCTAAAATTTGCGAAACAAACAGCTGGATGAATTACTCGGCAAGGGAATCTAAAATTGCATCCCACAAGCCGTTCATCCTAGTCAAAATTCGTAGTGAATTCAGTTTCTCGTACTTCCAACGAAGTAAATAACAAAACAGAATGACGGTATTAGATTTTTGTTTTGATAAAGTGCAGCAACAACCGTTGATACGTATTTCGACCTCCTTAAGTCTCTTCAGAACGGTATAGCCACTGCTCTGAACCAAAACAAAAATCTTTCCCGTCCTAGATAATAGTTATTAAAATAATAACTATATACAGACGTAACTACGCCATCTAAAAACAAAAAGAGAAATCAAACGATTTCTACTTAGCGAAACCGAATTCAAATCTTAACCACTGTGTTTCCTAAAATTTGCGAAACAAACAGCTGGATGAATTACTCGGCAAGGGAATCTAAAATTGCATCCCACAAGCCGTTCATCCTAGTCAAAATTCGTAGTGAATTCAGTTTCTCGTACTTCCAACGAAGTAAATAACAAAACAGAATGACGGTATTAGATTTTTGTTTTGATAAAGTGCAGCAACAACCGTTGATACGTATTTCGACCTCCTTAAGTCTCTTCAGAACGGTATAGCCACTGCTCTGAACCAAAACAAAAATCTTTCCCGTCCTAGATAATAGTTATTAAAATAACTATATACAGACGTAACTACGCCATCTAAAAACAAAAAGAGAAATCAAACGATTTCTACTTAGCGAAACCGAATTCAAATCTTAACCACTGTGTTTCCTAAAATTTGCGAAACAAACAGCTGGATGAATTACTCGGCAAGGGAATCTAAAATTGCATCCCACAAGCCGTTCATCCTAGTCAAAATTCGTAGTGAATTCAGTTTCTCGTACTTCCAACGAAGTAAATAACAAAACAGAATGACGGTATTAGATTTTTGTTTTGATAAAGTGCAGCAACAACCGTTGATACGTATTTTGACCTCCTTAAGTCTCTTCAGAACGGTATAGCCACTGCTCTGAACCAAAACAAAAATCTTTCCCGTCCTAGATAATAGTTATTAAAATAACTATATACAGACGTAACTACGCCATCTAAAAACAAAAAGAGAAATCAAACGATTTCTACTTAGCGAAACCGAATTCAAATCTTAACCACTGTGTTTCCTAAAATTTGCGAAACAAACAGCTGGATGAATTACTCGGCAAGGGAATCTAAAATTGCATCCCACAAGCCGTTCATCCTAGTCAAAATTCGTAGTGAATTCAGTTTCTCGTACTTCCAACGAAGTAAATAACAAAACAGAATGACGGTATTAGATTTTTGTTTTGATAAAGTGCAGCAACAACCGTTGATACGTATTTCGACCTCCTTAAGTCTCTTCAGAACGGTATAGCCACTGCTCTGAACCAAAACAAAAATCTTTCCCGTCCTAGATAATAGTTATTAAAATAACTATATACAGACGTAACTACGCCATCTAAAAACAAAAAGAGAAATCAAACGATTTCTACTTAGCGAAACCGAATTCAAATCTTAACCACTGTGTTTCCTAAAATTTGCGAAACAAACAGCTGGATGAATTACTCGGCAAGGGAATCTAAAATTGCATCCCACAAGCCGTTCATCCTAGTCAAAATTCGTAGTGAATTCAGTTTCTCGTACTTCCAACGAAGTAAATAACAAAACAGAATGACGGTATTAGATTTTTGTTTTGATAAAGTGCAGCAACAACCGTTGATACGTATTTCGACCTCCTTAAGTCTCTTCAGAACGGTATAGCCACTGCTCTGAACCAAAACAAAAATCTTTCCCGTCCTAGATAATAGTTATTAAAATAACTATATACAGACGTAACTACGCCATCTAAAAACAAAAAGAGAAATCAAACGATTTCTACTTAGCGAAACCGAATTCAAATCTTAACCACTGTGTTTCCTAAAATTTGCGAAACAAACAGCTGGATGAATTACTCGGCAAGGGAATCTAAAATTGCATCCCACAAGCCGTTCATCCTAGTCAAAATTCGTAGTGAATTCAGTTTCTCGTACTTCCAACGAAGTAAATAACAAAACAGAATGACGGTATTAGATTTTTGTTTTGATAAAGTGCAGCAACAACCGTTGATACGTATTTCGACCTCCTTAAGTCTCTTCAGAACGGTATAGCCACTGCTCTGAACCAAAACAAAAATCTTTCCCGTCCTAGATAATAGTTATTAAAATAACTATATACAGACGTAACTACGCCATCTAAAAACAAAAAGAGAAATCAAACGATTTCTACTTAGCGAAACCGAATTCAAATCTTAACCACTGTGTTTCCTAAAATTTGCGAAACAAACAGCTGGATGAATTACTCGGCAAGGGAATCTAAAATTGCATCCCACAAGCCGTTCATCCTAGTCAAAATTCGTAGTGAATTCAGTTTCTCGTACTTCCAACGAAGTAAATAACAAAACAGAATGACGGTATTAGATTTTTGTTTTGATAAAGTGCAGCAACAACCGTTGATACGTATTTCGACCTCCTTAAGTCTCTTCAGAACGGTATAGCCACTGCTCTGAACCAAAACAAAAATCTTTCCCGTCCTAGATAATAGTTATTAAAATAATAACTATATACAGACGTAACTACGCCATCTAAAAACAAAAAGAGAAATCAAACGATTTCTACTTAGCGAAACCGAATTCAAATCTTAACCACTGTGTTTCCTAAAATTTGCGAAACAAACAGCTGGATGAATTACTCGGCAAGGGAATCTAAAATTGCATCCCACAAGCCGTTCATCCTAGTCAAAATTCGTAGTGAATTCAGTTTCTCGTACTTCCAACGAAGTAAATAACAAAACAGAATGACGGTATTAGATTTTTGTTTTGATAAAGTGCAGCAACAACCGTTGATACGTATTTCGACCTCCTTAAGTCTCTTCAGAACGGTATAGCCACTGCTCTGAACCAAAACAAAAATCTTTCCCGTCCTAGATAATAGTTATTAAAATAACTATATACAGACGTAACTACGCCATCTAAAAACAAAAAGAGAAATCAAACGATTTCTACTTAGCGAAACCGAATTCAAATCTTAACCACTGTGTTTCCTAAAATTTGCGAAACAAACAGCTGGATGAATTACTCGGCAAGGGAATCTAAAATTGCATCCCACAAGCCGTTCATCCTAGTCAAAATTCGTAGTGAATTCAGTTTCTCGTACTTCCAACGAAGTAAATAACAAAACAGAATGACGGTATTAGATTTTTGTTTTGATAAAGTGCAGCAACAACCGTTGATACGTATTTTGACCTCCTTAAGTCTCTTCAGAACGGTATAGCCACTGCTCTGAACCAAAACAAAAATCTTTCCCGTCCTAGATAATAGTTATTAAAATAACTATATACAGACGTAACTACGCCATCTAAAAACAAAAAGAGAAATCAAACGATTTCTACTTAGCGAAACCGAATTCAAATCTTAACCACTGTGTTTCCTAAAATTTGCGAAACAAACAGCTGGATGAATTACTCGGCAAGGGAATCTAAAATTGCATCCCACAAGCCGTTCATCCTAGTCAAAATTCGTAGTGAATTCAGTTTCTCGTACTTCCAACGAAGTAAATAACAAAACAGAATGACGGTATTAGATTTTTGTTTTGATAAAGTGCAGCAACAACCGTTGATACGTATTTCGACCTCCTTAAGTCTCTTCAGAACGGTATAGCCACTGCTCTGAACCAAAACAAAAATCTTTCCCGTCCTAGATAATAGTTATTAAAATAACTATATACAGACGTAACTACGCCATCTAAAAACAAAAAGAGAAATCAAACGATTTCTACTTAGCGAAACCGAATTCAAATCTTAACCACTGTGTTTCCTAAAATTTGCGAAACAAACAGCTGGATGAATTACTCGGCAAGGGAATCTAAAATTGCATCCCACAAGCCGTTCATCCTAGTCAAAATTCGTAGTGAATTCAGTTTCTCGTACTTCCAACGAAGTAAATAACAAAACAGAATGACGGTATTAGATTTTTGTTTTGATAAAGTGCAGCAACAACCGTTGATACGTATTTCGACCTCCTTAAGTCTCTTCAGAACGGTATAGCCACTGCTCTGAACCAAAACAAAAATCTTTCCCGTCCTAGATAATAGTTATTAAAATAACTATATACAGACGTAACTACGCCATCTAAAAACAAAAAGAGAAATTAAACGATTTCTACTTAGCGAAACCGAATTCAAATCTTAACCACTGTGTTTCCTAAAATTTGCGAAACAAACAGCAATTTTTTTTAGGAAACACAGTGGTTAAGATTTGAATTCGGTTTCGCTAAGTAGAAATCGTTTGATTTCTCTTTTTGTTTTTAGATGGCGTAGTTACGTCTGTATATAGTTATTTTAATAACTATTATCTAGGACGGGAAAGATTTTTGTTTTGGTTCAGAGCAGTGGCTATACCGTTCTGAAGAGACTTAAGGAGGTCGAAATACGTATCAACGGTTGTTGCTGCACTTTATCAAAACAAAAATCTAATACCGTCATTCTGTTTTGTTATTTACTTCGTTGGAAGTACGAGAAACTGAATTCACTACGAATTTTGACTAGGATGAACGGCTTGTGGGATGCAATTTTAGATTCCCTTGCCGAGTAATTCATCCAGCTGTTTGTTTCGCAAATTTTAGGAAACACAGTGGTTAAGATTTGAATTCGGTTTCGCTAAGTAGAAATCGTTTGATTTCTCTTTTTGTTTTTAGATGGCGTAGTTACGTCTGTATATAGTTATTTTAATAACTATTATCTAGGACGGGAAAGATTTTTGTTTTGGTTCAGAGCAGTGGCTATACCGTTCTGAAGAGACTTAAGGAGGTCGAAATACGTATCAACGGTTGTTGCTGCACTTTATCAAAACAAAAATCTAATACCGTCATTCTGTTTTGTTATTTACTTCGTTGGAAGTACGAGAAACTGAATTCACTACGAATTTTGACTAGGATGAACGGCTTGTGGGATGCAATTTTAGATTCCCTTGCCGAGTAATTCATCCAGCTGTTTGTTTCGCAAATTTTAGGAAACACAGTGGTTAAGATTTGAATTCGGTTTCGCTAAGTAGAAATCGTTTGATTTCTCTTTTTGTTTTTAGATGGCGTAGTTACGTCTGTATATAGTTATTTTAATAACTATTATCTAGGACGGGAAAGATTTTTGTTTTGGTTCAGAGCAGTGGCTATACCGTTCTGAAGAGACTTAAGGAGGTCGAAATACGTATCAACGGTTGTTGCTGCACTTTATCAAAACAAAAATCTAATACCGTCATTCTGATATATATATATATATATATATATATATATATGTGGAATATATGCGACAATAAAACGGCATGTATTTGGTGTTTCCTTGACTTACGGAAGGAAATACACCGGAATATATATATATACATATATATATATATATATATATATATATATATATATATATATATATATATATATATATATATATATATTTATCTACGGCATAAAGTGGACTCCGCCCATGTTAAAATTCAGGTTCAAGTGAGCTCCGTGGTCAAGTGGCGACCGATATACGGAGCTCACTTGACTATTCCATAATATTGGCTCTGTCGATTCGTCAACATGTATAGTTTCACAATTTTTAAAAATTTTGTGGAGCCCCTAAGTACCCCTGTATCATGAATGTATATCGCTAAGTAGAAATCGCTAAGTAGAAATCGTTTGATTTCTCTTTTTGTTTTTAGATGGCGTAGTTACGTCTGTATATAGTTATTTTAATAACTATTATCTAGGACGGGAAAGATTTTTGTTTTGGTTCAGAGCAGTGGCTATACCGTTCTGAAGAGACTTAAGGAGGTCGAAATACGTATCAACGGTTGTTGCTGCACTTTATCAAAACAAAAATCTAATACCGTCATTCTGATATATATATATATATATATATATATATATATATATATATATATATATATATATATATATATATATATATATATATATATATATATATATATATGTGGAATATATGCGACAATAAAACGGCATGTATTTGGTGTTTCCTTGACTTACGGAAGGAAATACACCGGAATATATATATACATATATATATATATATATATATATATATATATATATATATATATATATATATATATATATATATATATATATATATATATATTTATCTACGGCATAAAGTGGACTCCGCCCATGTTAAAATTCAGGTTCAAGTGAGCTCCGTGGTCAAGTGGCGACCGATATACGGAGCTCACTTGACTATTCCATAATATTGGCTCTGTCGATTCGTCAACATGTATAGTTTCACAATTTTTAAAAATTTTGTGGAGCCCCTAAGTACCCCTGTATCATGAATGTATATCGCTTAGTTCACGTGTATATATTATAGGGGTCGTTCAGATCTTGTTCCGTGTATATTGGAACCATACGTATATCGGTTTAAGTAAGCTCTGATAGTTTGGCAACTATGGTATTAAGCCGTTTATTTCCAGCGTATATTCTAAACGGTTCATATAGACTCCTTACTTTTGTTATCATTCATACGCATTACAGTATGTAACAGATATGTGTACTACCAAATACCTGTTTTTGGTAGGTACGTGCTTTTCTAAAAATAGATTTATAGATACAAAAGGATTTCACTACCAAGTTGGATGTGTTTTTTCATATGCGAAAATTTCCTAATGTATTTTGTTAACGTGAGTATGTCTTTATACGTTTTATTTAAGAATCCGGTTAATAAGAACTTCTTTTATTTCATCCATTGTTTCATATATCTTATATACAGCTTTTTTATTATTTTATTTCTTCTATTTTATTATTTTATATTTTTCTGGATTCTATTTCTTATTATTCTATTTTTTAATTTTGGATAGAAGGTTATCTCAAAATAAATATTGAAGTGCTAAAATACGAGTAGATATTTTTTTGTTAAAATGGGTAGTAGTGCACAAAAAAGGGAAGAATGATTAATTTTTCTAACATGAATTATACCACTTCACCAATATTACATATTTCTGAATGTTTTATCTCGTATTTAGGGGTAATATGGGGGTAATATTATGTATTCAATATAAGTGGAGTTAGTGTCAAATTTGCAATGATCTTTATAAGTAATAGCTTACTGACTGTACTTTACGTGTTCAGTTCACATAAATAAACCTTGTCCCTTCAAAAAGAGCGATTTGAACGGTAAAGTTAACTAAGAAAGTGTGATAAGTCTTGTACCACCCCACATGCACACAAGTTAACCGGTGTTTGCAGGCAAGAGTCCTCCTGGCAGATTTAAGGAAGATAACTACCATAAGGAAGTTCCGTTCGAGGGATCAGATGGCGAGGAGCAGCTTATTTTTGTTTGTATGTCGGGACGAATCTGGACTTTTTTTTTTGCTCTCTAGCTACTTATCTTCGGATATTAGGTGGATTGATAGCTACAATATTGTAGAGCTTATGTATGGATGTGAGTCTTAATATTCCCTGAATTTGGCTGACTAATTTATAACTAAATATTTTATAAGTTATTTAAATAACTATTTATAAGCGGCATTTAGATTAACAAATACCACTCCTCATACCTGATATTTTTCGTACTTCTCTTCGCTGTGTTGGGCAAGATTTAGTATTTGTGACATATAGGATCTAACCTGTCATATATAGCCACTTTTGTCTTTTAATTTGAGTTTTTCTTCTATTATCGGTTTATATTAAGGATCATGTACAGAAGTATTCTGTATAGCTGACAAAATAAATAGATATATTGGCCGATAGCTTTTGTGGTCGTTGAAGTTTTTGCCAGGTTTAAGCAAGGCAACAACTTTGTCTTTGCTTTGCTTGTCTAAAGACTTTGGATATTAGCCATTGTTGTATTTTTAGTTCAAATTTTATAGTTAGTTTTGTGCTCAGATCCTCAGCCAGGAGCCGTATATTGTTCATTATATACGTGGATAGCGGATCCAAGCTCAACATCGTTGAAAGGTTCTCTCAGCTGACTGGTTTTGTTTTCTCTCATTATAAGTTTTTCTTTGCTTCTTTGCCTGCATTTAATATGTAATTTTCAGCGATTAGCTTAATACCAAATACCATAGGATTGGCCATCTATGTGCTTCCTGCATTTTGTTAAGCGCATATGTAAAGTGGAGTGTCTTTATCTCTAGATATACTCTTAATATTTTTACACATAATTAGAATAGTTGGTCCTAAAAAGGACCGATTTGACAAAAAACATATTGAACGGGTGATTTAAGAATTAACGATTACTTAATTATTCATTACCCAGGGTACGCCCGATTGCGGTGGTCTTATTAGTACTTCAATTTTCGTGAACGCTTCTACTTTAAACTTCATAAAAAATGACTAATCTTTCACTTTTCTGTTATTGATATTTTAAGACGATATTTCGAGTCAGATTTGTATAGTAATAACTATAGTCAATATATAGTCTCTATAAGTAAATGAGTTTGTGGTATCGGTTACAACTCATATATATTGATATTGAGGAAATAAACAGGTTAAAATAGGTGTAGAAAATTTTACCTACATATATCGGCACCATTGTTCAGGAGATGGGTTTATCCCAGAGATCAAAGGTTACATACTTTTACAGGCGTATTCTAGGTTCTATTTATATATTTTTATTACTAAAAAAGTGTATTTATAATAAAGGCCTTAAGATATCTGTAGATTCCATGAATATTAGAATCTATGGAAATTAGCAACTTAAAAAATACAGACATAATTCTGAATGACCAACTTGAGACAAACAGTTATCCCCTCCTCAACTTATTCAGTTACAAAATATGACGTGTAAACGCATACCTGTTTAATTGTTAGATAAAATGAATTTCCATCAAGTAACGGTCGAATCTATCACTTACTAAAAGAGTACGAAAAGACCTGATTATGCTTTAGAGTATGAGTACTTTAGTACAAAGTACCCTTTGCTTTTGCCAATTGCTTTGTCACTTTCTCAGCGATGGGTCTCCCTTTTGCTCATCAATAATGTTCCCGCTCGATATAGTTATTCTAAGATATTCAGATTTCACTATATGCTCTACATTTGGTTTTATCTCCTATTAATTTACAACTACGACGAAATCTTTATAATATATCTGATGCATTGATAATAAAGTGGAGTAGAATACTTGGTAGATAATATTTATTTGTTTTGAGTATACTTATTTTACGACCTAGTACATAAAAAAATTAATACTTGTGTGCTCAGTGCTTTCTAAGTCTGTAAAACATAAATATGCTTCCATATTAGATTATACATTTATTAAGAATGTCCACTCTCTGAATTGAAGTTTTTATCTTAAAATATGACTGTGTCCCACAATCTTTCACAAAAGTTATTCTTTTCTGAAATTTTCTGAATAAGGTTCAGTAGGTTTTTATATTTTGTTTTACGTTTTAATCTTTAAATCGGAGTTCATTTTTTGAAAAACTATAAACATGTGACAACAAATTGCTATATGAACGGCGTTATG
The DNA here is from genome assembly GCF_040954645.1 of Diabrotica undecimpunctata. NCBI lineage: Eukaryota > Metazoa > Arthropoda > Insecta > Coleoptera > Chrysomelidae > Diabrotica > Diabrotica undecimpunctata. The sequence goes on from NC_092807.1 coordinate 75,937,100, forward strand.
CATCACTAGACCCAGCCCCATTTCCTTAAATTGTGGATTATGGCGCTTTCTGGTGGAAAAGAGGAACAACAGGATAACATCAGATGTAGACCAAACAAAAGAAATTAGGACACGCATTGAAATAGCACGTGCATTATTTTTTAAACTTAAAAAGTTTCTTTGTTTTCGGGATATAAAGTTAGAGCCTGAGAATGCTTCGATGTTACGTGTTCTCTACTTTTCTTTATGGCTTAGAAGCGTGAACACTAAAACAAGTCCATCTGAATAAGTTGGCCGCCTTTGAAATTTGGTGTTACAGAAGAATCCTACGAATATCATGGATTCAAAGAATGTCAAACGTGGAAGTAACTAGAATGATAGGAAATGGGGCGGAAATATTATTAACTTTAAAAAGCCGAAAACTTGAGTAATTAGGACATGTGATGAGAGGGCAAAAATACGCATTATTACAACTTATTATGCAAGGCAAAATCCGAGGAAAGCGAAATGTGGGAAGACGAAGAATATTCTGGCTTAAAAACTTAAGGAAATGGTTTGAATGCAGTAGTGTAGAACTTTATAGAGCGGCAGTCAACAGAGTCCGTATAGCCATGATGATTTCCAACCTTCGATAGAAGATGGAACTTAAAGAAGAAGATAGAAAAAAACATAAACTATCTACGTAATAAATCCCATTAACCTGTTAGTAACGGATAACCAGATATATTTAAAAAGATTAAGTACCTTTCTTTTTATTTTGGATTTTGAATTTTGCATAACTAGAGCAAGCGACTAATTTTTGTGTATTAGTTTTGGACCAAGCGCCTCTTGCGAGCGTTTTAATGATTGTAAATCGTATATTTGGCAACATATGTACATAAACGTGGTTAACAATGGTGACATTGGCAACTTGTTGAGGCGTTTAGGTTAAGAAGTAGTTTTAGTTATTGCTTAAATTTTTCTATAATAGTCACATTACAGAAGAGCTAACACAGAAAGAGAATACTTAACAAAAGACATAACATTAAGTAAAATGTATGAATTGTATATTAAAGAAGCAGACAATGACCTTGTTAAATTTTCGTTTTACAAAAAAATGTTTTTAACACGATTTAATCTTCAAAGAAAAAAGTTGAAAAAAGATACTTGTAGTAGATGTTATTGTTTCGAATTAGAAATTAAAAATTGCGCAGATAACGAACAATTAAGCATTAAAAAAAGAAAAAATGTGCACTTAGAAGAAAGAAAGCTAGACATGAAGATAAGCAACGATCAACCAGAAGTGGAAACCTTTTCTTTTGATTTAAAGAAAAACTCTTCCCCTTTCGAGAATTCTAATAAATATTGTATATTATAAGCGTCAATTATGTATTTACAACCTTGGTATCCATAGCGCCAAGGATAAAAAAGGTCATTGTTATATTTGGATAGAAGGTGAAGCTGGTCGGGGAGACCAGGACGTAGGCATTTGTCTTAAGAAACACATTGAAGAACATGTTACTTCTGCAAAACATGTAATTTGTGGTCAGACTCTTGTGGCGGCCAAAACCGCAGCATTAAAATAGTTTTGATTCTGAAAATGATTTTGGAAACTCATCCTACCATTGAAAAAATTACATTACGCTATTACTTTCCTAGTCATAGCTTTTACCCAATGGTAGTGATTTTGGAGATTTTGAAAATGCCCTAAAATTTCAACAACGTTTATATACCGTTGATGATTACCTAAACGTGATGAAAAAATTCCGTAAAAAGAACCCACTAGTAGTTCACAGAATGAAAAAAGAAGAATTCGTCAAGCTAAGAAGAAATGCAAGCGAATCAACAGAAGAGACCAATTTAATAGATCTTGATAAAATATTAAAGTTAACAACTACAATTTCGTAAATATGGAACACTTTAAATATCTTAGATAAATAATCACGGTTTATCACGGCATCATAATTTAAACTTTTTACCTATTTTAATACATAGATGCTAATCATGGACAATGACTAAAACGGATAAGGAAGAACTACGAATATTTGAAAGGAAAATAATAGGAAAATTGTTTTAACCTCATTATCATATCGCTACAAATCCGTATAGAAGAAGAACACATACTGAATAAAGAAAGCTCTTATAACGATATTCTTTAGGAAAATAAATTGCTTAAGGTAGATGCAAAACATCCAAATCATATCTCAAAAAATTAACATCGTGAAGGTTCTTCTCTGAACCCCATAACAAATGGCTAATCTTTTACTTTTCATTAAAAATTTAAATTTTAATAAGTCACGTCAATAACGTTTTAAAAGTGCCTTTCCTGAGATAACTTTTTTTAAGCCTGGTTTGTTTGATTACATGTAATTGATTTGATAGTCCCCAACAGATGAGTATTGACTATAGGTAGGATAGCAGGTAGTTGAACAGGCATGTGTTGATAAATATGATGGGTCGGTAGATAGTCTCATTATTCCTAAATCTGACCTCATGTTACCTTCCCCCTTCATTTGTGGAAGTCCTAAAGGCATTTTTTCTCTTGGGGCATCCTCCCAATTTAACTTGGCAATGTAGTTATTATAGAGCCTTTGGATATAGCCAGCGCAACTTTAGCATTGAGATTTAGCTTCTTACACGACGTTGTTGTCTTTATATATGTGTTTGGCCTTGGCATTAGTTCCGTTTGGTATTGGTTAGTACGCGGACCTTTGTAAGTCGGAAAATACTTCTGATGGCTTTTCTTGCAATCCTGATCTAATTAATACCTGAGTTTTACGTACATTGTTTTGTTAGCGTTCTGGCCACATATCCACACATTAGCACTGGTTTAATCACTGTTTTATATATCCTGATTTAAGAAAGTCGTATTAGACCTCTGAATTTAAAAGTATTATAAGAGTTATATATACATCAGTTAGCTACCTAAATAGTCCCTTTTATTTCTTATGTTACAACGTTATCTACGATATCTAAAATGTTGCAATCCTTTAAAATTATATGGGTCTATTGTTACGTTATGCCCTACTCTACGTCATTTTTTTTGTATGTTAAAGAACATTTATATGCTTTATTACTGACTATTAGACCGTTTTTTTTTATGCTAATATCATTATTTTATAGCATTCTAATAATTTATGGATTAAATCCGGATAGCAAATTGATATTCTTCACTTTCTCGGAAAAATAATATTCTAACACACAAAATCCTATTAAATTGCCAAAACCTTCCTTGCATATTCTATTCACTCATGAGGGGCAGCAGCAATATCAGTACCATAATAAGGCGTATAGTACTGGACTGGCTAATCGTTGGATAATAGGAAGCATAAGTTTTAATGTTTTCGGGACTGCCATCTGTTAGCGGAGAGCAGAGATATCAGTACCAAGTTAATGCATATAGTAATTGTTGCTTGAACTTTATTATTATTAAACAACACTATATTTTCTAGTAAATTTATCATTACTTTACAGTAAGACAAATTTTCGAACGTTGCTTATGGAAACATCATGTACATACCACCAGGTTCCCTATGTCGATATCCAGCAAAATCGTTGTAATAAGAAGACGGCAAACAAAAATCCAGAGATAAAAATATGCACCAAGAAAGTCTGTTTTATTCAACAGTCGAATAAACTACAGATTCTTGATTCAAATAGTCAAAAAATCAATAAACAGCTTAGTAAAATAGAAATAACGCTTATTTAAGATGTAATCCATTAACGGGCCAAGGTACAAAGCACTCCTGGCATATGCTAATGATATGGATCTCATAAGAAACTCTCTCCGGTCCGAAAACATCTTTAACAAAGTGCACGAAAAATGTTTCACTTAAAATCAACGAAATGAAAACCGAATACAAGCGAATCAACAGAAGAGACCAATTTAATAAATTTAGAAAAAACATTTAAGTCAACTACAATTTCGAAAGTATGGAACACTTTAAATTTGCTGTGGCAAAAATCATCATACTTGGGTTACATTGAGATATTTATGTGGCAATCAGCTGTAAAAGTCATTGCCTTTTTCCTGTCGGATCATATTTTAGCATATCATATTTTGAGTGAAATTGATCCTAAATGCGTCTAATAATATTAAGTTTGTAAAACAGCTGTCCTTCACCTTTTGTAAAACAGTCTGTGTAAATATAAGGGATTTATATAATCTTTTCATTTCGTAATCTTTTCGTTTTATAATTATAGTTCTCTTGCTTTTATTTTCTATGGTAATACATATACATACCCAATTTAAAAGGGAGAAAACCAACGACTTCTAAATTAAACATAAACATTATTCTCTCTTTCTCCCTATATGTTATATAAAGATCATCGTCATCGTATAGTCAAAACGGAACAAGATTCTATTGCCTTTTCTTCTTTTTGTCTTCTCTTTCCTATTGAAAATACAGCCAGGTAAATGACATTTTTAAAATTTATGTCAATATTTCTGAAGTGCCTTTCCTTCGATAATTTTTTTAAGCCTAGTTCGTTTGATTACATGTAATTGATTTGATATTCCACAACAGATAAGTATTGATTGTAGGTAGGATAGCAGGTGTTGATAAATATAATGGGTCGGTAGATAGTCTCATTATTCCTAAATCTGACAATATGTTACCTCCTCCTTCATTTGTGGAATTTTTAAAGGCATTTTTTCTCTTGAGGCATCCTCCCAATTTAACTTGGCAATGCAGTTATTATAGAGTCTTTGGATAAAGCCAGCGCAACTTTAGCACTGAGATTTAGTTTCTTGTATGACGTTGCTATCTTTATATATGTGTTTGACCTTGGAATTAGCTCTGTTCGGTATTGGTTAGTACTCGGACCTCTGTAAGTCGGAAAATACCTCTGATGGCTTTTCTAGCAATCCTGGTCTAATTAATACGTTCTCGTCACGTATCCACACATTAGCACTGGTTTGATCACTATTTTATACATCCTGATTTTAGAGATTCGAATTAGACTTCTGGATTTAAAAGAGGATTATATATACATAAACATCAGTTAGCTACCTAAATATTCCCTTTTATTTTTTATGTAACAACATTACCTACGGCATCTAAGACGCTGCAATTTTTCAAAATTATATGGCTTTATTGTTCCGTTATGCCCTACTTTCGATCCTCTCTTTTGTATGTTAAAGAACATTTATTTGATTTTCTCATTAGTGACTATTAGACTATCAGTCAGACTATCAGTCAGTCCCACGGATTCTGGGGGGGCAAAATTCTGACATATTTTAGAAAACCATCTAACAGATATATATCTCTAAAAATTGCAACTTTCAATGCAAGAACCCTGCTATCAGAAGAAAAATTCATAGAAATGGAATCTGAACTTAATAAAATCAATTGGGACATTGTTGGAGTCGCTGAGGTCAGGTGCCCTCAACATGCCCTCAAAAATATGAAAAATAATAGAGCTCCATGGGAAGATGGTGTAGTCATTGAGACAATTAAACTAGGAGGTCCACTTTTGATGTCCCGAATCCAAACACTTTTTAATCTATGTCTGCATAGTGAAAACATTCCAAGTAAATGGAAAAATTCGGTTACAATCCTCCTCCACAAAAAAGGGGATAAATCAGATCTCGAAAACTATAGGCCAATTAGTTTGCTTAACTACCTATACAAGCTCTTTACTCGAATACTGACAAACAGATTAGAAGCAAAACTCGATTTCTATCAATCAGAAGAACATGCAGGATTTCGAGCAGGACACGGAACAAACGACCATTTGCAATGCCTTAAAACTCTAGTTGAAAAGTCTATCGGATATAACAGACCCCTTGCTCTTATCTTTGTCGACTTCCACAAAGCATTTGACACAGTCGAAACAGTTGCTATCTTAAAAGCACTATCAGAATGCAGAATAGATCACAGGTATGCAAATATTATTCGAAATATATACGAAAATGCGACAACAACCGTTAACCTCCATTGCATTGAGAAGATAAAAATTGGCAGAGGGGTGCAGCAGGGAGATACCTTGTCGCCAAAACTATATATAACAGTTATGGAGTACGCATTTAAAAGGCTAGAGTTTGAATCAAAGGGTATTAGAATCGATGGAAAGATATTCAATCATCTCAGATATGCCGATGATATTGTTCTCATAACAGACAACTTAGGAGAAGCCAGAGTTACGCTACAACAACTACAGCAAGTAACCCAGAAAGTCGGTTTAAAAATAAACTATGGAAAAACAAAAATGATGACCAATCTCGTCCCCAATGAGCTAATAGAAATCGAAAAGTCGCCCATAGAACTTGTGGAAAAATATGTGTATTTGGGTCACGAAATAAGGTTAACGCGAGATAACCAAACATGCGAGCTACTCAGAAGAATAAGTCTGGGTTGGGTTGCATTCGGAAAAATGAGAGACGTATTTAAAACAAATATACCGATCCATTTAAACAGAAAAGCTTTTAACCAGTGCGTTCTACCAGTCCTCACATACGGAGCAGAAACCTTAACTCTCACAAAAACATCAGCCGAAAAATTGAGAAGGACACAACGAAAGATGAAGAGATCAATGCTTGGAATAAACTTAAGCAATAGAATAAGAAACGGGGCAGTTCGTAGACGAACCGGAGTGGAAGACATTATCGAACATATTACAAAAAAAAATGGAGATGGGCAGGACATGTTGCAAGAATGAAAGACAACAGTTGGACAAAAAAATTGCTTGAGTGGAGACCACGGGCTGACAAGCGAAGCCGAGGAAGACCCCCAAAGCGATGGACCGACGACCTCAAAAAAATCGTGACCAATTGGATAGCAGAGGCGCAGAACAGAAGCAGATGGAAAAGTCTAGAGGAGGCCTATGTTCAACAATGGACAACTCAGGGCTGATTGATGATGATGATGATGACTATTAGACCGCTTTTTTTGCTGCTACTAGCATTATTTTAGAGCATTCTATTATTTAATTTATGGATTAAATCCGGATAGCAAATAGATATTCTTTACTTTCTCGGAGAAATAATATTCTAACACACAAAATCCTATTAAATTGTCAAAACCTTCCTTGCATATTCTATTCACTTATGAGGAGCAGCAGCAATATCAGTGTCATAATAAGGCTTATAGTTCTGGACTGGCTAATTGTTGGATAATGAGAAGCATGAGTGTAGCAGTTTTAATGTTTTCGGGACTGCTACCTGGTATCGGGGAGCAGAATTATCATTACCGAGTTAATGCATATAGGAATTGTTGCTTGAACTGTATTATTATTAAACAACACTATATTTCCTAGTAAAATAATCATAAATTTACAGTAAGAAAAATTTTTGAACGTTGGTTATGAAAACATCATGTACATACCACCGGGTTCACTATGTCCATATCCAGCAAAATCCTTGTAATAATGATACTGGAAACCAAAGATGAAAATATGTTCCAAAAAACTCTGTGTTATAAAACAGTCGAATAAAATACAGATTCTCGATTCCAATAATCAAAAAATTAATGAACAGCTTACTAAAATAGAAATAACGCCTATTTAAGATGTAATCCATTAACGGCCCAAGGGACAAAGCACTCCTAGCATATGCTAATGATATAGAACTCATAACTCTAATGAGAAACTCTTCCGTCCACAAACTTCAATAAAGTGAAGAGAGCACAAAAAATGTTTGACTTAAAATCAACGAAATGAAAACCAAATACAAGCGAATCAACAGAAAACCAATCAACCAATTCAATAAATTTAGAAAAAACATTAAAGTCAACAACTACAATTTCGAAAGTATGGAACACTTTAAATATCTTATATCACTAATCACGGTTACCTAATAATAATGCCACTAAAGAAATACAGAGCATAATTCAAACTTCAGACCTATTTTAATACATGGATGTGAGTCATGGAGAATGACTAAAACAAATAAGGAAGCACTCCGAATATTTGAAAGCAAAATAATCAGAAATTTTTATTTAACTCCATTATCATAACTACTATTTAAATGGGAATAAGCAACAATTAGAGGTTAAAGTTAGTTTATTGACGTTTCAATTTCCACTTCGGAAATCATTCTCACTAATGTTTGTATTTTGAGAACGATCTCCGAAGTGGAAATTGAAACGTCAATAAACTAACTTTAAGCTTTAATTGTGGCTTATTCCCATTTAAATAGTAATTACTTTAAAATGTCACAAAAAATAGCTTAAGAACTCATTATCATATCGCTACAAATCCGTATAGAATAAGAAAACATACTGAATAAAGAAAGCTCGCATAAAGATATTGTTCAGGAAAATAAATCCCTTAAGGTATATCGGACACGTGCATAGACGCCAAGATGTCAAACTTGTAGAACTGGTGTGGAAGGAAGTTAGCACAGAAGAATGCCACTTGGGCATGTCAGTATACAATGGAGAGAAAACATCCAATCATATCTCAAAAAATGAACATTTCATTTGATTGCAGATTCGTGGAAAATCGATCAACTTGGAGATAAGTTGTAATCAGCGAAGACCTACCCAGTGTTGTAGCGCTACGTATTGATAATGATAAAGAGAAAGGAGAAACAGTGACAAAAAGCAACAAAAATGGACTATGGAGCAAAGCTGCTTCAAAATCTTTGATTGGAGAGGATTTAAATGAAAGTATAAGAAATACAATGGATGATTGATGGATTCGAGAAACTTGAGACTTGAGAAAGGCACTCTCCCAAACAGCTGTAGTGATAAGATAGAAATAATTTTGTAGAAGTTTTGCTGTTTTATTGTTAAACAAAATGGAATTAACATACGTCATTATATAAGCTAAAATAACTAGACAACTTGTATGATACGGACATATAAGGAGAAAGTTTAATGATACAATAATCTACCCAATATTTGTTATGAGTAAAAACGATATGAATAAACAAAATAAAGAAAACCATGGCAAAAGGCAAAAAGAGTAATGATTTAAAAATGAGAGAGGTATCCTGTGGATAACATGTGCTTAATTAGGAACGAATGGAGATGAAGATCAGAAGACGACAAAGAACGTTTTAAATTGATAAATGTATACAATTTTTAACAATGTATATTTATAGGTCATTATTAGGGCCAACGTTCTAATTTTATGTAAAATAACACTTTTCAAGTTGGATCGGTTACAGCACGGTGGAATCAAATACACCCAAAGTTAAAAACTATCGATGTTTATATGAAAGATGAAACCTTATGGCACATGACCGTGCAATCTTGACACCTACACATTATCACATAATTGTGAACGGTATATTGTACCGAATTACTAAGAAGTTTGTTATTTTATTCTAAGAATAAGTTTAATAATTTACGGGAGATTTAATGTATTTAAAATTTTACAGGATCCGGTATCGTAATAAGAAGTCAAATTTCACTACAACTACATTAAAACTTGTTAAATTTTACGTTGGATATTTTTTTTGTGAATATAATAAGTAAAAATACAGTAAGTTTCATCTTCTTATTGTGCCGTATTCTAATTAAGGTTAGCGATTACTTCTCTAAACGCTTCCCATAAATTATTATAGTTTAAATTTAACTACTTTATGAAACAAATATTGCACGTCATAAATTGCAGGAATTGAAAAATTACAAAGACAAAATTACAATTTTATGTAGTTTATTATAATCCTACCGAAGGGCTTCTACTTTCTTAAACTGTTACACGACTACTCTACTCGATGTTAGTACATTTAGAGACTAAATGTTTAAGTGCATATACATTTTAACAAAAAATAATAATAAATAAAACGAAAACTAGCCATTTCCAAGTTTATAATAAATACTTTTTTAAGTTTGAAAATAATTAAAGCAAGTAATATAAACATAAAATATTTAACTACATTAACCAAGTACCTATTTGTGAAATTTCTCGATGACTAAATTGATTAATATTAAAATAAATTTGAAGTTCCAAAACGTACCTGCTGAAAAATTTAAAACTCTACGACTAATCAAATTATTGGCAACATCGGAGGAGTTTAGTTGTATACGCAAAGAAATGTATATGGATCCCAAAAGTGTTTTAACCTATTACGGAGTCCACTTAATCCGACGTGTTGGTCGGAGTCCACATAAAGCGCTACCCAGATAATAATATACACGATGTATATTCGCCTGGAGTTAGTATAATACCGTTTTAGTACGGAGCCCCCATTAACCGCTAGATCTATATATATATATATATATATATATATATATATATATATATATATATATATATATATATATATATATATATATATATATATATATATATATATATATATATATATATATATATATATTATATATTTTACTTTTATTTTATTTGTGATGTCGAATATCGAACCTATTTCTAAACACTCTATCCGATTCATATCAAGATTAATCATACCGATCTGATTCCAGGAACTAGTTCCTTTTTAGGAACTAGATCCAAGGAACTATGAAGCCCACCACTATTATGGAAGGAAATACACCGGAATATATATATATATATATATATATATATATATATATATATATATATATATATATATATATATATATATATATATATATATATATAGTGTCTTGGTCTTGGTGCGCCAAGCAATAATTAGCTAATTAATTTTTTTGATTAATTAAAATTATTTAAATGATATGATTATGACTCTATCACAATTTTTAATTCTTTTATCTCAGGGTTAAATTCGTGCTTCAATATCTATGCTATTACATGTGAAAGGTAAGGTCCAGAGAATACCGGAATAATAAAAAACACATATGATCTAACACTATATATTGAAATAAAATAATGAAATAATTCACACTCAAAAGTTTTCAATAAACAAATCTCATATAATGATTCTCAAAAATTTTGTTCTACGTACGTGAACAATCAAAATTAATGGTACAAACAATATTAATTGAAATCTCAAAATTCCGAACTATTCTAACTCTCCTAATCAAAATATTTATATCGTTTCTAAATTAAGTGTAAAAATTGTGTTATCAATAAAAGAAAAAACTGCAGAAAACAAAATATCTCTCTCTGATGATGAGTGGTCCAAATCCTTGTTCCTTGTAGACTATATTATCTCCTCTCAACCGCTCCCTATGTAATCAGCAATCTTACACAGATTGTTGCAAGTATATCGTCCTTAATGATCTCCTTCAAAAGCACAAATCATTCAAATTATGATAGCCTTTCTCCTCTCGATAAACTGAATCTCTCGTTGGCCCGAGTGAAAAATGACTCTTGGAATATCTTCTCTTTACGATAAACTGAATCTCTCGTTGGCCTGAACAGTGACTCTTGGAATATAAGTAGAGAAATATGACTTACAATATTTTGCTGCTTCAGCTTCTGTCAGATACACTAACTCCACAAAAACTCACTAACATTCAACACTACTGCTTACTACATTTCAGGAACCGCCAGAGAACAATCACTGTTCCTATTACAGACTTGGAAACCAACTGATCCTCTCTTCTCTCTCCTCAATCTCGCTAAACTTTTTCCTACATACTTATCCCACCTTTTTTTATCTCCGCCAATCAAAACTCGTCACAATTCCCCCATTTTTTCATTTCGATAACAAACAAATTTTTACCTATAATTATAAATTTCCTAAAACTTATTTACAAATAATATTTTTCTATAATTCTTAAAAACTAACAAAAACCTCTTTCTATAATCCCTTCTATTGTCTTTAATCACTGCATTAATGTATTTTGAAAAACCCCGTTCAATTCTTTGGCTTTCACTTAAACTTATGCGGGTCACTCAAGTATAACAAAGAAATAATTTCTGTATAGCTTACATTTTGTTTAGTACAGGAAATCCAGGAATTTAATAACTTTCCTTCTTCGAAATGTTTGTTGTTTATTATCCTACTTATCTGAATTATTTTAATGTTTTTGAACTTTGAAATATTTTAATCAACCCAATATTTTTCTCGATTTTACATATCATAACAATATATATATATATATATATATATATATATATATATATATATATATATATATATATATATATATATATATATATCTTGTGTTCCTTGACTTACGGAAGGAAACACAAGAGAGATACAAGTTATAAAAGTAAGCAATAATAAAATAGCACAAAAATAACAAGTAAATGAAAATAAGTCAGACGTATAATTACGTGAGACTTAAGCAACAAGTACGCTTTCAGACGCTAAGTCCTCGCAGAGGCTTCCGTGAGAAATATCGTACAACACACAAACAATATATATATATATATATATATATATATATATATATATATATATATATATATATATATATATATATATATATATATATATATATATGAAAATAGGGCAGACGTATGGTGACGTGAGACCGTATTTTCAAACAGAAAATAGCACAATAAAATGGCAAAATATCAGTAAATATGTACGTTTTTCAAACGCTAAGCCTCGTAGAGGTTTCCGTAAGAAATGCCGTACGAAACACAAGTCAATATATATGTCAGACGTATGTTAACGTGAGACAGTATTTTCAAACAGAAAAATAAGCACAATGAAATGGCAAAATATCAAATAAATGCGTACGTTTTCAGACGCTAAGCCTCGTAGAGGTTTCCGTAAGAAAAGCGTACAAAAATGCAGATAAATCAACAATAAAAATCAATATAAAATGCACACAAATATCAGACAATAAATATATAGCAAATAAGGTAAGAAATAAAATGCAGATTCTAGGTGGATGATTAACACCGTACCTAGAGTCTTCAAATACGAGGGCAAGCTCGAACTGGCCGATGATAGAAAATCCACCTTCTTTTATACAGACAAATCTTTTGTCTTTTGGGATTATGACGTAGTAAGATGGATTTTCCCAACATCGAACCAATAGGAAATTTAAATTGTCGAAAGATTGGAAATAACATTATTTCCAACCAATGGACAATTTTTCCTGTGTGTGGAGATGTGTCCGGTGCGCTGATTGGCTACTGAAGGAGAGCGCCCGGCGACATAGAGTATTAGGTTTTTCTTATAGTCGGATGGAAAACTGAATGGTAGCTTAAAAGGCCCCTAGAATGTGCTGATTTGTGCTTGATTAACCATAAGCAACAATGTTAAAGTTCTGAATTTAACGCATTTACATTTAAAGGTAAAATAAAGTGTCAGTATTACTGACACAATACAAGAACTATAAATACCTGTACAATAAACATAATGTACATGCTTTCCACATGAAATTTGTTTAATAGAGAAAGGCAAAGCATAATATATTAATCAGTTAGTTGATAACTACCACTTTCAGCACTAACACACTTAATAACTTTGAGTAATACCAACAAGTTAAAGCGTTTAGGAGGAAAACATGGTCCGATTCTAAAAGAATTCAAGAACTGGTAGAATTACTATGCTAGAAGACAAGTACAGTGTCAAATTTGTGTTAAAACACATAACACGCCCAATACTGGCTTTTTGCAGAGGATAATATAGAAAAAAGTGACAAAACAGCTCATTCGAAATAACCAGAGTCATAATGAAAAAAGTACCCAAAACTAAAATAATTATGATTGTTAGAAATTTTTAAAGTATAAATGTCACCTAAATTACTGGTTAACATCATAAAATATAAAATTAGATTCGACACATTTATTCTTACGTGATAAGCAGTGATACTGTCTTTAAACTATATAAATTTAAACAATAAAGCAAGAATAGTAGAAAAATAATTTTATTCGCAACTAAACGCATGCTTTTAAAGGCAAGTTCAACACACAACTACTAAAACTTCAATTATTATAACTAAAAAAAAAGACCTAATTAATAAATAAAAAAATTCAAACAAATAATATTCTCTAAAATAAATATAAACTAACCTTGTTTTAATAAAAATTCACACACTAAAAACACAAAATTTTAATGATGTATCACCAACGGCGGTGGAAATAAAAATGATTTTAAAATGAATTTTATTAGCGTCTGCACGGAAGCAGCTGCATCCGGTAACGTTAGAGTTCTCGATAGCAAATTACATTAAACACATTTTCTTTATTAATAATATTTAAAGGAATTATTGCGATGTATGAAAACTTTTATTAGTAACAATAACGGGGTAATTAAAAATTATAAAATAAAAGAATTTTAGGAAATTATTTTAAATTTATCCTATTACACCAATCAACGATAACAGTTTGGAAAGTAATTGTATATACGGTGTCGATCAAAAATTAATTTGAAAATAAAACCAATTTTAGCGTTATTAATGAATATATAGTAACATAGGAGATATATGACACTATGAATGTTAATATATATGTTGTAAGACCAATTTTGATTTATTGATATAAACAAGGCCTCTGACTAAGGATAAAATAAACAACCCGTCGAGTCTTTACATACAACATATCCAATGAAAGTGGGATGATATGAATATGTTGAGATATAAAAATAGACATGAAGACTACTAAAAGAGGACTACACACTATATTTTTGTTATTAATGAAAGTATAGCGACATACGTCAACTCGTATAATACAATGGACGATAATACTCTGACACAGTAAAAGTAAATAACCAGTTGAACCCTAAAAGATGACGCATCAAATCAAAGGGGAGTATATGAATCATATGAATCATCATATGAATCATCATTTTTTTGTTAATTAAAGTATAGTGAAATACGTTATGTAATATGGTACTACTGATGATAATAGATTTACCCTATAAGACAAATTTTAATTTATTGACTGGAAGAAGACCTATGACTGAGTATAAAATAAACAACAGACCTAATCCTAACACGTGATTTATCAAATGAAAGGGTGGTATTCAATAATCGTATTAAGATTGGAAAACAATCTCTTATGACAAATGTCATGTTTTATGAACGTCATACGTCAGATGTCGCATTTTATGTCACGTCATTCGTCGGATGTCACATTTTATGTCAAATGTCACATTTTATATCAAATGTCAAATAAAAAGACGAACTAACATGACAGCTGCCATGACAGAGGAAAAGAAGACAAATTGACATAATAGTTTGATGGTTAATTTATTGGGTTAGGTCGGGTCGCTTGGCGATATATATAGTTCGATGTATAATTTATTGGGTTAGGTCGGGTCGCTTCGCGGCACCACGTAACCTAATAAATTAACCATCGAACTATCATATCAATTTGTTTTCTTTTCCTCTGTCATGGCACTTGTCATGTTAGTTGGTCTTTTTATGTGACATTCGACGTATGACGTGACATTCGACGTATAACGTGACGTTTGACATAAAACGTGACGTATTATGTGACATATAGTAACAGCTAAACGACGTGACATTTGACATAAAATACGACATACGTGAAATTCAACGTAAGAGGTGTCGTTTGACATCAAATGTGATATGTGCAGCATCTGACGTATTACTCGACGTTTGACATAAAATGTGACATATTATACGACATTCGACGTATGAAGTGACATAAAATGCGACATCTGACGTATGACGTTCATAAAAAATGACATTTGTCATAAGAGAATGTTTTCATACTTTAATACAATTATTGAATACCACCCTGTCATTTGATAAATCACATGTTAGGATTAGGTCTGTTGTTTATTTTATACTCAGTCATAGGTCTTTTTCGAGTCAATAAATTAAAATTTGTCTTATAGGGTAAATCTATTATCCTCAGTAGTACCATATTATACAACCAATTTAACTATACTTTTATTAATAATAAAAATACTGTATATTCCCCTTTTAGTAGTCATCATGTTTTGTTTTTCTATCTTAATATATTCGTTAGATCCTCCTCTTTGATTTGATGCGTCATAAGTTAGGATTCAACTGGTTGTTTACTTTTACTGTGTCAGACGTCTTCTTTAGGTCAATCAATGTAAATTTACCTCATAGTGTGTCTATTATCAGCCATTGTTTTATACGAGACGACGTAGGTCACTATACATTCATTAATAACAAAGATAGTGTATAGTGTTCTCTTAGTAGTTGCCATGTCTATTTTTATATCTCAACATATTCATAACATCATCCCACTTTCATTGGATGTGTTGTATGTAAAGGCTCGGCGGGTTGTTTATTTTATCTTATCAGAGGCCTTCTTTTATCAATAAATCAAAATTGGTCGTACAATATATATATTAACATTCATAGTGTCATATATCTCGTATGTTACTATATATTCATTAATAACGCTAAAATTGGTTTTATTTTCAAAGTAATTTTTGATCGACACCGTATATACAATTACTCTCTAAACTGTTATCGCCGATTGGTGTAATTGGATAAATTTAAAATTTATTTTCCTAAAATTCCTTTATTTTATAATTTTTAATTACCCCGATATAACTACTAATTAAAGTTTTCATACATAGCAATAATTCCTTGAAATATTATTAATAAAGAAAATGTGTTTAATGCAGTTTGCTATCGAGAACTCTGACGTCACCGGATGCAGTTGCTACCGTGCAGACGCTAATAAAATTAATTTTAAAATCATTTTTATTTCGACCGCCGTTAGTGATACATCATTAAAATTTTGTGTATTCAGTGTGTGAATTTTTATTAAAACAAGGTTAGTTTATATTTATTTTAGAGAATATTATTTGTTTGAATTTTTTTAATTATTAATTAGGTCTTTTTTTTTAGTTATAATAATTGAAGTTTTAGTAGTTGTGTGTTCAACTTTCCGTTAAAAGCATGAGTTCAGTTGCGAATAGAATTATTTTTCTACTATTCTTGCTTTTTTGTTTAAATTTATATAGTTTAAAGATAGTATCAGTGCTTATCACGTAAGAATAAATGTGTCAAATCTAATTTTAAATTTTATGATGTGACCCAGTAATTTAGGTGACATTTATACTTTAAACATTTCTAACAGTCATAATTATTTTAGTTTTGCATACTTTTTTCATTACGACTCCGGTTATTTCGAATGAGCTGTTTTTGTCACTTTTTTCTATATTACCCTCTGCAACAAGCCAGTAATGGGCGTGTTATCTGTTTTAACACAAATTTGACACTGTACTGGTCTTCTAGCATACTCATTCTACCATTTCTTGAATTCTTTTTTATAATCGGACCATGATTTACTGCTAAACGCGATAACTTGTTGGTATAATCCAAAGTTTCCGGCAATCAGAATTCTCTAACAGTTCGAGCTTTCTTACAGACAGTATTCTTACAATGACTTAATATTTATGTTAGAATTCTGATGCGTGGTGTATATCTCAAATTCCACAGAGATGCCGGCCTTCTCACTTCGTGTAGCCACGTTCCCTCTCCTCGATAGAGGCACAAGAATGCCGGCCGTGTCGATTCTTCTTACTGCCCATCGCTTCGTGTTGCTACCTTCCGCTTAAAGTATTTTCTATAGTTACTATTTGCGTAAGGTTTCTGGCGAAGAATCGCTATCGCAGCTCGACCTGATCGGAAAAGCAATTACAAGTCTTATTCGCTCTTTACCGTGACAAGTCCCAAAGAACACTGTGGTCAGTTCGACACAATTTAAAATAGTTCTAAGACCAATGTCTTTTCTATTTCAAAAGTCGTCTTCTACTGCCAGGGAGCGTTCGTAGTCGACATGCTGGTTCTCGTTCTCTTGTTGATTTAACTTCTAAATTGGATGAAGTCTTCTTGGATTCGACGTCTTTGACGATAGTAGGATATTGGTTAAATAATAAAACTCAAAGTAGCGTGGTAGCACACCAGGCCAACAAGGTCTAGCGGGGCTAGTAGTATATGACGACTGGATTCCGATTGGAAGATGTGCTGCTCTTTTATACACATATTGTTTGAGAATTTGCGGCAATCTTCCGCCGAGAGGCCAATGACAGCGTAGTTAATAACGAGCGCTGTGATTGGCCGGCCAAACCTTTCTCGTGATTGGTTACCTTGGCGACACTCCCTCCCCTCCGAAGACCTGTTGGCAGGATATTTTTTTATTGAAAAAACAAGAAAAGTTTTTTTGTAAAACAATTTTTTGTAAATAAACATGAAATGGTAATTAGTACACATAAGTAAAACATTGATACAATAATTTTGTATAATTACAATGTGGCAAAAGAAGAATTGTTATCACTAAGCCATTAAGTTACATTAATTCAAATAAAATAGTCATCATTAAGACATTAAAAGTGTGTAGGTTATAAACCAAAAGTTAGAATAATACATGTATAAAAAGGAATGATGATAATATCATAAGGTTACAATTAGTAAACTGTGTTAAAATTGTTAAAAGGTGGAATATCGACTTGGTATCTACACAAGTGCATAAATTCATGAAACATATTTGGTTGGTCACAGCAAAGCGTCGGTTCAAGTTCGAAAATGGGCCTTGTACAATATTTTAAGGCATGAAAATATTTGTAGAACTTGGAGTGATTGTGACACTCGTAGAGCTGTAACGATAATAATATATATATATATATATATATATATATATATATATATATATATATATATATATATATATATATATATATATATATATATATATATATATATATATATATATACACTCAAAAATGTTTTGCATATTATCTGTAACGCCACTGAACGTTTCTCATTTGAAATTTTTTGCACTGATTTTTTTTGTCTACTAAAATAATGTACTTTATTGCTTGTTTTTTGTTTCTTAATCGTCGCAAAGATTCTCAGTATTTATATTGCGTTCATCAGTTTTCGAAAACCGATATTTGTAAAAATTGGTTTGCGTTTTATTCACTTTGTAGTGAACAATATGATTAGACAAGTGATATCTGACTTCAACAGAGCTAGAATCGTTACTTTGATTGAGGAAGGCCACACACAAGTGGACGTTGCTGTCCGGGTTGGAGTTAATCAGAGTGATGTGTCTCGGATTGTGAAAAAATATCGAGAGACGAATTCTGTTAGCGATCATCCAAAAAGCGGAAGACCCAGAATTACTACCAATGTCCAAGAACGCTTTTTAACGTTAACTGCCCGGAGAAACCCCTCTGACTGCCTCAGCTATTAGAAGACAGCTGCAGCAAGCTCATAATATTGTAATTTGCGATCAGACTATTGAAACGGATTACATTCGGCGAATTTATTTCCAAGAAGACCATTGTTTATACCAAAGTTTACGTTAGAGCAGAAAAGGACTTGACTGGAATGGGCCAATGAACATTTACAATGGCATGACAACAGATGGGGAAACGTGTTATTTTCTGATGAAACCAAAATTAGCCTTTCGTCGGATATGTCGGATAATCGCCGAATTAGGATTTGGCAGAACCCAATTCGACAAGATAGACTTAACCAAGCTGTCCAAAGAGTCCCATATCAAGGTGGCTCCATAATGTTTTGGGGTGGCATCATGCTAAATAATAAAACTTCTTTAATTCCTATTGTTGGTAACATGAATGGACAGATTTATATTGATACCATTCTTATGCCTGTTGTACGCTTGTGGAGAGGAGCTATTGGTAAAGAATTTATTTTTATGGACAACAATGCGCCTCCCCATCGTACGATACATGTGGTAGATTTTTTAGAGATAGAACATATCGTCAGATTAAATGGCCACCTTGCTCACCTGACCTCAATCCCAGTGAGCACGGATGGGATATGCTCAAAAGAAAAATTCAGTCTCGGCAGCCACCCCCAAGGACACTACAAGACCTTAGAATAGCAGCGATTGAAGAATGGGGCACCATGGACCAGAACTACATTAATACACTTATAAGAAGCACCGGACATCGCACTCAGTCTTGCATTGATGCAAGAGGTGGAAATACGGCATATTAAGTATTAGTTCCTGTATCTGTACAAATTAAAAAAATATATTTATAATACATATTATAAATAATAATAACAAATTGTTAATCCTTTAAATGTTGTTTATTGTTTTTTTCAAAACATACAATTTTATATATATATATATATATATATATATATATATATATATATATATAATACAGTATTTTGTTAAAAAAAAATAGATTTCACCAGATTTGGTGGATAATTTTGAAAATATTACATTATGCAAAACATTTTTGAGTGTATATATATATATATATTATTGTGATATTTAAAGTCTTGGTGCGCCAAGCTATAATTAGCTAATTAATTTTTTTGATTAATTAAAATTATTTAAATGATATGATTATGACTCTATCACAATTTTTAATTCTTTTATCTCAGGGTTAAATTCGTGCTTCAATATCTATGCTATTACATGTGAAAGGTAAGGTCCAGAGAATACCGGAATAATAAAAAACACATATGATCTAACACTATATATTGAAATAAAAATAATGAAATAATTCACACTCAAAAGTTTTCAATAAACAAATCTCATATAAGGATTCTCAAAATTTTGTTCTCCGTACGTGAACAATCAAAAATTAATGGTACAAACAATATTAATTGAAATCTCAAAATCCCAAACTATTCTAACTCTCCTAATCCAAATATTTATATCCTTTCTAAATTACGTGTAAAAATTGTGTTATCAATAAAAGAAAAAACTGCAGAAAACAAAAATATCTCTCTCTGATGATGAGTGGTCCAAATCCTTGTTCCTTGTTGACTGTATTATCTCCTCTCAACTGCTCCCTATGTAATCAGCAATCTTACAACAGATTGTTGCAAGTATATCGTCCTTAATGATCTCCTTCAAAAGCACAAATCATTCAAATTATGATAGCCTTTCTCCTCTCGATAAACTGAATCTCTCGTTGGCCCGAGTGATAAAATGACTCTTGGAATATCTTCTCTTTACGATAAACTGAATCTCTCGTTGGCCTGAACAGTGACTCTTGGAATATAAGTAGAAAAATATGACTTACAATATTTGGCTGCTATAGCTTCTGTCAGATACACTAACTCCACAAAAACTCACTAACATTCAACACTACTGCTTGCTACTTCTTCGGAATCGCCAGAGAACAAAAAACGTTCTTCTCAAAGACTTGGAAACCAACTGATTATATCTTTTCTCTCTCCTCAATCTCGCTAAACTTTCTCCCACACACTTATCCCACCTTTTTCAATCTCCGCCAATCACAACTCGTCACAATTCCCCATTTTTTCATTTCGATAACAAACAAATTTTTACCTATAATTATAAAATTTCCTAAAACTTATTTACAAATATTATTTTCTATAATTCTTAAAACTAACAAAAACCTCTTTCTAAAATATCTTCTATTGTCTTTAATCACTGCATTAATGGATTTTGAAAAACCCCGTTCAATTCTTTGGCTTTCACTTAAACTTATGCGGGTCACTCACGTATAACAAAGAAATGATTGATGTAAAGCTTACATTTTGTTTGGTACAGGTAATTCAAGGATTTAATAACTTTCCTTCTCCGAAATGTTTGTTGGATATACTTTCTGAATTATTTTAATTTTTTTGTTGAACTTTGAAATATTTTAAACAAACCAATATTTTCTTGATTTTACATATCATAACAAATCCCCGCCATTTGATCTGCCGAAAACTCTTTGTTAAATTTTAAAATGACAAAAGTTTTCCAGGATCAAATCATCTCACTATGTTATTAAAATCTATTCATGATACTGATAAATGTCGTGAATGTTAAAATACCCCGTATATTGCCTGTCTTTATACGGGATTGGATATATTTTCGTTTTAAATTTTTCCAAGTATTTTCCCTTCAAAGAAAGTTCATAATTTTTAGCCACTCGGTTTACTTTATTAACAAAATCTCCATGGTTTCCTAAAATCTTCTCTATTTCCTTCTCCATGTTTTTTCCATAATTTATTTTTCTTTCATCCACCTTTTGTTCACATGTGTTCACTGTCCATAATACTTCTTCACAAAATTCTGGATTCTCGTCCATCAATGCCCTTTTTTCTTCTGTTTTCTTTTTATCCTCTAATTCCCTTTGGTATTCCGAGCACCATGTTTCTATTCCTTTCATTTCTCTGATGATACCTTCTTTTTCTTCCTGCTTCCATTCTGTTTTATCGTCGGTTGCCAACAATTCTTCTGTACCTTCTATTTCCTGTTTTTCTCTGGTCTCCATCTTATTTTCCTGCTTTCTTTTCGAACTCTTCTTCTTTTTCTTCCTTCTCTTTTTCTTTTCTGTTATATCTTGTTCTTGTACTTTCGGTTTATCCTCTACAGTCATATCGATTTCTTTGCGTTTTTCCTGTGCATTGATCCTTCCAGAATTTGTTTTCCTATCTGTTTGCTTTTCTTCTCCTGTGTTGTCTGGTTCTGCTCTGATTTCCATTTTATTTTCCGCAAAATTTATGGTGATATCTTTTTTCCTCAATTCATCAATTCCCGCTATCATATCATGATTTAAATCTTCAATCACCACACATTTCATAATATGGAATTTGTTTCCCACTCTTATCTGTACTCCCAAACCTTCGTTTACTGTCGTCAAATTTTTATTGTTTGCACCCACTAAATCAACCCTAGGAATCTTATACACAAATCTGTCCAAATTTAATTCTTTTACTAGTTTTTTATTGATTAGCGATATCTCCGAGCCAGAATCAATCACAATTTTAATTGCTTTATGTTTTATAAATGCATCTAAAAATATTAGATTAGAATTAGAGATTTGTCTTTCGTTTCCTATTGCTACATGATTCATCTCCCTTCTATTTTGTTGTTGG
Organism: Diabrotica undecimpunctata; assembly: GCF_040954645.1. Lineage (NCBI taxonomy): Eukaryota > Metazoa > Arthropoda > Insecta > Coleoptera > Chrysomelidae > Diabrotica > Diabrotica undecimpunctata. Next base: position 75,959,632 of record NC_092807.1, read on the forward strand.
AAGCTCTGGTTATTTCTATCATCCCTTTGTTCGTTAGTATTCCTATTCGGAGTATTTTGTGCATCTCTATTCCTGTTGTGATTTTCATATGTTCTATGTTGTGTGTCATTCCTGTTATCGTAATTTTGTTGTCTATAGTAATTATTGTAATTTCTCGGCCTATATTCGTTTGTTGATCTGGGATGTCGGTTTCTCTGGTCATAATTTGATGAATACCTTCTTTCCGGTCCATTATATTGGTCATGTTGTCTTCTATTTCTCATTTCTTTTCTTTTTGCTTCTTTTAATTGAAGGAATTGGCACAAACTATCAATATCTTGATAGTTTCTCAAAATCACGTGATCTTCCAACGTTTCCTCAAAATGTCTGCTGATCATTTCAACCCGCTGTTCGGTAGAATATTTGTATTCTAGATATTTTGAATTGTTATATATCTGCAAAGCATATCTTTCTTCAGATATTCCCATTTTTTCGTGATATTTTCCATTCTGTAGCTCTTGGTTGATTTCTCTCTGTTTATTTTTCCCCCAGAAATAGTTGAGAAATTTATTTTCAAAATCTGTCCAATTTTCAAACTCATCTTCCTTGCTTTCATACCATAACGCTGCTTCTTCTTTCAAATGGTTTCTAATTGTTTCTTTGCAATCGTCAAAATATCTAGTATGTTGTAATTTGGTTTTCAAATTTTTAACAAACGGTACTGGGTGTGTTTTCCGAATATCCCCGCCAAACTGTATTTTTATGTCACCCGGACTTTGGATCAGTACTTCTCTCCTGTCTCCCATATCTCGTTGTTTTCTGATATCCTCAATTTGTTTTTCTATTTCTTTCTTGTCTTCTTGTAAAGCCATTTCAAATTTTGTTTCTAACTGTTCTAATTCCTTTTTCTGTACAGTCTTAATATCTTTCATTTTAGTTTCTATTTCTTCTCTCTGCATCTCTAGTTTCCTCTCTGTTTCTTCTCTGACTTTTTCTAAACAGACTTTTACCTCATTTTCATATTTGTCCAAACGCTTTTCCATTTTTCTATCATTTTCTTCTAATTTCTGTTCATAGTTTTCCAAACGCTGCTCTATATTTCTGTTATTTAGTTCTATTGCTTGCCTTGTTTCCCGTTGGTTTTCTTCCATTGTTTGTTTTGTTTCTGCCATTGTTTGTGACTGGAGTTGCATTAGTTGTAATATTTTATCTATTCCTGATAGTTCTTTTCTCTCCTCAACTATTGTCACATTTCCTTCATTATCCGATACTTCTTCCAAAATTGTTTCATCTTCTCTGTTATCCTCCTTCCTTTCCTGCATTTTACTTTGTCTCCTTGTGACAGACATGTTGTTACTTTTTGTTATTGTTTTTGTCCCCGCCAAATGTGAAATTTTACAACACTCTATATGTTTCAGAACACGACAATATTTCTCCCCAAATGTATTAAATTTTCACGACAAATATCAAATATGCAATCAGTAAAATTCAAATAATTCAAAATAAATATCAAATGTACGATTGGTAAAGAAAATAAAATCAAATAATTCAATAGCAGTAAATATCCACTAACTACGATCAATCAATAAATCAAATTTATATTCCCTGGAAAAATTGTCAAAATACTTTCAAATTCAAATTCCCTCAATGTTATATGTTTTTATCTCTGGATCACCTGTACTTATTCCAGATCTCTTTCCCTTCCTTCAAATGTAAAGCTGCGATATTTTCAAGCCCCACGTTTTGGAAGCCAGTTATTGTGATATTTAAAGTCTTGGTGCGCCAAGCTATAATTAGCTAATTAATTTTTTTGATTAATTAAAATTATTTAAATGATATGATTATGACTCTATCACAATTTTTAATTCTTTTATCTCAGGGTTAAATTCGTGCTTCAATATCTATTGTTACGATAAATATACTGGCCTAACTTTTATGACTAATTATTCTGTTTTATTGTAGAAATTTCGGTGGAAGTCTAGATTCAAATTATGGTGAATTCTCCAACTTGATGTTCTCGACTATTCCAGTATATCAGGATTTCGTATATAAATACAACATTTTTATATGGAGAGACAGTTAATACTCAAGACCCGCGCTCGCGAATTTGTACGTACGGATATAATAAATTATTGTCAGATAAGTTAATATAAATAAAGAAATAAATTAAATCCGTAAGTGTTATAAATATTGAACCTTTTAATAAATTCACAACAAATGGTGTCAGAGTGAGATCGAACATAAATTAGACTTATAATAATAATACAAGTGAATATAAAATAAATTGTGAAAATGGCTACGATTTATGAGCTGACAGTGACTAATTTAAGAAGACATCTCGAAGACAGAGAATTAGCTTCTACCGGAAAAAAGGCTGAGTTAGTCCAACGACTAAAGAACGCTTTGCTAGAAGAAGGACTAGATCCAGAGACTTATATATTTGAAGATGCTGTCCTCTCGTCGATTTCGAAAGTTTCTTCTGATGTAGCCAAAGTTTCTGGTGACATCGCATCATTAGAGAACAAAGTTTCTGACGATATTTCGAAAGTTTCTTCTGATGTAGCCAAGGTTTCTGGTGATGTAGCCAAAGTTTCCGGCGACATCGCTTCGTTGGAAGACAAAGTTTCTAACGAGATTTCTTCGCTGGAAAGCAAAGTCTCTGCTAACATCTCTTCGGAAATCTCTAAAGTCACTTCTGAGATGTCTGCCCTGGACGATAGAATATCTTCATTAAAAAACCAAGTTGCTGCCGATATGTTAGCCTTCGAAGAAAAGATATGGAAAGAGATGGAAAAGAAGATGGAGGAAACAGGGACAGCAGAGAGAGGTAACAATCCGATTACAGTGGAGATAAAAGAAGACGAGACGAAATGTAAGTTGGAGACACGGCCGAAATTTGAAGGAAGTGGAGGTTCTATTCATGTTAAAGTCCCAACTTTCGACGGAAAATCATCATGGAACAACTACATGAAACAGTTCGAATCAGCCGCAAGAGCGAATGGATGGTCTGAAAAAGAAAAGGCTGTAAACCTGACTATCGCTCTTCGAGGAGATGCCTTAGATGTGCTTCAGACCATAGCCGTAGAGGAGACCGATGATTTCGAACAACTGAAGAAGAGGTTAAATATGCGATATGGCCACGAACATTTGGAGCATGTATATCAGTCACAGCTTAAAAATCGTAGACAGAAGAAAGATGAGGCTCTTCAAGAATATGAGGTAGATATTGCCAGATTAGTACGATATGCTTATCCAACAGCTCCCGAAGACATGATGGAAAAATTGGCCGTTCAAACGTTTATTGATGGTCTTCGTGATCATGAAATGCAGAGAACACTGCGATTAGCTCGTCACAAGACGCTGGTTGATGTCCTATCCGCCGCCCTCGAATACGAGTCAGCTACGCAGGCCTCTGGCGGGTACAGTAAAGTTAGGACTGTAAAAGAGGAAGGAGATGAAGATAAACTTGACCAGCTCGTTAATATGATGAAAAGCATGACATACAAGAAAACGAAGACCATCAGATGCTGGAATTGTGGCGAAATAGGACACGTACGAAGCTCCTGTAAGCACCCTAGATACGACGCAAATCAAGAAACTCACCATCAGGAAAACTAGAACGGGTCAGCCTTAGGGGGGCAGCTTCGACCCAGAACTTTTCCAAAGACCCTCTCATACTAATAGCTTCTTTGAAATGTCGTGAAGATAGTGTATATGTAGATGGAGACATAAATGGTAAAAAGCATACGTTGTTGGTGGATACCGGAGCGACCAGAACCATTATACGCCCAACAGTCATAAACAGCCGTAAGAAACTATTACCAACGAGGTTGCGACTTCGGACCGCTACAGGTGAATATGCCAACATTCATGGAGAAATCCAGGTACAATTGGGAATTGGAGCAGAAAAGTTTGTCCATACTGTTATAGTTGCTGACATCGAAGAGGATGTTATATTAGGAATGGACGTAATGAATATGCATGGATTCCAATTGGATTTTAAGAATAAGGTAATCAAAGTTGGCAACGAGGAGGTATTTCTCCATCCACATAATGACAACACTGTGCAAGCAGCCATTACAGAAGATACAGTCGTGCCTGCGAGAAGCGAAACGATCATAGTAGCGCGGCTACAGGGATTTGTGGACGAAGGGAGACCTGTTATGATGGAGCCTTGGAACCACGACGATGAGGTTGGCCGTGGAATCATAATTGGAAAGGAATTGGTGACTTCGGCTAAGGAAATTCCTGTGAGACTTATCAATGTCAACGACTACCCAGTGACCATAAAGAAAGAGACAAAAGTAGGAACTTGTGTACCTGTGACATCCATAATCCGTCAGGCGACAACATCTGATAATTCCAACGACAAATTCGACCAAATGGTTGCAGTTGCAGGACAGTCTCTAAATCAGATGGAGAAAAGGAAATTAAGGGAATTTCTTCGGCAGTATCGTGATATTTTCGTACCGAAAGGAGGAAAGACGGGAAGAACTACCGTTGTTAAGCATAAAATTGATACTGGTAATGCTAAGCCAATTCGTCAAACAGCTCGACGATTACCACAGGCGAAGAGAGAGGAAGCTGAAACGATTGTTCAGGAAATGAAGAAAGACGGGGTGATAGAACCTTCTACGAGCCCATGGGTCTCTCCGGTGGTCCTGGTTAAGAAGAAAGACGGAACGACGAGGTTCTGTGTGGATTACCGTTTGCTGAACAACGTTACCAAGAAAGATAGTTATCCTCTGCCTCGGATCGATGACACATTGGACACATTGGCTGGAAGTAAATTGTTTTCTACTTTAGATTTGAAGTCTGGATACTGGCAGGTAGAAATGGACCCAGTCGATAAAGAAAAGACAGCCTTCACCACAGGATCTGGATTGTGGCAATTCAACGTTATGCCATTTGGACTTTGTAATGCTCCTGCGACATTTGAGAGGCTTATGGAAAATGTGTTGAGAGGGTTATCTTGGAAAACATGCCTGGTTTATTTAGATGACATAATCGTCTTGGGGGAGACATTCGAAGATCATTTGAGGAATTTAGAAAACGTTTTTAATCGACTTAAAGCTGCCCAATTGATGCTAAACCCCAAGAAGTGCCAGCTATTTCAAGGTAAAGTCAATTATCTGGGTCATATAGTCAGTAAAGAAGGAGTGGCCGTGGATAAGGGAAAAATCGATTCCATTAAGGAATGGCCAAAACCAACTGACAAACATCAAGTGAGAAGTTTTCTTGGACTATGTACTTACTACCGGAGGTTTATTAAGGAGTTTGCAGATATCGGTAAGCCATTAACGCGACTTACGGAGGAAGCAAGAGATTACCGCTGGGATACAGACTGCCAAAATGCCTTTGAGACCTTGAAAAAGCATTTAATAACAGCACCAATTTTAGGGTATCCACTGCCAGAAGGAGAGTTCATCTTAGATACAGATGCAAGTAATGTGGGAATTGGAGGAGTGCTGTCTCAGATTCAAGGAGGACAGGAACAAGTCCTCGGATATTTTAGTAAAGTTCTTTCAAAACCTGAGCGGAATTATTGCGTCACGAGAAGAGAACTTCTAGCAGTAGTTAAATCAGTAGAGCACTTCTATCAATACCTCTATGGCAGAAAGTTTCTAATCCGAACCGACCATGCCGCCCTTAAGTGGTTGATGCAGTTTAAGAATCCAGAGGGTCAGATAGCCAGGTGGATCGAACGACTCCAAGAATACGATTTTAAGATTGAGCACCGAGCCGGAGTTAGCCACAGAAACGCTGATTCTCTTTCCAGACGGCCATGCCCAGCAGAGTGTCCCCACTGCAACAAAACGGAATCCAAGGAAGCAGCAGTGCTAAGAACGACGATTGTCAACGACGACTGGACGCCTACTAAGATAAGGGAAGAACAAGAGAGAGATCCAGTTATACAGAAAATCCGAAAATGGAAAGAGGAAAACCGTCGACCACCTTGGCAGGAAATATCAAACCTATGCTCAGTAGTTAAGACGTATTGGGCCCAGTGGGACTCATTTATCATCGAAGATGGCTTGCTTAAACGAGTCCTGGAAAATGATGACGGTTCAGAGAAGAGAAGACAGTTGGTGATCCCAAAGAGCAGAATAGCCGAAGTACTTCGTCAGTTACACGACAGTCCATCGGGAGGGCATTTTGGTGTAAGGAAAACCCTTCAGCGAATTCGGGAACGGTTTTATTGGATGAACAGTTCCGACGACGTAAAAGACTGGTGTAAGAAATGTACTATTTGTGCTACGAGTAACGGGCCTCACCGGAAAAGGAGAGCTCCTATGAGACAATATAATGTTGGAAGCCCGTTTGAAAAAATAGCTTTGGACATTGCAGGGCCATTTCCAGAAAGTGAAATGGGGGCAAGTACATGTTGGTAGTAATGGATTACTTCACTAAGTGGGTCGAGATTTACGCACTTCCAGACCAGAAGGCCGCCACCGTTGCAGATAAGTTGATCCAAGAATATATCAGCCGATTTGGAGTGCCTTTGGAGATCCATAGTGACCAAGGCAGGAACTTCGAAAGTGATCTATTCCAAGGAATATGTGATAGACTAGGCATGAAGAAAACAAGAACTACCGCGTATCATCCGCAATCGGATGGTATGGTAGAACGAATGAATAGGACAGTTGGCAAGTATTTGACAAAGATGGTGTCCGATCATCAGCGAGACTGGGACCAATACCTTCCGTTCTTTACAATGGCCTACAGATCTGCTGTTAACGAATCAACGGGCCAGACACCAGCCAGAATCCTATTCGGACGCGAAATGCGACTACCTTGTGATCTAGAATTTGGGTGTCGACCTGGAGAAGATGTAGCAGGTGAAGATTATGTGATCGAATTACGAAGAAGAATGGACGATGTACATGAGTTGGTCCGTTCCCACCTTCAGATCGCTAGCGACCGAATGAAGAAACGGTACGATACACAAGCCGAAAAGGGTTGCTTTAAGAAGAACGACAAAGTATGGCTGTATAATCCCAAGAAGCGAATAGGTTGTTCTCCCAAACTGCAGCAGTTTTGGGAAGGTCCATACCTCATCATGGAGAAGATCAACGATGTCATCTACCGAATAAGCAAGATTCCGAGGGGAAAGCCGATGATAGTACACCATAACCGGTTGGCATCTTTCGAAGGTGACCACGACGTAGATGAAGAAGTGGAAGTAAACCAAGTCCAAGATGTGTTTGACCTCACGTTTGAGGAATTCATGGGTGCCTATGGAGGTACCGGTAAAGCAAGACATGGTGTTACCACTGAAGAAAAGCAAGATCTACTCGCGCTCCCCGATGACTACTCGCTGGCCCTTACCATCCCGGCCAGTATCAAAGACGCACCAGGGTTGGCATCCGTCTTTCGAAGGAAGTTTGGTCGAGTTGCAGAACTTCAATGCCAGGTGCCAGCTCCCGGTAAAACCTTGAAACTCCAAGATGCATCACGTTACCTTTTCTACCTGGTAACAAAAGACACTGCCCGTGACCAACCTACCTACCGAGATGTATGGGAAGCCTTACTTCAATTGAGAGAGCACGTACTAGAGTCCGACGTGCAAAAGTTAGCCATGCCAAAGTTGGAGTGCCGCCAATTAGATTGGAGGGTTATCCGAAATATGGTGGAGGAGATCTTTAAAGACACCGAAGTCCAGGTGTTAGTCTGTTGCAATCCGCATAGTTACTGGTGCGGAGAGAAAACCGTCCCTTGTCATTTTTATACAACTGGAAGTTGTAAAAGAGGGTCCAGTTGCCGATACCAGCATACAGTTCCGGTTCCAGTCCCGACAAGGTTCCAGGAGGAACCATCTTTTAAGAGGGGGGCAATGTTACGATAAATATACTGGCCTAACTTTTATGACTAATTATTCTGTTTTATTGTAGAAATTTCGGTGGAAGTCTAGATTCAAATTATGGTGAATTCTCCAACTTGATGTTCTCGACTATTCCAGTATATCAGGATTTCGTATATAAATACAACATTTTTATATGGAGAGACAGTTAATACTCAAGACCCGCGCTCGCGAATTTGTACGTACGGATATAATAAATTATTGTCAGATAAGTTAATATAAATAAAGAAATAAATTAAATCCGTAAGTGTTATAAATATTGAACCTTTTAATAAATTCACAACACTATGCTATTACATGTGAAAGGTAAGGTCCAGAGAATACCGGAATAATAAAAAACACATATGATCTAACACTATATATTGAAATAAAAATAATGAAATAATTCACACTCAAAAGTTTTCAATAAACAAATCTCATATAAGGATTCTCAAAATTTTGTTCTCCGTACGTGAACAATCAAAAATTAATGGTACAAACAATATTAATTGAAATCTCAAAATCCCAAACTATTCTAACTCTCCTAATCCAAATATTTATATCCTTTCTAAATTACGTGTAAAAATTGTGTTATCAATAAAAGAAAAAACTGCAGAAAACAAAAATATCTCTCTCTGATGATGAGTGGTCCAAATCCTTGTTCCTTGTTGACTGTATTATCTCCTCTCAACTGCTCCCTATGTAATCAGCAATCTTACAACAGATTGTTGCAAGTATATCGTCCTTAATGATCTCCTTCAAAAGCACAAATCATTCAAATTATGATAGCCTTTCTCCTCTCGATAAACTGAATCTCTCGTTGGCCCGAGTGATAAAATGACTCTTGGAATATCTTCTCTTTACGATAAACTGAATCTCTCGTTGGCCTGAACAGTGACTCTTGGAATATAAGTAGAAAAATATGACTTACAATATTTGGCTGCTATAGCTTCTGTCAGATACACTAACTCCACAAAAACTCACTAACATTCAACACTACTGCTTGCTACTTCTTCGGAATCGCCAGAGAACAAAAAACGTTCTTCTCAAAGACTTGGAAACCAACTGATTATATCTTTTCTCTCTCCTCAATCTCGCTAAACTTTCTCCCACACACTTATCCCACCTTTTTCAATCTCCGCCAATCACAACTCGTCACAATTCCCCATTTTTTCATTTCGATAACAAACAAATTTTTACCTATAATTATAAAATTTCCTAAAACTTATTTACAAATATTATTTTCTATAATTCTTAAAACTAACAAAAACCTCTTTCTAAAATATCTTCTATTGTCTTTAATCACTGCATTAATGGATTTTGAAAAACCCCGTTCAATTCTTTGGCTTTCACTTAAACTTATGCGGGTCACTCACGTATAACAAAGAAATGATTGATGTAAAGCTTACATTTTGTTTGGTACAGGTAATTCAAGGATTTAATAACTTTCCTTCTCCGAAATGTTTGTTGGATATACTTTCTGAATTATTTTAATTTTTTTGTTGAACTTTGAAATATTTTAAACAAACCAATATTTTCTTGATTTTACATATCATAACAATATATATATATATATATATATATATATATATATATATATATATATATATATATATATATATATATATATATATATATATATATAGTTTCACCTGAAATATATGTTATGCGAATATTCCTGCAAGGAGAAAATGTTTAAAAGAAATGTTAAAATAAAAGTATGATAAATTATATTTTCGAGGTGTTGGCAAAGTTTATAACAATAGCAAACTTGTATAACATAATCTCTTCGCCGGTTAGATCAGCCTCGAAATTATTCCAAGTCTAAATGTTTCTACGAATTTTATTGAGAATTTGCTAGAAAAACTTAATGTTGTGAACTAAAAAAATATTTGCTTGTAAATTATAACTATGGTATAATTTCACTATTTGAGAGAGTGAGTCATCGTTTAAAGCCCCAGAAATGCGGAAAGCTGTTTGGAAATCCAGTGACGTACACTTACTTTTATTTTGACGTTAATTATATTTTATTTTTCAAATATTAATGTTCGAAATAGGCCACAATATATTTATTTACAAGTTTTTACTGACGTTTCGATCTCTATATCCAAAGACCGCTTTCAAAGATATAAATGGTAGTTATATTTATTTTATTTGTTTATTATTATATATTTTTATAATCTTATATTGTTTATTTTCTTTTTTTTTTCTATCTTTAAAAACGGAATAGAGATCGAAACGTCAATGTATTAAACATGTAAATAGATATATTGTGGCTTATGTCCAACCTTCTCCCTAAAAATACAGAATGCCACAAACAAGCAGCTATAGAAAAATAAATATATCTGTCATTTGTATGTTTGAAAACGGTCTCTTTATAGAGATCGAAACGTCCGTAAATTAAACATTTGAATAAATATATTGTGGCTTATTCCCAACATCATTTCTAAAAATACAGAACGACAAGCGAAAAGCCATAGAAAATAAATAGTACTATCATTTGTATAATTGAAAACGGTCTCTGGATATAGAGATCGAAACGTCAATAAATAAACATATGAATAAATATTTTGTGGCTCATTCCCTACATTCCCATAAAAATACAGAATGCCACAAACAAAAAGCTATAAAAAAGAAGTAATTTTGCAGAAAGTTTACTGATGCCAACCGGCTGTCGCGGAAGTTACGCTAAAACGTCTTTTGACGTGACCCGTCCTTAAACAGTTGCACAATGAAATTTTTTTAAAACAAATTTTAAGACAGTTTCCACACCACCCTAGAGGTATGTCTTGTGGCGCGATACTTTTTTTTAAATGGGTGTTCGCCAAGAGCCATATTGTCTTATTAAATAAAATGAACAAAACACTTAAACAGTATAAAACAAAACAAAATAAAATCCTATAAAACAAAATAAAATTCTATAAAAACAAAATAAAAATAATGTTTGATGTGTTTAACACTATATACACTTACTATGTTCTTCTCGTTTTTTTTTGTTTTTGGTTTTTTTTATGCTGATGTTCTTATTAAACTATTAGAAAATATTATTCGCTGTCTAAACCTGAAGATGCAGTGCTGCTATCGCTGTCATTATCTTCACCACCTGGTGTAATTATAATTGGCTCTAGTAAAACTTTGATATGAGTGTCAAGTTCCCACATACGATGTTCTTCTTTAATTATGTGGCCTATACATTTAGCCCATTTCGCTGGAGTTACATGGAGGATTGCTTGAATCAAAAGTTTCTTAATTTCGTTTAATTTGAACGTCTTGTTATTGCGTGCTACATCTCCTTTCACTTGCTCCCAGATAAGTTCAATGGGATTAAGTTCGTAATGATAAGGTGGTAGACGCAGAACTTTGACACCATAGTCTTTTGCAGTTTCATCTACAGCATATTTAAGATATTCAATTTTCCTTAACCGTGCAATGTCAAGGAGCTAAATTTTGAGCATTGATTCTTCGTATGCAATCCCCTTTTCTGTAAGCCATTCTTGAATCCTCCCTTTCAATTTCTTTAATAATCACCTGTTTTTTTCAACTCAAATTGAAGAAAACCATCATCAAGAAACCCTGTATCACTTCCTATATGGGTGACGATTAAACGCCGTCCCTTTCCTGATGGAGCTTTTAATCCTGTATATCAGCCTTCTATAAATGCTTCGCGTTTACTTTTGACATTTAAATCTTGCCAAACTTTTCCAACTGTATGACCTTTTCCAACCTTGGTTAATCCAGGTTTCATCCAAATAACATATTTTGCGTCCAGTGCTGCGAATTTTGCGTATTTCTTCTAAATATTTTCTTCTCCGCACAATAATTTTATTTTTTTCTAATAGCATACTTTTTCTGTTGAGTTTTACATATCGAAAGTTCATTTCACGCATCGCATGGTCCTGGTTAAGACTCTACGAGATATCTTGGGTAAGGAGTCATCGTTTTCGAGCTCTTGAGAAATATTTTTCAGTGTTGGAATTTCATTCCGAAAATAAAATGAATGAATTTTTCGACGTATAATATTCCTTGTCTCGTCATCCAAAACAATGCTTTTCCTACCTCTAGTTTTACCTTTTTCTTGCTTTTTATTTTCCGATGTATTTTTAAGTACACGATAAATACAGCTAACGGATACTTTTGTTAAACTGCTACAAATGTCGACCGCTTGGCTAACATTTAATTCCATTTTTCTGCCGACAATTGCTTCATAAATGTTTCGTATTATTACCTTCTCTTCGGACGTTAACATTTTCCGTCTCTTTTGCGGCATTTCATTTTTGGAATCAACATCAGAATTTTGCAGTCTTCTCTTGGAACAACTCGGTTTTTCGTCCAACTCCAATAAAACTCAAACCAAATAATCACAGAATATAACTAAACATTTACTATAAAACGACAAACTAACACTCGTATTATCAATAACACGTTTTATCAATAACACAAACTTATCGCATAAAATACCCTACTCTCAGATACGCCAATGTAAATAACCTATTGTTAATGGGCACTCGCTCGACAAAAACTAGTTTGACGGCTTTCTGTGGATCTGATTTGAAACGGGGTTCCGTCGCTAATTCCAAAGTTGCCAAACGATTGAAAAATATTGTTTTAAAATATCGATTTTTATTTTATAAATTTAAATATGTAACGAAACGGAACATATAAATAAAATTTATTTCATTACAATTTTGTGCTTAATTTTTATTATTGAAAAGATCAGGTTTTTTTGTATTTTTATGACGGTAATAATCGCTGCATGGAAGAATACAGGTTTTGTATGACCATAATTACTACTTGTGAACAAGAATTGGCTACACTGTTCGACAACTTCTGGTCAAGTCTACTATAGAGAAGCACAAATAAATATACTACTTTATATATTCTGTAATTTCTTATGAGGAAACGCAAATTGCAATCGAGAAAACAGGCAGTTTTCGAGGGCCGCCGTGTACATTTAAATTTGAGGATATTCCGCGTTTAAACTATGATATCACTCTTCTGAATTGAGGGTTTCTACTTTAAGTAGAATTGACTTTCGCAATCTTCCAATATTGTTTGTAGAAAATACTTAGAATATAAATTTTTCAATGTTAAATTGTCTTTTTGGGAAATCGATAAAATGTAAAAATGTCAATGTACGTTGTTTAAACACTTGTAAAATTTCGCGGATAATTTGTTAAATTCAATTTACACTTAGAAAAGTTTGTAAATATGAAGAGAAACTTTTAAACCATTTACACTTAGGAAAGTTTGTAAATATAAAATTGTTAGTCTATTTAAACACTTACGTGGGCCTTATACGGGAGCGTCCCGTGGTGGTGGAGCTGGCCTGATGTCGTCTACGTGGATAACTCTGTCGACATCTTGATCTCTACGTACTTCGTACGTATGGTCGCCTGCCACTCTGAGGATGGTGTGGGGCCCGTCCAGGTAGGGCCGAAGTTCCCTTTGACATGGTTCCTCACCAAGACTTGCTCGCCTTGTAGGTATACTCTGGCCTGTCGAACATCTTCGTTCTCTGGGAAGAGATTCCTGGCGTGGAGGGTGACTCGCTGAACGGCTCGTTCTACCCTCTGCTGGTGTGTTTCTTCCCGTCTGACTAGGTGCTCAGTTTCTTGAGACCTTCTCGGTCTGTAGCCCAGTAGTAGTTCATCACTGTGGCTTTATTTTGGCGGGTACGGAGGCGGAAAATAATATCGGCCAGGTAGGATTCCCATCTGAAGTCCTCAGGGGATGAAATTGGTACACGGAGACCCTTCTTCAATTCTTGGACTCGTCTCTCTACCGGGTTGGCTCGCTGGTGGTAAATTGGGCTTCGTTCGCTTTGGATATTGTGTTTGCGGAGGAAGCGTTCCCAAGCATCTGTCCTGAATTGAATACCATTGTCTGTAATGATTGGGGACGGTCTGCCCCATCTGTTGCATATTTCTTCTTGCAGAAAGCGGATGATATCCCGGCTTTTTGCGGCTGTCGAGCATCTGTACTCAATCCAATTACTGAGGCAGTCGGTAGCTAGGAGAATATATCTGTTTTTGGTACCTCTTGCAGCTGGATACGGTCCAAGAACGTCGAAAGATATCCTTTCCCAAGGATTTACGGGCTCTCTGGGGATGATAGGTGCTTTTGGCTGTCTGGCTGAGGCCTTCGTGGTAGTACATATCAGGCATGACCTGACATATTTCGTCACATCTTTTGAAATTGTTGGCCAGTAATAAACTTCTTTAATGGCCCTTGTAGTCTCCTCTTGGCCGGGGTGGTTGGCTCCCTCGTTGTCGTGGTAACACTCCAGGACTTCGGATCTGAAAGCATCGGGTACGAGAATTCTTCGAACATCTTGGCCGGCTGTGTAATAGGTTATGTTATTTTCTACTGTAAATTCTTCTACCAGGCTCTGTTTGACTTCGTTCCTCGGGCCTCTGGCGGTGATTCTATGCCATCGTCGAATGAATCGTTGCATGCCGGTGTGCTTTTGGTGATTTCGTCCGATTCGGGCTTGCAGAGGTATATTTCTTAGATCATCTAAGATGGGATGTTCTACACCCTCTTCTTCGTCGTCTAAAAGACAGAGTAGTGGAAAGTCCTCCGGTTCGGCTTCAGGCGGAGACTGTGTTGGCCAGGAGATTCGGTCAATTTGACTGTCTACATCTTCTGTGGTTTGGTCATCTTCTGCCGGATTTCGTGAGAGGTGGTCAGGAAGTTGGTTTTCTTTTCCTGGTATATGAACTACCTCAAAATTAAATTCTTGTAGTAGCAGTGACCATCTTGACAGTTTGGCTTTATCGGCTTGGTATTTATCTAACCAGCGCTGTACTGTAGATGAGAAGAGTGAATTTTTTCTCCTGGAGGAAGTGACGAAACTTCTTAAGTGCCCATATAACTGCCAAGCACTCTTTTTCATTGAAGTGGTATTTTCTTTCGTCTGGTCGAAGTTTGGTGGAAGCGTATTCAATTATCTTCCGTTCTTGGTCGAGCCTTGAAATAGGACGGCCCCCATACCATATTGGGAGGCATCGGTCTGCAGGCTAAACGGCTGGTTCATGTCGGTTCACTCTAGGTGAAGATCTTCAGATAGGGCTGTTTTCAATGTGTTGAAAGTTATCTCGGCTTCTAGCGTCCATTTGAAATATTTCTTTCTCGATGTTAAGTCAGTCAAAGGAGTGATAATGACTGCAAAATTCGGAATAAAATCTCGGAGCCAATTCGCTGTCCCAATGAAACTTCTCAGTTGTTTGACGGATTTGGCTCGCTGAAAGGCTTGGATTTTTTCGCAATGTTTTTCCAAGGGTTGAGTATCTGTGTCGGTTACTTTGTGGCCCAAATACTCTAACCTGTTAATAGCAAACCGACATTTCTTCAACGAAACCCAGAGTCCATGTGTTCTACGTCGCTCTAGGACGAGGTCGAGATGTTTCTGACGATCTTCGCAGGAGTTGGAATATATAATTATATCACCCATGTAGACTTTTAAAATTCGTCTATAAAACCAGCGAAGACTGATGTAACCATATTTTGGAAGGCTGCAGGTCCATTTTTGAGTCCGAATGGCATAACTACGAACTCATAAGACGATCCGTTGGATAGACGAATGCTGTCAGCAGAATCGAATGTTTGTGTAGTGGTATTTGCCAAAAACCACTCTTCAAATCTAATGTCGAAAATATTCTCGCAGTTCCTAGCTCTTTAATTGCATCGTGGATTGGCGGCAGGGCGGAGACCTCGTCGATTGTTACCTTGTTGATTTTACGATAATCAACACAAAATCGAGGTGTGCTATCCTTCTTCTTGACGATCACCACTGGGATGTTATAGGGCGATCGACTTGGTCGGATGACACTTGCTGCAAGCATTTCCTGGACTTCATCGAACATTACTTGTTTGTTAGCTGGAGAACATTTAAATGGCTTCGTATTGATCGGGCGTGAGTCTGTCAGCTTGATTTCCATCACCGTGTCTCGGATAGTGGGTTGCTTAAGTTTGTCATCGAAGACGTCTTCGTACTCCTGTAGGAGTTCCCTTACGGTTGGGACTGCAAATTGTGGAGCTTGTTCATCTTGGAGTTGAGTCTTTGAGTTGTATTGTTTGGCTGAATGCGACTTCTAGTAGAGGACTTTTCGTGATTCTTTTCCCACGTGTTGATATTTTCGGTTAATGTCTATTAGTACCTCTTCTTTTTGGAGCCATGCCATACCCAGAATTAGATCTTGGTTCAGATCTTTGACAATGGCACATCTCGTTGAAACTTCCAAAATCGATAGTGACTTCGACTGTACCCTGACTGTGTGTAGTGGTGTGTTTGCAAGTCAACTGGACCATTCTCCGCCTTTTATGTATATCTGCTGCTTGAGCCAAGTCGGGATTGATATAATTCATCGATGCACCGGTATCTATGAGGACCTGGACTCTCTTTGAATTGATGTTCGCATCGATTCGTGGCAGATTTGAAACCTTCATGGCATTGAGTGGATTTAGTTGGAGCACCCCATCTGGAGAGAGGCATAGTGGGTGCCCCTCTCGTAGTTTCCCTGATTGTTAGGCTGTTGTCGGGGTTTCGGCGTCGGTTTCTGAGTTAGATTTCTACTTCTCCAATAATCTATAGTCTCAGAAGTTCTCGGTTGCCTTTGCGAATATTGTCCCCTGGCTTGGTTCTGGTTCGGCTGTCTTGCGGCTTTTGGCGGGTCAGGTTGTCGATTTGCATGCCGTGAAATGTTTTCGTCTACTTGCAATTCTTCGCAAATTCGCCTCAGGTCTTCTTCGGTTCTCGGCATGTTGTTGCGAAGATATTTTCTAATTTCTGGGCGAATTAGATTGGAATGTGGTAGTAATCGTCGAAAAAGAGCCATCTGGGTTGAAACGAATTCTGCTATAGGCTGGTATTTTTGGTAATGTCCGTATAACTTGGACATTAGTGACGATCTCTTTGTTATGTTGTCAAAGTGATCGGTCAGCCTGTGTAAGAATGTCCCGTAGTTCAGACCAGTCGTGAATTGGTTCTGTGTCAATTGAGCTGCCTCTCCTATCAGTGATTTTTCTAGGATGTAGGCTATCCAATATATCGTCTACGAATTCTTGTGGATTTTCGGTGTCATCGCCGGAGTATTGAGGTGGTGCAGGGGTCCATTTTGGTTGCGGAATTTCTATCTTTTTCTCCTGAGCTTCAGGTTTGGGTTGTACCAGTGTTGAAGCTGTGACTGCTTGTATCAACGTGGACAATACTGTAGCCAGGTCTGGGGTGTGGGTATCTTCTGTTAGTTGGGCGCCATGTCATACGGCCGTAACGTCCTACTGGTTTTCAGGAGTTTCTGGACGTTATACGACCGTCGCTCTCGAAGAGGATCTCAAGTTTCGAGAGTCCATCTTCGTTTCGTTTTGAGTTAATTGGGATTCCGGCCTCTACGTTTAAGAAGCTTCGCCAAGCCTCTCTGGTAGGTGAGGGGACACCGGCAATCAGAATTCTCTAACATTTCGAGCTTTCTTACAGACAGTAATCTTACAATGACTTAATATTTATGTTAGAATTCTGATGCGTGGTGTATATCTCAAATTCCACAGAGATGCCGGCCTTCTCACTTCGTGTAGCCCCGTTCCCTCTCCTCGATAGAGGCACAAGAATGCCGGCCGTGTCGACTCTTCTTACTGCCCGTCGCTTCGTGTTGCTACCTTTCGCTAATAGTATTTTCTATAGTTACTATTTGCATAAGATTTCTGAAGACGAAGCGCTATTGCAGTTCCACCCTGATCGGGAAAGCAATTACAAATCCCTGTCGGGGCTTTTATTCGGTCTTTACCGTGACAGGTCCCAAATAACGCTGTGGTCAGTTCGACACAATTTAAAATAGTTTCTAAGACCAATGTCTTTTCTATTTCAAAAGTCGTGTTCTACTGCCAGGGAGCGTTCGTAGTCGACACGCCGGTTCTTGTGCTCTTGTTGATTTAACTTCTAAATTGGATGAAGTCTTCTTGGATTCGACGTCTTCGACGATAGTAGGATATTGGTTAAATAATAAAACTCAAAGTAGCGTGGTAGCACACCAAGCCAACAAGGTCTAGCGGGGCTAGTAGTATATAACGACTGGATCCCGATCACAAGATGTGCTGCTCTTTTATACACATCATGTTTGAGAAGTTGCAGCAATCTTCCGCCGAGAGGCCAATGACAGCGCAGTTAATAACGAGCTCTATGATTGGCCGGCCAAAGTAACAGTCTTTGTCGTGATTTGTTACCTTGGCGACAATTTTCTTCATTCTGTTTCAGTTATTCCTAGCGTTCAGACGTATGCTCTGGTAAGTTTTAAATCGTTCAGAGTTGCTCTGGTGAGGGATTTATTTTTAATATTTTTGAAAATTTTTTAATTTTTTGAAAATTTTTGATATTTTTGAAAATGTTCAAATTTCTTAATCAGATTTTTTGATAATTTTTGTATATTTTAGTTTTTGAAAATTTTTGGTTTTAATCATATTAGACTATTTATAATTGTTATTTAGTTTTTAAATTGTTTGTTTTTAATTTCACTTTGGATTTTATGTAAACATGTTGGCAAAACTTATTCAGATAAATGTAACCATCTTAGGCTTAATCAAAATTGATTATCAGGAAGATAATATTAAGACAGTGCTGGTAGAGTGTAGGAAAGCTATAAAAATGATATATAATAGGATGAGGTTTGCAAAGACGATTAGTAAAAAGCAGCACCTCGAAGCCCAGATGAGGCATGTTAAAACTCTGCAAAATCAGTTACAGGCAGAACAGAAGAAGGGGACGGGACTAATACCAACAAAGGAGACAAAGGAGACTGCAAAGCATAGGGTACAATGGGATGACTCTTTATCAGCGTTCAACTCAAGAATTAGAACTGGAGTCATCTCAAACCTTAAACACAAGGACCCGGATAGTTTCCTTGATGATTGTAAAGCTCTATTTAAACGTAGAATCCAGATCGCACTTAACGACAGATGAGGCAGTTAAAGTTAATATGGCATTTGGTGCAGACTTCGAGATAGCCAGCGGAGAGAAAATCCTTATAAATACAAACTGTTTCACCACATCGACCGCAATATATCGTTTGACAATAATGTGAGAGCCATATTCAGAGACTTGGAAGAATTCCAAGAGCGTGATAGTGGCTGGGCATTAAAAGCTGTTGTTAATCTAGGCGTAACATCAACAAATTTACATCCCAACTTGGATCTTCTTACATCGAACTTCCCCCTCAAATAAAGGGAAAAGAAGCATGTATTAACGTAAATAACGATGACGAGGCATGATTCGCTTGGTCTGTGATATCAGACCTGTATCCTGGAAACCTAAATTCTGCTCGGGTGTTATCATACCTGCACCACGGAAGCGTAGTTAAAGGGAATTCAGTGGCCGATGACCTTCAAACAGATACCCGAAAAGCAGAATGATATGTCCTTCAATGTTTATGTTCTAAAAAAAGAAATAATGAATTTTACGACCCTCCTTACATACATTACGAAAGAAAAGAAAGATAAACATGTAAACTTGCTATTAATTCAAGATAGATACGATGATGTAGAAGGACCAATTAGGTACCATTACATTTGGATAAAAAAGCCTATCTCGCCTATTATCAAAACAGTTATTATGTAAAGAAAATTAAACAAAATCTTTCGGTGATGCCTGCCTCCATTACTTTCGATCGCAAGAAATGTTAAATTTTCATAAGGCCTGTTGCAAAGGACGATTAGATCATATCGTATAGAGGAAAAGATTGTATGCGATTGTAAGATGAACTTAATCAGCTTGCTGATAATGTCTCTACGGTATTTTGTTGTCCATATGATATAAATATGACGATACAACAAGACAGTGATTTTCACGCATCCACGCACTGTCATATCTGTAAGTAGAGCTTCTCAAGCAAAGACAAGAAACTCCGAGACCACGATCCCCTCATTCCAGAAAATAATTGTGTAACATTAATTATAAAGGTGCTCACACTATCCCAGTCATATTTCATAACCTTAGCGGATATGACGCACATTTTATTATTAACGATATTGCTATAAAGGCCCCGTAGATCTTCTCCCTATCACTAAGGAAAAATATATCTCTTTTACGAAACATATTGATAATGCTACAAAGGTATCATGCCATATGATTATATCGATTCTTTCAAAAAATTCAATGAAACATGTCTACCGCCACAGGAAGCATTTTGCAATAAACTTGAGGATAAACCTTGTCCTCGTCGTCATTATCGTCGCGCCCTTCAAGTCTGGTCTTCATTATCTTGTTCTTCTCTCGGAGATTATGTAGATCTCTACATGAAAACTGACATTCTTCTTCTTTCCGATGTTTTTGAACAGTTCCGATCCAGCTGTCTTACAATCTTGATCCCGCTCACTACTTCACTCTGTCTGGTTTTACATAGGATGCTATGCTTAAATATACAGGACAAGAACTGGAGCTTTTTACAGATCCTGACATGCATTTGTTTGTTGAACGTGGTATTCGTGGTGATCTTAGTCAAGTTTGTAGCAAACCTCGAGCTCATGCTAACAATAACTACATTAATAATTATAACTCTAGGAAGCCATATACCACATTCTTAATGTATTTTGATGTAAACAATCAGTACATGGGATGTCGAAATTCGTTCCGTATGGTGGTTTCGAGTGGGTCGATCCTAATATAGACGTTATGTCTATTCCTAATCATGCTTCTGAAGGGTACATTCTCGAGGTAGATTTAGAATACCCTCAACATCTCTATGATCGTCATAAAGACATCCGGTTTTTTCCTGAGTCTTTAAATCCTAAGACTATGCTTCCTCCTACACTCCTTAATGATAAAACAAAATATGTAATACACTATAGAGCCTTAAAACAAGCGATTGAACATGGATTGATTGTGAAAAAAATACACAGAGTATTTAAATTCAAACAGGTTCCGATCATATATCGACTTGAATACAAATCTCCAGAAGGCAGCGAAAAATGAATTTAAAATTAATCTGTTTAAGCTCATGAACAACGCAGTGTTCGGTAAGACCATGAAGAATGTGCGCAAGCGCGTTAATATTAAATTACTAACTGAATGGCAGGGTCAAGCTGAAGCTAGAATAAGTAGTCCTCTCTTTAAGACATGTAGATTTTTAATGAAAACTTGGTAGCCGTTGAGATGAATAAGGCTGAAATATGGTCAGATATATGTCGGAATGAGTATTTTGGACTTGGCTAAGACAACAATATATAATTTTCAATATAACTATTTAGTAGGCAGGTTCGGAGAAAACTTTACAACTTGCTATACAGATACAGATTCTGTAATCGTGGAAATATGTGAAAAATACCCCTATGAGG
The DNA here is from genome assembly GCF_040954645.1 of Diabrotica undecimpunctata. Classification (NCBI taxonomy): domain Eukaryota; kingdom Metazoa; phylum Arthropoda; class Insecta; order Coleoptera; family Chrysomelidae; genus Diabrotica; species Diabrotica undecimpunctata. The sequence continues at coordinate 75,980,771 of NC_092807.1, forward strand.
CTATGATAAAAGATTGTCATCAATATTTTGATACCTCAGACTATCCTAAAGACAATACTTATGGTATCCCTCAGGTTAATAAGAAGGTGTTGGGTGTGATGAAAGATGAGAATAATGACTGACTATATTGGTCTTCGGTCTAAATTGTATACCTCAAAACTAGCTACCAAGATGAGCTTAAAACATTGAGGGGGAGTTAAAAGATAAAGAATATGAGGACGATGAGATTAAGATACTGCTTAAATATTTCGGAGTGACTAAAAAGGCGAAGGGGTAAAGAAATTTGTAGTAAACACTAAAATTACATTCGAGGACTACGTCGAGTGTTTGGATATGTTAAAAACAGTGATTGCTTTACAGTATCTTATACGCTCAGATAAGCACCATATGTATACCATAATGCAAAGCAAGATTACGCTAGACTCTAATGATGATAAAAGATATCACCTTCCGGAGTCTTAGACTGCAACAAACTTAAGTTTGGGAATATGACTCATACCTCGACGATGCGCAGTGAATCGTGTTTACTTGTGTTACCATGGAAACGATCAGTGTACTGCTTGCCAGTGTCGTAGTTTGAGAAGTAGGTATCCCAGAGAGTGTTTGACTTATTGATTTGATAGTCTTGGATATTTTATTAGTTTTTTTTAGATTAGTGATTAGTATATTGGTAGTAGTAATTTGTGTATTATTAAGTCATTTACTGTATCTATAGTGTGTTTAGTTTAGTTATTATAATAGTTATTTAACAATATGGCTTCTAAAAAGATAGGAACAAAATAAACCATCATACTTTTGAAGAGATACTCTTAAAATAATCTCGAACAAACTGCAGGTGGCAAAAATTCGAAGACAATTGGAGAGTCCTAATGAAAAGTTGTGTTATTGGTATAAAACGAATATAATATTTAAAGCAGCTAATTCAATTTCGATCTGAGGGTAGAACCATAATTTATACCGATGAAAGATATATAGGTACACAGCAGCCATACTGCACCATATCACTGGGCAGATCTAAGGTTTTCGATTAACGATTTCTAAGGGCAAAAGGTTGATTTTTGTTTATGCTGGAGGAGAGACTGGATCTGTACCTAACGCTGTGTGCGTTAATGTGCGTGTGAATTTTTAAATCAGGTGCATGTTTATAATTAAAAAGTCAATTGTTATAATAATAACAGTAATGTAAGCTATAATTACTATTAAAGTTTTATAATAAATCAAATTCTATTGTTTAAAAAAAAAATCGTTAAAAATATGTAACTATTATATTATGAGCTTGAACATCATAGACATAAAGTTCTTCGCTTGCCTCTTTATCATCCGGAGTTAAACCCTATGGAAAAAATATGATGTGCTTTGGTAAAAGGTAGAGTGGCAACTCCTAATACAACATTTAATAGAAATGATGTTGAAAATAGAGAAAAAACAAAATTTTCAGTAGTGTTAATGTAAACACGTGCAAAAATATAAAAACATTTAAATCGAAAAAGAACATTTGTTAGACGCTGGATCAGTTAAGCAATTTGTTATTGATACTGGTTTATCTTTTTAATGTACAATAGGTTTACAGAAAGCTTTTCTGAGGATGAAGATAGTGATTCAAACTCAGGAATAGAAATTTTAGAATCTTGCGTGGAATCATAACCAAGGCATTCTTGTTTAGACAAATAAATATATTATTTAACTAGTTAAAATAAACTACTCATTTATTTTTTTTTGTATTATTGAAACTCTCCCTTCGTGGTAATGTTAATAAATTGTAAGTATTGAGGAATTTTTTAATTAATAAAGTACTATTTTACTCATTATTTTTCGAGTGCAACTTACTATAATCTTCATAATGATTAAAAACTATGAAAATAAAAATTAACAAATTCATTCTTCACTTTAATTGAATATGTCTATGAAAAATTATTTTTTAAATCTACCTGTTTCCGCTCGCCACTGGTACAAACAGTCCACCCACCTGCGCTAAAACACTACGTCACATTCCCAAACTTAAATTTGTTGCACTCTATAATACTTTACCTTGGGGTCATTATTTGATTGATAATCAGGTGGATGTTGATTAATATAAAGCATGATTTCGCTAAATCCCCAATTTCATTAATTTCTAATATATTATTTAATTAACTTCAAGATGGATGTTGGTTGGATATTATCATTTTAATACTTGATTTCTTTATTACAACTAAAAATACAATCATTTTTTTTAAATATAATTTTCAATCATACTTTAATATCTTTAATATCACTTATCGTTTTTATATATTTGAAACAGAACGCTTTTATAGTCCATAGCTCATCACGTCATTGCGCTTATCGTTTTTAATATCGTATGATAATTGTAATAGATATTAGTTTTGTATATATTATTTCTAAATTACGATTAGCACATTTAAAAAAGATGTTTCGATATGACCACTAAAAACCAGAGTTATGTAGCCTCCCTAACAATTTAAGACAATGTGAACACCAAAGTGTCTTAACATAAAAGATGTCCATCGAATCATTTAAAAAGATGTCTACTAAACCAAGTTAAATCATGAGCGGATCTTAGTAAGTTGTGTATATTAAATAAATATATTATGTAAATAAATTCATTCATACTGTTTGTCCTACACTAACATAACCCCCCCCCCCGGTAGTCGATGTAACCGTACCTTCTCGTTGGTGACTACAGTTATGAACAAATTTTTGTTTTTTCTACGAATTTTTGTTCGAACAGAATTGGTTGCGTTCCTTTCATCGCATGTTTATAGTTTTATACTTGCTTTACATTCGCTGACTTACTATCATTCCTTCGCTTAGACACTATCATCACTTTATTAATGTTTACAGGTACTTATTATATTTTCTCGGTAGTCCTGTTAATTCTAAATTAATTTATGGTTGTAGATAAAATATTATTTTATTTCAATAATATTGCTTATGACACTATGTTAAATACCTTTTCTATGTCTACATATACATCATATCATCATATATCAAACAGTTAGTTGTTTGTGAACCTAAAAACGTAATATAGTAAGCAACTCACAATACAATCCCTATTCTGTAATTTTCATAAAAATGTTACGCATATAGCTGTGTATAGTAATACACGTTCATCGGATATATATATATATATATATATATATATATATATATATATATATATATATATATATATATATATATATATATATAGTAGTGAACGTTCAGATAAGATTCATGTTGAGCAGTGATCAATCAGACGATATCCATATCAAGTAAGACACGTTTTATAATGTAGCCTTACATCCATACCTCTTTGTAAAGAGCAGGTGTATGATTGGGGGGAGATCCATATATAGAGTGATCAATCATAGGAGTTTATTGTAAGTAGATGAATAGGGCGGATTCCAGGACGGGAGTTGCCAAGGTCACGTCTGTGCCTAAACGGGTCGTCCGATCGTGACGTACGACAGCTCGTTGAAAAGAGGAGGGGCCAACGAATACGTAGGCACGGACAAAAAAATATGGTGACGCATTGCCAAAAGGACGTTAAGCTTGTAGTGCCTAAACGGCTCATCCGATCGTGACGTACGACAGCTCATTGAAAAGGGGAGGGGAGCACAAGAACAACAACAACAATGCCAAAAAGACATGACAACGTATGACGTGGCAGCATAGGACAACGGGGCATGGCAACATAGCAAAACGTGGTATGGTAAAATAGAAAAACGGGGCGGGGCGTATCTTCATTGTTATTGACCTGATTGCTATGTACGAAACGTCAAATTACGTGAATGACGTGACATTCGACACAGGACGTGACATTTATGTGACATTCGACGCAACACAATTCTTATTTACATATTTTTTATTTGTTCTAAAGCTAGTTTACACAAATGATGCTTGAGAATCAGGTGGTCCATCTCAGTAGGTCCTCCAATCTGGTCTGTTGTAATGTACGAAGCAGGGAACTAGTATCTGCAAGTTAAATTCTCCTCGATATTCTCCACGCAATTTATGCCAATTATTTAACAATTCTGTAGTTTTAACAGTCCGTAAATATAATCTAGCGGTATGTATTTTAGTTCTTCTTCACTAAATTATGTAAAACATTTTTTGCGAAACATATGAGCCATAAGCAGTTCCGTACTTTTAGTTAGCTCCATCATATAAAAACTTTAAGCATAAATGCTCAAAAAGGATTTGATCGTAGGTTTGATACTGATGGTTATTATAGGAAATGTTGACACGTTCACCCCCTAGATATTTAACAAGTTCTTTGATCGGCTTCAAATTACCAAATGAATCGAAATACTCTACGTCGTTGTTTATCTTTCTATATGCTACCCGACGTGTTCCGTTATGTGCGGATATATCCAAGTTAACTATTGCGCATTCTCGTTTTCGAGGAACGTCTCTAGGCAAAGCGTCATTCATGAAAACTCCTCGAAAATGTGGTATTTTAAGTATTTTCGCGTAATGTGCAATATCCAAGTCGTACATCGGACGATTGGGTAGCTTTATTGGAAGTTTTTTTCCAAATATAAGCCGAATCCACCTCTCGGTTTCTTACGTAGGTACAGACCCGACCCAATGTGTTCCATTGTCTTATTATGACGTATATCTTCCTTCAATTTCTTTTGGGCATTCTTTGCGTCGACCAGTCTTCGCCACCCCAGCTGCACCCCCGCGAAGGCCCCCAAAGCAGAAAGGCCCAAACATAGAGGTATGAGGGGTAGAAAACCTCCGGATTTTAGTGGTAGCACTCGTGGAACATCAACTTCTTTACGACCACCAAGTCTTTTGATTATGGATTTTGCTATTCGTACAGCCGTCAAAGCAGTATCTGTTAACGATGCTCCTCTCTTCATGGACTTCGCAACTTTGGCAAGAACATCTCGATTGCTGTCAATAATCGATATCGTGCTGCTTACAAGCTGCGTCTAATGGATTAATTCCTGGATCTCCGCGTGCAAGAGGTTTTTGAGAGAGGTTTTTACAGAGTTCAAGAGACCTCCTCCTTCGACGATCAACATTGGACTGATGACATGCATCTGGTGACATGTTTAATATAATGTAACGCTTTTGTACTACACTTGTCACACGATGAGGGTCGCTCAACAAGAGCAGACGCTATCAATCGATAATCTGGACATTGTCCAGAAAGGGACAGTCAACAAAAGGGACGGTAAATTGATACCAAACTCATTTAGAGCCATTAGTTGCAGTCCAAGTGGATGTGGAAAGACGAATGTCATGCTATCACTTTTATTTAATCCAAACGGCGTCAAATTCAAAACTGTTAATGAGTGATTTTTTCCAAGCAGATCTACCGACTTATGCCGATGAGTATGATCCAATCGAATTTATGTGTGGTGATTTCTGAAAACTAAGACAATTAGTGATGGAAAATGTAAAGTTGCTGACTATCGAGAAATTTTAAGTCGAATATTATTTATGTGAAGATAAAGTCGACCAAATTATAGAAGCAGACCAGAGCATGATGTCCCATAGAGTGGCGTTGTGAAGAGTTTACAATTTACTGAATACTATATAAATATTTCAACTTTCATCAAGAAAAATTTTTGTGCTATAGACTCTTAACATGGACCAGTTGAAGCCTTCACAGCATATTGCAATATTTGTCCAAACACTTTGTTAACTTTAGCTTTAAAGAAATATGTTCATTATTATAAAATTAAACATAACTAACTAAATAAGTTATAATAATATAACTTATTATATTTTGTAGTGTATACATAAAACTGCGAACTATGACAAGCATAAATAAATTATGCATAGATAAAGTATTTCCTGCAAAAGCAGATATTGCGCTATGAGAACCGTTGTTATCAATTTACAAACTTGGGAATGTAGTTACCGCTATCATCATACATTTTACAAAAATTTAGCAACTGCGGTTTTCTTTCCGGTCTACTGGGTTTTCGAATGATTAAAATAAATTTTGTTATCACAACTTGTTTACGTGTTTTTAACTATGTGAGGCCACGTTATCGCTTTGGCTTCATCCGGTATTGCTAACAAACACACTATTTTTTATTTAATATATTTCTGTATATAATTCTAAGTCTTCGATTTTTAGTAACTTCATTACTTTTATAGATATATGATATTTTAAAGGACACGAACTTTGGAAATTTGACGTTAATTTGTTTTATGATGTTTTTCAATCATAAATAATGATCGTATGGCATTAAACGTAATACACATGAACAATACCTTTTACAATAATAATTACTGTTAGTTATAAGGTCTCTTTACACGTCAGGTTGGTGGTCAAAGGCGTTGGATTTAGATTAAGATACCCGAAAGGGTGCGAGGGTTAAGCCATCTGACACATCTTTATAGATGATCAGAATGGACATTGTCATTTGCTTCGCATGTTACACGGTACATTACCTCATGTCTTTTCAAAATCAACAATCTTGTTGCTTTTATATGTCTAGTGATGAAAGTAGCATAGCAGACCCCATGTCTATCAGTAGACGTTGTCACGTGCGTGGTGTAACAATACGTTGTAATGTCCTTTTGGCATTGTAGCCATGTTTTTTATGCTCCTACCGTTTCATTTGAGGTCTCGTACATAGCAATCAGATCAATAACAATGGAGGTACGCCCCGTTTTCCTATGTTGCCATGCCCTGTTGTCCTATGCTGCCACGACTGATAGTTTCTGCCCTTCAGGTACGATTTTTAAAAAATAATTATTTAATTTACAAATGCAAGAGAACTTTATTGCGTTCTTAAAAGTTACAATATTAAAATCAGACTTCGCTGTACAAAGTTTCAAATCAGACTTTGCTGTACAAAGTTTCAAATCAGACTTCGCTGTACAAAGTTTCAAATCAGACTGAATAATAATTAATTAAAATGAAATACATTACACATTGGAAAATAAAACAATAATTCGCAAGTTGCACTTTTATATTCAGGTCGATCATAGTTCAGGTGCTTACGCATCGGATTTAGGGTATTGGCTTATGGGGTCAACGACTATAACTCACGTCATAAGTTGTAATGTCCTTTTGGCATTGTTGCTGTACTTGTGCTCCCCTCCCCTTTTCAACAAGCTGTTGTACGTCACGATCGAATGGGCCGTTTAGGCACTACAAGCTTGACGTCCTTTTGGCAATGCGCCGCCATGTTTTTTTCTGTGTCTAGGTACTTGTTGGCCCCTCCCCTTTCCATACCTTGCACGTTGTTGTACGTTGAGCCGTTTAGGCACTATACGCTTAACGTCCTTTTGGCAATGCGCCACCATGTTTTTTTGTGTGTCTACGTACTCTCCTCTTTCCATCGATACCTTACACGTTGTTGTACGTTGAGAAGTTTAGGCCCTACAAGTTTAACGCGCCGCCATGTTTTTTTTCTGTGCCTACGTATTCGTTGGCTCCCCCTTTTCAACGAGCTGTCGTACGTCACGATTAATCGAGCCGTTTAGGCACAGACGTGACCTTGGCCACTTCCGTCCTGGAATCCGCCCTATTCATCTACTAGTGTGTAGAGTTCAGAACCTTGTCGAATTATGATGATTCGTATATTGTAACGATCGGTCAGAGAAGATTATATAGTGGATGATTGTTGGTTTGGTCATATTTTAAGAATGGTATACGTTCCTATTCTTTTATTTCCAGCGATAGCCGCTGCTGTACGTTATATCCATTTCAATGACATATATGAATTGTTTCGAGATAGAGAGAGAGAGGCTTTTTTTTCATAAGGTCTGTTTTTTATATTCATTACCCCATCCTCGTTTATTTAATGCTTTTATCGTTAAAATCAAACAACTATCACAGCAGATGTAATATAGTGTCGTATTAGCATCGACTTTTTAGCTGTTTTTATCTTAACATATTCGTTACCCCTCCCCTTTCATTTAACGTGTTACATGTAAAAATCTGACCAATAGGAACGGAGATATATTGTAATGCCATTTTGGCAATGTTTTTGTGTCTGTTTTTTATCTTGACGTATTCATTATCCTCTCACCTTTCGTTTGACGCCTCATACCCTGCAATCGTATCAATAGCAACGAAGATACGATATAGTGCCGTTTCAGTATTGTCTTTGCGTTTGTTTATTGTCTTAACATATTCGTCACCATCTCCCCTTTCTATCGATACCTTCCACATTGTTGTACGTTGAGCCGTTTAGACGTTACAAGCTTAGTGTCCTTTTGGCTATAGCCGCCATCTTTGTTTTTTGTGTTAACGTATTCGTTACCCCTTCCCCTTTCCAACGATACCTCACACGTCACGATTTGACGAGCCGATGCGCCTCCACCACTAGACAAAAATGACCAGAATGGACCTTATCGATTTCTTATGGGATGTATGCACATGCCACCCTCAATAGACTCTTCCTATCTGTTAAGGTGAGCTGCTTTCTGTACGCCTTTGTTAAAACTGCAATACTCCAGACAGGCGCAGCCTAGAGGACGATCGATTGCACAACAGAATGAGTCACCCCTAAATACCTCACGCATTTCTTTGGAACCATTCTCTTTCCTGTACATTCGAATGTTATCCCGTCCCTTTTCGTTGGTCTTACCCGCAGCCATTTCTAGCTCATGCATTTTCATTCATTCCTCGACTTGGTCGCATGTACGCTGTGCACCAGAGATAAGGTCCTCCCTGTCCCGCGACAATATCAGCATAGTGAGGTCGTCCACAAATGTGAAAGGGGATACATCCTCTCCGTATTGTTGGCGCACAACCCCGTCATATGTCAAGTTCCACAGCGTGGGTCCTAGGCCTGCGGCACTCCAGCCGTCACGTCAACCACCATTTTTTTCTACCACAATTTTCCTCTCTGACAGATAGTCTGAAACCAAATTCATCAAGTACCTCGGACACCTTCTCTCCCGTAAAGCCTTCATTACCTCTTTCCATTTTAATTTGTTGACAACATTCCGGATGTCAAACAACAGTAGGATTGCCCACCTCTGGTTAACCTCCACCCCGCGTAACACCCGGAAGACTTCCATAACCGCTTCCACCGTGCTCCTGTTTCCAAATCGCTGAGTTTTACGCAGTGCAGTTATATGTTACAAAAGCCACGTCGGCTCCATACTGCCAATGCGTTTCACCGCTTCTGGTGGTATCCCATCGAGTTCGTCTACGATAAAAGGTACAGCTCGCTCAGCTTCGGTGTCCCACTGCACTCAATGCCAAACACTTCAAACAGCAGCAAAAGCCGAACTCAGCAAGGTGCAAAGACTCGCGTCTGTGGGGATAACTGGTACCATGCGTACGACTCACACAGCAGCTATTGAGGCTCTACTAGGCCTGCCTCCCTTGCGTACGATAATACAAGGAGAAGCAAAATTGGGGGCCTGCAGAATAAAACAATCACTGAACTTTTCAATGAAGGAACAGGGTATATGATTATAGTTTATTCGTCTTCCGGGTTTGGACCGTGTCATTTGTGAGTGACCCAAAAATGGGTTCATCTCGACGTTTCGCTACAATTGTATGTAGCTTCTTCAGGAGAACAAAAAAAGAAAAAGAAAACAAAAGACAGGAAGATGGGTAGTTAGCAACGGTAACTCAGTTACTCAACGCAACCAGAGGCGAATACTAACTACCAAGATGGGCATTTGGTCACAGTAACTCAACTACTTAACGCAGCCAGAGGTGAAAACCAAATGCCAGGACAGGGATTCACGTCCAACAGCTCAGAACACTAACGCGTCGAGAGGCGGGGAGTGAATCCGACGATTACTCCGCTACCGCTCTATTTATAGTCGCGGTGACCTGTCGTGTCGGGACGTATCGGCACACTCCGTGGCGCGAACGTCAAGAAGCGCGCGCTGGCCAATCATGTGGCTGCATCGTGGTAGCGGGACCGGACGGCGGCTCTAGATTGAGATTCCAGATGGGAGACAAGTAGTATCCTTCCTCTCGATTGATATTATGTGGATTTTTTCGGATCTCTAGAGATTCGCGGATTTTCCTGGAATAAAAGAAGGGGCTCTTAGAAATAATATGGGTTTTTTCGAACAATATGGAATGACCGGTTTCTTGGCAGTGTTCTGCAACTGCAGAATGGGAGAAAAGACCTGATCGAATGCATCTTTGATGCTCTTGAATCCGAGTTTTGACGGAACGACCAGTTTCGCCAATATACACTTGTCCACATGAACAAGGAATAGAATAGACATCACAGGAAGATAGGGGCGGTAATGGGTCCTTAGGAGAGGGTAGATATTATGAGATTTTCTTAGGTGGTCGAAAAGTAGTCCTGATACCTTCTTTGCGAAGAATTTTGCCAATCCTATCAGTGACACTTCGAATATACGGAAGAAAAGCCACAGGAGTATTACCCGAAGATTCTGAATTTGTCGTCCTAGGGTGTAAAGGGGGATGTAGATGTCGGTGTGTAATATTTTGAATTGTGGACTTGGAGTAACCGTTGGCGACAAGGGTTTTTTGCAGATGGCCAAGTTCTTCTCTAAGGTTGTCAGGTTCAGAAATCGAAATGGCCCGATGGATGAGAGAGTTGATCACAGAATTCTTTTGGGCAGGGTATATGATTATCACAAGGACTCTGACGAACGACATTTTTAATGAGAAACCATATCACATGCCAAAAAATACAATTTTAAGAATTCATATAGGGTGTCTAGTCCAAACAGGAATGTGTGGGGAAATGAGGAGTACCATAAAGTGGGTAAAATTTGGTATACAGATGGATCCAAAACTACAGAGGATTTGGGTGCAGGAATATATTCCAATAATCCAAGAATTAGCGAAAGATTTGCATTGAGCAGGAACTACACCGTGTTTCAAGCGGATATTTATGCGATACTAAAATGGGCAAAAGGAAATAATGTGGGAGTTCTTGAAAAAAAACAGATCCGTATATTGTCTGACAGTCAAGCGGCACTGAAGTTCACTGGCACTGGCGTATCAGGAAGTGACTGACATCTAAGCTGGTCTGGGACTGTATCAAAGAACTGAATGAACTGAGAGACTGGAACAAGGTTGAGCTTGTCTGGGTACCAAGACATCAGGACATGGAAGGCAAACTCATTTTCGGTTCTCCTTTTCCTTCGAATTTTTCTGACAACCAAAATTTTCATAACAATGAGGTCCGACAATTGACATTGACACAGAACACATCAGTGATACCATCTAAAATAACTTATGGTTGCCTACCCTACATTCCAGTTTTGACACCGAAGCTAATGAACATCTTCAAAAATGTTAGTGATTTAAAAATTACAACCAAAAATGTGAAAACGGTATCGAAGTTATACACAAAAACAAAAGATCCTTTCACAATACAGGAGTCATCGAATGTTGTTTATTCTATACCGTGTAATAATTGTAACAAAATATATATAGGGGAATCATCTCGTAATTTTCACAGTAGGGTGATCTCACATCGTAGCGATATAAAAACCAAAAAATTAAATGCATGTTAATTGACAGAACATGCATTAACGTTGAAACATGAATTTAATTTCGAGGATTCCTGTATTTTGGCAAAGGAAAAGAACCATACAAAACGTGTTTTCTTGGAAATGTGTTCCATAAAATCGAGTACATCTTGCATCAATAAAAAGTCAGACGTAGATAAACTGAGCAACATTTATTGTTACTTACTGGAAAAACATCCAAAATAACATTAATATCTACCTGTACCCGTACCCACACAAGTTACAGATATATGCATAACATGTTGCATACCATTAAGACAGGTTTAAAAATTAAAATCACCTAAGATAGGCCTCTAGTATTTCTTAAAAAGAAATATGATATTAAGTACACCTAATTACTTTTTAATCATAGGATTTTTTCTTTTTGTTCTCTATGTGCCAGAGTTAAAACACACCAGTAAAAGATGACAACAAAATTTTTACTATTTTTACCTAAATGTTAAAGAATTTTAAAATGTATTTTGTCCACTATTTTATATTTTATGTGTGTGTTATTAATGTTGAGTGTCTATGCTTTTATAAATAATCTCAACGACTAGTAAGTTGCACTGAAGATTTGTGATATTTTATAAATATTTACACTTTTTCTTATTACAGTGTCTTGAAAAAGGAATAAAACCATTCCGAAAGCTAGACAAAAAGTCATAAGAGTGTTTCATTAACATCCCGGCCAATTTTCTGACTGCAACCCTAATAAACTGTGTTGTATATATATATATATATATATATATATATATATATATATATATATATATATATATATATATTGATACGATTGGGGTTTATAGAAAATAATTTATAAGTTATATACTACATAATATTAGATATAACAAGTATTTGGTTATTTTAAGAAGTTATATACTAGAGAATTTATAAAAATTATTTATGTGAGGGCATTTTTAAGAAATTAGCATATAATAATTGTAAAAAGTTGTATTTTAATGTTGTAAATATATTTAAGTGAGCCATGTGCATAGGCAACCAACTATACAGTAAGTGACAGACAGAAATTAATCATTTTTATGAATTTAAGTGGGGTTATAATAATAATGTTAGTTTAAAATGTTTAATTTATATATATTTACGGATTTAAGTGTTTATTCTGATCTGAAAAGCCTAAATGTCAACAAAATTATCAATAGAACATTAACGAATTCTCCAGAATGCAGAATTTGACCTTTGTTTATGTTGGAACATTCTGGAATAATGATTATGTCGGTGGATCGAACAGATACTTTTTTCGAGAACATCCATATAGAAGAAATAGAGCTAAATCGAACATGATCTCTTACCAGATGGTTCTGGAACATCCAAAAAGATATAAATACCCGTGATTTGGATTCAAGATGACAGTTTTAGTCAGTCAGTCAGAAAAGTTTTAGTATGAAAGTTAGTTGGAGTCAGTCAATCAGTTACAAATAGACAAATTGTTTAATATAGTGAGTTAAATGAAGATTGAAAATTATGCATATATTTTTAATGCACATTTATAATTATACACAAATAATTATTGAAGATAAAAAAAAAGTATATTAGAAGAATATTTGTTGGATATTGGAAGAAATTAAAATTATATTATGATTGGAGATTAGTATAAATCAACTTATAATAATTATATGGTGATTGGATATTGGTATCTTGAAAAGAAGAATAAATATAAATGCTGTTTGCTGGTTTGCTTGGTGGTTTATAAATGCTGGTGAAGAAAAATATATCTTTCTCTTTCTTTCTCCCCTTCCTTTTACCCTAATAGGGTGTCGGATTTGGGCTAGCTATTTTAATTTCCATTTACCCACCTCTTCCATTCTTTTCTGTTTCCTGCCATTATTTTCAGTTCCTCGAGTGATTTTTGTTTAAGTTTTCCCGCCTCTACTACTTGCTGTATCCATTTTTTTCTTGGTCTGCCTCTTTTTCTTTTTCCGATGTTTTTTGCTTCATAAATTTTTCTTGTTATTCTATTGGATTGCATCCTCATCATATGCCCATACCAGTTCATTTGTCTCTTTGCTATTTTGTTCATTATCGGTTCCTGGTTTGCCATTCTCCTAATAGTCTCGTTGCTTAATCTATCCCATTTTGTCTTTCCAACTATCCTTCTTAGATGTCTCATCTCCATTGTGTTTATCCTGCTCTTATGTTTTTCCAGAATTGTCCAGTTTTCACTTGCATAGAGCACAGTCGGTATCACTATTGTGTTATATATTTTTATTCTTGTTTCTCGTGCAAGTTCTCTTTTTCCCATTATTGGGGCTAACGCATAATATAACTTGTTCTTTGCTCTATTTGTTATTTCCCAGTCTATTTTTCCATCATTAGTTATTATACTTCCCAGGTATTCGAAAGTTGTTACTATTTCCAATTCTGAGTTTTTACATTTTATCTTTATTTGATTATCTTCCTTATCTCCTTTGCCGCTGATTATCATTATCTTACTTTTTTCCTCGTTTATCTCCAATTTAAGTTCTTCTATTTGTTCTACCCGAAAAATATATCTTAAATTGGTAGAAGCTGATAATTGGAAAAAGTAATTTCACAAAAGCAAGGATAACCGAAGTACGAAGACATTCAGTGGTGATTAGAATCTATATAGTGGAAAACAGTTCATTTAGGCATTCAGTGAAAGAAAGGTACAAAATTTTGTTAATATAATTTAGTTAGTGTCATAACAATTTCAATTTTGAAGATAGTTTGTTTAAATTTTACATTGTCTATAGAATTTAATTAGTTTTATAAGAATATCAATTAAAAGATAGTGTATTTTAAATTTACATTGGCTAGGTTAGATATATATGTGTGTTTCATAATAGTTATAATAAAGATAATTTAAAAAAGTACTTACAAACTAATTCTTTGAGAACCGCGATAAAAACCCTATATTATTAAAAATACTCATTGCTCATCATTCAAACAAACAATACATCATAACAATATATATATATATATATATATATATATATATATATATATATATATATATATATATATATATATTGTTATGATCTGCTTTATGATGTTTTATTATTAATTAACACTAATTTAATTAATCCAATTATTTAATTCATTAATTCACTAATTTATGCAGAGTCATACAAATCAATTACTATTAAAATTTCTCATGGTGCCTTTTTAATTTTACTTTAATCAGTTTACTTTATATATCTCTTCTAGTGGGTTCAGTATCTCCTAGTTGCTCATAATCGGGATATAACAGGAAACGGAACTAACATTAAAACATCATAAATATGCACACAAATTATTATTTATTTTCAATAAGCAATACGATGAATATTAATAAATAACTTTTGTGGGCAATTATCTTTCCCAACAAACTCCTATACTCTAAATTTAATTTTAATTACAAACTATCTATTGATCTGTTTTATAATAATATCTACTAAAAAAAATCGGTTGCCTGTAAAGTCGGTTTTACGGGCGAAGATTTTACGTGACAACGACTTTTTCTCGGTAGAATATTTATTGATATGAATATTATTAAATTGCACAATAGGAACAAGGAATTGAATGAAAATAAGAATTGCACAAATTTTAACTATAGAAATATATTTTGTTTACTAAAACATTGTACATGTAAACTTAAACTTAACTAATTTCTATTTGAGTGATTTTGTTGAGGATAGGACGATGATAGGAGAAATAGCATCGCACCAGCGGACCGATCATGTTTAAGTGGGAGAGAGACGCAAGGCATTCGCCGGTCCGGCGGGCCTCTCTCTCGTTCGGTGACTCATCGTAACAGACGTGAGCGGGCGTTACACTTTTTCATGAGTGACTCCGAGCCACAACCTAATTTAAGACGTTGTCACGTCAAAAAAATGACCATATAAAAATATAATTTATTAACAAAAAAAAATAACTCTTTGAAACTTGGAATCTTAGTTCGTATGCTTATATTTGATTTTATCTTTAGAATATCTTAAAGTTTTCTTTCATTCAAATTATTTGACTGACCTTTATTTTTTTACACCAATGATGTCTCCTCTCGATCAAACCACAGTTCCTTCCTTGATTGATTATGTCCGGCTACCATCAAATCTTTCCCGTTCTCAGCATCGATCCAAACCGCATACCAGCAAACTACTCCTCCGAAAACACAAGCCCAAACCTCTTTTGACCGGTACTCTTTATTCACAAATTCTCCTTTCTTTCTCAATTATATCTCGTGGACTATGCAGACTCAAAAGAGGTATTAATCTTTTCGATTTTGATCTGCTCTCAGCTTCCACCTTTTTCACTAACAAACGAAAACACTGGTGCTCAGATTGACTACACGAAAACACCTCTTCTCTTCTGGTCTGCCGGTAACATAATAATCCTTTCAATCTCTCCCAGACAACCTTCTCAACTCTCCCATTCCCACCATTCCTTTTTAACCAATCATAAGCATTCATCTTTCCCACTTATTTTCGATTTAGAAAATTTCCAACATGATATTTAAAACAAATAAACTGCTTTCACTCAAATTACTTTTCAGAAACCATTAACAATTTTGCCTTTTTCAACAGAAATAAGTTTCCAAATTCTTGTTATCTCATATCTAAATCTAATTCTTATTTACTTTAGAAAAATGCCCACCGCAAAATACAATTACAAGTTTCCTAAATCTATAAAATTATACGAGTTCCATTGTCCTTTCACTATTCACTCAGTCTTTCACGGAAAAACTCGTCAGGGTCCCGTCACGGAACAATGTTTCTCTTATTCTAACTATTACAAATAAGTACAGGGTTGTATTTTAACTTATATGCCCGCGGTATATTAAAATAATAAAAAAAATCTTTATTCTATTTCTGATCGATAAACTGATCCATAACAATATATATATATATATATATATATATATATATATATATATATATATATAATAATTATATATTATATAAATGCATTTATTAGTGATCAGTGTAGTAGTGTCTGAGGGCTCGGGGAGACTGAGACCTCGGAAGCCCTGAAAAAAAAATCAAAGAGGATGTCAAAAGCTTGGCGCAATGATAATTGACGCGGTTCAAACCGGAAAACTGTTGAGTTTAATATGAATTCCTGTAATAGTATTAATCTTAGCTTTAGGTTTAATATATACAATGCACGTCATTAAAAAGACGCCATTTATAATTGTGTAAGAATTTTTCAATAATTCTAAGTTTATGCAATCCTATTGTAAATAAACTTCCATAATGCAGAAACACTTTTACGCACCGCCACTGGGTGCCGATAGGTCATTTAAAGGTAATAAGTTCGCAAGATTGATATCAGTTCTACGACTTCGGAGAATTCACGTGTTGTTTGTACGCATGGTACAATGAACATAAGGTATGATATTTCACGTGACATTTGACAGCTGATCCCAGACGTAGTCAAGAACGCTCGAACCCATTATTTGTAATGATAGTTAACGAGTTTTTTGACATTATATCAATTTACCGCGTTTTTTCTTCAGTTGAAGCATTATAGTATCTTAAAAAGTACCTGTGGTATTTAGTTACTGTTTAGCTTATTATACTGTATAGTAGTTTTTTGTAAAACTAAAAGTTTTTATTTGCCATTGTATATCTATATCATTTTGCAATTTGCAATTTATTTAAATTTTACAATTAATTGTTTATTTTATTATCTTTTATTTTGTGATATTGGCGATTTTTGTACTTTCAATAAATTTTAATTATTATTATTTTCTGATTTTTTGTAAGCTTCGTCCATAAAATTCTACAATTTTCTGTAACAATAAAGCATATTTCTATTTTATTCTATTCTATACCCATACGATATAAACAGTTATCTTCTAAGTCTTTTAAACATAGTGTTAAAGAATTCTTGATTTACCACAGTTTCTATTCTATTGATGAGTATGTCTCTCATGTAGTGTATTATATTTTTTATGTTTGACGAATGTAATAATGTACAAATTTACATGAATAAATCTGTCGATCTATCTACTGTTTAAATTTCTCATTTTTTTCCTATTAACATATTACAACACCATTAATTCTTCAAAGGAATTACTATTTAAATGGGAATAAACGTGCTTTAACCTTTAATTGTGGCTTATTCCCATTTAAATAGTAATTGCTTTAAAATGCCAAAATAGCTTCAGAACAATATTTCTTCAAAGGACACCGAATAAAGTCAAGATAAACAATAGTATACAGTATCTACCACAAAAAACATCACTGCTTAGCATTTGCTAACGACTTGGTAATCTTGGCTAGAAGGAAAATAGAGCTGATGGAATAACTAATGAAACTAAAAGAGAGGGTAGCAACCAAGGGAATGTATATAAATGAAGCAAAAACGAAGTATATGGAATGCACAAATAAGTTATTGGTTCGGGGGCAGTACATAACAATGATAACAGCAAAGGTAACACAATATAAATTCGAAGAAATTAAAAGATTTAAGTACTTAGGAAATGTCTTCACAAGAGAACCTAACTGTGAGGAACAAATACAGAAAAGAATTATGTCTGGCAACCGCGCTGGATAGGCTCTCAATGGGTTGTTAAGAAGCAAAAATATATCTCGAAGAGCAAAACTAAGGACATACAATACCGCAATAAGGCCAATAGTGATTATGCTTCTGAAAAATGGGCCACAACAAAAAAACACCAGGAGTTTTTAATAGTTTGGAAGCGCAAAATCTGGTGGCAATATATTAGCGGTAATTCAGGTTCAAAGACTTAGATGATTGGGCCATGTGTAGAGACTGATTCCATCTAGAATTCCCAGAATGGTCCTACCTAGTGCATTGACATGCAAAAGGCGAAGAAGAAGACCGAGGTCAAGATGGAGCAACAAAGTTAAAGAAGATATGAGAAAACTTAACGTAACGAACTGGGAAAGAAAAGGGAGGGACAAAGAATAGAACATCAAGCCATGGGCCTACTAGGCTCGTAATGCTTACATATTATTATCATTATTAAACAATACCAAGATAATTTTATCTGTGAAAATTACAAAAGATGTCATTTAATACATTGTGCAATATTGTGTGACCTCACTACATTCGTATTTGATAGCCAGCTAGCTCATCCGATCTAAAAGTTGACTTTATCATTATTTATTTTGATTTTGTGTTTAGTTCTGCATATACGTACAAATTTTGTGTACCTACATTACAAAGTGATCATTAACAAATTAAGCAGTGGGAATACCTTGTATATTTGAAAATAATTTTAAAACTTTTAGCTGTACTAGCCCCATTTTTATGTAGATACCACTGTTTTGTATCTTTTTAAACATCTGAAATATCGAACTCTGGAGTATAAGTTGATTAACCTGTACCTACGTAATACCTGTACCTAACATAATCTATGTTAACAAAATAACTGAACCAAAAATCAATAAATTAAAATAACTTCAAAATATTATTTATGATTAAAATAACATAATTTTATCATCTCTTTATAATTACTATAATTAAATTAGCCAAATTATATGAAAAAAAAAAACTTAAAATTAAGTCTTGACTACGTCATGCGCGAAGCGAAACGATTTTGGAATATTATGTATCATACCTTAGTAAAGGGGTTAGGAGAGTTCGGCGTACTTTCCCATGTTAAATCCCATAAGAAATCGCTAAGGTCCATTCAGGTCATTTTTGACGCTTTTTGAAGTGGAGGCGCGACCACTTGGTGGATCGCGACGTATGAGGTGTCAAACGAACGGAAAGGGGACGGGGAACACGTAGAGGGAAAAAACAAAGATGGCGGCATAGTCAAAACGACAATATAACGCATCGCCGGGTCTATTGGTCCGAGTGCAACGTATGAAGCGTTAAACGAAAGGTGAGAGAATAATGTATACATCAAGATGAAAACAAAAGACAAAATCAATGCCAAAACGACACTATAACGTATCTCCGGGTCTATTAACCAGATTATTACGTATGAGGTATCAAATGAATATAACGTACAGCAGCGGCTATCGCTGGAAATAAAACGAATAGGAACGTTTACCATACTTACACTATGACCAAACCAACATTCATCCACTCTATAATCTTCACAGTAACGCATGAAAAGTAACGAGCTGCATACTATATTTTTTACATACTACATAAAAATGTTAGCAAGGACAGTCAAGCAATAAGTAATGCTTAAATGTAATAAGTAATGGATAAATGTAATAAGTACTAAACTGCTGTTAGTATCTAAGCAAAGGAATGATAGTAAGTTAACGAATATAGAGCCATGTATAAAAATGATTAAAAGCATGCCATGAAAGGAACGTAGTCAATCCGGTTCAAACAAACATTTGTTGAAAAACAAAAATTTATTCTTAACGGCAGTCACCAACGTGAGGGTACGACTAAAGTACGAGTAAAGGGGCTAGGAGAGTTCGGCGTATTTTCCCATGTTAAATCCCATAAGAAATCGCTAAGGTCCATTCAGGTCATTTTTGACGCTTTTCGAAGTGGAGGCGCGACCACTTGGTGGATCGCGACGTATGAGGTGTTAACGAACGGAAAGGGGACGGGGAACACGTAGAGGGAGAAAACAAAGATGGCGGCATAGTCAAAACGACACTATAACGCATCGCCGGGTCTATTGGCCCGAGTGCAACGTATGAAGCGTTAAACGAAAGGTGAGAGAATAATGTATACATCAAGATGAAAACAAGAAACAAAATCAATGCCAAAACGACACTATAACGTATCTCCGGGTCTATTGGTCCAATTGCAACGTATGAGGCGTCAAACGAGCGTGAAGGAAACGGGTAACACGTAGAGAGAAAAAACAAAGATGGAGGTGTAGTCAAAACGGCACTATAACGTATCTCCGGGTCTATTGGTCCGATTGCAACGTATGAAGCGTTAAACGAAAGGCGAGAGAATAATGTATACATCAAGATGAAAACATGAAACAAAATCAATGCCAAAACGACACTATATCGTATCTCCGGGTCTATTGGTCCGATTGCAACGTATAAGGCGTCAAATGAAAGGGGGGGGTAACGAATACATTGAGATGAAAAACAAGCAACAAAATCGATGCTAAAATGGCACTATAACGTATCTCGGGGTCTATTAACCCGATTATTACGTATGAGGTATCAAATGAATATAACGTACAGCAGCGGCTATCGCTGGAAATAAAACGAATAGAAACGTTTACCATTCTTACACTATGACCAAACCAACATTCATCCACTCTATAATCTTCACAGTAACGCATGAAAAGTAACGAGCTGAATACTATATTTTTTACATACTACATAAAAATGTTAGCAGTCAGTAGGACAGTCAAGCAATAAGTAATGCTTAAATGTAATAAGTAATGGGTAAATGTAATAAGTAATAAACTGCTGTTAGTATCTAAGCAAAGGAATGATAGTAAGTTAACGAATATAGAGCCATGTATAAAAATGATTAAAAGCATGCCATGAAAGGAACGTAGTCAATTCGGTTCAAACAAACATTTGTTGAAAAACAAAAATTTATTCTTAACGGCAGTCACCAACGTGAAGGTACGACTACACGACCGCCGGGAGAGGTTATGTTAGTATGGGACAAACAGTTAGTATGAATGAAGTCATTTACATAATATGATAATTTATTTAATAATTATACTTAACTTATTAAGATCAGCTCATAATTTAACATGGTTTAGAAGACATCTTTTATTGATGGACATCTTTTATGTTAAGATATCGACACTTTGGTGTAAATTCATTAGTTACTATGTTGTATAGCGTTCAAATGAATTATTGGGGGCTAATAACTCTAGGTTATCTTTAAAACTAGGAAATTCTCCGACTCCTGTTTTGGGACAGGCTATCGAAAAACAAACTTAAAACTAAATCAAAGAAGGCCGTTAAGTTATCGATTGTCTTAGGAGGCTGCACGAACACATAGCTCTGGAGTTAACCAGAACGGTTCATTAATTTGCCAGTGGTCCATGATATCTTTTTAGTGGTCATATCTAAACATCTTTTTTAAATGTGCTAATCTTAAGTATCGTGATTTAGAAATAATATTCAGAAAATTAAGATCTATTACAATTATCATATAATATAAAAAACGAAAAGCGAAATGAAATGGTGAAATAATGACTAATAAATTCTGAATCAGATATATTTTAAGTTGTAATAAATAAACCACGCTATAAAAACGACAATATACAATTAGCATCCATCTTAAGTCAATCATCAAGGATAAATGTTAAAATATGACTATTGATATATTAGATATATTACTTTGCGTTAAATCTAATCAGCATCCATATTAGAATCAATTAAATAATGCCCCCACGGAAGTGTATCATATGACTCCGGAAGGTGATGTCTTTTATCATCATTGGGGCTTAGCGCAATCTTGCTTTGTGTTATGGTATAAACCTGGTGCTTATCTGAGCGTATTAGATTCTGTGAAGCATACACCGTTTTTAAGTTATCCAAACACTCTACATAGTCATCAAACGTAATTTTCGTGTTCACCACAGATTTCTTTACCCCCTTCGCCTTCTTTGTTAACCTAAAATTTTTAATAATTACTTCAATTTCTTCATCCTCATATTCTTCATCATTCAACTCTTTACGTTTTTCTTTTACCTCATCTTCAGTGGCAGCTACTTTTACCGTGTACAATTTTGCTCGAAGACCTATGTAGTCAGTCATAATGCGACCTTTATTCTCATTTTTCATCATGCCCAACACCTTCTTGTTAACCTGAGGGATACCATAAATATTGTCTTTACGATAGTCTGAGGTATCAAAATATTTGTAGCAATCTTCTTTCATAGCCTCATATGGGTCTTGTTCACGTATTTCCACGATTACACTATCGGTATCAGTATAGCAAGTTGTAAAGTTTTCTCCGAACCTGCCAGCTAAGTATCCATATTGAAAATCATAGATTGTTGTTTTAGCCAAGTCTAAAATACTCATTCCGATATAGATTGGTTTATCTAGCCATATTTCAGCTCTACGCATCTCAACAGCTACCAAGTTTTCACTAAAAATCGTTGCATTCTTAAACAATGGGCTACTTATTCTAGCTTCAGCTCCGTAACGACCCTCCCACAAAGTAAGCAACTTTATATCAACGCGCTTGCGCACTGATTCCATAGTCCTCCCGAACACTGAATTATTCATAAGCTTAAAAAGATCCTTTTCAAACTCATTTTTCGCTGCCTTCCGGAGATTTGTATTAAGATCGATGTATGACTTTAACCATGGAGCCTGTTTGAATTTCAATACTCTATGTATCTTTTTCAGGATCAATCCATTTGCAAGCGCCTGTTTTAGTGCTCTATAATGTATTACATATCTTTCTTTATCTTGTAGGGTGGCCATTAATTTAGTCTGCTCTCGCGGACGTGTAGGAGGAAGCATAGTCTTAGAATTTAAAGACTCGGGACAAAACGGGATATCTTTATGACGATCATGAAGATGTTGAGGGTACTCCAGATCAACCTCGAGAATGTACCCTTCAGAAGCATCGTCAGCAATGGAAAGGACATCAATATTGACATCAACCCACTCGAAACCCCCATATGGAAGATATTGAGACATGGCCCAACCATACTGATTATTAACATCAAAATACATAAGAAACGTTTTTGGCTTGGATGGGTCATAGTTGTTGATGTATGGATTGTCAGCTTTCACACGTCTTTTAGAGCAAACTTGACTAAGACCACCACGAATACCACGTTCAACAAACAAATGCATGTCAGGATCGGTTAAAAGCTCCAGTTCTTGACTTGTATATTTAAGCATTGCATCCCAAGTAAAACCAGGTAAAGTATAATAGTGAGCAGGGTCAAGATTATAAGTTTGAAGAGAGCTGGATCAGAATCGCTCAAAGATATCTACAAGAAGAAGAATGTCAGTTTTCATATATAAATCGACATAATCCCCGAGAGTTGCACAATTGAATGACGACCAGACTTCTTGAGCGCGACGATAATGTCGACGAGGACATGGCTTATCTTCAAGTTTATTGTAAAAAGACTCAATAGGAGGCAAAGAAGTCTCACAGAATTTTTTAAATGAATCTATATAATCATATGGCATGATACCTTTTTTAGTTAGAAGATGGAAATTCTCCTCAGGAAGCGAAGTATATTGGGACTTGAGATTAGGAAACTCGGGGAGGTAAGAAGCTAATTTATCAAGAGAAGAAGACATAAATCGATAACTATCGATAAAACGGAATTTAATTCGAGCACCATCAATGTTTTGTAAAAGAAATGTATTTTTCCTTAGTAATAGGAAGAAGATCTACGGGGCCTTTGATGTGTGTAGCAATATCGTTAATAATAAAATGTGCGTCATATCCGGAGAGATTATGAAATATTATTGGAATTGTATGAGCATCTTTATAATTAATGTTACACCCTTCGTGAGCTGCACCTCTATAATTATTGTCAGGAATAAAGTGATCATGGTCTCGCACTTTCTTATCATTGAGGGAAAAGCGCTGCTCATACATATGGCAATGAGTGGCTGCATGGAAATCGCTCTCTTGCTGAGTTGTCACATTTATATCATATGGGCACATAAACACCGTAGAAACATCCTCAACAAGCTGATTAAGTTCATCTGCAAACCACCGCATACAATCTTTTCCTCTATACGATTTGTAAAAAGAGCGCATTATCATACGAGCATTTAAAGACGTACCCAACTGCTACAGGAATATGTTCTTGAGGTTTTTTAGGATCTCCTGTACATTTCAAAGCACTCTCGAGATCTGCGTACACGGGAAGGGAGCTTTAATCTTATTCCGGAAATTCTTAAATTTCAACATTTTATTGCTTTCATCAGGCATTTTAATGGCTGTTTCATTAATTCTTATGCAATCTACCGTGTGAGCTTCTAGATGAGTAGATGATGAAAACGGTTGTAGGCATCTATCACATATAAGATCTGATCGATCGCTGCAGCATGCCTTATGAATATTTAACTTTTCTTGTGATCGAAAGTAATGGAGGCAGCCATCGCAGAAATATTTGGCTCCTTTATGTTTGCTAAGCTGCTTGGAGAGGAGGCGGGACAAACTTTTTAGCCAAACGTAATGGTATCTAATAGGACCTTCGGTATCATCATATTTATCTTGAATTAAAAGCAAATTCACATGTTTATCCTTCTTGTTTTTAGTTAGAAATGTAGGGAGGGTCGCAAGATTTTTTCTTTTTTTAAAACGTATACATTAATTAAAATGTCATTCTGTTTTTCAAAATTAGGAATCTGCCTCATCGTCATTAGCCACTGTATTCCCTTCAACTTTAATATGCTCGAGTAGTGTGGGTAAGATGTCATTAAAGCAGAGTTATTTCGACATGGATATAATGCCGATACGACAGCCCACGCAAAGCATGCCTCATCATCGTTTTTAACATTAATACATGCCTGTTTTCTTTTTATTTGAGGAGGAAGTTCGACGTATGAGGAGCCTAGTTGAGGTGTAAATTTGTTAATGTTTACCCCCAGGTTAACAACAGCCTTTAGTGCCCAGCCACTATCTCTCTCTTGGAATTCCTCTAGCTTTTTGCTGAGGGGTTCAGACACATGGTTTTCAAACCATTCGTCAAGATTTGTGTCTTTGTATATTGGAGAGTTTGATGTGGTAAAATATTTGGTGTCTTTTAGGATTTTCTCACCGCTAGCTATCTCGAATTCTCCCCCAAAAGCAGTATTAACTTTAACTACCTCATCCTTCTTTAGCGCGTTTTGAATCCTACGTTTGAATAGCACCTTGCAATCTACTAGGAAACTGCTGGGGTCTTTGTGTTTGAGGTTTGAGATGACTCCAGTTCGAATTCTTGAGTTGAACGCTGATAAGGAATCATCCCATTGTACTCTATGCTTAGCAGTCTCCTTCATAGGTGTAAGTCCACCCCCCTTCTTTTGTTCGGCCTTCAGTTGGTTTCTCGTTTTCACATGCCTCATCTGAGCTTCTAAATGCTGCTTCTCACCCATCGTCTTGGCATATCTCATCGAATCTCGTATCTTTTTACACGCTTTCCTACACTCAGTCAGCCCTTTCTTAACATTATCTTCCTGATAATCATTTCTAATCAATCCCAAGATGGATGCAATTAGCTGAATAAGTTTAGCTATCATGTTTAAACAAAACAAGCAAATATTCAAAAATAGATTAAGAAATAAAAAATTTCCAAAAAAAAAACGTTATATCAAAAAAGTCAAAATATTCAAAGAAATCAAAATTTTCAAAATTTATCACTCACCAGAGCACAGATTTAAACTCACCAAAGCACACGTCTGTACGCTAGGAATATCTGAAACAGAATGAAGAAAATAGCATAATGCAGGGTATAAGGTAAACTTTAGTCGGACGGAAAACTGAATGGTATTATAAAAGGCTCCTCAAATGCACAATGCCAATACAAGTACAATAAATACCTATACAATAAGCATAATATACTGGCTTTCCATTTTAAGTTTGTTTAAAAGAGAAAGGCATAGCATAACATATTAATCAGGTAGTTGTCAACAATAGCCGTAGATATCGTCACCAAAGAAAATTTAGATATAAACATCTGAAAATCATGATTACCTCACGTGTTCAGCACTAAGAATCTCGATAACTTTGAATAATACCATCAAGTTCCCACTCCTCGGATAACAGTCAAAAATCTTGACTACCCCACCACTTTTAGCACAAACATTCTTGATAACTGCTATAATACCATCAAGTTATCACGTTTTATCAGTAAATCATGGCCCGATTCTAAAGAAAATGTCAGTATCAGTATGCCTAGAAGACCAGTACAGTGTGAAATTTATGTTAAAACACAAAAGACGCTCAATACTGAGTGTTTACAGAGGATAATATAGAAAAAATATCAAAAACAGAGCTCGTCGGACATAAGCAGAATCACAATAAAAAAGTATTCATAACTAAAATAGTTATGATTGTTAGAAACGTATAAAGTATAAATGTCGCCTAAATTACTGGCTAATAGTATAAAATATAAAATTAGATTCGACACACTGATTCTTACGTGATAAGCCCTAATACTATCTCTAAACTATATAAATTTAAACAAAAGACACAAGAATAGTAAAAAAATATTTCTATTCGCAACTAAACACATGTTTTTAAAGGAAATCTGAACACACAACTACTAAAACAGCAATAATTGTAACTAAAAAAGATCTAATTAAAAAATAAAAAAGGCCAGATTCTAAAGAATTTTAAAAATGACAGTATCAGTATGCTAGTAGACCAGTACAGAGGATAATATAGAAAAAAATAACAAAAACAGAGTTCGTCGGAAATAGCCAGAATCATAATAAAAAAAGTATTCAAAACTAAAAATAGTTATGATTGTAAGAAACATATAAAGTATAAATGTCACCTAAATTACTGGATAACCGTGATAAGCCCTATTACTATCTCTAATCTTTATAAATTTAAACAAAAGAAGCAAGAATAGTAGAAAAATATTTCTATTCTCAACTAAACGCATGCGTTTAAAGGAAATCCGAACACACAACTACTAAAAATTCAATAATTACAATTAAAAAAGATCTAATTAATAAATAAAAAAACAATAAAACAAATAATATTCTCTAAAATAAATATAAACTCATCATGGTTTAATAAAAACTCACACACTGAATACACAAAAATTTAAACGTTGTTTATCCATCCGCAGTCAAACTAAAACTGATTTTAAAATATATTTTATTAGCGTGTGCAGGCTTGATTAACCTTGTATCTATATATAAAATTGCATATGTTTCCTGCGACAGGGAAACGCCACCGTGAGAAATTATTAAAGGAAGCAGATGCATCCGGTGACGTCAGAGTTCTCGTTAGCATATTTTATGATATAGTTAGATTTCCAAGTTTTATTATATACGAGGTTAGTCACAAATTACTCATAAAATATAATTGCAAAAATTTAGAAGTTAAAGCATGAGATTGATAAAAAAATTTTTCTCTTTGTTAGTCATTCGTCTTCTTATCTTTCCAAGTTTAATTATCTACGAGGGTAGTCACAAATTACTCATTAAATATAATTGATAAAGTTCACGTGTTCACGTCACGTTTTCACGTGCCTCACGTCTTCACGTCACGTTACGTGCGCCACGGGTTCACGTCCGTAAAAACAAGCTGAGACTTAAAAGTCCATTTACAGGAAAACATAACCAATTTTTATAGCTTTAGCAATCTCCACAGGAAAATGGACCGGCTATTTGTTAAATGAATATGTAGAATGATAATTGTAATTTGGTGAAAATCAACATTTGTAATTATTATAAGTAGAAAATAAAAACTCTAAAAAATATACATTGTTTGCATCTATACCATTGTCTTAGATTATTTAACCATGACATAGGTCTTTTGGTGCAGATTTTTGACTGTTATCCGAGGAGTGGGAACTTGATGGTATTATTCAAAGTTATCGAGATTCTTAGTGCTGAACACGTGAGGTAATCATGATTTTCAGATGTTTATATCTAAATTTTCTTTGGTGACGATATCTACGGCTATTGTTGACAACTACCTGATTAATATGTTATGCTATGCCTTTCTCTTTTAAACAAACTTAAAATGGAAAGCCAGTATATTATGCTTATTGTATAGGTATTTATTGTACTTGTATTGGCATTGTGCATTTGAGGAGCCTTTTATAATACCATTCAGTTTTCCGTCCGACTAAAGTTTACCTTATACCCTGCATTATGCTATTTTCTTCATTCTGTTTCAGATATTCCTAGCGTACAGACGTGTGCTTTGGTGAGTTTAAATCTGTGCTCTGGTGAGTGATAAATTTTGAAAATTTTGATTTCTTTGAATATTTTGACTTTTTTGATATAACGTTTTTTTTTTGGAAATTTTTTATTTCTTAATCTATTTTTGAATATTTGCTTGTTTTGTTTAAACATGATAGCTAAACTTATTCAGCTAATTGCATCCATCTTGGGATTGATTAGAAATGATTATCAGGAAGATAATGTTAAGAAAGGGCTGACTGAGTGTAGGAAAGCGTGTAAAAAGATACGAGATTCGATGAGATATGCCAAGACGATGGGTGAGAAGCAGCATTTAGAAGCTCAGATGAGGCATGTGAAAACGAGAAACCAACTGAAGGCCGAACAAAAGAAGGGGGGTGGACTTACACCTATGAAGGAGACTGCTAAGCATAGAGTACAATGGGATGATTCCTTATCAGCGTTCAACTCAAGAATTCGAACTGGAGTCATCTCAAACCTCAAACACAAAGACCCCAGCAGTTTCCTAGTAGATTGCAAGGTGCTATTCAAACGTAGGATTCAAAACGCGCTAAAGAAGGATGAGGTAGTTAAAGTTAATACTGCTTTTGGGGGAGAATTCGAGATAGCTAGCGGTGAGAAAATCCTAAAAGACACCAAATATTTTACCACATCAAACTCTCCAATATACAAAGACACAAATCTTGACGAATGGTTTGAAAACCATGTGTCTGAACCCCTCAGCAAAAAGCTAGAGGAATTCCAAGAGAGAGATAGTGGCTGGGCACTAAAGGCTGTTGTTAACCTGGG
The DNA here is from genome assembly GCF_040954645.1 of Diabrotica undecimpunctata. Lineage (NCBI taxonomy): Eukaryota > Metazoa > Arthropoda > Insecta > Coleoptera > Chrysomelidae > Diabrotica > Diabrotica undecimpunctata. Next base: position 76,009,723 of record NC_092807.1, read on the forward strand.
GGTAAACATTAACAAATTTACACCTCAACTAGGCTCCTCATACGTCGAACTTCCTCCTCAAATAAAAAGTAAACAGGCATGTATTAATGTTAAAAACGATGATGAGGCATGCTTTGCGTGGGCTGTCGTATCGGCATTATATCCATGTCGAAATAACTCTGCTTTAATGACATCTTACCCACACTACTCGAGCATATTAAAGTTGAAGGGAATACAGTGGCCAATGACGATGAGGTAGATTCCTAATTTTGAAAAACAGAATGACATTTCAATTAATGTATACGTTTTGAAAAAAGAAAAAGGAGATATTGCGACCCTCCCTACATTTCTAACTAAAAACAAGAAGGATAAACATGTGAATTTGCTTTTAATTCAAGATAAATATAATGATACCGAAGGTCCTATTAGATACCATTACGTTTGGCTAAAAAGTTTGTCCCGCCTCCTCTCCAAGCAGCTTAGCAAACGTAAAGGAGCCAAATATTTCTGCGATGGCTGCCTCCATTACTTTCGATCACAAGAAAAGTTAAATATTCATAAGGCATGCTGCAGCGGTCGATCAGATCTTATATGTGATAGATGCCTACAACCGTTTTCATCATCTACTCAGCTAGAAGCTCACACAGTAGATTGCATAAGAATTAATGAAACAGCCATTAAAATGCCTGATGAAAGCAATAAAATGTTGAAATTTAAGAATTTCCGGAATAAGATTAAAGCTCCCTTCGCCGTGTACGCAGATCTCGAGAGTGCTTTGAAATGTACAGGAGATCCTAAAAAACCTCAAGAACATATTCCTGTAGCAGTTGGGTACGTCTTTAAATGCTCGTATGATAATGCGCTCTCTTTTTACAAATTGTATAGAGGAAAAGATTGTATGCGGTGGTTTGCAGATGAACTTAATCAGCTTGCTGGGGATGTTTCTACGGTGTTTATGTGCCCATATGATATAAATGTGACAACTCAGCAAGAGAGCGATTTCCATGCAGCCACTCATTGCCATATCTATGAGCAGCGCTTTTCCCTCAATGATAAGAAAGTGCGAGACCATGATCACTTTATTCCTGACAATAATTATAGAGGTGCAGCTCACGAAGGGTGTAACATTAATTATAAAGATGCTCATACAATTCCAATAATATTTCATAATCTCTCCGGATATGACGCACATTTTATTATTAACGATATTGCTACACACATCAAAGGCCCCGTAGATCTTCTTCCTATTACTAAGGAAAAATACATTTCTTTTACAAAACATATTGATGATGCTCGAATTAAATTCCGTTTTATTGATAGTTATCGATTTATGTCTTCTTCTCTTGATAAATTAGCTTCTTACCTCCCCGAGTTTCCTAATCTCAAGTCCCAATATACTTCGCTTCCTGAGGAGAATTTCCATCTTCTAACTAAAAAAGGTATCATGCCATATGATTATATAGATTCATTTAAAAAATTCTATGAGACTTCTTTGCCTCCTATAGAGTCTTTTTACAATAAACTTGAAGATAAGCCACGTCCTCGTCGACATTATCGTCGCGCTCAAGAAGTCTGGTCGTCATTCAATTGTGCAACTCTCGGGGATTGTGTCGATTTATATATGAAAACTGACATTCTTCTTCTTGTAGATATCTTTGAGCGATTCCGATCCAGCTCTCTTCAAACTTATAATCTTGACGCTGCTCACTATTATACTTTACCTGGTTTTACTTGGGATGCAATGCTTAAATATACAGGTCAAGAACTGGAGCTTTTAACCGATCCTAACATGCATTTGTTTGTTCAACGTGGTATTCGTGGTGGTCTTAGTCAAGTTTGCTCTAAAAGACGTGTGAAAGGTAACAATCCATACATCAACAACTATGACCCATCTAAACCAAAAACGTTCCCTATGTATTTTGATGTTAATAATCAGTATGGTTGGGCCATGTCTCAATATCTTCCATATGGGGGTTTCGAGTGGGTTGATGTCAATATTGATGTCCTTTCCATTGCTGACGATGCTTCTGAAGGGTACATTCTCGAGGTTGATCTGGAGTACCCTCAACATCTTCATGATCGTCATAAAGATATCCCGTTTTGTCCTGAGTCTTTAAATTCTAAGACTATGCTTCCTCCTACACGTCCGCGAGAGCAGACTAAATTAATGGCCACCCTACAAGATAAAGAAAGATATGTAATACATTATAGAGCACTAAAACAGGCGCTTGCAAATGGATTGATCCTGAAAAAGATACATAGAGTATTGAAATTCAAACAGGCTCCATGGTTAAAGTCATACATCGATCTTAATACAAATCTCCGGAAGGCAGCGAAAAATGAGTTTGAAAAGGATCTTTTTAAGCTTATGAATAATGCAGTGTTCGGGAAGACTATAGAATCAGTGCGCAAGCGCATTGATATAAAGTTGCTTACTTTGTGGGAGGGTCGTTACGGAACTGAAGCTAGAATAAGTAGCCCATTGTTTAAGAATGCAACGATTTTTAGTGAAAACTTGGTAGCTGTTGAGATGCGTAGAGCTGAAATATGGCTAGATAAACCAATCTATATCGGAATGAGTATTTTAGACTTGGCTAAAACAACAATCTATGATTTTCAATATGGATACTTAGCTGGCAGGTTCGTAGAAAACTTTACAACTTGCTATACTGATACCGATAGTGTAATCGTGGAAATACGTGAACAAGACCCATATGAGGCTATGAAAGAAGATTGCTACAAATATTTTGATACCTCAGACTATCGTAAAGACAATATTTATGGTATCCCTCAGGTTAACAAGAAGGTGTTGGGCATGATGAAAGATGAGAATAAAGGTCGCATTATGACTGACTACATAGGTCTTCGAGCAAAATTGTACACGGTAAAAGTAGCTGCCACTGAATATGAGCTAAAAGAAAAACGTAAAGAGTTGAATGATGAAGAATATGAGGATGAAGAAATTGAAGTAATTATTAAAAATTTTAGGTTAACAAAGAAGGCGAAGGGGGTAAAGAAATCTGTGGTGAACATGAAAGTTACGTTTGATGACTATGTAGTGTTTGGATAACTTAAAAACGGTGTATGCTTCACAGAATCTAATACGCTCAGATAAGCACCATGTTTATACCATAACACAAAGCAAGATTGCGCTAAGCCCCAATGATGATAAAAGACATCACCTTCCGGAGTCATATGATACACTTCCGTGGGGGCATTATTTAATTGATTCTAATATGGATGCTGATTAGATTTAACGCAAAGTAATATATCTAATATATCAATAGTCATATTTTAACATTTATCCTTGATGATTAGACTTTAAGATGGATGCAAATTGTATATTGTCGTTTTTATAGCGTGGTTTATTTATTACAACTTAAAATATATCTGATTCAGAATTTATTAGTCATTATTTCACCATTTCATTCCGCTTTTCGTTTTTTATATTATATGATAATTGTAATAGATCTTAATTTTCTGAATATTATTTCTAAATCACGATACTTAAGATTAGCACATTTAAAAAAGATGTTTAGATATGACCACTAAAAAGATATCATGGACCACTGGCAAATTAATGAACCGTTCTGGTTAACTCCAGAGCTATGTGTTCGTGCAGCCTCCTAAGACAATCGATAACTTAACGGCCTTCTTTGATTTAGTTTTAAGTTTGTTTTTCGATAACCTGTCCCAAAACAGGAGTCGGAGAATTTCCTAGTTTTAAAGATAACCTAGAGTTATTAGCCCCCAATAATTCATTTGAACGCTATACAACATAGTTACTAATGAATTTACACCAAAGTGTCGATGTCTTAACATAAAGGATGTCCATCAATAAAAGATGTCTTCTAAACCATGTTAAATTATGAGCTGATCTTAATAAGTTAAGTAAAATTATTAAATAAATTATTATATTATGTAAATGACTTCATTCATACTGTTTGTCCCATACTAACATAACCTCTCCCGGCGGTCGTGTAGTCGTACCTTCACGTTGGTGACTGCCGTTAAGAATAAATTTTTGTTTTTCAACAAATGTTTGTTTGAACCGAATTGACTACGTTCCTTTCATGGTATGCTTTTAATCATTTTTATACATGGCTCTATATTCGTTAACTTACTATCATTCCTTTGCTTAGATACTAACAGCAGTTTATTACTTATTACATTTACCCATTACTTATTACATTTAAGCATTACTTATTGCTTGACTGTCCTTGCTAACATTTTTATGTAGTATGTAAAAAATATAGTATACAGCTCGTTACTTTTCATGCGTTACTGTGAAGATTATAGAGTGGATGAATGTTGGTTTGGTCATAGTGTAAGAATGGTAAACGTTCCTATTCGTTTTATTTACAGCGATAGCCGCTGCTGTACGTTATATTCATTTGATACCTCATACGTAATAATCGGGTTAATAGACCCGGAGATACGATATAGTGTCGTTTTGGCATTGATTTTGTTTCATGTTTTCATCTTGATGTATACATTATTCTCTCGCCTTTCGTTTAACGCTTCATACGTTGCAATCGGACCAATAGACCCGGAGATACGTTATAGTGCCGTTTTGACTACACCTCCATCTTTGTTTTTTCTCTCTACGTGTTACCCGTTTCCTTCACGCTCGTTTGACGCCTCATACGTTGCAATCAGACCAATAGACCCGGAGATACGTTATAGTGTCGTTTTGGCATTGATTTTGTTTCTTGTTTTCATCTTGATGTATACATTATTCTCTCACCTTTCGTTTAACGCTTCATACGTTGCACTCGGACCAATAGACCCGGCGATGCGTTATAGTGTCGTTTTGACTATGCCGCCATCTTTGTTTTTTCCCTCTACGTGTTCCCCGTCCCCTTTCCGTTCGTTTGACACCTCATACGTCGCGATCCAAGTGGTCGCGCCTCCACTTCGAAAAGCGTCAAAAATGACCTGAATGGACCTTAGCGATTTCTTATGGGATTTAACATGGGAAAATACGCCGAACTCTCCTAGCCCCTTTACTTACCTTATGTTCATTGTACCATAGTTTGTACGTTGTTTTTCTTGGAATATGACTGTTCTGTTTATCAAAAATCTTTCATTAGTTTACAGTCGTTCAAAGAGTGAGTTGTGCAATTTTTAAATTTCAAAACTGTGGCTGAGAGATTTGCTAGATCTGTGCAAATTGTTACTTTGATTGATAATTGAACAAGTCGAAGAGAAGTTGCCAGACTGCTTGGAGTCAGTCGTTGTATGGTCCGAAAAACATACCAACGATTCGTAGAGACTGGATCTCACAAACGACGACTAGGATCAGGCGCAAGAAGAATCACGACGGTCAGAAAGACCGTTCTTGACAACGTACTTCTTTGCAAAATCGGTTCTGTAATGATAGAGCAATCCAAAACCCTTTCCAAATACTCACTGGTAGACATTAAGCACTTCTACAGTGAGAAGAAAGTTTAGGGAATTTGGTCTAAGAGCTCTCAGCAACAGGACCTTTGTTAACAGCAGCACATCGACAACGCCGACTTAAGTTTGCAAGAGACCACGAGCATTTGACGATAGAAGATTGGAAAAATGTTTTGTTTAGTGATGAATCCAGGATGTTCCTTTATGGCTCAGACGGTCGCATCAAAACGTACAGAAGGCGTGGGGAACGACATGCTGCTTGTGCTCGACAAGCACGTGTTGCTTTTGGAGGAGGCTCTGTAATGTTTTGAGAAGCATTTAATTCGAAGGCTGTACCGATCTCGTGTTTATTAATATAGGAGCGTTGAATGCTCACCGATAATACCGAATTTCTAGACGAGCATGCAACGCCTTTTAATGGATTTGTGGACAAAAACTTTATTTTCATGCAAGACAACGCGCGGCCACACGTATCCAGGATGGTAACACAATACCTGGAAACCGTCGGTGTGCTAAGAATGAATTGGTCGGATCAAAACCCGATTGAGCATATTTGCGACCAACTCAAACGAAGAGTAAAAAACAGAATACCTGATCAAATAAATCGTGAGCAGCTTCTATTGGTGCTCATACAAGAATGGGAAGCTTTTCTCAAGACAACATCCAGAATTTGATCAATTCAATGCAAAGCCGAATAAGGAGTTTAGTTCAAAATAGAAGTGGTAATACAGAATATTGAAAATCACGACTTTATGGTAATTTTTATAAAGAAAGCAGAAACGATTTACACTGTTATTTTTAAAAATTTCCATTAAAATCATTTTGGGAGAAGTTTTTTTGACGTTTGTTATTTACGAAATGGTTGCATAATTCTTTAGAACATATTCTTAAACATTAAACAAGCATCTAATGATAATCAATTTAAAAATTAAAAAATGTCAAAAATTTTAGGTTGCTTCTTTTTAATGACGTGTAATATATATATATATATATATATATATATATATATATATATATATATATATATATATATATATATATATATATATATATATATATATATATATTGTTATGATGTATAGTTTGTTTGAATGATGAGTATTTTTAATAATATAATATATAGGGTTTTTATCGCGGTTCTCAAAGAATTAGTTTGTAAGTACTTTTTTAAATTATCTTTATTATATCTATTATGAAACACACATATATATCTAACCTAGCCAATGTAAATTTAAAATAAACTATCTTTAAATTGAAATTCTTATGAAACTAATTAAATTCTATAGACAATGTAAAATTTAAACAAACTATCTTCAAAACTGAAATTGTTATGACACTAACTAAATTATATTAACAAAATTTTGTACCTTTCTGTCACTGAATGCCTAAATGAACTGTTTTCCAACTATATAGATTATAATCACCACTCAAATGTCTTCTTCTCAGCTTCGGTTATCCTTGTTTTTGTGAAATTACTTTTTCCAATTATCAGCTTCCACCAATTTAAGATATTTTTCTTCACAGCATTTATAAACCACCAAGCAAACCAGCAAACAGCATTTATTTTTATTCTTCTTTTCAATATATCAATATCCAATCACCAAAATATCATTTAATTTTAATATTCAATTAATACTTCTTCCATTATCATCATTTATACATAACATAATTTTTAATCTTCAATATTATTTTCTTTATACTGTTTCTTAATATTGATTTAACGCACTATATTGAACAATTGTAACTGATTGACTGCCTCTAACTAATTTTCATACTAAAAAACTCATAACTGATTGACTAACTGAATGGACTTTCTTACTAAACTGCCCTCTTGAATCCAAATCACGGGTATTTATATCTTTTCAGTCTTCCAGAACCAACTGGTAAGAAGTCATGTTCGATTTAGTTCTATTTCTTCTATATGGATGTTCTCGAAAAAAGTATATGTTGGATCCACAGACATAACCATTATTCCCGAATGTTCGACCGTAAACAAAGGTCAAATTCTGCATTCTGGAGAATTCGTTAATTTTCTATTGATAATTTTGTTGACATTTAGGCTTTTCAGATCAGAATATACACTTAAATCATTAACTTAACATTCTAATTTAATAAACTACACATTTTATTATTATAACCCCACTTTATATTCACAACCATTCCTTAAATGTCACTTCAGAGTATGTATATCTGATTGCCTAGTCACAGGGCTCACTTAAATATATTTACAACATTATAATTATATAAAAAAATTCGTTTTATATGCTAATTTCTTAAAAATGCCCTCACATAAATATATTTTTATAAAATTCTCAAAAAGTGCTTACAAACTAATTCTTTGAGAACCGCGATAAAAACCCTATATATATATATATATATATATATATATATATATATATATATATATATATATATATATATATATATATATATATATTGTTATGATGTATTGTTTGTTTGAATGATGAGCAATGAGTATTTTTAATAATATAATATATAGGGTTTTTATCGCGGTTCTCAAAGAATTAGTTTGTAAGTACTTTTTTAAATTATCTTTATTATATCTATTATGAAACACACATATATGTCTAACCTAGCCAATGTAAATTTAAAATAAACTATCTTTAAATTGAAATTCTTATGAAACTAATTAAATTCTATAGACAATGTAAAATTTAAACAAACTGTCTACAAAATTGAAATTGTTATGACACTAACTAAATTATATTAACAAAATTTTGTACCTTTCTGTCACTGAATGCCTAAATGAACTGTTTTCCACTATATAGATTATAATCACCACTCAAATGTCTTCTTCTCAGCTTCGGTTATCCTTGTTTTTGTGAAATTACTTTTTCCAATTATTAGCTTCCACCAATTTAAGATATTTTTCTTCACCAGCATTTATAAACCACCAAGCAAACCAGCAAACAGCAACATATTTATTCTTCTTTTGTATATACCAATATCCAATCACCAAATATATTATTTAATTTTAATATTCAATTAATACTTCTTCCATTATCCAATTATCATTTATACATAACATAATTTTTAATCTTCAATATTATTTTCTTTATACTGTTTCTTAATATTGATTTAACTCACTATATTGAACAATTGTAACTGATTGACTGCCTCTAACTAATTCTCATAACTGATTGACTAACTGAATGGACTTTCTTACTAAACTTTCTGACTGACTGACTTCTTGAACCCAAATCACCGGGTATTTATATCTTTTTGGATGTTCCAGAATCATCTGGTAAGAAATGATGTTCCATTTGTTCTATTAAATACATGTCTGAATTTTCTGGAAACAGTATATGTTCGATTCACAGACATAACCATTAATCCAGAGTGTTCCACCGTAAATAAAGGTCAAATTCTGCATTCTGGAGAATTCATTAATTTTCTATTGATAATTTTGTTGACATTTAGGCTTTTCAGATCAGAATATACACTTAAATCATTAACTTAACATTCTAATTTAATAAACTACACATTTTATTATTATAACCCCACTTTATATTCACAACCATTCCTTAAATGTCACTTCAGAGTATGTATATCTGATTGCCTAGTCACAGGGCTCACTTAAATATATTTACAACATTATAATTATATAAAAAAATTCGTTTTATATGCTAATTTCTTAAAAATGCCCTCACATAAATATATTTTTATAAAATTCTCTAGTATATAACTTATTAAAATAACCAAATTTAATATCTAATATTATCTAATGTGTAACTTATAAATTAATTTCTATAAACACCAATCATATCAATATATATATATATATATATATATATATATATATATATATATATATATATATATATATATATATATATATATATATATATATATATATATATATATATATATATATATATATATGTGTGTGTGTGTGTGTGTGTGTGTGTTATATGCATTGTACCAAGACGATTTCCAGAGTATCAGGTTTCCACTTCCAACTACCAGAGCCGATAAGGATCCCTGTACATGCAGTTTCAGCAGAGTCAGCGGAACCCGAGGTTTTTACACGTTCCCACTGAATCAGCAGTCACCAATCTTATAAAATAATTTGTCGCTCTTTATTTTTGTTCAGTATAGTTAAAATTGTAGCACGTTACTTTGTTCATTGTATTTTTGAAATAATTTTTTTTAATGTGTTTCGTGATTTAAAAGTGGCGCAGTCAGTAGGATCTGGAAACTTTGACAGAACAAGGAACAACTTAACTGACAACGGTGGATTTCAATCCTTTAATCAGAAAAGAACCAATAAACTCAAAAAAGCAGTGGCGTCCTAACTTTGCAGAAATATACGAAAGGAACACAATTGAAGCCCCTGGTAGTAGAGCTGTCGATAACAAAATGACTTGATGTTTTTAAAACTAATGTCTAACATTGAATCATTTCGTATATAATTTATGTTTTATACTTTTTATTATTATATACTGTTCGATACCCCAATATTAATTATTCTTTCAATCAATAAGTGCATGCCGAATTTGAATATTTTTGCTGATTGCTTTGTTAATTATAAATTTTTTATTCTGTAAATCGTCGATTTTTTTTATTTTCATTTTTAAAAACGATTATTTTTGTCGATTATTCGGTTAATCAGACAGTGTCTTAGAAAAATACTTTTCTGATATTTTGAATAATTATTTAGTGAATCAATCCATAATACAATATTTGTATTTAATTTATTGATTTATTAATAAGTGATGGATTCGACTCGTTACTTGATGGAAATTCATTTTATATAACAATAAAACACTGAAAACTTTATTTTCAAAACTTCCACAAAATTTACTTAAGAAATGCACTCTGCCGAATCAGCTGTAGTGATAAAATATTATAATAAAGTTTGTGGAAGTAAAATAGTGTTTTCAGTGTTTTATTGTTATATTGATTTATTGACCACCATAAATGACAACGGCAATTTTGAGGACACTAGAGACCTATCTTCTTTGATACAAGATTTACAAAGTCAAACTTCTTCCGAATGAATCGGCTCTTACATTCCTTAATCGTGTCCAAATCCTTAATGCAAAAATGCATGCTAATATACAGTACTCTAACCTCTCTGCTGGAGAGAAACAGGCCCAAATTATATTAATAAAATCAATGGCGCTCAATACCTTATTGACAGGCCTTGATCCAAGGATCGCTCATATCATTCGTTCTAGTAATCCAAAAGACCTTGAAGCTCAGGTCCGTATTAGACGAGAGTTACAATTATTCTATTTCGAAATACAGAAAATCAATCGACCCAATCCTCCAAAACCAAACCAAAACAATCAACCCATCAGAAGATCAGTCCTTCAACCACCTAGATGAACGTTTTGTGGACGTGTGGGCCACTCGAATAATGAATGTCGTTCTCGCAAAAATTCACAAAATAACTCGCAGAATTTTAACAACTCCCATAATTTTAACAATTCTCGAAATTTCAATAGCCATCAAAACTTCAATAACGCTGAAAACAATGGCTTTCAAACACCAACTTTCAGTTCAAATAATAATTACCAAAACAATACACCCAATGATCAACAAAGACCTCAATTCACACCAAATCAAAATAACTCACGAGTATGCCCTTCTGTAATCCATAAAACCCTAATTTTTCGAACGATAGACACAGAGCTCATTTCTTTAACTACGAACCTGACAATCTTCAAATGAAAGCTACCAGTACGAAGATTTCTCTGATAATAATTATTCACCTCCTGATTATTACCATTCATTCGATCAATCAACCGATTTAATTGATAGCCAAGACTATCAAGAATCAATGAACGAATATTTGTCTCAAATACGGAATCAGATTCAAACTCTGAATTTGGACGACATCATAAACCATCTCTGAACTTTCCAGAACAGAATTTTCTCTGAGCCCTCTTCTTGCTGTGAACTCTAAAAACCTGTATTATATAAAGGACGTATCAAATATTTATCTATCTTTTAAGAAAATACCGCGAAATTTCAAGCCATGTTTTCCCGAAAAAATTACCATACAGGGTACTACAGACCATAAGATTTTTGTCACTGAATTAACTTTGGTCCCGTTTCAAGTGGGAAACCCCCATAAGTGTTTATCCATAATTTAGATATTGATTTCGATGGAATATTGGGCCTCGATTTTTTAGAACATTATGAATGTACAATAGACCTCAAAAACAAACAACTAATCACAAAATTTAAAACATTACCTCTCTACAAAGTAGAAACTAATTCGCGTAACAAGAAACCCCCTAACAAATTAAAATAGATTCCAGATCTGAGAAAATATTCAAGTTAACATGTCATCTGTGGAATACAGATGCAATTTTGCACAAAAAATAAAAAGATGAAGTCCATATCCCCAACGCGTCAGTACACGTAAATGAAAAAGGAGAATTTCTGATATTCGTAGTAAATGCAAACGCAATCTCCAAAATTATCGATTTTTCCGATATCGTAATTGAACCCTATTCGAACTACCCTATCCTAAATTTCCAGTCAAAAGATAACTTGGTAAATTATTGCTGTGATAAAATTGACCGTACCAACAAAATCAAATCTCGACTTCGAACAGAACATCTTAGCGAGGAAGAACAAGAACTAGTTACAAATCTTTGCTTAAATTATGAAGACATATTTTACATGCAGGGAGACAACCTCACTTTCACCAGTGAGATCAAACATCAAATTAAGACCAATAACGCCAAACACAATTTTACTAAGTCATACAGATATCCTCAGATCCACAAAGAGGAAGTAAAATCTCAAGTGAATAAGATGGTCAACGAAGGCATCATCTGGCCCTCTACTTCTCCTTGGTCATTTCCTGCTTGGGTCGTTCCCAAAAAAATGGACTCTTCTGGAGAATAAAAATGGCGAGTAGTAATAGACTACCGCAAGCTCAATGAATGTACCATTGCCGATAAATACTCTCTTCTTAATATCTCCGATCTCTTAGACCAGCTTGGAAAGTGTCAATATTTCACAACTCTCAACCTTGCCTCCGGGTTTCCTCAGATCGAAATCGATCCCAAAGACATTCCTAAAACAGCCTTCTCCGTTGATAACGGACAGTATGAATTTACTCGTATGCCTTTTGGACTTAAAAATGCACCATTCACATTCCAGCGTGTCATGGACAATATTCTTTTCGGTATTTTGAAAGAACGATGTCTTGTCTACATGGACGACATTATAGTATACTCCCCTACCATTCACGAGCACATTTCCCGCCTTACTGAAGTCTTCAAACGTCTTTGAAAGGCTACTCTTAAAACCCAGCCTGATAAATGTGAATTTCTCAGGAAAGAGGTGGCGTATCTCGAACATCTCATCATCCAAGATGGCGTCAAGCCTAACCCTTCAAAAGTCGATTGTATCCAACGATTTCCTGAACCGACAATACCAAAAGACAAAATCTTTCCGAGGTCTAGAGGGATTACTACCACGCACCAACTTTCATCTTAAAGGGGGAGCTGTTATATCCATTACATCAACCAATGTTACTTATAACGACGATTCTCAGGGTATCAGGTTTCGACTTCCAACTACCAGAACCGATAAGGATCCCTGCACATGCAGTTTCAGCAGAGTCAGCGGGACCCGAGGTTTCTACAAGTTCCCACTGAGTCAGCAGTCACCAATCTTATAAAATAATTTGTCGCTCTTTATTTTTGTTCAGTATAATTAAAATTGTAGCACGCTATTTCTACATTTTTCAATTTTTTTCCTTTCGTTTGTGCACAATTTGAAAATAATGTCATTTACGTATATTTTTGCTTTACATACTGCATTCTCTACTACTATCTGATCAAGCTGTGTCAACATTTGACCCAAATCAAAGTGATTATATCATGTGGCCATGCTGTTGCTGTATTCGATTATGTTTTTGATCCGAATGCTCAGTCTTGGTGAGACTCTATATAAATAGCATTTGAAATAATTTATTACCCAATGAATTGCGAGTAATTCCTGTATTATTATAGATTTGTTAAGTTCTCCTTTGTCGAAGCTGCGCAATGCGTAAGCTATTGGTAAGTCCGTTCCCCTGTAGTTGTGCCTTGAAATTGCTGAGCAGCTCGCATTCGACGCGTCTGTTGTTAGGAACAATTTTTTACTGATATCTGGGTATTTGTCAATAATCATTTGACACACACACCCACGCACGCACGCACACACACACGCACGCACGCACACACACACGCACACACACACGCACACACACGCACGCACACACACACACACCCACACGCACGCACGCACGCACGCACGCACACACACACACACGCACACGCACACGCACGCACACACACACCCACGCACGCACGCACGCACTTAAAAAAAAATTGACGGCAAGACACTATGTGACAGAGCTAGAAGTACACTGCCCTATTAAGAAAGAACCCCGTATCTCCACTATAGCGAGTTTTGAGAAAAACGAGATTAAAAATTTTTGTTTAATCCCTTGTGCTTTTGGTACAATAATAACACAAAATCATTTAGGGTAGAGTGTGTAGCATCGTAGTTAACCTTTTCCAAAAAATAAAAATTGCAAAATTACCATATGGATATTAGTTATGCGACATACGGGCTAACAAAGCAAAGAATTATGTCAAGTTTACTTAGCTAAAACCACGTATTATCCAAATTTGTCTTAAGCTTGGTTTTAATTATGTAATTATTATAAAATTTATATAACTGCCTCGAAAGGCAAAGTATTTAAATATTTTAATAATATTTTTTATGAACATTTGTTGAATAATATATAAGTATTTACGAAAATCGTTTATTTAAAAATACAAAATGAAAATTATTATTAATCGGAAGTTGGCAATTCTTCCCAAAATTGATGGCGGTTCGCCGGTATAATTTGACCTAAGTTTTTTAATATTTGTTCTTTTCTCTTCTTAGCAATCCCAGAAGGTTTCGTCACAGGTGTGGGGTCCTTTATCATAGATTTTAACACTCTGGTCTACAAAAAGTCCATCTCTATCAACTCTATCGTCAATCTTAACGTGTAAAATCTTGCTCTCTCTCTTCACAATTACTTTAACAATTTGTGATAGGTAAATACGTGACTCTGTTTTCTTTAATTTTGACTGTGATGATAAGTCTTTTCAGATAAGAAAATCGGAAACCCCCAATTCTTTCACCACCACACGATTAAAATTACACGTTTTAACGGATTCGACAAATCATGGTAATGATAAACTTTCTTCTTTTTTTTTAACGATAGTTCAACTTCTCACTCTTTCATTTGCACACCAAATCTGGTAGAATAACTCAAAAATCGACTACGATTTAAACTATTTCCACTATTTAATGATAAATCTTCACAAAATTAAACTATTGGCTGCCACAGAAAATTATCGAAAAATTACTTATCCGAATATGACTGATTTCAATCGATTCTATTTTATCACAGGAATATTTGCCTTTGTCGCCGGGCGCTCTCATTTAGTAGCCAATCAGCGCACCGGACACATCTCCACACACAGGAAAAATTGTCCATTGGTTGGAAATAATGTTATTTCCAATCTTTCGACAATTTAAATTTCCTATTGGTTCGATGACGGGAAAATCCATCTTACTACGTCATAATCCCAAAAGACAAAAGATTTGTCTGTATAAAAGAAGGTGGATTTTCTATCATCGGCCAGTTCGAGCTCGCCCTCGTATTTGAAGACTCTGGGTACGGTGTTAATCATCCACCTAGAATCTGCCTTATTATTTCTTACCTTATTTGCTATATATACTGTTGATATTTGTGTGCATTTTTATATTGATTTTTATTATTGATTTATTTGCATTTTTGTACGATTTTCTTACGGAAACCTCTACGAGGCTTAGCGTCTGAAAACATACGCATTTATTTGATATTTGCCTTTTCATTGTGCTTATTTTTCTGTTTGAAAATATTGTCTCACGTTAGCATACGTCTGACATATTTTCGTATAAATATATATTTACTTGTGTTTCGTACGGCATTTCTTACGGAAACCTCTACGAGGCTTAGCGTTTGAAATACGTACACATTTACTGATATTTCTGCCATTTTATTGTGCTATTTTCTGTTTGAAAATACGGTCTCACGTTATCATACGTCTGCCCTATTTTTCATATATATATATATATATATATATATATATATATATATATATATATATATATATATATATATATATATATATATATTGTTTTTATATTGTACGGTATTTCTCACGGAAGCCTCTACGAGGACTTAGCGTCTGAAAACGTCCCTGCTGCTTAAGTCTCACGTACTATACGTCTGACTTATTTTCATTACTTGTTATCTTTGTGCTATTTTATTATTGCTAACTTTTATAACTTGTACTTCTCTTGTGTTCTTCCGTAAGTCAAGGAACATAAGATATATATATATATATATATATATATATATATATATATATATATATATATATATATATATATATTCCGGTGTATTTCCTTCCGTAAGTTAAGGAAACACCAAATACATGCCGTTTTACTGTCGCATATATTCCACATATATATATATATATATATATATATATATATATATATATATATATATATATATATATATATATATATATATATATATATATATATATATATATATACATATTTGATTGATGCACACAATCCTTTTTGCTGTATGACACAAAGTCTGGCGCGAAGGAATAAAAAATTACTGGAGGAGTACCACAGGGCTCTGTACTAGGCCCTCTTTTGTGGAATATTATGTATGCTGGGTTGCTAAAACTAGAATTACCAAGACATGCTAGGCTCGTGGCATACGCCGATGACATGGCTGTGGTGATCGTCGCAAAGCACCTTGAGGAAATAAATCTCACGATCGACATTATCTTCGAGAGAATCTGCCAGTGGATGAACACAGTTAATTTAAAACTAGCGAAACACAAAACGGAGGCAGTGCTTATTACTAGTCGTAAATAGGTAGAAACCGTAACACTGAGCATTGGAGAACATGAAATCACATCACAATCATTGCTTCGGTACTTGGGAGTGCTGACTGATGCCAGACTCACCTTCAAGTAGCAAGTATAACAGTAATGCCGAATGTTGATGGCTCGAAACAAAGCAGGAGGAAGTTATTGTCGTCAGTGGTCACGTCAGTATTACCACACGGAATATTGATTTGGGCTGACAGCCTCGGAAACCAAGAATCACGGAGAAAGGTTGCATCAGTATATCGTTTGAGCGATTGAGACTTAAACGTGTTAAGAGTGCCAGCGCATTCCGTACAGTTTTTGAGGATGCAATATACGTCATAGCCGGAATGCTACCGGTACATCCAATTCCTCATAGTTTCTCTTATCATTGATTCGAGTCGTTCTGCCGATGGCGGTTGAGATCTTCTCCTCTGAGATCATCCATCTACAGTATAGTAGCCAATCCGTTCTATCTCCACCTCTGATTCCTGTTTTATTCGCTGATGACTCCACGTTAATTGTGCAAAAAAATATAAACTTATAATTAATACTTACCTCTGAGCGTGGCATGAAAGCTTTCGATAAATTCCTCTTCACCTTTTGTTTTGGGGTCGATACTTCAAAGTCAGAAAATATCCCTGAAGAATCTATTTTACTTGAGATATTGAGACTAAACGATGATGAGAAAATTGAATTTGAAATATCAGTCACGTAATCGCTTGTCCCCAAGCAGTTGTTGCTTACATCTCCAAGTAAGTTTCTGAAATTAAAAAAATATTATTGACACAATGAAAACAATAAACCGAAACAAAAGTGAAAACAGTCATGTGATTAAATAATTTTTTTCGTATTTCCTACGACAAATCAGTTATATATATATTACTTCCTCGTACTAATGCTGCACCCTATATATATATATTGTTATGATTCTAAACAGATCGAAAATAAAATAAATTTTTATTTTGAAAATACCATGAGATGATAAATATCCAACACCCTGTATAGGTTAAAAATTTATAAATATGTTTTATTTGTAATAAGGGTTTTCGGAGAACAGTGGATTTAAAACAGTGAATGGTTTCTAAGAACAATTTTATAAAAAAAAACAATTCAGGATTATTTAGAAAGTAAGAAAGTATTGTTTAAAATTTTACAAATAATAATACACGGTTTTGTAGCAGAAAAGAATTCAAAATTAATGTTAGATATTTAAAATTAGGAAAATTTTAAGTTTGGTAGTGGGATGAATTTGTATGAACGAGAAGTCCACTTTACAGTGGCGCACCCAGAATTTGTCTTAGGGGGGGTTTTGAAATTTTTTTATGCTACCTCCATGTTGAGTCCCTGCAATTTGGGTTTTAGTTTAATTTAAAGTACTAAAGATAGCCGTTCCAAAGATTCAGGTATCTATTATCCTACCTACCAACTAAAACCACCCTCTCTTACTTATGCGCAGTTGACTGTCGCACGTACCGTACTCCAAAAGTGGGATGGCCACTGTAAGGCTGACGACATTTTTGGAACACTCCCTTCTCTTATCTAGATCTTATCTATTGTTCTGAAGCTATTTTCTTGTGGCATTTTAAAGTAATTACTATTTTAATGGGAATAAGCCAAAATTGAAGGTTAAAATAAGGTTATTGACGTTTGACATTAATCGAACTTGTAAATACAATACATTTTGAAGACGGCTATCGCCGTATTCCCGTTCTCCTCCGGGAATCCTCCCGGTGCAAGGCATGCTCCTCCTCCAAACCTGTCGATTCCATCGCTCTTCTAATTCCTTCATTTCAAGAGCGTCGAGGTCTACCTCTTTTTTTTCTTCCAGGGGGCTTCGATTTGTGAAGTTTTTGGGGCCAACGTTTGTCAGACATTCTCAATTGATGTCCAAACCATTTTGAACCTCTTCTTTCTATTCTGTCAATGACCGTTTCTGTAGCATTCATGTTATTTCTTATAGATTCGTTAGTCTTCCTTTCCTGCCTTGATATTCTAGCACTTCTTCTTAAATAATCCATTTCAACTGTCAACAATCTTCTCTTCAGGTCTGCATTAATTGTCCATACTTCAGAGCCATAGAACAAAGAACTGATTCAACCATGGTTTGCCCTATTCTTTTTTTGTTCCTTTTGGAAATGTGGCGATCCCACCATAAGGAGTTCAGACATCCTACAATTTTACGTCCCTGATTACTTCGTGTTTAATTTCGGTTTCTCCCAAGCCGTTCATAGCAATGAGTGGATCTAAATATTTAAATTTTTTCACTTGTTTGATTTCCACGTCCTCGTCTATCAACACTTCAAACCTTGCATCTGAACTGATAATTAAGTAAATATTCTGTTTTCTTCATGCTGACTTGTAACCCCCATTTTAAATATTCTCTCTATAGACACTTTAACATAAATTCTAGATCATAAGAATCTTGAGCTAGGATGACTTGGTCATCCGCAAAGTTTAGGGAGAACAGTACGTCATTTCCTATGGGGATTCCCATTCCCTGGCAGTGGTTTTTCCAATTTTGGAGGGCTGCCTCAATATATAAATTAAACAGTAAGGGTGACATACTGCATCCTTGTTTTAGTCCTTTAGTTTCTTTTATTGGCTCTGATAGTCTATATCCGATTTTTAGGTAAGTAGTGTTATCCCTGTATACTTCTGTGATTATTCCTAAAAGGTATGGACTAATGTCGAGTTGTTGTTAAGCTTGCCACAATTTAAGTCTTGGAACTGTATTATACGCCTTTTCTAGGTCAATGAAGGCTAGATGTACTTCTGTACCAACCGCTATTCTTTTTTATATTAATTGTTGGAGTATAAACAAGTTATCAGTGCAAGATCAAAGATCAAAAATTCAAACGTCAATAAACTTATTTTAACCTTCAATTGCGACTTATTCCCATTAAAATAGTAATTAGATCTTATCTCTGTCATTAACCCAGTTGGTATTTCTCTTCTTCTTCTTTCTTTTTAATGACTGCTTGGATGTAATTGTGAACACTATTCCATCCCTCCGTATTTCCCGTTCCCATCTTTACGATCATCTCTTACAGTCACAGGGTTCATACCTATTTCTTTATACATTCTGTTTCTCTCCACTGTACATCTATTACACTCCAGCATTGTGTGAGTAACAGTGTCGGAATATTCGCAGTATAGGCATTTATCTGCATCTGTCTTTCTGAACCTATGAAGATACGCCCTAAAACAGACAATCTACCCAGTCCCTTAGGCTCGGGATCAGCATCTTTGTCCACTGAGCAACATCTTCCTTGTTGTTCCACTCTTCTTGCCATTTTTCCATTGATCTTTCCCTTTCTTTTTTTTATAGCTGTTGTCAAATGCTTTCTTCTCCCATAGAGATGTCTCTTTTCTTTTCTACTGCTCTAACACATGCAGAGGAACACAACCCGTGATAGTCCACAAAGCCGCCGCAGATACAGTCCTGTAGGCGCATGCTACTCGCAACAGACTCGTTCTGTCTAATTTTTTATAAGCCTAATATTAGGTATCTATATCTAAATATAATGAAAAATATTATTAATTATTGCGTATTTATAAAATAATTATTGTGTTCTCCATATTTAAAGTGGTAATTTAATTATTCAATCAGCGTTTTGGATTTTTTGTATTGTGTGTGAAAGACAAGTTACATTTTTCTACTATTCTTTATATATTGTTTACTTTATATGCCCTGGGGGGGGGGGGAGGGGGGGTTTAACCCCCAAAACCCCCCCTGGGTGCGCCACAGCCACTTTAAGAACAGTGTATGGAATCATTATTGTGTTTTTAACAGCCAGAACAAGAAGTCCAGTTTGAGAACAGTGTGTGAAAAAGAAGTATAAGTTTTTGTGAGTGAGTTTAAGTTGGCGAGCAGAATAGGTGTAGACGAATCGAAACCCAGGTCGAGAATTTCAAACTCCTTGTGTCCAAAGAGACTCCTAAATCTGTAAAAAAGGAAAAAAGTTATATAAAATTTGTACAAGATAACCATTAGCATTAAGTGAAACGTGGTTACGCAGTGATGTTTCGAGTATGGAACTCTTTCCGAATAATTATGTCGTATACAGAAAAGACCGAAAATTCCATGAGGTGGACAAGGTGAAGGGTGGTGGTGTAGTGCTTGCGTTAAAAGATTTCATAACATCTGAAATATTGGACATTACGGCTCTCGACGCACAATTTCCACTTATTGATCTTATTATTGTCAAGTGCCGGATTGGTTACAAATATTTTTATATAGTTGTTGTTTATTTACCTGATAAGTTAAGTTTGGTAGACTTTGAATATTTTCTCGATTGCTTAGGGCAATTTGATTACTTAAATAATGAGTGCATAGTACTAGGCGATTTCAATGTTTCAAGGTTTATAGATAATGATATGTCTGATTTCAAAACTTCTGTAGTTTTAAGTTTTGCGGGCTCTACTGGCCTTAGACAATTTAACAATGTTGTTAATCACTTGGGTAGACTTCTAGATTTGGTCTTATCGCATTACAGTTGTGAAGTGAAGCATGATGACTCACCTTTGGTCTATGAAGACTCTCATCATCCAGCTCTTCTAATAACGTTTACGGATATATTTGTAAAAGAGCCTAAATTTAGGTATGGTTTGGAGCAATTAACTTACAACTTTAAAAAAGCCAATTTTCCTGCTTTATATCGAGAACTGTATGAAACGGATTGGAACTCTCTGGATACTTCTAATGACGTTAATGAAACTTTAAATAACTTTTACGATAAGATTTTTTCTGTGTTCAATAAGTATATTCCAGTTTACAAAAACTTTAGCCATAAATACCCACCCTGGTTCGATGCTGATATCATTCACAACATCAAATTAAAAGCAAAGTTTAGAAAAAGTTTAAACGATTCAAAAATCAGTGTGATTTGCTTGAGTTTCAACGGTTAAGACACCTTGTCAAATCAAAAATCAGTTTGGCCTACAATGTATATGTCGAGAATATACAAATTGCCTTATCCATCAACCCCAAGAAGTTTTGGTCGTACGTAAATTCAAAAAATAAAAGTTCAAGAATTCCTGGTGTGATGAAATATAATGACATTACTACCTCCGACCCACAAAATATTGTGAATATGTTTGCAGAATTTTTCAAGAGTGTTTTTCTGTCATCAGATATTAATTTCAAGGCTAACTCTTCCTCAATCAACGCAGATTACTTAAATTTTTATCCTATTTTAGAGTCTGAGATAATTTTAGCTAGTAAGAAATTGAAAGACAAAATGACGTGTGGACCTGATAATATTCCATCCTTTTTGGTTAAGGATTGCATAGGTGCCTTAACTGTGCCACTATTAAAAATTTTTAATTTATGTCTTCTTAACAAGGAATATCCGAGTCTCTGGAAGGAGTCAAAAGTGTGCCCAATGTTCAAAACTGGTGAAAAGGGTCAGGTAGAAAACTACAGACCAATTTCCATTATTTGCAATCTATCGAAAGTCTTTGAAATAGTTTTGTATAATCGTATTTACTCACGCACTCGTAATCAGCTGTCTCAATATCAACATGGTTTTGTCTCCAACCGGTCCACTGTGACAAACTTATTAATGGTCACACAATATATCTCAGCGGCCCTAGATAATAGAAGTCAAGTTGACGTCATATATACTGACTTTACGAAGGCGTTCGACAGAATTCACCACGGCGTATTACTTTCTAAATTGTGTCTCTTTGGTCTTTCTGAGGATGCCGTGACTTTTATGATGTCTTACTTGTCAAATAGAACGCAGTTTGTTGCTTATAATGGTTACAAATCGGAAAAGTACCTAGCTTCTTCAGGGGTTCCACAAGGTTCTAATCTAGGTCCATTATTGTTCTTGTTATTTATTAACGATCTGTGTGAATTAATTTCTGCACCATGTTTATGTTATGCCGATGATTTAAAGATTTATTCATTGATAAGTGACCTTAATGATTGTCATTTTTTGCAGAGTGAACTGAATCGTGTACATGAATGGTGTAATGCAAATCATTTGAATCTTAATGCCAATAAGTGCAAAGTAGTTAGTTACTCTAGGAAACAGTCTAATTTATACCATCCTTATATTATCAATGGCAATGAACTTGAACGTTTAAATAAAATTAAAGACCTTGGAGTTACATTTGATTATAAACTCACCTTTGTTGAACATGTAAATTTAAAGGTTAAAGAAGCACTTAAATCCTATGGATTCATAATTAGAAATAGTCGAAATCTCACTAATATTAAGGCAATTAAATTACTTTATTACACTTTTGTACGATGTAAACTGGAATATGCCTCTTTCATTTGGTCACCTTTTTATGATGTACATATCCAACTTATAGAGCAGGTGCAGCGTAAATTTTTAAAATTTTTGTCTTTCAAAATTAACGGCATATATCCCAAGAGGGGCATCAGCAATAGTGAGTTGTGTAGCGATTTGGACGTAGTATCATTAGAATCTAGACGAATTAATGCCTCCCTAATATTCCTGTACAAGCTACTACATAATCTCATTGACTGCCCTGATATTCTTCGACAAATAAATTTTAACGTTCCATCTTATCCAGTGAGAAATTCGATTACGTTCAGAAATACACAAGCTAGAACTAATCTTATGTTAAATTCTCCTCTATTTCTCATGTGCAACTATTATAATTCCTTAAGTGCTTACTGCGATATATTTCACTGCAGTTTAAAGCAGCTTACTAGGATGGCTGAGATCTACCTAGGTGATTGAGTAGTTTCTTTATGTTAAGGTAAAATACTCGAAAAATGTGTTATTTAGTTAGTACTTATAAATTATTAATATATCATTTAATTTTAGTATTGTATTTTGTCCTATAAATGGATTCTGTTGGACAATAAACGCTATTATTATTATTATTATTATTATTAGAGGTGGGAGACGCAATTTGCGGAAAGAGTCCCATTATTATTATTGTGAAACGAATCAGGCGTTTTTTTTTTTTTTTTAATTTGGAGAGAAACGAAACGAGTGCTGTTTTTTGTGTAACAGTTTTTGGAGGGAGGAAGCAGAGCCAGACGTGTTTTGGAACATTTACCCCAGTCATATTAGGTAAAAAAAGGGGTCAACCTCGGAATGAAAGATAATAAGCTGCAAATTGGTATGAACCTTTGTTTTGTCATTCTAAATGTTGTCTCAAAAGTCACAATCGTTATCGTGTCCGCGTCTCAAGATATTCAAGGTCAAAGGTCACAAAAATCGGTTTTTCGCGAATATCTGGCTTCCTATCGGTTAAATGAGATTTGCATTTATTATAAAAGTTGTAGGCTATAAAATTCCCTACAACTTTTGTTTAAACTTTTTTTCATACGACCAACCGTTTTGAAGGTAGAGCGCGAAGAGTGCACATCGTACAGTCATATACGGCCTAATGCAAGGTCAAGCGTGAGTTATGCTTATCAGTACGTTATAAAGTCAATTATTTACTTGGAAATTATAAATATTAAACAATGCCTATTATTTATGTACTAACTATTAATTATTTATATTTAA
Source organism: Diabrotica undecimpunctata (assembly GCF_040954645.1). NCBI lineage: Eukaryota > Metazoa > Arthropoda > Insecta > Coleoptera > Chrysomelidae > Diabrotica > Diabrotica undecimpunctata. Next base: position 76,033,571 of record NC_092807.1, read on the forward strand.
TTAAAGTAAGTAACTTGATTATTTATATATAATTATTCATATTTAACTATTTAAGTATAAAATATTATTAATTCTGGATTATATATTTTAGTTTTATTTTAAGTTAACACGACATTATATATCTTTTCTTTAAAACGCGTAAATTTCTCAATACTTATATACCTGGAAATACTTGTCCCTACCCTATGCCCTTTTCTATTCATTGCCGGGACAGATGTTCTATAGTATTCAAGGCCACTCTCTCCACTTTGTATGAGTCAAGATTATTCGTTAGTTTGAAATTGTACCGTTGCAACTACGGACGTACGGTTTTAAGAGCTATGGCTGATTTGTGTTTTATATGTGATAAGAAACTTTCAGAAGGTGTTTCTGTGAATGTCGACACGTGGTTTACAAACTTTAAAAACTGCAAGTATTGAAAGAAATGATGGACATATAGACTATTTAAATACTTTAAGTTCTGTAAATGTGCATTCCGAGTGTCGAAAAGTGTACACGAGTAAAAATGTTATTATTGCATCAAAACGACGCACAGATGAGAGTGAACCTTCAACGTCAAGTGCACCTCGTAAAAAACGAAATGAAGTCTTTGATTTTGGAAAGTTATGCTTATTTTGTGGCCAAGAAGCTGATGAAATAGCAGAAAAGAAAAAAAAATTAAAGTATAGACGGACAATAAGTAATGTAAGTACTCTTGCATTCAAAGACAACGTAATTAAGAGAGCAGAAGAACGAAACGATTCCTTAGGAGAATTAGTAAAGGAACGTATATATTACGAGTATGATTTGATCGCTGCTGAAGCAAAGTATCATACTATTTGCTATACCAACTTTTTAACCCGAGTACCATCTGCAGATAAAATGCCTCGCCAAGATGATCAAGTCACTCAAGCAATGAAGGAGATTTTTTGTTATATAGAAAATAATGAAGATTCTCAATTTACTTTGAAAGAACTTAAAGATGTCCCTACGGAATACATACCTGACGATAAGACAATTATTACAAAATTACAACAAAAGTATTTAACTGATATAATAATCACAAAAAAAATTGGATCATTTACAATTATATCTTTCCGTGATACACAGCTTAACGTATTATCAAGAGCTTGGTACGAAAATAAAAAAAGTACTCCTGTAGAAGAACGTCTACGGATTGTAGAAGCTGCTGCGGCTATTATTAGGGAAGACATCAGATCATCTGTAGTTGAAACAAAAACGTATCCACCTCCGAATAAAATGCTAGATTGTATTAATGAAGAAATACCAAAAACATTATCACATTTTTTGGAAGAAATAATATTAAAAAATAGAAAAGGACAAGTAGATCATTTAAAAACGAAATGCACATCTATTAGCCACGCAATAATGGCTTCGATACGAGAATGTTCATTTTCATCAGAGTCTGGTGCGTTGGTACAATATGTTGGAGACAATGCAGATATTAATGTCAGTACTCTTGACGGTAATAATACTCTTCACGTTATGGGAATGATAAAAATAATTACTCCGAAAGATGCTGTAATTTATGATGATCGCATAAAAAAATGTACAACTAAACCGAGTGCAAAAGAGTTAGCAGCAATATCACATGTATCTCTTTTAGCATATGAAAAGCCAGTTGTACCTGGGTACAGCAAGATTCAAGTCCAAAATCTACATGATGATCAAGTACTGATTGAAAAAAAATTTAATGCAGTTGATTTGTTGTGGTTATACGGAAAATGGAAGAATCTTTCACCGTTGCCAGGGTGGAATGGCTATCTTCAACAACTTACGAAAAATAATCAAAATTTTTCAACTTCTCAGGTTATATTTCTACCTTTCATTGATCATCCTGCCAGTAATTTAGACACAATTTATACAACTTTACATAGTGCTATAAATATTGCCAAGTCACATCAACAAAAAACGTGCATAATTACATTTGATCAGCCCCTGTACTCAAAAGCACGTGAAATGGTTGCTGCGTCAGATGCAAACTCAGACTTGTCTAAAACAGTTGTCAAACTTGGAGGATTTCATATGCTCATGTCTTTTCTTGGATGCATAGGACATGTAATGGACGGTAGTGGTCTCAAGGAAGCTTTAAGTAAAATATATGCTACAAATTCGGTCGACAAAATGTTGAATGGTCACGCTTATGCAAGAAGTATCAGAGGCCATATATTATTACGACTTGCATTATCAATAAAGATTTTTGAAGAGATGAAAATTGAAAATTGTGTGTTAGATGAGTTAATTGAACAGATAACTAGTCGCGATGTTTCCTACGAAGATGTTGAAGGATGTACGAGCAGCTCCAACTCGTTAATTGATCAATTTCAGGATAAACTAAAAGAATTAAAAGCTCGAGGTCCCACGGCACAGTTATGGGTGCAATATTTTGAAATGGTATCAATAGCCCTAGATTTCATTCGCGCTGAAAGGCTGGGACTTTTTCAAGAACATTTGGATGCAGTGCGAAAAATGCTGCCCTATTTTCATGCTGGTGGTCATTTCCTATATGCGAAATCAGCTCATTTGTATCTTCAAGATATGTTAAAACTTGAGGAGACAATGGATCAACAGGCTTTTGAGAACTTTAAAAACGGATTCTTTACTGTAAAACGAACAGAAAAATTCAATTCTGGTACATGGACAGACATGGTAATCGAGCAAAGTCTGATGAAATCTATGAAGACAGAAGGAGGAGTATCTCGAGGCCGAAGTACACAAGAAAGTGTTCTATGTAAGTGGGTATATGCTATGTATGCCACGAATACAATTTGTGAAGAAATTGAACGGTTTTGTAACATTTCTTTCGATTCTGTGGACCAACATGTTGATGCTAGAGATTCACGAATAAAAAGGGATGATACTGATGTAAATGAACTGGTTGGTTGGTTTACGCTTCATAATCCCTTTCCAAATACGAATCAGTTGGTATCCTTAGCTTCAGGAATCGTTGGAAATGACCAAATTAATTGTCACCGAGCCCATGAAATCGGATTGCAATCTATGGTAAAGATAACTGGTTTGAACTTCAACGAAATAAAGTTAAAACGCGTCGATAAGGTTTTACCGCTTTCAGCCATTAACAAATCTGTCAAAATTAATGATTGTAAAGTTTCTATAGATCCAATGTTACTTTTCCAGAGAATAACTGTAAGCAAAAAATTTGAAAGTAATTTACAAGAATATCTTCAGTATGAACTAAGCCCGTATCCGACATCTTTATTTGATAGTAATGACATGAGAAAAACCACGAAAGCAACATTATATGACAATATGATGCCTGTCGTTATCGATCTTGATGAAAATAATGTAACATACATCATCGATGGTGGATTTCTTCTGCATCGCGTCGTATGGAGCAAAGACGATACTTTCTCTATTATTTTAAATAAGTTCATTAAATATTTACAAACACATTATGGCTCAGCAATTGTTGTTGTATTTGACGGATATTCGGACTATAGTAAAAATATTAAAGCACTGGAACAACAAAGAAGAACTGCTGCACTTTCAAAATCATATGAAGTTTGTTTTGACGAAACAATGGTTGTGCCAATCAGTCAAGAAAAATTTTTATCAAATCGGTCTAATAAAAAAAAATTTATCGACATGCTTGTTGAAAAATTTAAAACTGTTAATATCACAACAAAACAAGCCAGAGATGATGCTGATGTTCTCATCATTGACACAGCTATTGCCTTATCAGAACATCAAAAGACTGCTGTCATCATAGGAGAAGATATCGATTTGCTCGTTATTTTAATTGGACGTACTCAGTCACATCATCAGGAAATTTTTTTGAAAAAAGTTGGCAAAGGCAATGTCAAAACACAAATATATTCTACTAAAAGTTTTGACCAATATCCTCGTACTAAAAAGCACATTTTATTTTTACACGCATTCAGTGGCTGTGACACGACTTCTGCGCTATTTAAAAAAGGAAAAAAAACTGTTACTAGAGCATTGGAAAAAATTCCTGATTTAGATAAACTGGTGGAAGTATTTCAACAAGAAAACTGCCCAAAACAAACATTATTAGAAAATGGAGTGCGCATCTTGTTGGCATTATATAATGCTCCAAAATCTGAGGACAACATTGATCATTTCCGCTACACGCAATTCATCAAATTTACAAAACTAAATAAACCTGTACACCTGTCAACACTTCCACCAACAAGTGTAGCAGCTCATCAACACATAAAACGTGTCTACTACCAGATTCAAACGTGGTTAGGGAAGGACTTAGAACCTCAAGAATGGGGCTGGATGCTTGAAAATGAAATCCTGGAGCCCATACGAACGTTATTACCTCCAGCACCAGCCGAACTACTAAACGTAATATTTTGCAATTGCAAAAATGGTTGTGGTTCCCGCTGTGGATGCAGAAAATCAGGGCTACAATGTTCTTTAGCTTGCGGCCAGTGCAACGGACAAGCTTGCCTCAACGCTTCACTGTATCCAAGTAATCCCGATGAAGAAAATACATATGATCCCGATATTCTGGAAGGTTTGGAGATGAACATGACAGATAATGAGGATGATGACAATGAATCGAACATTTTTGAGCGACAAGAAGAAGAAGACGACGAACAAGAAGAAGATAATTAGCTTCCATTTCCAATTTCATTACAATTAAAATCAACAAAGATACTTTTGATATTTGAACTCACATTTTGATAAATGTATATTATGCCGTATTTAATAATAAATAAAAATATGTGTAAAATATATACTCTTACTATTATATCATTTTAACTTAAAATAAAACTAAAATATATAATCCAGAATTAATAATATTTTATACTTAAATAGTTAAATATGAATAATTATATATAAATAATCAAGTTACTTACTTTAATTAAATATAAATAATTAATAGTTAGTACATAAATAATAGGCATTGTTTAATATTTATAATTTCCAAGTAAATAATTGACTTTATAACGTACTGATAAGCATAACTCACGCTTGACCTTGCATTAGGCCGTATATGACTGTACGATGTGCACTCTTCGCGCTCTACCTTCAAAACGGTTGGTCGTATGAAAAAAAAGTTTAAACAAAAGTTGTAGGGAATTTTATAGCCTACAACTTTTATAATAAATGCAAATCTCATTTAACCGATAGGAAGCCAGATATTCGCGAAAAACCGATTTTTGTGACCTTTGACCTTGAATATCTTGAGACGCGGACACGATAACGATTGTGACTTTTGAGACAACATTTAGAATGACAAAACAAAGGTTCATACCAATTTGCAGCTTATTATCTTTCATTCCGAGGTGAAAGCCCTAATATGACTGGGCTAATTGGACAGTATTTCGGGAACACAATCCGGAGACTAAGTCAGTATCCGCTGGGAGACATCGCAGAAAGAAGATAAAAAAGGTCAGTCAATTTGTTTGTGAAATAAGCGTTGTATGTACACCAAATATTTTATTTAAACTCATATCATAAAGCAATTGAAAAAAAAGAATTGAATTCATAAGTCAGAAAATTTGCATATAATAAAATTTGTTTGTTTTTAAGAAAGTTAATGAGAACAATTTTGCAGTAAATTAAATAAATTGGTTTTAAAAGGGAAAAAAACAGAATTCAGTTTTCTTTTGCTCTGAGGATAGATAATTCAGTGTATACAATTTTTATGTTGATGGTTATATAGGGTATTTAAATAAATGGTGATTGTTTTAAAAGATTATAAATTTTGTTATAATATTTATTCCCTTTGTCTATCCTAAAGAAAGCCAGTATCCAGGAAATACTAGAAGCCACGAATTGAAAGTAAAATAAATTTTATTGTGTAGTAAGGAACCCTGAGAAATTAAATAGTATTTGATCTAGTTTAATTCAATTAGAATTAACAAAAATTAAAACAAAGCAGATCATAATAACTGGCCCCCAACGTCAAGGCATTTTAAAGTATTTCTGGTTGTAGTTTTGAAAGGAAAGACAAAGGAAAAACAGATGATTGAAAATTTATTTATCGAATGGTCAAAGTTGATATATTTGAATTTTATGACATATTATTTTTCTGTAGGTACAATTTCTCATAATTTATTTTATTTTTGATCTGATATTTGCATTTGATAACTTTTTTTTGAAAATATTTGACAATTTATTACATTCGGTGAGATACAATTTTTCGTATTTGGAACATTAGGGTATTAAAGTTTCATATTTGGCGGGGATATTACTTCGAGAAAAGAAATTTCTGTGACAAGAAATAAAAGCAAAGAAAACAAAAAACAAGAAGAAAATTTAGAACAAGAAGACATGTTAGAAACAACAATTATAGAGACAGAAAGTCAGGAGAAATCGGGAATAGAAACAATTCTACAACTTATGCAGTTACAAGCACAAAAAATGGATGAAACAAAACAACCAATGAAAGAAAATCAACAGGAAACAAAACAAGCCATGGAAAAAACTTAACAAACAATGAAACAAAATCAACAAGAGACAAAATTAGCAACGTGAAACAAAACAAGCGATAGAAGAGAACAACAGGAAAATTGAGAAACGTATAGAAAAGTATGAAAATGAAATCTTTTTTCTTTTAGTTAAACTATTTTTATGCGTAGTGCCCATCTCGTATGTAACTATACGTTCATTAATAATGAAGACACTGTGTAGTGCCCTTTTGGTAGTAGCTTTGTTTTTTCTATCTTAATATATTCGTGATATCCTTCCCTTTCATTTAACGTATCACACGCTCCAATCGGACCAAACATAAAATTTAACAGGGGATTAAACATGGTAAATGAAGCAGAATCGGTATAGCAGCATTTTTGCAGGTATAGCTTTTACTTAATTTTATTTAATTTAACTTAATTTTATTTAGTTATTTAATTTTACGTAATTATGTTTAACTCGATTTAATTTTACGTAATTCTGTTTAACTTAATTTAATTTTATTTACCTTTATTTAATTTGATTTGATTGATCTTATTTAGTTTTATTTTATTTTGGTAAAGCGTTGACGTTTGTTAAACGTAATTTTATTTTTATTATAAGTGTATGTTTATCTTACCCAATGACATATAATAAATATATATTATACGCCATTAATCTTACCTTACAATTACAGTAAAATAATCAGTCTGAAGTAGGAAAATTTCTGTTTAACTTGATTTAATTTTATTTAATTCTATTTAAGTTTATTTAATTTTAATTAATTTGATTTAATCTTATTTAGTTTTATTTTATTTTGGTAAAGCGTTGACGTTTGTTAAACGTCATTTTATTTTTATAGTAAGTGTATGTTTATCTTACCCAATGACATATAATAAATACATATTATACGTCATTAATCTTACCTTCCGTCATTAATAATAATAATAATAATAATAATTATAGCCAGAATGATTGCCAATATTCGGAACGAATAGGCACTGAAAGAAGAAGAATCTTACCTTACAATTACAGTAAAATAATTACTCTGAAGTAGGAAAATTTCTGATTAACAATATTTGAATCATAAATTTGTAGATTAGTAATAAATCAACCGTATCGTTTCAAGAACAAAATATGATTGAAATGTCAACTGTTGGTTTTCCAAATTTCTTTCTTAGCTGGCGTCGTTACTTTACTGGACAAACGGTGTACTTGTCATCATAGCCTTTTATATAGATAGATATATAAAATTTGTTATTGCCAACTTTTATATAAATTAAATTTCATAAAGGAGGTATCAAAAAGTGAATTTTTACTCAAAATAATTGTATTATTTCTATTCGCTGTTTGTATTATGTCCGTTTGCGGATTAAATTCTCTAAATCTAAGCCGCAAACGGACATTGTCTGGCCTTGCGATGTGATTTTTTTAAATGATCATCACGAATGCTAATTGAACAAAAAATTAAAAGCCTTTTGAATGATATTGTGGTATCTGAGGGTGTCATTGGGATTCATGGCAACAGGATGAGTTCTCCTTTAAATTTTCCCGTCAATATGGTTGTTTCAATAATATTTTCGGATCTTTCCTTTTAAGGACCAAACGTGTGCAGGTATATATTATGGGTGGGTTTAAATTGCGTAGTAGAATAATCGATGAACCAGTTCTCAACTGAAAATTGTGTGGTGGCATCCGTGGTATATTCGGGGCATTTAAAAATTCTATTGGATAATTTACAGCTTCGCCTTCATTAACAATACTATACAGTAGAGTATGGGACACTCAAACCAGACAGACACACTGCGCATGCGTCGACATAGACCCAGACACAGCGTCGGTAAGCATTGGATCTGCATTACCGGCCAACGTGTAACTTAGCATAGTTCCGAACCTTTTAGTCATGACCGAAACCATTTCAACTCTTTTAATTATATTTTAACTGTTTAATATTTTAATTTCTGTTAACCATTTTTTATTCTTAGAATATTATTTTAAATTAATTATTTTTCGATTCCACGATTCCACTGAACGTCTGCTATTTTGGTAAAGGCGTACGCTAACCTTCAATAAACACTGGTTGACACAGTTGTCCCATGCACATATATCTCGTACACTGCTCAATATAGGCATATAATTTTCGTCATACGCTCCCAATCAAACGAGCAGTTCAAATTATTGTTAACAATAATTTTTATGAATTTTCATTCACAACAAGGTACTCAAACAATTCATTTGCCTAATAAACTTTTGCTATTCTAAAGCATTGTCCTTTTAAACGCAGCACAGATAAATGTCGTTTCAACCTTTCAATAAAACTTCTTACTTTCTCTCTCTCATACTTTAACTTAATGGTGAAAAAACTTAAGTTTAAAAAAAAGTATTCGGAATTTAATAACATTCATTCAATCTAGCAATTGGAATAACACCAGAAATAATTTTTATGCACGGGGTTTTCAGAACTTTCATTTGCCTTTGTTATTTTAAACAATTGTAATTTTAAACACAGCACACACATGTACGCGCGTTTACCATCGCATCAACCTTTAATGAACGATTCTTACTCTATTACTTAATCGTGTTACCAATAAAAATCGCCCGCGCAAGACGGAATAACAACTGAGATGGTCAAAATAGGTAGATAACTCTAGAATCTAACAAATTCCATAGTTATGGTACAACACACAAGAAGAGAGATCGAATAAACATGAACCGACCAATTAGTCTTTTTATCACACCCATGTAAATTTTTTAACAAAGGTTATATCAAATTAAACTTATACCAACGACGAATTCTACAAAGGATAGAGTACAAATGATCATCAAACACAATCGGAAAAATGCGAAAATTCCACTCAAGTTGGCATTTTTTTAATAAAGCTTGCGATCCCATAGAACAATGGGGGAATGGGTGGTTCATGCATTAGATAACGGCAGAATAGACTCCCAATATAAAAAGCTCTTAGAAAACATTTACAGGAAAACAACACTTACAGTTAAAATCTGTGAAAGCTCAATAATGAAATATTAATGAGGAGAGGAGTCAGACAAGGAGATACGATATCACCCAAGTTATTTACACTTGATTTGGAGGATATTTAAAAAAAACTGTAATTGGAACAAAAAAAGATATTAACATCGATGGACGCTGCTTAAATCACTTGCGATTTTCAAATGACATTGTACTAATAATTAGCACTTGTACACAGGAGTTACAAGAAATGTTAACAGACTTAAGCATCCGAGATAGTACGACTAACATATTAAGAAAACTAAGATTATGTTAGCTAAAATAAAAAAGTAAATATCACTCGTGACGATAGGAGGATTGAAAATGTAGAAGACTATGTGTACTAACAATGCGTAACAGATAATTATGTATCCTACTAACTATACCTGCTGTTGGTAGGCACGTACTTCTATATAAAAAGGTATATAGATACAAAAGGACTTAAGCTTATTATTTAATGGAATTTTGAATGCATAGAAAATTTGATATTCTCTGTATTTTTAAAGTTATTTTTTTTATTTAACATAATTTTATTATTTCATTGCCGAATTAGATTCTTTTTATATTTGCGGAAATTTTGGAATGTATTTTGTTCACGTGGGTATGTCTTTATACGTTTTATGTAAGAATCCGATTAATAAGAGCTGCTTTTTATTTCATCCATTTTTTCTATGATATTTTGTTTAAAAATTTGTTATTGTTTATGTTCTAGTCTCATTTGTGTGCTATATATAGATATGTGTATATATATGTGTCTGCATAGAAGGTTATCTCAAAACAAATATGATTAAGTGGTAAAATAGATATTTGTGTTCAAATGGGTAGTAGTGCTTACGTAAAAAAAAGAAAGAAAGGTTAATTTATCTAACAAAAATATACCACTTTTCACCAATATTGCATACTTATAAATGTTTTATCTCCTATTTAGGGGTAATAAGTAATCAATATAAGAAGTGTCAAATTTACAATTATTTCTATTATCAATAGCTTACTGACTATACTCTACATGTTGAGTCCAAATAATTAAACCTCGTCCCTTCAGAAAAGAGCGCTTTAAATTGCAAAGTCAATTGCGTGCAGGAGATCGTTCTAGCCTATGACAATTAAGAAGGTGTGATGAATCTTGCACCACACTCACATTCATATAGTTTATCGGTGTATGCGGACAATAATCATCCAGGCAGAATAAGGAAGATAACTAGCAGAAGGAAGTTCCTCTTGAGGTTTCAGATGGCAATGATCAGCTTCTTTTTTGGCATGACGAGTTTTTCTGGTATATCTTACAGTTTTTTCTCGATTTGAGTCGTCATACAATGGAACTGGTTTTCGTGGAATGGATTTTACGAATCTAGACTTTATTTCTTTCGTTCTTTGGCTACTCATCTTCGAATATTAGGTAGGGTGATAACTACTATAGGGTAGAGCTTATGTATGGATGTGATTCTTATAGAGAAACATGGAATGCAAGCGTCTACGTTTTAAGGGTGGAAGGATGTACGCCCCATTTTTAGCTGACAAGCTTGCGAAAAAATATTATTTTTGGTCCTCAGTTTATCTTTATGTTTTAAACAATGTTCTGTGAATGAGAGCGTACGATATAAACTATCTTCAAGATATTTATAGTAAGTCGAGAGTTCAAGGATTAGATTACACTATTGAATGTAGAGTTTTGTGAAAGCGTCTGTATTACGGAAATTTAAGGAGCACACCTGAGTTTTTCCGAAGTTTGGCTTAAAATTAATTCGTATTGTATTTTTATAGTATTTAAGGCACCATTTAGATTTTTCTCCACTGCAGCAACAAAAGTTTTTGGTTGTGCAACAATATATGTATTGTCTACATATCGTCCTAGTATCTACTGGTATGGGTTGATTGTTTTTGTATATGTAATACAGTGTAGATGGCATTACGCTACTTCAAGCGAGACTCTTCTGCGTTCTCCATCTTTATCATTAAGTGATACTAAAAAACTTCTGTAGGCATACGCAAATAATAAAAGTAAGTTTATTATCTATGGGGATGTCATATAGTTTTTGAAGCAATGTCCTCTAATTTATGGTGACGTAAGCGGTATCAAGATTGACAAATATCACCCAAGATATCTGATATCTTTCGTACCCATCTTCGTTGTGTTGGGTAAGATTTAGTATTTGTGACGTACATAATCTTTCGTATCTATAGCCACTTTGGTCTTTTAATTTGAGTTTTTCTTCTAATATCAGTGAAATTATATTAAGGACCATGTGCAAAAGTATTTTAAATAGCTGACAAAACAAAGATATTGGCCGATAGTTTTTGTGGTCGTTGGGAATTTAAGCAAGGCAACAACTTTGGCTTATCTCCAGACTTTCGGTTTCTACATAGTTTGAATACAGCTGTACATCATCCGGCACCGGAGAAGCCATTGTAGTGGTCTTGGTCCAAATTTCGTAATTAGTTTTGTGCTCATATCCTTAATGTCGGGAACCCTATAATTTTTCATTTTATATGTAGATGGTTAATGCAAGCTCAAAATCGTTAAAAGGTTCGCTCAATTGACTGGTTTTGTCCTCTCTCACATTAAATTTTTCTTTTTTTCTTTGCCAGCAGAGAGAGCACTTTTATATTTACCATGTGGTTTTCAGCAATAAGCAATACCAAATACCCTAGGTTTAACGTAGTTCAGTCCTCTATGTGTTTCTCGCACTAGAAATACGTAACATTTTTATTTAGTGCATATGTATGCAGTAACATCAAGTAAAGTTTTTTTTTATCTCTAGATATACTCTCAATATTTATAGACATAATTAGAATAGTTGGTCCTAAAAAGAACCGATTTGACAAAAATCATATTAAACGGGTGATTGAAAAATTAGGCGATTGATTAATTAATCATTACCCAGGGTACGCCTGAGTTTGGTGGTCATATTAGTACTTTAATCTTCGTGAAGGCTCCTTCTTTGAACCCCATAAGAAATGGCTAATCTTTTACTTTTAATTAAAAATTTAAATTTTGCATACTGAATTTTATTTTTCGACGATATTTCGAATCAGATTTGTATAATAATACCTGTAGGTATTAAAGAGTCTCTTTGTGAAAAGTAAATAAGTTTGTAACATTGGTTAAAATCTATATATATATATATATATATATATATATATATATATATATATATATATATATATATATATATATATATATTGTTGTATTCCTGCTAGGAATGAACGAGAGGCGTGTTTTGCTGTCACCAGGGCACCTTTTGTAGAAGGTCCGTAACTGAATTAAGACACTTGTTGCTTAATAAAACATCAAAAATACTATTATGTTGTTTTATTTGCACCTTCTCGTGCACTAGAACATGCTGCAACTGAAGTAAGTCTACAATTAAATTGTTTACAAAGAGATTTAGTTTATATAGAAACAGCCCAGAAGCTCAAATCTTCCAGTTATTTAGGAAAGAGTTGTTTACTACTTTTATTCTAATTAAATAGTTCTAGAATATTTACTTTGTCAAAAATAATGAATTTTAATAAACAAAATATTTCCAAAAATGAAAAATAGGAAAAAACCTTATTCTAGAACGGGAATATTTCGATACTTTATGAATATGGAATAACTTGTTTACTGTTTTTAACTGCGTTTGGAAAATTTATAAATTATTATTTATGTGTCGGAAAACAACATTTGAAATAAGTTTATATAGTGTGAATAATAAGTATCTAGTGTAAAAATATGAGGTATACAACAATATATATTGTTACGAACATACTTTTGGCATGGCCCAGGTAACGGTTGCATTGCATCTCTAATACTCTTCGAAAACATTCGCGATGTATCGAGTGCGAGAGAGAATAGCCGGTCACGTAGGCGAATTAGAGGTGGGACAACGCCAGAATATTCTAGAACATAGTAACTTTGTTATATATATGTAACGTTTTTAGGAGTGAGTTAGTTGATAAGAGAGTACCGAACTGTAAAGTTATAAATAAATATATGTATATAAATTCGAACCGCTCGTTTTATTTAATCTCGCTACAGTTGGTGTTACGGTGTGAGTAAAAAAGAAATAAATTCAGCAGTGACTTTTGAAAAAGACTTTTGAACTTTTGAAAAGTATTGCTCGTCGGGAACATCCGCGTAGATCAGTAGTGATCTTTGTACGAAAGAACATTTAAAAAGTACGTGTGTGCCTGACCAAAGATGCTGCTAGTACAACTCTCAGTAAAACAGTTGCGAGAGCAACTAGAAGAACGCGATGAAGATTGCAGCGGGTCCAAGAAGATCCTCCAAGAACGACTGAAGAATGTTCTTAACAAGAATGGAGATGACCCAGAGACATTCCAGTTTCAGTCAGCGGAAGAAGCAGTTTTAATGAAGATAGAAGAAACTTCTAAAAAAATTGAAGAAACTTCTAAAAAAACTGATGATAAATTCGAGACTGTTTCCAAAAGATTCGATGAAACGTCTCAAATGATTAAAGTAACTTCTAAAAAAATTGAAGAATCTTCTAAAAAAACTGATGATAAATTCGAGACTGTTTCCAAAAGATTCGATGAAACGTCTCAAATGATAGAAGAAACTTCTAAAAAAAATGATAGTAAATTTGAAAACGTTTCGCAAAAAATTGAAGAATCTTCTCGAAAGAATGATGAAAGATTCAATGAAACGTCTCAAATTATTAAAGAAATAGCTAGACAAAATGACGAGAAATTTGAAAATGTGTCTAGAAGATTCGACGAGACCGAGAAAAAGCTGTTTCCTTGACTGCTGCTTTATGAGGTGATGCTGCAGATATCCTAAGATCGATTCCTAAGAGTCAAGAAAAATGTTACCAGACCTTGTTTACCCGACTAGACAAACGTTATGGAGATGCCCATCTACAACAAGTCTACAAGGCGCAACTAAGAAGTAGAATTCAACGAGCGAGTGAAAATTTGCAAGAGTTTGAAGCAGATGTTGCTCGTATAGTGCGGTTGGCTTATCCGGAGGTACCAGACAACATTTTAGAAGAAATTGCTGTAGATACCTTCGTCAATGGGTTAAAAGAAAGTGAATTACAGAAAGCTTTACGACTAGCAAGACCGAAAGTTCTAGATGAAGCGCTCGCTATTGCCTTGGAACATGAAACAGCTAGTCAAACTTCACGGAGTCATCGAGTAAGAACCATTGAAGAAGGCGACGAACCAAACGATGAACGTCTGGAAGAGATGGTACGAAAAGTAGTTCGTAACACCATGGCGAAGAGACGCGAGCCCAGATGTTGGAATTGCGATGACGTAGGTCATATTCGCCGTAATTGCAAGAAAATGATACAACAGTCGGAAAACTAGAACGGGTCGACAACAAGGGGCAACTGCCGACCTCGAGAAACACAGCCCCCATAGTAACTGTGAACATTACGTCCTCAGGTGGAATTCATAGCTTGTACATAGAGGGTCGTATCAATAATAAATGTAGATCGTTTTTGGTAGATACAGGTGCAACGAGAACTATTGCACGGCCAGAAGTAGTACGAGGCCATCTTAAATTATTGCCTGCAACAGTAAAGCTTAGAACAGCAACTGGTGAGATAATTAATACATATGGCGAGGCTAATATGTCAGTATCCATTGGCCAGACCACAGTGAAACATACAGTATTAATTGCAGAGATCTCCGATGAGTTCATATTGGGGATGGATTTACTAAGGAAAGTTGGGGCTGTATTGAATGTCAAAGATGGAGTTCTCGAGATCAGTGGTGAAGAGTTGCCGTTTCATGAAGACAAAGAAGATGTTATCAGCTTAATAACTACTTGTGACGTAACAATACCCGGTAATAGTGAGAAAATTTTGATGACCAGACCTGATGGTTACTGCCGAGAGGGAAGTTTAAGGATGGTCGAAGATGTGAATAATGCCGAGTTCCTAACAGCAAAAGCTTTGGTGAGAATTCAAGATGTCGTTCCTGTAAGAGTTATGAATTTAAAGGGAACTGCTATTAAGTTAAGTAAAAGAACTTTGATCGGACAGTGTGTTCCCGTGGCTTCGATTTGTTCCATGAATACTAATGAGAAACCGTCGAAATCTAAGTATCCAAAGGAGCTTGTTGAGACGATGATTAAAACGTGCCAAGATCTTGATGATGGACGAACTAAAAAAGTGAAGTCTATGCTGATAGAATTTCAAGATGTTTTTGCCATGGATAAGAAGGATAATGGCAAAACAAGCATAGTAAAGCATAAAATTAATACCGGAGACGCTCAGCCAATCAGACAACAACCTAGACGACTTCCATTTTCGAAAAGAGATGAAGCCGAAGACATCATCAAAGATATGAACAAACAAGGGGTAATTGAACCATCAAACAGTCCATGGACATCACCAGTAGTCCTAGTAAAGAAGAAAGATGGTTCAACACGTTTTTGTATTGACTACCGACAGCTCAATGCAGTAACTAAAAAAGATAGTTATCCTTTGCCCAGAATAGACAATACTTTGGATACACTTTCTGGTTCTCGTTGGTTCTCCACACTCGATCTGAAAAGTGGATATTGGCAAGTAGACATGGAGCCAGCTGATCGTGAAAAAACCGCATTCTCGATAGGATCAGGGCTTTGGCAGTTCACAGTTATGCCCTTTGGTTTATGTAATGCCCCGGCCACATTTGAAAGATTAATGGATGCAGTTTTAAGAGGTCTAACATGGAAAACATGCCTGGTTTATTTGGATGATGTAATTGTAGTTGGAAGATCCTTCGATGAACATGCCAATAATCTAACTGCGGGCAGCGAATCTGAAGTTGAGTCCGAAGAAATGTCACTTGTTTCGACGAGAAGTGAAGTACTTGGGACATATTGTAGCAAGTAATGGTGTAACAGCTGATCCTGAAAAACTTGCAGCAATTAAGGATTGGCCAGTACCAAGAGATAAACACGAAATTAGAAGTTTTCTTGGCCTATGTACATATTACCGCCATTTTGTCAAAGGATTTGCCAATATCTCCAAGCCATTAACAAAGTTGACAGAAGAAGGCAAAGAATATACATGGAGCGAAGAGTGTCAAAGAGCTTTTGAACACTTACAAATGGCTCTGATCAGCGCACCCATTCGTGCGTAAACAGTTGTCGTGCTTACACGTGTATCTTAGAAGTTTAGTACAATCAATCGTTTTAAAAGACAATATTAATTATTTGAAAATTAGTTATAATTGTGGTTATAAGGGTGTTGTGAAAGCTTAGTGCATTCATATGGAAGTGGATGATGGGGGGAAACCCCCACCTCTACCGGATCCTCCAGAAAACTTAAATCTAGGAAATAATCAGATAAGTGGTTCAAATCATTTAAATTTAATTATAGATTCTCCTGCATTAAATCGGAATACTAAAGATAAAAAACATAAAAAACAAATTATATTAAAGGATAAGATAGTTGAGGCTAGTTCAAATCCAGAATCAAGTTTTTCCGTTCACAATAATAATAAAACGATCAAAAAAGTAAAAACAACATTCCTTTATCAGTCTACTGATATAGGCCCGTTTCAGATTTACATTGAAAATAATATGGATAATTATACAGGCCAATTAAACGCAATAAAAATTGGAGAAATAATTTTAACTTCACATCCGGAATTAGATAAAAAAATAAAACAAATTCAATCGATAGGAAGAAATCGAATTCGGGTTTTTTGTAAGGATTATTTGAGTGCTAATGTATTGTTAAAATCTCACATTTTAGAAAATAAAAACTTGTCTGCATATATTCCTAAATTTTTAATATTTCGATTAGGAATTATTAGATTCATTGATAAAGATTTACCAGTTGAATATTTAAAAAATAAAATTAGGGCCTATGATTTTCATTGTAAATTTGAAGTGGAATTTGTTAAAAGAATGAACCGAAAAGTAAAAAACTCGGATAACGAAACAGAATTAATACCTACAAGTACTATTTTGGTTTCCTTTAAAAGTCAAACTTTACCTAAGTATATAGAGATTAACAAAGTTCTTTACGAAGTAGAAGTTTATAAACAAAGGGTTGTAATGTGTAATAATTGTTACCGCTATGGACATATTAGTAAACAATGTCGAAGTAAAATCAGATGTCTTAAATGCTCTCAGAATCATGACACAGTTACCTGCCCATCAGACGAATTTACAGTAAAGTGTTTTTCTTGCAATGGAAACAATTTTACTAATGATTTTAATGTATGCCCGGAGTACAACCGACAAGAAAAGATTAAACAAATGATGTCACAGACAAATTGTTCATTCAAGGATGCTAGTAGTAGTATTCGAAAAAAAAGTTATGCAAATATTGTATCTAAGCATTTACCTTCGAATGCTGTTGATAATAATATAATTAATTCTAATTTAAAACAAAATTCCTCAAATTCAGTTAATGTTCATGTAACTTCAACATCGGCCAAGCCCGTTCCACAAATATCACACCAATCACCAATCCAATACGCGATCCATTTTCCAAAGATCGAACTCCCATTCATACTCTCAAACCCAATTAAATAACTTAACAAAAAAAAGTAAAAGATCTTATCCTTTATCTCCCGATCCTACATTTTCAGCGCATCAATCCATTATTAGTTCAGTTAATCTTCCTTTTAAGAAACGGGGAATTTTGAGTTCAGAACAATATCAGTCCAATATTCAAAATGAAAATAAATCAGAAAATGTAATAAGAGAAACCGAAAATAATGAAATTGCAAATGTCATTTTTCAGATAGTTTTATCAACCATAAATACAATAAAGAACAAAAATAAATTAGACATACAGGAAAACGAAATTACAAATATTATTAAAACTAGTTTAAATAACCTTTTTGAACATGGATCATATAACTCTATGTCAATGGAACCTTAAATCGGCAAATTCAAATAAAGAAAATTTACAATATTTGTTAAATGATCATAACATCGATATAGCTTGCTTGTCAGAAACTAGATTTACATCCAATAAATATTTTAATCTTCCAGGTTACAACATTGTGAGGGATGACCGTTTAGATCGCAATGGCGGGGGAACGGCCATCCTTATTAAATCAAAACTTTTGTAAACAGAATTACCTATCTCTGTTTTACTACCTAATTGTAATCAATCATCCATTATTTTAAAATGTAATGATAAAAAAAATATTACCATTGTATCGGTTTATGTTCCACCAAAAACTAAAATTTCGTTGCATATTTGGGATCAATTCTTTAGTTCTTTTAATCCACCTGTAATTTTTACGGGAGATTTTAATTCACATAATATTGCCTGGGGTGGGCCAAACACAGACCACTATGGCATAACGCATATGAAAGCTCTTGACCGAAATAATCTGGTATATCTCAACGATGGATCACCTACATTCATAGGAAATTATTTGCAATCTCATTCTGCTATCGATCTGACAATTTGTTCTCCTTGTATAAAACATTTACTATATTGGGACACAATAAAAGATCTTTATGGATCTGATCATCTACCATGCATTACACAAATATATTTGGCACCCAAAGTTAATAAATTACTATCTTGTAGAAAATGGAATATTAAAAAGGCAAACTGGGATATATATTATATGGAGTTTCAAGAACAGTTCAATAAAAGAGAAGTTGGTGATTACAATTCTTTTATAAGAATAACTGAAAATGCAGCAAATCTTTCTATACCTAAATTTAAATCGAATAAAAGTTCAAATAAAAACAAACAATGGTGGAATGAAAAATGTCAATTTCTAGTACAGAAACGAAGAAACAGTTTGCATAAATATATGAACAATCTCACACTAGATAACTTGTTAGAATATAAAAGAACTGATGCTATAGCAAAAAAACCCTTCAAACAAATAAAAAAAATAGTTGGGAAAATTATTGTAAATCTCTCAGCAGATCGGTACCTCTTAAGAATATATGGAAAAAGGTAAATAATTTTAAAAATCGAAAATATTCAAATCAAAATCAATCAGATCATGATGAATGGCTTGCTGAATTTCACAGCATTTTAACCCCTCCATATGTATCCCCTGACCCAACCTTTCTTGATTGTGTAGATATAAGAGAACATAGTATTAGTGGACATTATCTCACCAACCAGTTTTCACTTCAAGAATTAGACATGGCACTCAAAAAATCTGTCAATACAGCTCCAGGTTCTGATAATATACATTATCCTATGTTGTTTAATCTTCCTAGATCAGGAAAAATTTTTCTTCTACATCTACTAAATGATATTTGGTTAAACAAAGTCGAAATACCGTCTCAATGGAAAAATTACATTTTAGTTCCCATACTTAAGCCAGGAAAACCAAAAAATCATGCATCATCATATAGGGCTATATCTTTAGCATCATGTGTTCTAAAAACATACGAAAGAATAATAAAATCACGACTAGAATTTTTTTTGGAATCTAATAATCTTATTCATAGTACTCAATTCGGATTTCGAAAAAAAAAAGTCGACATATGAAAACCTGGCCACTCTCATTACAGATATTCAATTATCACTCTCCAATGACCAGTCAACAAAAGCTTTATTTTTAGACATAAAAGGGGCATACGACAACGTGAAATTAGACATATTATATAAAAAAATGTGTCAGATGGGAATTCCCCAAAGTCTATCTAAACACCTATATACTCTATACAGTAATAGAAATTTATTTTTCAGAGAAAACCACTTATTCTCTGAATGCAGACAAACATCTATGGGTTTGCCACAAGGTGGTATATTAAGTCCTATACTTTATATTATTTACTCAACTGATTTAGTTGTTGACATCCCACATATATCAGTTTTGCAATATGCTGATGATATTGTTATTTACACTCGTCACAAATCCATCGAGATAGGTCATAATCAACTCAATTATGCAATAAGAAATTTAGATAATTGGATTTTCAATAACGGTTTATCAATTTCCGAAGAAAAATCAGTATTAGTTACTTTTACGAGAAAAAGATTTCGGTGTCCTCGCCAAATAAAATTATCAAAATATTTGTTTCCTTACAAATCTTCCACTAAATTTTTGTGGAAGAGTAATTTTAGAATCTTCCTAGAGTAATTTTAGATTGTAAATTAAATTGGAAAGAACAGATAAATTATTTAATCAAAAGAACAGAAAATAGTGTTAATTTATTAAAAACTTTCGGTCATTCCTCCTGGGGAGGGGATCCAAAAATAATGTTACTATTTTATAGAACACTCATTAGATCTATTTTAGATTACGGATCTTTATTTTACCATTCAGCTGCAGAAACAAATCTTATAAAAATAGATAAAACAAAAAACAAATGTCTTCGACTCAGTATTGGATACTTGGGAAGTACGCCTGTAGACGTTATGGAAACAGAAACATGCGAACCGCCATTGAATCTTCGGAGAAGATTTCTATCTGACAAATTCGTGTAAAGTTAAGAAGTCAGAAATCCAAGTTATTGGTTAAAATATCTAGTTTAGCTGGTTTGGTCTTAACATCTAAATATTGGGATAAGAAAAAAATACCATTACTAGTTTAAAGTTTTATTACCAATGTACAAAGATATGAAGAACTTTATAAATCCAATGGAATCCCTTTATGGAATTATTCTTATGAAATGTTTCTTTCTCCAGTTAAGACCCATATTAACGCTCGCTATTTGTTTCAAAACAATATTATACAAAAAGAATATTATCGGGATTGTATAGTAAAATGGAAAGAGTATGAAAAAGTTTATACTGATGGATCGAAATCGGAACATGGAGTTGGCTGTGCAGTTTATTATCCTTCCAAAAATATTAAGTTAATATACAAACTATCAGATATGATGTCAATTTTCAGTGCTGAGCTTATTGCCATAAAATTAGCAATTAATCTGTGTTTAGAACAAGAAGAAGATAAATTTGTCATATTTACAGACTCTAAAAGTTCGGTAGAAAAACTTAATAATCTGTGTTTGAATCCTAATTTAAATTACATTCTTCTTGATATTTTGGAATTGTATCAAAATGTATCAAGTAGAGGAAAACAAATTTATATATCATGGGTAAAAGCCCATTCAGGTATAGAAGAAAATGAAGAAGTGGACTATTTTGCAAAATATGGTGCAAAAAATGGAAGAATACTTAGATTAAAAATACCAGAGTCTGATTTTATTCCAATTTTTCGAAAGGAACTTAAGGAACAGTGGCAGATAAAATATAAATGTGGAGACAAAGGACAGTTTTTTAAGAATATACAACCAAAAATAAGGGACAAACCATGGTTTGAGAATACACGTAATCGATCAATTATTCGGATAATAAGTAGAATGCGCTGCAATCATGCACTATTTCCAGCTTATAAACATAAAATAGGTTTGTTAGATAATAATAAATGTCTATGTGATGAAATTGCCGATTTACAACATATTCTTTTAGAATGCCCGTTAAAAAAATTAGAAATTGATCAGTTCTATCAAAATTTAATATCGTACAAAATGAAATTTCCAATAAATGTTTCAAATCTATTGACATTAGAGGATAATAGTATCTACATCATATATCAGTATGTAAAATCTACTAATATTACTTTGTAAGCAGTATTGCGACATATGAATAAATTTGTAAGCCTAAAACGAAAAAAAAAAAAAAAAAAAAAAAAAAAAAAAAAAAAAAAAAAAAAAAAAAATATATATATATATATATACAAAAACAAAAAAAAAATCAAACCGATAAATGAATAATATTAAACAATAAAAAAAATACTAATAAAAAGAAATTAAAAATAAATATAAAAGAATAGTTACAACGTTATATATATATACTGATATAAAAAAAAAACATTAAAAATGAAAATAAGTAACCAAAATATTTAGGCATTTACCTCTCACACTAAAAATATTGTATCCCAATTTAACATGTATAAAATATTAATATGTATATAATATAAACAATGGAAATGGATGATAAAACTATGAGAAAACTTGACTGGCCTTTTGGCTTTGCCAGTGCCATTAACTTAGGAAAAAAAAATCAGCGCACCGATTTTAAGCTACCCTAGACAGGCAGGAAAATTTATGTTGGACACCGATGCAAGCAACAGTGCAATAGGAGCTGTTCTTTCCCAAATCCAAGATGGGCAGGAGAAAGTCATCGCTTACTTTAGCAAAGTCTTGTCAAAACCAGAAAGAAACTATTGCGTTACCAGAAGAGAATTGCTAGGCGTAGTGAAGGCTTGTGAGCATTTCCATAAATACTTGTATGGCAGAAAGTTTCTTCTTCGCACGGATCACGCTGCTCTAAAATGGCTCCTACAATTTCGTAATCCAGAGGGCCAGATGGCAAGATGGTTAGAACGATTACAAGAATATGATTACGAGATCGAACACAGGGCTGGAAAGAGTCATTCAAATGCTGATGCTCAGTCAAGACGGGCATACAGTGCAAATCGTAATCATTGTCTTGAATTAGAAGAACGACTTTGCCCCGTGAGACGAACCGCCGTCATTAATGATCAATGGCAGCCTCAACAGCTACAAGAAGCTCAAGCAGATGATCCATGTATAAAAAGAGTATTGGATTGGATGCGTCGAAGTAAAAGACCTTCTTGGCAAGACATTAGTGCATGTAGTCCAGAAGTCAAGTGTTACTGGAGCCAATGGAATTGCCTAGTGCTGAAAGATGATCTTCTGTATAGAACCTTTGAGAACGATGATGGTACAGAAACTAAGCTTCAGTTGATTGTACCTAAAAGTAAAGTGTCAGAAGTTTTACGTCAGTTGCATGACGGTTCATCAGGTGGACACTTTGGTATTACGAAGACTCTGCAAAAGGTTCGAGAACGGTTCTATTGGGTGAACTGTAAAGATGATGTAAGAAGATGGTGCCGGAAATGTGAACTGTGTGCAACCAGTAATGGTCCAGTTGGTAAAAAGAGGCCCATGAAACAGTACAATGTTGGTAGTCCTATGGAAAGAGTAGCAATCGACATTGCAGGTCCACTTCCAGAGACGAATGATGGAAATAAATATATCCTGGTAGCCATGGATTATTTTACGAAATGGATTGAGGCCTATGCGATACCAAATCAAGAAGCTGCTACCGTTGCAGAGGTACTGGTTAAAGAATTCTTTAGCCGATTTGGTGTTCCGTTGGAGATCCACTCAGACCAAGGGCGAAACTTCAAGTCAACCCTTTTCCAAAACGTTTGTAAATTGATTGGTGTCAATAAGACCAGAACGACACCCCTGCATCCTCAATCAGACGGAATGGTCGAGAGAATGAACCGAACAATGGGTTAACACCTATCCAAGGTTGTATCAGAACATCAAAGAGATTGGGACCAGGATATTCATTTATTCCTAATGGCCTACCGCTCGGCCGTGAATGAAACTACAGGCCAGACTCCAACCTGCCTGATGTTAGGTCGTGAAGTTCGTTTGCCCTGCGACCTAGAGTTTGGCTGCAGACCTTCCGAAGAACATGTTGCAAGCGAAGATTATGTCGACCGCCTGAAGTTCAGAATGAACAACATTCATGAACTTGCCCGACAACACATCCAGATAGCCAGTGACAGAATGAAAGATCAATATGATTCTCGATGCAAGAGTGAAAGCTATGAAGTAGGTGATCTTGTCGTCCACAACGATCCACAACGTCGTCGAGGCTTGTCTCCCAAACTGCAAAGACAATGGGAAGGTCCATATTAAATTAAAAAGAAAATAAATGACGTAATATTCCGAATTAAGAAGTTGCCGAAAGGTAAACCAAAAGTAGTTCACATAAATCGTCTTGCACCATATGCTGGCTCAAATGAAACAGAAGAAGCACGAACCCTTCAACATGAGATCAAAGATGACCGGCGACCAAGCTTTAATGAATTTATGTCAAATTACGCAGAGAGAAAGAGTGCTAGATTCGGCGTGACCACAGAAGTTCAGCAGGATCTTTTTAGTGTTCCGCATAACGTCTCTCTAGCCCACTGTGTTGCCCAAGATCTTGAGATGACTAACGGAATCTCATCCGTATTTTATAAGAAATTCGGTCGTTTGGATGAGTTAAAAAACCAGCAACCTAAAGTTGGAAGAGTACTGAGATTAGAAGATGGTTCTCGATCTTTGCTGTATATGGTGACCAGGAAGTCGTATACAGACAGGGCAAGCTACGAGGATATATGGCGTGCTCTAACTAATTTGAAGAAAATTGTGTGCAATTACGACATCAAGAATTTAGCCTTACAGGTCAGAACACTACTTGGTCAGAAGCATGCTTGAAGTGATCTTCCGAGAAACCGGCGTACGAATTACTGTGTGTTGCATTAACCCGATGAGATCGTATCCTTCAAAGTCAGTAGGCTGTTATTTCTTTCTAAAGGGTTCATGCAGAGCTGGAGAGTCCTGTAGATTCCGCCATCCTGTGCCTACCTATAGAGTTGATGATCGGGACGATCAGATTTAAGAGGGGAGCAGTGTTACGAACATACTTTTGGCATGGCCCAGGTAACGGTTGAATTGCATCTCTAATACTCTTCGAAAACATTCGCGATGTATCGAGTGCGAGAGAGAATAGCCGGTCACGTAGGCGAATTAGAGGTGGGACAACGCCAGAATATTCTAGAACACAATAACTTTGTTATATATATGTAACGTTTTTAGGAGTGAGTTAGTTGATAAGGGAGTACCGAACTGTAAAGTTATAAATAAATATATGTATATAAATTCGAACCGCTCATTTTATTTAATCTCGCTACAATATATAGATAATAAGCAAATCAACAGTTACATTAAGTGTACAAAATTTCAATTACATAGGTATTATATCGGCGCAGGAAATAGGTTTATCCCAGAGATCAAAGGTTACATGTATATTCCGGGGTTTATTTAGTCTTTACATATTTTTATTACTAAAATAATGGGGAAAAGACATGTTTATGTTTTTATTTTTTTTTAAACATTTTCTACTACGTTCTTTCTACAACTCCGCCTTTTTTAAACGACTTGTGTTTTGTTTTTCAGGGCTATTTCAAACACTGTCCTTTGCTATTACATTAATATGACTTGTTCATATTTTTTTATTCGTTCATTAATGAATGTTGTTTATCCTGTGTATCTTCCGCATATCATTATTTCTTCTGTGTATTAGGATTTTAATTTTGGTTATTATTAAGATTCTTATGCTCATGTTAAGTGTATCTAAATGTCATCTCAACGTGTTTATTACTTGTCTTGTTTCTGCGTTACGAATATCCGTCTATTATGATAGGTTGTAATACGTAGTTTATATTCTTTGCTTTTTCAAATTGCTTTCTCACTTCCTCAGCGATAGGTTGTTTTTTTTCTCATTAATACTGTTCTCGCTCGAAACGGTTATTCTAAGATATGTAGATTTCTCGACGATTTATGACGATTTTTTTTATAATATCTGATGTATTGGAGTAGAATATTTTGTAGATAATATTTATTTGTGTTAATTGTACGTGTTTGTGTACCTAGTACACAAAAGAATAAATGTTTGTGTGTTCAGTGTTTTCTAAGTCTCCAAAACATAAACAGACTCACATATTAAATTACACAGGGTGATTTATTAAAAATGCCAAATCTCTAAATTGAAGATTTTATACATCAAAATATGACTGTGCCCTACATGTCTTATACAAATATTACTCCTTCCTGAGCTACCAGAAATATAAATATGGATTTCGAATTTTGCAATGCTTTTTTATTATTATTTTTTTAAATTATTTTCTTGTGGAGTTATGTAACTGTTGGAGGATAATGCTGGGAATAAGGTTCAATATGTTTTTATATTTTATTTGACGTTTTAATCTTCAAATTGGAGTTCATTTTTCGAAAAACTGTAAAATTGTGACAACAAATTGCTATATAAAACTACTGTATTGTCATGCTGTGAGCTTATGCTGCTCTGCTTCTTTTATAAATGTCTCCCCTATTTCTATTCACTTAATGCTTAAGCCATGACTATGTTTAAGGATAGTGCATTTAATTACATGAAATTGACTTTAAATTTGATAGTTTTCATTTAATGAGTAATTGATTGTATATGATTAGCATATATGTTGGTGCTATATATCAAGTTCAACATCTGGGAGTGAGAGCACACTCCTGTTAGTAATTTCAGGGTAAATTACGACGAAACCAGAAATAACCCATGATATTCTCCCCTTAACTTTAAATATTTTACACTGATTTTTATTAATGTTTATATATATTTAAAAAAATATATTCAGTACAGGCAGTTAAACAGCTGATTTGCCAATTTATAAATAAGAGCAAGTAACACCCCGCTAAAAAGCATACCCATACACAAAAGTGATGATAAATAATGTATTGTACAAACTATAGAGTTATATTACTTATTAGCATAGGATGTAAAGTATTTTTCTAATAAAATTGGAATGATTGAGTGAATAGGTGAACTATCAAATAAAAGAATATTAGTGTGCAATTAGAAAAACTTAATAAACCGTTGTTCAAATATTCATTAGGCAGTTAATGAGAAATGTTGAGAATACAAAAAAAAACATTAAACTAGCTATTTATAGATTTGAAACAAACATATGATATAATTATCAATCTAAGTCTAATATCAATAGTCACAGAATAGTGACAGTCACAGAATACTGACAGTCACAGAATAGTGACAGAATAAGGTCACGTGTTCGATAAACCTGGCAAATTAAGAAGAGATGGTCATTGAAAGAGATGGACAGTTTTCTCTGTCGCACTGAAGGAACGGA
Organism: Diabrotica undecimpunctata; assembly: GCF_040954645.1. Classification (NCBI taxonomy): domain Eukaryota; kingdom Metazoa; phylum Arthropoda; class Insecta; order Coleoptera; family Chrysomelidae; genus Diabrotica; species Diabrotica undecimpunctata. Next base: position 76,060,638 of record NC_092807.1, read on the forward strand.
CCTGTATTGTAACAGTCCGTCTATTTGTATTAGATGTCTATGTAGCAAACTAATGTATGTATATCCCGCATATCACTATTAGTTCCACAAAAAGAAAAAATGGCAATATGACCTCACATCGTGAAAATGTGTTTGTCATCAATTTTGAGATAAAATATTGTTATCACAATATTATACGTGTTTAGAAAAGAAATAAAAAAAAAAGAATTTGGAGATTATTATGTTTTATCTACACTATGTGTAGTATAAAAATCAAGATAATTATACTAATCCTAATTACATAACACTAAAGAACTCAAAAATATTTAACACTAAAATTTATTCTTTTTTGTCCAAAATGTTCACACCAACTTTTATTGCATTAAAATATCCTGTAGCTCCAACTACCTTTATTCTATAGTATTCAGTAATCAATCTCAATATGTTCGACTTTATTTTTTTAAATTTTCTAGATAGAATAGAAGGAATATACCACAATATTTAGTATTACATAGTTTTATTTGACGTTTCGATCTTCACATAGGAGTTAATAGGAGTTCGTTCTCAAAAATGTACAATATTATTTTTACAAGGTATTACGTACAAGATGTTATTTATGTTTTTTACTTTATCTGGCTGGTTATATAATCAATTAGTTCTCGGTTGTTTCGCCATTTGTAATTATCCATAACTGGTTGATACATTTCTATAATAATTCTTCTTTCTCGACGCTCAATCGGCTCTTATTTTTTTTTTCGTCGTCTATGTTTCACATGCATACGTTATTATAGGTCTTACGACTGCATGGTAAATTCTTATTTTTGGAATTGCGTCGTATATTTTTGGATTTGGATTTTTTTTTTACTTAAAAAGGAGCGGTTGCCATTTTGTATTCTGTTGTTAATCTGTTTTGTAAGGTTTTTGTTAAAAGTGATCTTTGAAATAGTATGGCTGGTCTATTGAAATAGTATGTCCTATCATGTTTCGTTGTTCTCTTCTTATTATAGCCATATATTTTTTATCCTCGTTTATTTGGAGGATCCATTTTTTGCGCTTTTTCGTATTTAATGTATTGAAGTTTTTTTGTTACTGTTGCAGTTTTGCAACTGTATATAAATATTGTTAAAATATTAATAGACATTTTGTTAGTTTTCATTCTCCTTGTATAATTAGCCCAGTAATAAAGAGTCGTTTCATCCAGTCGGTGGACGCTGCTCAGTCATCGAAGAGACGAGTTCCATCTGCCAAACAAGAAAGTCGTGTCTTACTTAAAGAGTAGACGCCCTTTGCGCTATCGCCGATTCTTTTGTGGTTGATTTATTTCAAAGAAGACATCTTTTTCAATAACGGGTGCTATGATTTCATTTGGGGTAAAGTAAAACCTACATATTTGTTGTCAAAATTACTCTGCTGCTGCATCGAGTACCGTTTACTGGTATATGCATTTTGTTACGAATTAGTCTTGTGTGCTGAACTCTATTAAATCTTGTGCCGAGAATTGAAAAAAAAAATTAATTAACCTTTATTTGTAACATTTATCGCTAACTATTAGTGGAACATTTTACGTTTATTTAAACAAGTATTTACTATATTGTATAATAGTTCTAGTTTTAATTTTACTATTTGTATCTATATATCGTTTATAATATAATATTATTTGTGGTATATATAAAATCATCCTATTTGCGTTACATTGATATTTATGTGGCAATCAGCTGTTTCCTGTTCCCATTTTCCTGTTTTTTTTTGCAGACAAGCGTTTTAGTTTGTGTAATATAAATATCCACAATTATTCGTCTCATAATATTTAGTTTTTAAAAGAGCTGCTTTTGCTAATTTGTTCACTTTTTTCAAAGAACTTTAGGTTATGATTACTTTTTAGTATGTTTACCATGCATATTTAAATTTGTAAATATTAGGGATTTATATAATCTTGTAAGTATATATATTATTTATTTATTGATTTTACTTTTTAAATAGAGTTTCATATAGTCCTCTTTGCTTTTATTTTCTATGGTAATTATATATATATATATATATATATATATATATATATATATATATACCCAATGCGAAAGGGAGAAAATCAGCGAGTTCTAGATTGATATTAGACATTCTCTTTTCTCTCTGATGGCTTTGTATGCTATATAAAGGTCATCATATGTTTTAAAAACAACAGTTGCTAATAATTATATTCGCTACTATATTAAAGTCAACGGCGAACGTCTATATATGTAAGGACCTTGATTATTAAACTGTGAGATTCTGTGTATTTGCTTTCCAGGCAATGCTCTCCAAAGTGATGTTAATGACTAGTGGAGACATGGAATCTTCCCGTTTAAGATTAATATAAATAAGTCGACACCTTTCTTTCAAATCTTACTTCACTCGTAGATTACTGCTTGTTAAATAAATTAATTTCCTAGATAAGCCTAGTTCTGTCATGGAATTTCGTAGTTTTAATCTTATAATTATATCATATGTTTGTTTCAAATCTATAAATAGCTAGTTTAATGTTTTTTTTTTTGTATTCTCAACATTTCTCATTAACTGCCCAATGAATATTTGAACAACGGTTTATTAAGTTTTTCTAATTGCACACTAATATTCTTTTATTTGATAGTTCACCTATTCACTCAATCATTCCAATTTTATTAGAAAAATACTTTACATCCTATGCTAATAAGTAATATAACTCTATAGTTTGTACAATACATTATTTATCATCACTTTTGTGTATGGGTATGCTTTTTAGCGGGGTGTTACTTGCTCTTATTTATAAATTGACAAATCAGCTGTTTAACTGCCTGTACTGAATATATTTTTTTAAATATATATAAACATTAATAAAAATCAGTGTAAAATATTTAAAGTCAAGGGGAGAATATCATGGGTTATTTCTGGTTTCGTCGTAATTTACCCTGAAATTACTAACAGGAGTGTGCTCTCACTCCCAGATGTTGAACTTGATATATAGCACCAACATATATGCTAATCATATACAATCAATTACTCATTAAATGAAAACTATCAAATTTAAAGTCAATTTCATGTAATTAGTGCACTATCCTTAAACATAGTCATGGCTTAAGCATTAAGTGAATAGAAATAGGGGAGACATTTATAAAAGAAGCAGAGCAGCATAAGCTCACAGCATGACAATACAGTAGTTTTATATAGCAATTTGTTGTCACAATTTTACAGTTTTTCGAAAAATGAACTCCAATTTGAAGATTAAAACGTCAAACATAATATAAAAACATATTGAACATTATTCCCAGCATTATCCTCCAACAGTTACATAACGCCACAAGAAAATAATTTAAAAAAATAATAATAAAAAAGCATTGCAAAATTCGAAATCCATATTTATATTTCTGGTAGCTCAGGAAGGAGTAATATTTGTATAAGACATGTAGGGCACAGTCATATTTTGATGTATAAAATCTTCAATTTAGAGATTTGGCATTTTTAATAAATCACCCTGTGTAATTTAATATGTGAGTCTGTTTATGTTTTGGAGACTTAGAAAACACTGAACACACAAACATTTATTCTTTTGTGTACTAGGTACACAAACACGTACAATTAACACAAATAAATATTATCTACAAAATATTCTACTCCAATACATCAGATATTATAAAAAAAAATCGTCATAGGTGTAAATTTGAGATAAAAACCAAATGATAGAGCCTAATAGTGAAATCTACATATCTTAGAATAACTGTTTCGAGCGAGAACAGTATTAATGAGAAAAAAAAACAACCTATCGCTGAGGAAGTGAGAAAGCAATTTGAAAAAGCAAAGAATATAAACTACGTATTACAACCTATCATAATAGACGGATATTCGTAACACAGAAACAAGACAAGTAATAAACACGTTGAGATGACATTTAGATACACTTAACATGAGCATAAGAATCTTAATAATAACCAAAATTAAAATCCTAATACACAGAAGAAATAATGATATGCGGAAGATACACAGGATAAACAACATTCATTAATGAACGAATAAAAAAATATGAACGAGTCATATTAATGTAATAGCAAAGGACAGTGTTTGAAATAGCCCTGAAAAACAAAACACAAGTCGTTTAAAAAAGGCGGAGTTGTAGAAAGAACGTAGTAGAAAATGTTTAAAAAAAAATAAAAACATAAACATGTCTTTTCCCCACTATTTTAATAATGAAAATATGTAAAGACTAAATAAACCCCGGAATATACATGTAACCTTTGATCTCTGGGATAAACCTATTTCCTGCGTCGATTTAATACCTATGTAATTGAAATTTTGTACACTTAATGTAACTGTTGAATTTGCTTATTATCTATATATATATATATATATATATATATATATATATATATATATATATATATATATATATATATATATATATATATATATATATATAGATTTTAACCAATGTTACAAACTTATTTAATTTTCACAAAGAGACTCTTTAATACCTACAGGTATTATTATACAAATCTGATTCGAAATATCGTCGAAAAATAAAATTCAGTATGCAAAATTTAAATTTTTAATTAAAAGTAAAAGATTACCCATTTCTTATGGGGTTCAAAGAAGGAGCCTTCACGAAGATTAAAGTACTAATATTGTAACGAATATATTTTGCCTACCACAGGGTAAGAAAATAGGGGTAGAAATAGGGGACAGAAGCTATGGGGGCGAAGATAGGGCGAGCAAAACAATCGTTACTGATGTGAACAGCACTCAGGGGGTTGTTGGAGAGCTGGGGTCGTGGATAAGTGAATGGCAAGGGGGTTGAGATTGGGGTAACTACCAAAATATGAAAACAAGGGGTTACTTACATAAATCTCTTGGACAAATGGGCAAAAAAAGACAAGAAGATACACCTCTAGCTATTTAAAAGGGACGCCGCTTCAAGAAAACTTCCTGCTGGAGGAGAGAAAGTTTCTCCTTCCTAAAATAAAAAATATATAAAGGGTTAGGAGATTTTCTAAAATAAATACAAACAATGGATCAGAGAAACAAATCAAACGTTTATTTTTGTCTCATACAAACAGTTATCAAACATATAAATGGCACAAAAAATATACTATATAAATAGTTGCCAAATACAGAATAAAAAAAAACGTACATGTGTCCGTTTACAAACTCCGTTTACAAAGGGTTAGAGATACTACAAAAACTTACTAATGTTACCGCACAGAGATTAACCTTTGTTTAAAACAAACAAAACAAATTAATATCGAAACAAATAAAGCTAGCTGTCATATGTTAACATTAAATTTAAAAAAAAAATAATTAAAATGACAGCTAAGTTAAACCATAAAATATTACAAATCCTTTTAAATTTTAACGAAAGCAATTATTAATAATTATCAAAAATAATGTCTGTCTTTACTTTAAAATTAATATGTTAAATGTTACCTTGATTTCACTGTTTAGCACTTAACTTTCAAAAAAAACTTGTTAACATCTATGGGACTCTATCTGGACATATTCTCCAACAGGGACAAAGCAAACCATTTCCATACTCAGGGACGAACAATCAATAGATGTAAAATTAGGTTCTGTGGAGGAAGCAAGCTGACGACGGGGACATCCTATACAAAAATTTTACAAAATTTCTTCAGTGCCGGTTCACAAATCTTATGGTGATTACTCTGTTCTAAACTGCCACATTGCAACGAGTATTATCACCTTAACCGGTCTTAAAACATAACACAAAGAAATTGAATCGACTCGCGATTCCTAATTACCGAAACATCTTTCTTCTCTGAGATCTATTGCTTCACTCCCTAATGCCTTACATTTTACCAAATTCAACGCAAAACAAATTCCCCTTTTGACCTAAATCTAATACTGGTGTGGGCGACCCTTCTTACGTCCATAACATAAATTTCTTGTTTTTAAAACAGGCCTCAACTATGTTACAAAGCGACCCTCAAACAAACTACTTTCAAATATGAAAAAATAACACATATTATATTGATTTTTCTACCTCACAATGTATTCAGAGATTTGGGGGATTTAAATAAAAATAAAGACAAAAAAAAACTTGAAAAATGGATACAAAACTTGTTATATTATAGATCGTTTTTACATTCCCTTTTAAAAGACAAACGCAGATTTCCTGGTAATTTTTAATGCGTACTAACGAGATAAACAAAATAAGGGCGGGCTACAAAACTTTATACAGAATTTATATTATTATATAGATATTAAATATTATATATAGACACAAATTTAAAAACGCTACAATGCCCCTTCTTAAAAGAAAAAACTCGGATAATCTTATCCAGTTTTTGATAAAGGCAAAACAACAAAAACAAAATCAGAAGATGACCTCTTAAGTGAGTCGAGACTTCTTAATAATATCTTTTAGATGATGGCTAGCATGGGATTAAACAACAAAAACAAAGTTAGTTACAACGAATGGGCTAGCGTGCCATCGATCGCCAGACTCTTTAAAGTCGAGTAGACTGAAATTTATGACTCTACTTGAACTGTAGGTGACATGAGTTTCTATGCCTTAGGGGAAGCTAACCTTATGATAGGCATAGCCATGTCACCTCGTTGCCTGAACCAAATGTGGTACACAAAAACAAAGAAATGCTCTACTCAGTAGGTAGGCGTCTACTATTCTCTACTATACGCCTAGCGAGACAGGGAATTCGGCAACGGTTCCACAAAAAAAAATTAGGATATAGACCCTAAATCTATATACCTACATATGACAAAATGTGATTCTCACATGTGTCTCCAATCAAAATAGGTTACCTGTACTAAAATTATCAAAAGTGAAACAATATTCCAAAGGGATGAAATCAAATTAACATACAAACTCGAAAACAAAGACATGGGAAAGGATGAACTAATTACTTAAGGATGACATATTGTCCTCATCTGACACAAAAAGCTTTAAATATTTAACATGCCACTTACCAAGATCAGAACCATTTAAATCTGACAAACGATAAACCACTGGTGACAATTTTTCCTTGATGGTTGCTTCAATATACTTCGGTGCTAGTTTGGACATAAACTTGTTGACAGCACAAGACAAATCCTTATTTCTTTTCCAAACTCTATCACCCACTTGAAATTGGACTTCTCTTCTACGTAAGTTGTAACTTCTAGCGTTACGTTCATATCCTTTTCGAAGATTAGCCTTAACCTTTTCAAAAACTTTATCTAGACCTTTGACTTCTGAAGCATACATGTTACGGTCACCTGGAATTATCTCAATATCTTGGTTCTGTTGATCCTTGTGATCAACACCATAATAGTTTCCACTTAAAGGAACATGACGGGCATAATTAAGGAAAGTTGGAGTATATCCAGTCACTTCATGCTTTGCTGTGTTAATAGCTTGTCTGATCTTTGCTAAATTCTTATCCCAATCTACGTGGTTTTTAACATACGTACGTATTGCTGTACCAACGGTTCTATTGTTCCTCTCGACAAAATTACACTGAGGTGCATACACTGGGCTAAACCATACTTTCTAAACGTTATACCTATTACAGAGCTCAATTAAGAGAGGATTGTTCAGATTTGAGGCATTATCACAAATCACATATTGAGGAACACCAAACATTAGGAAAACATCATTTTCCAAAAACTCAACAATATTCTTAGCCGTGGCCTTTCTCAAAGGTTGGACTAACGTATATTTACTAAACCAATCAGCAACTACTAATAACCACGTATAACCTTTCTTTGAACGAACAAAGGGACCTATCAGATCTATTGCAACTATTTGCCAAGGAAACTTGGCCTCTCTCTGCTTACCCATTTTACCTAATGGAGCATAATTTGGTGTCTTCTGAGCACCACACACTTTACATGACCTGACAAACTTAAGCACATCAACACGCATCTGGGGCCAATAATATCTTTCCTGAATACGGGACAAAGTTTTGGAAAATCCAAAGTGAGCACACGTAGGTGGCTCATGACAAGACTTCATAACCTCAAACCTTTGTGGTTTGGGCACAAGAATTTTCCACTCTACATCATTAGTCTTAAAAGAATTTTTGGTCGGGACAAACTTATAAACAAAATCATTCTCCACCTTCCACTGTGGAAAATCAAGGGGGGATCGGAGTATCTTTGATCTCAAATTATCAAACCAAGGGTCTATTCTATCTACATCAACCTCTAAATAATTAATCTCTTGGCTAGTTTCTACTGGATCATTGGTGTGAGCTCGAGATAGAGCACCAGGGACTAAATGGGATTTTCCTTTTCTATGAATTAAATCAAAAGTATGCTGTCTTAGGCGCATGGCCCATCTGGCTAATTTACCAGTAGGATTGGACAATTTATTCAACCAAAGAAGTGAATGGTGGTCAGTAATGACCGAAAACTTGACTCCCTCTATGTAACCTCGAAATTGATCGATAGCGAAGATCACAGCAAGACATTCTCTCTCTGTAACTGAATAATTTCTTTCAGCTCTGGAAAGAGATCTACTAACATATGCTATAACCTTTTCTTCACCATCTATAGTTTGTGTTAAAACACCACCAAGACCGGTGTCGAATGCATCACATTGCACAACAAAAGGAAGATCAAAATTGGGCTGGGCTAAAATTGGGGCAGAAATTAGAAGTTCTTTAATTTTCAAAAAAGCTTGTTCAGCTTCACTTGTCCATACTACAGGCTGTTTCTTTCTACGATGACCTTTAAGAAGATCATTTATAGGGGAGGCTAAACTGGAAAAATCTTTAATAAAACGACGGTACCAAGAACACATACCGATAAATATTTTAATTTCAGTGGAATTAGTTGGTCTAGGATAATTGACCATTGCAAGAATTTTTTCTGGATCTGCCTTTAAAGAATTATTACCAACTACATAACCAAGATACTTTAACTCTGACTTAAAAAAATCACACTTTTCAAAATTGATGGCCAAGTTCGCTTCCTTAAGCTTCTCTTTAATTATCTTTAACAACTCAATGTGTTTCTCAAATGTTGGAGTACATACTATAATATCATCCAAATAACAAAATATATAGGGCTCGAATTCAGGTCCGAAAATAGCATCAACAAGTCTTTGTTGAATCTGTGCACTATTGCACAAACCAAAGGGAACAGAAGTGAACTGAAAAGCAGAAACATTGAAGGCTGTCTTTTTCCTTGAGTCAGGATGAAGTGAGATCTGCCAAAATGCTTTTCTCAAATCAATAGAGCTAATGCATTTAGCTCCTCTAAGCAATGACAAAATTCTATCTATCTGGGGCAAGGGATAACTATCATGAACTGTAACTTCATTCAATGAACGACCATCAAAACAAAACCTATACTCTCCTGACTTCTTTTTAACTAACAATACTGGACTTGACCATGGGGATTGTGCTGGTTCGATTACTCCTAATCGTAACATTTCATCTAACTCTTCATGTAGAATTTTATTCATGTATGGGGACAAAGATACTGTCTTTTCTTAAATGGTTTAGCATCACCTGTGTCAATAACCATTTCTATCTTGTTGGTTCTTCCAATATATTTAGAACTAGAGACTTCTCCAAAAGATTCTACTATTGACTTTGCCATATTTTTCTCAGAAGTAGACAATAAGTCTACAGAATACAAAGTTTCTATTTTATTCTTTCTTTGGGAGGAATGCCATGTTCCATTCTCAAAGTTTAATAACAGCGAAATCTGCTGCATAAAATTATTTCTCAAAATGAAATTGTAAGGTACAGAAGGTACAACAAAAAATTTCACCATATGGCAAACACCATCAGCCTCTACTGGGAGATCAATGGTACCAACAACTGATTTATTCGAACCATCTGCTAAGCTGACATGCTTAGTAGATGTGTAACCGTTTCAAAAGATTTAAAAGAAACTCATTATATATTTCGATTATTTTTTTTAAATAAAACTTCTAACCCCATCTATCTGTCAAGTACCTACTTGTAGCCGACTCAAGGATTCTTCTGTAATTAACAAATATATCCGGTAGATGAGCATATTTTTCAACTTGTCACTCACGCCCAATTTCCAGAGAGCGCAAGAATAGCGTTTCGCTCTTTTCTGTAAGACCGTCCAACCGTTAAGACGTGTTTCCAAAGTGGGTCTCAATTCAGAGGTGAGCTAATAAATCCTTTTCTTGTCCATATTTCAGATAGATATTTATTTTTTTAGACCCTTATTGGAGAGGCTATAATGCTGATATTATATTTCTAATACTCGTCGCAAGATAGTATTGCTATGGAGTTATTCCAGATCATGGCCCAGTAGCAGTATCTTTTTATGGAATCCCTAACCCCTCTTATCTAGGATGGTGGTGATTTGATATAGTACGTAGCTGAATCAATGGTTTATTTGGTGACTGATTAAATAAGAAGAGAAACAGAGCAGATTAAGGTTGTACCAATTTTTATTATACCTACTTTCAAGACAACAGAAATGATTAAGAACTCAAAAAAAAAATGAAAATATAGTGAAGTGTTCTAATTTAATTTAAAGGTTTATTTTCTTCATTGTTACTAGTTGATAAATAACTATATTATTTTCAATGTAAACAAATTTCGAAATTTGGGGTTAATATATATATATACATTCATTTTCTTTATAACCAATTCTTAATTTAATACGATACAAAGATTTTTTGTTTATGATAATGTTAACATAAAATAATATTTTGGAATCCCTTTGGGATGACGTAACTTTTAATGTTTTCTTTTTGTTCATTACTAAGAAATAATAAAGAATAGTTTTCTTGTAAACTTTCAATAAATCTTAATTTTTTTTTGCTCTTCCCCTTCGAGGATAAACCAGGGGTGGCGTCCAATAATAAATTATAATTTCATATTATCTAATTGTGCTTGAATTTAAGATACGATATAGTTTCTATATGTTTAAGAAAACCCCGCCCAATTCTCTTCGACAGTGAGCGATTCAGGCCTTGTATATATTATTGTAGCACGGCAAGTGTTACAGATGTGGGATTATATTTAATTTCTTGAGAATTTAGAAATTCAACTTCAGCGGCACCTACAACAGATGTAGAGCAACCGCTGTCTAGAAGAACTACAAAGTTTTTAGAGAAAATGTAAATACTAACATCAGGACGACTATCAAAACCTTTCTTTTCAAAAATTAGGTTTAACGATGACTTATGAGGTATGTCGGTCTTATATCTATTCAATGTACAACTGCCGACTGGCTGTACACGACCTAGTTTTTTGAACACCTGGGACAAGAAGATATGGTCACACCTTTATAACCACAACGATAACAAGATACTGGCTTGCTTCTACAGTTACGGGAAATATGGCCTGGCCTATTACAATTAAAAAAAAATCTTTTTCGGATTTCTGGGAGCTTGATAAGGGGCTGACTGCATTAATGGAGGTGGGGACGAAAAAGATTGCATCATTAGGGGTGGGGACGAAAAAGACTGGTTTCTTATTTCAGTATTTTCTGGTGGACTGGGTCTATCATTTTCATACATATATTTGGGATTGGGTCTCCTAGGAGAATTATTTTCTCTGTCCTGTCTGTTGACTACTCCACTTTTATCTTGCTTGTTTTGATTATTCACCACATGAACTTGTTCTATGGGCTTTTCTGAATCATCAATTGAAATACCTGCAAGACCTTTAGTAGTCTGCAACAAGGGCAGGACATTCTGCTCCAAACGTTTTATAGCCGCTACTAACATTTCTACTGTAGCAAAATCTTGTAGGGCTATCAGTGGAATGTAGTCCACTAAAATATTTTTCCTCATTATTTTTACTTTTTGGGCTTCACTAGGATATGTTTCCAAACGTTTAAAAAGGTTTTCCATCACTGCTGAATAAATGGTTATGGATTCGTTCCTTTTTTGCTTTCTATTTTTAATTTCATCGAAGAGATTATCATTATAATCTGGGTGCAAAAAAGCAGATTTGAGTAGGGCTACAAACTCATCCCAACTATTAATTTTATCTCTAACACTCCTATACCAAATAGCAGCATTACCTTCAAATAACTCAATGGCTGAACGAAACAGGATGTCTTCGGAAATATTCCGAGACCTAGTAGAATCTCTAATTTTCTCTAAAAGTGTGGAAGGGCTTTACTTTCACCATTAAACTTAATATGCAAATCAGAAATAATGACAGGAGTTGAAACCTGTATTATTGGGGCTGGGACTGTACAATTGGGAACTACAGGGACTGAAACTGGGCTACTAGTGGATGGTTTTACTAAATCATCAGACATTTCTAGTTTTTCTAACACATCACCCTGTAACAACAACAAATCATCTTTACACTCATTGACAAACTTTTTTACATCTTCCTCAACATCATCCATAGGGAAATTCTCTAATCTGGTATCTAAATGTGTAGACCTTGTCTCAAATCTAGCAAAATCAGCTTTATTTGATTCTACATTTATTGATTGAGCACTAATACGTAAATCTTCCATAATCAACTTAATCTCACACAACTCTTTCTCAGGATCTACTACATTACTAACCAAATCGACTAAACCTGAAGACGAAGTGGCCTCCATGGCCAACAAAGCTCTCAACATCTTTCTCTTATCATCAACTGTCTTATTTGGGACATTTTTACCTCTTATGAAAAGCTCATAAGATAACTCTCCTGATTTCAAATGATTAACCTGAGTAGACTTCATTTTTCAAAAATTGGATGAAAGCAAAACACACAAAATAACTAAAATCAACCTCAACAACTAGTAGAAAATATGATAATTTTAAGAAACAACCGTTTCCATTTATCACCTGATAGTAAGTCTCACTTGCACTCCCGCGTACTGAAATCCAAAACAATCAGTTTGCTGCAACTTCTGCTCTTGACTTAGTAATCAGTTGGTAAACAAAAATGAGGTCTCTAACCTGTCTCCTAAAAGTTCACACTTCCACTAACAAGGACTAAAAAAAGGTTTCAAACAACATGGGACAACATGGACACTAACAAACAACATAAACCTTACATACAAGGGGAGACAAAACACTAATAATATTGAAAACTTGACCTTGGAGTGAGCTACATTAAATACCACTAAAATAAACCAACTCTTGTTCTGAAAACTAAATGAGACTGCTCCTAGTCAAAACTAAAACAGCATCTCCTGATCACAAATATTACACCTGTGGTCATTCAGATACAAGAAAGGATACACAATAAACAAACAGTCTACTACTGAGACTAACTTGGTCGAATCTTCTCTACGACTCACAATGACTACTCCTCGTACACAAGCTTCAACTAACTTGTGGCATTTACTACGCCGTCAAAGATGGTTAATTAGAAGACAAATTGCATAACATTACTACACAACTACACAGCTCAAACAAAAAAAGCTCACTTACAACAATACAGACATTTACTCAAAATGACCGAACAAACAAAATTACAAAAACCGATTTTTCTGTAAAATCTGTCTAATCAATTAAGAATAAATGCAACCAATAACTGATATTTGTTACTGTTATTAACTTTTAAAAATTCTTTTCAATATTAAAACATCATCCAAAATAATATTTAAATAGTCAACTCAAATATTTGCGTTCATTTACCAAATACACAAAATAAAACAATACATATGTTGGTATACAATAATACATATGTTAATATAGGTACAACAAATACATATATATATACATATATATATCATAACAATATATATATATATATATATATATATATATATATATATATATATATATATATATATATATATATATATATATATATATATATATATATATATATATATATATTGTTATGATTGTTTATTTTGACTTTAATCTTAGTTTATTGAGCCAATAAAAAAAATATAACTTATTTGTTCTCAAAAGTAAAATAAACTCCTTATATTACCTGTGTTCGATGGATTCAAAGATTTTCTAGTTGTCTTTTATCGGGATAGAGAAGAAGGATAAGAATTAAAATTATTATATTACAAAAATTTACGTTTCTTTATTTTATATGAACGAATAAAACAATTATCCAATTCTGTCATTCTTATCCATCAAAAAAAAAATTAAATTAAATTTTTATAATAATAAGATTTTACATCTACATACATTTATATTAAGTGAAAACCAATTTTACTTAAATTTTTCTTTACTTGAAACAAAAAAAACAACAAAACTTTAAACTTTTGATTAGCCTAACAAAACCTCAGTTCTTAAATTTGAATGCTAATGACCATGATGTCAAACCGATCATTCACAGATATAAAATTCAATTGTACAAACACTTACAGCTTATTTTCTTGTTGAGTTGTATGTTGGAACATACCCAGAAAAGTCCAGTCTCCTCAACGATGGATCTCTCCTCTTTGGCACCTCGGCTCCTTCCTAACGTTTCTGCAAACCTCCTGCAGACTACACAAAAACACCTGATTCACTTCTCCAAACTCAGCTACTTATTTATGACACAAGGACCTCCTTTTGTCAACTTGATGCCGTAAGAATACTTTCACATATACTTTACAAAATGCCCACGGTAGATACAAGGACCTCTTTTAATCTACTTGTTATCTCCTTCTGCAAACTATTCACTTCTTTTCGTTACGCCGGTATCCAAACTCACGAACCACACTCTATCTTGAGACAAACGACTCTTTCTTTCAATGACCAAATTATAACTAACTTCTCCGGTCTCATGATCTGCTCACAAAATTCCCATTTAAAAACGACCGTCCAATCAAAAGCTCAAATTGTGTTTACCATGATTTTGGAAAAGCCTAATTTCGGTTTCAGAGAAAAACTAAATAGCTTACTTTAAAATTGGTTTTGTCAATACACATTTTATACATATTTCAAAAGATTAGAATATGGTCATTTAATACTCGACTATACAAACAATGAAAAGATTAACTTACAGGTAAAATGTCTTCTAATTCTAAACAAAGGTTTTTTGATAATTTTGTTTGAAACAGAAAAAGGTCGTTTGCCAAACAAATTTCTATTCTTATCTACACTAAATCTTATCTTAAATTACTATATACATTTTGTTTATATTGATATCTTAAAATTTTATTCCGATGGATCTTTTTATTTATTTTTTTCTTTGGTTGGGAAAGAAAAAGTATGGCAAATCCCCGCCTTTGCATATGATAAAAATTACTGAATTATGCAGGGATTTTTCTCTATGTAAAAACAATACCAGTATTTTATTCATAATATTTGTAAACATCGTTGATATTATAAATTCCCCTAATCTTGTCTGATTCTATGTGCTTCAACTCATAACTATTTATCCCATTCTCATTGTTTACTATGTACGGACCCTCAAAAACAGGCATTAACTTTCCGCACACGTTGCTAGGTATGTTGGACACGCGCAATGCTCTCACCATAACCTTCTCACCTTTTTTGAAAGTAACTGGTCTTTTCCTATTTTGGTCTTGCCTCTGGATATATTTTTCGTTTGCTCTCCGCAATCTCCTCTGCACATTTTCCATTATCTGTGTGTATTCTTTTTGTTCTCTATCTTCCCATGGTCTTAGTGGCATTATACCCTTCATTATATATTCTGGGGTCTCTTTCGTTACGGTGCTCGGGATGGTATTTAGATACGTTTCTACTTCGGCGACTTTCCTATCCCATCGTCGATGTTGACCCTATGTTGTAATCCGTAGAAACTTCGTCACTTCCTGTATAAAACGTTCCGAAGGATTACTCTGTGGATGTCTGATGCTAACAAAATTTGTCTCTATTCCCCGTTCTCGAAGTTGTCCCTTGAAACGATCATTTCTAAAATATGTTGCATTGTCTAGAAGAATCCTTCTTGGTGTTCCTACGGTGGCTATAAAATTGTCGATTTTTCTCATTATTTCTTCCCCTTTCGTGGTACGGCAACTGTATAATTTTACATATTTGGAAAACACATCTACCATGACTAAAACATGTTTATTCCTCTTCGTCGTCATAATTAGATCGCTTAACATATCTATTGCTACAATATCTAATTTGTTCCGGGATATAATATTTTTTGTAACGTTTTCATTTTTGAAATTTCTAATTTTATATTTTTGACAGATCTGGCACTTTTGTGTAATTTCTTTTGCGATGCGGTAATCTTGTCGGCAAATATAATTTTCTCGAAAAACCAGCCAGACTTTTCTGCTACCGATATGTTCATTGTCTTCGTGTAAACTTTTTACAATCCTCTCTGCCAATGTTTGTGTCACCAAATATAGTTCCCTTCCGTCTATTCTCTTGAAATATATGTCGTTTTCTATTTCCGCTCTTCTTTTTTCTCTTTCCTCCAATTCTCCTTGGTCTCTTCTTATTTCATTTAATGAGAATACACCTTCTTGTGTCAAGATATTTAGTCCCACATGTAACGTAATTGCTTCCTTTTTTCCTGTGTCTTCATCCCGTGTTAGCGCGTCGGCTATGATATTGTCTTTTCCTTTGATATACCGGAATTCAAAATCGTACTCCTGTAGTAATAGAATGCCTCTATGTATCCGATTATTCACCAATCGGTTCTTCATGATGTGAACCAAAGCGGCATGATCCGTCTCGATTGTGAATTTAGCTCCCAATAAGTAATATCTTAATTTGTTTACACAAAATAGTACACTGGCAAATTCCAATTCTGTCACACTATATTTTCTTTCGTGAGTTTTGGTCACCCGAGATATAAAACATATTGACACATAGAGGAATTTCCTTTTGGCTTAAATCGGGAATTAGTTTTTTAAAATAATTGATCGTGCCAAGAAAACCTCTCAATGTTTTCAAATTCGTTGGTCTTGGATATTCATCAATGAGCTTGACTCGGTCTTCGGCTAAGCTAACTGTTGTAGTGTCCAATTGAAAACCTAGATAAATTACTTCCTTTTGGAAAAATTGACATTTTTCGATGTTTAATTTTAATCCCGCTCTGTCCAATTCTTCCAGAATTATCTTTATATGTTTCATATGGCTCTGTATATCTCGTGAAAAAATCAACAAATCATCGATGTAATGGACTATGAAATCTTCGTATCGATTTAAAATAGAATGTAGAGCCCGTACCAATGCTGCACAAGCGCTTTGTAAACCAAAAGGCATTACCTTGAACCTGTATACAATACCATCAATTGAGAACGCGGTAGAGTTTCTACATTTTTCAGCTAAAGGTATCAACCAAAAACTATGCTTTAAATCAATTTTAGAGAATATGTGTGATCCTGTAATTCTTCCAAATATGGCCTCGATGTTTAGAGGTGATTCATATTGTGATACCGTGTGCTGGTTGATATTTCTGGCATCTAAACATAGTCTTAATTCTCCACTGCTTTTTTTTACTATTACAATTGGATTAATACACGGTGAATCACATCGTTCAATTATTTTATCTTCCACCATTTTATTAATTTCTTCTTTCACCTGTTGTCGATATTTATATGGGATCGGGTAGGTCTTCGATCGAAAGTTTCCCAAGTTTTTTACCTCAAAAGAATGTTCGTACTTTTTTGCCACTCTGTTTTCCTCATTTATTAAAGTTTCGTGTTCTTTTAACATCAGACGCACCTCATTTTCTTTTTCTTCTCCACATATCAATTTTCTTTCTTTTTCCTCAGATTCTTGACACATATTTATCGCCCATTTTTCCTCCTCTTTTTCATTAATCTCTTCCTTAAATACCACTGTTTCAATCATATCCTTTTCATTTTCCTTTGTTGACACTATTTCTTCTTCTTCTTCGGGGCTCATCCCTTCTTTTGAGGAATCTCCGGTATTGACTTCCTGTATCCTTTTCTTAAGTTTTCTTCCTTTTCTTCTTTGTCCTTGCTTCGTTGCCAAATTCATTTCCACTGTTTGTTCTTTTTCCGAATTATCAATTTTCTTTTTCCCATGTTCATTTTCCTGTTCTCCTTCTTTTTCTTCTGTTAGTTTCATCGTATTATTTTTGAAATCTATGACTACATGTTTTTCTGCCAGTTCGTCCACTCCTACAATCATGTCATGCGACATGTTTGGCATTATTACACATTGTAGTGCATACATTTTCTCCTCCAATCGTACCCTCACTCGTATTCCTTCATTTATCGTTGCCAATGTCCGTTTATTTGCACCCACCAAATTTACCCTTGGTATTTTGTAAATTAAATTTGTCAAACTCACTTCTTCTATTAATTTTCTGTTTACCAATGTTATTTCTGAACAGGTGTCTATCAAAATTTCGATTGGTCTATTTTTTATGAAACCATCTACAAATTTTAAATTAACTCCTCTTCTTTCCTCATTATTTCCTGCTAATTTAATGAATTCCTTCGGGCGACAAAAAATTCCTGCCTGGTTTTTTGGTTTTAGTGGGTGCTTTCGTGAAAAACCGTCTGTTGTTCTTCCGTATTTCTTCTTTCATCGCTGTGTCTTTCATTTTCATTTTCCTCTATTTGTGTATGATTTACCTCTCTTCTGTTTTCTTTTGGTCTGTCATATCCGTTCCGGTTTCCACGATATTCCTGTTCATTTCGTCTATTGTAATTTCTGTTTTCGGGAAATGCGCGTGTGTTATTTCTGTTGTGATTTTCTCGATATCTGTCCTCATTCCATAGCCGATTTCTGAAATCATCATTTACTCTTCTGTTTTCCCTATTTTCCTTTTCCCTCCTGGGAATAAATTCTCGTCTAGTGTAATCCCTCCTAAAATTTTGTCCTCTCTCTCTGTATTCCTGAGTTTCTCGGTGTCTGTAATTTTCTTGTGACCTTCTTGCTCTTTTTTCCTGTATCCGTGATGCACTTATTTGTAGGAATTGGCATAAACTATCGATGTCTTTGTAGTTTTGTAGATTGATTTGATCTTCAATTGTGTCATCAAAGTGTCTTGCAATCAACTATACTAATTGCGCGGAAGAATAATTGTATTGCAGATGTTTTACGTTAGCAAATTTCCTTAGCTGTCTCAAAGTTTCCCATGTATTGTATCTTCTTCTTTAGATTATTCATGAACGGTACGGAGTGAAGTTTTCTTACATCCCCGCCAAACTGTAATTTTACCTCGCTTGTTCCATGGACGATAACTTCTTTTCTCTCTGCTCCTCTTAGTTCAATTTCTGCAATATGTTTTTCATTTTGCTTTAATCTCCTTTCTACTTCTTTCCTGTCTTCTTGTAGCGCCATTTCAAATTTTTCTTCTAACTAATCTAATTCCTTTTTCTGGCCAATCTTGATTTCCTTCATCTTATTTTCTACTTTCTTTTCTTGTTCTCCCATTTTCTTTTTAATTTCATTAATCTCTTCTATTTGTTGTATCAGTTCTTTCTTTATCCCCTCAACACATCCTTTAATTTCCTGTTCATAGTTTTCCAAACGCTGCTCTATATTGCTCATTGTTTGTTTTGTTTCTTGTTGATTTCTATCCATTTTTAGTGATGTTTCTTGTTGGTTTTTTTCCATTGTCTGTTTTGTTTCAATTCGGTTTTTCTCTATTGTTTGTGTCTGTATTTGCATCATTGCTAATAATTTTTCCAGCATCCCTGTTTCTTTTCTTTTCTCCATTATTGTAGCATTTCCTTCATTATCCGATCCTTCATCAATAATTGTTTCCTCTTCTATCTTATCCTCTTTCCTTTCTTGCGTTTTGCTTTGACTCCTTGTGGTCGACATGTTAGTTAGATTATTTATCCCCGCCAAATATGAAGCTTTGAAATTTGTGCAATAATATCCCCGCCAAATATGAAATTCGAGTAATGTTGCAAAGACGAAAACTTTTCCTCTTATCCCAAATGCAATAAATTCAAATAAATGCAATAAAATTTTAAAACTTTTGTCAGTTGTAAAAATCAATCAAATATCATAAATTATATCATGTAAAAATTTTTACCTAGAGAAATTTGAAATGTAATGTCATAAAAGCAAATATTATAAACTTTAACCATCGGCAAATAAATTTTCAATCAATCTGCTTTCTTTCTCTATCTGTTTAAATTTTAACTAGAAATACTTTCTACGCCTTACACGTTGGGGGCCATTTATTATGATTGTTTATTTTGACTTTAATCTTAGTTTATTGAGCCAATAAAAAAATATAACTTATTTGTTCTCAAAAGTAAAATAAACTCCTTATATTACCTGTGTTCGATGGATTCAAAGATTTTCTAGTTGTCTTTTATCGGGATAGAGAAGAAGGATAAGAATAAAAATTATTATATTACAAAAATTTACGTTTCTTTATTTTATATGAACGAATAAAACAATTATCCAATTCTGTCGTTATCTTATCAATCAAAAAAAAATTAAATCAAATTTTTATAATAATAAGATTTTACATCTACATACATTTATATTAAGTGAAAACCAATTTTACTTAAATTTTTCTTTACTTGAAACAAAAAAAACAACAAAACTTTAAACTTTTGATTAGCCTAACAAAACCTCAGTTCTTAAATTTGAATGCTAATGACCATGATGTCAAACCGATCCTTCACAGATATAAAATTCAATTGTACAAACACTTACAGCTTATTTTCTTGTTGAGTTGTATGTTGGAACATACCCAGAAAAGTCCAGTCTCCTCAACGATGTGATCTCTCCTCTTTGGCACCTCGGCTCCTTCCTAACGTCTCTGCAAACCTCCTGCAGACTACACAAAAACACCTGATTCACTTCTCCAAACTCAGCTACTTATTTATGACACAAGGACCTCCTTTTGTCAACTTGATGCCGTAAGAATACTTTCACATATACTTTACAAAATGCCCACGGTAGATACAAGGACCTCTTTTAATCTACTTGTTATCTCCTTCTGCAAACTATTTACTTCTTTTCGTTACGCCGGTATCCAAACTCACGAACCACACTCTATCTTGAGACAAACGACTCTTTCTTTCAATGACCAAATTATAACTAACTTCTCCGGTCTCATGATCGGCTCACAAAATTCCCATTTAAAAACGACCGTCCAATCAAAAGCTCAAATTGTGTTTACCATGATTTTGGAAAAGCCTAATTTCGGTTTCAGAGAAAAACTAAATAGCTTACTTTAAAATTGGTTTTGTCAATACACATTTTATACATATTTCAAAAGATTAGAATATGGTCATTTAATACTCGACTATACAAACAATGAAAAGATTAACTTACAGGTAAAATGTCTTCTAATTCTAAACAAAGGTTTTTTGATAATTTTGTTTGAAACGGAAAAAGGTTCGTTTGCCAAACAAATTTCTATTCTTATCTACACTAAATCTTATCTGAAATTACTATATACATTTTGTTTATAATGATATCTTAAAATTTTATTCCGATGGATCTTTTTATTTATTTTTTTCTTTGGTTGGGAAAGAAAAAGTATGACAATATATATATATATATATATATATATATATATATATATATATATATATATATATTGTTGTGATTTGCTTATAATTGTAAATCTACTTATATAGAATGAAATGTAATAAATTTATCTTTATCAAACAAATCAAAAGCAAAAAAAAATATCTCAGGGCTGAAAATAATTTTTATATATATTTTTTGTATTAAAACGTGGCTTCAAAGTATCTTCTGCTAGTTCCATTTAAGAAAGATCAACAAAAAGAAAAAAAGAAATACTAGACAATCAATTCTGATAGTATAACAATTATTCTTTATTTTAAAATATATCCAATTAATTGAAAATTCCGTTGAGGATAAATCTTACACCATACACTATAAATAGAATAAAAAAAATATAATCAATCATCCATCAAATCACACATCCCTTAATAATCAATAAAATTTAACTACACATATTTCTAAATCAGATATCTCTTAACATAAAAATTTTAGAAAGAATTATTGGTTCCTTTGCTTGGATTGTGCCCTGACCAGATCGCAATTTACTTCCCGGATCCTATCAATTTCCCTGCTTGCTTCCGCCTACTGTTTCTTTTGATAATAAAAGAAAAAGACAAACAGTATGTGAAAATGTCGTGATGTCTTTACCACAAGCGCCAAACTCCAAGATAAACAAACTGCTTCCTCTCAGACACAACGAAAATATATATGTGTGTACTTACAGTAATGCCTATATTTCTACTGGCAATCGTCTCTGCTTACCACAATGGCTGCTTAATTTTCCACACAAAACACTAAAACACTACTTCTTATAAATTCTAAATTAGAATGTCTTTTCTATAACATCAGAAAACCACCAAAAATTAATAATTTTTTTAGGAGCATCTCTCAATTCCCATTCTAGTTTGACAGTTGTTTTGACAGTTCCCTGTCATCCAACGCATCATCGGATTCTTAGTTCATAAAAATTTTTTTGTTTTTCCAAAAATTACTTGACGTTAAAATACTTTCCTTCAAACGAACTTGAATTCTTTTTTCAACTTTTATAAAGGAGAAAACTCAATAACCAATAATGCTTACTTATTACTTTCTAATCTATTATATCCGCAAATTTCAAATAGTTGTGTACTAAATCTAACTGCTTATGTCCAAACCGTATTTTTTTTTTATTGGAGAAAACGGTCCAAATCACTTATTCACTTATTCGGAAACCACTCATGTACAACTAAACTATTTCTATATACAGGGTGTTCTCGATTTTTTTAATGGTCTTTCTAATTTAATTTTATCTAAAATTTGGGGATCTTATTAACTCCCCGCCTGGTGAAAAGATGAAAATTTTCCGCATATGCAACAAATTTTCTCGCGTCAACACTTAATTTCAAACTAATGAGATTACCCAAATTCCTTAAATCAAAAATTTTATTTCTACTTAAAAAAAAACCTTTTCGTTTTCTATTTATGATATTTGTATACATCGTGAATATTGAAAATTCCTCTGATTCTTTCAGAATCCATATGTCTCAGGACATAACTATTTACACCGTTTTCATTATTTACGATATATAGACCCTCAAACACCGGCATTAGCTTAGCACAAACATTGTTGGTGATGTTGGATACTCTCAGCGCTCTCACCAGCACCTTTTTGCCAACCTGAAAAGTGACAGGCCTTCTTTTCCTGTTACGGTCCTGTCTTTGGACGTATTTCTCATTACTTCTTTGCAGTCTTCTCCGCACCAATTCCAAAACTTGTTGATATTCTCGGATGTTTGTATCTTCCCACGGCCTCTCTGGCATGATTCCTTTCATAACATATTCCGGGGTTTCTTTTGTCACCGTGCTCGGGATCGTATTTAAATATTTTCTGTCCCATCGATTATGTTGTCCATCTGTAGCAATACGAAGAAATTTTGTTACCTCTTGGATAAATCTTTCCGACGGATTGCTCTGAGGGTGACGAATGCTGACAAAATTTGTCTCTATTCCTCTTTCCCTCAGCTGTCTTTTTAAACGATCGTTTCCAAAATACGTCGCGTTGTCCAATACAATCCTCCTTGGCGTTTCTACGGAATCTATGAAATCGTCGATTTTTCTCAATATTTCGACTCCTTTTGTCGTGCGACAACTATACAATTTCACATATTTTGAAAATACATCTACCATTACCAGGATGTGTTTATTTCGTTGATTTGTTATAATTAAATCACTCAACATATCGATTGCTACGATGTCCAATTTGTTTCGGGATACGATGTTTTTGGCGACATTTTCATTTTTGTAATTCTTACTTTTATATCTTTGACATTTACTGCACTTTTGGGTCATCTTCTTAGCTATACAATAATCTTGTCGACAAATATAATTTTCACGGAAAACTAACCATACTTTCCGGGCTCCAATATGTCCGTTATTTACATGTAGGTTTTCCATCAGTTTCTCGGCCAGTGTTGGTGTCACCAAATATAATTCTTTTTCTCTTTCTATTTCTCTTTCTGCTCTTCTTTTATCCTTTTCCTCCAAACCTTCTTGATTCCTTCTTATTTCATTAAGCGAGAAAATACCGTCTTCTTGTGCCAATCGGTTTAAACCTACATGCAATTCAATCGTATCCTTTTTTCCTGTTTCTTCATCCCGGGTTAAAGCATCGGCTATGATATTGTCCTTTCCTCTGATGTACTTGAATTCAAAATCGTACTCTTGTAGTAACAAAATTCCTCGATGTATTCTGTTATTTACTAATCGATTCTTCATGATGTGGACTAAAGCGGCATGATCCGTCTCGATTGTAAATTTCGCTCCCAATAGGTAGAATCGTAGCTTCTTAACACAAAATAGTACACTCGCGAATTCGAGTTCAGTAACGCTATATTTTCTTTCATGCGTTTTCGTTACTCGAGAAATAAAACATATCGGAACTTCCTGTTCATTCTGTATTTGTGATAAAACCCCAGCAAATTTTTGAATTGAAGCATCGGTTCTCAGAATAAATGGTTGGTGGTAAATAGGATGATACACCTTGATTTCTTTTGAGAACTCTTCTTTTAATCTTAAGAAAGCTTTTTCTTGTTCTTCCTTCCAATTCCATCTAACTCCTTTTTTTAGTAATTTAATTAGCGGTATTTGTTTCTCGCTTATATCTGGGATTAGTATCAAAGTTTTCAAATTCTTCGGTCTCGGATAATCATTTATTAAATTTACTCGGTCTTCCGCTAAAGTAATTCCGCTCGTGTCCAGTTTAAACCCCAAATACACTACTTCCTTTTGAAAAAATTGGCATTTTTCTATGTTTAGTTTCAAACCAGCCTGATCCAATTCTTCCAGCACCAATTTAATGTGTTTCAAATGACTTTGTGTATCCGGAGAAAAAATCAATAAATCGTCTATATAGTGGACAATAAAATCTTCATGACGGTTGAGAATGGTGTGCAGAGCTCTCACCAGTGCTGCGCATGCACTTTGCAATCCAAAAGGAACTACCTTGAAACGATATACTATCCCATCAATTGAAAAAGCTGTATAATTTCGGCATTTTTCTGCTAATGGAATCAACCAAAAACTATGTTTTAAATCAATTTTGGAAAAAATATGTGACCCAGTTATTCTTCCTAAAATAGCCTCAATATTTAATGGTGATTCATATTGGGATACTGTATGCTGGTTGATGTTTCTCGCATCTAAACATAGCCTTAAATCTCCACTGCTTTTCTTCACTATCACTATTGGATTGACATAGGGTGAATCACATCTCTCTATAATCCGATCTTCCAACATTTTCTCGATTTCTCTTTTCACGTCTTGTCGATATTTATACGGGATGGGGTATGTTTTTGAACGAAAACTTCCCAAATTTTTCACCTCAAATGTATGCTCGTATTTTCGGGCCACTCTATTTTCTTCGTTTATTAAATTTTCGTAGTTTTTTAACATCAAACGCATCTCCTTTTCTTGTCCTTCTCCGCAAATTAGTTCTCCTTCGTTCTCCTTATCTTGTTTACATATATTTACCGCGTATTCGGTGTCCTCGTTTGCATACACTTCTTCTTCAAATACAGTTGTTTCTAACTTATCATCTCGCTTTTCGTTTATGCTCCCTGGATTCCATACATCCCATGTATGACTGTCTTCTTTTAACTTTCTTTCCTTTTCTTCCTTTCTCTTTTCCTTTTCTTCTTCTACACTTCTCTCTTTTGAGGAAATCCATTCTTTAATTTCTTCTATCCTTTCCTTTTCTGGGCTCGTCTCATATGAGGAATGCCATTCTTTAAATTCTTATATCTTTTCCTTTTCTTCTTCTTCTGGACTCGTCTCTTTTGAGGAATTCCAGGCATTAACTTCTTTTATACTTCTCTGCTTGCATCTTCTCATGTTTCTTTGTCCTTGTTTCGTTGCCAAATTCATTTCTACTATTCTTTTTTCATCCGCTTCATCTATATTCCTTGTTTCATTGTCCTTGTCCTTATCCAATTTTTCTTCCAATTCTATCAGTTCATTCTCGATTTTCATGGTTTTATTATTAAAATCCAACACTATATGCTTTTCCGATAATTCGTCTACTCCTACTATCATATCATGCGACATATTTGGCATTATCACACATTGTAGTGAAAACAATTTCTTTCAGAATCGTATCCTAATTCGTATCCCTTCATTTATCGTTGCTAACGTTCGTTTATTCGCGCCCACTAAATTTACCCTAGGTATTTTATAAATTAAATTTGTCAAATTAACTTCTTCTATCAACTTTCTATTTACCAGCGAAATTTCAGAACCCGAATCTATCAAAATTTTTATGGGTGTCTCATTTATAAATCCGTTTATATATTTTAAATTTGATCCATTTTCTTTGTCCTTATGTCCTGCGAGTTTTATAAATTCCTTTGGGTAACAAAAAATTCCGGTGTTTTTCTTTGTTTTTAGTGAGCGCCTTCGCGAAAATCCTCCTGTTGTCTTTCTGTACTTCTTCTGTCCTCGCATTGTCTCTCTTCCCCGTATTCTTCTATTTGTGTGTTATTTACCTCTCTTCTCACTCCTCCTGGCCTTTCGGATTCGTATCTGTTGTCCCTATATCCTTGTTCATTTGTCCTCCTGTAATTGTTATTTTCTTTATAGTCTGTGTATGTATTTCTATTGTGGTTTTCTCTGTATCTGTCTCGGTTTCCTTGCTGGTTCCTGGATTCGTATCTCTCTCTCCTGTTTTCTCTATTTTCGTATTCTCTTCTCGGAATAAATTCCCTTTTAGGTCGGTCTTGACGATAATTTTGTCTCCTATCTCTGTTTTCCTGCATTTCTTGTGGTCTTCTAGTTTTTCTGTCTCGTAAATGTGATTCTCTTATTTGTAAAAATTGACAGAGACTATCAATGTCTTTGTAATTTTGCAAAGTAATGTGGTCTTCTAATGTTTCCTCAAACTGTCTGGCAATCAATTCTACCAATTGTTCCGATGAATAATTGTACTCTAAATGTTTGGCGTTGTTGTAGATCTGTAAAGCATAGACTTTTTCTGATACTCCCAACTTTTCGTTATATTTTCCGTTCTGCAGTTCTTTGTTGATCTCCAATTGCTGTATTTTGCCCCAGAAATAGTTCAAAAATCTTTTCTCAAAGTTTTCCCAATTGGTAAATTCCTCTTCTTTACTGTCAAACCATAAACTCGCCTCATCTTTAAGATGGTTCCTTATCGTTTCTTTGGCTGTTTCGAAGTTACCGATGTACCGCACTTTCTTCTTTAAATTATTTATGAAAATTACTGGGTGTAATTTTTTTACGTCCCCGCCAAACCTTATTTTCACATAATCTGTACTATGGATAAGCATTTCCCTTCTTTCTCCAAAATTTTGTTGCGTCTTGATTTTCGCAATTTGTCTTTCGTTCTGCTTAACTTTTTCTTCTATTTCTCGCTTGTCTTCTTGTAACGCATTTTTAAATTTGATTTCCAATTTCTCTAGCTCCTTTTTATGATCGTTCTTTATCTCCTTCATTGTATTTTGAATTTTTATTTCTTGTTCTTTCATTTGATCTTTAATTCTCATTTCTTGCTGTCCCATCTCGTTCTTCATCATTGTCAAACATCCTTTTATTTCCTTTTCATATTTTTCTATGCGTTCCTCCATTTTTTTGTTGTTCTCCTCTATGGCTTGTTTTGTTTCCTGTTGTTTTTTATTTATTGTTTGTTTTGTTTCTTCCATTGTTTGTTTCATTTGTTGTTGTGATTCCTCTATTTTCTTTGAGGTTTCTTGTTGATTTCTATCCATTTTTTGTGATTGTATTTGCATCAGTTGTAATATTTTCTCTAATCCTGATAATTCCTGACTCTCTCTCTCCATAATTGTTGTTTCGAAAATGTCTTCTTGTTCTAAATGTTCTTCTTGTTTTTTGTTTTCTTTACTTTTGCTTCTCGTTGCAGCTATTTGTTTATCTCTTGAAATATTATCCCCGCCAAATGCCAACTTTAAATTTCCTCGATTTGTTGCAAATACGGCAAATCCTCCGTTCACCCAAATATAAATATTTGTCAAAAATTTTCAAATGTTATCAAACGTCAATCAAAAAAAAATTAAATAAATTGTTAGAAAATGTAAATTTAGATAAAAATTTTAAATGTCATAAAAAATGTACCAAATTATTATTCACTTGCCCAAAAAAAAAAAACTATAACTGCCTGTTGTTTTTATTTTTCAAATTGTATCTCTTTCCAAATGTAACTAGTAATACTTTTTTATCAGCCCTCACGTTCTGTTCGCCAATTGTTGTGATTTGCTTATAATTGTAAATCTACTTATATAGAATGAAATGTAATAAATTTATCTTTATCAAACAAATTAAAAGCAAAAAAAAAAAATATCTCAGGGCTGAAAATAATTTTTATATATATTTTTTTTTTATTAAAACGTGGCTTCAAAGTATCTTCTGCTAGTTCCATTTAAGAAAGATCAACAAAAAGAAAAAAAGAAATACTAGACAATCAATTCTGATAGTATAACAATTATTCTTTATTTTAAAATATATCCAATTAATTGAAAATTCCGTTGAGGATAAATCTTACACCATACACTATAAATAGAATAAAAAAAATATAATCAATCATCCATCAAATCACACATCCCTTAATAATCAATAAAATTTAACTACACATATTTCTAAATCAGATATCTCTTAACATAAAAATTTTAGAAAGAATTATTGGTTCCTTTGCTTGGATTGTGCCCTGACCAGATCGCAATTTACTTCCCGGATCCTATTAATTTCCCTGCTTGCTATTCCGCCTACTGTTTCTTTTGATAATAAAAGAAAAAGACAAACAGTATGTGAAAATGTCGTGATGTTTACCACAAGCTCCAAACTCCAAGATAAACAAACTGCTTCCTCTCAGACACAACGAAAATATATCTGTGTGTACTTACAGTAATGCCTATATTTCTACTGGCAATCGTCTCTGCTTACCACAATGGCTGCTTAATTTTCCACACAAAACACTAAAACACTACTTCTTATAAATTCTAAATTAGAATGTCTTTTCTATAACATCAGAAAACCACCAAAAATTAATAATTTTTTTAGGAGCATCTCTCAATTCCCATTCTAGTTTGACAGTTGTTTTGACAGTTCCCTGTCATCCAACGCATCATCGGATTCTTAGTTCATAAAAATTTTTTCTCCGCACCAATTCCAAAACTTGTTGATATTCTCGGATGTTTGTATCTTCCCACGGCCTCTCTGGCATGATTCCTTTCATAACATATTCCGGGGTTTCTTTTGTCACCGTGCTCGGGATCGTATTTAAATATTTTCTGTCCCATCGATTATGTTGTCCATCTGTAGCAATACGAAGAAATTTTGTTACCTCTTGGATAAATCTTTCCGACGGATTGCTCTGAGGGTGACGAATGCTGACAAAATTTGTCTCTATTCCTCTTTCCCTCAGCTGTCTTTTTAAACGATCGTTTCCAAAATACGTCGCGTTGTCCAATACAATCCTCCTTGGCGTTTCAAAAAAATATAATCAATCATCCATCAAATCACACATCCCTTAATAATCAATAAAATTTAACTACACATATTTCTAAATCAAATATCTCTTAACATAAAATTTTTAGAAAGAATTATTGGTTCCTTTGCTTGGATTGTGCCCTGACCAGATCGCAATTTACTTCCCGGATCCTATCAATTTCCCTGCTTGCTATTCCGCCTACTGTTTCTTTTGATAATAAAAGAAAAAGACAAACAGTATGTAAAAATGTTGTGATGTCTTTACCACAAGCTCCAAACTCGAAGATAAACAAACTGCTTCCTCTCAGACACAACGAAAATATATCTGTTTGTACTTACTAATCTATTATAACCGCAAATTTCAAATAGTTGTGTATAAATCTAACTGCTCATGTCCAAACCGTATTGTCTTTTTTTTTATCGGAGAAAACTGTCCAAATCACTTATTCACTTATTCGGAAACCACTCACGTACAACTAAACTATTTCTATATACAGGGCGTTCTCGATTTTTTTAATGGTCTTTCTAATTTTAATTTTATCTAAAATTTGGGGATCTTATTAATATATATATATATATATATATATATATATATATATATATATATATATATATATATATATATATATATATATATATATATATATATATATATATATATATATATATATATATATATATATATATATATATGGATATTTTGCGGTTTTGTAGTCAAACACTGGCCTACTCTTTAAAGTTTGTTAAGATTTCGAGTTTATTTAATTCTTTCTCAAAACAAATACTAAAAATGAAAACAAAAAACTACATTAGACAATGAGTTGTTGTATCTTCAACAGGCTTACTCTTGTGAGAATTGTACTATAAAATTAGAAGAATTACTTCACATTTGACATTTTATTAATTTGCTTTTCTTTTTGCTTTCAGTTAAAACTTATTACTATGGTTTCCATGTCTCTCCTATTTTTTATTATGCATTTTAGGTTAGTTTGACAGAGGAAGTGTCTAGGTTTATGCAAACCTGCATCGCAAATTTTGACATAATATGTAAAAATGTTTCGTTTGCACTTATTAAACAAGCAACAGAGTTTATTTTACTAGTAATTAAGAAGGGAAAAATCAAACACAAATAAAAAAATAAATTTTATCTTATTTAAACTTGGAATAATCTCTTTAATCTGTGTAACCTTTAAAAAACTTTTATATGGTTGTTGTTCTTTTCTTTAAAAGAAGACTACTGTATGTAGCACTAAAATTTTCAATGTATTCTCTTTTGTTTAAGGTATTTTGTGTAGTTTAAAAAAATACATAAATCCATAAAAATCCATACAAAACGGAGTGCGAAAACTTATAGAGGTATAGCACTATTAGAAGTAGTCTATAAAATACTTGCAAACATTATTAGGAAAAGATTATTAAAATATGATAAAGTGATTGGAGACTACCAGGGAGGTTTTAGATCAGGAAGAACAACTACTGATCAATTAGGTATGTTAAAATTGATACAAAATATTAGCTACGAACAAAACTTAGGATTACATATGCTATTTATCGATTTTAAACAAGCATATGACTCCATAAATCGAACGATGCTATATGAGGCCATGAGAACATTAGAAATACCAGAAAAGCTTAGAAGACTAGTAAGAATGACGCTTAGAACACGATAAATAGGGTAACAATGGAAGGAAGCTTTTCGAGACAGTTCACAGTGAATAAAAGTTTAAAATAAGGGGATCCGCTATCAACGAATTTATTCTACCCAGTATTAGAACAAATCGTAAGAAGATCAAGTATGAGCACAAACAGGACTTTTTTTCCCGAAATTTGAAGAAGAAGCAAAGATATATAGAAATGAATTTGAATACTCAGGAGTAACCGTAACGAACACTGGAAAGGATAAAAAAGAGATAGACAACAGATTAAAGAAGGGAAACAGAGTGATAGGGTCTTAGTGATCCTTCAATGCATTACTGAAAACAAAAAATGTGTCAAGAACAGCTAAACTGCGAGTCTACGAGACAGTAATCAGACCCACAGTGATGTATACTAGTGAAATGTGAATTATGAACTAGCAGGAAAAAAAGAAAGTAGAGATAGAGTAAAGGGAAAAGAAAAGTGCTCACAAAAAATTTTCAGAGGAATAAAGACGGTAGAGAATATTTGGTGAAGATGACAAAATAAAGATATAATGAGGATGTCTGGAAAATCAGCAATTACGGCAAAAATAAGAATTCAAAGAGCTAGATGGCTTGGTCACATTATATAGCCACATTATACGAACGCAGATAATCGAAATGTTAACAAAATAATGAAGAAGGGAAAAATGGGAAAAAAATAAGAGGACGTCCAAAGAAGAAATGGTTGGACTTAGTAAAGCAAGACTTATCAGGAATAGGCGTGAGAAATTGGAGAGAGAAAACAAGGGATCGAAACAAATGGATGGAAATAACCAAGTGTTAGAAGCCAGGGGCCTACAAGGTCTGTAGCGCTATTGTATATATATATATATATATATATATATATATATATATATATATATATATATATATATATAAAAATGTGCACTCGTAAGTGAATGGGATGTTATCGGTCTGGAGATAAAAAAGACAAGAGTTGTGCTACTTTATCTATTTATTGAAGACGTTTCGCCTATTGTTCAATAAGCATCATCAGTTCGTCTAAAAGAGTGTTATTAGCGATACATCTAATATGAAAAAACAATTAAGTAAATGATCTTACCTTTAAAAGATCTGTAGCATTACAATGTTGTTATTGCAAAGAAACATCAAAAAATTAATATAATAAATATAACAGCAAAAAATATAGAAACACAGAACGCTGGAAGATTCCCAATTTAACTAATTTGTTTTAAATTTCACTTTTGAAAACATTGATTGATTAAATCTATCAAAAAATATAATTGTCAATTTTGAATTGGTATATAAACAACGGCAAGGCTAGGGTTCTTGACTGTTATGATCATATCATGAAAATGAAGTATTTGAAAGCTCGACTGTCAGAAATGACAATCACCTGGTGAGATTGAAGGAAAAGTTTTATAGATGTCAACATAAATGTTATGATATAATAAAAGAAGTTGAAGAAGAAAACAATAATTAAAAGTAGAATTTTAATTAATTCTACTTTTAATTATTGTTTTCTTCTTCAACTTCTTTTATTATATCATAACATTTATGTTGACATCTATAAAACTTTTCCTTCAATCTCACCAGGTGATTGCCATTTCTGACAGTCGAGCTTTCAAATACTTCATTTTCATGATATGATCATAACAGTCAAGAACCCTAGCCTTGCCGTTGTTTATATAACAATTCAAAATTGACAATTATATTTTTTGATAGATTTAATCAATCAATGTTTTCAAAAGTGAAATTTAAAACAAATTAGTTAAATTGGGAATCTTCCAGCGTTCTGTGTTTCTATATTTTTTGCTGTTATATTTATTATATTAATTTTTTGATGTTTCTTTGCAATAACAACATTGTAATGCTACAGATCTTTTAAAGGTAAGATCATTTACTTAATTGTTTTTTCATATTAGATGTATCGCTAATAACACTCTTTTAGATGAACTGATGATGCTTATTGAACAATAGGCGAAACGTCTTCAATAAATAGATAAAGTAGCACAACTCTTGTCTTTTTTATCTCCAGACCGATAACATCCCATTCACTTACGAGTGCACATTTTTTTATATTATATATATATATATATATATATATATATATATATATATATATACAGTATACTCCCTCTATAACGAACACGGTTATTACGAGGTTTCGCTTATAACGAGATACATTAGATGTCCCGTGAAATTTCTATTGAACTATGACCGTCTATAGCGAGGCAAATTTGGTTATAACGAGAGAGAATAATTTATATTTAAATGGGAATAAGCCACAATTAAAGGTTAAAATACATAAAATTAAAATATAAATTAATTTAAAATGCCACAAGAAAATAGCTTCAGAACAATAGAGAGAGAATAAGATTCAAAAACGTGATTTTTACGTTTTTGGTCGGGTCGTGGCTATAAATAAATACCTTTTCAAACAGCCCCTCAATAAACTTAACTGCAGCCCGCAATAAACTTCTTTGCAATGAATAAATACAACTGTTTCACATCTTTAGAAAATATGATAGAATGATACTGGACCATTTAAAGCAATTAAAAATGACAGAGTTATCTTATATTGCTCCGAATGGCTTCACTATAGGAAATTAATGGTGTAGAAAACTACAGATTCATATGTATGCACAGTATTATTATTGTCTGATATAACGAGATCCGCTTATAACGAGGTAATTAGTCTGTCATTTCAGTTCTCGTTATAGAGGGAGTCTACTGTATATATATATATATATATATATATATATATATATATATATATATATATATATATATATATATATATACTATTTCTTAATGAAAACAGAATCTTCCTATAAAACGCACCAAAGAAACAAATATGACCGTCTAAATAAGGGTCATTATGTAATAATCGCTGATGATCTATTTGTAATCGTAGTTTCAGTAGATATAGGTGTGTTTTAAAACGCAATCCTAAAAATATTAACTATTTCAATTTCATACTGGTTGTTTTGCTATATTTTTTATAAAATTGGTTATAAATTTTTAAATATTAATTTTTGTTATATTTTTCACTATGGATTTGTCGTTATGGTATATATTATCCGATATTAACTTACGGTAGGTATATATTTAATATGGAAAAACGCTACAAACACTCATAAATCACAAATGTGAAAATAATGATAAAACTTGAAACAATCTTCTTGAAATACAAGTCAGAACACGTCATTACCATCAGTACAATACAAATGCGGGATCATTTTTTGTTCTTGTAAAACTTTTTCGATTTGGCTCTAAGTTATCTACCGTAATATTAAAGCCGATACCATCGCGAAGAGCAGGAAGAAGCTATATTGAGAAAAATGTTGACACGTGACTAAAAGTTGTCTTTTTTACTTCCGAGTTCCTATTACAGTTCGGTTAGAAACCTTTTTCTAAAAACATGGTTCTAATAAATTCAAATCTACATCGTATAAAATATTTGAATAAATTTTTTTTATTGAAATATGATATGTTTTTAATGTGATTACCAAAAAAGTTTTACTAAAAATATTTGATGAGTAACTGTGATTTAAGATTAATTCCATCTAGACAATTTTATTATACGGCGCAGCAGTCCATTAGGATTTAAAAATTTATGTTTCTTCACGAGTATTAGAAAATCCTTTATGATTTTCTGATACAAAATATAATTAGAATAAATACTCTGCATGCTTAGAAAAGTTTTTAAAGTAGATTGCATCAGAATTCAGCAGTAGGGATTACTTTAGAAGCTCTAGAAGAATCTCTGCTGCAAATTAAGCCATTGCAAAAAAAAACATAACCCAGGGTCGAATGATCATACAGAACTATTATATAGCAAGTTCCAAAACAAGAAAACTCAATAACAGCTGATTAATTATTACCGCTTCGTTATAAAAAAGAAAGCAAAAATGGATGTATTTACCTAAAAATTTAGATTTTGGACATTCTACTCGAGTGACTTGAAGTCTCTTGAGGAAACTTGGTAATAGTATAAAACTAATAAACTACAAAATAAGACTCTTCCTTTTCTCCATAATTGACAGATTGACAGATATGAATGACAAAAACATGAACAAAAACCAAGAGTATGAGAGATAATATATAAGTTGGCAAATAGCACCTGAGCAGGCTGGATTTGTGAAGAGCAGAACAGTTCTTGTACTATAGAACAAATCGTTAATGTAAGAAACGCCATAGAAAATCTCAGAGAATATCAGATTGATATTTATAGGTTTTGTTAATTATACAAAGCCCTTTTTACAAAGATGGGACAAACTATGGGACAAATTATAAAACATATGGACGACAATGGGTGTACCTAAACATTTCAATCACCTTATTAACACACTGTATTAAGATAACCTGGCATATATTCGAATGAACGGATACTTATCTGATAATTGCACAATGGAGAAGGGAGTATTCGTTCGTATAGCGTTCTTCATCATTGTCAAACATCCTTTTATTTCCTTTTCATATTTTTCTATGCGTTCCTCCATTTTTTTTGTTGTTCTCCTCTATGGCTTGTTTTGTTTCCTGTTGATTTTTATTTATTGTTTGTTTTGTTTCTTCCATTGTTTGTTTCATTTGTTGTTGTGATTCCTCTATTTTCTTTGAGGTTTCTTGTTGATTTCTATCCATTTTTTGTGATTGTATTTGCATCAGTTGTAATATTTTCTCTAATCCTGATAATTCCTGACTCTCTCTCTCTCCATAATTGTTGTTTCGAAAATGTCTTCTTGTTCTAAATGTTCTTCTTGTTTTTTGTTTTCTTTACTTTTGCTTCTCGTTGCAGCCATTTGTTTATCTCTTGAAATATTATCCCCGCCAAATGCCAACTTTAAATTTCCTCGATTTGTTGCAAATACGGCAAATCCTCCGTTCACCCAAATATAAATATTTGTCAAAAATTTTCAAATGTTATCAAACGTCAATCAAAAAAAAATTAAATAAATTGTTAGAAAATGTAAATTTAGATAAAAATTTTAAATGTCATAAAAAATGTACCAAATTATTATTCACTTGACCAAAAAAAACTATAACTACCTGTTGTTTTTATTTTTCAAATTGTATCTCTTTCCAAATGTAACTAGTAATACTTTTTTATCAGCCCTCACGTTTTGGGGGCCAATTGTTGTGATTTGCTTATAATTGTAAATCTACTTAAGTATATAGAATGAAATGTAATAAATTTATCTTTATCAAACAAATTAAAAGCAAAAAAAAAATATCTCAGGGCTGAAAATAATTTTTATATATATATATTTTTTTTTTATTAAAACGTGGCTTCAAAGTATCTTCTGCTAGTTCCATTTAAGAAAGATCAACAAAAAGAAAAAAAGAAATACTAGACAATCAATTCTGATAGTATAACAATTATTCTTTATTTTAAAATATATCCAATTAATTGAAAATTCCGTTGAGGATAAATCTTACACCATACACTATAAATAGAATAAAAAAATATAATCAATCATCCATCAAATCACACATCCCTTAATAATCAATAAAATTTAACTACACATATTTCTAAATCAGATATCTCTTAACATAAAAATTTTAGAAAGAATTATTGATTCCTTTGCTTGGATTGTGCCCTGACCAGATCGCAATTTACTTCCCGGATCCTATTAATTTCCCTGCTTGCTATTCCGCCTACTGTTTCTTTTGATAATAAAAGAAAAAGACAAACAGTATGTGAAAATGTCGTGATGTTTACCACAAGCTCCAAACTCCAAGATAAACAAACTGCTTCCTCTCAGACACAACGAAAATATATCTGTGTGTACTTACAGTAATGCCTATATTTCTACTGGCAATCGTCTCTGCTTACCACAATGGCTGCTTAATTTTCCACACAAAACACTAAAACACTACTTCTTATAAATTCTAAATTAGAATGTCTTTTCTATAACATCAGAAAACCACCAAAAATTAATAATTTTTTTAGGAGCATCTCTCAATTCCCATTCTAGTTTGACAGTTGTTTTGACAGTTCCCTGTCATCCAACGCATCATCGGATTCTTAGTTCATAAAAATTTTTTTGTTTTTCCAAAAATTACTTGACGTTAAAATACTTTCCTTCAAACGAACTTGAATTCTTTTTTCAACTTTTATAAAGGAGAAAACTCAATAACCAATAATGCTTACTTATTACTTTCTAATCTATTATATCCGCAAATTTCAAATAGTTGTGTACTAAATCTAACTGCTTATGTCCAAACCGTATTTTTTTTTATTGGAGAAAACTGTCCAAATCACTTATTCACTTATTCGGAAACCACTCATGTACAACTAAACTATTTCTATATACAGGGTGTTCTCGATTTTTTTAATGGTCTTTCTAATTTTAATTTTATCTAAAATTTGGGGATCTTATTAATATATATATATATATATATATATATATATATATATATATATATATATATATATATATATATATATATATATATATATATATATATATATATGTAATACAAATACTCTACTGTTTGTGAGACACTTTGGGGCACTATTCAAAAGGAGGGGGTTTCATATAAGTGGCAGAAACTAGGGAAAAATTTAAAAAGATATATGGCTTCAGGAAAAAAGACAAAAATCTAAAAAATGCTAGCCACGTTGGGCGCTATTTTGTAACGAAGGTACAAATAGCGCAAATCTAACACATGCCAGCCACGTTGGGCGCTATTTTGTAACGAATATATTTTGCCTACCACAGGGTAAGAAAATAGGGGTAGAAATAGGGGACAGAGGCTATGGGGGCGAAGATAGGGCGAGCAAAACAATCGTTACTGATGCGAACGGCACTCAGGGGGTTGTTGGAGAGCTGGGGTCGTGGATAAGTGAATGGCAAGGGGGTTGAGATTGGGGTAACTACCAAAATATGAAAACGAGGGGTTACTTACATAAATCTCCTGGACAAATGGACAAAAAAAGACAAGAAGATATACCTCTAGCTATTTAAAAGGGACGCCGCTTCGAGAAAACTTCCTGCTCGAGGAAAGAAAGTTTCTCCTTCCTAAAATAAAAAATATATAAAGGGTTAGGAGATTTTCTAAAATAAATACAAACAATGGATCAGAGAAACAAATCAAACGTTTATTTTTGTCTCATACAAACAGTTATCAAACATAAATGGCACAAAAAATATACTATATAAATAGTTGCCAAATACAGAATAAAAAAAAACGTACATGTGTCCGTTTACAAACTCCGTTTACAAAGGGTTAGAGATACTACAAAAACTTACTAATGTTACCGCACAGAGATTAACCTTTGTTTAAAACAAACAAAACAAATTAATATCGAAACAAATAAAGCTAGCTGTCATATGTTAACATTAAATTTAAAAAAAAAATAATTAAAATGACAGCTAAGTTAAACCATAAAATATTACAAATCCTTTTAAATTTTAACGAAAGCAATTATTAATAATTATCAAAAATAATGTCTGTCTTTACTTTAAAATTAATATGTTAAATGTTACCTTGATTTCACTGTTCAGCACTTAACTTTCAAAAAAAACTTGTTAACATCTATGGGACTCTATCTGGACATATTCTCCAACAGGGACAAAGCAAACCATTTCCATACTCAGGGACGAACAATCAATAGATGTAAAATTAGGTTCTGTGGAGGAAGCAAGCTGACGACGGGGACATCCTATACAAAAATTTTACAAAATTTCTTCAGTGCCGGTTCACAAATCTTATGGTGATTACTCTGTTCTAAACTGCCACATTGCAACGAGTATTATCACCTTAACCGGTCTTAAAACATAACACAAAGAAATTGAATCGACTCGCGATTCCTAATTACCGAAACATCTTTCTTCTCTGAGATCTATTGCTTCACTCCCTAATGCCTTACATTTTACCAAATTCAACGCAAAACAAATTCCCCTTTTGACCTAAATCTAATACTGGTGTGGGCGACCCTTCTTACGTCCATAACATAAATTTCTTGTTTTTAAAACAGGCCTCAACTATGTTACAAAGCGACCCTCAAACAAACTACTTTCAAATATGAACAAATAACACATATTATATTGATTTTTCTACCTCACAATGTATTCAGAGATTTGGGGGATTTAAATAAAAATAAAGACAAAAAAAAACTTGAAAACTGGATACAAAACTTGTTATATTATCGATCGTTTTTACATTCCCTTTTAAAAGACAAACGCAGATTTCCTGGTAATTTTTAATGCGTACTAACGAGATAAACAAAATAAGGGCGGGCTACAAAACTTTATACAGAATTTATATTATTATATAGATATTAAATATTATATATAGACACAAATTTAAAAACGCTACAATATGACCACCAAACTCAGGCGTACCCTGGGTAATGATTAATTAATCAATCGCCTAATTTTTCAATCACCCGTTTAATATGATTTTTGTCCAATCGGTTCTTTTTAGGACCAACTATTCTAATTATGTCTATAAATATTGAGAGTATATCTAGAGATAAAAAAAACTTTACTTGATGTTACTGCATACATATGCACTAAATAAAAATGTTACGTATTTCTAGTGCGAGAAACACATAGAGGACTGAACTACGTTAAACCTAGGGTATTTGGTATTGCTTATTGCTGAAAACCACATGGTAAATATAAAAGTGCTCTCTCTGCTGGCAAAGAAAAAAAGAAAAATTTAATGTGAGAGAGGACAAAACCAGTCAGTTGAGCGAACCTTTTAACGATTTTGAGCTTGCATTAACCATCTACATATAAA
Organism: Diabrotica undecimpunctata; assembly: GCF_040954645.1. Classification (NCBI taxonomy): domain Eukaryota; kingdom Metazoa; phylum Arthropoda; class Insecta; order Coleoptera; family Chrysomelidae; genus Diabrotica; species Diabrotica undecimpunctata. The sequence goes on from NC_092807.1 coordinate 76,100,259, forward strand.
ATGAAAAATTATAGGGTTCCCGACATTAAGGATATGAGCACAAAACTAATTACGAAATTTGGACCAAGACCACTACAATGGCTTCTCCGGTGCCGGATGATGTACAGCTGTATTCAAACTATGTAGAAACCGAAAGTCTGGAGATAAGCCAAAGTTGTTGCCTTGCTTAAATTCCCAACGACCACAAAAACTATCGGCCAATATCTTTGTTTTGTCAGCTATTTAAAATACTTTTGCACATGGTCCTTAATATAATTTCACTGATATTAGAAGAAAAACTCAAATTAAAAGACCAAAGTGGCTATAGATACGAAAGATTATGTACGTCACAAATACTAAATCTTACCCAACACAACGAAGATGGGTACGAAAGATATCAGATATCTGATATTTGTCAATCTTGATACCGCTTACGTCACCATAAATTAGAGGACATTGCTTCAAAAACTATATGACATCCCCATAGATAATAAACTTACTTTTATTATTTGCGTATGCCTACAGAAGTTTTTTAGTATCACTTAATGATAAAGATGGAGAACGCAGAAGAGTCTCGCTTGAAGTAGCGTAATGCCATCTACACTGTATTACATATACAAAAACAATCAACCCATACCAGTAGATACTAGGACGATATGTAGACAATACATATATTGTTGCACAACCAAAAACTTTTGTTGCTGCAGTGGAGAAAAATCTAAATGGTGCCTTAAATACTATAAAAATACAATACGAATTAATTTTAAGCCAAACTTCGGAAAAACTCAGGTGTGCTCCTTAAATTTCCGTAATACAGACGCTTTCACAAAACTCTACATTCAATAGTGTAATCTAATCCTTGAACTCTCGACTTACTATAAATATCTTGAAGATAGTTTATATCGCACGCTCTCATTCACAGAACATTGTTTAAAACTAAAAGATAAACTGAGGACCAAAAATAATATTTTTTCGCAAGCTTGTCAGCTAAAAATGGGGCGTACATCCTTCCACCCTTAAAACGTAGACGCTTGCATTCCATGTTTCTCTATAAGAATCACATCCATACATAAGCTCTACCCTATAGTAGTTATCACCCTACCTAATATTCGAAGATGAGTAGCCAAAGAACGAAAGAAATAAAGTCTAGATTCGTAAAATCCATTCCACGAAAACCAGTTCCATTGTATGACGACTCAAATCGAGAAAAAACTGTAAGATATACCAGAAAAACTCGTCATGCCAAAAAAAAAGCTGATCATTGCCATCTGAAACCTCAAGAAGAACTTCCTTCTGCTAGTTATCTTCCTTATTCTGCCTGGATGATTATTGTCCGCATACACCGATAAACTATATGAATGTGAGTGTGGTGCAAGATTCATCACACCTTCTTAATTGTCATAGGCTAGAACGATCTCCTGCACGCAATTGACTTTGCAATTTAAAGCGCTCTTTTCTGAAGGGACGAGGTTTAATTATTTGGACTCAACATGTAGAGTATAGTCAGTAAGCTATTGATAATAGAAATAATTGTAAATTTGACACTTCTTATATTGATTACTTATTACCCCTAAATAGGAGATAAAACATTTATAAGTATGCAATATTGGTGAAAAGTGGTATATTTTTGTTAGATAAATTAACCTTTCTTTCTTTTTTTTACGTAAGCACTACTACCCATTTGAACACAAATATCTATTTTACCACTTAATCATATTTGTTTTGAGATAACCTTCTATGCAGACACATATATATATATACACATATCTATATATAGCACACAAATGAGACTAGAACATAAACAATAACAAATTTTTAAACAAAATATCATAGAAAAAATGGATGAAATAAAAAGCAGCTCTTATTAATCGGATTCTTACATAAAACGTATAAAGACATACCCACGTGAACAAAATACATTCCAAAATTTCCGCAAATATAAAAAGAATCTAATTCGGCAATGAAATAATAAAATTATGTTAAATAAAAAAAATAACTTTAAAAATACAGAGAATATCAAATTTTCTATGCAAGTCAAAATTCCATTAAATAATAAGCTTAAGTCCTTTTGTATCTATATACCTTTTTTATAGAGAAGTACGTGCCTACCAACAGCAGGTATAGTTAGTAGGATACATAATTATCTGTTACGCATTGTTAGTACACATAGTCTTCTACATTTTCAATCCTCCTATCGTCACGAGTGATATTTACTTTTTTATTTTAGCTAACATAATCTTAGTTTTCTTAATATGTTAGTCGTACTATCTCGGATGCTTAAGTCTGTTAACATTTCTTGTAACTCCTGTGTACAAGTGCTAATTATTAGTACAATGTCATTTGAAAATCGCAAGTGATTTAAGTAGCGTCCATCGATGTTAATATCTTTTTTTGTTCCAATTACAGGATACATAATTATCTGTTACGCATTGTTAGTACACATAGTCTTCTACATTTTCAATCCTCCTATCGTCACGAGTGATATTTACTTTTTTATTTTAGCTAACATAATCTTAGTTTTCTTAATATGTTAGTCGTACTATCTCGGATGCTTAAGTCTGTTAACATTTCTTGTAACTCCTGTGTACAAGTGCTAATTATTAGTACAATGTCATTTGAAAATCGCAAGTGATTTAAGTAGCGTCCATCGATGTTAATATCTTTTTTTGTTCCAATTACAGTTTTTTTTAAATATCCTCCAAAGCAAGTGTAAATAACTTGGGTGATATCGTATCTCCTTGTCTGACTCCTCTCCTCATTAATATTTCATTATTGAGCTTTCACAGATTTTAACTGTAAGTGTTGCTTTCCTGTAAATGTTTTCTAAGAGCTTTTTATATTGGGAGTCTATTCTGCCGTTATCTAATGCATGAACCACCCATTCCCCCATTGTTCTATGGGATCGCAAGCTTTATTAAAAAAATGCCAACTTGAGTGGAATTTTCGCATTTTTCCGATTGTGTTTGATGATCATTTGTACTCTATCCTTTGTAGAATTCGTCGTTGGTATAAGTTTAATTTGATATAACCTTTGTTAAAAAATTTACATGGGTGTGATAAAAAGACTAATTGGTCGGTTCATGTTTATTCGATCTCTCTTCTTGTGTGTTGTACCATAACTATGGAATTTGTTAGATTCTAGAGTTATCTACCTATTTTGACCATCTCAGTTGTTATTCCGTCTTGCGCGGGCGATTTTTATTGGTAACACGATTAAGTAATAGAGTAAGAATCGTTCATTAAAGGTTAATGCGATGGTCAACGCGCGTACATGTGTGTGCTGTGTTTAAAATGACAATTGTTTAAAATAACAAAGGCAAATGAAAGTTCTGAAAACCCCGTGCATAAAAATTATTTCTGGTGTTATTCCAATTGCTAGATTGAATGAATGTTATTAAATTCCGAATACTTTTTTTTAAACTTAAGTTTTTTCACCAATAAGTTAAAGTATGAGAGAGAGAAAGTAAGAAGTTTTATTGAAAGGTTGAAACGACATTTATCTGTGCTGCGTTTAAAAGGACAATGCTTTAGAATAGCAAAAGTTTATTAGGCAAATGAATTGTTTGAGTACCTTGTTGTGAATGAAAATTCATAAAAATTATTGTTAACAATAATTTGAATTGCTCGTTTGATTGGGAGTGTATGACGAAAATTATATGCCTATATTGAGCAGTGTACGAGATATATGTGCATGAGACGACTGTGTCAACCAGTGTTTATTGAAGGTCGGCGTACGCCTTTACCAAAATAGCACACGTTCAGTGGAATCGTGGAGTAGTATATATATTAAAATTCATTTAAAGTCAACCAATGGGGTCATCTCATTAAATATCCAACACCTAGAGACTGATATTTCTCTAAGTTATCCATTTAAAATCCTGTACCATGATTTACCATTATATATCAAATTAATATTGCCGAGGTCAATGATAGTTTTCGTTTATTAGCACTAATTAATAACTTTCTTTTATAATAGATAATTTTTATTAAAAAAATATATAAGTGAGTTGTTATCGGACTGATTTATCTCGAGAACCTAACCTGCTATTTTTTTTTCTATCTCTTAGTATAATTCATCTTAGTCACTTAATTTGTCAGCAATAAAATCGAGGGGTAACTATGTTTTAAATTCCTACACAGCTGCTAACCGGATTTATATTATTATACCCTTTTGAGCGCATAACATTAATCGCTCGTGGTGTCGCGTGCAGTATGCTGGTCTAGTAAATATTTCATACGGGTTCAAATCCTACCTCTGGAAAACTTTTTCTTTAATTTAAAAAAAAAAATAATTAATTGAAAATAATATTCTAAGAATAAAAATGGTTAACAGAAATTAAAATATTAAACAGTTAAAATATAATTAAAAGAATTGAAATGGTTTCTGTCATGACTAAAAGGTTCGGAACTATGCTAAGTTACACGTTGGCCGGTAATGCAGATCCAATGCTTACCGACGCTGTGTCTGGGTCTATGTCGACGCATGCGCAGTGTGTCTGTCTGGTTTGAGTGTCCCATACTCTACTCTATACAATCAATAATAGATTGATGCGTCTAAAAAATAAAACCCGTCTTGTTCAGTATCAATAACCAGCATAGCATGATTCTGTAGTAAATATCTTTTTGTTCAGCTATCACCCGAGGCTCATCGTACCTAAATCAACGTTTTTATATTATTTTTCTCGCTACAACTCACCGTTAACTAAGTCTAATAACTCACCGTTAGCTTGACGATCCGAAGAAGGTAAACCATAATAAGTGGTAAATTTGATATTTAAATACACAAATCCTCTATCAACACTAATACATCATTGTACATTTCTGGTGTGTAATTTACATTTGGACTTTGGTTTGTCTGTCTAATTCGGTACATATACCGTCAGTCATGTACTTTTTGTATTTTTTCCATAAAGTCGATGAGTGTAATGGATAACACGATGTTAAAATAATTGTAAATATTTGACGTATATTATTTGGCGTGGATCAGCAACTGTCAGTTCTAATGATTGTCGTATTCCAGCAATTTTAACTCGCGACATGCATCTTGATACGTGACTGTTAATGGTTCGCAAATATTGAAAAAACGTGGGCCCTGGATTATTAACCAACAATAAACACAAAACACGTTCACGTTGGTTTGGATGTACTGTGTAAAGTCGCTTTGAATACACCTGCGATTATTGGATGTGATTCTCCTTTTTTTACTGGCTTTTATTGTTTACTTGATTTGTCCCATATAAAGTCGCGTGAAATGTCTCTATATAATAATGTTTTTGTGAATTGGCCGAAAACATTTTCCACTTCAGAAATCGTTCTCAAAATATAAAATCAGATTTTTGGCATAATATGAAGAATTCAGTAACTGCTGTTTTTGGTGGTTCAAATGATCGTTGGAGAGCGTTTTCTTTAGTAAAATATACACATTGATTATTTTCAAGATTTAATGCAAGATGGTGCACAGATTCATGCACGGGAAAACTAAAAATACGCCAGATAGCTTCGATGCCACCGATTTTTACAATATGGTACAGTGTTATTTTGTCGTATTTATCTACATTTTCTACTTTAAATACTGCCATGTCACTACCTTTATGTTCTTAATGCATAATGTATTTGCAAATATACTTAATGGATTTTACAGAACTACAAAACTGTACATTTATATGAGCTTTGTATGTTTTAGAAAGAAATATTAAGTATGGTACCATCTACTCAATATCAATTTCAACTTCCTATGCAGGATTTGCCATTCGTATTGTGAATGTGTGACCACCATTTTCAGTGTTTCTGCGGCAATATAAAGGATAACCGTCACTATCTGTAATAGTATCATAAATACCTCTGTTCGGATATCGTTCTTATATTTCCCATAGTCCATACATGACGATGTCGTATTAAAAGCACCACAGGGTCCGTAGATATTGTGCTTTGTAACTATATCAAATAATTCTCTATCAATTGATGGATTAATAGATTAGTATTTACAAATAGAAAGATATATTATTATTGATAAAATAGCTTTTGGGTCATCATCATTTGTTTGGTATATAGTAAAAATACTAAATAAAATAAAACTTTAAAACTAATTATCGTCAATCAATATTTATTTATTTACACGATATAATATATTGATGATAAATAATAAAATCACAAAACGCAAGGCCTCACATATCGCGTGTCATTACTGAATATTTAAGTGAAGTTAATATTCATATATTAGCCGCCTTACAGTCCCGGCGAGAATTCTATTGGACACTTATGGAATATTGCCGGTAAACAGTTAGAACTTGATGTAAAGCTATTATTAGAATTGGGGGGAAAACACGCGACATTAGTTTACTGTTGTTATTTTTTATTGTTAATTTAGCATGAGCTTTATTGTTATTCAGTTAATACACATGTTAAAGAATAAAACGGTCTATTTTTTTTCGGTTTTTAAAAATGTCATTGATAAAAAAATAAACTGTTCACAAAACAAGAGACTACAACATAGTTTCGATACAAACCCACCCGTGCCCTACCTACAGGTTGTCTCAGACTTAACATAAGAAAAATATTTTTTTCGTCCACCCATAATTTTGGGTATGAGCCCAAAAGCGAAGTTTGAGTAAACTTTTGCCCAACAGTGTAAATACCAAAGAAAAGTCTAAAATAATAAAAAAATAGTTGAATCCGTTAAGCCGTTAACGAGAAAAGTAACTATCAAAATAAGCATATTTTTGGTGGTGCAATACTTTTGCAATTATATACACATTTGGAATTTATTTTACGGAACATAGGCTTTTTAATACAATAACTCAGATTCTCTGATTTGCAATTAACCAGTGTAAATTTCAATATAACGTCGCGATGTTTTTATTTTAAGTAGATCAGAAGTTTTAATGCATGAAGCGTTGCAATATTAGAGTTCTTCCAGGTAATACTGGTATCATCAGTAAAAAGAAAAAAATTTCCATCGATTTTTAAGTTAGTGATGTCATTTATAAAGATAAGGAAAGTAGAGGACCCAGTATTGAACCTTGTGGTACTCCACATACAATGCTTTTGCGACTAGAGTCAGTATCATTTGCTCGAACTAGTTGTTTCCTATTCCTCAAGTAAGGTTGGAACCAATTCAAAGAAACACCTCGAATTCCGTAGAAATTTAGTTTTTTTATCAAAATGTCATGATTTACACAATCAAAAGCTTTGACAGTCACAAAAAACAGTGGCAGTATAAATATTATTGTTTAGTGCTTGATAGACCTCATGTAGTACAGAAAACATAGCATCGCTGGTACATTTATTAGATATAAAGCCGAACTGACTTTGTGATAAAATTTTGTTTTCAACGAGAAAGGACATAAGTCGAACTTTTATAAGTCTCTCTATAATTTTGGATAGGACCAAAGGATAGATAGGATCAAATATACCTTTTTCAAAGGAATCGTTAATTAGTGAGCCCAGGACTTCCAACATATTATTTTTGAGATTTAAGAAAATTTTTATGCATGGTCCATCAGTACTACAGGAAGATTTGCTTTTGATACTACTGATTGTTTGGAATAGTTCAGATTTATCAACTGGTCTTATAAAGAACGAATTAGAGAACTTTTTTGAATTGGGAAGATAGGAAATAGAATCTTGTGGCAAAATAGCTGATTTTATATTTTTACTCGCATTAACGAAGTATTCATTTAGATTTTCAGGGTTTGAAAGAGAAAATGTGTGAGCTGTGTTAGTTTTATTTCGAAGATCGTTTATTATGGACCAAGTTTCCCTTGCAACATTTTTAGAGCTTCCCACACGATTCTATATTCAGTGACAAAGACATTGGTAGTAAATTTCTTGATGTATAGTAGGGAATGCATATTCTTGGCTGATATGCGGATGCCCTTGGTAGTCCAGGGTTTGTGATGTTTTGACTTAATTTTAATTATAGGAAATGCCTTATTGAAAATACAGACTAAATTATCTAAAAAATTACTGAAATTATAGTCCACGTCCACAGAGGATAAGTGACATCCAGAAGTCAAGCAAAAATTTTGGAATTTACGAAAGTTCTGGGCTGAAAAAATCCTACCTAAACGCTGGGTTTTTAAGGATTGTTTGTTAAGTAAAGTTGTAAAGTTTGTTTTAAAGTAAAAATTAAAGTGCTCCCTCTTAAATTTGTATTACCGCTCAATAATAAAATTTCATTATCATAAACGGTTTCAAGTGTGGAATTTTTTTTTAAATCTCGTTTTTTCAGAATTCAAATATGCATAACAGAGAAGAAGAAGTAATTGTGGAAGAAGGATCTGACAATGAGAAATATGTCATAGTAGAGATGTTAGAAAATTGAATAATGACAATGATGGAAAAACAGCAAGAAAATATAGAAGATAAAAATTGATGAAAGTACAAAAGAAGAAAACAGAGAACAAAATAAAAAAAATGTAGGAAATACAAAAGGAAGAAAATAAAAAATGATAAAATTATAACAAGGAGAAAACAAAGAAGAAAATAAAAAATGAAAAGCCGAATAGAAAGTAGATTGGACAAATATGAATATGAAGTTAGGAGTTATCTACAATAAATACAAAAAGAAGTAGATAAGATAGAAGAAGAAACAGAAATAAAATTAAAAAGTCAAAGGAAGAAATAGAAAATTTATAAGAACAAATAGAAAATGTGGAAGAGAAGACACAAAGAAATACAAGAGGGAGTAGAAAATGTGGAATGACAACTGGAGAGAGCTTTGAAAGAAGATAAGGAAGAAACAAAAAAGAAAATTAAAGAAATTGTGAAGAAATTGGAAGAGATGGAGAACGAAAAAGTTGTACAAGAAACGCGAGAAATGGTCGTCCAAAATTATAGCAACATCAAAATCAAATTTGGAGGGGATGTAACAAAGCACTGTACTGGAATCGAACTCACTTCAAGTTAATTTGGAACTGTCTTCAGAATCTGATTCGGATCGGAAGAAGTACCAAAGTAAGTTTACTCTAGGAGTCTGGTTATACTTGTTTTAAGGAGCGAACCTACTAGCCAAAGGAGGACAAAAAAAAACATTCATAGGCCCAGAACCTTTCGTTGGAATGGCAAGAAGCATGCTAACAAAATGGTATCGGAGTGCGTGGAATGAATGAAACGTAACCACTGATACTAACATTCGAAGCTTTTAAACATTCGAAGGCTTTTATACATAAACCTTCGAAGAAGAGATCCAAATATCTACTAGACATGAATAGGTATGATCTCCGAATTAGAGTACATATCCTAACTGTCGCTTTAAGTGTATTATGTGCCAGAAGCGGCCGATCAGATAGCCAAACGGGCTGGCCGGTTCCCATTCGCTTCAATGCGAGTGGTTCAGTGGATGTGAGTTCGATCCCCAACTCGGTGTACAGAAAACAAAAAGGCTAACGCAGACTTTTAAAATTCTAAATGAATCTGCGGCTTAGACTACAATATGCTGGTGTCTGATCGGCCTATGGTGGAGCAGTACGGCAAGAGATAAGGGCTTGCGGCTCGGTGATACTCCTCCATAGATCCCTACCGGAAGGGCGTACCGCCTAAAATACAGGTGTATATATATATATATATATATATATATATATATATATATATATATATATATATCTACGGCATAAAGTGGACTCCGCCCATGTTAAAATTCAGGTTCAAGTGAGCTCCGTGGTCAACTGGACACCGATATACGGAGCTCACTTGACCATTCCATAATATTGGCTCTGTCGATTCGTCAACATGTATAGTTTCATAATTTTTAAAAATTTTGTGGAGCCCTTAAGTACCCCTGTATCATGAATGTATATTGCATAGTTCACGTGTATATCTTATAGGGGTCGTTCAGATCTTTTTCACTGTATATTGGAACCATAGGTATATCGGTTTAAGTAAGCTCTGATAGTTTGGCAACTCTGCCATTAAGCTGTATACTTCTCGCGTATAGTCTGAACGGTTGATATGGACTCCTTATTTTTGTTATCGTTCATACGCATTACAGTGTGTAACAGATATGTATACTAACCTGTTAACTACCTGTTTTTGGTAGGTACGTGCTTTTCTAAAAATAGCTTTATAGATACAAAAGGATTTCGTTACCAAATTGGATTTTTTTCATATGCGGAAATTTCCTAATGTATTTTGTTAACGTGAGTATGTCTTCATACGTTTTATTTAAGAATTCGATAAATAAGAACTTTTTTTATTTCATCCAATATTTTATGATATCTTGTATACAGATTTTTATTATTTTATTTCTGGTTTTATCTGTGTACTACAAATAATTCTGAATAGAAGGTTATCTCAAAATAAATATTTAGTTGCTTAAATAGATATTTTTGTGTAAAAATGGATAGTAGTGCACAAAAAAGGGAAGAATGCTTAATTTATCTAACAAGAATTATACCACTTCACCCATATTACATACTTCTGAATGTTTTATCTCCTATTTAGGGGTAATATGTAGTCAATATAAGTGTAGCTAGTGTCAAATTTGCAATGATCTTTATAAGTAATAGCTTACTGACTGTACTTTACATGTTGAGTTCAAATAAATAAACCTTGTCCCTTCAGAAAAGAGCGATTTGAATGGCAAAGTCAACGAAGAAAGTGTAATGAATCTTTTATCACCCCAGATTTACACAGGTTAACCGCTGTTTGCAGACAAGAGTCTTCCTGGCAGATTTAAGGCAGATAACTACCATAAGGAAGTTCCTTTTGAGGGTTCAGATGGCGAGAAGCAGCTTATTTTTTGTATATCTTGCAGATGTGTTGATCTAGCCAGTTTTTCCTCGATTCTAGTCATAAAATGGGTTGTTATTCGTGGAGTAAATGTTACGAATCTAGACTTGGTTTCTTTTGTTCTCTAGCTACTTATCTTCGGATATTAGGTGGATTGATAACTACGATATTGTAGAGCTTATATATGGATGAGAGTCTTAATATCCGCTTAATTTGGCTGACTAATTTATAGCTTAATCTACGTGTCAAGTATGTATTGATGTCACCCATACAAGCTAGGTATATTTGGCAGCAGAAGCATAGAGTTTAAGCGTCTACGTTTTAAGAGTGGAAGGATGTACTTCCCGTTTTTAGCTGACAAGTTCGCGGAGAATACTATTTTTCTGGTTCTAGTTTGCCATTTAGTTTTAAACAAAGTTCTGTAAATTACAAAGTGTGTTTAATGATTTCATGACACTATTGGTTCAGGTATATGTTCAAATTTGTGAAAGCGTCTCTGTTAGGGACATTGAAGGAGCACACCTGACTTTTTCCAGGGTTTGGCTTAAAATTGATTTATAATCTATTTTTATTGTGTTTAAGATATGATTTAGATTTTTGTCCACTTCAGCAACAAAAGTTTGTGGTTCTGCAACAATAGATGTATCGTCTACATAATAAAAGTCCTAGTATTTACTGGAATGGGTTGTGTAAATGTTATACAGTGTAGGTGCCATTACGGTACCCCAAAGGAGACCGTTCTTCTACTTTCTCAATCTTCATCTTTTCTTACCATTGAGTGATACGGAAAATCTTCTGTTGTTCTATTACCTAAGGGGATATCACATAGATTTTGGAGAAATGTCCTTTAATTTAAGGTGTCGTAAGCAGAATTTAGATTGACGAATACCACTCCTCATGTCTGATATTTTTTATATCCGTCTTCGTTGTGTTGGGCAAGATTTAGTATGTGTGACGAACATGATCTACTCTGTCATATATAGCCACTTTTATCTTTAAATTTAAGTTTTCCTTCTATTATCGGTTTATATTAAGGATCATATGCAGAAGTATTGTGTATAGCTGAAAAAATAAATAGATATATTGGCCGATAGCTTTTGTGGTCGTTGGGGTTTTTGTCAGGTTTAAGCAAGGCAACAACTTTGTCTTTACTTTGCTTGTCTACAGACTTTGGATATTAGCCACTGTTGTATTTTTTTGTCCAAATTTTATAATTAGTTTTGTGTTTAGATCCTCAGTCAGGAGCCGTAATACTGTTCATAATATACGTGGATAGTGGATCCAAACTCAACATCGTTGAAAGGTTTCCTCAGCTGACTGGTTTTGTCCTCTCTTATTTTAAGTTTTTCTTTGCTTCTTTGCCGGCATTTATTATGTTTATTTCGTTATTTTCAGCGATTAGCTTAATACCAAATACCCTAGGTTTGGCCCTCTATTTGCTTCCTGCAGTAGAAATACGTCACATTTGTGTTAAGCGTATATGTCTGATAAGCTTAAGTAAAGTAGAGTGTGTGTATCTGTAGATATGTCCTTAATATTTATAGACATAAGTAGAATAGTTGGTCCTAAAAAGGACCGATTTGACAAACATCATATTGAACGGGTGATTGAAGAATTAACCGATTAAATAATTATTCATTATCCAGAGTAAGAGTACGCTCGATTGCGGTGGTCTTATTGTAACTTCAAATTTCGTGAAGGCTTCTACTTTGAACTCCATAAAAATTTAAATTTTACATACTGTTACTTATAGACGATATTTCGAGTCAGATTTGTTTAGTAATAACTGTACGTATATAGTCTCTGTTAAAAAGTAAATGAGCTTGTAATATCGGTTTACAACTCATATATGGATAATAAGGAAATAAACAGGTTAAAATGTGACAACAAATTGCTATATAACAGTACGAGACAATATTCATATGCTGTGGCAAAATCATCATATTTGGGTTTCATATTTCAATTATCATATTTACATTGATATTTATGTGGCAATCAGCTGTCAAAGTTATTGCCTTTTTTTCTGTCGTATCATATTTTAGCATATCATATTTTGAGTGAAATTGATCCTAAATTCGTCTAATAATATTAAGTTTTTAAAACAGCTGTGTTTTTATGCTCATTCGTTCACCTTTTGTAAACCAGTCTGTGTAAATATAAGGGATTTATATAATCTTTTCATTTCGTAATCTTTTCGTTTCATAATTATAGTTCTCTTGCTGTTATTTTCTATATTTTCTATATAAATATCATCGTCATCGAATAGTCAGAACGCAACAAGATTCTATTGCCTTTTTGAAAATACAGCCACGTAAATGGCGTTTTTAAAATTTGTTAATATTTCTGAAGTGCCTTTTCTAGGATAATTTTTTTAAGCCTAGTTCGTTTGATTATATGTAATTGATTTGATAGTCCACAACAGATAAGTATTGATTGTAGGTAGGATAGCAGGTGTTGATAAATATGATTGGTCGGTAGATAGTCTCATTATTCCTAAATCTGACCATATGTTACCTCCCCCTTCATTTGTGGAAGTCCTAAGGACATTTTTTCTCTTGGGGCATCCTCCCAATTTAACTTGGCGATGCAGTTATTATAAAGTCTTTGGATAAAGCCAGCGCAACTTTAGCATTGAGATTCAGTTTCTTGTACGACGTTGCTATCTTTATATATGTGTTTGATCTTGGAATTATTTCTGTTCGGTATTGGTTAATACTCGGACCTCAGTAAGTCGGAAAATACCTCTGATAGCTTTTCTAGCAATCCTGGTCTAATTAATACGTTCTCGTCACGTCTCCACATATTAGCACTGGTTTGCTCAATATTTTATATACCCTAATTTTAGGGATTCGAATTAGACTTCTGGATTTAAAAGAGGGTTATATATACATATACATCAGTTAGCTATCTGAATATTTCCTTTTATTTCTTATGTAACAACGTTACCTACGATATCTAAGATGCTGCAATCTTTCAAAATTATATGGCTTTATTGTTCCGTTATGCCCTAATCTAGATCCTCTCTTTTGTATGTTAAAGAACATTTATTTGATTTTCTCATTAGTGACTATTAGACCGCTTTTTTGTTGCTACTAGCATTATTTTATAGCATTATATTGTTTAATTTATGGATTAAATCCGGATAGCAAATAGATATTCTTCACTTTCTCAGAGAAATAATATTCTAACATACAAAATCCTATTAAATTGTCAAACCCTTCCTTGCATATTCTATTCACTTATGAGGAGCAGCAGCAATATCAGTACCATAATAATGCGTATAGTTCTGGACTGGCTAATTGTTGGATAACGAGAAGCATGAGTGTAGCAGTTTTAATGTTTTCGGGACTGCTATCTGGTATCGGGGAGCAGAATTATCATTACCGAGTTATATACCGAGAATATAGGAATTATTGCCTGAACTTTATTATTATTAAACAACAATATATTCCCTAGTAAAATAATCATGAATTTACAGTAAGAAAAATTTTTGAACGTTGGTTATGAAAACATCATGTACATACCACCGGGTTCACTATGTCGATATCCAGCAAAATCCCTGTAATAATGATACGGGAAACCAAAGATGAAAATATGCTCCAAGAAACTCTGTGTTATAAAACAGTCGAATAAAATACAGATTCTCAATTCAAATAGTCAAAAAATTAATGAACAGCTTACTAAAATAGAAATAACGCCTATTTAAGAAGTACTCCATAAACGGCCCAAGGGACAAAGCACTCCTAGCATATGCTAATGATATATATCTCATAACTCTAGTAAGAAACTCTCCCGTCCAAAAACTTGAATAAAGTGAAGACAGCACGAAAAATGTTTCACTTAAAATCAAAGAAATGAAAACCAAATACAAGCGAATCAACAAAAGAGACCAATTCAATAAATCTCGATAAAATATTAAAGTTAACAACTACAATTTTGAAAATATGGAACACTTTAAATATCTTAGATAAATAATCGTGGTTAATAAAAAAAACGGGTGTGGCAGTCCAGTGGGACTGCCGGTAGAAGTTATACTTCTATACACGCGTTTGCCGTTACAAATTTATATGGGAGTCAATCTGCACAATCATTACATATTTAATGCTATAGGTAAGAGAGAGCAGAAAGAGAAAAATAATTAGGTATATAGGTATATGGTGCATCGTTTGCTGTATATAAACATTTGACCTGTAATAGGAGTATAGTAAATTAAGGATTGTATCAATATTTTAATGAAAATATATATTTTTATTTTCATATATGTATAAAAGGAGTTGAATGCAAAAAATTTTTTTACGCATACTCTTCAGTAAAATGCATTGTTTATTTTTTTATTAATATAAAAATTACAATACAATACACTGCAACATAATTCAATATAATAATACAATACAAATTAAAATGCAATGTTCATAAGTATTTAAAACTGCCAATATACATAACGTACTTTACGAAGATAAAAATAAAAAACCAACAACTCGGATTATGTAGTATTTTTGCATATATTACATATATTTAATAACATTAACGTGAGGTTTTTAAATATTTCAAAAATAAAAAAGGAAAATTCATATTGGGATTCGAACTCACGTACACCAGCGTATGAACCAAACACGTAAAAGATTTGCCAATTAGACATGATACTAACGGATTTCAAAATTGACAGTTGTCTGTCATACAGTGATTATTTTGAAATGCAAAAGCCTAAAATAATTATGAACATTTAATAAATAATACAAAACATATCACATAAATAATAATATTAATATATATTATATTATATAAGTATATAACATTATATAATATAATATAATATATTTATAATATTAAATATATATACAAAAGGAACATTTTTATTCCCGAGGTAGGAAGAGAGAGAAAATATATCTTATGTCTCTCTCTTACTCATTATCTTACATATGTAATAGTTTCACAGATTCACTCCCGTGCAAATTTCCAACGCCGACCGTGCGTATAGAAGTATAACTTCAATAATGCCACTAAAGAATCACAGAGCATAATTCAAACTTTAGACCTATTTTAATACATGGATGCGAATCATGGACAAAATAGGAAAGAACTACGAATATATGAAAGAAAAATAATAAAAAAAAATGTTTTAACCTCATTATCATATCGCTTACCAATCCGTATAGAATAAGAACATATACTGAATAAAGAAAGCTCTTATACCGATATTGTTCAGGAAAATAAATCGCTTAAGGTAGATCGGACACATGCATAGACGTCAAGATGTCAAACTTGTAAAACTGGTATGGAAGGAAGTTAGAACAGAAGAATGCCACTTGGGCGTCTCAGTATGCAATGGAGAGAAAACTTCCAATCATATCTCAAAAAATTAACATTTCGTTTGATTACAGATTCGTGGAAAATCGACTAACTTGGAGAAAAGTTAGCGAAGACTCACCCAATGTTATAGCGCTACGTAACGATGATGATAAAGAGAAAGGAGAAACAGTGCCAAAAAGCAACAAAAATGGACTAATGGAGCAAAGCTGCTTCAAAATCTTGATTGGAAGGGATTGAAATGAAAGTATAAGAAATACAATGGATGAGGGGGATTCAGTTATGAGGGGCAGAAGCAATATCAGTACTATAATAAGGCGTATAGTCCTGGACTGGCTAATCGTTGGATAATAGGAAACATAAGTGTAGCAGTTTTAATGTTTTCTTGACTGCTACCTGGGATCGGGGAGCAGAGATATCAGTACCAAGTTAAGGCATATAGGAATTGTTGCTTGAACTTTAATATTATTAAATAGCACTATATTTTCTAGTAAAATCGTTATGACTTTACAGTAAGACAAATATTCGAACGTTGGTTATGGAAACGTTAAGGACATACCACCGAGTTCCCTATGTCGATATCCCGCAAAATCTTTGTAATAATGATAACCTAACCAAAAAAAACAGAGATTAAAATAGGCGCCAAGAAACTGTGTTATAAAACAGTCGAATAAATACAGATTCTCGATTTAAATATTCAAAAAATTTATGAACAGCTTACTAAAATAGAAATAACGCATATTTAAGATGCAATCCATTAATGGACCAAGGTACAAAGCACTCCTAGCATATGCTAATGATATTGATTTCATAAGAAACTCTCTCCCGTCCGCAAACGACATTAACAAAGTGAAGAGAGTACGAAAAATGTTTCACTTAAAATCAACAAAATGAAAACCAGCGATACAAAAGAAGAGAGCAATTCAATACATCTAGATAAAATAATAAAGTCAACAACTTCAATTTCGAAAGTATGGAATACTTTAAATATCTTAGATCAATAATCACGGTTAATAATAATGTCACTAAAGAAATACAGAGCATAATTCTTCTAAAATTTTTTAACCTCATTATTATATCACTACAAATCCGTATAGAATAAGAACATATACTGAATAAAGAAAGCTCTTATAACGATATTGTTCAGGAAAATAAATCGCTTAAGGTAGATCGGACACATGCATAGACGCTAAGATGTCACACTTGTAAAACTGGTATGGAAGAAACTTAGCACAGAAGAATGCCACTTGGGTGTCTCAGTATACAATGGAGAGAAAACATCCAATCATATCTTAGAAAATTAACATTTCAATTGAAGATTCGTGGAAAATCGATCAACTTGGAAAAAAGTTGTAGTTAGCGAAGACCCACCCAGTGTTGTAGCGCTACGTAATGATGACAATAAAGAAAAAAAAGAATCAGTGACAAAAAGCAACAAAAACGGACTAATGGAGCACAGCTGCTTCAAAATCTTGATAAGAAATACAATAGATGATTGATGGATTCGAGAAACTTGAGACTTGAGAAAGGCACTCTGCCGAAACAGCTGTAGTGATAAGATACAATTAATTTGGTGAAAGTTTTGAAAACAAAGTTTTTAGTATTTTGTTGTTAAATAAAATGGAATTAACATACGACATTATATACGCTATAATAACTAGACAACTTGTATGATACGGACATATAAGGAGAAAGTTTCATGAAACAATAAACTACCCAATATTCGTTATGAGTGAAATCGATATGAATAAAGAAAATGAGGAAAACTATGGCAAAAGGTAAAAAAAAGTAGTAATTAAAAAATGAGAGAGGTACCTTAATGTGCTTAATTAGGAACGAATTGAGATAAATAATCAAGACGACAAAGAACATTTTAAATTGATAAATCTATACGATTTTTAACAATGCATATTTATAGGTCATTTTCAGAGCCAACGTGCTAATTGTATGTAAAATGAAACTTAAAATGAAAGTAAGTATGAAAGATAAAACCGTATGAAACATGACCGTGAAATTTATATACCAATCTATAAATCTCTTTTAAAAGAATACTGACACCTATACATTATCACAATACTACATATCATAATACTAAGAAGTCTGTTATTTTAATCTAAGAATAGGCTTTATAATTTACGAGAGATTTAATTTAATGTATTTAAAATTTTCCAGGATCCGGTATTGTAATAAGAAACAAAATTTCACTACAAGGCATGAAAGCGTGTTAAATTTGACTTTAGATATTCTTTTTGAGATTTAAAGATTTTGTCTTTCTTCCCTCTACTCTTCCTTGCATGATGACGCGTAGAAGAGAGTATTTATCGTTTCGAACTATGTGGCCCAGATACGATGTCCAGATAGACAATTCGTCTTAACGCTTTTTCGTTTGAGACTTTTACAGTCCAAGGATCGCATTATTTCTCACAAAAGTGATTGCAGAATTAAAAAACCATCTTGTGCTTTGGCAGAGCATGTAATCGATAAAGATCATATTATGGATTTTGATAACATTAAAATTTTATGTAGTGAAAGTAATAAATTTAAAAGGACTTTTTTGGAAATGGTTTGTATTAGCAAAAGTGATAATAATTTAAACAAAAGATCAGAAATTCAAAATCTAAGTAAAATTTATAATTATATTCTTTCTTTATGATTTATATATAAAACTTGTAAAATGTCATATTTAATTCTCCATATATCTGTTACATTGTTTCAGACATCTGTAAACGGTGAATAAATCTTCTTCTTTTTGTTACTAAACAAAAAAGAATGTTTAAACGAAATTTTTTTTTTTTGGCAATATAATTGTCAAAAATAAAAAAATTTTATGTTGGCATTTATGACATTGAGGCTTATTTGTAATTGGTTGCTATTTTAACTTATTTATAAATTCAATTATTTTTGTATTAAAAAAATGTTTTCAAAATTATAAAAATTTTCGGAGAAACATTTATTAGATTAAAACATTTTTATATTAAATATTTTGAAGATGTATTAGCAGTAATTTTTACTTACTAAACTAATTTTTATTTGGTAAGTTAACAAAAATTGTTTTTTCTTTTTAGTTCAACCTTGTAAGATATTTTGTCTTTTTTAGCTCTTGATAATAATTGTAAACACAATTGAAAGCTCGAGATTAAAAAAATAGTTAACCAATAGCCCTTTTATTGACTCCAACCCATCCAAAACAGTTATATATATATATATATATATATATATATATATATATATATATATATATATATATATATATATATATGTATATATATGTGCCGGAAGCACATAAATAAAATCTGACTGACTTCAGAGTTTATCAGGCTGAAGGCGAGATGACGGAACACGTTATGTGCAACTACCCAGGGTTGGATAAGGCTCAATACATTTGAGCATTATCAACTCGATCCCTACGACTTCTAAAAGTGTCAACTTTAACCTAAGGATGAGCCAAATTTAAAAACTAAACGAAAATTTCACTTACCTTGATCTGCTACTATTCAACAACTGGGCGTTTTGACAAGTGTCCTTAAACTGTATTGGATCAAAGGAAAAACTATCACATCTTCTACAAACAATATAACCACATCTAATATTTTGACATTGAGCAATATCATGTTCTACCACAGAAAGTTCTTGACATTTGACACATTTCATGAGGGATTGGTTCTTGTACAGGCTTTTTCCAGTCTGAAATAATTTTTTAAATATTAACATTCAGGCATTTTTAAAATTTTTTAACACTGTGATCTCTGAATCTGTAAGTTGCATTAGATTTAATTAAAGAAAAAATATTTTTGCTGAATTCTAATAAAAAAATTTGGAAATTCATGTACTTATTGTCACATAATTTCGTTGTCTAATTCTAGATGAAACCATCAATCTAAATATGAACTAGGTCATAAAAAATGACAAAAAATTGTCAATTGTCAGTGTAAAAAAAAGAATAAAAATAAAACATGGCTTTGGATAATTCTAGAAAACATAAAAAAAATAAATAATCCTTTTAAGCCTTATGCGCGGTCTAACTAGATTTCTCCAGTTTTTATCTTGAGTCATACCGATATCAATCCCCTTTACTTGCATGTCCTCCCTAGGCGTCTCCGCCCAAATCTTCTTCGGCCATTTTCTCTTACTTCTCCCAGGAAATTGCTAATCAGCAATTCTTCATATTGAGTGATTAAAGACTCAACAGTGAACATGCATCTTACATATTATGCACCATGGACGTATAAACATAGATGGACCCAGCAATAAGATACCTTAAACACACACTGTTTTGAAGCTTCGATATTCCTGGACAAGAGGGTAAAGGGGAGTAAAACGGGTATCGATAGACTGTGATACTTCCTCAATGAGCATAAGCGTGCTTGAATTTTTACTCGCGGGGATAATTATTCAGACGTTAATAATTGGAAGTAGTGATAATGTATAAAAACACGTTTTTATAGAAAAAATAAAATACAATTTTATTTGCTTTAAAATTAATACAATAAAATATAGTTGAGCTCAAGTTAATTTTTTAATAGGTATCAAATAATCCTACGATAAAAAAAACAATTAAAAAATATACATTTGTCAAATTTAAGTACATACCTATATTTATTGATAATGTGTTAAAACATATTTTTTCAAATTGTGACAAATTTGTTTTAATACAATATCAATAGATTCCACGTAGTAAGGGTTTCTGCTACAAAATTATTTATTGATCATTCCAAAGCTCTTGCTGGCATTTGACATAAAATTATTTGCAAATATACCTACTTATTAAAAAGTAGGCGTGAAAATGTATAAATTATTGGAAAGCTATTTACCGAACAGAAATATTAAAGTAAAAATGGTAAATAGAAATAATAGAAGACGTTGGTATAGAAATAAATTTTTATTGATTGCGAAATAAAACAGTCTTAGTAAGAACGCTTCTTATGCGCACGGTGTTAGCATCTAAAGTAGTCCTCGTTTCATGATGAATTCCAATTTTAAAATATTTCTCAAGAACCAATTTTAAAAGTTGCATAAAGTGACCATCGATTGCATCTTCATCATACATATGGTCACCAAAATGCTCATAGATTGATTTTGGGACATTTCGTATGGTTTTATTAATCAAAATATTCATAAGGTTTTTAACTAGTCTGTTGTAGATATTTATAGTTTTATTAAAAAATCTGAAATATTTTTCAGCTTCCTTACAAGTTTAATTAACCAAAAAGGATGCTTTTGAAAGGTTTTTTTATACTGTTTTCTCTGTTGAAGTTTAGAGTAAGTTTCATCATTAATTAATATTATTTGGAAACCTACATAGAAAAATAAATGAGTTTTATTCATTTCACTAATTTATTGTTAATTCATGAGAAATATTAAATTAAAAAGCTACTAAACAGATCTTTTTAATCAGATGATGTCTACTTACAATTTAAAAATGTCTATACTAATTTCATGAACTAATATCTTGTTCAATACATTAATTAATATTAATAAACCCAATGGTACGCCTATGAAAGACATATTTTAAAATGTAAACACACAGGCTTCCTCAGTTCCTCATCTTAAATAATGTAAACAAACAGTACTTACAAATTAAATGAGACATTGGGATGTAAATATTTCGTTTTTTTTGCAAATGCAAAACTGTAGCACCATTATTATAATTTGTTTAGTTCACTATTTACAAATATCACTTAAAATACAGCCAAAATATCGAAAAACAACTTTTCCTCATCTTGGGTAAAAAGTAAACAAACATGGACATGACATGGAACAGCATTTGAAGTTTGACGTAGAGCCATAAGACAGAGAAATGTAAACATCGTTGCCATTAATAAATAGGTTTCAGTGCTTCTACATATAAAATAATTGGTTGATATCTGTTATACGCTATTATTAAATGATATGCACACTATGTGCACATTTGATGTTTTAATTACAATTAAATATATTAATATAAGTAATAAATTATTATTTTGGTTTGATAGCACCTGTAGAGTATAAAATAAATATAGTAATATTTTCAGCGGTACGTGAATAAGATATTTTAATAAAAAAACGTGACAACATTTGAAGGTGCTGAGAATGTGACCTAGTCAAATAATTTTGGCTTCACATTTTTATGTAAATAACTGAGTCCATCTATGTTTATACGTCCATGTTATGCACCCTCATTTTGGCATCAATTGGTGTCACCCTTAGCATTAATGAATGATATATGAGCATTTATTGTGGATCTGCCTTGCATAAAACCAAACTGATTATCGGATATTTCAGTTTCTTCGCGTATTTCTGTGTAAGGTATGGGCCTAAGTAGAATATCCCCGCAGTGTTCCTCCTGCTTGTCGTAAAAGCCGACTAAACGGAGAGGCGGTCGTTCTTTTGTCCGGTCTCGGCTGCTAAATGTTGTGATGCTGGCACGACGGGGCAAGCTTAGGACTGCTAAGGGAGGTAAGCGTGGTTGGGGACCGGAGTTGGTAGGCCCTGTCCCCACCTACGGTAATCTACCCCAGGTTAGAGCAGCCAATTCCAGCTGCTTTTGCCATATTCGTCATGAGAGAAGCGGCTGTGTCGGTTATCTATACCCTGAATTCAATAGGAGAGACAGGCGGGCACCGTTATTTCTTTTCGAAAGTAATATTCTTAATGCAATACGGCAACATTGTGAAAACTCACCCACAAATAACCATTGTGCCTGCTAGTATTTCATGAGCGTACCGTCGGGTAACATCATGGCCAATGACGTATAATATATAGACTCGGTGAACGCTTTAAAAAGTGTCCACAACATGAATACCTTTGTTATTGTTTATTGTTTTGATACGAAGTTGTATGCAGTTGTGTGTTTACATATTTCTTGTGACAAGCAAATTTTATTTAAAATTTTTGAGAGTCATTTACCTACTATTTTAGTAAAATGCCATTTAGGTGTCTTGTTTGTGGTCGCTGAAGTTCGAAGAGCGAAACGTTATCACTTTTCAAGTAAGTTATTTTTTATATGTATGTTTTATAAATATTAGGTTATGTTTTGATAGCCAGTGGAGGCGTTTAGTTATTATTTATTTAATAAATAAATAAATTATTATGGATTATACTGAATAATAAGAATTTCCATTAAATTTTTTGTTTTTTTTTTATTAAAATCATTTAAATATAATTATTCTTACTAATTTTTTTTTCATAGATTTCCTTTTGACGAAGAAAAAAAGGAAATTTGGATAAACATTTTACAATTAAATAAGAACAAGCTTTCCAGATAGTCACGTATTTGTTGTGATCATTTTGATTCAAATGATTTTATCATGAAATCTAGCTTTGTTCGTCTAAAAGAAAATGCAAAACCATTAGCTATACCATTACCTGTGGGTAATGTTTTTATTAAATTTTTACATTGGTATTTAATATTTATATAAATTTTCTGTTTATTGTTTCTTCTATACTGTTTTTTCTTTGCATACAGGTCTTCTAAAGACGTTAAAGACTTAAATGACAATTTTAAAGTGCCAGTTGCATATTTTTTAATTGACAGTTTTTGTGGATCAGAAAAAGCATCCTTAGTAAATCTTTGCTTAAATTTTATTTATGATTCAGGCCTAAAAGTCTATTCATTAACTTTTGATGGTGCTGCTGCCAACAATTTATCGATGGCCAATGCATTGATTTTATTTAACTCCTATTTGTACCTTCCTATAAACGACGATGGTAAAAGACTTTTCAAAATTATATTTAGGTTGCATTGCATCTGGTACTATTTCCAAATCTAGTTAATTTTTAATTATCTCTCCAGATTTGATCCAGGTATCCTTTTGCCCAACTTCCTGACATCTTATCTACCTTCTGTATGCTCCTATCTTCACATACTTCTCCATCCATATGTAATGAACAGAGATCAAGCATGACCTCCATGGTTGGGGTAGTCAACATTGCTCGTGTTATGATTAAGCATGCTTGTCGTTGAAGCTTATTCAGCTTATATTAAGTGGTCTTTTGTTGTTATTTAACATACCATATAAGTGCGCCATACGTAATCATAGATCTGACTAGTCATGTATAGCCAGTACATCGGTTTGGGTTTCAAACCCCAAATTTTCCCATATACTCTTCAACACGTAGAAAGGGAAACCTTTGCTTTGTTGGTTATTCTTTCCAACTGGGCGTTACATGTAAGCTGCTTATCTAATATTACTCCTAGATGTTTTACTAAGATTGATAGAGAATTTTTCCATGTCATACTACCTACTAAGGATATTTAATGTTCTTTGGAGTGTGCTGGAAAGAAAATTACCATATTTTCCTCTTACCATAATTACATCATCCCTATAGGCATGTACTTCTTCCCCCGTGTGCGTCAAGAAGTGACATCAAGTGATCCACCAGGAGTGACCAGAGGAGGGGAGAAAACACTCCCCCCTGTGGACACCCTTAGCAGTTTTGGCCAAAATCTCTCCTTGCACCTTTGTGACAATCTTCTATTCACTCAACAATATATTTTCCAGCATTGCTTTGATCCAGTTACACATAGTAACACACATTGATAGTGGATCTATTTGATAGGGCATTATTAAATGTGCCTTCTAAATATTCTCTCCATTATTAATTGAGTGACTGATTTTCTGAACTACTTCGTCCACTGCTGTTTCTGTTGATTTCCTTCTTTATATACATGCTGGTTGCCATTGAGAGAATCATCCCTCAAAGGTCTTTCCTTAATATGTCTATCAAGAATTTTTTCTGTTGCCTTCAACAAAAATGATGTAAGACTGATCAGCCTGTGCGATTTAGGCAGGGCATTATCTTGTCCTATTTTGTATATTCATACCACCATTACAAATATAGAAGTCTTTGGTATACACCTTATTTATAACATATTGTATCTTTATATACAACATATTGTATGTCTTAGGAAATAATTGAAACTGTATTTATTACGTTATGTGCATTAATGCGTTAATTAAATTACTAATTATGTTGCAAAATGTTTTATTTATTTCTTTTGTAAAGATTTTGATAAAAATTTATAATTGATTTGATGATTTTTGTTTGTTTGTTTTTAATTCATTACAACAAAACACGAAATTAGAATTAAAAAGTTTGTTGTTTGTTTGCACTCAAGTTTCCTATTAATTTCCTTCCTAATTCCTTAATATAAACTTCAAAAGTTGCTACATATAAGGATATTATTGCAACAGTGAAAATCACCAGGAACTGATAAAAAATGAATTAATAAAAAATTAAGAAGACAATTTGATGTACTGGATTCTTAAACTAATAAAAAATACAGGAAACTCCGAAAGTATACTTATGTAGTGGAGAAAGGGTCATCTAATAACGATATTAAAAAAGGAGGCCGAAGGATATCAGTAACTAATGTACTTTACAAACATTATAAAAATAATTTTTTCTCTTATAGACGAGAACAAAAAAAAATCATAAATATTTCATTTTAATTAAAAAAATAATTATTGTCATTAAAATATAAATGAGCACGCCGCTGTTCTGGTAAACATACCTTCAACCTTGAACGGAGATCTTTAGGACACCCGATTATATAGCGAGAATACGGGACTGCTTAGTCTATATATCATACGTCATTGTTCATGGCATCAAAACCAACGTGCAGTACATCTGTTAAAAAAACAAAATAAAAAAGGTGGTTATCTGTGAGAGAAAAGCAAATGATAAAATCGGTTTATGAGGGATTGCGTAGAAGATATCAAGATATGCTTATAGAGGACGTCGCGGTATTGTGTGGAGATTTAAGGAAAGTATCGGCTCGTACGGTTTTCCGAATAATTCAAGGTAACAAACCTATCCATAAAGGACGTGCAAAAATTGTATTGGACGATAGTACGAAAAGTATAATCCGAAGAAAAGTTCATGGATTTTATTTTAGGAACGAACTGTCCACGTTAAAGGCTATTCAACGAAAGTTAATGTAGACGCAGATGATACTTTAAATAAAATATCCATGAGAGTATTACAAAGAACTTTACATTAAATGGACTTTCGGTATGTGAAGAGAAATCGGAAAAGTTTGTTGATCGAGAGAGACGAATTAGTGACATGGCGGAGAAAATATTTGCAAAAAAAATCGTGATTTTAGACGACGGTAAAAAAATTTATTATACGGAGGAAACGTGGTTGAATGAGGGTCATACGAAATGCAAAGTATGACAAGACTTGAATTTTAAAAGTGCGCTACAGGCTTTCATTGAGGGACTTTCAATCGGCTTAAAAGCACCTTCGGGCAAAGGAAGACGTCTCATTATAACGCACATTGGAAGTGATTCAGGTTTTTTACAAGGTGGTTTAAATGTGTTTACCTCAATCAAAACGGGCGATTATCATGAGGATATGAATTCGGATGTGTTTGAAAAGTGGTTTTCGTGCATACTGACTCTTGTAGATCCTGGTTCGGTAATTATAATGGACAATGCACATTATCCAGTAGCACACCTAGAATTTGGCTCTGGGGGGGGGGGGGGGATTTTGGTTGGTCACCAAATTTTTTTTTATGATTTTACCTCCATTTTGAGTCCTTAAAATGTGTAAGTAACAGTGTCGGAATAGGGTCCTGGGGGCGCCACTGACATTATCACAGCCGTCGTATGGAAAAAATACCGACTTCTGCATCTCGAAAGGCAGATATAATAGATTGGTTAAAAAGTAAAAATATAGATTTTGATGAATCCATAATAAAAGTTCAATTACTTGATATAGTGAGCGAACATAAGAGTTCATACATCAGGTAGCGCAGAAGAATACAACCTTTAGATTAAAAGATGTCAAATTATTATTAGACCAAGCCATACAAAATATAACCGCTTCCAACTGACAGTCATGCATTAAACATACACAGAAAGAAGAAGATAAAATGTGGGACGTAGACACGCGTGTTGATGTTCTTATCGAGTCCATTATCATTACTCCAGGAGAAGACAGTAGTGATAGCGAATTAACAACAGGAAGTGATTTAGAATAAAAATATTTATTTAAAATAATAGCTAATAGGGACAGTTTTAGTGATTTTTTATTGCTACATTCGGAGACTACCTGTGAGATCCTTCGTCCTACCCGGTTATAATTTTCTAAGTAGGTATGTACCTAATAACTTTATTATTATTATGGCAAGTTTGTTTTTCACAATTGTAGTTTACATTAGGTTGCTGGGTCTAGAATTATTATTTTCTGTAAAGCAGTTGGTATTTATATGTGAATATGAACTTTATTAAAAAAAAAATAATGTACATTCAACCTGCTAGAAGTCGATAACAAAGCGATTAAGTTATTTTGAAACTATTACCTATTTACAAATTCATTCACATTTACTTAAAACTCTCATGTAGAAATTGATTGTAAATAAAAGTTCAAAAGGAAAAACAATGTTGTTTCGGAAATTCTATTATTTCCATTTTAATCGTATTTAATTATGAATTCCCAGGTATTATATTTGTGTTCTTGGAAATTGCTCAATTTGAATGCTACGTCTTGTTTAGTTTAAAACGCATATTATGACTAACGAGAGTCTTTCAAAAGGTTAATCTGACAATTCGTCACCATCTTAATGGTGGAAAATTTTATAAAAAGCAGTGGAAGATATTCTATTGGGGAAATGCAAGGCGATACAATAGTTATTAGTTATTCTTACGTCTATTACTAAAAGTTTCGTTTATATTTTTAAGTTATTTTCTTTCTTGTTTGTTATGAATTTAAGATATTTATAAAGGATAGGTTTTGTTTATTACAAATTATTACGAACCAGAAGTATATACGTAACATTTCATTATTATAAGGGAAGAAAGTTTTGGATTTAAAATATAATATAACCTCGACACCGTAAGGTACAAGAGGACGGGTTGAGTAAGTAAGTAAGTATAATTTAGCATTTGAGATGTAAAATAAACATGTACATATTTCTTAAACTAAAAATAATATAAATGAATGAAAATATTGAGTGTACATCTGGCTTACACAATTAATTGTTAAGGCGTAATATTTTGAATATAATATTTTTACATAACATTTTAACAAAATATATATATTTAACATAAATTAACAATTTGACCGTTGACGCAAAAATATTTTTATTTGAAAGTTCCCTATTATTTCCCTTATTTTAAAAATATACACGCCGCCATTGAACTACACTCGTCTCTCATCTTGGACCCCTCGAGGGCCTATCATTTCTAAGCGATAACCTGACTATCCTATTGAATTCAGACTATAGTAGCACCCATGCGTGTCGGCCTTACCGGCATGCATGGGTGCAACTACCGCTGGGAGGAGTAAACTTCATGAAAAAATCCGCAATCTTCGGGTGTTATGCGACCCGTGTCTATGGGATGAATGGCCTAGCGTCAGATGGCCTCGAACGGAGCCGTCGGGCATCCGAGAATGACATCTTCTCGTTGTATGGTAGCCTTAGCGAGGTAAGTCACTCGGTTACTCGTGGGATGTATATAGATATGGATAAAGGAAATGATGATGGAGGAGTGAGAGGCGAGCTCGCGAAACTCCCGTTGGCATGGTAGGTGTCAGAGTGGAGGGGTTAGGGGTATCAATCTGCCTGCTCTGCTCACTTATAACGTACCAATATCTTATTCTCCAGAAATACGGGAACCGTCAAACGACACTGAGGTCTCAATCTGCCTACTCCTCAGTGTCGAGTGACATACTGACATAATATTCCTCTTGATTTTAAATTTTGAGCAATTTTATGTTCAGAAAGTCCTTTCGTTATGGGCCGCAACAATAGGATTTCGTGAATCATTACATAAACACTTTCAAGTATATATATATATATATATATATATATATATATATATATATATATATATATATATATATATATATATATATATATATATACAGTATACTCCCTCTATAACGAACACGGTTACCCTCTATAACGAACACGGTTATTACGAGGTTTCGCTTATAACGAGATACATTAGATGTTCAGTGAAATTTCTATTGAACTATAACCGTCTATAGCGAGGCAAATTTGGTTATAACCAGAGAAAATAAGATTTAAAAACGTGTTTTTTACGTTTTTAGTCGGGTCGTGGCTATAAATAAATACCTTTTCAAACAGCCCCTCAATAAACTTAACTGCAGCCCGCAATAAACTTCTTTACAATGAATAAATACAACTGTTTCACATCTTTAGAAAATATGATAGAATGATACTGGACCATTTAAAGCAGTTAAAAATGACAGAGTTCTTAAAATTGCAGAAGCAATAGTTTATGTTATCCTTGAAAATACGCTTTATATATTATGTAGTTGGAAACAAATATAAGTACAGATTTTTTGTTTTAACGTATATCATTGATAATAAAAGTAAACAACTCTTTTATGTTTTAATATATTTCATTGACAATAAAAGTAAACAACTTTTTTTCAAAAACGCCATTCAAACAATATTTATTAGCATCTTATATTGCTCCGAATGGTTTCACTATAGGAAGTTAATGGTTTAGAAAATTACAGATTCATATGTATGCACAGTATTATTATTGTCTGATATAACGAGATCGGCTTATAACGAGGTAATTAGTCTGTCTCATTTCAGTTCTCGTTATAGAGGGAGTCTACTGTATATATATATATATATATATATATATATATATATTTCAAATATATATATACTTGAAATATATATATACTTGAAATATATATATATATATATATATATATATATATATATATATATATATATATATATATATATATATATATATTGTTATGATGTTTTATTTGCGAATGATTTCTTAATGAGCAATGAGTGTTTTTTAATAATATATAGGGTTTTTTATCGCGGTTCTCAAAGAATTAGTTTGTAAGCACTTTTTTAAATTATCTTTATTATATCTATTATGAAACACACATATATATTTAACATAGCCAATGTAAATTTAAAATAAACTATCTTTAAATTGTAATTCTTATGAAACTAATTAAATTATATAGACAATGTAAATTTTAGACAAACTATTTTTAAAATTGAAATTGTTATGACACTAACTAAATTATATTAACAAAATTTTGTACCTTTCTGTCACTGAATGCCTAAATGAAACTGTTCTCCACTATATAGATTTTAATCACCACTCAATGTCTTTTTGTGAAATTACTTTTTCTAATTATCAGCTTCCACCAATTTAAAATATTTTTCTTCTTAATAGCATTTATATTTATTCTTTTTTTTAATACACCAATATCCAATCACCAAATATATTATATAAATTTAATTTTCAATTAATACTTTCTTCCATTATCCAATCACCATTTATATATATAACATAATTTTTAATCTTCAATAATATTCTTCTAATATACTTTCCAATACTATCAAATTTTAATACTAAATCACTGATTATTGCATACTTTATACTTTCTTCCTAATTCTGACTGACTTTATACTGACTTCATAGTAACTGTCTTCTGTCTTACTGACTGACTGGCTCCTTTGAATCCAAATCACTGAGTATTTATATCTTTTTCCATGTTCCAGAATCATCTGGCAAGAAATCATAGTCGAATTGTTCTATTTTCTAAATATATGAATTTTCTGGAATAGTCTATCTCGCAAACAGGGTTAACTCTCGTGTTCTAAAGAATTCTTTTCTTTTCTATCGAGAATTTTGTTGACATTTAGGCTTTCAGAATATAAACTTATATATAATTTAAACAGCCTAAATTAATAAACTACACTACTTCAAATCCGTAACTATATATAAACTAAACATTTTAAATTAAGAAATAACCCCACTTTATATTCGCAACCATCACTTGAATGTCATTTTCAGAGTATTTTTGGTTGCCTATGCACATGGCTCACTTAAATATATTTACAATATTATAATTATTAAAAAAAAACTTTTTACACTTATATGCTAATTTCTTATGAATACCCTCATATAAATAATTTTTATAGTATATAACTTATTAAAATAACCAAATACTTTTTATATATAACATTATCTAGTGTGTAACTTACAAATTATTTTTAATCACTATTTTTCTTTCTCCTATATTCTATATCATTTCAATACCCCAAAATTAATTTTAAAATAAATAATTTACTTATTATTTTTTTAAATATTAATTTTCTTATCCACATACCTTAGTAAATATAATAAATTAAATAATTTAATTTCTTTATTTAACAATTGTTCTATTAAATACATCCCTGTTGTCTGTATATGTCAAACTGTCATGTCAAATGGAAGTGTTTGTGTTTACATTTTACAATGAATAAAGATAATCTAAGTGTCTATATTGTGTTATGTTTATTTATAGACAAAATCTAGGAATTGCTTCAATTCATTTTCTATCTTTCCGTTCAAAATAATTTTCATCAATATAACTTACTTAAGTACGCCTATGTTTCCATGTCTACGTCAAACTGTCATGTCAAATGGAAGTTTGTATGTTTATTTATAGACAAAATCTAGGAATTATTTCCATTCAAAAGCTTTCATCCATATGAATTGGTAAGTTTTACACTTTTCATTATTATCTTTAGAAAGACATTTACACAATCAATTCTGTATCTAACCCCAAATTATGATTTTTAGGACACAAACAATTTCCATATGGATAAGACAATAAATATGATGTCAAATTGATTCACAACAATGAAATCTACCATCTATCTAACAAATCAAGTCTATTGAATAAAATGGATATATCAGTGAACTGTTAGTGTTTTTATATTAGTGTTAAAGGTATAGAAAACATTATTCAATCTCTTCATAATATTTAAAAATGTCATTGATATGAAAAATTCCTCTAGGTCTATTATCTGCATCTATTAACACATAACTATTTAGTCCATTCTGATATTCAATTCAAACATTGGTTGTAATTTCTTACAACGGTTTTCTCTAACATTACTCTTTCTAAGTGAACGAATTAACACTTGGTCTCTGATATATTTTTCAGCTTTCCTCCTAATTCGGTTATTCACTTTCTGCATTACTTGTTCTAACATATCCTGATTATATTCACTAATCCATTTTCTGTTTCCTATATGGCCAAACATTAAATATTCTGGTACTTCCTCTGTATTTAAATTATGTGTATTATTAAAAAAATATTCTACTTGTGGTATATGTTGCTGCCACATTTTATGTTGATCCTGGCATACTATCCTTAAATATTTTATAACTTCTTTAATATATCTTTCTGCAGGATTTGCCTGAGGATGTCTGACACTTGTAAAATGAATGTTGATTCCATTTTTCTCACAAAATGCCCGAAATTTTTGGTTGTTAAAATATGTAGCATTATCTATTATGCAATTTCTAAATGGTCCTATTTCTTCGAAAAATTGATTAATATATAATTTCAATGTTTTAACATTTGTTCTGGAGCAGGGATATAGTTTAACAAATTTTGTATATAAATCAACTATCACTAGTATATGCTTTTTTCCTGTTGGACTTAGAACTAAATTTGAGATGAAATCCATGGAAACTGTATTTAGTTTTTCATATACAACATTAGATCTATATGTGTTCTGGTTTTTGAAATTATTTTCTTTGTTTATTTGACATATTTGGCATTGGGTAGTAATTTCTTTTGCTATACTTATGTCATTCTTTGCAAAATAATTGTC
The DNA here is from genome assembly GCF_040954645.1 of Diabrotica undecimpunctata. Lineage (NCBI taxonomy): Eukaryota > Metazoa > Arthropoda > Insecta > Coleoptera > Chrysomelidae > Diabrotica > Diabrotica undecimpunctata. The sequence goes on from NC_092807.1 coordinate 76,132,882, forward strand.
CCTAAATAGCATCCATAGCTTTCTTGAACCAATATGCATGAAATTGTTATGTAAATTTTTCAATATTTTCCTTGCCAAAGTTCAAGTTATTATATACACTTCTATGCCATTTATTATTTTATAATAAACTCCATCTTTCTTAAGGACTTTTTGTTTTTCACTCAAATTGATCTGATCTCTTATGATTTCTTCTTTAGAATATAATCCAGTGCTTTCTACTAACTGATTTAATCCAATTTTTATTGTTCGCTGCCCTTTTTGTGATGTATTTTCTAACCTTGATAAAGCATCTGCCACTATGTTGGATTTTCCAGAAATGTATTTGATTTCAAAGCAGTATTCACTCAATATTAGACTCCATCGATGTACTCTACTGTTTCCATATTTGTTATTTAATATAGATGTTAAAGCTTGGTGATCTGTTTCTATAGTAAATTCATTACCCAACAAATAAAATCTTAATTTTGTGACACAGTGTATGATACTTGCTAGTTCTAATTCTGAAACTGAGTAACCCTTTTCATGTGGCTTTGTAACTCTTGAAATGAATTGTATTGGGTATTCGACCCCATCATGTTTTTGTATTCGTGCATTTTTGAATTCTTGTTTTCAAACCCTTTCCAACAAACTATCGCACGACCCCCATTGCTATTTAAAAAATCTGAGGGGGTAGCTATCAAGTGAATGGGATGAAAGGGGTGACAATTTTTTTATGTTATAAAATACCTCTATTAAAATAAAAATTGACGGGTCCAAGCGTTTTTCATCTTTGTCTTAAATAACGGAGTTCACTAGGGGGGGGGGGGTAAGACTTAATATCCACACTGTATATACAGATTGAACGAATTTAAAACGGAACATAGGAAATCAATGTATTTCGGCTCAACTCCGCTCTAGGTGGTTGGCCAACAAAAGGTTGTCAAATAATTATATTATAAAAATCCAATACTTCAGCGGGCTGCTGGATTCGGAACTCATTCAAGAACAAGTCAAAACTCCACCCAAATAGGTTGCCTAGAATCACTGAAAAAACTAGACTAAACAAGCAGTTATTATGCTGTCAAACCACTTATCGCTTCCTTATAGTCCAAGAGATAGAGCCGAAATTTTGAACTGATCAGTAATATGACATTTCTCTATTGGAATATATTCATTGTAACTGGGTTAAGACTTTGCCTTACAGGCGGACGCCCCTCGTGGTACAGGGGGTGGCTATACAGGGATGAAGTTGAAATTTTTTTCGGAAAAATTAACGATCGATAATATGGCTGAAAATTTGCCCAGAGTAAGATCTTGGTATAACTAGACGAAATCCCAAAGGGCGGACGCGAGAGTGGATACATAAGGGGTGGCGGACAGGGGTGAAGTTGCAATTTTTTGGGGAAAAATTAACGATAAGTAATATGTCCGCCATGGTTCATTATTTAGCCCCTAAAAACTTTAAATCCAAAAGGACGGACAGCTGGGTTGGTACAGAGAGCCACAAAACGGGGTTCAAATGTACCACTTGCCTGCGCATTTTAGCATCGGTAACAATTTTCAAACTGATTTTATTATGATATTTTTATACCTATTGATTTGAAAATTTGTATGCTCACTTCTGTTACTATTCCGAAAAGCATCAAGTAGAGTTTTCCTCAAAATTTTCCAAAAAAATTTCTGATTTCTGATTTTTGAGGTAAAATCTAATTTGTAGAATCCTTTCAATTTTCTGTAAGTTATACCATGATTTTTTTCCAAAAATTTTCAAACGATTTTTCCGATAAGAAAAAAAAAATTTAGAAAAACTTTTCTAAAACATTTGATAAACCTCTACGTCATCGTCTGAATCTTTTATAGAATATTTTGTAGTTTTAAAATGATATTATGATAATGTTTTTTTTTCAAACTAAAGTCATATTTACTTTACAAATCACATTTTTTTTCTTAAATACAAATATTTTACGAATTAATTTTTAATTGAATAAATGTTTGATATTTAATATTTTATTAAATTAAAGTAATTTTATAATGTTAACTATTAAATATTTTTGGTATAACAAATAGTAATTTTACTTATTTTTTATTACAATAAAAAGGTTTTTAAATTTATATTGCATAAATAATGATTGTTCAGATATAAGAAAAATTTGATTTATTATTACATTAATAATCAAATACAAAATATATTATTTCTATTTATCAATAGGTAAAATTCAATTTGTAGAATTCCTTTAACATTCTACAAATAATTATTAATAAAAATCAATTTAATAGTGGAATTATCAATTTTTTAAGTTTTGAAATTTACTTCGTAGATATTTTCAATATTTTTTTTAACTTCCAAATTGATTGAATTTTTTTTCATTAGTTAATTATAATTTTACAAATTCTGTTTGGACATTAATTTTGCATCATTATTATTTTAAAATATTAAAATAATAATGATGCGCGTTCATTTAGATCAGTAATTCTAGACGCATGCGCTAAATGTAATAAGTATAAAGATGCTTTTATTCAACTTGGTGAAACTGACTTCGATTGTAATGAAGTTTTTGAAACCTTAGTCACTTATATGGAACAGGACTGATGAGAACAATTCCAAAAAGAAAAGTAAACGATGTCAGATTTTTACTATTTAACCGGCAGTATAAGTTGCATCATGTGAACGAGCCTTAAAAAAAAACTAAAAAATTTCGATGCTTCAAGCTTACCACCATGTCAAGATGAATTACACCAACATCTACTGCGAGCTCATTATATTTCAAATATTTGGACAAATGCTCATAAAAAAGTACCAACAGAATTGAATGTTGAAGAACATGGTTGGGAGTTTGATGATGAAACATATAAATTCAAATGGTTTAGTGGACCTCAGATGCCAGAATCAGTTCGAGAAGTAGTGATTGAAAATGAAGCAGATAATGAATGTGATATTATTGAAAGTGAAAGTGACGAAGATGATGAATGTGAAAACATCAATGAGAGTGAGAAAAATGACGAAGTTTTTCTAAATTTTTTTTTCTTATCGCAAAAATCGTTTGAAAATTTTTGGAAAAAAATCATGGTATAACTGACAGAAAATCGAAAGGATTCTACAAATTAGATTTTACCTCAAAAAATTACGAAAATTTTCATTTACGGAAATTTTTTTGAAAAATCTTGAGGAAAACTCTACTTGACGCTTTTCAGAATAGTAACAGAAGTGAGCATACAAATTTCCAAATCAATCGGTATAAAAATATCATAATAAAATCAGTTTGAAAATTGTTACCGAGACCTAAAATGCGCAGGTAAGTGGTACATTTGACCCCGTTTTATGGCTCTCTGTACCAACCCAGCTGTCCGCCCTTTTGAATTTAGAGTTTTTAGGGGCTAAATAATAAGCCATGAAAATGGCGGACATATTACTTATCGTTAATTTTTCCCCAAAAAATTGCAACTTCACCCCTGTCCGCCACCCCTTATGTATCCACTCTCGCGTCCGCCCTTTGGGATTTCGTCTAGTTATACTAAGATCTTACTCTGGGCAAATGTTCAGCCATATTATCGATCGTTAATTTTTCCGAAAAAAAATGACAACTTCATCCCTGTATAGCCACCCCCTGTACCACGAGGGGCGTCCACCTGTAAGGCAAAGTCTTAACCCAGTTACAATGAATATATTCCAATAGAGAAATGTCATATTACTGATCAGTTCAAAATTTCGGCTCTATCTCTCCGACTATAAGGCAAGCTCCTCTTTCCTTTAAAGGAGACAGGTAGTTGAACGATATTTTATACAATGTCTATCACCGGGTATGGATTTATTTTTGTCCAAGTTTTATATTGGTCCACTATTTCAAATGCAGTTCAAACAGACATATATTAAATTGTATGTTCCGTTTTAAATTGGTTCAATATATATATCGAGAAAAGGAGAACGACCGTCAATCCAATATAAATTAAAGAACACTCGAAGAGTGGTGGGTTTTTCGGTCAAAGTGGAGAAATAAAAGACAAAGAAGGTGCATCTGATGATCTTTTTAGTTCTCTGTAAATTTAATGTTTTTTACTTAAGTTTTTTACATATTAAAACGCGTCGATTATCATTGCGCCGAGCTTTCGACATCCTCTTCGATGTCTTCTTCAGGGCTTCCGAGGTCTCAGTCTCCCGAGCCCCCAGACACTACTACAATGAACACTAATAACTGGTGCTGGGAATAGAGGACGGGTTATTTATACCGTCGATGGTAACGTGGTTTCGGTGGAGGTTGGTGCGAACATTTCGGACAGTAGAATTTTGATTGACGGGTGGACGGATGATATTTTCTTTATGAGAGGTCTCCAAGTCGAAGGTAAGCGTATGCTGTCATCTCTTTTATTGAGACAATTTGGCTTTTTTTCAATTTATATGGCTTCTCGGATAATTCGTGGTTTATAGAAGCGGATGAAGGCCATGATTCTGAAGTTTTCAAAATCAATTTTGTGGCCTGTATGAAACTGGTGTTGAACTAGAGCTGAAATTGAGTCGGAATTGCGAAAAAAAAATGAAATGTTCATAAATCTTATTTTGAATTCTACTATTTGTTTGGCCTATAAGGGATCGGAGGCAGTCTGCACAGGGAATTTCATAAACTCCGTGTTGTTCATTTGATATGTTCTCTTTGATTGATCGGATAAGAGATGAAAGTTTTTGTTGGGGGGTAAATATTGTCTTTATTCCTCTTGATTATAAAATTTTGTCGATTTTGACAGTGACACCTTTGATTAAGGAAGAAAAGCTTTGAGAGTCTGAGTCTTTTGGATGAGATTGAGGGGGAGATTGATGCCTGTGGATTCTCCTATTGATGTGATTTTTGCGGTAACCGTCTTAGATGAGGCTTGTTTTAAATTAGAAAGCTCAGCGGGTCTACTTGCAGCATCACAAGAGACTATTGATCTAAAGACAAGCGTATTAATTTGTGAAGGGGGACGATGAGAGTTGGCACACAAGCAACGATTGGTATGAGTGGGTTTTCCATAAACAGAGTGATGAAAACCTTGGGACTGGTTTTTCTTTATGATAACGTCTAGAAACGGTAGGGATGAATCAGTTTCCCCACCATCGTGAACTAGATACTAGGATGTATACCATTCAGATGGGTTTGAAAAGACACCAAAGCATATCTGCCATGGGGCCAAATGCCAAATTATCGTTAATATATCGTAGCCAACACGTGAGTTTGAGCATTGATGTTGATAGTGCTCGGGTCTCGAAGTCTTCCATAATGATATCAGAAACATCAGATCAGCACAGTCATCAATCTCCCACTGAATTTGATTTTCTCCCACTCCATACTGATTTTCTTCCTTACATCAAAGGTATGACTGACAAAATCGATAAAATTCAAGAGAAATCAAGAGAAATAAAGACAATATTTACCCCCCAACAAAAACTTTCATCTCTTGTCCGAACAATCAAAGACAACATTCCAAATGAACAAGACGGAATTTATGAAATTCCTTGCACAGACTGCCCTCGATCTTATATAGGCCAAACAAATCGTAGAATCCAAAATAGGATTTATGAACATTCCATTTCTGTTTAACACCATCTTCATATAAGTTATGGTGTAGTAACCCCGGAGGGCAGCAATCGCAATCAGCAGTTTTGTCAGTATTTAATTTTTATATAAAAGAAATACTATTGTAAATAAATTCAGTTGTTTTCAATCAATAAAGCATTGCAGTATACTTGTAAAAGTTAATAAAAAAAGTACCTTCGTAAGTGAAAACCTTTAAGTGGCACAGTGAAGTACGATAGTAGGAGTCTCCAGAAGATCCTCGTTGTTCTCAAAGAACGAAAGACGATAAAGAAATCGAAAGAAGAAAAGAAACCAGTTCCTTCGAAAAGAAATGCATCCAAGCATCATCATGTATCTGTAAGCAAATTTAATCTTTTTTCTAATCCTAATTCGATTACTTCACAAGTTTCATTTCTTAGAATTAGTAATTCTTTTTCAACTATTAGTGAATCAATTGTCAAACCTGATGCTGCTTCTATTTTGGAAAATAACTAGCTTCTGAATTTTGTTTAAAAACCAACGTTAGTTCTTTAAGTAATACTTCAAATAGCTAAGATGTACCATCTATAATTATTACTCCCGCTAGTCAATTAGATACTAAGGCCGTGGCACCTGCTCCCGCTCTCGTTTTCAATGTCAATAAGACCTTTCTATCGTACCTGATTACGATGGTAACCCTAATGAACTTCACATCTTCCTTGAAGTTACTACAATGCTACTTAATTATTTCTGGGATCATAATAATCCCGACAACTTTCAAAACCACATGATAACTCGAGGTATAATGAATGAAATTAAAGGAAGAGCTCGAAAAGTCATTTCCGTATATGACTGTAAAGATTGGCCCACAATAAGAACACTAATTCAAAATTTTGACGATCAACGTATGAAATTTCACTTACAAGAGACATGGTAAACTTGAAGCAAAGACCCAATGAAACTTCTTAACAATTTCACGAGAAAGTTATGTCATTTTTACACACAATTTCGAATTATATCCAACTACATACCGACAATGTAGATGTAACGGGGAGTAAAAAGGAATTCTTTCAACAACAGGCCGTAACTACGTTCTTAGCAGGATTAAGAGAACCAATGGGATCAACCATTCGATCAATGAGGCCTACAACGTTTGCTTGCTAAATTTTAGATTATTCTTTTTTGTTTCGGCCCAATAAAATAATTCGTTATTCTTTAATTTATGATAGGACGATTTGACTTTTGTTTGAGAAATCGATTGTCACCAGAACAAATCAATCTGAACACAGACTATTCGTTCTGGTCCAATCAGAGCATTCTTTATTATCTGAATTTTGAATGGTCTATCGACTCGGGAAGCGCTGCATGTATTTAAACTAAAATACCACAAACTAAGATAAAAGAAAAGCGCATTCACCGGTCTCGGCAGTCAGTAGTATCAGTAGTAATGTAGTCGCTGACTAGAGGCGGAAGTAGGAGACTAGATAGGAGGCTGAAACAGTCAAAGCGATTTTGAACGCGTAGAGGCAAAAGCGTAACTTCGGATATGATTAAACCGACGGAATTTAGTTTTTAATTGAATTCTCTAGGAGGAAACACTTTGAAGGGGCACAAGTGAAGAAGCAAACGGGCTTGCCTGTCGGGATACTCGTTCTGCTTTTTCTGGGATGTAGAATTTTAGAATCTACATCTGGCAAGTGAGCGAGGTAAGAATTGCAAGTGGATCCCTCTCTGGTTCTGTCCCAGAGAGATGGAACAACCGCGAAAGGTAACTGGAGACATCCAGAAGTCGAGCTGACAACGGGTCAGTCGTCAGACAAAGTCTCAGAATTGCAGGCTCAAATGCTGGAATCACAACAACCATCATCAACCATAAGTTCGATGAACTTAAGACGGCTCAAGTTCAATGGACAAGTCTACAAGAGCAATCCCAAAAGACTAAAATCCACACACCACAGACGAAAGCAGAGGAAAAGTCGAACAAGGCAGAAAAACGCCTCTCAACAGAGGATAGAGTAGACTATCAACCAAATAGAGTAGATAAAAACAGCAAAGGAAGACTTGCCGGCACTAGGAACCTCAATGCAGCAAGATGATGATGTGCTCGCCTTACCACGTTCTCTGAATCCACATCAATCACAAAAAATGGACACTGACGCGAAGAAAGTCAGCCAAAAGCCTGAACAACAGGATAACACCTCCAACCGGAAGCCAAAGCCACCTGTAATAAAGTTACAGAGTGATAGGAGATAGGAGCGATCTTAGACATCGCACAGAAGAACAAAAAGATAACTATAAACAAGTTAATCAGATGCGGAAGGGAAACAATCATCCAGGCTAAAAACCCGGATGATTATAGGACAATGGTTAAACTCATCGAAGAGTATAACAAGAAAAAACCTATCCACTGGATAGCCTTCTCCTTAGAGGAAGATATAAACCTAGGATGGTGTTGAGAGAATAGAGTTGAGTAGAGAGGCATACTCTCAAATACAAACGCAACAGAAATTTATGACAACCTGATACAGGAACATAACATAGACTATGAGTCAGTCAAAAATATAGTATCACGAAAAAGTGATAAGAGGAAACTCCTCATGTTTGTATTAACTCTGAAGAGGAAGGACATGGAGAAAACCAGGCGCATCACCAATTTGATGAACATGAAGTTTCAACTCGAAGACCTCAGAAAATCAACCGAGTCCACACAGTGTTTCAACTGCCAGGGTTTCCACCACGCGCAGAGAGTGTGCTTGAAGGCATCAAATTTCGGAGAGGACCACCCTAGCAAATAATGCCAGATGGTCTATGAGCAAAAGGCGAAGTGCGCCATCCAACATCCGGCAAACTTCAGAGGATGCCCCAGTTGTTCTACCTGGGGAAGACCACAGCGACAACAAGACCCGCAGAGAAGGCCACAACATCAGGCTAATGGACCAACCTACGCATAGGCAACGAAGACACAACAACAGTCCGAGATCAATACCATATTGATCTCGAAACAACAACAAGACGGACTAGTGAACTCAGTCAAAGAACTGGTCAGGAGGCATAAGGATCAACTAGAACAACTTGGACGAACTGGTTAACAGACACGAAATGGATGTCGTAGCAATACAGGAAACAAAGCTCACGAACAACATCACCATAAACTAAGACATATACAGGAACGACAATACACGAAGATCAGTATGCGTTTCTAAACATAGACGAACCCTCAATTATAATAGGAGACCTAAATGCAAGATCCTCAAACTAGAATGATAGAGCTACGAACAGAAACAGAAGACTATTAAACCACTACATAGAAAACAACGATGACACCATAGCAAAGGGCCCCACCGACCCAACACATTACCCAGGAAATAGACTTGCCATACACATAGATATTGTAGTGGGTAGAAACCTAGGACTCAAAATAGAAATCCAGACATTAAATGAAAGAACAGCGTTCTCCCTAAAACCCCCTTTTACTGAAAATAGGAACATGCAAACAGCGTTAGACATCGAAGAGTGGAGCTTAAGATGAAAAATCCCCTTAAACCTTCATCAACAACCCCATCGAGTGGAAAAGCGAAGAAAAATACCTAGGAGTCACCATGGACAAAGGATTAACATTCAAAAAACTCGTAAACGCCGTAATACAAAAAGCAAATAAGAGGACTCGCAGGCAGAAAAAGCAAACTGAAGATCAAAACAAAAATAAGGTTAATAAATAGTATAATTATACCGATACTAACATGCATCTCTCGCATGAGGACACGTATATAACACCACAAAGAAGAGGATACAAGCGGCATACAACAGCAGCCTAAGAGAGGCAACCAACGTATCAAACTACGTTGCGAAAAGATTATTATACAGATAACTACAAGTCAGGGAGATTGAAATAATGAAGGAAGAAGCCAGGACAACATTCGTGGAACTAGAAAATCACCTAAGTGATGGAAGCATAAAAGACCCAAACAGCAAATAGTGTAATAAAACAAAATAAATGTCAGAGAGAAAATATATAAATATACCAGAGAGAAAACAAAATAAACAACAACATATAAAAGCGGATAGCTCGTAGCTCAATAACAAAGTAGACAAGCGCAGTACAGTGTTGGCCCCAGGTTGAACGATTTTAATATACAATAATATGATTTCAGACATCCTACCAAAAAAGTTATAAAAAACAAAACACGGATTCGGCCACAAAAAAAAATTACTAACAAAAACCGGAGCAAGCCAATAAAAAAAATTACCAAAACCAAAAAACCCGGACACGTAGGGCCAAACCCTTGAGCACCAAGTCTTTGAACTGGGCGCAGCCCAGAGCGGAGACTTAAGGCCCAACTAAGCAATTTTATGCATTTGACTGATATTTGACATTTGACTATTTATTCATATGAAAAGCATTTGACTGATAATTGTGCCTCTATTGCGCATCAATCAGAGTGCTAAGGGAGAAAGGGATGTTCTGGAGCATTAGAGCGCGGTGGAGTGATTCCTTTTTTTTACACGAATTATTACACATCGCTTCAATGAATTGTTACAGCCGAACGTAATTCTAAAGAGAGTTAGAAGAAAAGGAAAAAAAAACAGCAGAGAGAGAGAAAATGACATTTTCTTCGAGGGAAAAGAGCTATATTTAATAAAACAGTTTCTGACAATGAGAATAATGGAGAAATTACATAATGAAAATGGACATATGGGCAGCCGAAAAGTTTGGCGCTTGTTTAGAGAAAACTATATATGTAAACAGGTAGTCCTGTGTAGCCAAAGTTATAACATGAAAATGCCAGTTATGCCAACGATATAAAGGTCGTAATTTTATGAAAATGAAAAGTATATAGTGTCCCAACAAATATTAGATATTGTGGCAATCGGCATGTTGAGTGATTTGATTACGACTTCACAGCGAAAGAAGCACATTCTTGTAATGGTTGATATTTTTTCCCAATATGTGAAGCTGTATAGTTCTCGTAGAACGAAAGGAGAGGAAATTTTAAACAAAATAAATGATTTCATAGCCACAGTCGGTATTCCTAGGAATATCTTATTACACAACGCCACCTATTTTAGGAATGAACGTTTCAAGGGGGAGCTTAGAGCGAGAGGATTTGAGACAAAATTTGTAAGCATTCGGCACCCCCAAAGCAATACATCGGAAAGATTTATTCAAGAAGTTACAGAAAAAGGCAACCCGTCACTTTTCAGGATGGAGAAAAGGTTTTGGTAAGGGCGTTAAGAGTATCCAATATCGCGAACAATGTTTGTGCGAAGCTTATGCCGTTATTCGAGGGACCGCACATAATACATTATGAAAATGGCATTAATAGTTATGTGCTACAACAAATGGAATCAGATAAGATACGCTGAATCTATAACACACACGACATTTAGAAATACCACGAATAAGAAGGTAATGTAACATGTTCTTCCATAGATGGGGTATTAATAAAAAAAAAAATTGGTATTGGTAATATTATATTTCATTAAAATTATTCATAGTGGATTCGGAATTAGGACCAGATAACATGTAATGACGATTTATTTGCTTCAATAAAATTTGTTGTGTATACAACAATTTTCATTTTACCAAATGGCGGGGTTTATTATGAATCTCAAAGTTTAAAGAAATTGGAATATGCAGGCATCTGTTTCTTTAGATTAAGAATATGTAATTAATGTAGGTAAAGTGCGTCATCAAACAATGTTTGTTTGATGACGCAAACAAAGTTTAAAAGTGTATAAAAACTTGTGCAAACAAACGGGACAATGAAAGGTCGTTTGTGTTTCCCTAATATTCGGTTACCAAGAACTATTTGTATATTTCGTTATTTAACTTAGATTTAGAAAGTAAGGATTTGTATAATATAAAAATGAACTTCGGTTTTTCCAGGTAATGTAAATTGTTTAGAAATAAAAGCTATCTATTCAATTCAAAAAAACAATGAACGGTCGTTAGGGTTTTGTGGACAAAGGAATTTGATAGTGGATTCTAATAAAAGACAGAATGGTGCTTCAAGGAAACTTTGACGAGAGAGAGAGAGAGAGGAGATGGCAAGATATTTTTGTTTTGAGTGATTTGATTGGTTCGACAGAGAGATTGGAGAAGTAAGAGGAAAGGGAAATTAGTTTGATTTTTTTTGGGTAAAGGAATCTAAGATAACACTGCAAGAGAAAATGTTGTTTCCTGTGATAAGAAAAAAGGTGTGGACGTTGCGAGATAAAGTGGTGAATCGTGACAGAAATTTTGTGAAGTTGTTTGTGGCAGCAGAAAGCCGTGACAGCGTAGGAAGAGATCTTCAAATCCACAATTTGTAAGTCTTTCTTTTAATATAAGAATTATTTGAGGAGAGGCCGCATATGTTTTGGTACGAGAGTAAACGAGATCAGGAGGTGTAGAAAAACAGCATAAGGAGAATCAACATAAAATTTAGTTTGTTTTATTGAAAACAAAAGATAGGCCTAGAGATTCGGAGCGAAGCTTTGTTTTTGAATATAGAATTAAATAGAGACAGTTTTTTTATACAAATTTATAGAACCGGAGAGAACATAAGGATCATATGATCTGTTGTTATTTATTCTGATAATTATATGATTATGATCTTATTTTGTTTTGTAAATCTATTTTTTATACAGCTAGTATATTTGAATGTCCATGGTATAATACATTGATAAAAGGTACATAATATGGTATTGTTTGTGTATATTTTTATTCCTTTTTGTCCTCATACTTGCAAATACAACATGATTGATACTGATCCACGGAAGTAAGTTCTGAGATAAACAAAGTTATGGGTAAGTTCATCAATTTAGATATTGTATTTTAAATTAAATTTCCCTTACCATAATATATATATATATATATATATATATATATATATATATATATATATATATATAAGAAAAGAAATTTAATCTTTGCAGATAAGTTAAATAGTAAACTCTTAAATATTGGGGAAATCTGCAAGAAAGACTCTAATGAGTATCAATTGTTTCGCCGAACGTTTTCGCCAAAGAGAATTAATTATAATTAGCTACCATATATTATCTATTAAAAACATTATTGATCTTACCGTAACTTAGAATTGTAGCGTTAGAATGTTAAAAAACTTAGCTAGTAATAACATAGTGGTATTTTTTGTTACTATGTGCAAAAAAAGTTTTTTTTAACGTTGGAAATGTATGGTAGCTTTGAACTTAAAACGCAAAGGTTTACCCAAGGTTAATCGAAAAACCCAATGTAACTACATTTAAAAGGAGGTAATTCTTTGAATTGTCGGCAATAACTAAATTTTTGATTGTTAGAAAGTTTAAATGTGAGGTTCTGTTTTAACCAGAACGCATGTGCTGACAATTCAAGTAGTTCTTTTGAATCTTTATGTCGTTAAGGTTCATTGGTAAAACCGAATGAAATTAAATCCCAGTATAGGGAAATATTATTTTAGATTTTCTTTTTTAATTATATTATATTGTTCATGTATTGTCATTATAATAATATCTTATTGAGATGTATCTAAGAAAAGCAAGGGAATGTTATCTTTTTAGTTAATGAAAATGAATTATTAAAGTAAGTTAGTTGTTAATGGATATATCAGTCAAGTTAGTTTTCTGTAATGTTGTATTGTTCTTGGTATCTGATTTAAGTAAGAAGTGGTATATATCGCTTAGATTCTGTCACTCTTAACATTGATGGAGAAATCGTTAAGGAAAATATAAGACATTTCAATGAACTCTCTTTTAGATTTATTGTTCTCACGGTGGAGAATTGTAGTGTTAGTATAGTCCATGAGATGGCCAGTGGAATGGACATGTTTGGCTAATGCACAGCGGTCAGTGTGAAGTCAAGAATCACTTTTGTGTAGTATAATACGTGATTTCAATAATTGAGATGTTTGGACGATGTAGGAATTGCTGCAAGAGAGGCAAGGAATGTTGTAGACAATGTTATTAAGCCTATCTATGATATAATATGTTACTATGTTGTTACTAGCTAAGTTTTTTAACATTCTAACTCTACAATTCTAAGTTACGGTAAGATCAATAATGTTTTTAATAGATAATATATGGTAGCTAATTATAATTTATTCTCTTTCAGCCCTGAAGAAGCCAAATTAATTCTCTTTGACGAAAACGTTCGGCGAAACAATTGATACTCAGACTAGAGTCTTTCTTGCAGATTTCCCCAATATTTAAGAGTTTAATATATATATATATATATATATATATATATATATATATATATATATATATATATATATATATATATATATATATATAACAACATAAGCAGAATGGAGGAGACCGCGCAAAAGATGGAGTGACAATCTTCCATAGAGGTATCAATCGGCCAATGAACAAGCAGAATTGCTTATAAAGAGATGGTATGGCAATTTTTCAACGCTATTCCTGTACGTTATTCAGTATGTCGAATAAAGATCACTTAACTGTTTCAATTCGAGTGTTGGAGTAGCGAGTCTGACCTTTAAACAGTGTTGATATATTTCTGTTACATCATTCCTTGTAAAAGTTTGCCTACAACTAGTAAAAATATTCCGGTATCTAAACCAATTCTAAACAAGCCAAATTCTTTTCTTTTTACTCACACTGATTTGAATATTACGAAATCTCAAATAAAAAAAGAAAAGTCAATTCACCAATTTCACAGTCGTCTGCTGAGAAACTAATGTTTTCTTTTTGTTTTTGGACCTGATAAACCTTTACATGTTAATCGAATTGTACCAAATTATGAAAACATTGAAATTAAAAAAAATGTAACTGAAAGTCTTTCTACTTTTATATATCAGCTTTTACGAAGTATACAAACTTTTGATAATATACGATCTATAGATATACAATTAATAGTCAATAATAATGAACAGGTATTGGAGGGTACTTTGATGAATACTAAATAAAAACTGAGGTTGACAAGACATTTTTTATTTAGTATTCATCAAAGTACCCTCCAATACCTGTTCAGTATTATTGACTATTAATTGTTTATCTATAGATCGTATATTATCAAAAGTTTGTATACTAAATAAAAAATGTCTTGTCAACTTCAGTTAAAAACAATACAGTGGAATGCTCGTTCTGCTGTCTCGAATAAAAATAAAATGATGTATTATTTAGTAACTAACAAAATAGACATAACTGTTATTAGTAAAACATGGTTTTAAAAAAATGTATCATATGATTTTAATGTAATTACTATTTAAATGGGAATAAGCCACAATTAAAGGTTAAAGTAAGTTTATTGACGTTTCAATTTCCACTTCGGAAATCGTTCTCAAAATAAAAAAAATGATTTTAATGGATATAATCTTGTTCGTAATGATAAGTTGGATGGTTCTGGTTGAGTTGCTATACTTATAAATAAATCAATTTGTTTTACTGAACTAAAAATTAAAAATAATAATTACAATAATGAAATACCGTTATGTGCTATAAAAATTAAATATGGAAATAGTCAAATTAGTTTTATATCACTATATAGAGCCCCGAAAATAAGATGCACAATAAATGATTGGATTAATATATTTTCCCAATTACAAAAACCCAGTTATAATAGGAGGTGATTTTAATGCCCATTATTTTATTTGCTGATTAAAATGGCAAGATGATCTTGAATTTACAGTTTTAAAAAATGAACAACCAACAATACTAACTCCCTAATTAGAATTACTCAATGACTGATGTTACTTTCTGCGGTCCTAATCTTGTTAGTAAGACTGAATGGTCTATCTCTTCAGACACGCTAGGATCAAATCATTTTATTATACAGGTTACATTATTATATCTATTAAAGCCGAAACAAAAAAATATTACCGAAAAATAAATGGAACATCAAAATAGCTAAATGAACTTTATATAGGTACTTCTTTAGTACAAAGCTTTTTTAATCAAAATAGTAATATTCCAAATAACACATCAAGCAAATATGAACATTTAATGACCAGTATAAATTATGCTGCTCAAATTTCAATACCACAATATAAACCTTTTAAGCCAAAAACTCGAAACCCGTCACCGTGGTGGAATTCTGAATGTGACACGATTATTAAAAACCGTAAATTTTCACTCATGAATTATAAAAAAGAACGTAATTTTGGGAACTATATAAAACGTCAATCAAACATGGCAAGTACAAAAAACAACTAAAAAGTATTGCGAAACAAAGCTGGGTTGATTGGGTTTCTTCTCTCAATAAATCAATTCCATCATCAGTATTTTGGAGTCATGCTAAAAAGTTATACCCAAAAAGCACCAACAAAAAAAATCTTTGGAAGATATTTAGATAGAAGAGTTTTTTGACATAATTGCTCCTCCAGCAGTGATATCTATGCCTAATGAACGTAAGAAAATAGTGACCGAAAAAACTCATTTTTTATTTCAACCGATTAAACAGATAGAACTAAGCTATGTTTTAAATAATCGTCCTAGCACAAGTCCTGGTTAGGACCACAATAAATATCCTATGCTTGATCTGCTTCCTCCAATCGCTAAGAATCTTTTATCGAAAATATTTAACGAAGTTCTCTCTGCAGATACGGATGAATTTAAAGAAGTTATTGTCATCCCAATGAAGGATCCGAATCTGGCAAAATCATACAGACCAATTTCACTTATGTCTTGTGTTCTCAAAGTATTAGAAAGAATACTAAAAGTAAGACTTGAATGGTGGTTAAGTGCTACTTCCAAATTCTCAGTTCGGTTACAGACAAGCATGTGGTATTTTAGCTGCACTCGCTACTGTAGTAACTCACATTCAAAATGGATATTCTGACAATACGTATGTATCACTGTTATGTTTGGATATTGAAGGTGCATATGACAGTGTTAATTTAGAAAGAAACTACTAAAAAATATACTAAAAGAAAAAATAATTCATCAATTCCAAATACCTTCCCTGCTAGCCTAAAATATTGTCAATTTCTACTTAAACAGGAAAATATATATTAGGATGGAAAACAATCAACTCAATGGACCACGTTTTAATAGTTCGGGTGTTCCACAGGGCTCAGTTTTAAGTGCACTTCCATTTAATCTTTACACGGCCGATTTTCATAATATTAGTATCGAAAACATTACATTTAATACAAGTAGATGTTCTAAGCGGGTACGGGAGCACTTTTCAAGATGGAGGTCGTGACGTCAACAGAATGCAAGATTACGTGTTCTCATGTCTCTATTCGCTCCCCATTCCCCCAATAATAACGAAGATACGAAAAAACTCTTAAACGCCCCCCATTCCCCCAATAATAACGAAGATACGCCTCAACGTACACCAATTGTGACAGCCGAAAAGAAGACGAATTGACGACAGACAAAGAAAAGAAGTGTGTAATTTTTAATCAACCTCGTATATATTTTATAGACGATGATTAGCGTAAGAACTTCCAAATTTTTTTAAGTATTTTTTAATAATCCCCATATATATTTTATCCACAACGAATAGCGTAATAGCAAAAATTCGTTTATTTTTCAATTTATATTTTACGAGTAACCTCGTATATAATTAAACATACGTATATATTTCCTTTTCGACGTGTCTAAGCTTGTTATTCATAGAATGATGTCACCGGACGTATAATTATATATACAAAGTTAACCGCCGACATTCCGTAAAGTAAATGCACGTGTTTCCTGTATATCATCATAGCACTTGATGGGAACGAAAATAACGATTGGAATGTCAGCTACTTCCTCTGACATCATTTCAGTTGCATGATCTTGTACACTTATATTAAAAAAAAGGGTACAAGTATTAGAAAGAGAAGTTAACGTCATCCTATTTGTGTAAAACTGGCTGGAATTTTTGGAGGTTATCAAATGTCATAAGTGATCAAAAATGCAACTCATAGACGTCAAAGACGTTTAATTTGATGGAAGGTTTAACGTTACGTACAATAAAAAATTAATATGCCTCGTCATTTAAGTGAGATTGAAAAGGCTCAAATAATTACGAAAATGGAAGAAGGATGGTCAATTCGTGCGCTAGCAAATTTCTATAATAGAAATTTGAAAACAATCTTCAGAATTAAGCAACGATGGGTCCAACAACAATCATTAAAAAGAAAAGTTGGTTCAGGGCGTTCCAAAGTATCCACTCCTCAACAAGATGCTGCTTTAGTTCAATTCTTAAGAGATAATCCATTTGCGACGTCGAAGGATTCAAGGATTCATACGGGATTTCCTGGTGCCCAACCTATTGTAAGCAGAAGGATCAATGAATCTGAATTAAAAAACCGACCAGCTGCTAAAAAACCATTAGTAACTGGTGAACATCGGCAAGCAAGAGTAATATTTGCACTAAACTATATTTACCGCAACCCACAATTTTGGAACAACGTCATTTTTACCGATGAAAAGACTTTTCAGTCGACCTATAACGGTCAAATCCGTGTTTATCGTCCAGCCAATACTAGGTTTGAAGAACGATATATTCACTCTCATAATAAATCTTTACGTTTTTCTGTAAATGTATGGGGTTGGATTAGTATACATGGACCTGGTGTTTGTTGGCGATTAGAGGGAAGATTTACTGCCGACAATTACATTAACGTTTTGGAACACGTAATGCTCCCTTCTATTGAGCAATTGTATCCTAATAATACTTTTACATATCAACAAGATAATTGTTCAGTCCACACTGCCCATGCCGTAAGGAATTGGTTTCAAACGCAAAACCTGGAAGTATTGCCATGGCCTGCGCACAGTCCAGATATAAATCCAATTAAAAACATTTGGGGCATAATTGTTAAAAAAATATATAAAAGAAATTTTATGCCACAAAATTCAGATCAATTGTGGGATACAATCTTAGAGTGCTGGGAAGATCTTGATCCAAATATGATATCTAATATAATTCAAAGTATGCCAAATAGACTAAATAAAGTTATAGAAGCAGACGGTTCTATCACCAAATACTAAATTCTATTTATAACAGCCATTAAAATTATTCTTTATATAATTGTTGAATAAATGGTTTCGTCTAATTAATGCTCAACGCCAATGATTTATATTTTTAATAACCTGTGACATTTGATAACCTCCAAAAATCCCAGCCGGTTTTACACAAATAGGATGACGTTAACTTCTCTTTCTAATACTTGTACCCTTTTTTTTTGAATATAACTGTAAAATATTTTCATTAATTAAAAACATCTCAATATTATTTCAAACAATATACAGGGAGATTTAAAAATTACTCGAATTTTAAATAAACGAATTTGCGATGGTTTTGTTATTATCAAACAATTATCGTCAACATTATATTCTGGAAGGAGGTTAAAACAATTATTTATATATGGATTTTAAATACTGATTGTTTATTTCATTAATGACTTCCAAGCAGTACAGATTGGTAGAGTTTTGCGGACAAATACAAAAGTTGAAAGCCGATATTCAGTGGTACGAAGATAAAACGAAAATTGAAAAACAATTTGCAGTTTCATTTGATAGAAAACTACCAAAAACAGAATATCCGTTAAAAAGAATTCAACCGACAAGATGTCTTAACTAACACAATTCATCATTCTCACCGCTGTTGTTAACAATGTCCTTTATACAAACGTTCCAAACAATGTTAAAAACATGGAGATATGTTTTAGTGATGTAAAAACTGATTGTAATCGATCTGAATGGACTCTAATGGATCATGATGTGGTGAATTATGTACAGCTTCCAGTATTTTTCAAAAGGATACCAAAGTCAGGAGGAGCATTCTACATGATCATCCTAATATCCCCAAATAACACCGAAAGTGATTCAAAATGGTACAAAACTAATAATAATACATTAAATTAAATATGTAAAAAGGAAAATTGTTAAAATAAAACTAAAATAAAACTTTTAATCTTTTATTTAAACAAATCTAAATTACATAGGTAATATATTTTCTCAAAACCATTGGCGAAGGTGGTCCACATTTATCGAGGAGCAGGAAAATAGTCCAGCGACGTGGCAGCAGTCTGCATGAGGAGCAAAGTTTCCACTAGCGTAAGGTGAACCATCAAACTTGCAAACATCAATAATTACGGGAAATACGCAGATGATGTGACACTTCTGTTTTAAAAAATCTGCTTTTGTTCTCCTCGAACGTAAATGTAGTCGGCAGCATACAACAACTTGGATTATAGTATTTTATTAATTTTGAAATATTCGACATCTCCATTAGAATGCCGAAGACCATGCACGTTTTTCTCCAAGTACGTAGCAGTCTTCTTATCTTGATTACTCAATGTAGCAAACGGTTGTGGAGGTTTAAATATATAATGTCAATGTTTAAAGCCAATTTCGATACTAAGTTCTTTAGGAACAAACCATCCATCAACAATGAATCTTTGAATGTCGACGAATCTAAATGACGTATCATCCTTCTTGGAACAGTCAAAAACAAACAAGGCATATTTTTTAAATTCATCATAATCTATGAGATGTTTTGTTGTAAAACGAGCATAACTCGGAAAAAATTCAGCATAGTTGTAGTGAGCTATAGCGTAGTCATTTTTTGCTAAATACAATTCCATTTTCTCGTTAGGCCCCATTAATAACCACTTGTACGCTGGATATTCTAATGTGGCCGAATAATGTTGGATCAGCGTGAATGTCATCTCGTTTAGAAGTTTGAAAAGCCACAATGATATAGCGTGGACAGCTGAGGTGGTCTTTACACTCCATATCTGACGTCAAGATTCTGCCGTGCATAAAGGTAGTTCATTGATAGTTCAATTTTCACATCATCATTGGGAAAGACATGTTTGATTTTGAGTTCCATGCTGGCAGCACTTAGATACTGTTGTTGTTGTTGTAGCATTCGGTTCTTGTACAAAAATGCAATCTCTATAATTACGTGCTCAAACAAATCAAAACACTTGACGGCCATCGGTTAATTTATTGTAATCGTTGAAGATGTTGAAAATATGTTTTATCGGAATCAATAAATTAAAATTGTCCCCCGATAAATGGGGATTATTCGGATAGTTCCATCCGCAGTACCGAGAAACTTTGAATATTCAGGTGAATAGCACAAAAAACTGCGAATAGTGCTAACTACGCCTGGATCTCGAACTATTTCCATGTCATATGAACATTGGATATATGTACAAGCATCAAACAAGAAGGCTCCAGCATTCGGTGCAAGAGAAATAGTTCCATTACCCACTTTCTTTATACTTCCTTTAATTTCCAAAAGTGTTTCGTGTATAGCAAAAAATGCATCTGATTGATTTATGATAAACTCGACAAAGTCGCTATTGTTAAATGACTTAATGTAAGATGTATATGTACGAAATTCTTCTTTTCTAGTAGTAACGTCCAACAGAGGTTTTTGGTAAAGATCAAAAGTAGGTGGCGGAGGTTCCTGCTGTTGAACCTCCCCACGTCGAATGTATTGACGTTTTGGCATCTTTCAACTTTAATCCAATGGAAACAAGAAAAGCTTTATTGGCAGCAGACACGTCACGTCGCATGTAGAGTCTGCGTGAGACTACGGGATATTGATATGCAGAATTTTGTTTTATAATTAAAACCATCTATATCGTTTCCTTAAAATCCAAATGCAGCGTACTTTTCTCTCCTCTAAAGTTAACGAGTCTTAATTCTTGATCGACTACACTAACGGTAATTTTGAATGTAATTTTGTTGTAGTAGTTTTTCACCCGAAGATGCGTCTTTTGCTTTAACTCGTTCCCACTCTTTGTTTTCTAATACCCAATCTGCTTTATGTCGATCTTTCAATGAATTACTTTGTGAATATGCGATATCGTGATCCCTCGCAGCTCGATCTAACGGATTTATCCCTGGATCTAAAGGTGATAGACGTTTCTGTAATTTTGTTCCAGGTCCTAGATATTGGTAACCAGGAGCATACAATTCAAACGGTATAGTGTTGATCAGAGAATTCAGCACTCCTTCACCTTGAACGATCAACATTGAAATGAATTGTTTCTTACAAAAATTCCTTTATATAAACAAGTGTATAAAATACATCTCAATCACAAGATGGAGGTCATTCAACAAGATAAGACACTAGCAGTGGAAAATTTGGATTTTGTCGATAACGGCACAAGAACCAGTAAACATGGCGCATTGCTCGCACATTCTTTTCGTGCTATCATATGTGGTCTAAGTGGATGTGGAAAAACTAATGTTATGTTGGCATTACTGTTTGACCTGAATGGAGCTAAATTCAAAAATGTTTACGTTTATTCAAAGTCGTTGTTTCAACCCAAGTATCAATTTTTGAAGGAAGTGTTGAACTCTGTGAAAGAAGTGGGTTATTTTCCATTTAAAAATAATGACGATGTAATAAGTCCCAGTAAAGCTAAACCAAATTCTATTTTCATTTTTGATGACGTATCAATGTATCATACGAGAATATTACTATATGGACAGACATAAAGATATTGATTGTGCATACCTGTCAATCATATTATGTTAATCATAAAGTCGAGATTTGACCAATTTAAACAATTTTGTTCTGAATGTTGGAAAGACAAATACGGTACGTTCGTCATTGTTAAGGAGTTCGATAAGGGACGATATCGTACATATTTCGACAAGTTTATAAAATTGTAGGTATGATCCAAACACACGCATTATAGAACAACATGTCAGACAAAGAGGTAACTGCACGCAAACGTAAAGTTGCCGAACTAGCTCGTGTCATTCGCATAAAATATTTGGCACTAAAGTTAGGTAGAAAAGAACAAAATGAGTCGCTAAACTCTCTTTAAACTCTTTTAACCCATAACCAGTGTTCTAGCAAAATCATCACGATACCACACTAACGTTAAAACGGAGCCGATTAAAAAAGAAGAATCCATAAAAAAGAAGAGTTAGGAATAAAAGAGCATGATTCGAAAACAGAGGGAAATCCTAGAACATCATTTATTAGTGATGGTGATGTATTCGAAGACACCGATAAACAGTATGCAGAAAACATAGAAACAACCCAATCTCAAGATGAAGGATGTGATCAGGTGTTTCAAGAGTACTTGGCGCAATACCACCCTCTAATTCATCCTTATATTACGGACCACTGGAGATGCTCGGATAAAATAGATACGGTATACGGTCCAACTCATGATCCTACAACGTCCAAATGGAAACTTGGAAGAACTGATATCGATTTTAATGATAAAGCTTATGGTAGACGAAAAATATGATAATGGAACTCGCGGATTATATGAATTACTATTTTACAAAGACCCTGAATATTACACTGAGAATGACGTTAAAAATTATATTGCACTGCTGGAATTAACAGGACACAAAAAAAATGATGGAACACTAAAAGGGACCAATAGATACAAGTGGATTGAGATTATTAGACCTAATCTTCGATCGCTACCATAACGTCGACATACAGTGGTTAGTAGGCAGAAGGTTGGCTCTGGATTACCTACACATTTGACATACAACGATGACCCTGTGGAATATGTGTATTGGGAAGACCCAAATGAATTTTGTGATCGTCTCAAATTGTTGATTGTTTCCCAAGAAGCAGGAAATACATCCCACAATAACGAAATTGTTGCCATTATCAACAAATTACGTGAAGCCGATATTATATATTAATATTGAGTTGGATTATTGAGCATCATTTCCAATATAAGTTTTGACAAGTTTGGTCGTCATCATTATTGTTCTAATGAACAAGCTGTTAAAAAGCTACGTGATGGTTTAAAGCAATCTATTTTGGATTTACAAAACCAGATACCTGCAGTAAATAAGGATATTAAGCGAGATCCTCCTGTAGAATGTATACATCTTTCCAATAGGAAATACGTAGATGATCAAATTGTTAATGTCAAAACTTTTGTAAGAAGAGTTTAATTTGATACGCAAAGAATATAATGCAAAAGATGCTCAACTTGAACAAAAAATCTCAAACTCAATTAGCAAAATTGAAAGCAGTTTTAATAAATTGATTAATGAGTTAAATGATAACAATAAAATGGATGGTTTGAAAATATCCGATTTGACAAAACAAGTACATGACTTTAAAAATGATTTAGATATATTTAAACGTGAAATGAAGAACATTACAGATGCTGCTTACCAAAGTGCACAAAATATGATGAAAGTGCTAGAAATAGAAAAAAGATTAAAACAATGGATCTTACTTCACATGATTTAGACAATCGTTTTAAGGTAATAGAAGAATACATCGAAAATAATAAAAACGTATAGAGTCATAACACATGTTACACAAACGTATAACATCTACAAATACCGGGAAACAATTGCTATTCACATTTAAGTATTTACTAATGTTTTTCAGTCCTTCGAGGTAAAACTCATTATGGATAAGCATAGCAGGCCTAGCGGTAGGCCTAATGGCCTACCGCTCGGCCGTGATAGAAACTACAGGCCAGACTCCAACCTGCCTGATGTTAAGTCGTGAAGTTTGTTTGTTCTGCAACCTAGAGTTTGGCTGCAGACCTTCCGAAGAACATGTTGCAAGCGAAGATTATGTCGACCGCCCTGAAGCTAAGAATGAACAACATTCATGAACTTGCCCGACAACACATCCAGTTAGCCAGTGACAAAATGAAAGATCAATATGATTTTCGATGCAAGAATGAAAGCAATGAAGTAGGTGACCTTGTTTTTCTTTATAATCCACAACATCGTCGAGGCTTGTCCCCTAAATTGCAAAGACAATGGGAAGGTCCGTATGAAATTAAAAAGAGAATAAATGACGTAATATACCGAATTAAGAAGTTGCCGAAAGGTAAACCAAAAGTAGTTCACATAAATCGTCTTGCACCTTATGCTGGCTCAAATGAAACAGAAGAAGCACGAACCCTTCAACATGAGATCAAAGATGACCGGCGACCAAGCTTTAATAAATTTATGTCAAATTACGCAGAGAGAAAGAGTGCTAGATTCGGCGTGACCACAGAAGTTTAGCAGGATCTTTTTAGTGTTCCGCAAAACGTCTCTCTAGCCCTCTGTGTTGCCCAAGATCTTGAAATGACCAAAGGAATCTCATCCGTATTTTATAAGAAGTTCGGTCGTTTGGACGAGTTAAAAATCCAGCAGCCTAAAGTTGGAGGAGTACTGAGATTAGAAGATGGTTCTCGATCTTTGCTGTATATGGTGACCAGGAAGTCGTATACAGACAGGGCAAGCTACGAGAATATATGGCGTGCTCTAACTAATTTGAAGAAAATCGTGTGCAATTATGACATCAAGAATTTGGCCTTACCCAAGATAGGCCATGCACTAGATAATCTGGATTGAAAGATTGTCAGAAGCATGCTTGAAGTGATCTTCCGAGCAACCGGCGTACGAATTACTGTGTGTAGCAGACCTTCTATGAGTTAAGTTAGTTGATAAGATATAATCGTGCTTTAAACTTATAAATATATTTATATAAATTCGAATCGCCCGTTTTATTTAATCCCGCTACAGTATTATTTTACTGAAGATAGCACCATTTTAATGAAGATGTAATTAGAGATTTAAATCAACATATGTTTTTTTAATAAAGTTATTTTACTAGTCAACCAACTTGTCTTTTGTTATTTTACAGGAATAAAATACTTTTTAATTCAATTAAATTTTTATGTAGATATAAACATGTAATTACAGCATTTATTTTACAAGAATCTGTTGAATACATACGTTTTCAGTTAACAGTGAAAATTGTAAAAGTTGGTTATGTTTTCATTTATTAATTTGTTTATTGTTTTACTCCCAAGGTAACGTGTCATGAGAATTTTGTTGCAAGTAACGTTTATCATCGTACGGACTTAATGCAATTTTTTCTTGTGTTATTGTAAAGAGATCATGGGCGTAGGAACGGGACGTTGATTGGGAGACGCTTTTAGTTGTAAATTCGTTTAAACACTTAACATAATCATCGAAAGTAATGTCATCTTTTACCGTTGAATATTTAACCCCCTTAGATTTTTTTGTGACACTGTAACGATAAGACTACTAAAGAGAATTGAAGTACTATTATAAAAATAATACCTCAATCAACCATGGGAGCTTATCGTCTATGCTTTGCCTAGCTCAGTATGTCAAGTGTGAGTTCGTCTTGTCTTAAACTAGGAATTGAACCTGAACCCTTAGATGATAGCAAATAAAACAAATTTTAGCCAATCATATTTATTAAAAAACAATAATCAACCCTGCCAATGCTTAACAATTAATTAGGATGATACTTATGGCGTCGATGAGCTGCTTGTGTGTCCTCCTAATGAGATGTTATGTCCTCCGATGAGAGCTGCAGTTGTAACATGTGGATGTAGCCTCCTGATTAAGTTTAGTTAAGTCCTGTGGTTAGGTCCTCAAATGGTCAATAAATTTTCATGATTTGATTAGAATTTGGATTAGGTCCTCCGATGGTCTTGAATAAAATTGTTAATACACACGTGGATATGGTCAATAAAATATGGTCTTGAATAGAATCGTCAATAAAGCCGCCAATAAACCCAAGAGAATATTGTAGACCATAAAATGAAGCTTATAACTTTTGCCTTCTTTTATAAATTTTAATTATAGACAAAAAACATATCCCATTATGTCACAAAAGCTGACTGACAGAAACTAAGTGGGAGATTGAAATGAAGTTAGCACAGATGACATAGGACGTAAGCTTATGATAGAAATAGCTTTTCTATCAACATGGAACAGAATGTCTAGTCTACCGGACAGAAAGACAGAGGGCGAATATTTATTCTACGGGACAGAAAGGGAAAAAAAACAGAGGTCGCCAACTACTTTTTGAAGAAAAAATAGTAAAAACGAATCTGAATGGAAAGGAATTAATGAATTAATAAAGAAATTAAAATAAAGTAATTATTTAAATATAAATTAATAAAGATGTGACGTTTATAATGTTACAACAACTAAATTATTTACAATTCTTTCAATATTTGCATCATCCATATTTTTCTGTTATTTATCCCACAATGCCTTTCGATCCTCGTCCGTCGTACTGATCTTGAACGACTACATTTTATATCTAAGTCTAACAAAATGAGTCATACTGCGACCGTTTGTCTCATCTTTCATCATTCCGAGAACTTTTTTGTTGACTAGAGGTATTCCATAAATATTATTCTCAGAATAGTCTGATGTATCGAATTTAGATAAATTTGCTTTAATAACGTCTCTGTAAACTCATCACATTTTATTTCATAGATAAAACTGTCAGTGTTCCCATTACAATTTTCAACTCCCATATATGGCAATATAAAGTTATAATGAAAATTGTACATAGATACTTTGGATATATCTAAAATAGACATGCTGATGTACATGGTTTGTTGAAAATAAGCTCTGTTTTGTTAAAAATAAGTTCATTGCCATTGCCATTTTCATTAAACACGGTACTATTATGAAATCTTGGGCTAGCAATCAAATTTTTTGCCCCGTATCTTCCATCCCATTTCGACACAAGTTTCACAATACGATGTTTCCTAATGTTTTCCATTGTTTTACCAAAGATGGCGTTGTTTGCCAATTTGTACTTTTTCAAATGCTGTAGTTGCTGCGGTTCGCAATCTGGTGTTAAGATCGATGTAAGGCTTAAGCCACGCACTCTGCTTGAACTTTGGTACTTTATGAATTTTTGTTAGTTTGAGTCCTGCATTCAGAGCTTGTTTTAGATTGCGATAGTGCAAAGTGTAATCTTTTTGGTGGTACAGGGTGGTCATAAGTTTTGAAAGCTCAGCGAATATCAATAACTTTGCTGCAAGAGCGAATGGATGGTCTGAAAAAGAAAAGGTTGTAAACCTGACTATCGCTCTTCGAGGAGATGCCTTAGATGTGCTTCAGACCATAGCCGTAGAGGAGACGGATGATTTCGAACAACTGAAGAAGAGGTTATGCGATATGGCCACGAACATTTGGAGCATGTATATCACTCGCAGCTTAAAAATCAAAGACAAAAGAGAGATGAGGCTCTTCAAGAATATAAGGAAGATTAGTACGATATGCTTATCCAAGAGCTCCCGAAGACATAATGGAAAAATTGGCCGTTCAAACATTTATTGATGGTCTTCGTGATCATGAAATGCAGAGAACACTGTGATTAGCTCGTCACAAGACGCTGGTTGATGTCTTATCCGCCGCCCTCGAATACGAGTCAGCTACGCAGGCCTCTAGCGAGTACAGTAAAGTTAGGACTGTAAAAAAAGAAGGAGATGAAGATAAACTTGACCAGCTCGTTAATATGATGAAAATATGACATACAAGAAAACGAAGACCATGAGATGCTGGAATTGTGGCGAAATAGGACACGTACAAAGTTCATGTAAGCATCCTAAGTACGACGCAAATCAAGAAAATCACCATCAGGAAAACTAGAACGGGTCTGCCTTAGGGAGGCAGCTTCGACCCGGAACTTTTCCAAAGATCCTCTCATACTAATAGCTTCTTTGAAATGTCGTGAAGATAGTGTATATGTAGATGGAGAAATACGTTGTTGGTGGATACCGGAGCGATCAGAACCATTATACGCCAAACAGTTATAAACAACCGTAAGAAATTGTTACCAACGAGGTTGCGACTTCGGACCGCTACAGGTGAAAATGCCAACATTCATGGAGAAATCCAGGTACAATTAGGAATTGGAGCAGAAAAGTTCGTCCATACTGTTATAGTTGCTGACATCGAAGAGGAGGTTATATTAGGAATCGACGTAATGAATATGCATGGATTCCAATTGGATTTTAAGAATAAGGTAATCAAAGTTGGTAACGAGGAGGTATTTCTTCATCCACATGATGACAACACTGTGCAAGCTGTAACGTTATAAACGTCACATCTCTATTAATTCTTAATAATAATTTCTTTATCTTCAGTTTAATTTTTACTATTTTTTTATTATAAAAGTAGTTGGCGCCCTCTGTTTTTCTCTTCTTCATCTGTTTTTATTTTCTCTCTTTCTGTCCCGTAGAATAAATATTCGCCCTCTATCTTTTTGTTCGGCAGACTATTCTGTTCCGTGTTGACTGACAAGCTAGTGTCATGATATCTATAGCAACATCCTATGACATCTGTGCTAACTTCGTTCAGTCTCCCACTTTCTGTCAAAACAACTTTTCTGTAGTGGGATTATTTTTTGCTTCTTTTTGAAATTTATAAAAGAAGGCAAAAATTATTATAAGACTCATTTTTATGGTCTACAAATTCTCTTGGGGTAAGTACTTTCATTGTGATATTTATTCTATAATTCTGACCACATTTCCAATATTTGTAACCTTACTTTCTTTCGAAAGCACATTTTTTTCTGATATATGCATTAGGACTCTTTAACAGAATTTAAGTAGTAACATTCATATTCCATTTTATCCTTGCCATACGCTATTTGTTTGAGTGTAATTTTGTAAGATGGCAAGGAAGTTAAACCTTTATTTTTGATGTGTTTCTAATGCAAGTTGTTCCTTTTAGTTTATTGGTTTATTGGACATTTTATTGGTTTATTGGACATTTTATTGGTTTATTGGACAGTTTATTGGACATTTTATTGGTTTATTGGACATTTTATTGGATTCATTGAATTTATTGGAAATATTGGTTTATCAACAACTTAATTGACCAGATCGAATTGATTGACCACATTCAACTTTACTAATCAGGACATACAGCCACGTGTGATTGCAGCTCTCCAGAAGCCACAACTTCTAATTGGAGGACCCAACAGCTAGAACACACAAGCAGCCCATCGAAGCAATAAGTAACACTTATTAACTGTTAAGCTTTGGCAGGGTTAATTATTGTTTTTTTATTCATTTAAATAAATATGTTTGGTTAAAATTTGTCTTATTTGCTATCAACTGAGAACTCAGGTTCAATCCCTAGTTTAAGACAAGGCGAACTCACCCTTGAGATACTGAGCTAGGCAAGGTATAGACGATAAGCTCCCATGGTTGATTGAGGTATTATTTTTACAATAGTACTTTAATTCTCTTTGGTAGTCTTATCGTTACAAAGCAGCCGTTATACAGTCGTGCCTGCGAGAAGTGAAACGATCATAGTAGCGCGGTTACAGGGAATTGTAGACGAAGGGACAACTGTTACGATGGAGCCTTGGAACCATGACGACGAAGTTGGCCGAGGAATCATAATTGGAAAGAAATTGGTGACTTCGGCTAAAGAAATACCTGTGAGACTTTTCAATGTCAATGACTACCGAGTGACCATCAAGAGACAAAAGTAGGAACTTGTGTACCTGTGACATCCATAATCCGTCAGACGACAACATCCGATAATTCCAACGACAAATTCGACCAAATGGTTGCAGTTGCAGGACAGTCTCTGAATCAGATTGAGAAAAGGAAATTAAGGGAATTTCTTCGACAGTATCGTGATATTTTCGTACCGAAAGGAAGAAAGACGGGAAGAACTACCGTTGTCAAACATAAAATTGATACTGGTAATGCTAAGCCAATTCGTCAAACAGCTCGACGATTACCACAGGCGAAAAGAGAGGAAGCTGAAACGATTGTTCATGAAATGAAGAAAGACGGGGTGATAAAACCTTCTACGAGCCCATGGGTCTCTCCGGTGGTCCTGGTTAAGAAGACGGAACAACGAGGTTCTGTGTGGATTACCGTTTGCTGAACAACGGTACCAAGAAAGATAGTTATCCTCTGCCTCGGATCGACGGTACATTGGACACATTAGCTGGAAGTAAATTGTTTTCTAAAGATACCCCAAAACCTTCGAACAAAAGTGTTCGATTCTTGTATCCTTCCCGTTCTCACTTACGGAGCTCAAACCTGGACATTCACAAAAAAGAACATGGACAAGATTCGAAAAACTCAGCGAGCCATGGAACGACAGATGCTTGGTATCTCACTAATAGATCGGCAAACGAACGAAGCAATCCGGAACAGAACAAAAATAAAGGACGCCGCGAAACAAGCAGCTAAATTAAAATGGAAATGGGCTGGACACAACGAACGTCTCGAAGATGGTAGATGGAACAAAGAAGTCGGAAACTGGCGACCGTACGATGCGAAGAGACCAAGAGGAAGACCTCAAATGCGCTGGAGCGACGATATCAAAAGAGTCGCAGGACAAAAAAAAAAAATTGTTTTCTACTTTGGATTTAAAGTCTGGATACTGACAGGTAGAAATGGACCCAGTAGATAAAGAGAAGACAGCCTTCACCACAGGATCTGGATTGTGGCAATTCAACGTTATGACATTTGAGAGGCTTATGGAAAATGTGTTGAGAGGATTATCTTGGAAAACATGCCTGGTTTATCTAGATGACATAATCGTCTTGGGGGAGACATTTGAAGATCATCTGAAGAATTTAGAAAACGTTTCTAATAGACTTAAAGCTGCCCAATTGATGTTAAACCCCAAGAAGTGCCAGTTATTTCAAGGTAAAGTCAATTATCTGGGTCAGATAGCCAGTAAAGAAGGAGTGGCCGTGGATAAAGGAAAAATCGATTCCATTAAGGAATGGCCAGAACCAACTGACAAACATCAAGTGAGAAGTTTTCTTTGACTATATACTTACTATCGGAGGTTTATTAAGAAGTTTGCAGATATCGCTAAGCCATTAACGCGACTTAAAGAGAAAGCAAGAGACTACCGCTGGGATACAGACTGCCAAAATGCCTTTGAGACCTTAAAAAAGCATTTAATCAGAGCAAAAATTTTAGGGTATCCACTGCCAGAAGGAGAGTTCATCTTAGATACAGATGCAAGTAATGTGGAATTTGGAGGAGTGCTGTCTCAGATTCAAGGAGGACATGAACGGGTTCTTGGATATTTTAGTAAAGTTCTTTCAAAACCTGAGCGGAATTATTGCGTCACGAGAAGAGAACTTCTAGCAGTAGTGAAATCAGTAGAGCACTTCTATCAATACCTCTACGGAAGGAAGTTTTTAATCCAAACCGACCATGCCCCCTTAAGTGGTTGATGCAGTTTAAAAATCCAGAGGGTCAGATAGCCAGATGAATCGAACGACTCCAAGAATACGATTTCAAGATTGAGCACCGAGCCGGAGTTAGCCACAGAAACGCTAAACGCTGATTCCCTTTCCAGAAGGCCATGCTCAGCAGAGTGTTAGCACTGCAACAAAACGGAATCCAAGGAAGCAGCAGTGTTAAGAACGACGATGGTCAACGACGACTGGACGCCTACTAAGATAAGGGAAGAACAAGAGGGAGATCCAGTTATACAAATAATTCGAAAATGGAAAGAGGAAAACCGTCGACCACCTTGGCAAGAAATATCAAACCTATGCTCAGTAGTTAAGACGTATTGGGCCCAGTGGGACTCATTTATCATGGAAGATTGCTTGCTCAAACGACTACTGAAAAATGATGACGGTTCAGAGAAGAGAAGACAGTTGGCGATCCCAAAGAGCAGAATAGCCGAAGTACTTCGTCAGTTACACGACAGTCCATGAGGAGGGCATTTCGGTGTAAAGAAAACCATTCAGCGAATTCGGGAACCGTTTTATTGGTCCGACGACGTAAAGGACTGGTGTAAGAAATGTACTATTTGTGCTACGAGTAACGGGCCTCACCGAAAAAGGAGAGCTCGTATGAGACAATATAATGTTGGAAGCCCGTTTGAAAGAATAGCTTTGGACATCGCTGGGCCATTTCCAGAAAGTGAAAATGGAGGCAAGTACATGTTGGTAGTAATGGATTACTTCACTAAGTGGGTCGAGACTTACGCACTTCCAGATCAGAAGGCTGCCACCGTTGCAGATAAGTTGATCCAAGAATATATCAGCCGATTTGGAGTGCCTTTGGAGATCCATAGTGACCAAGGAAGGAACTTCGAAAGCGATCTATTCCAAGTTAAGAATGCTAGCGTCATCTGTTGTTTTGGATGCACGTTTATCATACAAATTTTTGGCTATACCCCAAACTAACTCAATTGCATTATAGTGGCAATGGTAGGGCGGAAGTCAAAGAACTTCATTGCCATATTTAAGAACCATTTGGTTAGTAACAAATTTCTTTTGAATTGTGTGCTCTTCACACCTTTGAAGTAAATCGACTTTTAAAAATACGTCACTTTGATAAATTTTGTCAACCACAACTTTATTTCTTCTTTTCTCCAGCTCCTTGAAGGAAATTTCTCTTCTACTCTTGAGTGGTAGGATGGATTATCCAACACTATTATGGATGGTCGTTCCAATTTTTTTAACAAATCTTCTTCAAACCATTCTTCAAAAATATTTGCATCAATATTTCCATGGTAATTACCTGTATTCTTTGTGGATGAAAAAATTAAACTAGCGTCAGGAATAAAACCCTCATCATTTCCAGCACGAAGTATAATGTAGCGTTTACCATTACCGGAACGACTAGAAGAATAACATTTCGTGGTGCCATCTTGCCAGGATGATTTTGACATATTTCCTTTAGCGAAAATCCAAGTTTTATCTAAAAATACAACTTGCCTCGGACTATCAGACGTTTTATTGTTCATGTATTTTCTTGAAAAATGCCACCGTTTTGAAACAGCATTAGAGTTCACACAATATTTGTCTATTATTTGTCTTTTTATATCGAAAACCTAAATGTTTCAGCACTTTCCACAAACTTGTTAAACTAATATCATACAGTTCCTTTATTTTTTGTAACACAGCACTAACTGTTACATGTCGACGATTTCTCTTGCTTAGTTTATTTATTTCATCTCACTCATGTTATTAATTCTTCGGAATGTCCTCTCTGAGATACCACAAGCATCGCATGTGCGTTTCTGAACTGCCATAACAGATGTCAATGGACCTATATTATTTTTTTCCAAATTGAAATAACTTTCGACTTTTAGAACTAAACGTCGTTCTTCTGAAGATAACCCTCTACGTTTCGACTGTATTTTATTTTCTTCAAAAGCACTCATTTTGCTTTAAAGTACCGCTTCACTACACTACTATAAAAAATAGGTACTTATATGCAACTACTACACCCTAAAAAGGACGAGGGAGGAAGGACGAACAGACGAAACAATTATGTACAGGGTGTCTCAGAGTAGATTTTAGTATTTAAACTTACCTTACGCCGACCCTGTTCGAAATTCCATGGAAACCACGATACACTTACACCGGTATGCTAGATCAAAATCCTAAACGCGTCGGCTTGGCGCAGTGACGTCACGGCGATGCAAGAATAACGCGCGAAACACATTAGATAGCTATTCGTAGCTTTTGTTAACGTTTAGATATATTAATTCGCCGGTGATTTATTTGAAATTAACGTTTGTGTATATAATACTAAATAATTGTAGTTATGCCTGTCTCTTTATATTAATAGTGTGTAAAAATTTGCATAAAGAGGAAAATATTGTACCAAAATAATTTCTCAATAACGCTTATACATGTGAGGAGATAATTATGTTGTATTTGCCTAAACTTACATATAAGCATTTATGCAACATTTTTGAATATAGCATATAATATATAAAATAATATTTTAAATGCCCTTTATGACGCCAAGTATTAAGAAGCTTAAACCTGATGCTGTTTGCAATAAATCTTCTTGAATGCGGAGAAAAAATTAACCAAGATGCTTTGAAGTATATAGCTGGATACGTTGCCTATAAATTCCAACTTAGAATGTAAAGCGGATAACATAAGCATTACTGGCATGCCGAATTGGATACAATTTATTTCAAGAGGTGGTTTATTAAATCCTACTTTTTGCTGCACGAATATTGGATCATGAATTTCATCCAAGGCATGGATCTTCGTTATCACATGACACCAATTTATTTAAAACTTTAACTTCTAGGACCATGCCAAAATTAGAAGAAAATAATAATGCCATACAGTATGAAGTAGTCTATTCTTTAAGCAAAACACGTACATATATTAGATTAAGCCATCTTAATAAAAAAATTAGCTTTTAAAACTGCAAGAGAAAATTAGAAAAAAAAAATGTCAACATTTACAAATTGCAAGATTTGAAGAAATAAGTTTTAAGTAAGTAATAAATTCATGGCGAGCATCCGTTTGAAAAAGGGCAAATATTATGCATTATGCGTTTTTCATTGTAACTTCCCTATTTTTTAAACCAAATCTGTAAAATTTTAATATCTGTAATATTTGCTGAGTTTGTAATTTATAATGATACACATTTGTTTTCTTTTTTTTATTCACAACATATTATAAACTAAAAATTTTCAAAAATTATCACATTTGCTTTAGATGAAAACCGTCTTTTCAGTTCGCGTTTAGTGATTAATTTTTTAATTATTTATTTTTATTATGTGTTTAGTGGAATTATGTTTATCTATGTAGCTCTTGATACAATTTAAATTAGCAATACATTATATTAATTAATCTTAATAATTTAAATGCTTTTTTTAGCATATTTTAAGCCAAGTAAACTCATAAACCAATATATATTATGTGATATTATATTCAAGTTGCTTAGCCGTGACGTCAAAGTGTGAGAGTAATAGACTCAATATTTACTTGCTCTCTCTGCGCGTTAGCATACCGGTGTAAGTGTATCGTGATGGAAACGATGCATCAGCCGTGTAGCCGACACGTGCGGATTTCAGTTACCATGGAACAGTGGACGAAGATGCAGCGTGCCTACATGATTGAGGCGTATTTTAAAGCCAACGATTCCTATACAGTGGCTCGGCGGCGTTTTTGTGCGCGGTACAATATTAGACGCGTGGCTGATGCACCATCCGCGATGTTAGTGCACGCATGGGTAAAGAAATTTAGAGAAGAAGGAGTTGTCACAAATGTGAAACATCCAGGCAAACCAAAAACTATTCGAACTCCTGTCAATATTGAAAGAGTTCGACGTGCTGTGAATGGTAATCCTCGGCGTTCACTTCGCAAACATTCACAAGCACTAAATTTGTCTCGTGCTAGTATCCAGCGTATTTTAAAGCAGGATTTAAGTTTTCACTCTTATAAAATTCAGTTAAACCAATATTTGAAAGAAACTGATCACTTACTGAGGAACAATTTTTCTGAGGAGATGATGACGAGACTCACTTTCACCTCAATGGATATGTCAACAAGCACAATGCTCGCTACTGGTGTCCTGAAAATCCAAATGAATTACACCAGAAACAGTTGCATTCAAGAAAGGTGACGGTTTGGTGTGGCATGTCTGCATCGGGGATCATCGGACCTTATTTTTTTGAAGATGCTAGGGGACGCACGCTAAATGTTAATAGTGCACGATACACTCCATGTTGCGGAATTGGCTACGTCCAGAATTGAATACTTTTCCAGGGTATAATCCAGGCAATACATGGTTCCAGCAAGACGGTGCTACGCCACACACAGCGAACATTTCAATAAAAGCCCTAACAGAAATGTTTCCAGGCACACTGATTTCACAAAATGGTGATATTCGTTTTCCCCCAAGATCTCCTGACCTTACCCCTTTAGATTTTTTTCTGTAGGGGTATTTAAAGAACACCGTCTACGCTAACCCACCAGCCACCATCGAAGAGCTGAAGCAAAATATTCGCAACGCTATTAACAACATTCCAGTGGATAAGTGTGAGCGCGTCTTTCTCAATTTGCGCTCCAGATTGCAAGAGTGCTACGAGCGAGATGGTCAACATTTAACCGACGTGTTATTTAAGAAATAAAATCCGCATGTTCTGTGTGTCTATTTTCCTAATAAATGTTTTTCTAACAGGTTCTGAAACCGAGTTTTATTGATTTAAAAACTAAAATCTACTCTGAGACACCCTGTATTTTGTTAAATTATTAAATAACATCAATACAACCCACGATCATCAATTCATTTTTACCGATAAACAGAAGAGAAATATGATGACGTTTGAATTTGATTTACTTTGTCGATGACAGTGTCGTTAACATAAAGATATTTTTAAACAGTATGAATAATTTTTCAATGATTGTGTGGATTTAAGAAATACATTACTAAACAAATTTTTAAAGTGTGTATAAAGGAGATTACAATTATTATGACTTATGACACATGGTATTTACTCATTATTTTTCAAATAATATGTTCTTGTAAAGGCATAACTTTGATTATTGGGTAAACCTACATTATACGATACGTCAGAAGAAATTAAAAAAAAAATAACATGTAATAAATTCACTGTTTAAATAAATATTCCGTACTCGTGCTATTGCAATAAAATATTAAAACCAATAAACGATAACTTGTTGACCAGTGCTGATTGAAACAACAGAGCAGTAAAATGTTATTCCATAAAGGTAGTGTAAAATATATCGCCGCTTATCTGGCCCGCTAGTAATAAAGTTACCAGCATTTAATTGCAAAGCGGTCTTCTTAGTTGTAAAATATTTTACCACAAATTTCAGAACTATTGGACCAACTAAGAAAATGCTAATAGTTCACAACCGTAGACTTAGCGTCTGGATTTCACCAGATTGAAATTGACCCAAAAGACATCCAGAAAACAACTTTTTCCGTTGAAAATGGACATTATCAATTTGTTCGCATGCCATTCGGACTAATGAATGCCCTACTTACTTTCCAACCAGTAATGGACAACACAAAGATACTTAGTACATACGGATGACATAATAATCTATTCATCCACTATTCATGACCATATGTCATGACTGACAGAAGTATTTTAAGGTTACGAAAAACAAATTTACAAATACAACCAGATAATTTGAGGAAAGAAGTAGCATATTTGGGCTACCTTGTAAGAGACCACGGAGTAAAAACAAACCCTGCTAAAATATCATGTATAAAGAACTTCCCGGAACCAAAAAACAATAAAGAAATAAAATCATTCTTAGGCTTAGCCGGTTACTACCAAAGATTCATTCTAAATTTTGCCAAAATTTCGAAACATCTGAATAAACTACTTCAAAAAGACGTACCCTTTTATTTTTAATTCTGAATGCAAGGAAGCCTTTAATGTCCTCAAAAATATTTTAATATCAGACCCAATTCTTATACATATATCCAAATTTTGAGGAACAATTTTTACTTAAGACCATACCTTTTTGGTCGTAAATTCACTCTAATTACTAATCATTGACCACATGGTTTTTCTCGATAAAAGATCCCGGAAACCGCTTAGCGCGTTGGCGTCTAAAACTCGAAGAATACAATTATAAAATAGAACTCCACTCAGGAAAAATAAACAGAAATGCAGATGCCCCTCAATAATAAAGATTAACCATTTTAAGAATTGTGCAAACTTTCAATAAAAAATATATTACATACATAGAATAGAGACGAAACGGAGACAGCCGAAAACGAAGAAGATAATGTAGAAATTATAGAAAAGATTTTCGAAGAATTTGACAAGTTTACGAATTGTATAGAACCAAATCGATAATTGATTATTCTAAAAGTGAAACGTCGAATACGGAAGTACTAGGTAAATCTCATAAAAATATTGTTACCTTTTTCTGGCAAAATAAACTTGAGGAACTTCACGAGAAATATTGAACCGACATATTTGAGGAAAATGTAGAATATAGTAACAGAAGAATTAATATTGTACACAGCAAAACTGTAAAAGACCGAAAATATTTTAATATATCATTACCTTTTGATCCCGAACGAGTAATATATCTGTTTCTCGCCTTTTTACAAATAAAGATCAATTCGACGAATCAAAAACTTATTGTGTCGAAAATAATATCGAACTACCTATTCTAGAGATATTTTCTTATATTTTTGCCGACAAAGAATTAAAATTAAAATAACAAAAGATGATGAACAATTTATAAAAGCCCAACTTATATAAAATTCCCAACCAAATCCAAACACAAAACAGATTTGATTCCCTCTCAAAAGAAAATCTAGATGAACAAACAGACAATTTATCAAATACACCAAACACAAATACAACTAAAAAAGATCCCTCACCGCCACCAATCTATATTTATGGAGTTACTGACTATAGTGCTATGATAGCAAACCTTTCAGCTGCAACTGCGGCCGAAACCTATTACACCAAAATCATTTCAAATAATACAGTAAAAATTAACCCTACAAACTCAGACACCTACAGGAGACTCATACAGCACCTTAGAAAAGAAAACATTGTACATCACACTTACCAACCGAAACAAGAGAGGGCCTATAGAGTTGTCATAAGAGGATTACATCATTCAACACCCACAGGAGATATCTCGCATGAATTAAGTAATAAGGGTTTTAAAGTTCGCAACATAATTAATGTTAGACATAGTAACCAAAGAACCATTGCCCTTATTCTTTGTCGATATAGAGCCAAATGAAAACAACAAAACATATTTAACCTGCAAGTCCTACGAAACTGCATAATAACAGTAGAACCACCTAGAATAAAAAATATAATAGTACAATGCACAAGGTGTCAAAAATACGGGCACTCAAAAAGTTACTGCCTGAGGCCATTCGCCTGTGTTAAATGCGGTGGATCACATGATACAAAAACCTGCAAAAAAGCACGCAACACACCAGCAACATGTGCCTTATGTAATGGCAATCATCCAGCAAATTATAAAGGATGTGCTATATATAAAGACCTAGTAAATTCGAAAAACAAAAATATAACAAGCAGCATTCCTATACCTAGAGTTGCAAGCCTAAATAATAATAACACTAATGCTCACCACATACGCCAATCACATGTAACATATGCTCAAGTTGCAGCAACTAATACTTCTTCACAAGACAACAACAATAATTCAGACCTTTTAAATAAACTTACAGAATTCCTCAACGAATTTAAAAATGTTTGCACAACTACTACTACTATCGGTTTACAGCGTTCTCCGACGCCTTCCGACTCCTAACCGCCATTCTTCTCTATTCAGCCATAGGCCTGGAGGGATTTCTCTTTCCTCTAGTTCTTTTTCACACATGTTTGCACAATTGATAAACCAAAACAGCATGATACTAAGCATGCTTACAACAGTGATAAATAGAACGTCGTAATGTCTAAGTCACTTAGAATAGCAGAGTGGAACGCAAATGGTCTAACAAACCACGTGCAAGAAATTATACTATTTCAAAGACATCCTACTTATATCTGAGAGTCACACAACTGAGAGGTCTTTTTTAAAAATTCCACACTATTCTGTCTATTACGCAAACCATCCAGATGGAACAGCCCATGCTGGTTCAGTTGTAATAATCCGTACAGCTATAAAACACTACGAACTTGCTCCATATATCACCAACAAAATTCAGAGTACTATCATAAAAGTACAAGCGCTCACCTGCCCATTAACAATAGCTTCTATCTACAGCCCACCACGCCATACCATCAATCTGGAGGAATACAGAGAGTTTTTTGAACAACTTGGCTCACAGTTCCTAGTGGCAGGGGACTGAAATGCAAAAGATACAACCTGGGGAGCAAGACTGATATCTCCAAAAGGCAGAAATCTATTAAAGATCATACAAGATAATAACCTGAAATACCTAACAACTGGTACCCCCACATACTGGCCCACTGATAACAACAAAATTCCTGATCTGCTAGACTCAAACACAAAAACGATATTGAAGTAGCTGTAAAATATCTAACGGAGCAAATACAACAGGCCGCTTGGAAAGCTACTCCTGAAAAGGAAAAAACCATTGATGAAAGATATAGTATATCCCTCCACACTAGAATACTAGTAGAAGAGAAAAGAAGAGCCCGTCGCAAATGCCAAAAACGAATCTTTTGAAAGATATGTCACAAACCTTTCTCTTGACGACAACTCTCTTTGGAAAGCCACAAAGAAATTCAAAAGGCCGGTAGTAATGAAATCACCAATTCGGAAAAATGATGGAACCTGGGCTCGATCAGATATAGAAAAATCCAACAGATTTGCAGAACATCTATCAACCGTCTTCTCCACCCCACAGGCCAACGATATTAACGACGGGAAAATTAGAGACTTCCTTAATGCACCCTGTCAGCTATCATTACCACTAAAATACTTTTCACCAAACGAAGTCCGTAACGAAATCAACCTGCTTAACCCTCATAAAGCTCCAGGATTTGACCTTATAACTGGCGAAATCTTAAAAAAACTCCCAAGAAAAGGTGTCGTCTTAATAACCATTATTTTTAATAGCCTCCTGAGACTATGCTATTTTCCAGTGCAATGGAAGTATGCACAAATTATAATGATACCTAAACCTGGTAAACCTCTAACTGAAGCCAGTTCGTACAGACCAATAAGTCTCCTTCCGACTTTATCAAAAGTCTTCGAAAGGTTAATCCTTAACAGAATAGAAACAATAATACCTATAGAAAACCTTATCCCAGATCATCAGTTTGGTTTTCGGTCAAATCACTTAACCATACAACAGTGCCATAGATTAGTCAACAAAATAAAAGAGAGCCTAGAAGGGAAACAAATCTGTCTATCAGCATTCCTCGATATACAGCAAGCATTTGATAGAGTGTGGCACGAGGGTCTTCTTTTTAAAATAAAAGCTCAGCTAACTGACCAAATCTACCTCCTCCTTAAATCATACTTGTCCGACAGATACTTCCAAGTTAAATTCGAAGGTGCTCTATCCAAATACCACCAAATCAAATCCGGAGTACCTCAAGGCAGTGTACTTGGCCCATTCCTTTATTAAATCTTCACTGCTGATATTTCTATTAGCGAAAATACACTAATTGCAATATTTGCGGATGACACTGGTATACTAGCATCAGACATCAACGAAATATTAGCATTTAACAAATTGCAAAATCATCTCAATGAACTAGAAGACTGGCTTAAATGCTGGAAAATAAACGTCAACACAAACAAGTCTTGTCAAGTAAATTTCTCAAATCGAAGAATTAGATGTCCACAACTACACCTAAATAATTCACCTATACCTATAAAAACAGAAGTAAAGTAACTGGGCCTTCATCTAGACGAAAAACTTACTTGGAAATCACATATTGCAGCCAAACGACGACACATCGACCTAAAAGTTAAAAATATGAGCTGGCTAAACAACAGAAGATCGCAACTTTCATTAGAAAACAAACTGACCATCTATAAAACAATACTCAAACCAGTGTGGACATACGGAATTGAGCTGTGGGGCTGTAGCAAACCATCCAACACCAAAATACTGCAGACATTCCAGTCAAAAACTATTCGTATGTTAGCTAAAGCCCCATGGTATGTGTCAAACCCTTCCTGCAGACCTCAACATCCCCTTCATCAATGATGTGATTGCCGACCACTCCAGAAGATACATGAATCGCAGCGCAGACCATCCAAACCATCTCATAGACGAATTATTCAACCCCCCACTGGTTGACAGACGTCTAAAAAGACTTTGGCCAGAAGATCTAGCTGCTAGGTAAATTCCAGAGAGTCGTCAATGGACGAAACCTGCCACAAGCCAAGAACATACATCATATTTACTTATTACTGTATTGAAGTAGATTGTAAATTAGCAATAAATAAATAAATAATAAAAAAAAATAAAAGCATGTGAAATTTGCCAAAAGGTTGAGATTTGCAGAAAAAGCTTAACTGGACCATTAGTCATAACAGAAACTCCAAAGACACCATTCGAAAGAATTAATAATAGATATTTTCGAATACACCACTAGAAAATATGTTTTAACTATTCGTGACGAATTAACCAAATTCACACAAGCCTATTCTTTAGACAACAAAAAGGGAGTAACCGTAGCCAATATACTCCTACTGTTTTTTCAGCATTATGGAACACCACTAAGAATTCATTGTGAATGCAGTCGACAATTCGAGAATGGTATACTCAAAGATCTATACGAACTATACGACATAAAACTAACATTTTCTAGTGTTTACCACCCACAATCTAATGGATCTGTAGGAAGATTTTATGCTACACTCTCAAAAATGATTAGAGCAAATCAAGCCGAAAACCCCAAAGATCATTCCTTTACCATACTGCCGTATTCAACAATATGCTATAACAACACGAAAAATAAGAATCATGGTTTTACACCATATCCGACACCCTGTTAGGGTAAAAGGAAGGGGAGAAAGAAAGGTTTTACACCATATGAACTTATATTTGGACATACTGCAGGACAACCAGACCACCAGAAACTCTATACAATCAAAAAACACTAATGACTAAATACATTAGAGACCTAAATAATCGTATGGAATACTTTTACAAAGTAGCCATGGCAAAGACAGAAAGAGGGAAATAACAGGCGAAAATCAGATTTGACGAAAATATTTCAGCACAATGACCTGATTTTAAAATCGGTGCCAAAGTTTATGTAAAAGAATCCCAAATTAGATCAAATTGGAAAATGTTTTAATGGACCTTCCGAAATTCAAGTTCTGTTTACAAATTCCGCAATTATCCTTAACCCCAAAAGTAACAATACTTCCAAAATAAATTTTGACAGACTAAAATCTTTTTTAAATAATTTTTTCTTTACAGTCTCTTTTCAATCGCCCAGTCCCAAGTTCATCTCACTTCTATTAATAACATAATTGGAATATTTATTCATGAAAAAGGAACTATACGGATACCTAACGACACATGCACCTTACTTGTTTACAAGGAACTGTTCCCCATCAAAACTACAATATCCAACAATGACAGAATTTTAGAAAACCCACTAGAAAAATTTATTAACCCTGATACACCGAGAAAACTTGCATTTTAAGTCGAAGTACAGATCCATGTCAGTCCGCTAAAACAAATTTTAAATTCCGTTAACTTATAATATAAAGAAATAATCTCCGATACAGTACCTTTATAATAAACGATTAAAACGCGGTTTAATCAATGGTTGGAACAATATTGAAATCTATTAGTGGAAATTAAGACTTTTTAACTCTCCTATAATGACGATATCTCTTTTTATCAAGCACAATTACAAACACTAGATTTATGTGTCTTTAATGGAAAGCTACGTATTTTTAGAAAATTTAAATTTAAATGATATCTTAAATGCTATCACATTCTCTCGCTTGCAAATTTTACATAGCTCTATTATTTCGCCCATAGACTTAATGGACCCATTGAAAGAAATCTCACAGTCATTGCAAAAGAATGTATTGCCTATACCCAGATATATGTCAAATATAGCTCAGTATATTGATATAATAAAACTTTAAGCTTATCAACTTGATTCAAAAATTTTTTTCGTCCTTGAAATCCCATTAGCTGATCTCGATCTCTACACCCTACATCAATTATTATTCGATAATCAAACTACCCCAATATTCGATAATCAAACTGGTTTTCATCATAGATTTTCAATTGTACATAAATATATAGCGTGAGATGATGATTCAATGTCATATGTATTACCCATGGACACCGAAAAATTAAAAAAATCAATCAAAACCAAGTGCATACATTCTTCCGTATCCCATAGAC
The DNA here is from genome assembly GCF_040954645.1 of Diabrotica undecimpunctata. Lineage (NCBI taxonomy): Eukaryota > Metazoa > Arthropoda > Insecta > Coleoptera > Chrysomelidae > Diabrotica > Diabrotica undecimpunctata. The sequence continues at coordinate 76,176,659 of NC_092807.1, forward strand.
ACCGATGCCATATATGTAATGCCCAGCTTCTGAAACCTCTCCGCGTTTTGCCAAATGTCGATGATCTTAGCAAAAGGTTACAATGTGCAAGAAATTGACCGAAATTAATGGTTACTAACAAACTATTTCTAATCAATCATAATCAATTAAAACTCAACAAGATCAACGTAAATAATTTAAACATTCCATAATACAAAATAAAACAATATTCAAAAGAACTGGACAATATCATAAACCAACCATTCATCGAGAAACATTTAACATTATTCGCCATATCAACCTTATCACTGGTTATCATCCTAGTTATCTTATACCTTTGCTATATCCTAGTTATGTCGAAATAAAAGATTTCCAAAAATTGCAATCGTCTGGTTTCAGGATTAGCCTCCAGCTTCACCACCACTCAGAAATTCCGTTAGACGGAAACTTCAAGGCTTAACAAGAATCCGAAGAGGAAGCAGAGACACCAATTATACTTCTGAAGTTCGCCGATTTCACATTTCATCATGCAGTTCCCATAGAAATCACTGAATTGCAGAAGACCCTGGGACCGACCGTTAGCCAACAGCCCTGTGAACCGCAACTCTGCGTTTTATTGGCGGATAATAAATTAGCGTCCTAGACGACGAAGATCACTCTTAGCTGTTAGTTCGACGCAGTCAGTTTTGTAGTCATTTTAAATTAATTTAATATTGTAATATTTCAATTATAACAAAAAAGTTAAACAAGTAATTAGTGATATAATATATATATATATATATATATATATATATATATATATATATATATACATATATATATACATATATATATACATATATATATATATATATATACATATATATATACATATATATATATATATATATATATATATATATATATATATATATATATATATATATTTCAAATTATTTTTTCGACCGTACTGTTTTAAATATTGATTTATAGTATCAGCAATCGGTCAGGAAATAAAACTCTATTTGTTCAGTCTCAATATTTCGTCACGATTTTGTGACTTCTTCAGGAGAAAACTGTATTTTTGTAAAACTGTAAAACAGTTTTCTCCTGAAGAAGTCACAAAATCGTGACGAAATATTGAGACTGAACAAATAGAGTTTTATTTCCTGACCGATTGCTGATACTATAAATCAATATATATATATATATATATATATATATATATATATATATATATATATATATATATATATATATATATATTGATATGATTAGTGTATAAAGAAAATAATTTATAAGTTATATACTAGTATTTATTAGATATAACAAGTATTTGGTTATTTTAAGAAGTTATATACTGTAGAATTTAATAAAAATTATTTATGTGAGGGCATTTTTAAGAAATTAGCATATAAAAAGTATTTTTTTTTATATAATTATAATGTTGTAAATATATTTAAGTGAGCCATGTGACTAGGCAACCAGATATACATACTCTGAAGTGACATTTAAGGAATGGTTGTGAATATAAAGTGGGGTTATAATAATAAAATGTGTAGTTTATTAAATTAGAATGTTAAGTTAATGATTTAAGTGTATATTCTGATCTGAAAAGCCTAAATGTCAACAAAATTATCAATAGAAAATTAATGAATTCTCCAGAATGCAGAATTTGACCTTTATTTACGGTGGAACACTCTGGATTAATGGTTATGTCTGTGAATCGAACATATACTGTTTCCAGAAAATTCAGACATGTATTTAATAGAACAAATGGAACATGATTTCTTACCAGATGATTCTGGAACATCCAAAAAGATATAAATACCCGGTGATTTGGGTTCAAGAAGTCAGTCAGTCAGAAAGTTTAGTAAGAAAGTCCATTCAGTTAGTCAATCAGTTATGAGAATTAGTTAGAGGCAGTCAATCAGTTACAATTGTTCAATATAGTCAGTTAAATCAATATTAAGAAACAGTATAAAGAAAATAATATTGAAGATTAAAAATTATGTTATGTATAAATGATAATTGGATAATGGAAGAAGTATTAATTGAATATTAAAATTAAATAATATATTTGGTGATTGGATATTGGTATATACAAAAGAAGAATAAATATAAATGCTGTTTGCTGGTTTGCTTGGTGGTTTATAAATGCTGGTGAAGAAAAATATCTTAAATTGGTGGAAGCTAATAATTGGAAAAAGTAATTTCACAAAAACAAGGATAACCGAAGCTGAGAAGAAGACATTTGAGTGGTGATTATAATCTATATAGTGGAAAACAGTTCATTTAGGCATTCAGTGACAGAAAGGTACAAAATTTTGTTAATATAATTTAGTTAGTGTCATAACAATTTCAATTTTGTAGACAGTTTGTTTAAATTTTACATTGTCTATAGAATTTAATTAGTTTCATAAGAATTTCAATTTAAAGATAGTTTATTTTAAATTTACATTGGCTAGGTTAGACATATATGTGTGTTTCATAATAGATATAATAAAGATAATTTAAAAAAGTACTTACAAACTAATTCTTTGAGAACCGCGATAAAAACCCTATATATTATATTATTAAAAATACTCATTGCTCATCATTCAAACAAACAATACATCATAACAATATATATATATATATATATATATATATATATATATATATATATATATATATATATATATATATATATATATATATATAGGGTTTTTATCGCGGTTCTCAAAGAATTAGTTTGTAAGCACTTTTTGAAATTATCTTTATTATATCTATTATGAAACACATATATATCTAATATAGACAATGTACATTTAAAACAAACTATCTTTAACTTGAAATTCTTATGACACTAAATAAATTATATTAACAAAATTTGGTACCTTTCTGTCACTGAATGCCTAAATGAAACTGTTTTCCACAATAAAGATTTTAATCACCACTCAATGTCTTCGTTGTCAGCCTCGGTTATCTTTCTTTTATAAACTTGCCTTGCCAAATACACCACAATGTTTTAATTATTAGTTTCCACCATTTTAGAATATTTTTCTTCTTAATAGTATTTATAAATCAGTAAAATATTGTTCTTTCTTCTTTTCTATTTATTCTTCTTTCTAATAATCTTTTTTCTTCTTCAAACCTCCAATCACCATATCTATTATATAATTTTAATTTTCAATTAATACTTTCTTCCATTCTCCAATCACAATATACATAACATAATTTTTAATCTTCAATAATATTCTCTTTATTCTGTTTCTTAATCTTCATCTAATATACTAAATCACTGATAACTGTGTATCTTGACTGAACTATTCTGACTTACTGAACTTACTATATTGAACATCTCACCAACTGACCGACTATATTGTAAATCTGACCATCTGACTGACTTTACTATCTTGAACTTACTTACTATATTGAACATCTGACCTTCTGACCTTTACTGACCATTTTGAATCCAAATCACATCATATTTATATCATTTTTTCTGTTCACGAATGTTCTTGTAAAAATATATGTTCGAATGTTTCTATTTCATAGACATAACCATGTTCGCGAAGATTCTACTGCGAACAAAGGTTAAATTATTTCTATTGACATCCCGTTTTTATGTTTCTAGATAATTCTTTTCTATTGTATCTAGAAAACTACTATTATAACTAAAATTCTATCGAGAATTTTATGGAAATTTAGGCTTTTCAGATCAGAATATAAATTTATATATAAATTACACATTTTAAATTAATAAATAACACTATTTTTTAATTCATAATTCTATATAAAAGTTCCTAACACCACATTCACTTAAGTGTATCCTTGGTTGCCTACAAAGATGGCGCACTCAAATATATTTACAATATCATAATTATGAAAATAAACAAATACATTGCAAAATAAAACACTTTTTAACTTATTATTATGTTAATTCCTTAAGAATGCCCCCATATAAATATTTTCTATAATATTCTCTAGTATATAACTTATTAAAATTATTTTTTAAACACTATCTTTGTTTCTCCTATATTTAATATCATCTCAATATATATATATATATATATATATATATATATATATATATATATATATATATATATATATATATATATATATATATATATATATATATATATATATATTTCAAATTATTTTCGACCGTACTGTTTTAAATATTGATTTATAGTATCAGCAATCGGTCTGTAGGAAATGAAATTCTATTTGTTCTGTCCCAATATTTCGTCACGATTTTGTGACTTCTCCAGGAGAAAACTGTAAATTTATTAGAATAATTAATTATAATATATAAACAAAGTGAATATTTCAATACTTACAACTATAAGGGTAAAAATTAAATTTTTTTAACATATCTAAATACATGACATTTTAGTTTGATTTTTATTTAGGAGTTATGGTAACCGCAATATTTTATAGAGTGAATTCCCATTGTACAATTTTTAGTGAATAAGGTAAAATAAACAATTATTATGACAGTATTATACATATTGTAAAGTCGAAAGATAGAATTAATAGTAGAGAACTGAGAAAGAATCCGGAACATATATATATATATATATATATATATATATATATATATATATATATATATACGGCATAAAGTGGACTCCGCCCATGTTAAAATTCAGGTTCAAGTGAGCTCCATGGTCAAGTGGCCACCGATATACGGAGCTCACTTGACCATTCCATAATATTGGCTCTGTCGATTCGTCAACATGTATAGTTTCATAATTTTTAAAAATTTTGTGGAGCCCCTAATTACCCCTGTATCATGAATGTATATCGCTTAGTTCACGTGTATATATTATAGGGGTCGTTCAGATCTTTTTCCGTGTATATTGGGACCATAAGTATATCGGTTTAAGTAAGCTCTGATAGTTTAGCAACTATGGGATTAAGCCGTTTATTTCCAGCGGATATTCTAAACGGTTCATATGGACTCCTTACTTTTGTTATCATTCATACGCATTACAGTATGTAACAGATATGTGTACTACCAAATACCTGTTTTTAGTAGGTACGTGCTTTTCTAAAAATAGATTTATAGATACAAAAGGATTTCATTACCAAGTTGGATGTGTTTTTTCATATGCGAAAATTATCTAATGTATTTTGTTAACGTGAGTATGTTTTTATACGTTTTATTTAAGAATCCGGTTAATAAGAACTTCTTTTATTTCATCCATTGTTTCATGATATCGTATATACAGCTTTTTATTATTTTATTTCTTTTATTTTATTATTTTATTTTTTTATCTGTGTACTACATATAATTCTGGATAGAAGGTTATCTCAAAATAAATATTTAAGTGCTAAAATATATATTTGTTGTTAAAATGGGTAGTAGTGCACAAAAAAGGGAAGACTGATTAATTTATCTAACACGAATTATACAACTTCACCAATAGTACATATTTCTGAATGTTTTATCTCCTATTTAGGGGTAATATGTAATCAATATAAGTGGAGTTAGTGTCAAATTTGCAATGATCTTTATAAGTAATAGCTTACTGACTGTACTTTACATGTTCAGTTCACATAAATAAACCTTGTCCCTTCAGAAAAGAGCGATTCGAATGGTAAAGTTTACTAAGAAAGTGTACCACCCCACATGCACACAAGTTAACCGGTGTTTGCAGGCCAGAGTCCTCCTGGCATATTTAAGAAAGATAACTACCATAAGGAAGTTCCTTTCGAGGGATCAGATGGCGAGGAGCAGCTTATTTTTGTTTGTATATCTTGCAGATTTGTTGATATAGCCATTTTTTCTTGATTTTAGTCATAAAATGGGCTGATATTCGTGGAGTGGATGTTACGAATCTGGACTTTATTTCTTTTGCTCTCTAGCTAATTATCTTCGAATATTAGGTGGATTGATAGCTACGATATTATAGAGCTTATGTATGGATGTGAGTCTTAATATTTGCTGAATTTGGCTGACTAATTTATAACTAAATCTACGTGTTAAGTATGTGTTGGTGTCACTTATACTATCAAGGTATATTAGGCAGCAGAAGCATAGAGTTCAAGCGTCTACGTTTTAAGGGTGGAAGGATGTGCTTCACATTTTTAGCTGACAAGTTTGCAGAGAATATTATTTTCTGGTTCTAGTTTAGCATTTGATTTTAAAAAAAGTACTGTGAATGACAAAGTGTGATAGAAACTATCTTCAAGCTATTTATAGCAAGTCCAGAGTTTAAGGATTTCATGACACTATTGGTTCAGGTATATATTCAGATTTGTGAAAGTGTCTCTGTTAGGGACATTGAAGGAGCACACCTGACTTTTTTCGGGGTTTGGCTTAAAATTGAGTTATAATCTATTTTTAGGTATGATTTAGATTTTTCTCCACTTCACCAACAAAAGTTTTTGGCTGTGCAACAATAGATAATGTATCGTCTACATAATAAAAGTCCTAGTATTTACTGGTATGAGTTGTGTAAATGTTATACAGAGTAGGTGCCATTACAGGACCCCAAAGAGACAGTCATTCTACGTTCTCCATCTGCTATTCTTACCATTGAGTGATACGAAAAATTTTCTGTTGTGTAGGCATACGCGGATAATACAAGTGAGTTTATTACCTCAGGGGATATTACATAGATTTTGGAGAAATACCCTATAATTTAAGGTGTCGTAAGCGGCATTAAGATTAACAAATACCACTCCTCATACCTGATATTTTTCGTACTTCTCTTTGCTGTGTTGGGCAAGATTTAGTATTTGTGACGTATATGATTTAACCTGTCATATATAGCCACTTTTTTTTAATTTGAGTTTTTCTTCTATTATCGATTTATATTAAGGATCATGTGCAGAAGTATTTTGTATAGCTGACAAAATAGATATATTGGCCGATAGCTTTTGTGATCGTTGGAGTTTTTGCCAGGTTTAAGCAAGGCAACAACTTTGTCTTTGCTTTGCTTGTCTAAAGACTTTGGATATTAGCCATTGTTGTATTTTTGGTTCAAATTTTAGAGTTAGTTTTGTGCTCAGATCCTCAGCCAGGAGCCGTAATATTGTTCATTATATACGTGGATAGCGGATCCAAGCTCAACATCGTTGAAAGGTTCTCTCAGCTGACTGGTTTTGTTTTCTTTCATTATAAGTTTTTCTTTACTTCTTTGCCTGCATTTAATATGTAATTTTCAGCGATCAGCTTAATACCAAATACCATAGGATTGGCCATCTATGTGCTTCCTGCATTTTGTTAAGTGCATATGTAAAGTGGAGTGTCTTTATCTCTAGATATACTCTTAATATTTATACACATAATTAGAATAGTTATAGACCAAAAATATCCTGGCTTAAAAACCTAAGGGAATGGTTTGAAAGCAGTAGTGCAGAACTTTTTAGAGCGGCAGTCAACAGAGTCCGTATAGCCATGGTGATTTCCAACCTTCGATAGAAGATGGAACTTAAAGAAGAAGGTGGAAAATAGCATAAACTATCTACGTAATAAATCCCATTAACCTGTTAGTAATGGATAACCAGATATATTTAAAAAGATTAAGTGCCTTTCTTTTTATTTTGGATTTTGAATTTTGCATAACTAGAGCAAGCGACTAATTTTTGTGTATTAGTTTTGCATCAGTAGACCAAGCGCCTCTTGCGAGCGTTTTAATGATTGTGAATCGAATATTTGGCAACATATTATGTACATAAACGTTGTTAACAATGGTGACGTTGGCAACTTGTTGAGGCGTTTAGATTAAGAAGTAGTGGCAGTTATTGCTTAAATTTTTCTATAATAGTCACATTACAGAAGAGCTAACACAGAAAGAGAATACCTAACAAAAGACATAACACTAAGTAAAATGTATAAATTGTATATTAAAGAAGCAGATAATGACCTTGTTAAATTTTCGTTTTACAAAAAAATGTTTTTAACACGATTTAATCTTCAAAGAAAAAAGTTGAAAAAAGTTACTTGTAGTAGATGTGATTGTTTCGAATTAGAAATTAAAAATTGTGCAGATAACGAACAATTAAACAAGTTAAAAAAAGAAAAAATGTGCAATTAGAAGAAGCTGAAAATGCACAATCTAGAAGAAAACTAGACATGAAGATAAGCAACTATCAACCAGAAGTGGAAACCTTTTGATTTGATTTAAAGAAAAACTCTTCCCCTTCCGAGAATTCTAATAAATATTGTATATTATAAGCGTCAATTATGTATTTACAATCTTGGTATCCATAGCGCCAAGGATAACAAAGGTCATTGTTATATTTGGATAGAAGGTGAAGCTGGTCGGGGAGCCCAGGACGTAGGCATTTGTCTTAAGAAACATATTGAAGAAAATGTTACTTCTGCAAGACATGTAATTTTTTGGTCAGACTCTTGTGGCGGCCAAAACCGCAACATCAAAATAGTTTTGATTCTGAAAACGATTTTGGAAACTCATCCTACCATTGAAAAAATTACATTACGCTATTTCCTTCCTAGTCATAGCTTTTACCCAATGGTAGTGATTTTGGAGATTTTGAAAATGCCCTAAAATTTCAACAACGTTTATATATCGTTGATGATTAAATAAACGTGATGAAAAAATCCCGTAAAAAGAAACCACTAGTAGTTCACAGAATGAAAAAAAAAAGAATTCGTTGGAACAAAGAAGTTAGAAACGATGATTACAAACCGTAAGTCAGACATACAAAAGAGTAAGGCTGGTTTAAAACAAAAGAAATTTAAATAAGAAAGGATATACCACTCATTATTTTTATGAAAACTTAACACTAGTGAAGTTGAAGTAAATCTTTACAAGGATTTTTAAAAATGACGGCCTGTTGCAATGCAATCCGTAAGTAACCACTTGATTCCTCTTTGGCCCACAGGCAAGCCACTTTTTGTGCCTAAGCTTAACGACAATCTTTAACGCACCTAATACCAAATGATGCAAAACCTTTGTATTGCTCTCTTTTCAGAAACAATACAATAGAAGACGACATTAAGTTTTTATATTTTTGATTAATTTCTTAAGTAATATAAAATATTCAAAAACAACGACTATTTTTGTCATACCTAAAAAGAAATAATAGCTTGTGGCCTACCAATAATTCACTAAAAGTGATATTTTAGTTACTCATCACTAGACCAAACGACCTCCATGTCGCTTGGTCTACTGATGTATAACACAATTACACAACGTGGCGAAAATCGTAAGTCGACCAAAAGACTTTTTTTTTTGTTTTTCTTTAATATTGGACAAGTTACTATTTCGCACTTATAAGAAACATAAAAAACTGTATTCGAAAACAAAAAATTACGATAATTGTAACATATAGTGAATTTTAATAGAGTGAAAATTTTAAAGTCAAATATCTCAAAATCATATTTTGGCGCTTGGTCAAGTGATGAATTACGCCGTCCATATAAAATTACGAGACAATATTCATATGCTGTGGACAAATCGTCATATTTGCGTTATATTGATATGTATACGACAATCAGCTGTAAAAGTCATTGCCTTTTTTTTGCCGTATCATATTTTAGCATAGTCTTCTGATTTATTTTGTAGTATGTTAACTAAACCGGTTTAGTTTGCGTGAAATGAATCCACAATTCGTCTAATAATATTATGTTTTTAAAACAGTTGTGTTTTTATGCTCATCCGTTCACTTTTTGTAAAGCAGTCTGTGTAAATATTAGGGATTTACTTATATAATCTTTTTGTATATATAATTTGTTTATTGATTTTACTTTTTAGATAAAGTTTCATAATTATGGTCCTCTTGCTTTTATTATCTAGGGTAATACATATACATACCCAATTCGAAAGGGAGAAAACCAGCGGTTTCTAGATTAAACATAGACATTCTTCTCTCTATCTCCCTCTATGTTATATAAAGATCATCGTCATCGCATAGTCAAAACACAGCAAGATTCTATTGCCTTTTCTTCTTTTTGTTTCCTCATTTCTATTGTAAACTAAGCCACGTAAATGACGTTTTAAAAATTTATCTCAATATTTCTGAAGTGCCTTTCCTGGGATAATTTTTTTAAGCCTAGTTCGTTTGATTACAAGTAATTGATTTGATAGCTTCCAACAGAGAAGTATTGATTGTAGGTAGAATAGCAAGTGTTGATAAATATGATGGGTCGGTAGGTAGTCTCATTATTCCTAAATCTGATCATATGTTACCTCCACCCTTCATTTGTAGACATCGTCTCGTGGCATTTTCCCAATTTAACTTGGTAATGCAGTTATTGAGAGAGCCTTTGGATATAGCTAGCTGAACGTTGGAGTTGAGATTGAGTTTCTTGTACGACATTGCTATCTTTATATATGTGTTTGACATTGGCATTAGTTCCGTTCGTATTGGTTAGTACTCGGACCTTTGTAAGTCGGAAAATACCTCTGATGGCTTTTCTAGCAATCCTGATTCCTGATCTAATTAATACGTTCTTGTCACATATCCACACATTAGCACTGGTTTAATCACTGTTTTATATATCCTGCTTTTAGAGATTCGTATTAGACTTCTGGATTTAAAAGTATTATAAGAGTTATGTATACATCAGTTAGCTACCTGAATATTCCCTTTTATTTCTTATGTTACAAAGTTATCTACGATATCTAAAACGTTTCAATTCTTTAAAATTATATGGGTTTATTGTTACGTTATGCCCTTCTCTACGTCATCCCTTTTGTATGTTAAAGAACATTTATATGCTTTATTACTGACTATTAGACCGTTTTTTTTAGCTAATATCATTATTTTATAGCATCTCATTATTTAATTTATGGATTAAATCCGGATAGCAAATTGATATTCTTCACTTATGACATTCTGCAATTATTGTTGGATAGCCCAAAATTGACGAAGTAAGTCTAAAACGTTTGTTTGACATTAATGTAAGATAGGCTCAACGTAAACCTGGTAACTATGTCAAATATGTCAATGTCAAGTCAACACCACTTCCCAACGGGGACAATGGGCGACATGATCATGTTGTAATGTATGAATATTATTAATATATGTTTAGCCAATACAGTAGTTTAATTGAGACCTTATTAACATACTTTAAACATGGCGCAGTCAATTTATGGAATCTACGTGTCCAAGGATAAAGTTAAGTGCTAAGTTTATTAAAAAGAAAAATTTAAGTGTTCCCAAAATGGCAAGCATGGTCAATGGAATAGGTTATGTTAAGTTACCCCAAGATTTCGACCTCCAGGGTCAGAGTGCCGCTTCTGAATGGAAATTTTGGAAAATTTCATTCGAAGATTATTTAGTAGCAACAGGACAACACGACGCTGTAGATCAGGTGAAATTATCCATCCTGCGAAATATTATTGGCCATGAATCAGCACGGATTATGGCTACTTTTGTTATCCCTGATGAAGAACTAAATAAGTATGAATTCACAATGCAGCTGTTAGATAAGTATGTGAACCCAAGAGTTAACGAATGCTTTGAGAGGTACAACTTTATAAAACGAGTACAAGAAGATGGGGAGACATTTGAACATATTTTGACAGAGTGCAGACATTTGGTTAGAAGTTGCAATTACAATGCCCTAGATCCCGATGAGTCATGTGAAGACAAGGCATTAAGAGACAAAATTGTTATGAGAATTAGGGATCCGACCACACGAGAAGCCCTCCTGCGAATAGACAAATTAAGTTTAAATAAAGCTATAGAATTCTGCAGAACAAGTGAGCAAAGTAGATCTCAAAATTTACAGTTGCAATATAACACAGGAAATATTAATCATACACAGAAGATAGAGAAAAAGAAATATGATATAAAGAAGAAACCTTGGAATGAAGAGAAAGAAGTTGAAGAAAAAGTTTTTTTATGCAGAAGGTGTGCAAAAAAGCATGGTCCGAGGGAATGCCCAGCTTATGGCAAGAAGTGTAACAAGTGTGGACTAAAAAACCATTATGCAGTTGCCTGCAAGGTCAAAAATATTAAAAGTACTGAAAAAGATGATTGTGAGTCAACCTCTTCTAATGAATTTTTTGTAAGACATGTTAACAGCAGGAAAAAGGTATGTAATGTTGATTTGATAGACACTTGGGAAGAGTATATAGAGGTTGAAAATTATAAATTGAAAGCTAAGTTAGACACAGGGGCAGATGTAAATGTTATTCCTTTAAATGTTTATAAAAAATTTAATTGTCAATTTAAAACCAGGCCTACTGAATATGTGTTAAAGGCATTTGATGGAAATGTGTCTCATCCTATAGGTGTAGTAATTTAAATGTAAAATGTAAGGGTAAGAATATTTTTGAAGATTTTGTCATTGTGGATGGTGCAAGTCAGGTTATGATATGTGGACAAACATGTTTAAATTTAAGTTTGGTAAAACGTATTGATTCTATAAAAATAAATAAGATAGGCCGGTCTGATTTAACAGATAAATTTATCAATGAAAATTTTGAAGTTTTCACAGGGTCAGGCAAATTTCCTGGCACATATGAAATTACAACAAATGATAAATTTGAACCAGTTTGCTATCCACCTACCAAGTGTCCAATAAAAATTAGAAATTCACTTAAAACTGAGCTAGATAGATTAGTCCAAAGAAAAGCAATTGTTAAGGTAGAAAACATAGACCCCAGGGCAAGTATTAATAGAATTGTGATAGTCGAAAAGAGTAATGGTAAATTAAGAATATGTTTAGATCCCTCAGATCTGAATAAACATATAGTACGCAAACCTAGAGTTGGGGAGTCCATTGAGGAAATATGTTCAAAATTATTAAATAAAAATGTATATTCTGTTTTTGATTTATCTGAAAGTTATCACCAACTTTCAATTGATGAAAATTCTTCATGGAAATGTTGTTTCTCTACACACTATGGAACTTACAGGTTTTTAGTTTTACCTTTTGGGTTATCAAATTCTCAAGACCTTTTTCAAGAGGCAGTTGAAAAGCATTTTGGTGATATTAAAAACATTGTAGTTTGTCATGATGATATGATCATAGCAGGGGCGTCTCAAGATGAACATGATCAAGCGGTCAAAGAGGTGATAAATAGAGCAAAAGAGGTGGGTGCTAGATTTAATAAAGAGAAAATTCAATTTAGCAAAAAAGAAGTAAAGTTTATGGGACAAATTTTTTCTCATTTAGGAATGAAAGTAGATCCTGAGAGGACAGATGCTTTATGTAAATTAGAAACTCCAAAAAGTAAATTAGAGTTACAAAGAATAATAGGTTCCTTTAACTATATTAGACGTTATGTTAAAAATATGGCTGAGCAAATGCAAATTTTATGTGAACTTTTAAAAAACAATGTAGAATGGCAATGGTTGCCTAAACACCAGGAATGTTTTGATAAGTTAAAGAAAATAATTTCAAATTCTCCAGCTCTGGTACCATTTGATCCAAATAAAAAGATAGTTTTGCAATGTGATGCATCCAAAAATGGAATTGGGTGTTGTATGTTTCAAAACTATGATGGTATGTTGAAATTCGTTGCATGTTCATCTAGGTCTATGAATGAACATGAAATAAATTACAGCCAGACAGAGAAAGAGTTATTAGCCATTTTTTATGGTACACAAAAATTTCATAACTTTATTTACCAGTGTGATGTTGATGTCCAAACAGATCATAAACCAATAATTTCAATTATGCAGAAACCAATATGCAAAATTGGGTCAGTAAGGTTGCAGCGTTTAAGGCTAAAATTATTAAAGTACATATTAAATATTTATTATGTTCCAGGAAAGCATATTCAATTTGCAGATATGCTTTCTAGAGCTAGTTTAAAGGCACAAACCCTTGATTTAGAGATGTTTGATATGGTTCATTCAGTCTCACTATACTTACCAATGACAGATAAAAAAATATATCAGTTCAGAGAAGAAACCTCTAAAGATAAAGTTTTGGCTACAATTGTTGATTTTTATTATAAAGGCTGGCCTAAAGAAAACAAGATTCCAAAGTATATAAAGCCATATTACAGTATTAAAAATGATATATATGTTGAAGCAGGAATTGTTTTTGTTGAAAATAAAATAATTGTACCAAAATCTCTAAAACAGGAAATGATTACTCTGTTACATAAAGGTCATATAGGAACTAGTAAAACTATTAATAAAGCAAGATCTTTATTTTTTTGGCCAAACCTTAGGGATGATATTGTCCAGTTTATAAAAAAATGTAGAATTTGTGAAAAATTAATGCCAAATAATTATAGAGAGCCAATGTTAGCACATTCAATACCAAAATTGAGGTTTAATAAAATTGCGGCTGATATTTTGGAATTTGGTGGTAAATCTTACTTAATTCTAATAGATTATTTTTCCCATTGGATAGAGATGCTATCATTAAATAATAAAACATATGAAGCCATAATAGATGCAATGCAAGATGTTTTTTCCAGATTTGGCTATCCTCAATTTTTAATTGCAGATAATTTACAATTTATATCATTTAAGTGTAAAAAATATTACGATAAAAAACAAATTACAGTCCTGACATGTTCACCTCATTACCACCAAAGTAATGGCCTTGCTGAAAAGGATGTAGGAATTTGTAAACAAATTTAAAAAAAAAGTTTTACAGAAAACTCTGATTATCGTGAGTTAGTTTTAGAATATAATAATACTGCTATTATTTCATTAAGTGCATCTCCATCACAAATATTAAATAGTAGATCTTTGAGAACAGAAATACCAGTAAATAGTGAACAATTACAACCTAAAATTCAGAATGAGATTTATAAACTGTTATCGGACCAACAACAAAAAACAAAAGTTCAGTATGATAAACATAGTAAACGTACACCAACAACTTATAAAAGGGGGGATAATGTAGTTGTTAAGAGTAGTGTTGATAAAGTATGGTATAAAGCTGTTATTGTAAAAAAAGCTAAAGAACCCAGATCATACTGGATAAGAAAGGAATGCAATAATAGGATAGTTAGAAGAAACACAAGACACATAAGACCATCACATACAAAATCAGATGTAGCAGACATGTATCTTGAACCTGAGTTGTATCCACACACAAACCCAAATAGTTATAAGGATAATGATAATAATGATTTAAATAATGTATGTATTCAGGATAATGATTTAACAAATTTGTTTAATGAACATAGGAATACTGATATTGTAAGTCCTCATTATAGCTGCTCAAAAAATAATGATAGTAAGAAATGTAATGTTTCAAAATTCGGACGTACAATTAAACCTAGGGTACGCCTTAATCTTTAAGGGGAAGGTGTTTGACATTAATGTAAGATAGGCTTAACGTAAACCTGGTAACTATGTCAAATATGTCAATGTCAAGTCAACACCACTTCCCAACGGGGACAATGGGCGACATGATCATGTTGTAATGTATGAATATTATTAATATATGTTCAGCCAATACAGTAGTTTAATTGAGACCTTATTAACATACTTTAAACAACGTTAATCACAAAAAACTTTTATTAACTAATAACTTCGAGTCTTTATCGCGGTTAATCAATTTCTTCCTTTAAAAAAACGTTTTTTGGCTTATTTCAGATACCCCTGAAGATGCTCTAGGGAGCGAAAGTACTTGGGCAAGATTTAATTAATAAAACTGTGCTCGATATCTGCCTTTATTTTTCAATTTTTCAAAGTTCATTTATTCGAGCATTCAACCTTGTATCTATTTTTTTTATTGTGTTTAAGATATGATTTAGATTTTTTTCCACTTCAGCAACAAAAGTTTTTGGTTGTGCAACAGGAGATGTATTGTCTACGTAATAAAAGTCCTAGTATTTACTGGTACGGGGTGTGTTAATGTTCTATTATCGGTAAAATTATATTAAGGATTATGTGCAAAAGTATTTTATATAGTTGACAAAATAAATATATTGACCGATAGCTTTTGTGGTCGTTGGAGTTTTTGAAGGTTTAAG
This sequence comes from Diabrotica undecimpunctata, assembly GCF_040954645.1. Lineage (NCBI taxonomy): Eukaryota > Metazoa > Arthropoda > Insecta > Coleoptera > Chrysomelidae > Diabrotica > Diabrotica undecimpunctata. The sequence goes on from NC_092807.1 coordinate 76,192,480, forward strand.
CAAGGTAACAACTTTGTCTTTGGTTTGCTTGTCTGCAGACTTTGGATATCAGTAATTGTTGTGTTTTTGGTACAAATTTTATAAGCTTTGTGCTCAGATCTTCAGTCAGTAACCGTAATATTGTTCATTATATAGGTAGATAGTGGATCCAAGCTCAACATAGTTGAAAGGTTCCCTCAGCTGACTGGTTTTGTCCTCTCTCATTTAAGTTTTTCTTTACTTATTTGCCAGCAGAGATAGCACTTTTACATTTATTATGTGTTTTTCAGGAATCATATTAATACCAAATACCCTAGGTTTGGCCCTCTATATGTTTCCTGCACTAGAAATACGTCACATTTGTGCTAAGCACCCTTAATATTTATAGACCTAATTAGAATAGTTGGTCCTAAAAAGGCCGATTTGACAAAAATCATATTGAACGGGTGATTAGCCGATTAATTAATTGTTCATTACCCAGGGTACGTCCGATTGCGGTGGTCTTATTAGTACTTAAATTTTCGTAAAGGCTTCTCTTTTGAACTCCATAATAAATGGCTAATCTTTAACTTTTCATTAAAAATTTAAATTTTACATACTGTTGATGTATGTTTTACATACATACAAGAGGTACCTTGTGGACAACATGTGCTTAATTAGGAACGAATTGAGATACATAATCAGAAGACGACAAAGGAAAATCTATATAATATATAATAATCTATATAAATGTATACCATTTTTAACAATGCATATTTATAGCGCATTTCCAGAGCCAACGTGCTAATTGTATGTAAAATGAAACTTTTTAAGGTTTTTAATGTTTGTATGAAAGATGAAACCGTATGACACATAACCGTGAAATTTATATACCAACCTATAAATCTCTTTTGAAAGAATACTGACACCTACACATTATCACAATACTACATATCATAATACTAAGAAATTTGTTATTTTAATCTAAGAATAGGCTTTATAATTTACGAGAGATTTAATTTAATGTATTTAAAATTTTACAGGATCCGGTATAGATATATTAGATATTCTTTTAGATTTTTTAGATATATTATTTCTTCAACACTGAAGTTAGTCCAATCTCTGATATTTCTCTGCCAGATTTTGTCTTTCTTCCCAAGACTTTTCTTCCCTCTACTATTCCTTGCATGATGACGCATAGAATAGAGTATTTATCGTTTCGAACTGTAGCCCAGATACGATGTCCAGATAGACAATTCGTCTTAACGCTTCTTCGTTTGAGACTTTTACAGTCCAAGGAATTTTAAGAATACGCCTATATAGCCACATTTCGAATGCCTTTAATTTTTTTACAGATTTGGCTGTCAGGGTCCAAGCTTCTACCCCATATAGCAGTTGCGACCATACGTAACATTCGACGATCTCAGTCTAATAACCACACTCAATTTCTTATTTGTAAACATTGACTTTTATCTGTTTAGTTTAGTCCTATCATTTTGCTTTATTTGTTAATGATTTCTATAAGAATTTGTAAATCCTCTATATTTTCTGTCATAATTGGGGTTTAGTCTGCAAATTTTATGTTATTAATGATGCTCACTCCATTCTTTACTTCTTTCCCATAGTGTCTCCTAATATATTAGTTGACAACACACATCTCTGGCTGACTCCCTTTTGAATTTCTGCTTGATTTGTCTCTCTATCTTTCACCCGCATGACCGCTGTTTGATTTTAGTAGATTTTTTAGTAAATTAATATCTTGGTATCTAGGTGTATGTATTTTAATGCATGGATGGGCTTACCAGGTTGAACTATGTCAAATACTTTTGAAAATCTATATTAGATATGAATACGTTTTCATTATAATCTCTGCATTTTTTAATAGTACCACCATTGCGCACAATTCCTCTTTTGTTCCCAATCCACTTCTAAATCCAAACTATGTGTTGTCCAATTGTTAGTCACATTTTTTATTGACAGACGATTTAATGTTGTTATTAATCGGATGACATTTGTGACTTTTATTAAATTTTGATAATCGTCGACAAATCAAGTCTTTTAGTGACATATTATTCTTTTAATTTTTACTTCTCATTTAATGTCTATCTTTTGTTAGTTATTTTTAGAGTAAATATATGATGACTGACATTATTCCCACTTGATTCTTTTGTTTCAGTTATTGCTCTAGCCTAATTTGACATTTTCTTTCTTCAAATCATCAAATTTTCATGGTTTGTTTATATTTCGTTATAGTAAAATTCATATTTTCCACTAAGCCTAACATAAGAAGCAGCAGTGTCATCAAACCAAAATAATCCAGTTGTGCATTACGTTTTTGCTGATCGATTTACAAGTAAATTTTAACAAACACATCAAATTGATCATCCTTTTTACTTTCGTATACGATCATACTTATCCAAATTAAATTTTCAACCCTGCGCCATGGACAATATCTGTTCCGGCTATCGACATCAAAAAACCTAAGAAATCAGAGATATCGTCAACCGTCATTAAACAAAAGTTTCGTACACTATTAAACAGATATGGCAATACCTACAGCGTATACACCGATGCATCAAAAAATGAAGACAGAGTTGGAGCAGCAATTTATTCGGAAGACATCTCAGTTAGTTTCCAATTGTCGTCAATTACAACCATCTTTTCGGCTGAATTATTTGCAATTCTAAAAGCACTATCGTTAATACAAAACAAAAACCAAGAAATATGTATAATAATCACAGATTCTCTAAATTCATTTTCCTCACTGACTCAATTATACTGTGACAACCCCCTTCTACTTCTTAGTAAAAAAGAGCATAAAAACATTTCAAATAAGAAAATCCAAGTTCATTTTTTATGGGTACCTTCTCATGTCAGAATTGAAGGTAACGAAGTTGTAGATAAACTAGCTAAAAACGCACCAAATAACCTAATGTCCGAAGAAAGTAACATATTGGTACAAAACGATTTAAACTATAAACTTATACTACAAAAAATAATTCAAAAATGGCAACAAACTTGGAACAACACTCCATCAAGGCTATATGAAGTCAACAAACATCCACATCTTTGGAAACCAAAAATAAAAGACAGAAGACTGCCCTAGAAGAAAATACAGATACTAAAAGAATAATTTCTTATCTTAAAGACTGTCAACTTCTTCATATAATTTAAAACATACATTGTAATACACATACATATTATTATTATTAATTATGAACCAATGTATATACACTATTTGTATCAACTGTAACATTAATCTAAATACGCTAATGCCTCTGCGTGGTAGATGCGTTTAAAAAAAAGGTATTTATATTAGACTATAGATTATATTAGATTTATATTAGATTAGATATTCAGTTTTGTGAAAGCGCCTGTCTTAGACAAATTGAAGGAGCGCTCCTAAGATTTTTCGGGGTTTGGCTTAAAATTAATTCGTAGTTAATTATATTATATTTAAGGCAATCATTTAGATTTTTTTTCACTTCAGCAACAAAAGTTTTGGTTGTGCAATGTATCGTCTACATGAAAGTCCTAGTATCTACTGTTATCGGTTAATCATTTGTGTAAATGTAATACAGTGTAGGTGCCATTACGCTACCCCAAGCGAGACCATTCATCTGCGTTCTTCATCTTACCATTGAATGATACGAAAAATCTTCTATTCTGTAGATATACGCGGATAAAACAAGTAATGTTTTTATCCAAGGCGATGTCATGCAGCTTTGGAGAAATGTTCTCTTATTTAATATGTCGTAAGTGGCATTTAGATTGACAAATACCACCCCTGATACCCGATATCTTTCGTACTCGTTGTTGCTTTTTGCAAAAACGGGTACGTTATTACGTACGTTAATAAGTATTACGAATAAAAATAAATAAGCAAGAAGAATACAAGTGATCTATATTTAAACTAAGTGACAGAAAAAAGAATATTATATATACATTTACTTCTAAATTAGAAATTAAATTTTGATATGCCTGACAACGAAAGATACAAAAACACAATTATATAAAGTTGAAAATAATAATAGCTTGTACAAGCGACAAAGCATTTAAAACAATAAGACCGAACATATTATATGTAATTGTAATAGATATGTTGCCGAGAATCAAGATACCCTAAGGAACCCAAATATTTCTTCTTTTAGTATCTGCTATAAGTGTATCCATGTGTTTATGTGTATCTAAAATATGGTATATAGGATATTGAATTCCCTACATTTAAAAATCGAAATATTGAAATAAGACTCTAAAAAATTGGAATTTTAAGAATGATTTATAAATTGTTATAATTTAGATTTTACTACTCCATGAAACATATATTTTATACGTCATAAACTGTAGCAATCGAAACAGCGGAACGTTCATTTATATAATAAATATTTCAGTGCCAACGCATTTAAAAAAAATACTAATAAATAAAAATGAACTCTTGCCTTTTCCAAGTTTATAATAGACACTACTTAAGTTTAAAAATAATTAAAGCAAGTAATATAAATTACCACTCTAAAATATTTAACTGCATTAACCAAGTATTTGTGAAATTTCTCGATGACTAAATTGATTGATATTTAAATAAATTTGAAGTACCAAAATGTACCTGCTGTAAAATTTGAAAGTCTACGACTAATCAAATTATTTTCAGCATCGCAAGAGTTTAGTTGTGTACGCGAAGGTATACATACGGATCCCAAAAGTGTTTTAACCTATTACAGAGTTCACTTAATCCTACGTGTTGCTCGGAGTCTACATAAAGCGCTACGCAGATAATAATATACACGGTGTATATTCTACTGGAGTTAGTATAATACCGTTTTAGAACGGAGCTTACATTAACCGCTAGATGTATATATATATATATATATATATATATATATATATATATATATATATATATATATATATATATATATATATATATATATATATTGTTATGTTTCTTCTTTCCCAACCAAAGAAAAATAAATAAAAAAATCCATTGAAATAAAATTTTAAGATATCAATATAAACAAATTGTATATAGTAATTTAAGATAAGATTTAGTGTAGATAAGAATAGAAATTTCGTTTTTCCGTTTCAAACAAAATTATCAAAAATCCTTTGTTTAGAATTAGAAGACATTTTACCTGTAAGTTAATCTTTTCATTGTTTGTATAGTCGAGTATTATTAAATGACCATATTCTAATCTTTTGAAATATGTATAAATTATTGTGTATTGACAAAACCAATTTTAAAGTAAGCTATTTAGTTTTTCTCTGAAACCGAAATTAGGCTTTTCCAAAATCATGGTAAACACAATTTGAGCTTTTGATTGGACGGTCGTTTTTAAATGGGAATTTGTGAGTCGATCAGAAGACCGGATAATTTAGTTATATTTTGGTCATCGAAAGGAAACAGTCGTTTGTCTCAAGATAGGGTGTGGTTCGTGAGTTTGGATAACGGCGTAACGAAAAGAAGTGAAAAGTTTGCAGAAGGAGATAACAAGTAGATTAAAAGAGGTCCTTGTATCTACCGTGGGCATTTTATAAAGTATATGTGAAAGTATTCTTACGGCATCAAGTTGACAAAAGGAGGTCCTGGTGTCATAAATAAGTAGCTGAGTTTGGAGAAGTGAATCAGGTGGTTTTTGTGTAGTCTGCAGGAGGTTTGCAGAGACGTTAAGAAGGAGCCGAGGTGCCAAAGAGGAGAGATCACATCGTTGAGGAGACTGGACTTTTCTGGGTATGTTCCAACATACAACTCAAGAAGAAAATAAGCTGTAAGTGTTTGTACAATTGAATTTTATATCTGTGAAGGATCGTGACCTAATGACCATTTGACATCATGGTCATTAGCATTCAAATTTAAGAACTGAGGTTTTGTTAGGCTAATCAAAAGTTTAAAGTTTTGTTGTTTCTTGTTTCAAGTAAAGAAAATTTTAAGTAAAATTGGTTTTCACGTAATATAAATGTATGTAGCTTTATAATCTTATTATTATAAAAATTTGATTTATTTTATTGTAGGCTGATTGATAAGATAACGACAGAATTTAATAATTGTTTTATTCGTTCATATAAAATAAAGAAACGTAAATCTTTGTAATATAATATATTTATATTCTTATCCTTTCTTCTCTCCCGATAAAAGACAACTAGAAAATCTTTTGAATCCATCGAACACAGGTAATATAAGGATTATTTTACTTTTGATAACAAATAAGTTATAATTCTTTTTTTATTGGCTCAATAAACTAAGATTAAAGTCAAAATAAACAATCATAACAATATATATAATTAAATATTTTTCTCGCTGGCTCGATTGTTAATACGAGTATATACCATAAATAACTTAGATTGACAACTATACTATACTATACTATAATAACTAGACAACTGTTTGGAAAGGTTTTCCATTTAATGGAGCTATCTTATGTAAGATTAAAAAGTTATTTAACTGCAACAAGTGCTTAGGCATATTCCCATTTCCTGTATCAGTTGTCAATATTTTTGCCAGACATAAGTGGTTTTTAAATGATAAAGTAAGTGAATGTAACAAACTGTAAATATCAGGAATATATTTTGTTCCAAATATTTCATTTTTAACACTTTGATGACACAATTGAAGATCAAGTCAATCTACAAAACTACAAAGACATCGATAATTTATGCCAATTCCTACAAATAAGGGCATCACGGATACAGGAAAAAAGAGCAAGAAGGTCACAAGAAAATTACATACACCGAGAAACTCAGGAATACAGAGAGAGAGAGGACAAAATTTTAGGAGGGATTACACTAGACGAGAATTTATTCCCAGGAGGGAAAACGAAAATATGGAAAACAGAAGAGGAAATGATGATTTCAGAAATCGGCTATGGAATGAGGACAGATATCGAGAAAATCACAACAGAAATAACACACGCGCATATCCCGAAAACAGAAATTACAATAGACGAAATGAACAGGCATATCGTGGAAACCGGAACGGATATGACAGACCAAAAGAAAACAGAAGAGAGGTAAATCATACACAAATAGAGGACAATGAGAATGAAAGACACAGCGATGAAAGAAGAAATACGGAAGAACAACAGATGGTTTTTCACGAAAGCACCCACTAAAACCAAAAAACCAGGCAGAAATTTTTTGTCACCCGAAGGAATTCATTAAATTAGCAGGAAATAATGAGGAAAGAAGAGGAGTTAATTTAAAATTTGTAGATGGTTTCATAAAAAATAGACCAATCAAAATTTTGATAGACACCGGTTGAGAAATAACATTGGTAAACAGAAAATTAATAGAAGTGAGTTTGACAAATTTAATTTACAAAATACCAAGGGTAAATTTGGTGGGTGCAAATAAACGGACATTGGCAACGATAAATGAAGGAATACGAGTGAGGGTACGATTGGATGAGAAAATATATGCACTACAATGTGTAATAATGCCAAACATGTCGCATGACATGATTGTAGGAGTGGACGAACTGACAGAAAAACATGTAGTCATAGATTTCAAAAATAATACGATGAAACTAACAGAAGAAAAAGAAGGAGAACAGGAAAATGAACATGGGAAAAAGAAAATTGATAATTCGGAAAAAGAACAAACAGTGGAAATGAATTTGGCAACGAAGCAAGGACAAAGAAGAAAAGGAAGAAAACTTAAGAAAAGGATAAAGGAAGTCAATACCGGAGATTCCTCAAAAGAAGGGATGAGAACCGAAGAAGAAGAAGAAATAGTGTCAACAAAGGAAAATGAAAAGGATATGATTGAAACAGTGGTATTTAAGGAAGAGATTGATGAAAAAGAGGAGAAAAAATGTGCGATAAATATGTGTCAAGAATCTGAGGAAAAAGAAAGAAAATTGATATGTGGAGAAGAAAAAGAAAATGAGGTGCGTCTGATGTTAAAAGAACACGAAACTATAATAAATGAGGAAAACAGAGTGGCAAAAAAGTACGAACATTCTTTTGAGGTTAAAAACTTGGGAAACTTTCAATCGAAGACGTACCCGATCCCATATAAATATCGACAACAGGTGAAAGAAGAAATTAATAAAATGTTGAAAGACTATTCTTTATTGTTTTTGCATAGAGAAACACCCCTAAATGATTCAGTAATTTTTATCATATGCAAAGGCGGGGATTTGTTATGTTTCTTCTTTCCCAACCAAAGAAAAATAAATAAAAAATCCATCGAAATAAAATTTTAAGATATCAATATAAACAAATTGTATATAGTAATTTAAGATAAGATTTAGTGTAGATAAGAATAGAAATTTGTTTGGCAAACGACCTTTTTCCGTTTCAAACAAAATTATCAAAAATCCTTTGTTTAGAATTAGAAGACATTTTACCTGTAAGTTAATCTTTTCATTGTTTGTATAGTCGAGTATTAAATGACCATATTCTAATCTTTTGAAATATGTATAAATTATTGTGTATTGACAAAACCAATTTTAAAGTAAGCTATTTAGTTTTTCTCTGAAACCGAAATTAGGCTTTTCCAAAATCATGGTAAACACAATTTGAGCTTTTGATTGGACGGTCGTTTTTAAATGGGAATTTGTGAGTCGATCAGGAGACCGGATAATTTAGTTATATTTTGGCCATCGAAAGGAAACAGTCGTTTGTCTCAAGATAGGGTGTGGTTCGTGAGTTTGGATACCGGCATAACGAAAAGAAGTGAATAGTTTGCAGAAGGAGATAACAAGTAGATTAAAAGAGGTCCTTGTATCTACCGTGGGCATTTTATAAAGTATATGTGAAAGTATTCTTACGGCATCAAGTTGACAAAAGGAGGTCCTGGTGTCATAAATAAGTAGCTGAGTTTGGAGAAGTGAATCAGGTGTTTTTTGTGTAGTCTGCAGGAGGTTTGCAGAGACGTTAAGAAGGAGCCGAGGTGCCAAAGAGGAGAGATCACATCGTTGAGGAGACTGGACTTTTCTGGGTATGTTCCAACATACAACTCAAGAAGAAAATAAGCTGTAAGTGTTTGTACAATTGAATTTTATATCTGTGAAGGATCGTGACCTAATGACCATTTGACATCATGGTCATTAGCATTCAAATTTAAGAACTGAGGTTTTGTTAGGCTAATCAAAAGTTTAAAGTTTTGTTGTTTCTTGTTTCAAGTAAAGAAAATTTTAAGTAAAATTGGTTTTCACGTAATATAAATGTATGTAGCTTTATAATCTTATTATTATAAAAATTTGATTTATTTTATTGTATGCTGATTGATAAGATAACGACAGAATTTAATAATTGTTTTATTCGTTCATATAAAATAAAGAAACGTAAATCTTTGTAATATAATATATTTATATTCTTATCCTTTCTTCTCTATCCCGATAAAAGACAACTAGAAAATCTTTTGAATCCATCGAACACAGGTAATATAAGGATTATTTTACTTTTGATAACAAATAAGTTATAATTCTTTTTTTATTGGCTCAATAAACTAAGATTAAAGTCAAAATAAACAATCATAACAATATATATAATTAAATATTTTTCTCGCTGGCTCGATTGTTAATACGAGTATATACCATAAATAACTTAGATCAATACAACTGTTTAGAAAGGTTTTCCATTTAATGGAGCTATCTTATGTAAGATTAAAAAGTTATTTAACTGCAACAAGTGCTTAGGCATATTCCCAGTTCCTGTATCAGTTGCCAATATTTTTGCCAGATATAAGTGGTTTTTAAATGATAAAGTAAGTGAATGTAACAAACTGTAAATATCAGGAATATATTTTGTTCCAAATATTTCATTTTTAAGAATAAAATTTACTGTCTAATACAGAGATACTTACATTGTAGAATTCTTGAAATTTCTTTGCTCTCGGACTAGGTTGAGCTTCAGTATCATACTCAATTTGCTCAGGAGAGGTTGGAGGTGTAATTCTATAATTTTCTTTATGATCTTTATAATAATCTGTATAAACAGCAAACCTGACTGAGGCATCTGTATCTCTTAAAATGGCTTGTTTAAATCCAGTAGAAACTTTTGCCAACCTATATAAATCACCATTTGATAAATCTTTGAGTATTTTATTCATAATAACATGGTTTGAAATTATCTTGTTTAAGAGATTCTGTTGTGGTTTATAAAATAGTCTTTTCTTTGCTTGTAAATTGGATTTATCAATTTTAAGTGGGGTGATAGGTTTTTTGCACTCTAAAGAGGGTAGTTCTGGATACAAGATCTCATAAGCTTCTTTATGTAAAGGTGATTGAGATTGCATGCCAAACTGAGAGAAATTTTTCACAAAACTATTTGTATTTGATTTTCCGAAAGTATCTCTATCATATTTCATTTGTTGATCAGGAGTATTAGGAACGGAGTAGAATGTTTTTTCATTGGTTTTATGAGATTTGCTAGTACGTTGAACAGGTGAATCTAAAAAAGTAAATATTAAAGTACAATCTGGATACTATCTTATAAATAGTAAGAACACAAATAATATTTTTACATTTTAATATTAATCTTGATTGCAGAACATTGAAGGAGTTTCATTCACACTCACAAAATCATCAGTTTTGTGACTGTGAGGTGTGATGCATCACTGCTTTTCAAAATTATTTATGACACAATTGGTTTTCTAATGTACCGGGAAATAGCTCTTGAATTTGTTGAAGTGTATTACCTTGGTAATATCAGTTGACACTTTGGACTTTTTCCGCATCTGAATAAACCATAAAAAAATATATTTTTTGTTTGAAAAATATTTTTTGATATCATCATAAATCATATGTTTGAGATGTTGACGACATTATCTTGGCTGTGCCATTTAATAAAACTGATAAATTACTAAACACCTGTAACAGTTTCAATCCAAAAATCTAATTTATTATAGAGAAAGAGAATACTAACTTTTCAGTAATCTTTACAGACGTTAAGATGATAAGTGATGCAAATCATATTATTAAAATTGATTGGTATCACAAACCTTCTCCTATAGGGAGGTATTTAACTAACATTATTTCTCAAATCTAAGGTTCACCCCGATATTAAGTTTATTATTTCTCAAATCAATAATGTCACTGCTTTTCTTGATAATCACCTCCCTGACAATTTGTTGGACACTTTTGAGTCATCTTTACATAAGAAATTTAATTTTGTATATCATAAATCCATGACACACCTCCGTAAGAAACTTTAGACACCCCCCAATTTAAAATTCCATTTAATCTTAAGTGGATTAAAAATTTATCCAATACTGAGGTTCCTCAGGACATTCTTAAGTTGTTATCCTTGGGTCCTAAATTTGGCTTACAGCCATCTTTCAGAGATTACTCTGTTAGTAGAATCTTAGCAGATGTTGAAAATATTTTGTCACATGCTGACAATACTGACCTTCTATCTCTTAGGTCTCTTTACAACAATATTCTGTTGAATTTTTCTAATCGCCCTAGACAACCCATATCGGAGTTAGACAGATTTACAGGGAGACGGTATCGTTTTTAAAAACCCACCTTAATCTTCTCGTTCTTACTAGTGATAAAGTGAATGCCACTATCCTCATGGACATAGATCAATATCTCAGTCTGAGTCAATCGTTGTTAGATGATGATAGATACTATCAACCTCTCTCTACCAACCCTTGCTCTAAATTCACTAATAAAATAAATAAATTCATTACTCATTTAAAAAATTTAAAGATCATAGATCAACCACTTGCAAAAATTTTACATAATTATGATGGATATGCTCCCAGATTTTTCTACCGAAAATATATAAGCCCACATTGAGCATGAGGCCGATTGTTTCCTCCATTAATTCACCTAATATTAATATTTCAAAATTTTTAACTGATATACTATCAAAATCTTATAATAACTTTAATATTGTTGATTCTTTTGACTTAAGTTCATTTATTAATAAATTTGAATTTCCACAAGGTTACATTTTAGTGAGTTTCGATGTGGTATCTCTTTTCACTAATTTACCTTTGTCTAGTGTCACGACCTCCTTAAGAAATCATTGGAATTCTATCCAACCTAACTGTCCTGTATCCTAGGATGTATTTGCAGAACTGTTTTTGCAATTAGTATTTGACACTAATTTTTTGGTATTGAATGACAAATATTATCTTCAAATTTTTGGGACACCTATGGTTCCTCAATCTTTCCCATCCTAGTTCATTTTGTATTGGATGATTTAGTATCTGACCGTTTGGGTCTTTTAGATTTCCAAATCCCTTTTATTAAGCGGTATGTTGATGACCTATTATTAGCCTTACCCCTAGCAAAGATACATGCCACCTTGTCTTTGTTCAACAAGTTTGATCCTCACTTACAGTTCACTACTGAACTTGAGGACCCCACCTCAAATAGTATTACCTTCTTAGACAGGCGTGTCATTAGAATGGGAGACAACACCTTAACCACAAGTTGGTATAGGAAACCAATGGCCTCTAATAGGTTTCTCAACTACCATTCTTGTCATCCCTACAAATATAAATTAAACCTAATTAAAGCTTTAAGCTGTAGGCTAAATAGACTGACACATCCGGTTAATCGAAGGGAATCCCTCCAATTACTTAGAAATATTCTAATTGAGAATTCATATCCATCTTCCCTCATTAATAAATACCTTTATGCACAGAGTTATGATTCCTCTTTAAATGACATGCCCAATGGTGACCAACTCAAAGAATAATATCAAATAATTCAATTAATAACACTGTTCTGCCTAATACTGTACTTGGGACTCCAACCACCCATTACTCATATCTACCTTATTTTCATCAAGTTACTGAAAAACTTATTAAACTGTACAAACAAAAAAATGTACCGGTTAAAAATGCTAAGACTGTCAGCAATTTGTTTTCTAAAACTAAAACACCCTTCTGGAACAAGTAAATGTCATCTATCACATACTTTGTGCTGAGTGTGACTCATGCTACATCGGGCAGACAGGGAGATCACTGAGAGGGCGTCTTACGACACACCGCAGTGATATCAACTTATCTAAGCATACTTGTGCTCTTGCCCAGCATGCTATCAACACTAAACACAAAGTGGACTTTAATGAAGTTAAGATTCTTGGCAATGAACGCAATCTCGTTAAAAGACAGTTTTTGGAAATGTGTTCAATACTTAAACACCCTAACGCTCTTAATAAGAGAACGGACATTAGTAACTTGAGCCAAATTATATGCATTAATATTGCAGAATTAGGCTTAATATGTTGTTTACTTTAAAAATTGTCCCCTAAGGTGTATGTTCTATCATATTTTAATATTAAATAATTTCAATTAAAATAAAATAGTTTCTTACTTAATTACTTGGATTTATTCAACTTACATTTTATTGATTATTTTGTCAATGTTACTTTTACATATTTAAATAATTGTTTCTGCTCAAATAATTTAATAAAATTTTATAATAAAATAGATTCATAGAATCTATATTATTCTCAGTTCCAAATGTACGAACCTTGGACTGATGGAGGTTGAATCAATCTTCACCTGTTGCTGGCTATTCTGCCACAACATTAACTTTTTAAAATATGCCTTGCTGTTCTGTCATATTTTGACCTCAAGGCTACTGTCTTTTCTCGTTCGACGTGGTACCTAAATGCTGGTCGCATTTCACCGACAGCGACTGAGAAGCTTAAGAGTGGTAACTTCATTATATAATTTTTTTTAAATATCTATAATACAATTTATATAATGTTACCTAAAGTTAAAATCAAATTTAAATAATAATATACTGTTGGAAGTGCATCATATGATATTTTTGGTTCTCTGTAAATTAATGTTTTTTACTAAGTTTTTTCACATTTTTTATATACATGTACCATTACCACATGTCTTTTGCTGTGCTAAGTTGAGTTAATTTGTAAACTGTATTCAGTTCCAATTAATTGTCTATACAACATAATATTTAATGTCCAGTATCATAAGCTTTTTTACAATTTTATATCTTTGACTGCTACATAACTTTTTAAGGTAACACACTTATAACTTTTCCATGGATGTTTTTCATATTGTTCTTTTTAGATGAACTGATGATGCTTCTTGATTAAGAAGCAAAACGTCTTCAATAAATAGATGAAGTAGCCACCTTCTTTGTCTTTTATTTATTGAAGACGTTTTGCTTCTTAATCAAGAAGCATCATCAGTTCATCTAAAAAGAACAATATGAAAAACATCCATGGAAAAGTTATAAGTGTGTTACCTTAAAAAGTTATGTAGCAGTCAAAGATATCTTCTTCTTCTTCTTCTAATGGCGCTACAACCCTTTGTGAGTCTTGGCCTGCTTAACAATGTTCTTCCATTCTGCCCTGTCGGATACTTTCCTTCGCCACTGCCTGATGTTCATGGTTTTAAGATCCCTCTCTACGTCGTCTATCCATCTTTTACGGGGCCTTCCTCTTGTTCTGTTTCCTTGGGGCTTCCATCTCTGGACTACTTTTACAGCTCGATTATCTGGCATTCTTTCTAGGTGACCAAGCCAGTTTAGTCTTTGTGACTTTACAAATCTGACAATATCTGCGCTCTGCATTAGTTCATCCAGCTCGTGATTCATTTTAATTCTCCACGAACCATCGCTGCATTGGGTTGGTCCAAATATCTTCCTTAGTATTTTGCGCTCAAATATTCTCAGTTGATTTTCATCAGTGGTTGAGAGGGTCCACGTTTCACATCCATATGTGACCACTGGTCTAATTACTGTTTTGTAGATTCTCAGCTTAGACTCACGATTCAGTAACTTACTTTTCATTAAGTCTTTGTATGCATAAAAGCACTTATTACCGCTAAGAATCCGTGCTTGTATTTCTTGACTGATGTTGTTGTTGTCATTTATTATTGAGCCTAGGTAGGGAAAAGTGGAGGCATATTTGTAGGTATGGTTGTCTACCTTCAGATTCTCATGTTCATTCGATTTTGTGCACTCCATATATTTTGTTTTGCTTTCATTTATATATAGACCAAACGTAGCAGCTTCTCGTTTCAGTTCTATAACTTTTTCGCTTAATACACTTTTGTTGCGGCTTATTATGGCAACATCATCCGCATATGCGCATATTTGCATAGATCTTGTATTAATACAGCCGTTTATATCCAGTTTTCTAACAACAGCTTCTAAAGTTAGATTAAAAAGTGTTGTTGATAAGGCATCCCCTTGTCTAACTCCATTTTCAATATCAAAGGCCTGCGTCATATCTCCATCTATTTTCACCATAGCTTTGGAACCCTCCAGAGTCATTCGTATAAGTTTAACCAACTTATTGGGTATCCCTAACATAGATAGTTGCTTTAACATCTTTTGTCGATCTACTCCATCAAACGCCTGTTTGAAATCGATATACAAGTTGTAATTGTCAAAGATATAAAATTGTCAAAGATATAAAATTGTAAAAAAGCTTATGATAATGGACATTAAATTAATAAAAGGGATTTGGAAATCTAAAAGACCCAAACGGTCAGATACTAAATCATCCAATACAAAATGAACTAGGATGGGAAAGATTGAGGAACCATAGGTGTCCCAAAAATTTGAAGATACTATTTGTCATTAAATACCAAAAAATTAGTGTCAAATACTAATTGCAAAAACAGTTCTGCAAATACATCCCAGGATACAGGACAGTTAGGTTGGATAGAATTCCAATGATTTCTTAAGGAGGTCGTGACACTAGACAAAGGTAAATTAGTGAAAAGAGATACCACATCGAAACTCACTAAAATGTAACCTTGTGGAAATTCAATTTTATTAATAAATAAACTTAAGTCAAAAGAATCAACAATATTAAAGTTATTATAATTATAAGATTTTGATAGTATATCAGTTAAAAATTTTGAAATATTAATATTAGGTGAATTAATGGAGGAAACAATCGGCCTCATGCTCAATGTGGGCTTATATATTTTCGGTAGAAAAATCTGGGAGCATATCCATCATAATTATGTAAAAATTTTGCAAGTGGTTGATCTATGATCTTTAAATTTTTTAAATGAGTAATGAATTTATTTATTTTATTAGTGAATTTAGAGCAAGGGTTGGTAGAGAGAGGTTGATAGTATCTATCATCATCTAACAACGATTGACTCAGACTGAGATATTGATCTATGTCCATGAGGATAGTGGCATTCACTTTATCACTAGTAACACCGAGAAGATTAAGGTGGGTTTTTAAAAACGATACCGTCTCCCTGTAAATCTATCTAACTCCGATATGGGTTGTCTAGGGCGATTAGAAAAATTCAACAGAATATTGTTGGAAAGAGACCTAAGAGATAGAAGGTCAGTATTGTCAGCATGTGACAAAATATTTTCAACATCTGCTAAGATTCTACTAACAGAGTAATCTCTGAAAGATGGCTGTAAGCCAAATTTAGGACCCAAGGATAACAACTTAAGAATGTCCTGAGGAACCTCAGTATTGGATAAATTTTTAATCCACTTAAGATTAAATGGAATTTTAAATTGGGGGGTGTCTAAAGTTTCTTACGGAGGTGTGTCATGGATTTATGATATACAAAATTAAATTTCTTATGTAAAGATGACTCAAAAGTGTCCAACAAATTGTCAGGGAGGTGATTATCAAGAAAAGCAGTGACATTATTGATTTGAGAAATAATAAACTTAATATCGGTGTGAACCTTAGATTTGAGAAATAATGTTAGTTAAATACCTCCCTATATGAGAAGGTTTGTGATACCAATCAATTTTAATAATATGATTTGCATCACACCTCACAGTCACAAAACTGATGATTTTGTGAGTGTGAATGAAACTCCTTCAATGTTCCTATATATATATATATATATATATATATATATATATATATATATATATATACATATATATATATATATATATATATATATATATATATATATACAGATTGAACCAATTTAAAACGGAACATACAATTTAATATATATCTGTTTGAACTGCATTTGAAATAGTGGACCAATATAAAACTTGGACAAAAATAAATCCATACCCGGTGATAGACATTGTATAAAATATCGTTCAACTATCAGTCTCCTTTAAAGGAAAGAGGAGATTGCCTAATAGTCGGAGAGATAGAGCCGAAATTTTGAACTGATCAGTAATATGACATTTCTCTATGTATTGGAATATATTCATTGTAACTGGGTTAAGACTTTGCGGACGCCCCTCGTGGTACAGGGGGTGGCTATACAGGGATGAAGTTGTAATTTTTTTCGGAAAAATTAACGATCGATAATATGGCTAAAAATTTGCCCAGACTAAGATCTTGGTATAACTAGACGAAATCCCAAAGGGCTGACGAGAGAGTGGATACATAAGGGGTGGCGGACAGGGGTGAAGTTGCAATTTTTTGGGGAAAAATTAACGATAAGTAATATGTCCGCCATATTTAGCCCCTAAAAACTATAAATCCAAAAATCACTTTCAATAATATCACATTCATTATCTGCTTCATTTTCAATCACTACTTCTCGAACTGATTCTGGCATCTGAGGTCCACTAAACCATTTGAATTTATATGTTTCATCTTCAAACTCCCTACCATGTTCTTCAACAATCAATTCTGTTGGTACTTTTTTATGAGCATTTGTCCAAATATTTGAAATATAATGAGCTCGCAGTAGATGTTGGTGTAATTCATCTTGACATGGTGGTAAGCTTGAAGCATCGAAATTTTTTAGTTTTTTTTTTAAGGTTCGTTCACATCATGCAACTTATACTGCCGGTTAAATAGTGAAAATCTGACATCGTTTACTTTTCTTTTTGGAATTGTTTTCGTCAGTTATGTTCCATATAAGTGACATACGAAAGCTTCTAAGGTTTCAAAAACTTCATTTCAATCGAAGTCAGTTTCACCAAGTTGAATAAAAGCATCTTGATACTTATTACATTTAGCGCATGCGTCTAGAATTACGGATCTAAATGAACGCGCATCATTATTATTTTAATATTTTAAAATAATAATGATGCAAAATTAATGTCCAAACAGAATTTGTAAAATTATAATTAACTAATGAAAAAAAATTCAATCAATTTGAAAGTTAAAAAAAAAATATTGAAAATATCTACAAAGTAAATTTCAAAACTTAAAAAATTGATAATTCCACTATTAAATTGATTTTTATTAATAATTATTTGTAAAATGTTAAAGGAATTCACAAATTGAATTTTATCTATTGATAAATAGAAATAATATATTTTGTATTTGATTATTAATGTAATAATAAATCAAATTTTTCTTATATCTGAACAATCATTATTTATGCAATATAAATTTAAAAACCTTTTTATTGTAATAGAAAATAAGTAAAATTACTATTTGTTATACCAAAAATATTTAATAATTAACATTATAAAATTACTTTAATTTAATAAAATATCAAATATCAAACATTTATTCAATTAAAAATTAATTCGTAAAATATTTATATTTAAGAAAAAAATATGATTTGTAGAGTAAATATGACTTTAGTTTGGAAAAAAAACATTATCATAATATCATTTTAATACTACAAAATATTCTATAAAAGATTCAGACGATGACGTAGAGTTTTATCAAATGTTTTAGAAAAGTTTTTCTAAATTTTTTTTCTTATCGGAAAAATCGTTTGAAAATTTTTGGAAAAAAAATCATGGTATAACTTACAGAAAATTGAAAGGATTCTACAAATTAGATTTTACCTCAAAAAATTACGAAAATTTTCATTTACGGAAATTTTTTTGGAAAATTTTGAGGAAAACTCTACTTGACGCTTCTCAGAATAGTAACAGAAGTGAGCATACAAATTTTCAAATTAATCGGTATAAAAATATCATAATAAAATCAGTTTGAAAATTGTTACCGAGACCTAAAATGCGCAGGCAAGTGGTACATTTGACCCCGTTTTGTGGCTCTCTGTACCAACCCAGCTGTCCGCCCTTTTGGATTTAAAGTTTTTAGGGGCTAAGTAATGAGCCATGAAAATGGCGGACATATTACTTATCGTTAATTTTTCCCCAAAAAATTGCAATTTCACCCCTGTCCGCCACACCTTATGTATCTACTCTCGCGTCCGCCCTTTGGGATTTCGTCTAGTTATACCAAGATCTTACTCTGGGCAAATTTTCAGCCATATTATCGATCGTTAATTTTTCCGAAAAAAATGACAACTTTATCCCTGTATAGCCACCCCCTGTACCACGAGGGGCGCCCGCCTGTAAGGCAAAGTCTTAACCCAGTTACAATGAATATATTCCAATAGAGAAATGTCATATTACTGATCAGTTCAAAATTTCGGCTCTATCTCTTGGACTATAAGGAAGCGATAAGTGGTTTGACAGCATAATAACTGCTTGTTTAGTCTAGTTTTTTCAGTGATTCTAGGCAACCTATTTGGGTGGAGTTTTGACTTGTTCTTGAATGAGTTCCGAATCCAGCAGCCCGCTGAAGTATTGAATTTTTATAATATAATTATTTGACAACCTTTTGTTGGCCAACCACCTAGAGCGGAGTTGAGCCGAAATACATTGATTTCCTATGTTCCGTTTTAAATTCGTTCAATCTGTATATATATATATATATATATATATATATATATATATATATATATATATATATATATATACAGCATACTCCCTCTATAACGAACACGGTTATTACGAGGATTCTCTTATAACGAGGTACATTAGATATCCCGTGAAATTTCTATTGAACTATAACCCTCTATAGCGAGGTAAATTTGGTTATAACGAGATAAAATAAGATTGAAAAACGTGTTTTTTTACGTTTTGGCCCGGCAGTAACTATAAATAAATACCCTTTTTAACTGCACCGCCCGCAATAAAATTCTTACAATTTATGATTCTTAGTTGGAAATTTACAATTTATGATTCACAAGTGTCATTGTAGGAGGTTGACCATTCACACCTAATAAGGTCCTAATAGACAAGATGTGGAAAGTGTTTTAAAGGTTGTCAGACACTTTATCCAAAGAAAAAATGCAAATGAAGAAGCATAAAACTGTTTCACATATTTAGAAAATATGATAGATAGAATACTGGACAATTTAAAGCCGTCAAAAATGACAAACTTCTTCCAATTGCAGACGAAATAGTTTATGTTATTCTTGAAAATACGCTTTATACAGACTTACAGAATACAGATTTTTTGTTTTAACGTATATCATTGACAATAAAAGTAAACAACTCTTTTTTGTTTTAATGTAGTTCATTGACAATAAAATGAAACAACTTTTTTTCAAAAACGCCATTTAAACAATATTTATTAGCATCTTATATTGCTCCGAATGGCTTCACTATAGAACGTTAATGTTTTAGAAAACTACGTATTCATATGTATGCACAGTATTATTGTTGTTGGATATAACGAGATCCGATTATAACGAGGTAATTAGTCTGCCATTTCAGTTCTGGTTATAGAGGGAGTCTACTATATATATACATATATATATATATATATATATATATATATATATATATATATATATATATATATATATATATATATATATAATCCCGCTATCATTTTGAGCTCTTTTCATGTTGCAGTAATTTAGCATCACCAAGAAATGCTATCATTTTCTATTTCTAAGTCGTGTATGTTCGTTTAGTGCACCTTTGTTGGCTTGGCACCGTTGTCGGTTTTTCAATAATCCGATTTTTTTATATATTAAATTTTTTACATCAAACCATCATTTTAACCTCGGGAGGTAAAATTACTGTATTTTGTATCATTTTAAAGCCAATAGATGTTGCCAGTGTTAATACTTAAAATAATATTTGAAAACATAAAAATATTGATCGGTTTTTTTCAACTTCAAATAAAGACATTGAAACTACCTGCCGGCCGGCAACAGGTTTTTTATATCAACGTTGAGTTGTTATATTTATTCAATTTAGATATTTTTTCCCAGAGAGTAATGTAGGGGAATATTTTACATATTTCACTTTCCAAGCTGTTTAATCGAAGCTATCAGTGAATAGTGTAAGATAAATATTGGGTTTTTATGGGATTATGTCAAAAATATTGGTAGTGATTGTGATGAGAATCACGTTTTTAATTATTTATTGTTTGACATTTTGCTTTCCATTCAGGAAATCGTTCCTAAAAAACGTTTTTTGTACAAAATGTGTATACACATTTTTACATAATTTGTACAATAAACAAGGTTAAATATTGGAAATCGTATCGTTAAATATTAGTTAATTAAAAATGTAATTTTCATCTCAATATCGACCAATAATTGTGGCTTAATCACATAAAAAAATAATATTTGACTTTGACCATGCCATAAGAAAGTAGTTCACGGAACCTCGCTAAATAGTTTTAAAAAATCTTATACAGAAATTTAAATTCTAAATAGTATGAGGGGTAGCCGACGAAAAATTCGTAAAGACTTACAGTTGATTTTGCTTTGTTTTTAACAATCTTAAAAGACAAAAAAAATAATTTTTTGCTTATAAAACGTTTTGTATCCATTCTAAAGAAAAATAATTCAAATAAAAGTTGTAGACCATAAAAAGTTTTTTATGTAGAGAAACACCAAATTTAAATACATAAATAATTGAGATAATTCCAAAGAACCGTAAACTCTAAGATATTATAAAATCATGAATGTGTTGCTTGTGTGAGTCCATTTCAAAAGGTAAAAGAAATAATAAATTAGACTTACTCACAATCAATTTAATTTAACTAATCAGACGACCGGTTTCGCTTTCTACAATATGCAAAGCATCTTCAGGTCACGATACAAAGTTAAATAAATGCTGAAAATAATAAACCCATATTAGGGTGTTGTCTAATAAAGATAAAACAAAGATAGGTGATATAAATTATATAAATTACAGTAATTATGCCAATATTACATGTCTGTGGTTTTTCAAAATGAATAAAATGTTTAAACAGACAAGGTAAGACCCACAAATTGGTAAATCAGTCTATTAAACTGTAATGAATTAATAAATAAACAAATAAATAAAACAATACTTACATGCCGGTACTCTATTAATTGATGGTTGAAAGAACATGGTTCAAACTATCTTGTATTGTTGATTGGAGAACCCAAGTCAACTATTGTAATTGTTTAACAGTAAACGGGGAAGTTCTTGAGGAGACAGATTTTATCCAATGAAGTAGAGATAGGTAAATGTAATTGTTTGTTTGATGAAAGTAATGTTCTATACCATTAAGTTCTTTAAAGTTATTTATATTTATTCTGGAGATATATTTATGAAATGTGTGTTATTTATTGAGATTTTTATTTTTGTTTTGGAAGGTGACAGCTGTGAGACAATGAATAAGAATAGATGTACAAATTGTGTGGGTGTGCAATTATATCAGCTTGTAATTATCAAATTTCTTTGATAAAGTTATGTTGCAATATATGGCAAATGGTTGTAAAGTCCAATATATAAAGTTAAACATTAAAATTGAGACACTTTAAGACACACAGAAAACACACAGAAACGGGGGGACGAAACAGACATTAAATTTAAAAAGGGGGAGAATTTTAAAAGAACTACATCTCTTACTTGGAGACAATGAGTTTTTTATGTTATATATCAGATTTTAGAGGTAAACTTGACAAATGTAGGTTAAAGTGTGACAGTTCTTCTTCTATTTTAAATGCTGTAAGTTAGGTTATCTAGTTTTATGAAATAAGCTGATATTAATAAATGTCTAAAAATTTTTTTTTAATTTTTTTTTTTTTTTTTTTTTAATTTTAGAAAATTTTTAGACATGTATTAATATCAGCTTATTTCATAAAACTAGATAACTTAACTTACAGCATTTAAAATAGAAGAAGAACTGTCATACTTTAACCTACATTTGTCAAGTTTACCTCTAAAATCTGATATATAACATAAAAAACTCATTGTCTCCAAGTAAGAGATGTAGTTCTTTTAAAATCCTCCTCCTTTTTAAATTTAATGTCTGTTTCGTCCCTCCGTTTTTTAAGTCTTTTCTGTGTGTCTTAAAGTGTCTCAATTTTAATTTTTAACTTTATATATTGGACTTTACAACCATTTGCCATATATTGCAACATAACTTTATCAAAGAAATTTGATAATTACAAGCTGATATAATTGCACACCCACACAATTTGTACATCTATTCTTATTCATTGTCTCACAACTGTCACCTTCCAAAACAAAAATAAAAATCTCAATAAATAACACACATTTCATAAATATATGTCCAGAATAAATAAGAACTTAATGGTATAGAACATTACTTTTATCAAACAAACAATTACATTTACCTATCTCTACTTCATTGGATAAAATCTGTCTCCTCAAGAACTTCTTCGTTTACTGTTAAACAATTACAATAGTTGACTTGAGTTCTCCAATCAACAATACAAGATAGTTTGAACCATGTTCTTTCAACCATCAATTAATAGAGTACCGGCATGTAAGTAATGTTTTATTTATTTGTTTATTTATTAATTCATTACAGTTTAATAGACTAATTTACCAATTTGTGGGTCTTACCTTGTCTGCTTAAACATTTTATTCATTTTGAAAAACCACAGACATGTAATATTGGCATAATTACTGGAATTTATATAATTTATATCACCTATCTTTGTTTTATCTTTATTAGACAACACCCTAATATGGGTTTATTATTTTCAGCATTTATTTAACTTTGTATCGTGACCTGAAGATGCTTTGCATATTGTAGAAAGCGAAACCGGTCGTCTGATTAGTTAAATTAAATTGATTGTGAGTAAGTCTAATTTATTATTTCTTTTACCTTTTCTAAGATATTATGTTTGTAGTAATTTAGAAATGTTAATAACTTTGTTTTTTGCCTAACGACAGGTAATATAGCTACTTGAAATTATGGCAATTGATGAGTTATTAAAGTGTGCTAAATATCAAGCAGATCAAAAAATATTTTACAATTTATTCAATTTGTTTATCACAGAAAGCGATTATTTAAACAACTGTACTTGTCCAAACAGTATGACTCTACAAGTATTTTGTAACTTGCAATCGATTCTTTGCGCTTTCAGTTTTAGGGTATATTAAAAAAACTTTAACATATTAAATTTTTTATTAAAAACCAGTTTTAATAGGGGGCTTTTTAGTTTTTAGACTTTTAGACCACTTCACGTTTTTTTAGTTTCTTTGACAAGTGAGGATTGTCTATTCGGTTATTTCTTAATATGGGCTATGAGCAATTGTCTAGTCAAGTCAACACTATTATAGAAGTTACCCATACTTTTCCAGTAGTCATTCAGACGGTTCATCTTAATTGTCCCAATATGGAACATAAGCCCGAGAAAAGTCTTAAATTCTGTTTGTGTTGTCTCTTTCCAAAACGCAATCCTCGATTATTCTGAACCACTTTGTGCAAATATTTCGTCAGAGTCAATCAGAGTCACTTCCACCATTCATTTAATCTACATCGCCCTCGCCAGGTGCTTCTAACAATGATTGTAATTCAGCAGTGGTCAATCTACGTTTATGTTCACATCTAGCTTTTTTAGATGTCGAAGGCATATTATTTACATCCATTTTTTTATAAATACTATAACTCACTTTTACGGAGGTAATTAACAATAAAAACGTTCTACTAGAAACTATCAACTTACGACTTCCAATACTATAAGGCCACTTGAGGCACAATACGTTTTTACTTAATAATAGTTCCTGTATAAGTAAAATTGTTTTTAAATGTGCTTCATTGAAGCACACTAGACATATTGCAGTTTTGCCATCAGATTATTCAGAGTATGTTTTAATTAACTTTTCTATCGGCCTTTCTACTAGTCATGCTTCTTCTTAAAATTGTGTAACATCTTGTACACTTTCTTCTCTTTGTATTATCTACATCGCTTTGCCTGAGATGGTATTTTTGGGTGTAACTGGTCGTTGGGGTTACAACATTTCTTTATTTGCAAATGCCTTCGCGAACTCCAGTCTGAACTCAATGATAGGTTGTCGCTTTTTTTACGTTTTCTATTATTTAGCAACTAAACATTGACTACTGCGGTATTAAATATTAACTCCACTGCCACTTTCCGGTACCACTTCAGAATTTTGCGTATTGGGCTTTGGTAAGAAGCCACTTGATCACTAAAATCAACACTCTTTTTCACCAAGTTATAATCGAGAATAGTTTGTGGTTTTAGTACTTGTGTATAATCTTTTCTTTTCATTTGATTAAACCAAGATACAACTATTATGTTTAAATATTGTAAGGATTAAAACTGGTCTTTTGTCGACCCATTTTATCACTTGTAAAATCAATAATGGGGTTAAGTTTCATCGTGAGTAACTGGTTGCAACTTTTTTAATCGAGATTTTGGTTTTACATGTTTTTATGGTAAAACATCTGCACATGAATAATTCGTTTCTTGAACAATGATTTCAATTCATCGACTAATATTCTAAAATAAGGTGTTATTACGTCGTCCGGAATATTATAAACTGGTTCTCTTTCACAAAGCATTGGAAATATGGTGTACATTCTATATTTAGAAAAATCTTTTACTGCAGCTCTTGTTCGACCTAAACTAAATTAATACACAAAACAAATTAATCTATTTTTTTTTTATAGAAATGCAGATTCCTGTTGGATTTTTATCACTGCGGCATGAGTCACTGGTGTCTCGTATATCCTGACCTCTTATCGCATTACAAACATAATTCTCAATTAGCAGTGCGGTACAAGATACATTTAGGTCGTATAATCTTAAAGCCGTAATAAGAGCATAAGACTGTATGTTATAAATAAATATATCCCTATAAGAATTATCTTAAAAGATGAAAAAAATACAATAAAAAAGTGCAATATTAAGTGTTATTTACAAAATGGTAAGTCATTCACGGGCGTACAGTTAAAAACAAAAGTTTTCAGTGTTCTATTACTTGATTATTATTATCTGGTATTCTGAAAATGTTGACATTTTTTCCTGGTCTGATCTTCCTCAACTAACGTCATCTTTCTTAATTGGTGGGTTGAGTTGTTCAGGTCTCTTTAAGTGTTTTTGTTGCTATCCATACTGAATAATCTTCTTTAGACAATGTACTAATGTAGTGTTTAAATGTGGCATTGCGTGCATCATGTAGCGCTGATCTTAATTGTCTGATTAGTCGATTATATTTGTGTTCGTCCACATTTTAAAACATTATACCAGGCACGGGATTGATTGGCGGTCAGACTAGTTGGACGCGTGTAGTGTCGCTCCGAAATTAAATTCCAATTTTGGGTGGTTTCGAGTGTAATCTGAATGCAAATTAGTGTAAAGTGTATTTAAAAAGTACCTTTATGTAAGTAAATAATCAGTTATCTGATTTTGAACTGTATTAAATTAATAGTTAGTTTTAATTGCCCTACGGATAAAAGTGAAACTTCTGAGTGGTCGAAACGAGTTGAGCTTTTTGCGCTGGACGGGTGATTAAGAGCGATAAACAATAATAATTATCAATAAAAACAATAGGTCTGTTATTCAGGTTTCGGTAAAACTATACAGAATTATAAAGGCTGAATTTATTTGCTGTTTTGATATTGATTGTATTTTTGTATTTGTATTGATTGTAAGTGGTAGAAGTCGAAACTGATTAGGATCGAGAATAATAGCTAAGATTTAACTGTAGAGGTAGGCGCGGCGCTTGTCGAGATTTGTAACCGTTACTTATAATATTTATATTTATAAATACTTTAATTATTTGAATAAGAAGAAAAATGGCGGATGGTAAGGTTGATGAAGATGGTAAAAGAAAAAGCAAAGAGGAGATAGATATATTTAGCAGGAGCAGAAAAGTGAGCCGAACGCCAGACAGGTCGAAACCAACAACGAATGAAACCAGCAGCGAGAACGAAATGATGGAACTAATGAGACAAATAGCAAGCGATAATAAAAAGAAAAACAATGACCTGGAAGAGATAAAAAATACAATGGGTAATATGATTGAGGAACTAAAAGAAATTAGGAAGGAAAATAGTGAATACAAATTGCAAATGAAAGAAATAATAAGAGAAAATGAAAATCTAAAGAAAGAAATGACAACGATGAAACAAAAAATTGATAAAATAGAAATAGCATTGGAAGCATGTCAGAAAGAAAAGAAGAAAAATAACCTAATTATGAGAGGCTTACCAATAGACACAATAGAAGCAGAGCAACTGGAGAACTTCATAGAAACAAAAATGGGAGTAAAATCAGAAATAAATAGGGTACAAAAGATAAATGAAACAATGTGTGTTATCGAATGTAAAAAATTCGAAGATAAAATGAAAATACTGAAAGCCAAGGGTAAACTAATAAACTATAAGCAACATAGAGTATATATAGAATGTGATCTAACATTAAAAGAGATAGAGATGCAAAGAAATCTTAGGAAGATAGCAGCAGATGAAAAGACTAATGGGAAAAGGACAAAAATTGGATATGGTTTCATAGTTATTGAAGGCATTAAGTGGAAATGGAATCAAAAAACAAGCCAGATAGAAAAAATAACATACAGTACAGAACCAACTAGTTCAAAAAACTAGCTGAAGAAAACACAATAACGGACCGAGAAACAAAACAGGCACAGAATAGGGACATGAGCAGATCTAAAGATAATAACACAAACTGGAGTAAAAACAAATTGAAGTACAACTTAAACACAGAAAAGAACAAAACAATTTGGAAAATGGCATCATGGAATGTGAGAGGTATAAATGGGAATGAAATAGAACTGGGGGAAGAAATTAGAGATAAGAACATTGAAATAGTAGCTATAACAGAGACAAAGAAAAAAGGAAAAGGATCAATAATATTAGAAAACGGAATGTTACTAATATACAGTGGAGTGGAAGAAACGAAGAGAGCTCAGGCAGGAGTAGCGTGCATGATAAAGAAGGAGAGTATCAACAAAATAAAAAATAGGATATATTACAACGAACGTATACTAAGAGTAGACATAGATATGGATACAGAGGAAACCAATACAAACCTAATCATATGTTATGGACCAGATGAAGACGCAACAAAAAACGAAAAGAATGAATTCTGGGACAAATTACAAGAAGTGATAAATGATTGTACAGACTAAATTGTGATCACAGGAGACATGAACAGTAGAGTGGGGAAAGAAACAAAAAAATGGAACAATGTCATCGGACCTTATGGGGAGGACAAACTAAACAAAAATGGAAACTTACTACTCGAATTCTGTCTAGACAATAACCTGGTGATTATGAACACACACTTCCAACATAAAAGGATACACAAGATCACAAGAGAAGTCAAATCAAGAGACGAACAATCAATTATAGACTATACTATAGTGCAAAAAACAGAGAAGAACTGGATAAGAGACGTAAGGGTAAAAAGGAGTTATGAAATTGGTAGTGACCACTATCTACTAGAAACCACATTCAAAAGCAAAAGAAAAGAAATAAAAAGAAATGAGAACATAAACAGAAAACACAAAGAAATAATAAAAATTTATAAACTAAGGGAAGAAACAACGAGAATAAGATACTCAGAAGGACTAGAGAAAGAGATGGATAATGAACATGAAATAACAGAAACAATAGAAGAAGAATGGGGAAAATTTAAAAATGCGATGATAAACACAGCTAAATCAATATGTGGAACCACAAGAAATAACAATAGAGGGAATCGAACATCTTGGTGGAACGATGAAGTGAAAAGAGAAATAAAAGAAAAGAAGAAATTATGGAAAGGATACATCCAAGACAAAACACAACAAAAATATGAAAATTACAAGAGACAAAGAACAAAAGTTAAAGAGATAGTTAAGAAAGAGAAAAAGAAAAGTTGGGAAAAATTCGGGGAAAAAATGGAAGAAAACAGCACAGAAAACGTAAAATTATTTTACAGAACACTGAAAAACCTAAGAAGCAACAAAGAAACGAAACTGAAACAAATAATGAACAAGGAAGGAACAATAATAAACGACGATAAGACAATAATGGAAAGATGGAGGGAACATTTTCAGCTGATACTGAATGGAAATCAAGCGAATACAATGGAGAAGGAAAGCCACAACAGGAGAGTATCCATGAGAAACACGGAAAATCCAGAAACTATAGAAAAAGAAGAACTGGAAGAAGCAATAAGAAAGATAAAGATTGGAAAAGCAGCAGGAAGCGATGAAGTAGCACCAGAAATGATGTAAATGTAAAAGCAAAAGAAAATTTGTTATACATATATAACCTAATATGGAAGAGAAAAGTAATACCCAGAGAATGGACAAATGCAGTAATTATACCTATATACAAGAAAGGAAACACAAGAGACTGTAGGAACTATAGAGGTATATCACTACTATGTGTAGCAGCAAAAGTATACGAAACCATAATAGAAAGGAAAATTAGAAAAGAAATAGAACATAAATTAGAGGATGTACAAAGTGGATTCAGGAAAGGACACAACACACAAGACCATATATTCACCATGCAACAAGTAATAGAAAAAGCCTTAAAGAAAAATAAAGAAATACATCTGAGCTTTATAGACATGGAAAAAGCATTCGACTCAGTCAAAAGAAAAGATATATGGGAAAGCCTAAAGAAGAAACAAGTAAGTGAAGAACTGATATAAGCAACAAAGAGTATATACATGAAAACAACAAATGCAGTAAGAATGTTAAATATACAGTCAGAACCATTTGAAACAACCCAAGGAGTTAGACAAGGGGGAAGTCTCAGCCCAGTACTATTCATAAATGTAATAGATGAGATAGTGAAAGAATGTAAGAAAACATTCAAGAAATACTGCATCGGTTGGAACAGAATGCAAATCATAAATGCTGAGATGTGTATATTTGCAGACGACATAGTATTAATTGCGGAAACTGCAGAAAAACTGAAATACAACTTAGAGAAATGGAACCTAGAAGCAAGCAAATACAACTTAAACGTAAACAAAGAGAAGACTCAAATAATGAAAATATCAAGGAAACAAAGGACGGAAGATCAAATAGAAGTAATGATAGACCAACAAAAAATAATACAGACAAATTCATACAAATACTTAGGAACAGTAATCAACAACAAAGGAGACATCGAGGATGATCTTAACAACAGAATGGAAAACACAGGAAAACTATTCCAAGCACTAAATAGAGGATTCCTTAATAACAAAGAAATATCAACAAAGACCAAGATGACAATATACAAAACAATATATAGACCTACAGTGACATATGGAGCAGAAAATTGGATATTAAACAAAAGACATCAGAGCAGAATTCAGGCAGCAGAGATGAAATACCTCAGAAGAACGATAGGAGTAAAAAGAACTGATAAAATCAGAAATGAAGAAATAAGAGAAAGACTCAAAATCAAACCGATACTCGAGTCAATCAAAGAGAAAAAATTGGCATGGTTCGGACATCTAACCCGGATGGACAATAATAGACAAGTTAAAAGAGTGTGGGACGCCAAACCAATAGGGAAGAACAGAAGAGGAAGACCCATTAAAGAATGGAACAGTGACATCTCGCAGATACTGCAGAGTAAGGGTAAGACTTGGCAGGAAGCAACACAGATGGCATCCAATACGAAGGAATGGAGAAAGTTCGTTAAGAGCTAGGACACCTCAGAAGACTGTCAAATATTGTAATGTAATGAATTGTATTTTAAACGGCCCAATACCGAAAGGTACAAATGGGTCTACTGATTAGGTAAAAGTAAGTAAAATACCAGGCACGTCTGAATGTTAATATCAAGTGGAAACTTAAAATTTGTATTATATACGTCTGAGTCATTGATAATTTTACAGACTCCTGGTAGAGTACTTTTTTATTATCGTTCTGAAGCTATTTTCTTGTGTCATTTTAAAGTAATTACTATTTAAATGGGAATGAGCCACAATTAAAGGTTAAAGTACGTTAAAGAAGTGGAAATTGAAACGTCAATAAACGTACTTTAACCTTTAATTGTGGCTTATTCCCATTTAAATAGTAATTACTTTTTTATTGAATGATTTTATTACAGATACATATATTTTTACAGTCTCACGGAAATACGAGGCTACTATACAGTCAATATGATGGAACAGTGTCTGTATGGTCCGGTCTGTATTAATAATAACCGGTAAATATTAATAATAACCTTAGCAGTTGGTCAATGTGATTAATAATGCTTTTATAATTAGATTAACCAGTTATTATTAAAACTATCCTAACAGCTCTGGTAAATGTAATAAAAACGCATTTTGGGCTTCGCTACTGTTTATTTATGAAACTTGGTAATAAAGTTAAACACTTAGACAGAACTTATTAATTAAAAAACCTAACTAGACATGTAATAAGTAAAAACAGACTCGAATTTGGTAATAAAATTAAACACCTAAACATAATTTATCAATCAAAAAAACCTAACTAGACTTATTTGGTAACAAACAAGTAAAAATAGATTTGTATTTGGTAATAAAGTTAAAACACAAACATTTATCAATAAAAAAAACCTAACTAGACATGTAATAAGTAAAAAACAGTTAAAACACTTAAGGGGAAGGCGCAAAATGTCTCCTGTCAAAATTTTTAATGTGTTTTAAATGTATTCATTCTTTTGGAATCCTGAGAAAACGAATAAGAATTTTTTTAAATTTTAAACGCAGAATGAAAGATTACGTTATTACCGAGGACCTCAAGACCATCAGAATAAATTAAGTTTCTTTTGAATGAAATATTTGCAATTAAAAATAAGTGTAACTTATTAAAATAGACATTATAGAAGTTTTCAGGGACTGTCGGTCCTCGGTAATTATGTAGTCTTTCATTTTGCCTTCAAATTTTTCAAAAATATTTATTAGTTTTCGTAAGATTCGAAAAAAATAAATACATTTAAAGCACATTGAACATTTTGTCAGGCGACGTTTAATTACATGTAAAGTGTTTAAGACAAAAAAAATACAATAAATGAATGAAAGAAACGAACATTAATAATACAATAAGAAAAAAATACAATAAACCCCTTAAACCTAGTGCTGATGAGCAAGCAATGTCTTAAGTTCACAGCTTTTTACATTAAATATATCCACATGAGTCAGTCTATTAAATACTTTATTACAAATTTTTAACATATTGTTGATTGGTAATATGTTTCTATAGTAATTTGTAAAGAATAGATCTAGGTTAGTTATCCTTAACCTACTCTTGGGTACTCTAAAGTAAATAAACTCAATTAAACCACAGTTTGTGTACTTAATACTGTTAACCATCAAGTATATGAACATAATGGCCTAACTGTTTCTTCTAGTGGCAAGTGAATGCAACTGAAATAAGTTTAACATTACCCTGTATGAGACCACAGGATATTTCTTATTTTTCCTTACATATAGAAATCATAAAAATCGTTTCTGCACTTTTTCAATCATTTCTGAGTTTGAAAATGCAGTAGGAGACCAGATGATTGAAGCATATTCCATATGTGGTCTCACCAGGGCATTATAGAGTTTTATAATTGTGAATATTCTGAAATTTTTGCTATTTCTACTAACAAAACCCAAAGCATGATAAGCTCTGTTAGTTATTTCATAAAAGTGTATATTGAACTTCATGTTGATTTGGAATTTAACTCCAAGATCCTTCATAACACTCTCTCACTCACTCGATCATCATTAATATAATAATCTTCAATAACACTATTGAGTTTTCGCGTATATGAAATACTGCACACTTTTTAACATTAAGAGTCATTTTTGAATAGTTAAACCATTGAATAACTGAGCTAAGATCATCTTGCAATTTGACTGCATCTTTCTTATTAGAGATTGTTTTAAAAAGTTTAAAATCATCGGCATACATTAAGCTGTTACAAGATTTAATACAGTCTGGCAAGTCGTTAATAAATAAAATAAAGAGCAATGGTCCTAGTTTGCTCCCCTGTAGGACTCCTGAGGATGACACATTGTGAGAAAAGCAATTACCTACTTTTACTGTATTCTTTCTATCTGACAAATAAGATTTTATTAAATTAAAAGATTTTCTTGAGAAACCAAACTGTACCAGTTTGGTTAAAAGAATACAGTGATTTTTACCTTATCAAATGCTTATTTGCAATCAGCTTAAAGAACGTCCAACTGTTCCCCTACCTCAATAGCCTTAGCAATATGTTCAGAGAGAACACAGAGATTACTTACTGTTGATTTGTCTCTCTTACAAAACCATGCTGGAATTTGCTGATTTTACTCTTAACATGCTCATATATATCATCATAAAGAATACTTTCAAAAATCTTAGCAAATACTATTTAAAAGGCTGATAGGCCTGTAGTTTTGAATGTCATTTTTTTATTTTTTTTATGTATTGGAGAAATTGTTGCCACTTTTAAAATATCTGGAAAATATTCCTGTTCAATCGATATATTAAACAAAAACGCCAGAGTTCAGCCAGTCCCTTATAGATATAGGATGGTATTTCATCAGGGCCTGTAGACTTTTTGGGTTTAAGTTGTTTAATACTATGTATTTACAACATCTAATTCTGTGATATATTTAATGGTAAAAGAACCCCACTCAGTACTTTGAGAATGACAATGTGTGCAGTGAGATGTATCATACACTGATTCAAAATATGTAGCAAAGGCACTCGCAATATCAAAAGGTGTATTAAACTTGGAATTGTTTAATGTCATTTTTATGGGAATTCCACTATTCTTATATTTTGACTTAAAGAAAGTCCAGAATTTGTTTGGGTCAGCAAGTAGATGGTTTTCAAGTGAACATTTGTATAAGTTATGATCATATTTGGTTTGGTTTTTAATATCAGTTCTTAAAAGCTGAAATTCAACACTCTTTGGGCTCCCTGAGGCTATATTTAAACACAAACGATGCAGACTATTTTTCTTTGTAATTTTATGGATCAAATATTGAAAGAATCAGTTTGGAAACCTGGAAGTACAGTTGATGGCCCTTTTTTTGGCTTTAGGAATAGAACAATTTAAAAAGGTGTACATTTGACTATAAAAAACATTAAAAGCATTTTTAATACCTTTTTATAAGAATAATGAGGACCAGTTAAACTGAAAAATTAAATGATAAGATGCCAGTAGTTACCTTAAGCATAGTTGTATGTATATACCTTTTTGTTGATTGATAAATCAGCTATTTCACTTACTATGATACTGAAGATGAGAGTGGGGTGATACAAATCTTCAGCCACTAATGGACAGTCAGACCTTGCCACAGTACAAATATCTATATTAGTCAGAGCAAGATCTAAAAATCTATTCATACAATTAGGAATATTATCTATTTGTTGCAAGTTGTTAATATTAAGAAACAGCTGCATCATCACATTTTTATCACAATCCAAAAAGTTGTTATCATTAAAATGGGGTAAATTGAAATCTCCTAGTAACATCACATTTGAGTTTTTTGATAATAAAATATTCTCAAACAAATTAAAATAATGTTCATACATCACAACATCAGTTTTAGGTATAAAATACACGATGGAAACATAAAGGGTAAAGTTTTTTAAATTTATCTTAAGTATTACACAATCACTATCACAGGTAACATTAACAAGTTCATAAGGTAGTTTATTTTTGATTACTAAAAGTACTCCTCCACCTTGCAGCCTATGGTCTGACCTACCTTTTCCTAAACACTGTGTACCCATTGTCGAAAAGTTCAGAATCAAAAATACCTTCATTCAGCCATGTCTCAGTAAGGGCAGTTATGTCATAGTTTTCAGTTAGAGCTTCAGTATATATTGTATTGGTTTTGGTTCTTAAACCACGTACATTTTGATAGTATATTGACATCAGTTTCTTTGGTGTTTAATGTTTATATAACTTACTATTTGTATTGATTGAGAGGGTCCGTTTATTTTTCTGTCGACACCCTCCTCTTCATAAAAAACCGGGAAAGGACTGCACCACTAGGCCACACTTCTCTATTTCAAACCTTTCTGAAATTATCTTGGTTAACAGTGACCTTCATTGAGGAATAAGTGTCTGGGTGTTTCAACTCAACAGACTCGCAGGTCACTTCTGGAAACTTCTCTCTAAGGCTGTTTCTGAAGTCTTCGGGTTTAGTGTTAGGAGCCAATCTTTGTAACATGCAGAGATGCTGATTTAGGAACCATCTGAATATTCTCCCATGACGATTAGCCTTGGGGCCCACAGACACCCATTCACTCTCATTATTTTTCCCTTCCAAATTTTTATTATTATGCATGATATTTTGTTGCTTAGCCTGTAAAACTGCTGCATTGACTTCATAGACTGAAAACACAGGAAACTGCGCATTTGACGTCTTTTCTGCATTTTTTTGCTCATCTCTGTTTGCATTTGTGTTTGTTTTCATTGTTAAAATTTGGGGGTTATGGTTTGACTTTGACTCAATGACGTATAATATATAGACTCCGTGCACGCTTTAAAAAGTGTCCGCAACATGAAATACCTTTGTTATTGTTTATTGTTTTGATATGAAATTATGTGTTTACATATTTTTTGTGACAAGCAAATTTTATTTAAAATTTTTGAGTCATTTACCTACTATTTTAGTAAAATGCTATTTAGGTATCTTGTTTGTGGTCGCTGAAGTTCGAAGAGCGAAACGTTATCACTTTTCAAGTAAGTTATTTTTTATATGTATGTTTTATAAATATTAGGTTATGTTTGATAGCCAGTGGAGGCGTTTAGTTGTTATTTATTTAATAAATAAATAAATTATTATGCATTATACTGAATAATAACAATTTCCATTAAATTTTTTGTCTTTTTTTTATTAAAATCATTTAAATATAATTTTTCTTACTAATTTTTTTTTCATAGATTTCCTTTTGACGAAGAAAAACAGGAAATTTGGATATACATTTTACAATTAAATAAGAACAAGCTTTCCAGATGGTCACGTATTTGTTGTGATCATTTTGATCCAAATGATGTTATCATGAAATCTAGCTTTGTTCGTCTAAAAGAAAATGCAAAACCATTAGCTATACCAAGGTGGGTAATGTTTTTATTAAATTTTTACATTGGTATTTAATATTTATATAAATTTTCTGTTTATTGTTTCTTCTATATTGTTTTCTCTTTGCATACAGGTCTTCTAAAGACGTTAAAGAGTTGGTAGGAACTAAAGCTCTCCCTAGTCCATCAGACACCCACAATTTAAATTTCGAACTGCTAGCAGTGAACTAACTTTGTCTGCCTCAGAAACTGAGGAACTCTTAGGCAAGGAAAATATTGAAGGGCATGCTGCAGATAGAGAATTAATAGCTAAAAAAAAATAACAAGAGGCAATATTCATTTAATTTTTTATTTGCATTATTATATCCTTGAATAAGCAATTTTTCTTTCATTAAATCTTTTTATTTTTAGGAAGCATTATGTGGGGGATTTTTCCATGTCGGACTTAGACTGCCCAAGAAAAAGAAAAAGATACATGGAATCAGTAAACATGTATACAGCAAAAAAAAAAAGAAACAAATTGACACCCTAAGATAATCTACTAAAAGATGAAAACGACAAGCAACAACATTAAACGCATTGGTACAATCATTAAAAGAAAAACGGTTTGTTACAGAAAATGCTGAATCTGTGTTGTTGGTAAGTTTTCTTTCACATATTCCATAAAGAACAAAATTAAATTATTATTATATTCTTTTATTTTTGTATTTTTTATTGTTTTAGGCCTCTTTACCAGAATCAGCCAAAGCATTGTTTCAACGATTTTTAAAGGGTGCCAAATATTCTCCAGAATTAGGGTCATTTGCACTAGCTTTAAATTGTATTCAGCAAAAGCCTATGATTTTGTAAGAAGAGCTTTTAATAATTCATTACCACACCCATCAACCATAACAAAAGGGTACCAAACTGT
Source organism: Diabrotica undecimpunctata (assembly GCF_040954645.1). Taxonomy (NCBI): domain Eukaryota; kingdom Metazoa; phylum Arthropoda; class Insecta; order Coleoptera; family Chrysomelidae; genus Diabrotica; species Diabrotica undecimpunctata. The sequence continues at coordinate 76,229,203 of NC_092807.1, forward strand.
TGATGGCGCACCCCGATTTTCCAAAGAAGCTTTAAATGCTTTGAAAAACAAAGTTGAAGAGGCAGGGAAGCAAAATAAAACACTTGTAACACTTGTGTGTAATTTAGTGCTGAACGAAATGTCTATTCGTAAGCTAGTAAAATGGGATGGGAAAAAATTTATTGGCTCTGTAGATTTTGGTACAGATATAGAATCTGATAATATACCAGAAGCATGAGAGGCACTGGTGTTTATGTTAGTAGCCTTAAATGACAATTTTAAAGTGCCAGTTGCATATTTTTTAATTGAGAGTTTTTGTGGATAAGAAAAAGCATCCTTAGTAAATCTTTGCTTAAATTTTATTTATGATTCAGGCAAAAGTCTATTCATTAACTTTTGATGGTGCTGCCAACAATTTAGCAATGGCCAATGCATTGATTTTATTTAACTCCTATTTGTACCTTCCTATAAAGAGGATGGTAAACGATTTTTCAAAATTATATTTAGGTTGCATTGCATCTGGTACTATTTCCAAATCTAGGTAATTTTTAATTATCTCTCCAGATTTGATCAAGGTATCCTTTTGCCCTGCTTCCTGACATCTTATCCACCTTCTGTATGCTCCTATCTTCACATCCTTCTCCATCCATATATGTAATGAAGAGAGATCAAAGCATGACCTCCATGAAGCAGTTAGGGTAGTCAACATTGCTCGTGTTATGATTAAGCATGCTTGTCTTTGAAGCTTATTCAGCTTCTATTAAGTGGTCTTTTGTTGTTATTTAAACTACCATATAAGTGCGCCATACGTAATCATAGATCTGACTAGTCATATATAGCCAGTACATCGGTTTGGGTTTCAAACCCCAAATTTTCCCACATACTCTGTGACATGTAGAAAGGGAAACCTTTGCTTTGTAGGTTATTCTTTGCAACTGGGCGTTACATGTAAGCTGCTTATCTAATATTACTCCTACATGTTTTACTAAGATTGATAGAGAATTTTTCCATGTCATACTACCTACTAAGGATATTTAATGTTCTTTGGAGTGTGCTGGAAAGAAAATTACCATATTTTCCTCTTACCATAATTACTAGATTACCCCTATAGGCATGTACTTCTTCCCCCGTGTGCGTCAAGAAGTGACATCAAGTGATCCACCAGGAGTGACCAGAGGAGGGGAGAAAACACTCCCCCCTGTGAACACCCTTACCAGTTTTGGCCAAAATCTCTCCTTGCACCTTTGTGACAATCTTCTATTCACTCAACAATATATTTTCCAGCATTGCTTTGATCCAGTTACACATAGTAACACACATTGATAGTGGATCTATTTGATAGGGCATTATTAAATGTGCCTTCTAAATATTCTCTCCATTATTAATTGAGTGACTGATTTTCTGAACTACTTCGTCCACTGCTGTTTCTGTTGATTTCCTTCTTGATATGCATGCTGGTTGCCAATGACAGAATGATCCCTCAAAGGTCTTCCCTTAATATGTCTATCAAGAATTTTTTCTGTTTCAACAAAAATGATGTAAGGCTGATCGGCCTGTGCGATTTAGGCAGGGCATTATCTTGTCCTATTTTGTATATTCACACCAGCATTACAATTATAGAAGTCTTTGGTATACAACTTATTTATTATTATAACATATTGTATCTTTATATACAACATATTGTATGTCTTAGAAAATAATTGAAACTGTATTTATTACGTTGTGTGCATTAATGCGTTAATTAAATTACTAATTATGTTGCAAAATTTTTTATGATTTATTTCTTTTGTATGTTTTTTGTTAAAAATGTATAATTGATTTGATGTTTTTTTTTGTTTGTTTTTAATTCATTACAACAAAACACGAAATTAGAATTCAAAAGTTTGTTGTTTGTTTGCACTCAAGTAACCTTTTAATTTTCTTCCTAATTCCTTAATATAAACTTCAAAATTTGCTTTATACAAGGAAATTATTGCAACAGTGAAAACCACCAGGAAATAATAAAAAATGAATTAATAAAAAATTAAGAAGACAATTTGATGCACTGGATTCTTAAACTAATAAAAAATACAGGGAACTCAGAAAGTATACTGCTGTAGTGGAGAAAGGGTCATCTAATAACGATATTAAAAAAGGAGACCGAAGGATATCAGTAACTACAGAGGAATCATGTTACTGAACACCACATACAAAATATTGTCAAGCACATTTGGGAAATAGATAAATTACCGAAAATACACTAGGGCAATATCCGTCAGGCTTCAGAAAAAGAAAATCAACCATAGATGCAACAACACAGCTGATTTCAATCAACACAGCTGATTGAAAAGTGATATGAACGTGATATAAATTTTCACTTACTATTTATAGACTTCTAGCAATCTTTCGACTCTCTAAATAGACTCGCAACACTTAATAAAAATGCAAACCTGATTAGATTTATTTATCAAAATTTCCTTCACACTAAATAATAATCAATAGTTCTTAATACAATTTAAAAAATGAGAATTTTTAATCTTTAGGCAAAATTTCAATATTTCCTGTTGGTAAAATGATTAAAATTCAGGTAATGTACTTTACAAACATTATAAAAATAATTTGTTCTCTTATAGGCGAGAACACAAAAAAAATCATAAATATTTAATTTTAATTAAAAAAATAATTATTGTCATTAAAATACAAATGAGCACGCCGCTGTTCTGGTAAACATACCTTGAGCGGAGATCTTTAGGACACCGGATTATATAGGGAGAATACGGGACTGCTTAGTCAATATAAGACTACACTATAATGCACTGCCTAAGTTTGGCGTGATTGGTCACAGCATAAGAGCTGTGGATTGGTCAGCATCTTCATCGGATTTTGAATTTTTCAGGTTATGTATCTCTCTGTTTGGCGCTTAAACATCTGTGATTAGGCGGTTTTATACCAATTTGCCAATAAGCAACCACACAGAACATTTCAATTTAAATTTTTCTCATTTATTTTTAAAAATCTGTTAAATTGTTTTAAAAATCTGTTCGTTAGAACACCATATTTAATTACCTAAGACTTTGTTTTAGCAAGCAATTATGGATTCTGTCCCATCTACTTTAACAAGCTGTGAAATTAACTCAGGAGCCTGCCATCTTTGCAGCAAAATATTTAAAAATGTGGAATTACGAAATCGTCATATCAAAGGAATACATAACATAGATATGTCGATTAAGAAAATTAATCACATTATTTGTCCCTTATGTGAACAAGAAACTAATTTCAAAAGCCATGAGAACTTACGAAAATATCTTAAAAGGAACCACCAGGTGAGTATTGAATTAATAACTTTTGAATTTTCTAGTTTACAAGAATATGAGACATGGAAAGACATGCAGAAATTTGAGACAAGTTATACAATGAATAGAATTGTTAATAGAAATGAACAGAAGACATTATACTATGAGTGTAACAGAAGTAACATTAAAGGTAGGTACAATACTTTGTTACTTGTAATATTTAAAACTTATACTAATCTATATTTAGGATATAAGCCCAACTATAAAATTAGAACAGAGAAATCTGGTGGATCAATTAAAATTAAAGGAGTGTGTCCCTCCAGGCTGATTTGCAAACTGAGAGATCAAGGACAAGTTTCAGTCAGTTATTGGAAAACACATGCTGGACATAAAGAGGAATTAAGAACCATGCATCTGGCAAAAGCAGAAGAAAAAATGATTGTAGAGAAGTTAATATCTGGGGTGCCATCCAGCAGAATTTTAGAAGATTCAAGAAAATTGGAAACACCAAAACTATTAACAAGTAAAGATCTCTCAAATTTGTCCAGGAAGTATAATACATATAAGAAACGAGATCAAAATGATATGGTAGCAACGGCTTTAAAGGTTCAGGAATGGAATGCTAACAACAAGAATTATGCTTTCTTATTCAAGAAGGAAGGTAAAGACCTATCATTTTTTTATGCCTACTACAATTATAATTAATCCTATTCCAATTTGACTTGTGACAATTGTTATCACTTGACTCATGTAACTAACCTTACTCTTAGCAGAATCAACAATATACATTTTTAAATAATATATCTCGTAAGATTGTAGTCATTGGTTTTTTACATTAAAACTAATTTTGTAATGGGGGTGCTGATTTATTGGACAAACTTACTAGTTTTTTATTTTACTAGACAACCATTTTTGGGTCTTAGTCTGTTAAAGAATACTTCTCCATTCTGATCTATTTCACACTTTGCTCTTCCAGTTTTTGATAAATATGATATGTTAAATAAGAAGTCAACACAACAAAAAAAATAGGACTAATGATTACCTGTTAAAAAATACAATAAAATTTCAGTCTCTTACCATTAATTTATTATCTTTAATTATCTCTAAACTATAAATTTTTTATTTTTATTAGGAAAACAACATGATGTACTTAAAAAAGAAGATTTTGCCTTAGGATTCATGAATTCTGTAATGGAAGATAAATTAAGAGAATTCCATAGCATAATTTGTATGGATGGTACACATGGCACGAACAAGAGGGGAATGGATTTAACAGTGGTGCTTATTAAAGATGACAGGAATACAGGATTTCCAGTTGCATTCTTACTGTCAAACAGATTGGACCAAGTAGTTCAAGAAGTTTTTTTAGGTATGTATTATATGAGTAGTGACAATTTATGACTGGTAAGTAAAAATAATTTTTAAAAACTTTTAGGTGCTCTCAAGAATAGAATGCAAACTGGAATTCATGCAGAACATTTTATGAGTGATGACGATAAAAAATATTATAATGCATGGGTGAAGATTATGGGCAACCAACCAAAGAGGCTTTTATGTACATGGTACGTTGTGAAAAATTGGAACATTCAAGGGAAGAAGAAAATAAAAGATCCAATTTTGAAGAAACAGATGAAAACTGAGATGAAAAGAATTATTAATGAAACGGATGAAGATAGATTTATGGAGTTATGTAATAGATATATAATCAAATTACAAGAGGCAAATGAGATAGATTTTTTTAATTATCTGGCATGGTAAATAAGTATATGAAATCATACATTTTAAGTCATCCTTAAGTTTATTTTTTTTTGTAGGAATTACTTTCAGAATGAAGAGAGAATCAAAATGTGGGCTCATCGTTACAGAAAAAATTCAGGAATCAATACAAACATGGCGATAGAATCTTTCAACAACCTATTGAAGACCAACCACCTTAGGAGAAGTGCTGGGGTAACAATTGAAAAGTTATTGGACACAATAGATGATCTAGTTGACATTAAAATGTGGAAGAGGATTATAGACATCGAAAGACCAAATGCGAACAATTATCAAGATAGAGTTATAGCAAAAGCACACAAAATGGCAGAAACGATGAAAAACAAAGTGGAGGTTAAGAAAAATGAGAAGGTATATGGTCAATTTCAGGTAAAGTCATTTAGAGATCCTAATAAATTATATAATGTAAATATAAGGCAAGTATGTGAAAATGAATGTAAGACATTGTATTGTAGAGTATGTAAAATTTGTATTCATTGCTATCAGTGTGAGTGTGCTGAATATGTGGTGAGGAATATCTTGTGTAAGCATGTGCACTTGGTAAGAATGCACGAGGAGCGCGAGGGAACTAACTCTGTTTTAGATGATGCTGCAAGGTGTTTGGCAGAAACTTCAATTATCAAATCAAGGCATCAAGAGGAAATTAATGAGTTTGTCAGAGGGAAGGTAGAACAGACAAATGTGATCCAGGAAAACACCAGACGATGTCTTCAAAATGAAAACTTCAAAAATGTCATAGACAGCTTACATGACTTAGATGATGAAACTTATACACAATTACATGACAAATTTATGAGAGACGTTCAAGAAGCAAGACGTAAGGTGAAGAAAGAATTTCAGGAAACCCCTAAGAATATTACAAAGAAGCGAAAAATGGAAAAGCAGGAATATTTTCCTTCCAATAAAAAAAGAAACTGATTAAAAATTAAATTTGAACCATTCTTGTAGCTCACTTTATAGGCTTATTTACCTATTGCAAATTGCCTTTTGCATTAATTAGTCTTAGATGTCATAACTAACGACCTTCTTTTACAGATTCTTAGTTCTAAGACTAATTAACACTTTATTTTCAGATTCTTAGTATTAAGATATCTAACCCCTTTCTTTGCAGATTCTTAGTTATAATACTAATCAACTTTTATTGCAGATTCTTACTTGTAATAAACATTTTATTGTATTTTAATAAAGGTATTTTTCCCGCTAGCTAGGGTTCATATATAACCTTTATGTCCACGGACCGTGATCCCTATATGCTCCGGTCCAACATAGCTATGGATAGTGCGACTGGACCACCTTCCCTCATTCCTGAGGGTCAAATCCAGCGACAATTAGTAATATATGTAGTAAAATTTCATAAAATATATGTATAAATGCTTAGTTTAGGCCTGAATTTTAAAGCTGTGTTAAGTAATGATGTTATAATGATGTTATATTTGTATGCTTTTATATTAGAATTGCATTTTTAAATCGGGATGTACTGGGCCCTAGGCGAGGTTTAGAGGGGTTTTCCTTCGCCATTGCATCAATAACGGCCCCCCTCCTTTGATTTCCCAGATTTTTAATAAAGAATAAAGACATTTTAAACATAGCTGTTTAGTGTTTTATTTGGTTTGCAATAGTTATTTCCAGTAAACCTCTGCTTCATTTTGTTAACAATGACAATTTTTCATAGTACTCGATTCACAATATATATATTTTTATTATCCTACATTTGTGGTGAAATCTAATATAATTTAGTGTTCTAAAAAAATGAAAATGGATAAATGTCAATTTGGATTTATGCAAGGAGGCAGGTCTACATCAGCAATTTTTATTATAAAACAGCTAATTTAACAATTTAGAGTGAAAGAGATGAGTGGGTGGAGTATGAGCAAGTAACAACTATAATAGTGTTAGAACTACTATATATAGTTAGAATAACTATTATAGTGTTAGAACTATACAATTGTAGGTGAAACTGGCCAATTTTGTGTGAAAATAGGGCTTCATCCGGGTTTCGCCCATATTTATTCTCATTTGTGCTGGATTAGATAACAACTGAACCTCCTTGGTATAGAGTAGCGGAGACAAGTCCTTAATGAAAAATGATTAAAATTAAGTTGGATACTTGGATTGGTTGGATTCTTTTAAATATGATATTTCAATTCCAGATAGAGTAGTTGGCTTGAATAGACAAGAACTCACAAAAGATGATAATTTTCGGCTTTTAGGATCGGTATTACCGTTTTATTTATCATACTTCAATTAAAGATAAAGGAAAGAGGCAAATTGAATGATGTGTGATAAAAAAGGTACGAAGAAAACTAAAAGGTAATTGTATAGGACTGCTTTTAGACCAGCTATGATGTATGGTACTGAATGTAGGGCAGTAAAAAAGGGGATGAACAGAAATTGCATGTTTTTGAAAAACCATATTCTCAGAGAAAAAGCGGAGAGGTACTTAGTCCCTGGAAGAGAACAGAAAAGTTTACAGGAAAATAATTAGAGAAGCCGATCCCACATAGAGAAAGCTAACGAGAATAATAATGTTAATGAATGTTCTAGAAATAAAAATAATAAGAAGAACCTCTAAATCTTAATAAAAAAATTACCTAATCAAAAAAAATTAAAACAATATCTATATATCTAATAAAAAAGCATCACTAGCATATCAAAATAAAAAAACACAAGTCAGAAATTAATTTTACCTACATAATCTCAAAAGAAAAAATAATTACATTTCTAATAAAACTATAATAGCCAGCTTAATCCTAAAATGTGAATATCATCCGCTTTGTACCAATACCACAGTAGATTGCTACTCTGCTAATAAATTTTTTAGCGATATACTGTGTCACAATACCTCAATTGTCATTTTAAAAAACATGAAACCCGCCAATTTTTAAATTGGGACCCACCCACCAACCAATCACGCCAAACCTAGGCTGTGCATTATAGTGTAGTCTGTCAATATATTATACGTCATTGCTTTGGCTGCTGCGGCTTCGTCTTCTCTGCATATGTCAAAACATCAGCTGCTTCAATGTTGTCGGTTTTCTCAGCATAGCTTTTTCCTTCAAAGTTTTGTAATTTTTCTTCTAGTAAAGCTCTGTTTTTATAGAGGAGGGCCTCTTTAGCCTTTAATTCGGCAATTATCATATCTTTATCTTTGAACATTTCATCTTTTGCTTCAAGCAACATCTGCATTGGAGCATCAGTTATAACTTCACACTCATTGCGGCAACCACACTTCACCAAATTATTTCTTCCTACCACAATTCGACCCTCTCAACGAAAACTGTCATAACTCAAGATCGCTCATTCCGAGATAACTGCGTTTAAAAATAATGGTGAAAAGCGACGTTCTGTAATTTTTTAATTATCACTAAGTTTAATACTAATTATCATTAAGTTTTTCATTTTTTCACTTAGTAATTATTTGTGCAATCAGAATTATTGCAAACGAATATAAATTTCATAAAGATATTCGATTTTGGATTTTGAATGAGTTACTACAGTCTTTGTTGACAAAAATTTAATTTATAAAAACATACTACAATAATAAAACAAATAAAATTAACAAATATTTTATTTTTAGCAATTTGTTTATAATGGCATTATGGCACTAATTACAATAATAATTAACGACTAACTGCTCAGTACAATACACTGCTATTGTTCAGATTCGAAACCAGTTTCTTGATCTGTAGAGCATTCTGGTAGAATGTCAGCACTAGTAGGCCGCAGGGAGTTATAAAACCCATGGTACATTGCTGGTATCAAATTGGCTTTACATAAACTTAATAGACTATATAATTTTTAACTTTCAATTGGTATTAAACGTGGTAGTTTATATTCTTAGGGTTTACGTAATCTTAATATTGCGATGTCGAATGCTTTGTAATTTTCTGCAAAACAGTAGGTAAAATAAACTTTATAAGGATTATTCAATTCGAAGTGAATTTCCCTAATTTTGCTTATCCTTCGCAGTTTTAGTTCTCTTCCAGTTCTGTTTCTTAACCATTGGTTTAAAACTAAAAAAGTCTTCTTGAGACATTTATTTCACTCTATACTGTGGGGAAGTAACTTTTGCCATCTTTATGAGGCTAATCCACTGGTCATGAGTATAAATATTCAAATGTCGATTCTTTGCAACTTCTATTACAGCATACATGCTGTCATTTTCGTTCTGGGTATGACCCATCTCAAGAAAACGGCGTGTTATTTCCAGATCCAGAGTCACCGAGGCATGAACAAACATCGAAAAAATAAAACGATTGCGCTCTTGTCCTCCGCAATTGTCGGAGTATAATACGACTTTTCGAATGCCATTTTGTTTTGCACCTTTTAAAAAATGCCATAAACAGCTTGCAATTTCATTCGGCCCCCTTTTTGATATTTGTTCAGGCCATACGTAGCAATATCCTTGATTATTGCCGTAAGTCATAAATAGTAAAATTATAAGTTGCAAGCTTACTCTTATAATAAAAGTTACTTACTTTTGAGTTACTAATACCTTCTGCAAATCGAAGCATATTGTTAAAAACGATTTATCAATTTTTGGCCATTCCTTATTAGCATCTTTCAGATTCCTAACAGACTCTTTGTTTAAAACATGGCTATTCTAATTTTCTTCAATTGATGAGTTATTTTCCCCGGATCTGTATTATTATTATAAGCACTGCATACTGAACACTGATCTTTTTTAGGCTTGAAAAATGCAATGTTGAATTGTGAGTTTAGCGTATCCCCGTATTGTCTAACTGTAGCGACGGCATCCCATTTTGTAAGTTTGGCATATTCAACATACAGGGCTTGTACTTGTACATACAGATATGTTTAACCTCTTTTCTAAGTACATGCATTTTGAGTTATTCCTTGTATAATGAGAAGGTAAGTGTAAATAATTTTATGTGCTCTACAATGTTATCTTTTACACTATCCGGGATCTTATGCGGTCTAGTATTATGTTTTCCTCTGTTGGTCTAGTATTATGTATCTGCCTCTATGGTACCAGCTTCACTCATTTTTTTCAATGCAGTGCTAAAAAGTGTCAAAAAAGCGCAAGCATATTCAAGAACATTGTCTTGCAAATTTGTTTCTCGACATTACTAATAATAAATTTATATTTGCGCGAAAAGTTCCTCCTAGAATTGTTTACAGTGATTTGCGTTTTACCTGGTTGTGTCACGCAACTTGCAAGAAAATGCCACTGCCTGCTATGATCTTCAAGTTTTCAAAATTCATTAAAAATTACTTGTCTTGTTTCAAAATTTAATATGCTATTACATTTATATCTGCAACTATCCTTACAAGGAACCTTCATCTTCTTTGCAGGTATAAACTTATCTTTGCGGTTCTTATGTTGCAGACTGCTATTAAGTTCTTTTTTGATATATATATACAAGGATTTCCACAGTTTTCACTGTATTCCTTCACTCAACCGTTTTCTCCAATTTTTCCTGTTTAGCCAGTCCCCTTCCTGTAGGTTTCTTCTACTCATTGCTTCGTCCACCTCATCTCTGAAAGATCTTCGGGGTCTGCCTCTCTTTCTTCTTCCTATCGGGCTCCACTCTGTTATTCTATTTATCCACCGATTTTGGTCTGCTCTTCTGACATGTCCGTACCAGGTTAACCTCTTCTGTTCGATGTAGTCTATTATGTCGGAGTTCATGCCCATTCTCCTCTTAATCTCCATGTTATTTATCCTATCTCTTCTTGTTACTCTGCAGCTTCTCCTTAGAAATTCCATCTCTGTTGCTCTTATTTTGTTTTTGGTTTTCTTATTTATTGTCCAATTTTCACACCCAAAGTGAGGATACTTCTTGTCATGGTATTATATATTTTTTTCTTTGTTTTCATGCTGATGTTCTTATCCCATAGTACCGGGTTCAATTTTCGTATGCAGTCTCTTGTTTGTCCTAGTCTATTTTTTATATCTTCCTCCGTTGTTCCTTTGTTTGATATTATGAAACCTAAATACTTATACTTGTCTGTTCCTTTGATTTGTTTACCTTCGTCTATTTCCAGCTGTTTTATTTCTGTATTCTCCGTTGTTAGGTATTCAGTTTTCTTTAGGTTTATTTCCATCCCATTCTTTGTATATTCTTTTTTGATCTTAACCTTTTATGTCATTTTTCGCTTTCTTTCTGATGATAGTCTGTCCAATGACACATTACTTCTCTTCTTATTAGGTAGATTCAAATTTTCGTTTTCGCCTTCTGATCTTAAGGGAACATAGTTCGGATCATCATCGGAATAATCAGAAGGAAATATATTGGTATCGATGTCAACGGTATGATTGTCGTTATTACTTTCAATTTCGTTTTTAAAACACAGACAAAAAAATTTTAATGAAAAAAAAAGAAACGTTTAAATGATTAAATATCTAGATTGGTCTTTTGAAATTAACTTTTTTACTGCCCATGCTATGTAGAACATTCAGATTTTAAGCAGATATTCAAATAAATATAATGACAGCAACTTATCTGATGCTATTTGTGTATTATTATTAACAAGTAATCCCAAATCCTTTTAGTTCTCTGCGACATTATTATAAATTATTATAACGATAAACACGGTTCTCTTTAGTACTTCATCTAATGTGATACGACATTTAACGTAACCTATAATTTTATTCGCATGAAATGTATAGCCATATCTCGATCTCTTCTCACAAATTTACAGTCAGTGGCGGTTCCTTCATAAGTGCACGTGTGCACGTGCACTCCCACAATAATTATTTTCATACAAACATTTATATAAATATTTAAAATTTATTATTCTATAAATAATATTTTTAATCAACTAATTAACCGTAACTGAAATCAGAAATTACAGATCCGCAGCTTATGAGTAATAGGTAACATTTAGTTATTTTTATTCTATTTAGACATGCGGAAACTCCAGAGCACTGCTCAGCTAAAAATTAATTTTCATTGGCCGAATACCACCGACCGCACTTCTCACTTCCCCGCAATAGCCTCAGAATAGGATTTAGCTCTCAAAGACCATTTGCAGCAAGCTACTGTGTTTAAAGGAACGTCAAAAGACATTCAAAATGATTTACTCGATTGTATGCTTTCAGTGTGTCAGGCACATATCAAAAAAGAAATTGCTGCTTCAAAATTTGTTTCCATTGTGAGTGATGAAACGAGTGACATTTCAAATATTTTTCAAATGGTTATAGTTTATCGTTACACTTTACAAAACGGGACCTCTGTTGAAAGATTTTGGACTTTTTTAAAACCAAATAACCACGATGCTGTTTCCTTAGCTGGCTGCATAGAAGAATGTTTAAGTTGTGTTTTATCAAGTTCCGATAAGTTAATTTCTCAAAGCTATGACGGAGCAAGTGTTATGAGTGGCGTTCATGGGGGTGTGCAAAAACTCATTCAGGATAAGTTTAGATATGCCAATTATATACATTGTGAGGGGGCCTTGTAACTGGATCCCTACATTCGAGGGTTGGAAATCTTTTGATTCCAAGCCTTACTTCAAAGGACTTGTGAGTGGATGTATCTCCATAGGTTTGGTTCTTCAGTGACCGTTGAAGGATAAGGATTGTTAATGTGAGCAAATATAACTCCAGAGAAATAAAATCACCTTTAGTTTATCGACTTATAATTAACTATTTTTAGAGTAGAGAGGCCCAAAACGGCCGCAGCTGACTATACAGTATCAAATAATTCTTTCTTTATCACACGTAAAAGAGAAAACCGTATTTATGAGAAAAATGCCCGATTTCGGCGTAGAGAAATATTTTATATATGAATTGAGAGTGTTTTAAAATGCACATGCCTCAACGGCGGTGTGTGAGAACGAACTAATAAAATAATACTTGATACGTAAAAGTGTAGATTACGCCTCTTGTATTTAGGTGTGAAAACTATTTAAGAGGCTGTGGCGCCAATCAGTCGGGTATCCCGAGCAAACTTCATAAAGTGACTATTTTACTTATTCTACACTAAGAAAAGTGTAAAGAATTATATTTTTATTTTATATTTTAAAATGATATGTTCATTTCTGGAACACATTGTTATGCGCATCACTATTACTATTTATGTAATAGTAATTACTATTACATAAATAGTAATGTACGCATATTTTTTGCTGATTTGACCGACATTACTAATTTTTTTTCAAATTCACCTCAGAGAGTTGCCATATTAGATGAAGTTGTGGGAAATAGGGTTCCATTAGCATCTGCTACAAGATGGAATTTCAAAATTAGAACGGTGAACATGGTGTATGAAAATAGAGAAGCCCTAATAGAGTGCATGGAAAGAATACAATCCACATCCAGGCAATCTGGTACCATAACAAAAGCAGGTGCACTTTTAAGGTTATTGAATGATAATAAATTTGTATTTTGGTTGAAAGTTTTTCATCGTGTTATGCCCCACGTTGACATACTATATTCACAAATACAAAAAACTGCTACTGATTCCGTAATCGTAAAACGATGCTTGACTACATTTGAAGAAAATATACAAAAAGAAAGAGACAATATTCACACTATAAGAGAAACCGAGTTAACAGACATTGACGATAGTCAATCCAGGAAGAGACGGAAGAAAGATGACAGAAATTCTTATGTCTCCACAATTATTCAAGCTAAGGAAGTTTGCGATACTATACTATCTGAAATTAAAAGAAGGTTTTTGTTTACAGTACATTTGGAAATAGCAAAATTATTTTCAGTGGACAAATTTGAAATATACAGCTCAAATTTTCCTACATTGACATTGGAATCAGCAATTAACAATTATCCCTTTTTAAATAAAAACAAATTAAGGACTGAATTGGAAATTGTTTATAGAAGATCCGATTTTAAAGAACTTTCCGGAGCAGTTCACTTACTTAAATTTTTGATTGAAAATAATTTGCAAGAAGATTTTTCTGAAATTAATTTAATTCTTCAAGTACTTGTTAGGATGCCAATGACAACAGCAGAAGCAGAACGATGTTTCTCTACATTGAAACGTATCAAAACTTTCCTTAGAAGTACTATGGGCCAGGATCGACTAACTGCACTCGCCATGTTATCAATTGAAAAAAAAATGATTCAAGAAATTCCAAATTTTAATGAATTGGTTATTGAAGAATTTATCTCAAAAAAGACAGGCGACTTGATTTTCAATACAAAACTTGCTTGTAACATTTAAAAACTAAATTATAATTTTAAGTTTAATAAAATACATTATTTATTGTAGTTTCTTAATAAGATCCTTTGATTTTTACAATTTGACGACACTCAAAAAACTTTTGTTTACGGAAATAGGGCTAAAGCGGAGGCCTATGGTGTTATCTATTTTTATATGGTATATAATATAATATGTGTGCACCCCCAATACTTTACACCAGGCGCCGCCACTGTTTACAGTATATATATAGTAACTCCATAATGCTACTTTCTTCGCGGTAAAGTACAGAGAGCATTGAGATACTACATTTACATTAATGTATATTGTGCTGTCTATATTACGATTTGAGTTATTATAGTATTCTCTGGAAGAAATTTCGGTATCATGAAATCTATTTATGGTAATAACTCAAAATTATAAAAATATGAGTTACGACAGTTTTCGTTGGGAGGGTCGAATTAAACCTGCCACTCAAAAGTGAGCAAGACGGATGGAATACAATCTCACAAATAACACATTTTACAACAGTATTGACTACTGATTTTTGGAAATATTTACAGATTTTAGCGGACCTTTTTTCATCATAGTCTTCACCTGCCATGTTGCTGATTTATACATTTTTTTTTTAATGCATTTTTCTCGGAATAATTTTTGGGACTGTATTTTTACCTCGACGACGGTGGGAGAGCCGAGTAAAGGGTCGTGGTCCCTAAAATTGTGAGGGGAGCACGACCGGTGAAACCCAGAACAGTCCCAGCGTCCAGCGACTGTGAGTTGAGACGCCTTCTACCTTCAGCAATACAACTACCTACCAACTCTCTTACGGCTACTCAATCCCAATTTCCAATCTCGTCCACCCAAAAAAAATTTCTCTCAACCCCCCAACAAATCTCATAAGAGTAGTCGACATGTTTACCCCACCTGTCACCTTTTCCGTCACACGTCCTGTTCCAATTCCCACGTAACAGGGGAGGCAGCAGTTACGTGGAAACTCCAAGCAGCCTGCTCATACATACTGCCACTGCGTCCGGAGGCAACCGTGACAAAACAAAGCCTAGAGGAGTAAACCTCGATAAAAAAAATCCCCACTATCACGGTGAAAGGCACGTTGGCGACCTCCCGAAGTAACTTAGCCTTAGCGCGGTAAGGGCGAACTGCCGCGCCGGACGTATAGCACGTCCCCACTCGTGGGAACTGCATGGACTTTACACACAAAAAGAAGGACATAAACGACGATGACGAACATAAGCAAACGAACAAGGAAGAAATGAAGATGAATGAAAACGAGAATGGGGTAGAACAGCCGCAAGACGGCAGATTGAGCGAAGCGGAAGAACAAAAGAAATTCGAAGAAGAGATGCTGAACTGGCACAAGAGTCAGCCGAAGATGAACAGGTCAGGTCCTCCAAAACATTCAACGTTGGTGGGAGAGGACATTTTAAGAGCAATGAACAAAAAAGACAAAGGGAAAGAAGAAAATTCAGGGGAGGAGGAATCATCAATAGAAATCGCAGATGTGGTGGACATAGAGGAAGAAGAAAAAAATGAAGAGCAAGGAGCCACAAACTGGCAGAAAATGGAGGAAAGTATCCTGAAAGCCTCGCTGTTCGACGATGATGACCAAGAAGAGATGAAAGAAAAGAAAAAGAGGAAAAGAGAGTTTTGAGATAAATAAAAAACTCAAAAAAGAAAAGAAAGAAGAAAGAGAAAGCGAGAGATACCAAGAGGACACAGAATGTGAAAGAATACAGAGGAAACTAAAAGAAGTAATGGATATCCTAAATGGAAAAGGACCCATCGAGGGGGAACAAAAAGCCAAAGCAAGCAAACTAATAGGAGAAATTAACACAATTCAGATTAAGACCAGCCAAAGTAAAAAAAAAACGGCAAAAGGGGAGGACGCAGAAACTAAGTGTGAGCAATGTAAAATAAACCTACTGCAAAAAAGGCAAAGGAAAGAAACAGAAAAAATAATAAGCGCTTTAAAAAAAGGGGGAGATATAAATAACTTCAATCAAATACAAAAAAAGAAATGGGAAGAAAAAGTATTTGAAAAGACAAAATAAGAACAGGTGAGCTTACAGGAGACGATAACTAAAAAAGAATGCCTTATAATAACAAAAAAGGATATAAAAGACGGGGGGGGGGGGGGTTAGAAGACGTGATACGTACTCTCAGGGAGGAAGTTCA
Source organism: Diabrotica undecimpunctata (assembly GCF_040954645.1). NCBI lineage: Eukaryota > Metazoa > Arthropoda > Insecta > Coleoptera > Chrysomelidae > Diabrotica > Diabrotica undecimpunctata. Next base: position 76,245,545 of record NC_092807.1, read on the forward strand.
TGAACTAATAGAGGTCTGCAAAGAAGGAAATGTGGAATATATAAAAAAAACGGGAATGAAAGTTCCATAGCCAGCCAGAGAAGGGAATGGTACACATATGTGGCCAAACCAAAAAATAAGGTATGTACGAAATGGCCGAGAACGAGAAGGCCATCAAACGGGCAAGGGAAAGGAAAGAGCCACCTGAAACAATAAGGGTGGTTACCAATAATGAGATAAACAAAGATGAGGTACTGAGAGTCCTGGAGTTTGTAGGCCGGGCAGAAAACATCGTATGGGAAATCCAAGTAAGAGGTAAATGGATAAAGGAGTAAAGAACGAGCAAGAGGAAACTCTCCTAATCAAAACGGGGCAAATCGTACACGGAAGTATTGAAGGAAATGAACCAAAAAATTAACATCGGAAAGATAGGGGTTAAAGTAGATAGGCTCAAAAAAACAGAAGAGGGGGATATCCTAGTAAAACTAAATAAAGGGCAAGGGGGCCGCAGAGAACTTACGAAAAGAAATGGATACAAGGATGACAGGGATAAATATGGCAATCCGACGCAAAGAATGTTTTTTAACATAACAGGTTTGGATCCAGTGGTGACGGAGGAACGACTCCAAAGTGCCATAAAAATGTACACAGGAATACCGAGAAAAGAAATTGATATAAAGACGCTAAGAACTAATAAACATGGGGAGCAGGTGGCGACCGTAGCCGTACGCCCCTCAACAGCTGAAGAATTGAGGAGATACAGCTCCATAATTATAGGCTGGGTATCATGTCCTATCAGTGAAAGATATACCCCAACAAGGTGCTACAAGTGCCTTCACTATGGCCACAGCATATATGAGTGGAAAGGTGAGAGCAGGGCAGCGTGCTGCTACAACTGCTTAAAATCAGGACACACGGCAGTGCAGTGCGACAGCACTTCATACTGCCTCACCTGTAGCGAGAAAGGCCATAGAATGGATAGGATGCAGTGCCCAGCCTATAGAAGGTGGGTGTATGGCAGGGGAGGGGACAGGGAACCCTCAAAGGGTGGGTAAATGTAACAAGGAAAGCGAAAAAGCGAAAGATGGTTCCCTGGAGAATGCGAGTGGGCCCCTATACAGCCCACAAGCGGGACAGGAAGTCATCTCTCTTAGCTTTTCATGGATAAAGGCATCCAAGTATTACAACATTATATCCATGTAATTCACTAAATGCTATCTATTATATTTACATTTATTCATATACTTAATTTATTTAAAAATTTTATATATACACACATTTCTTATTTTATTTATATATTTTATCTATCTTATTTTATTTATACATATTATATTTATAAACTTTTTATTTATACACTGATTTTATCTATACTTATTTATTTTTTTATCCTAGTCTATAAGAATTTTAATTTTAATATAAGACGCGAATCCACTGCGGAAGCGTCCTCAGGGAATTGAACCATAATGAACCCCAAAGATCAACCTGGTATAAGGATTTTGCAGGTGAACGTAGGCAGGGCGCGCCGAGCGCACGACCTCATCTACGCAAAAGCCTGCAAGCTAAATATAGATCTGCTCATCGTACCCGAACCTAACAAAAACATAACGACAGGCGGTGGGTGGATACAAGACGAGGGGAAAAATGTAGCGGTGCTCATTAAAAATAGGGATGTCGGAGTGCAGAGCATTGTCTGGGGAGGAAATCATTTACTCATTAGGTTGAGGGATTTCAGCCTCCTGGCACGCTATGTATCTCCAAACATCCCTATGATGAGATACGAAACAATCGTTAATGAAATAATGGGTGCCGCTATAAACGAAAAAAAAAATACTGATCGCCGGGGACATAAATGCGAAGTCCAGACAATGGGGTTCCCCCATAAACAACAAAAAAGGGGAACTCTGGAATGAATGGATAGCCCAGGCTGGCCTCCAAGTGCTAAACAACAATAAGCCAACCTTCGTACGGGGGGCCAGCCAATCACACATTGACATCACCGATATATACGAGGTACGGCAAAATCATATTTCAACAAAAACAAGTACCTATCGGAGGTCAGAAAAATAAATGAGGATGAGATTTCTGACCTCGGCCAACTTCGAACAGCTCTACAAAATGAGGCAAAATTGTCTACCGAGAAGAAGAAACATAAAAAAACCCCCCTATTGGTGGACAGATGAGATAGAAGATCTACGGGAGAGATGCCTCAGAGCTCGAAGGAATTATACGAGAAGCCAGGGCAACCTCGAGCTTAAAGACACATACAAGGATTTGAAGAAAAGATTAAATAATACAATAAAAAAAGAGAAAAAAGAAAAGTGGCAGACCCTGATAACAGCACTCGACGAGGATATATGGGGTGATGCATACAAAATCACAATGAAGACCTTAAAGCTAATGGCCCCATATAGACTCGACGAGATCAGCTGAACTCCTCTTTCCCACCAAGGACATGCCAGATTTCACCAAGGTTTTCCCAACCATGATAGAGGAGTTCACAGAAGAGGAGGTGAAAACCGCTGGTCAGGATACGAAGACAGGGAAAGCTCCCGGCCCTAACGGGCTGCCACCAGAGGCAATAAAGATAATAGCAACTGAGAAACCAGGTTTGATCAGAAAAATATAATGATCTACTGCAGAAACAAGAGGTTCCCAAGGACTTGAAGGAGGCGAACTTGGTTCTACTCCTGAAGCCCGGGAAACCCCCTGATTCACCGACCTTTTATCGGCCAATATGCCTTCTGGACTGCCTTGGCAAGTTCTATGAAAGACTTATCAAGAAGAGGCTGGAAGGCATGTTGGAAGATGAGAGAGTCTTATCCAACCAACAGTACGGATTTAGGAAAGGCAGATCGACAGTCAAGCAAGAAAATATGGGTGGTTCTTGTTCTGTTGGACATAAAAAATGCTTTTAATTCAGCAAACTGGGGCCTTATAGTAGACTGAGTAGTCGAAAGCAGGGCTCCGGAATATATGTCCCATATAATAAAGGACTACCTTTCTGAACGATCCGTATGCATATCCAAGAAGAAAAAGAAACAAATGACCGCGGGAGTACCCCAGGGGTCAGTCCTGGGACCCTTACTCCGGAATATGTTATACAATGGGGTACTAGAAATTCACAAGCAGAGACAAGGAGTCAAAGGGATAGCATATGCAGACGATCTAGCCCTATTGGTTGAGGATGATATGAATTGGGGCATAACAGAAAAGGTAAATAAAGCAATAAACCCGACCGCGGCGTGGATCGAGAAGAACGACTTAAAATTAGCAGTAGACAAAATAGAGATAATAATTCTTAGAGGACCAAGGAAAAGGGATGACTTAGTTTTCAAATATCAAGGCTCCGAAATAAGACCCCAATGGACAGTCAAGTATCTTGGTATTACTTTCGACAACCGACTTACCTTTGAGCAGCATATACAAGAAGCATTGAACAAATTATTGTCAAACATAGGGGGGCCCGGATCTCAGAAGAGATCAGTTATGTTACAATCAATACTATCGATCATCTTATACGGGGCCCCCGTGTGGCACGAGGTCCTCCAGATGAAGAAATATAAGGACATGCTCTCTACTGCTCAAAGGAAACCTCTGATCAGGGTGTGCAGCGCGTACAGAACTGTATCTACCATTGCCTTACAGGTAGTGGCTGGTTCTGTACCCGTGCACATCCTGGCCAGGGAAAGAGCTCGAATGTATCAGAGGGGCAACGGGGCGGTTCGTTCAGGGCCACAAGAAAGAGCCAGAAGCTTGGTGATGTGGCAGAGGGAATGGGCAGCCGAAGTCGAAAAGGCGGCCTGGACGAGGTCCCTGGTCTCGGATGTAGTGAGGTGGTACGGGTGTCGGCATCGGCGCGTCAACTACTACTTCACGGAGTTTCTGACGGGGCACGGATCGTATAGGAAATACACCCATAGAATCGGTAGGTCCGGAGACGATCTATGTCCTGAGTGTGGAGTGGTGGACGATGCACGGCATGTTGTTTTCGACTGCCCCGCATACCACACGGGGCGAAACGAACTGCAGCTGAGCCTGGGATCTCCACTAGACGAGCCTCACAAGCTGATCGATAAAGCCATCGACAGCACGCACGATTTCGAACTGATCGTTGCCTTTGTTACAAAAACCATAAAGCACAAGGAAGAGAAAGAGAGGCGGCTGCAGATAAACTGACCGCTATATTTATTTATTGTTTTAAAAATGTGTGTTATTTATTTACTTATTTTATTGTATTTTATTTATTCAAGTTACTTTCGTTTTTACTACATTTTATCTATACCAATTTTAGCTGTTTTTTACTTTTATTTTACCTACATTACTTTTAACTTATTTTTTATCTATTTTTATTTATTGATTAATTTATTTTATTTCATTGTAGGGGCCGTGGGACATGGGACGGGAAAAGACTTTTTACATCCAATCCCGTCGGATGTCCCGATACCCCGAAAATTAGTGAATGAGGGTATGAATGCGGAACTGAATTGATGGAAGTAAGAATGAATGGTGTTACTGTTAATTGCCAACTGGTTCTACTCGTTAGTTCCAATGTGGAAGTGGTGGCAACCAGGCTGACTCGCCGGAATAATAATTGAGCAGGACGGTAGCTTCACCGACCAGTCTCGCCCGGGCCTTATGCGGGTGAGGGAGGTAAATCCATGTAATGCACGCGAAAAGTGTCAGAGGGAAGTTAAGAGTAAGGCTGACGGGCCAGATATGCTCGCTACTCTCCCGGTACTGTAATTTTACCTCGACGATGGTGGGAGGGCCGAGTAACCGGTCGTGGTCCCTGAGAATGTGAGGGGAGCACGACCAGTGAAACCAAGAACAGTACCAAGCGTCCAGCGCCTGTGCACCGGGTGAGCGCCGGACACCGCCGCTGGACGCTAAAAGGCGCCGCAATAGACCCAATTGCTACGCCTTCCATCCCTTACATCTGGCTGTGCCGCATCCCGACGAACTTGAAGGACTTAGCGCTTTCACTGCTACCCCCTTTAGTTTGTGGCACCATCCCAGTCAAAACATGGTCTACGACCATATCTTCGACGGCCGTTTTTTCTTCCACATAAATACTCCGAGTACAGCCAGTATGATCCCCTCCTTCCCCGACCAACATCCTTAGGAGAAAACCTAGGCCAAAATCCGACGGAGTAAACCAGCGGGAAAAAATCCGTAATCCAAGGTGTTAGAAACCGTGCTGAAGGATGAATGACCACACGAAACGGGACCACAAACGGTTCCCTCGGGGCGTCTGGCGAATCCCCGTTGTAAGCAGCCTTACCACCACATGCGGGGCTCTGTGATGGAGGACCTTTTTTTTCCCTAGCTACTCGTGGGATTTAAATGCTTAATAAATTCTCTAAAGAAACCGCGGACGACCTGGGCGGCAATCCAGGAAGAAAACTAGACACAGCAAGGAGGAGAAAAAATTCTCTTCCTGACGACCATAATCTAAAGAGAAAAGCCTCGTACATTAGGTCGATCTCCGAAGTATAAAAAAAGAGACCGTGCAGTCAAGCAATGGAGTTGCTTGACTACATAGATGATATGACAAAACAAATAGAGCGGCTTACTTCCTTAATACAGGAGTACCCAAATACGGCAAGACCTTTAAAGGAACTTCATAGGCAGCTCCACAAGCGGCATGCACCCCATCGTATGGAGCACATCCGCAAATGATTGCATAGTCATGCTATTGAGCCTATCGAAAAAATAACTGTGGACTCAGACGTCCAATGTGACCTTCCGTGTGCTGAAGGCTCTATTGTGCCGAGACCCACCATGACGGATTGCGGCACGCAGACCGATGCCTGCCACGGACCTCCCGCGAGGACCAAGGTGAGCCTAGAAGGTGTCAGCACTTTTGCAGACTTCCAGAGGCACGCTCGCTTTGAGTGGCCTGAGAGGTTATATCAAAAAACGACTATGGAGCTCTCAACTCTACTATGTGATATTGATCACTAACGACAGACACTGGGTGGGACCTTGTGGAAATTGTAAACGAATGCTGCGAGAAAATGAACAGGTGGATGGAAAATAATGACCTCGAACTCGCAGGCCACAAGACAGAAGTGGTCATCCTTAAAGCTCCAAGGAATGGGCCGGACCTGACCTTCCAAATAGGCAATAGCCAATTAGAGCCGACGAACTGCGCGAGGTATTTAGGCATCGACCTGGACAGAGGCCTGAGGTATACGAAACACCTGTTAGGAGTGGTTAAGAAGGCGGATAAACGGACGGCAGCTATCCAAAGAATAATACCCAACATAGGAGGGCCCAGCAGCAACAAGAGAAAATTGTACCTTCAAGTAGTGCAATCGACCCTTCTATATGGAACTCCCGTTTGGATTAACGTACTAAAATACCAGAAGTACAAAGATATTATAACAAGAGCCCAAAGGAAGCCCCTTTTAAAAGTGGTGAGCGCGTACCGAACCACTTCTACGCTGGCCTTACAGGTGATTGCGGGAACGCTCCCCATCCACCTGCTTGTCAAAGAAAGACAAATGCTGTATGAAGCCCATGACGGTCACCTACCTCAGGTAAGAAGGTGCGAGATGCTTATAGAATGGCAAAGAGAATGGGAGGTACAGACCACGAAGGCTCGTTGGACCAAAACGCTTATCCCCGATGTTGTAGCATGGTACAACTGTAAATTTAAAAGAGTAAATTACTATTTTACTCAGTTCCTGACCGGTCATGGACCTTTCAGATCCTACACATATGGCATCAAAAAAACCAACGATGACATATGCACCTCGTGTGATGAGAGGGACGATGCGGAACATTGCATCTTCCGGTGCAATGTTTTCGCCTACGAACAACAAAGGCTGCAGAATAGATTCGGCGCGATCGCGCCCAACAACGTCATGCAGATTGCAATGACCAGCAAAGAGAATTTTGAATATATAATCAACCATATAACAGGTATCATGAAAAGGAAGACTATAATAGAAAGAACCGAACAAGCTGGGTGAGGGGTCAAATACAAAAATAAATAATAAAAAAAAATCTTTTTTTATTTCTTTCTTTTTCTTTTCTGTACAAAAATGTACCAAATGTTACCCTTTACGGTAACCCCCCTTTTTTAAGCTCTCAAGTTTCTCCGCTTGGGAACTAGGTCTCCTTCCTACACGCTTACTGCTTTTAGGTAAGTGCTGTAACTAAAATAAATAGCCCTAAGGGTACCTTTAACCCAGTCTGCGCGTGGTATCCCCATGTTTCGTTCGCTAATGAACTCGTCCAGGGATACCACGGGTCGAAGAGGGGGTGGTTTTAGTTGGTAGGCGACCTGGCAGGGATGTCCGAAGGGGACCCTCTGTCACATAGTTTGACATCGTGCCGTCGGCGTATGTCTCTGGTCCTTTTGGTTGAATCCAACAGTACTAGGCACACCTTCCCTAGTCGATTTTACGAATCTTTCCACCTCAGTCCAAAAAAAAGAAGAAGAATCCGACACACCTGGGCTGACACCCGATTCCAAACGATCTTTTAGAAGATTCCAAGTCAGTGTTCACTGTATCTCATAAACCAGTTGATCGATCCTTCTTAAATTTTGCACATTTCTTTTATATATAAATTACTAAATTACTAGGTCGCAAAGTCAACATATTGTCCATTTTGTTATAATTAACTTTATAACATCAAATTAGCCAAATTTTAACAAATTTTTTTCAAAAATTCAAAAAATTTTTTTCGTTCTAAAATTTGAAAAAACGATAAAATGAACAATATTTCTCTGCAACCTAGGGAAACGTAAACTAATGAAATCTTTTTAGTTGTTTGTCAACAGATGATCCAGTTAATTTTTCTAAAAAAAATCTTAAAAACATGTTTAAAATATTGAAAATAAACTGTACTACCTACCCCCCTTAATTGATATCACAAACATTTATATTAATATTTAGTTAAAATATAAAAATACTCATCCCTTAACATTTACCCCTATCATCTAATGTAAAGTAATATAAAAAGTGTATTTGAAATATAATATAAAAACTAATAAAAAGTGCATTTAAAATGGACTTAAAATGCACTTTGGTAACTATTTTTCACAATTTTATTAAAACCACTGACACTGACAACTTTTAGTTTTTTTTTATTTAACATCCAATGTTTATTGCAATCTGTCTCGTTACAAACAATAAGCAATATGTATAATTTATGTACAATAACATAGTGGTAAGCTGCCCAGTGGCGAGCATCCAGGTAAGACATAATATAAATATAATCTATGATATAACAATTAATTTAAACTTTCACTTAACAAACAGAGTTTAATACCGATAACCATCACTGACACACATATGAGTATTACAAGGCTAAAAACACAAATTACGGACAGATTTAGAAAACACCAGAATATAAACTTGTTATTTCACCGCACCATGACACTATGCTCTATTTCTCCTGATTTACTAGAGGTCCAAAGGGTCTGGTCGTTTTAATCTTCTTACGTGTGAAATGTTGAGCAGATCCGTGGCCAGCGGATTTGGATGGCAGGATAGTCTGGTCTTGTATACAGAGTTTACAGCTGATACTGCTTCGCAAACTGTTGGTAGCTGTAAATCGTGGTGTAATCTGTGGTTCGTGATATACCAAGGGGCATTACAGATCTGGCGCAGTACTTTCGATTGGAAACGTTGAAGTTTTTGTATGTTGGTATTACTTGCTGTACCCCAGATTTGTGCTGCATATTGCCATACCGGTTTTAAAATACATTTATATATCAGAAGTTTGTTTTCCAGGCTAATATTTGATTTTCAACTCATGTACCAATACATTTTCCTGTAGATTAAGCTGAGTTGAAGGCGTTTCTTCCAGATGTGGGTGCCCCAATTAAGTTTGCTATCCAAATGGATTCCTAAGTATTTAACGACGGTATTAACTGGTAGTGGAGTGTTGTTTATAGAGACTGGTGGCGCGACACCTTTTTTTAAAGTAAACGTTATTTGTGTTGATTTTAAACTGTTAACTTGGACTCGCCACAGCTTAAGCCAGCTCTTTAGTTTAAGTAGGTGATTTTGTAATACCTGGGCTGCCTCAGCTGCTGTAGAATATGAAGCCATGATAACTGTGTCATCGGCATATGTAGCGATTGTTGTATTGGTCGTCGTTGGGAGATCTGATGTGTATATTAAGTAGAGAGTGGGTCCTAGTATGCTTCCTTGTGGGACTCCGGAACAAATTGGAAACAGGTTAGTGATTTCCCCACCTCTTTTGACTTGAAAGAATCGATCTGTCAGGTAGGATCTTAAAAGTGAACTTATGGGATTAGGAAATTTAGATTTAATTTTGGAGATAAGACCTACATGCCAAACTTTGTAGAATGCTTGAGAGACATCTAGAAATGCAGCAGTACAGTAATTTTTTTGTTCGAGCGAATTTCTGATAGTCTTTACCACCCTACGAATTTGCTCGATAGTACCATGTTATTTCCTAAACCCAAACTGATAATTCGGTAAAACATTACTGTCATATAAAATAAGCTCCAGTCTTCTCAGAAAAATCTGTTCAAATACTTTGGATATAATAGGCAACAAGCTAATTGGGCGGTATGAAGATACTTCCGTGTGATCCTTATTAGGTTTTGGAATAAGAACAATTTGAGCAACTTTCCATTGGAGTGGAAAATAACCTGTTTTTAATATTGTATTAAATATATAAGTAATTAAACTTACGCCTTCGTTGGATAGATTTTTTAGTACTAAACTAGATATTAAGTCATATCCAGGTGACTTTTTAATTTCCAGATTATCAATTATTTCTTCGATTTCAAATTTCTTAACAGGTTTAATAGGTGGAGCCATTTGATATGGTGCATTTACGACTTCATGGATAGCTTGCTCTTCTTCAGTTGAGACTTCCCTCTGATGCGGTTGAAATACCTGCGGTTTTCTTTTGAGTAGTTTGCAAGCTCTATTCAGATATGCTTTATCTTCTGGATGCCTAGTAAGCTGCCATATCTTTCGCAGTTTTCTTTTTTCCAATATGAGTGTATTTATGTGTGCAGGATAGGACTCGGAGTTGTGTTTGTAATAAATTTCTGGGGTGGACGTCCAAGCAGCTTGCTGAATAACTGTAGTTAAGTGAGCAACTGCATTTTCTATGTCACTATCACTTTTAAGAGGCAAGTTTGGATTGACGGATGTTTTTATTTCTTCTCTATATCTGTTCCAGTTTGTTCTTTTATTAGAGAGTGTTAAATGTTTAGAACAGTTATGAATTTGGCTTTGTAGATCTATGAAGAAAGGGGAATGATCTGATGAGAGGTCAAATGAAGGAGAAATTTGGAGGTAGGTATGTGATATCCCTTTTACTATAGCAAAATCAATAAGATCAGGAATTTTTTGTCTATCAGTAGGCCAATACGTAGGCTCTCCAGTAGAGAAAGGAATTAAATGATTCTCATTAATACTTTTTAATAATTCTTCTATAAAAAATACGCAATCCCTCAACTAATTATCCAAGGAAAGATTGAGGGCAAGAGAGGAGTAGGTCGCAAACAAATGTCGTGGCTGCGAAATATAAAGAACTGGACATGCGTAACTAACACTGGCGAACTTTTGCATGCCGCAAAAGACAGACGTCTGACCTTAAGATAATTCGCCAACGCACTATAGGTGCACGGCACCATAAGAAGAAGAAGAAGAATAATTCTTCCACGTGAGATTACGATTCTGGAACTCCATTTATGATGTTTAGCATTATAATCTCCAGCAGAAATGAAACGGTGTCCTAGCATCTTAAAGTATTCAGTAAAATGATCAGCTTTAATTATTTTATTCGGTGGACAGTAAACAGCAGATAGAATAATCGAGCCTTGTGAATCTTCGACCGACACTGATGTGGCTTGGATGTTCTTCTTCTTCATGTGCCTTGTCCGTTCCGAACGTTAGCAATTAACATGGTTATTCTGACTTTGTTTACGGCAGATCTGAATAGTTCAGCAGATGACAATCCGAACCATTGCCGCAAGTTTTGGAGCCACGAGTGTCTTCTCCTCCCTGGACCCCTTCTGCTGTCTATTTTCCCTTGAACGATCAGTTGTATTACTCTATATTTATTATGTCTCATAACGTGACCCAAGTATTCCAACTTTCTTTTCTTTATACTTATTCCTACCTCTCTCTCTTTACCTATCCGGCGTAGTACCTCTTCGTTGGTCACGTGCTCAGTCCAGGATATACGTAATATACGTCGGTAAGCCCACATTTCGAAGGCCTCTACTTTTTTCATCAATGTTGCGATCATTGTCCACGCCTCCATTCCATATAACAAAACCGGGAATACATAACATTTCAGAAGTCGAATTTTGAGAGGTAGGGTGAGGTTTTTAGAGGTGAAAATTTGCTTCATGCTAGTGAACGATGCTCTTGCCTTTTCTACTCTTATACGTATTTCCTTCGCTTGATCCCAATTTGAGTTAACTGTTGTTCCCAAGTAGATGTACGAATCCACGTGTTCAATTCTTTCATTGTCTAATATCAGTTGCTGTGGTGGTTGTTGGGTTTTGCTTACTAACATCCATTTGGTTTTTGTGATATTTAGTCTGAGTCCGTATTGTGCACTTGTTTTTTGTATCTTACTCATTAGGCAACTCAGTTCCTCCATGCTACTTGCTAGAATCACAGTGTCATCGGCATACCTTATGTTATTGATTATTTCTCCATTTATCTTTATGCCTTCTGTGCTTTCCTCCAGCGCTGTCTTAAATACTTCTTCTGAGTATATATTAAAGACAATAGGAGACAAGATACAGCCCTGTCGTACCCCTTTCTTGATCTCAATTTTATTGGTCAATGTAGATCCTACTTTCACTTTAGCTGTTTGGCCCCAATAGAGACTCGCTATTGTTCGCATGTCTCTGTAGTCGAATCCGATCTTATGGAGAACTTCAATTATCTTTTCGTGCTTTACGTTATCGAATGCTTTTGCGTAGTCTATAAAGCATATGTACACGTCTTTGTTCATATCTCTGCAGCGCTGGATGAGTACCTGTAGACTAAAAAGTGCTTCTCTTGTCCCAAGAGAATTCCGAAACCCAAACTGCGAATCTCCAATGTTATCCTCGCATTTTTTGCTTATTCTGTTGTAAATAACCTTGGTGTATGCCTTCGAAATGTGGTTAATTAGACTTATCATCCGATGTTGATCACAAGACTTTGCTTTTGGTTTTTTCGGTATGGCAACAACAGTTGACTCTAGCCAGTCTTCAGGAAACTCCCCGCTGTTATAAATATTGTTAAAGAGTCTGACGAGTGAGTCTAGAAATTGACTGTTTGTTTCGCACAGCATTCTCAATACTTCCCCGTATACGTTATCGTTGCCTGGTCTTTTGTTATTTTTAAGACCCTTTATAGCATGGATGTTAACTTTATAGCTTGGATGTTAACTTTACTAATTTTATTTGTTTCATGATGCTTAATGTTATTTCTTATAATAATTGCCGTACCTCCGTGGGCTTTACCTAATGGATGTTGAGTTACATATGTTGAATATTTGGGAATATGGAAATGGCTCTTATTAGTCATGTGTGCTTCGGAAATAAACATAACATCTAGATTATGATAGTAGATAAATGCTTTAACTTCGTGGAAATGAGTGGTTAAGCCATTGGCATTCCAACAGCACATCTTTAGTTTAGTGTTGAAGGTTAAGCTTAGATATCAGAGACATTATGAGATCAAACATCTTATCCATTCTTTCCATTAACTTATGTACTAGTAGTTCTAGATTATTTTGTATATGTTGAGGAGTTGTTGTTTCTATTATATGAGAAGTCTCATTTATGGTAGATGTATTTCTATTATCTCTTCCTGCAACAATTTTCGCATAGCTGGTAGTTGGTTGAGTGGTTGAAGGATATACTGCACGAGGTGGTTGACTTGCGTTTTTATCTCTAAGTGTTGGAAATTTTTTTTTCTGTAGCTCTTTGTATATTGAGCATCCCTTATAGCTGGCAGGATGATTTTCTAGACAATTTACACATTGAACATCTTTTATATTTTTTGGTTTTGGGCATTGAGATGATAGGTGATTGCACACACATTTTACACAGCGCGGACTCCTGTGGCAATAATTGAGGGTGTGGCCAAAATTTTGACATCTTTGGCATTGGGGTAGTTCCCTTTTCGGATGCGGTGGCTCAACTGTGACAATAGAGTTTAGTAATTTTGTAATATATATATATATATATATATATATATATATATATATATATATATATATATATATATATATATATATATATATATATATATATATATATATATATATATATATATATATATAATATATATATATATACATACAGTGAAACGTCGATTATCCGTCTCTCTCTTAACCGTCACATCTGTTAACCGTCAGGGTCCATACATAAGATATATTACCAACATACATAAAAATTTAGTCATCAATTAATTTTTTTTTTTGAGCAGTGCGGATAAGCCAAACGAAATTCGTTGAAATGTGTACGTGAAGTTATGCCACCACCGCATTTTTTTATGTAAATAATTATTGTTCTTATTCAGGGCTCTGTATTAAACTTCAATTTAAATAGGTAATGATAAGTGATACCGTTCTTTTCGTTTCATTTTTAGAATCGCAAGCCGAAAAGTAAAACGCAGAGCACAATAATTATTACAGTCAATATCTGTGTGTCAACATAATTCAGTTTGATAAACTGCGTTAGGGTTTCACGGCCGTCGTCTAACTTGTTAAACTGTTTGTTCGGGCTGTTAGGCCGTTGTCTTCTAAGATTAGTTCTCGACGTTTCGCCAACACTAGGGGTTGGCGTCTTCTGGAGATGTTACTGCTCCGCTTGTAACCTGAAAATGACGCTGCGTTGTACTAAGGAGGCAATATTTATATTTCCCACTCGCCTCCCCTCCACTGGTTTCGAGGGGACTTGAGGGGGCGTGTCGTTGTTTGTAGTAGCTTTTCTTTCTTCGTGTTTGGCGGGAAGGGTGTTTGTGGATTTTAATATTGGTATCCATGTCTTGTTAATTTTCAGTCCCTCTTCTATCCGATTAAAGTTATTTGGGTGCTTATATATTTCCACCGCTTCCCGATACAACCGTGGGTAGTACTGTGAAGTTTTGTACAGCATCTACGTTTCTTCAAACAGTATTCGATGTTCTCCGCTTCCCAAAGCGTGTTCGCTTTCAGTTTGATTCAAATTCGAACTTAGTTGCATTGAGCAAAAAGTATGATGTTCCGAGAACAACAATCAATAATTTAAAGAAAAATGCTGATGGATGAAACATAGTTAGACAATGAAAAAAAGCCACAAATGAATCACTCGACACGGCACGACACGACACTCTGTATTTGTGGTTCGTTTGTTTTTTAACATGAAATTGAATGGCGATCCTTCATTCAAAGGAAGCAGCGGTTAGTTGGAAAAGTTCAAAAATCGCCACGGTATACGGGAACTGAAAATCGAAAGTGAAAAATAAAGCGCCGCAAATACTGAAGTCGTTGACGAATATAAAAGAAAGCTTCAAGATATGATCGATGAGACACGCGACAACGTGCTTTTCGTTAACTACCTCGCACAACATAATGCATGGATGTCCCAGGAAATATTCGCTGACTGATTCAAAATGGTATGTACTGCAAACCAAAATTTGTTTATCTATTTTTCTAACATCTTGTTTTTAAGTTTTTATACCAGACGTACGACACTACTTGCAAGCAAAAAATTTGCCACCAAAGGCGATTATCATTTTGGACGGTGCATTGCCCATCCTGAAGCCGGTATGCTGCGAAGTGACGATGAAAATATCACGTGCTCTTTTCTGCCTGCGAATACATCATTGATACAGCCAATGGATCAATCGGTCATTAAAAAATTCAAAGATACAGAAAAAAATATATTCAAAACCTAGTTATCGAAGAGGAATATTCTTTGCCAGAATACTGGAAAGCATACAATTTAAAACACGCAGTCGACAATGCTATGTCAAATTATTATCAAATAAAACACACAAATAAAATTTGAGAGTTATACTATGAACTTTTTTTTGTTCTGTTAACCGTCTTTTCGATTATCCGTCATACCCTTGGTCCGGTGCCCTGACGGATAATCGAGGTTCCACTGTATATATATATATATATATATATATATATATATATATATATATATATATATATATATATATATATATATATATATATATATATATATATATCTTTATTGTTACTTTGGATAGCCAGTTCTATATTAAATAGTGGCAGATCTTTCTTTGTGCCTCTTTGCTTAATGTTGGAGATGTTCAGTGCTGTATGTCCGTGCGCTAGCAACGCTTTTTTAATGTCATCTGGATCTGTTGAAGGATGTAAATTACATATAACAACTCGAAATCCACGGTTTTGTTTCAATTGGTATGTATGGTACTGAGTATTTTTTTCTGCTAAAGATTTTACAATTAATGAATAGTTTTTGGATGAGTCAGCTTGAACTTTAATTTGGTTGTTTGCAAGACATTTCAAAGTGTATTTACCTGGAGTTATCTGCTGTAGTAATTCCTGTAATGGTTTGATACACTCAACATTTTGGATAAATATAGGTGGTGGCTGTTCGTCTTTTTTTTCTTCCAGCATTTCATCCTCTTCATTAGGTTTATCATTTTCAAGTGCCTCGTATCTGTTAGATGTAAGAACAGTTTTACTTGGTCAATAATCTTTCAGTGTAGCTTGTTTGGTGTTTTTCAATTCAGGACTATCATCGTTGCGTTGACGTTTCTTGTAGTGGACTGATACCCATTCACTATCACTTTTTACCTCATCTGCATCTGTGAGATTTTTTTTTTGTGGTTTTTCTATTTGAAAGTTTGATAATTTTGTTTGTAGATCGTTGTTGCATATTTTAAATTTTTTTTGCTGTTCATCTAGAGAGTTGTAACTGTCTTTTCGATTTCTTCCAGGTGGAGGAGTACAGGCTAGGCAGGATTTTCTAATGGCTGGATTTATGTCCTCAATGCATTGATAACTAGTTGGTTCTTGGTTATTTAGTTGGTGATCCATAGTTTTCCACTAATTACAACTAGGAATTGTTAAGATATTCCGGCCTATTTTGTTAATATACCGGACTATTTTATTTATATTTATGTTAATAAATGAAGTGAACAAGGAACTAATACAATTAAATTTGTATTAGTTCCTTGTTGGATAATTATAATAACATTGAACACAAACACTTTTTTCGGTTGTTTTTAATTGTCTTGATAACTAATGGCTTATACTAATTATAGGTACTATGTAATTACAAAAAGATAAGATAATTATACACAAGTACTTCTTCGATGCTTGTTTCCAACAAGAAGGTTAGAACGAGACTGAGGCAAAGGTATCTAAGTATACTTTCTTTCAATGTAGTATTTCATGTAATGGAAAAAATTGTTATTAGCACTAGCAAAACATAAGTTACATTTGATTTTAGAGGTGTAACACTTCACCAAGACACCTCAAAAAGAGGTGTAACACTTTAAATAAATTTATACTTTTTCACAAGAACAGAGTTAAGATGAAAAGAAAAATCATGGATGCCTGTATTCTACTGCAAAATACCAATCCAAGTAATGATGTACCACAGAAGGTCTATTTCCTATTTAAAATTAAGGGGTTTTGGTACTTTAAGTGAGAGAGTTGACAAATGACTGATGTTTATAATATTAAAAGATGACCCATTCAAAATAAAAATCAACCTGTTTCACTTTTTCTCAAAATCCAATATAGAAAGCCCACTACAGAAAAAAAACACTAAACCTCTTGGAAAAAAGTTATTTAAAATTCTTTATAAAATGTATATAATTAAAACACCTAATCGGGCTACATCACAATCATAAAACGTTTTCGGAATCTATATTCCACAGCAACAGTTGCTATCAACAAGTCCTTGTAGACACTTTGTCTCAGGACCAGCAACCTCAAGTAGAGTCTTACGTTACCATGTCATCAATTCCACTTGTAACTTTAACATCATAACATATATGATCGAATAAGCTAAATTTAAATTAATAACATTTAACAGGTTTTTACCCAAATATTTATTGGCTCAAAACATGTACACCTAGACACACTGATATATAGATTCCAAAAACGTTTTGTGATTGTGATGTAGCCCAATTGGGTGTAATTATATATCTTTTATAAAGGATTTTAAATAAATTTTGTGTGATACATGGTATACCTCCAGCTACAGGAACTTAGTTTCCTTGTGGATTTTAAACCTCTTGGCTTCTGAACCCCTCAATTAATCAGTGGTACCTACATAAATACCTGTCATTGCAACAAACATTCCTGCACTTTCCTTAAATCTACTTATTGTTCATTTTCTGTTTAATTTTGTTGTAAATTTTAAAACATAAATTACTTCTTTAATTTGATGATTTACAGAGACATAGAGAAGCTATACAGATGCAATAAGAACATAGTATTTATGGCATCTGTATAAAGTTTTCAATATCATTTATAAAAAGTTAAACAAACAAACAAATACAATAAGACCAGTAGGACTCTTGTAGAACTCATTATTATGTAGAATTAAAATTTGTTTGATCTCTCATTGTTTACCATTGATCTAAAATTATAACCCACATCAATGATTCACACATCAATCACTAATCTATTTAGAACATAATACATTTGAAGGCATTTCCAAAGCAAAGGTATTAAAATTATACAAATGATATGTAAGGCCATGTAAAAACATGTGAGTTTTGCCAAAACAATATCTAAATTTCTGATTATGTGACAGATATAGAGAAGCTAGAAAGTGTGCAAAGGTATTTCACCAAATAACACCCAGAACTAAGAATATATCTAATTTTAATAGATTAAGACAGTTAAATTAATTACTATTTAAATGGAAATAAGCCCCAATTAAAGGTTAAAATACGTTTATTGACGTTTCAATTTCCACTTCGGAAATCGTTCTCAAAATACAAACATTATGAAATTAAACAAATTTTGTTTTTTTGTTACTTAGTGAAAAATTCTTCTAATAATTTAATTTTTTCTAACTCATCTATATTGACAATTCAGACATATATTATACATTTTAAAGTAGACGACTTTAAAATGATATTGCCAATATTGTTGAGTTGCGTTCCTTGGACGACTTTACTTATAAGATAGTTCATTCAATTACATGAAATCAACTTTAACTTGAGAATATCTGTCAGAAAAGATCATAACATGTAATTCGTCTTTAAAAAGACAAATACATGCCATGATGACAGTAAAATTGTCCTGTTAGTGATTCCATAGTAAATTATGAGGGAAAAACCAGGAAAAAACCTCATAATACTATCCCGACATGGTAAGTATTTGATCGTGCATTTAGTTTACCTTCAATAAACACCAAATTCCGATTTTATATGTTTGTTATTTAAAAAACATAAATGATGTATTCTCCATATGTTACTGACTTACCAATACTGGTATTTTCCTTTTAATAACTTCCTCTTTCAATATGGGTAACCAGATCCTACTACATTCTGCCGAGGAATTCACGACACAATTGGTCTCATTTAGCATTATTTATTTATTTAGTCTCATTTGCTAAATGAGACCAATTGTGTCGCGAATTCCTCGACAGAATGTAGTAGGATCTGGTTACCCATATTGAAAGAGGAAGTTATTAAAAGGAAAATACCAGTATTGGTAAGTCAGTAACGTATAGAGAATACATCATATATGTTTTTTAAATAACAAACATATAAAATCGGAATTTGGTGTTTATTGAAGGTAAACTAAATGCACGATCAAATACTTACCATGTCGTGATAGTATTATGAGGTTTTTTTCCTGGTTTTTCCCTCATAATTTACTATGGAATCACTAACAGAAGAATTTTACTGTCATCATGGCACGTATTTGTCTTTTTAAAGACGAATTACATGTTATGATCTTTTCTGACGGATATTCTCAAGTTAAAGTTGATTTCATGGAATCGAATGAACTATCTTATAAGTAAAGTTGTCTCAGGAACGCTACTCAACAATATTGGCAATATCATTTTAAAGTCGTCTACTTTAAAATGTATAATGTATGTCTGAATTGTCAATATAGATGAGTCAGATAAAATTAAATTATTAGAAGAATTTTTCAATAAGTAACAAAAAACAAAATTTGTTTAATTTACTAATGTTTGTATTTTGAGAACAATTTCCGAAGTGGAAATTGAAACATCAATAAACATATTTTAACCTTTAATTGTGGCTTATTCCCATTTAAATAGTAATTAATTTAAAATGCCACAAGAAAATAGCTTCAGAACAATATTAAGACAGTTAAACATTAACATTGCCAAAGAACAAATGGTAATCTGATTGAAACTATATAAAAGTGACTTTAATAGCATTATTTTTAACTATTGTTACTAATTTGCTTGACTGTGATAATTGAGATGTGAATCTGATTCATTCAAAAAACTTCAGTGATATTATTGGATTTTAAATCCACCTATTCCTGAAAACTATAATATCTGATATCTAGAATCTAGATGTGTACAAAGAGTTGCCCTGAGCTCAATCCTTTTGATACTATCATAGGTATCTAGATAAATTTTCAGCTTAAAAAGGGTGACAACCGTTTGGTTTAAATCTGAATGATAATATTATTTTGATATAAGAAGTATGATTTCACTTACCTAAACCTTTTTTTAGAACTTTATCAAAATTGTTCATAAAAGATTCATTTAAGGTACTTGAAAATGGTGGAGACTTCTTTTCCAGGCTTCCAAATAAATTTTTCCTGTAAGGTTCAATATAAGAAGCTTTTCGTTTTCGATTGGAAGGTGTCTCATTCTGAAAGGAAGTATTTTCTCCAGACAGAGAATGAGAAAAGTCAAAATAGCCTGAATCAGCAGGATTTTTGGAAAAGGTACTCATTTTGAATGTATTAAAAATATTAGAGAAAAAATATATAAAAGCTAGAAGCTTTTTTATCGACGTTATGATTTATATAGATATTTTAAAATGCAATGAAACATATACAACAGATTAAAATGGCGCCATTTTCCTGTGGACAATTTGTTTTCATCAAGGCACGAAGAAATCCTTTTCTAACATCATTAGCTTTTTGTGAAAACACATTTGCCACAAACTTAAAATTAAAGAATTTAACTGTTTTAAACAATAATTAATCAGGGTCACAGTTCTACGTTCTACACAAAAACTTTCCTATTTGAAAGTAACATAACTGACAACTGACTTAACTGACACTGACACCAATTGAAAATTATATAAGAGGGGATAAATTTCACATTTACATTTGACAATCGTCAAATCAGTAGTTGGTGTTGGTAGTTGCCAGATTGCAATTAATCTCGAAAGAGGCAAATATTTACTCGCCACTGTTTCATATAAATTAAAAATTGCAGTATACGTAAAATAGTATAATCAAAATGTATTTTTTAAAAGCTTTCTCTCTGCATATTTGAAGCATACAACCTATGTATTATAAAAACATCTCAACACTGCCAAATCGAAATATTTTATTTTACTTGACATTTGCGGCTATATTCAGCTTTCAGCTTCTACTCTCTGTAAGCTCAACCCTTCATTTTCATTAAATTTATTCTTTTTTGGTTTTAAAGAAATACTACTAAAAATGAGTGCGAAAGCTTTTTTAACAAGAAGGCTCACATTCTCTGCCTGTCATAGATTACATAGGTAAGTAACTTTTATTAAATGTAATTTATTAATACATATACACACAAATATTAAAAAAATAATTATATCCCATAAATTACAAAAAAAAGGTTAGTCAATTTATTCTTTATTGTATACAAAAAAGGGGCAATAATTAGTTGGTTAACTTTAATTTTCGTACAATGAACATAACCTATAGATATGTTTGACGCAGAGATATGTAAGAAAATCTTTTAAATGTAAGCTTAATATACGTCAGTGTTGCCATATATTCAATTATTTCACACTCTCACATATAAAATTATGGCAAGATTTATATTATATGAAATGAAAATTTAAAATTGAAAAATACATATATAATTAAACAAAAACGTGAAAAATACATATATAATTAAAAGCATTAAAATTATACCATAAATATTATAAAATAAAATTATATCTTGCATTTCTGCATTTAAAAATACTTATATAATAAAAACCATTAAAATTATGCTTAAGGTAAAAATTAATAGTTTAGAAACTTTAAAAACTACAGAATAAAGTAAAGTTAAATGAAAAAAAAAATTAGGTTAAACAAAAGAATACACTAAATATTTAGCTATATTTAAAGTGAAAAATACTATTTTATGAATGCTTTTTAATATGAATTCAAAAATTGTGGCTTCTCATAACAAAACATTATATAAAAATTAATGGGAAATCCCAGTAGTTGGCTGTATACCATCGTTTAAAAAACTTATACAGAAGTAAAACACTTCACATTTACCTAAGTATATACCTAAATAAAAATGTGAAGCATTTTACTTCTGTATAAGTTTTTTAAAACATTATATATATAATTTCGTCAAAGTATCTTTCTATTTTAAAACTCCTATACTTTATACAAAAAAATGTGGCAACACTGTGACGCACAAACTTATAGTTCGATGGCAAGGTTATGTTCATTTTACTCAAATTAAAGTTAGCCAATTAGTTTAGGGCATCCATTATAACCAAACTTTTATATGACATTTAACATGCATTTAACATAGGCTTAATGGTGTCAGAGTTGCCAAGTCTCCAGTTTTTCATACTGTCACATAATATAGAAATGCATTGAAATTATATAAAAATTCATAGATTTTAATTAAATTAATAGAGAGTTATCAAGTGAAAGAGTGATAATACGGTAACATTATTTTAGCAATGTAGCATGCGCAGTATGAAAATGAAAATTGAATTAAATGATTTTAACGTTTACGGGCTCCGTTACCGTACGTCGAATAGCGGGTTTGATATACGGTAACGTTAGCAGCGAATCGCACTAATTCGTCAAGACTCAGGACTCGGAGATTGAAGTTCCTGTTCTGTAATTTTGTTTCTGTGTATTAGTTAACACGGGTTTTCTGTTTTCTTGGTTAAGCATCTGCGAGACAAATAAAACATTTTATTATATTTCATTATATTTATCAATTATGGACAGGGAAATAGTGAAAAAGACAAAAAGGTTGCGGTTTACAAGCACTGATGATCTTTTACTAGTAAAGGAAGTGCGAGGAGTCAACCCTCTGGAATGTCCTGTTTTTCAAACCGAAAATACTGTTTGGCTTGTTCAGGCTCTAAGCTATCAAAATTTAACACAAAATGTACATTTTGTATGTTATCATTTAAAATATGATTTAGTGTTAATTCTTCTATAACTTTGTCATTTGCTTCAACTAATATTGCTTGTTCTAAAATTTATTCCATATTTCTGTAGAAAAAAATTTGAAACCCAAAATGTACAAAACCAGACAAAATATATAGGTACCTTGGGTGAAAGAAAACAAAAAAAATTAATTATTTTGCTGTCACATACCACGGTTCGTAGACCTACTACGGTTGCCTCTTCCGCCTAACCAATGAAATGAACATTAAGCGTAAGCCCGAAACTGAGGAGCGATTAATTACAGGGACCCGATCCGTCGACTGCGCATGCGCGAAACGAATGC
The DNA here is from genome assembly GCF_040954645.1 of Diabrotica undecimpunctata. Taxonomy (NCBI): domain Eukaryota; kingdom Metazoa; phylum Arthropoda; class Insecta; order Coleoptera; family Chrysomelidae; genus Diabrotica; species Diabrotica undecimpunctata. Next base: position 76,268,154 of record NC_092807.1, read on the forward strand.
GTTCGAAATATTTCGAACCTACACCTTCAAATGAAAATGTTAACGGTATATTGCCTTGTCGAATATTACACTAAAATTATACTTTGATATTGTGTTTGCAGAGGTATAAAATCCCAGCATAGAAAATTGTTTTGAATAGTTTCCTATTTAAATAATTAGTAAAATGTCAGTGAACTGTTTTGATTGTGGTAAAACTTTCTCAAATCAGTCTAACTTAAATAAACATATAAAAAATATACATGGTAAACTTTCTACGCCGATGCAATATGAGGAAAATGTGCATTTAAATAAGTGTCTGGAAGGTTGTAAGACATCTTTTCGATTCATTAGCGATTTAAGATTACATTTAGAAGAACATCACCCTCGTAATGAAACTGTGACCAAAAGTTTTAAAAATTTTGAAGGTAGGACTGATAAAATTCATCATAATAAAATTATTTTCCTTCGTCAATTTTTTTTAGAGTTTACAGCATGGTTAAAGCTTGAGGAAGAGGAAAACAATGTGCGCTATGAAAAATCTGAAGGAATCAAACGCAGTGGAACTGATAATCAGAAGATCTATTTCAATTGCAGTCGTTCAGGTGAGGAATTAATTGAGTTTTTAAAAGTTCTGTTTGTAGTTTATAAAAGATTATAATATAGACTATGTCAGTAAGTATAAATATGTGTGCTGTTTTACTGAATCTAACTATTTTAATTTATTTTTATGTATAATTACAGGAAAAAAAAAGAAGAGAAGAAAGTGCATATACTCGAACACAAAAATGTCAGGGTTCTTGTAAATTGAACAGAAATTGTACCAGTCAGATAATAATTACGTTAGTAATTGAAACAGGGTTCTGTAGTATGAGTTATTTTAAGACTCATTATGGACATGAAGAGGATATGCAGCACATGAGACTCTCTAAACTCAAACGCGAAAGTGTTGCTTCCAAATTTATTTGCATTTGTTTCAGTATCGCAGTAAGTTTTTAATAAACAATTTTGTCTTTTTTTATCACTTATTAACGAGGATGGACATTAATAATGTGATGCGTTCTTATAACATAGGTCTAAAGGATGGGTGCCGTCACAAACAAGATGCAGTCAGTGTCGAATTATGGATTCAAGAAATGTCTGGAACCGAAAATAATCCTGTAGTATTTTATAAACCTCAAAATTCTGAATGTACTGCATACAATTTAGAAAATAATGATATTTGTTTAATATTAATGAGTCCAGTTCAAGCAGAGCTGTTAAAAAAATTTGGTCAAGATCTTATATGCGTAGATAAGGGCCTCAATGCATATGATTTTGTAATGACTACAGTTCTGGTCATTGATGAATTTGGAAATGGATTTCCAGTAGCTTTTTTATTTTCAAATCGATAGGACTCCTACATTAATGAAGTTTATTTTACAGAAATTATGAAAGTTGTTGGGAAAATATAAACACTCTGTTTTATGTTGGACATTACTTCAGTTTTTTATCTCCCTTGGCAAAAAATTATGGGTACCCCACTTAAACAGTTAATATTGCTCATGGCACATGGATCGTGCTTGGCAACAAAATTTGGGGAAAGTGTCAGACTTGGATAAAAGAAAATGGGTTTATAAGTTATTGAATTATGTTCAATGTATACTGGATGAAGATCAGTTTATTTCTGATTTCAACAAATTCTTAAATCTTTTACTATCTGATGACGAGACTAAGAAGATGGGTGATTATGTAAAAACACATTATGGTAAAAATGTGGAACAGTGGGCTTATTGTTACCGAAAAACTTGTCCTGCAAATACAAATATGCATTTAGAGGCTATGCATAAAACGATTAAACACGTGTATTTAGAAGGAAAAAAAATTAAACGTATGGATAAAACATTGCATTGTTTACAAAGATTTATAAGAGATAAGACCCTGTAACGATACGATCGTTACCTACTTCTTCTTCTTAAAGTGCCCTCTCCTCAATGGAGGTTGGCTACTACAATTTTAAACTCTTCTCTATCTTCAGCTGTTCTTATTAGCTGTTCAAAATTTAGCCCTGTCCATTGTCGGATGTTTCTGAGCCACGATAGTCTTTTCCTTCCTAGGCCTCTCTTTCCCTCGATTTTTCCTTTCACTATAAGTTGGGCATATTGGTACTTATTATTTCTCAGTATGTGGCCTAGGTATGATGTTTTACTGTGTTAAAAAGTTCTCTTTCCTTGCCTATTCTATGCAGCACTTCTTCGTTTGAGGTATGCGATGTCCATGAAATTTTGAGTATTCTCCGGTAGATCCACATTTCAAAGGCCTCCGATTTATTTACGGTTGATGTTTTAAGGGTCCACGTTTCAACTGCATATAGAAGAGTCGACCAGACGTGGCATTTTGATAAACGTAGTCGAATTTCGAGTTTTATTCGAGAATCACAAAGCAGTTTTTTTATTTTTCCGAAAGATTTTCTGGCCTGTTCTATTCTCGATCTTATTTCTAGATCAGGATTTAGGCTGCTATCGATCCAACATCACAGGTACTTAAATCTTATGACCTGTTCTAAAATGTGCCCATTTATTGTGCAAGGTTGAGGTACGTTTTGGTTTTTTCGGATTGACATCACTTTGGTTTTTTTAATGTTTATTTTCATACCAAATTGCTCACAGGTCGAGTTAATCTTGTCGATGAGTCGTTGTAGACCTAAGTCGGAATCCGCAATTAACACTGTATCATCGGCGTATCTGATACTGTTGATATTTACGCCATTCACATTGACTCCATCCTTGGAATCCTCCAATGCTTCTTTAAATAGGAACTCGGAGTAAAGATTAAACAGCAGAGGCGACAGAACACATCCCTGTCTAACTCCCCTCCTAATTTCTACTTCTGCGGATGTGGAACCTTCGATCCTAACTCGTTTTGGAGCGTTTTGGTTCCAGTACAAGTTTTTTAAGAATTTGATGTCTTTTCCATCTAAACCGACTTCTTGCAAACGTTCTAATAGTAGGTCGTGTCTTACTCTATCAAATGCTTTTTCGAAGTCTATAGAGCATATAAATATATCTTTCTGTTGGTCGTAGCATTTTTGGGCGAGAACTAGTAAACTGAACAGGGCTTCTCTCGTTCCCATGCCGGCTCTGAATCCAAACTGATCGTCTCCGATGATTGATCCACTTTCTATAGATACGATTATGTACGATTTTTAGTAGGACTTTTACTGCATGACTCATAAGGCTTATCAGACGGAACTCATTGCAGTGTTTGTGTGGGTTTGGCTTTTTTGGTAGTGGGATGAATATTGACTCCAGCCAATCTTGGGGTATTTTGCCTGTATCATAAATGCGATTGAATAAAAAGACAAATATTTCGATATTTTCTTCGCTGATTAATTTTAACGTTTCTGGGTATATTCCGTCTGGACCTGGGCTTTTATTCGTTTTAAGATGATTAATTGCATTTATGATTTCAGATTTCAGAATTGTTGGCCCTTCGTTGTTATTTTCCAATCTTGGTTCTTCTCGTATGTCGTGAAAAAGAATTTTAATATAGTTTTCCCATTCTTTCAGTTTATCTTCCGTTGATTCTAGCAGTTTGCCATCCGTGTTCAGCATGGTGTGAAAAGTCGTTCTCTTGGTAGTCGATGTAAACTCTTTTACCTTTTTATGTAAATTAAAAAAATCGTGCCTTTGTTGTAGTTCTTCTCTTTCCACGCACTTTGTTTCTAGCCATTTCTCTTTTGCTTCGCTTATTTTTTTTTTCGAATTATTCTATTTAGTCTTTTGTATTCTCCGTCCTTGTCATTTTTTCCTTTAGATTCTCTTCGTTTGTTCATTAATTGTAAAATTTCTTCTGTCATCCATTCCTGTTTGTTATTTCTAGGTGTTACTTTTAGATGTTTTTCCGTTACATTGTTCATTTGTTCTTTAATAGTTTTCCACAGAACGTTTATGTCATCGTACTGGCTAATTGTATTGTGGTCGATATTTCCTAAATTTTTGTTTAATTCTTTATTTACTGTCTGATGTATGGTGCCGTTTTTCTATAATTGGATGTCTAATAGTTGGTGTTGAGGTTTTTGTTTCTTTATTAGTTTCCATCTTGCGCGAACTTTTGCAACAACAGGATTATGATCGGAATTGATGTCAGTTCCAGGATATGTTTTTGCACTGATGATTGCATTGTGATATCTTTTGTTGACCAATATGTAATCTATTTGGTTACGGATTACTCTGTTTTACAATAATCTCTCTACAATAGCTACTAATTTGCGCCGCAAACTAGGCAACCTATAACACAATTTCATATATCGATTTACAATAAAATCGATTCCCATTGTCATTATAGGGAAAACGAATACTGGCCAGTGGCCATGTTCACAGAGAACAACCGAACACAGAGAAGCGACAGTCCTTTGAAGTTACGTAGCCAAGCCGCCAATGACAGCTAACAACCTGAAAATTAATAGTCAGTGGGCATATCACACAATATAAATTCTTAAGAGCGTAGGCGCAAAATTTCGGGCCAATGTTTTTTAAATGCATTAATTTTTTTCGAATCCTGAAAAAACTAATAAGTATTTTTGAAAAATTTAAACGCAGAATGAAAGACTATATTATTACTGAGGGCCGAAAGTCCCTGAAAACTTCTATAATGTTTATTTTAATAAGTTACAGGGGTGAAAAAAAAAGAGAAAATTTAGTGTGATTTTTAATTTCAAATATCTGATTCAAAAAAACTGTTTGTTTATTTTAAGGGACTTTCGGCCCTCGGTAATAATGTAATCTTTCATTCTGTGTTTAAATTTTTCAAAAATATTTGTTAGTTTTCTCAGGATTCGAAAAAAATGATTGTATTTAAAAAGCATTGGCCCGAAATTTTGCGAATACGCCCTACGCTCTTAAGCGAAACAAAGAAATTACTAAAAATCTTAAAATTACAACAGAACAAGACTTCGAAATTGTAAAAACATGGTTGCAAATAAACAAACTTACATTAAATTATGAAAAAACCAAATAGGTACTCATCTACTTTTTGCTATATACAAAAGTTGTCTGCCAATTTTTAATTCGTTCAATTCCAATTGAACCTTGTTCCAATTTCAAAAATACTTATTACTTATTTTTTTCAGGATTCGAAAAAAATGAATACATTTAAAAAACATTTGCCCGAAATTTTGCGCCTAGCTCTTAAATCAAATATTCTCGTGTATAAAACCCTCTATATATTTTTATTTCTAAAAATACTATATTCGTATTGTGGTCTTCGAGTGCGCTGACCCCCCGGCCACCATCAAAGTTTATTTTTTATAGCTCGGACAGACACGTCGGCCTCGGCTTACTGTTCGAAAGTCAAACCAATACTATTATGTAATAACTAATAATAATTACAAAGCAATAGTAATTACCTGTTATTATTCTTAGGAAATCTAAATAAACTTATTCCTTTTCCTGTCACAGATGAACATCCGCGAATCGCACAAATATATCCAGACATTTTACATATAAATTAAACTTTTAACTATAAACTTATATATTTAACTATAACTATAAACTATAACTATAACCTTTTAACTATAAATAAATTATATAAATGGTCAAATGCACTTGTTGTGTCGAGTATTTACCATAGACGCCTACGGACTATCGGAAACAACCAGAATTAAAGAATAAGCACGTGTTTTTGACAGTTAAACAACCAGAATCGGGCATGCGTACAAAAATGGTACACGCTTTTGGACCCTTGTCTCGCTTCTATGTGTTTTCGGTTATTCTATGATGTTCATCTCATCATGTTCATTTTACAACCGAACTTCCTGGATATAGGTTGATAAGTGCGACAGGCAGAGCTTGGAAGAAAGAATGAAACAATTTTAAGTTATTTTATTATTTCTTGGGAAAGGGGAAGAGTTTATTTTTGGTTATTTTAAAGGAATTTAGTTTATGTGTGTTTAAGAAGCTACCATTTTTTTTTATGAAAGAGAAAACTTCCAATAAGTTCTGGTAAGTCCAAATATCTTCCGTTTAAATTGTCAGTTTCAATCATCTAAATCTTCTCAACTATTAGAAATACCCCACAATCATTCTTATTTTTTTTATATACATATTATAATATTCCAGTATAGTACCTAACATTCAATATTTGAGCCAAGGTCACTTAATGGCAAATATATTTTAGTTTTTGTTACTAAAACAAAAACTATTTTAAGTACAAGAACCTAGAATAAACAAGGCTTTTTCTGTTCTCTTATAGCCTGCCGGCCCAACCTCAGGGATTGGAATTTAAGTTTTATTATTTGGGAAGAAGATATTTTGATTTGGGGAAAATTATACCGGGATTTGGGAAGAATTATACTTTGATTTGGGGAAGGATTTTGGTTTCATTTTCTGGTTGGTCTGCCAGTCCTTAAGGCTTTTACAAAGCACATAGGCTGATCCATCCTACAGCCATCCACTACCAGGACAGCGGATTAGGGAACTCCCTTTCCATCAAAAGGGTTATTAAGGACATTTATTTTCTTGTTAAAACTTAATAATTTAAATTTAAATTTTTTTATAATAAATATATATATATGTATATATATATATATATATATATATATATATATATATATATATATATATATATATATATATATATATCTTGGTTACTTAGGTCTTCAGCCTAAGTGGGTTTACGAAACAGCATTGTGCACAATACCTGGTAATTTTTTTTGAATCCTTTCACTTGCTTAATTTTATTCCCTATTTACTTTAAATTTATTTATTTATTAATATTTTATATTACACTTAATAGATTGTCAGGTATATATTATCCAATTTGTATGTACCCTCATATATCGAATTGATCTATGTGTTGTTCTAGTGTCTTAACTGACTAGTCTCAGATTTTTAAGCTGCCCTTTTGTAACTGTATAAGTATTTAATTAGTTTATATTTTAATTACCATTTACTCCATGTGAGTTATTTAAATATTATTAACTTACCGTTTTCCTCATTGTTAGAGGACTGTTCAGATCAAACCTTGTTAGATATTTATATTTTGGGTCCTCTTTTTAGTAACTGTTTTTCTTGTAAATATATATTTTGGGGATATATTTTAATCATTATTTAGTGTATATAAGTATAGGGTTGGGATAGCACAGTAGGATTGTAATATAGTGTATAAAGCATTTCAGATTTTTATTTGTTTCCTATCATCTTTTATTTTCAGTTAGTATATAACTACATATATCCCTAATTGGAGTGATATTCTAAATTCACCCTGGCGCCCATCTAAAGATCATCTTAGGATTGATCTAATTTAACCTTAAGTTACTACAGGCAAGCAAACGTGCCAACCTCCTCTCTGAGCATAACTCTCATTCTCTTGAGCTAAGCCTATTCTATTGTAGTGCTTCCAGTAAATTTTATATTTTCTTTTGTATTGGTTACATTCTCGGTTATTTAACCTTTTAGTTAAATAATTATTAATTAATTTTAAATTTTATTTAACCAGAAATCTTACATAATTTCTAATATTGGCTTCACCATTTCAGGCTTTTCCTCTTCTCATTTGCAACAACTAGCTCTCTCCATTTTTTAATTAGCAACAATTAGCTTTTCCTTAGCTTCCCCTTATTTAATTGGTAACAATCGGCGTGACCCAACGTGGTGCCTTCGTAGTAACATAAGTTATATTTTAGTTTTAGTATATTTACATATTCAGATATATTGGTAACTGCGGCTATATACACTTATATTAGATAATCTTGTACTCAGTTAATATACCATGATACATACTGTGTAGTTAGTTAAGATACATTGGGCAGTACAGTACAATCAATTTGATAAATTTTAATACATTTTAATAATTGTGGTCTGAACTTATTTAAACAATATTTGAGTATATTTTCGAAATTTAATATTTTGATATATTTTTGATTATTTTGATTAGTTTAAGATTCGTTATATTGAATTAACTTTTTTTCATAATATTAATACAAATTTACATTACTATAATTTGACTTGTTTGGTAAATACTGTGGTCTTGTGTTTTAAATCAGCTCTACCTTTCCTCGCTAGAAGGGGGATTGAAAATAAATATATCTAAAACCCAGATGATGACAAATCTTGTAGTCAGCGAAGATATATGCGTAGGAACAAGATCCATAGACCAGGTAATGGCCTATAAATACCTAAGTCATGAGATTCGCATAGGAAAAGATAACCAAACCGTTGAGCTTTTCCGTCGTATAAGACTGACTTGGACAGCCTTCGGCAAGCTGAACCATATTTTCAAATCGTCTGATATACCAATATGCCTTAAAAGAAAAACTTTTAATCAGTGTGTTTTGCCAGTGTTAACTTACGGTGCGGAAACGTTGACCATGACAAGGAGAACAGTTCAAAAGATCCGTGTGTGTCAAAGGGCGATGGAGCGTGCTATGTTAGGCGTTTCACTACGAGACAAGATCCCAAATCGCCAGCTACGACAAAGAACAGGAGTGGCTGATGCAGTAGAGAGAGTAACAACACTGAAATGGAACTGGGCAGGTCACGTGGCTCGAATGACAGATAATAGATGGACAAAACGGATACTGGAATGGAGACCAAGAGATGATGCCTACCGAAGCAGAGGTCGTCCACCAACACGTTGGACTGACGATCTAAAACGTTGTCATAGGAATTGGATGCAAGAGGCACAAGATCGAAATAGATGGAAAATTATGAGGGAGATCTACGTCCAGCAGTGGATAAGCGAAGATTGAATGATGTGGTCTTGTGGTGTGTTGTAGAGGTTCATTATTTAAAATATTTTCATTATGTCTACATTTAAAGTAGAACATTTATTGGTTAGTGAGTTGGATTATGAACTCAAAATTAGGGGCATCAATATTGATGATTTACCTAATGTTGATGCAAAGCGCAAGGTCTTGCGTGGAGCCTTGAAACAGGAGGAGGGCAATAGGAGTTTTACTCAAATTTCTGCTGGATCGATTCCATTTGAAGAACAACAGCAATATCCCTGACTCTCGATGACTTAGCTCAGAAAATAGGCGAGTTTAGAGGAACTGTACATGATAGTCAATATGGTCAACTAACGTCTCGCTTAGCACACATTTCAGGTCGTGTCCACTTGCTGAGTTGCATTGATGAAGATCAACACTCCTTTAAAAGGTCTGTCTCGGTTAGGATACTTACTTTGGAGGGTGAACTCGACTCTAGAGTTAACCCTATTGCTTCATCCACTCCGAATGCTCCAATTAACATAGTCCCTAGTTTTTCCTATTCCAAACCAGTTCAAGTGCATAAATGGGGTATTACATTCTCCGGTCAAACTCAACATATCGATGTGATTTCATTTTTAGAGCGTGTAGAATGTCTTAGGGTATCTAGAGGTGTTTCAGAGGATGATCTTTTCGCTGCTTCGGCTGAACTATTCACAGATTCTGCGTTTACGTGGTTTATGAATAATAGGGGTCGTTTGTCTTGTTGGTCTGATTTGGTGCAGAAGTTGAAGTCTGATTTTCTCCCCTATTCGTTCCAGGATGATCTACTGGATGAGATCAACTCATCAACAGTACTGGATTTTGGGTATGTGTAGTAAGTTAGATACTCCCTTATCTGACTCTGCAAAAATCAAAATCATTTTAAAAGGTTTGTTACCTTTCTATCATGCTCAGTTAGCCTTGGTGGATATCCACAACATTGAAGATTTGACTGACAAATGTAAGAGAATTGAAGAAACTCTGTCTTGGTCTTCACATCCTCCGACCTCATCTCGACCTACTTCAGGTCGTTCGTCCACTCCGTATCAATTTTCAAATCGATCATGGCATCAGAAATCTAGGGAGCGTAACATGTCGGTTTTAAATTCTAATTTATCATGTTGGAATTGCCATGAAGCTGGACACACATTTTATGAGTGTGGAAAACCAAGGACACATATATTTTGTCATGGTTGTGGGAGAGATGACACTCTCAAGAGGAATTGCTATAAGTGTTCGGGAAACGAGCAGACCGAGAGTCGTACCCTGAGCGTTCCTCCGTCTACAATCCCATCAGGGAGTACAACCACCGTCGTGGAAGGAAATATAGGTCAAGCAGGGTCCAGCAATTCAAGGTCAGGTCCCCTATCAGAGAAACCATCAACAAAGCACAAACGCCACAAGTCGAATCAAGGGAAAAAGTAACTTGGAAACCCAAAGTACTCCATTCTGACGTTCTCAATTCTAGAGTATCTTCTCCTTTATTAAATGTTAGGTGTAATTATGTTAATAATATGGACCAGGAAACAGTTCTGTCATCTGTACCAAGTTTTGATGTTAAAAAAAATGATAATGATAGTTCTATATTAGTACCTTATAATGACTATTCTATATCTAGAGTCTCTGGCTTAGATATAAATTCTTTATTATTTAAGAAATGTAACGATAATCGACCATATCTCCAAATTGAGATTCTAGGACAATCTTGTTTAGCATTATTGGATAGTGGCTCTAATATTTCTTTATTAGGTTCTCATTCATTGGAAATGTTAGATAAAGCTAACATTAGCATATCACCTATTTCCTCCCTGCAAGTGTCAACTGCAGATGGAACAATCCAGTCTATAGTAGGTAAATTTGAAACTGAAATTTTAGTAGCTAATATCAGGAGAAACATTACGTTTTATATAATTCCTTCTGTACAAAATTCCATAATTCTTGGCATGGATTTTCTAAATATATTTAATAGTACCTTAGATTGTTCAGATTTTTCATTGTGTATTTCTCCACTGAATTTATCCACTCTTACTGTCATCCATGATTTCTCTAGTTTATCAGTTTCACAACAGAAACAATTAGAGGCCATTATGTCAAAATTTTCATTGATCTCTTCAAAAGACAAATTAGGCCGTACCTCTCTAATCTCGCACACTATTGAGATAAATACGTCTACTCCCTTTAGACAATATCAATATCCTATACCTCAAGCGTGTCAAGCAGACTTGGGAAAAGAGATTGATTCAATGCTTTCTTTAAGTATTATAGAACCATCAACTTCTTCTTATTGTAGTCCACTTTGGTTAACTAAAAAGAAGGATGGATCCTTCCGAGTTTGTTTTGACGGTCGTAAGCTAAATAGTATCACTGCTAATAGGGATGCCTATCCTATTCCCAGAATCGATGTCATCTTAAGCAAACTCCGGAGAGCCAAATATATCTCTTCTATTGACTTATCCAAAGCATTTCTACAAATTCCTTTAAGTGAAGAAAGTAAGAAATATACTGCTTTTGCTGTCAGTGGTAAAGGTCTCTTTCAATTTGTCACTATGCCTTTTGGTCTTGTATCAGCTCCTCAGACCATGTGTCGTCTGATGGACTTAGTCATTGGTCCACAATTGGAACCATATGTGTTTTAGATGACATTATAGTTGTAACTCCTGATTTTGATTTACATATTGAGATTTTAGAGAAAGTGTTTTCTCGCCTTCAAGAGGCGAATTTAACAGTCAATATAGAAAAATGTAACTTCTGTCGTCCTAATCTTAAGTTTCTGGGATATGTTGTCGATAGTCAAGGTTTTCAGACAGATCCTGATAAGGTAACTGCTATCAAGGATTTTCCAATACCGAAAACCACTACCCAACTACGTAGGATCTTGGGAATGTGTGGGTATTATCGTAGGTTCGTACCTTCCTACTCCACCTTATTGTCTCCACTTACTGATCTCCTTAAAAATAGGAAAAAGGGCCAGACTATTACCTGGACTTCTGAAGCCGATGATGCTTTCCGGCTTATTAAAGAAGCTCTCACTAGTGCTCCTGTCATGATGTCTCCAGATTTTAACGAACACTTTTATCTCATGACAGATTGTTCCAATACCGCTTCAGGTGGTGTCCTCTTTCAGATGAAAGATGGATAGGAACACACTATAGCTTACACTAGTAAGAAACTCAACAAGGCTCAGAAGAACTATTCGACTACAGAGCGTGAACTCCTGGCTATTATTCATGGCTTAGAGGCGTTCCGGTATTATTTAGAGGGTCGTAAGTGTACACTCATTACCGATCATAGCTCTTTATTATGGCTACATTCCATGCGTAACCCATCACAACGTTTATCCCGTTGGATTTGCAAACTATCAGCTTTTGATTATAACATTGTACATCGCAAAGCCAATGGTGTCGTAGTAGCTGATGCCTTGTCTCGTACTTTTGATATTAATATTCTCGATTTGTCTAGTTTAATTCCAGATGCATGGTATCAAAAGATGTTGGTTAGGGTTGCTCAAGAACCGGATCGGTATCCTGATTTCAAGGTGGAAAACAATGTTCTTTACAAACATATTGTTAGTTCCACAGAAGTTTTAAGTAATATGTCGGATTGGAAAATAGTAGTCCCCACAGCAAATAGGGATGAAATCTTGACTTCATTTCATGATAATGTGACAGCAGGTCACTTTGGTTTTTATAAAACATTTAGTAGAATAGCTGAATTATACTATTGGCCTGGCATGCTGTATGCAATTAAACAGTATATATCTAGATGTAAAGTTTGTGCTACATGCAAGCCCAGGAATATGCCACAAGCTGGATTAATGGGTTCTTTTAGAAACATTAACTTCCCATGGCAGATGATTTCTATGGATCTTATTGGACCATACCCCCGTAGTTACAATGGGAATACATATTGTTTGGTAGTCGTTGATTATTTCACAAAATTTCTTTTAGTTTTTCCTCTTCGTAAGGCTACTGTTCCTGCTATTAATAAATATTTAGAGGAGCAAGTCTTCTTCTTATTTGGTGTTCCACAAATAGTATCGTGTGATAATGGTCCTCAGTTTGTATCTAAGGCCTTTAAAGACCTCCTCAGTAAATACAAGGTACAAAAGATTTTTTATAACGCTGCATATCATCCACAAGCGAACCATAGCGAACGTGTGAACCGCAGTATCGTGACTGCTTTAAGATCTTATACTTACGAAGACCATCGAGCGTGGGACCAATACATCCATTCCATAGCTCAGGCTATAAGAACGTCTGTCCACGAGATCACTAAATGTTCTCCAGCTTATCTAAATTTTGGCAGAAACGTGCCTTTATCCGGTGATTATTTTGGTTTAATTTCAGATAATTCTGTAAATCTTCCTCAAATTTCAGAGAACCTCCATCGGTTAAGTGATCTTCAGCATCTACCCCCTATGTTTGCCGATATTAGGAAGAAGTTGAAATCTTCTTACCTTCGATCACGAGTTCATTATAATCTGAGGAAAAGAGACATGCGATTCTTTGTTGGCGATCGAGTATTAAAACGGAACTTCGTTAAGTCTAGTAAGGGAAATGCGATTTCTGCTAAGTTCTGTCAGAAATACATTCCTTGTATTGTCAGTAAGGTAATTTCTCCTTTAGTCTATGAACTGAAAGATAGTTTGTCTAACAAACGTATCGGTCAATTCCACATAAAGGATTTACTGCCAGATAATACTGTCAATGACTTGGACTCTACATCATCAGAAGAAGATGTAACTTAACAACCTTGCTTAAGTTAATTCCTCCTTCTAATTATTTTTTGGTAATACTTGGTTGGTTCATGATTAGGATTTGGATAGGATTTTGATTTGAAAACCCCGGATAAATGCTACGTTGTATTTATTTTGAATTTTGTTACTACTAAATTTTTATTGATAGTTAAATAGTAATTTTTACATAATTATATAGCGTAAATACTGGTACAGAACTGTCATCCTTGGTACATAGTTGTTTTCATACGGTTTGGGTATGTTTTATGTATGTTGGTTACGATTTTGATATTTGTATCGAGAAAGTTAGTATAAAGTTTAGTATTATTCTAGAAGGTTAATATTTTCATTTGGTCTATCGAGCCTTAATACTATACAGTTGGGGAATACTATATAGTTAACTTATATTTATAAGGAATCGGAAACAAGTTGATTTACTAAAGTCAACCTCTGTCAATTCACTATACTGTCTGAATATTTATTGAGATGCATAGAGATACAAATTGTTGAGATTACTCATCTTTGGCAAATGCTGGCTGTGTTGTTTAACGGTGTAGAACGTGGGTTCGAAACCTGGAAACCTTATCAATTGGGCCTCGATAAGGAACAGATTTCATGGCTCACGGTTTTTTGTCGTTATGATATACACGTCCTCCCAGATGTTAGATCTCCTGATAATATAGTTAAATAGGTATAGTCTTTATATCATATATCAAACATTTTAGATGTCTGTCTTCAGTGTACTCATTTTTTTATCAAACTATTGATCATAAGTTATGGTATTCTCACTATGGTTAACCGTTTAGTTTATTTAGCTCACCTAGTTTAGACCTTTTATAATATAGATACCTTTAATGATGTTCTTGTATAATGGACAAATGGATATTTTAGTTGAAACCTAACTTTCCCTACAAATTCAAAAATTTTGTTTAACGACTAGAGACAACTTCAATCTGCAGTTTCATTGGAAATTGGTTTACGCGCGCTCTAGTCCTGTTTATTTTAGTATGTGTTTCTGTCGTCGACTATTTTATGGGTAATACGTTAATAGGGATGTCTCCAACATCTGATGTGCTCTTCTTCTGGCTATTCTTATTCATCCATTGTAGCTTTATGCTATAGGTACAGAAGTCCAGAATGAGTTAGCTATATTTGTCTTGATAATTCCATACTGGTACCTATACCTTCATTAGTTCATATAAATGGTCATAACCATTCATCTTCTTGGTGTGTAGAATTTGCTGGTTGTGCACGTTAATCTGGGGTTTATTAATTTTCAAGGACACGACAGGGAGTCCTAGGAAGATGAGTTGGGATTCTTCCGGATGTTCGGCCTAGTCAACGAACATTATTGAATGCCAGATTGTCGCTGTCTTGTTAAAGACTATACGACCGATTATTTTCTATGATGGTTTGATTTCATAACAGCAGGTAAACTGAAGATAGGTGAATTGTCTCTGACAATCCAATGTCGTTTCAGTTATTAGGTAGTCACCTGGTACCAAGTAAACTTTATTCTTTGTTATAGTTTAATGTTAGTTATTGTGTAGCAAGAAGCCTTAAATCAGCCTGATTGTTCTCCTTGGATATATTAAATATGAATCTGTTGTCTAGGGTAGAATCGATTTTGGATCTGGCTCGTGCTACCATTTTTTTTTATTATTAGGTGGGTACATCCGTATTAATGTGTTGGTCGATCTGTTCAATTTTATTTGAGTTGAGTGGTTATATTGCGAATGGTTATAGAATCTGCCTGATTGTCTCACTTTGGATATGCAATATATACAAATCTGGTGTCCCTTGTTGAGTCAATTTGGTCTACCTTACTCATTCAGCGATTATTATCGGAGTATGTGTAGTTATTTATTTGGTTATATTTGGTATGTATTTTGGTCACTCCTATCTTTATTGATGGTAGAGTGTTGCAACTCCTTTTACACGGCTCTTAAATTTGTGGTTAATTTTAATCGTTCGAGTCCGATGTAAAGGTGGAAGTTGTTATTTATTTTATTTATATTTGGTGTGTGTTTTGGTCACTCCTACTTTTAATGGTGGTAGAGTGTTACGACTTC
The DNA here is from genome assembly GCF_040954645.1 of Diabrotica undecimpunctata. Classification (NCBI taxonomy): domain Eukaryota; kingdom Metazoa; phylum Arthropoda; class Insecta; order Coleoptera; family Chrysomelidae; genus Diabrotica; species Diabrotica undecimpunctata. Next base: position 76,283,665 of record NC_092807.1, read on the forward strand.
TCTTACACAGCTCTTAAATTTGTGGTTATTTTTAATCGTTCGAGTCCGGTGTAAAGATAGAAGTTGTTAGTTATTTGGATTATGTGAGTGTATATTTTGTTGCTCCTGCTTTTAGTGGTAGTTGAGTGTTTGTGGAGTTGAAGCAATTATAATATGGGGTTTTATTAAATCCGATAGATTGACTTCAACCACTTGTGATTTATCAGTTATTATGTAAGTCACAGATGAAAGACTCTGTGCAATGAATTATATGTGATCAGAGTAGTATCTGAGTCACTATATGATGTAGTTTAGTAGTCACACTAGTGTTGGATCCCACGGTGCGTGATTACTGTCAATTATCTTTAGTTGGTGTTTATTCATTTAAATGTGGTTTCCACAGTTTAAGCAACTTAGTATATGTTAATTCAATATTTAATAGAAAAATTTACCTTTAACTTGTCATTATGCAATGAGAGGTATGTTTATAAGTCAGTCCACATATCATTCAATAATTCAATAACTACAGACCATTTAATGGGTATTATATCATTGGGTTCCCAGTAAGAAAAGAAAAAAAAAAGAAAATAGCTTTTCTTTTTTTTCCCGAGTTGTAGGAGATTGTAACGATACTCTAATAATATATAGGATAATTTATTGATGGAAGCTGTAATTAAATCTAATATACCCCTCTAATGAATTGTCTCCACTCTGATAATATGCTGTCACCATTGTAGAAGACGTCTGTTTCGATCTCCTTATCAACGCCTCTACAATTCTTAGGGGATACTTATCCCTGCGAGCGGGGCAAGGCTTACTGGCTCCACTAGTCTGAACTGACTGGTTTCGCCCTCGAGGATTTACAAGAGGGTAGAGAAATCTTTTTGGGAAGGAAGGGGATTAAGGACTTCTCGGTCTCAGGTCCTGCAAAGAGTGAGAGGCTATGGGCTTACGTTAGAAGCCGGAGCACTGCAAAGCGAAATGTGTATCTCTTCTAGTCTCGACCTGTAACGGCTAGGAATAACAAAACAAATTTCGAATTTACAATGTATTAACTAGACTGTACATTACAAATATCAGTTATGACAAAAATGTTCGCTCAGGCGCGAAGGGAGACGAGAAGAAACCAGCAAGGAATTAAAGATCAGACAATTTCCGTATTATTAGATATACCTGGGGTTAGTATATAGAGATCTTAGTTACCTCTGCGTATCTAGGCTCTAGCTAGGGAATACGCCTCCAGTCTACCGGGATTTGAGATTTCGTACCTTCGAATCTCCAGTTGCCGACACTTTATACGTCACACTACCCCGTCAAGTTAATTAACGCGTCCACTGTCTGCGTACCTCCCGATCTCCACACTATGGCGTGGAGCTGCTGCGTGAAAACTTCCCACTCCCGCCGCTCTCGCGTGGGGCCCTCAGGCGCCGCGCTACTACTGAACTGCCGACCAACTTCTGCCTGGTTTTTATGTTTTCGCTGATTATGCCTTAGATTCTTTATGTCACGTATTCCATGTGTTAAACTGGATCACGCTATGTAAAAAACTTCTTACTCAGCTCAATTCTTCTCACTTGTTTAACAATTCTTACCTTGTATTAATTTCCAACAAGGTCTAAGTGTCGTAATTTTAAACATTCAGGCTTGTGTTAAACTGGGTCAATTATTTTGTTTTTAATTTGAAATGTATACGTTAAACTGTGTCGAATTTATTCTTTATTAATTTGGAATATATAATAAATACTTAAATAATTATTACTCTTTACTAGGCTAATTGTCCCTTAATTTTTCCTTCTTTATTTCCTTGCTTTATTACATTACATTACTCCCTTCGCAAAAAAAGAAATGGCCTGAGAGGCCTTTTCCTTTTCCAACCCATAATAATTATTCTACTTACATCTTACATTACTTATATCCTACTATACTCTTTTATATTAAGTCCCAGTTATTGTGTTATATTATATTGTTTCTTATAGAATATTTTGCGATGGTCAGCGAATGTATCGTGCTGCCCCCGTATTGTACCTATGTGTATGACAAGTTGAGTTACTTTTGTATTAAATTTGTAACGATGCTCTGATCGTTTAATAGTTCGAAGCGTGGGAGTGTCAATATTTGCGCATCCACTTCTACAACGTGACGGCGAAGTGGGAATCAGAACGGTTATTTAAGGCGTGTGAATAGCGGAATTAGACAGTCTTGTAGCTAGCGCTCTAGGCTCCCTGACTCGCCGGTGTAGTGAACCTGCGAGCCATTCTGGACAGAGACAGTTCCGTATTGAGGATCATACTCTATCCTTAACCAAGCGGAACCCATCGGTACTGTGTATTGAACATTACCGTGGATCTGCACAGAGCCAAGCCGGACAGAGAGATTTCCGTATTGAGGATCGTACTCTGTCCTTAGCCAAGCGGAACCCATCGGTATTTGTGTATTGAACATTACCGTGGGTCTGCTATTTCATTTCTTCATTAGTAATAATTAGTTTCTTTTCTTTTATAGACGTTTGCCGGGGAATTCATTCATCGCGGGACCCAGACGGAAACGTAGAATTCATTTTATTTTTGTTTTATAAGTATACAACGTAGAATTCCTTTTTTAGTTTTTATTTATTGTATATATATACTTAATAGATTTATTTTTATTTCAAACCTGTGTTTTACTGAGTCTGTCGCCCCGAAAGAGCTACCCATCACAAACTGGCGCCCGAGCAAAAATTAATAACATGCCGACAGATAAAGACACAGACTCAGTAACAGGTACGTCGTGGATAAACCGACTTTGCAAAGAGGAATTGCAGAGCGAGGCCGAAAAATACGGCTTAGATCCCAAGGGAACCGTCGACGAATTGAGAGCACGACTCAGAACCTATTTTAAAAATCGCGAGGAAGCTACAGGAACAATCCCAAAAGAAAAAACTTCCAAGGGAACAGAATCCGACACACTGGCCCAGGAAATTTCGGGCATCCGAAGACAATTACAGGAATTAACAATAACGAAACAAATGGGGCAACCAGAATTGCTAAATCAAGTACGAAAGTGGAACACACACTTCGACAAGAAACATTCGGATGCAATAGAATTCTTAGAGAGGATAGACGAATTAAGCTTGGCCTACGAGATCGATAAACAAGATCTACTAAGAGCATTACCAGAATTATTAGGAGACCACGCCTTGTTATGGTACAGAAACAATAACAAAAATTGGAAGTCATGGACAGATTTCAGCGAAGATTTTAAAAAAGCTTTCTATCCCAGGGGATATTTGCTACAACTAGAAGAGGAAATCCGAAACAGAAAACAGAGACAGAACGAACCAGTAGATAGATATATCACGGAGATTCAAACATTAATCAGACGAGAAGGATCTTTTTCTAAAAACCAAGAACTCGAAAGGATATACAAAAATTTGTTACCAGAATATAAGCTTTATGCTCGCCGCCGGGATTTCGGAAACTTAGCCAAATTACAGGATTTAGCCCAAGAATACGAAGCTCTAGAAGACGAAAAGACCCGAGCAAATCAGATTTGCCGTGGAAACTGGAGACGCACGGACCAAGCAGAGTACGATGCGAAAACGGCATGCTTTAGATGCAAGATGCCAGGTCACAGCCGTAAAAACTGCAAAAACCCATGGAAAAAGTTTTGTTCGCGTTGCGGCAGAGAAGGAGTTTACAGCAGCGACTGCTGTTTCAGGCGTCAGGGAAACGAATTACAGACTGGAGAAACAAGGAGTCGTCCCAGTCTGTAAAACAAGATTCGACTCCATTCGTTTTCGCCGTTACACAGCCAGCAAGCAATGACATTCGACTATTCGCATCACTAAAAGTAGGGCAAAGAACATACAGAGCGCTCATCGACACAGGAACTACTAAAAATTACGTCGGGGATAGAATAGCTCAGATATACAAGGACTCTCTAGATAGCTACAGCGGGAGAACAAGACTAGCAAATGGAGCGTCAATTGAGCTTAACCAGAAGTTGACAATTGAATGCGAGATCGATAAGTTACAAACCCGACAAACATTCATAGTAATGCCAGGGTTGACGGAAGATGCATTAATAGGAGTGGAATTCCTCAGGAACCATTCTATCGAACTTAAATTCGATAAACATACGACCAAACAATACATACAACATCAAGAAGAGACTTGTAACACTTTAAAAGACTCCACTCAAAATACGGAGTTAGAAAGGTTCCTAAGAAAAGAACTAAGGGAGTTTGAGAACATAACAGGACCCACCAACTTAATAAGACACGAAATAAAATTGAAGAAAAAGTGCGATCCAGTCAAGCAGCCTTATAGGCGGCACAATCCCGCAATGCTACAGATCATCAACCAAGAAGTGGACAAGATGTTAAAAGAAGGAACCATCGAACCCTCCACAAGTGGTTGGAGTTCACCGATTGTACTAGTTAGGAAAAAGGATAACTCGTACAGATTTTGCATTGACTTTAGAAAAGTCAACGAACTATCAGATAAGGACGCATATCCGTTACCCAGAATATCGGAAATTCTGGATAGACTTAAGGAAGCAAATTTTATATCGACCCTCGATTTGAAACAGGGATATTTTCAAATACCCCTAAAAGAAACAAGCCGCCCAGTGACAGCATTCAGCGTACCCGGAAAAGGCCATTTTCAGTTCAAAACCACCCCATTCGGACTGCATTCCACAGGAGCCACTTTTCAACGACTACTGGATAAGGTAATACCTCCCGATATGGAATTCGCGTTTGCCTACTTGGATGATATCGTAGTAATATCTAAAACGCTCCAAGAGCATTTAAATCACCTACATGAAGTTTTCCGAAGACTGAAAGAAGCCAGATTACAGCTGAACTTCGAGAAATGCACGTTTTGCCAGTCAGAACTCAGATACTTAGGACATGTGGTTGGAGCAGAAGGAATAAAAACTGACCCGGAGAAAATCAACGCTATAACCGGACTTACAGCACCGAGAAATGTGCGTCAACTCCGCCGGTTCCTAGGAATAACATCATGGTACCGCCGATTCATAGACAACTATTCGATACTAGCAGGACCGCTAAACATGCTTCTGAAGAAGAAGATAAGATGGAAATGGACCGATAAGCAGGAAAACGCGTTTGAAGAGCTAAAATCAAAACTTACATCGGCCCCAGTATTAGCATGCCCCGATTTTTCGAAAACATTTTACCTGCAAACAGATGCGTCGAACTGTGGACTTGGAGTTGCAGTAACACAGAAATACGACGGCCAGGACAAAGTAATTGCATATGCTAGTCGAACCCTCACACCAGCCGAGACAAAATATTCCACAACGGAAAAAGAATGTCTATCTATCGTGTACGGGATAAAGCAAATGAGGCCGTATATAGAAGGATACAATTTTAAGGTCATATCAGACCATCAGTCCCTCAAATGGCTGAGGAACCTTAAAAACCCGTCAGGTCGGTTAGCCAGGTGGAGTTTAGAACTGCAACAGTACGATTTCGAGGTAATATATAGAAAGGGAGTCCTCAACAAGGTAGCAGATGCTTTGTCACGACAACCACAAGAAAACCAGAGCGAAGAACCAGAGTCGGAATTATTAGCATCAGAACTGGAATCATGCAGTTGGTACGATAATCTATATAGGAATGTACTCCAGAACCCAGACGATTTCCCGGATTTACAAATATCAAACGGGAAATTATATAAACACGTTTGGAGCAGCCGTAATTTAGCCGACCCAGAGTTTAATAACCCATGGAAATTATGCGTACCAAGATATAAAAGGAAAGATATTTTGGAGGAAAATCATGACTCGACCACAGCAGGCCACTTAGGAATTGCAAAAACAGTTTGCCGAATAGCGCAAAAGTACTATTGGCCTAAGATGTTTAAACAAATTGCAGACTACGTTAGAGCCTGTACGAAGTGCCTCCAATATAAACCGTCTCAAATGCAACCAGCCGGGAAAATGCAACCGTCCACTGTAGAAAAGCCTTGGCATACTGTCTCAGTTGATTTAATGGTACCATTCCCAAGATCTGCAAAAGGAAACATTTTCTTAATAGTCGTGCAAGACCGGTTTACCAAATGGGTCGTCGCTCAGCCAATAAGAGCAGCATCTACGAACTCAATCATCGACACTCTACGATCAAAGGTAGTCATGCAATTCGGTATTCCGAAGAAAATCATCTCGGACAACGGCGTGCAGTTCACAAGCGGAAGTTTTAAGGCGTTCCTAAAATCCTATAACATAAATCACATTCTAACACCGCCGTACTCACCTCAATGCAATCCAGTAGAACGAATGAACAAAGTACTGAAAACGATGATAGCTACTTACGTGGAGGATAACCATAAAGACTGGGACAAATTCATACCAGAATTCTGCTACGCCATAAATTCGTCAAGACACGATTCAACAGGATTTTCACCAGCGCTTCTTAATTTCGGAAGGGAATTAGACACAACAGAGGCGACAAATGGACAAGATATACAGGGGTATGCAGAAAACTTAAACAAGTTAGAAGCGTTAAGAGAACTAGCGAAAGTGCACATGGAACACGCTTTCGAGGACCAAAAGAAACATTACGATCTAAGACGAAGAGACTGGCAGCCACATCCAGGAGATCGAGTCATGAAAAAGGAACACCATCTATCATCGGCTAGTGCAGCTTTCACCAGCAAACTAGCGCCGAAGTACTCAGGACCATACATAGTAACGTCAGTGATATCACCAGTAATAGTAAAACTGAAATTGGCCGATAGTAGTAGCCGCAAGCAGACGACGGCGCATGTAAAAGATTTAAAACCGTGGGGAGGAAGATTGTGATAAAGATACCGAGAGGGATAGATGACATCACAAGGCTGTAGACACCATATACGCAAAAAAAAGGTATGTTACTTTTTTTTTTTCAAAGAGAAGGGGGTAGAATATTTTGCGATGGTCAGCGAATGTATCGTGCTGCCCCCGTATTGTACCTATGTGTATGACAAGTTGAGTTACTTTTGTATTAAATTTGTAACGATGCTCTGATCGTTTAATAGTTCGAACCGTGGGAGTGTCAATATTTGCGCATCCACTTCTACAACGTGACGGCGAAGTGGGAATCAGAACGGCTATTTAAGGCGTGTGAATAGCGGAATTAGACAGTCTTGTAGCTAGCGCTCTAGGCTCCCCGACTCGCCGGTGTAGTGAACCTGCGAGCCATTCTGGACAGAGACAGTTCCGTATTGAGGATCATACTCTATCCTTAACCAAGCGGAACCCATCGGTACTGTGTATTGAACATTACCGTGGATCTGCACAGAGCCAAGCCGGACAGAGATTTCCGTATTGAGGATCGTACTCTGTCCTTAGCCAAGCGGAACCCATCGGTATTTGTGTATTGAACATTACCGTGGGTCTGCTATTTCATTTCTTCATTAGTAATAATTAGTTTCTTTTCTTTTATAGACGTTTGCCGGGGAATTCATTCATCGCGGGACCCAGACGGAAACGTAGAATTCATTTTATTTTTGTTTTATAAGTATACAACGTAGAATTCCTTTTTTAGTTTTTATTTATTGTATATATATACTTAATAGATTTATTTTTATTTCAAACCTGTGTTTTACTGAGTCTGTCGCCCCGAAAGAGCTACCCATCACAAATTCTTATTGAAATTTACAAGTGAAACATTCTTGACTTATTACTATGTTTTGTGACTACATGTGTCACTTATTCTAAATTCTAAAATTCTAAAATTGTTCTATCCGAATGTAACTCGCGTTTCTCGGCAATCGCGGTTTTGCTTATGATCGTTCACTATCGACGTATCCCTGTGGGGATTTTCGCACTTCACTCGCGTCGTCTTGGCTTTTAATGTCCGTTTGCCAATTTTCACGTACCGCGTTAACTATCTTGTTAGTGCTGTCTATCTCCATTGGGTTGCTCTCGCTGGTTTGGTCTTTTCTGGTTGGTACTGGTTTACTTTTTGCCGCGTTATACTTCTGACCAATTGGTGTCTGGTATGTGTTTGCTGCATCTCTTTGTCCAATGTTCATCTTCTTTCTGCTCATTGCTTGTATTCAGGTGTATATTTTGTTCTTCGTTCTTTGATTTTTGGTGTCGGTGTATTACCCAGTTGGTGAGGTTTGTCCATAACCCTGCTATGATTATGTAGCTGCATCCTATTGTTTGGTATATTCTTAACCCATTCAGTATTATTCCACAAGCATATATAATTGTTCTATATATTAAATATACGCCAATTAAGCTGCTGGTGATATTTCCTAATGTGGATAACCATCCCCATATTCTATTGAGGGTGGAGTGAGCGATCTCTTTTAGTTCATTTTCGTCAAATATTTTGGTTAATGTGTACCCTTGATTTATTGTCTCTAGGCCTGCTGTTCTTCTGGTGATTATGTTCTCTACTGCTTTTCTTTCTGATCCGAACGTGACTATCCTTTGTGCGTCTTGTATTTCTTGTTGTGTGTATATTCCGCCAGCTGCTAATGGTTGTAGTGGTACCATGTCTATTAATGATTCTGCTTCTACTGTGATTTCTGTTGGATTGACTGCCTTGGTTGGGTCTGGTGTCAAGCTGATCCATTGTTCTTCTACGTAGTACATCGGAGGTGTTACATGGTTGCAATCTATTTCTTCGGCGTAATCTTGGATTATTCTTGTTACTGGTGACATAAATTTTGACTGGTTTAGTAGTGAGATCGGTAGTTCATGGAAACATTTGTTTGTTCTTCGTATGGTCACTGGTTTCGGTATGCATTGCATTATGTAAAGTACTTCTCCTAGTACTCTTCCAGTGTACCCTGGCATGTTCTGCATAAGTTGACTGACAGCGTTAGGTAGGGATGGGGCCATTAGTAATCTGTTTTTTAAAATTTCTCTCTTTGTTTGACATCGCCGCAGTACTGTGTCTAAGTATAGATTCTCTATTTCTCTTTGGTAGGCTTGTTCGGTGTAAAGGAATTTGCTATTTATGTAGGTCATTAGGTCTACGTTTTGGGGAAGGAGTGGCATACTAGGATTTATTTTGTTGTTTACGACGAAATTTATTAGGATTCGGGGGTGTTCAGTTTGCCATACCTCTGTGTTACATATTATAGCCCTTTTGTGTAGCGTTAGAGCAAATATGTTTTTATCTTGTTCTGCTATTACCAGCTCTTCTAGGGATTGTTTGTTAGTGATCTTTTCACCGTGCCCTTTATAAAGTTGTGACAATTGACTTTCACAACTGTTGTCTTTGTATTGTTCCCAGGTTATTTCGCCTATTGTAGAGTCGAAGCAATAGCCATTGATGAATGGACATGTTACTCCCTCTCGTAGGTGGATTTCTTCTGTCTGGTTGTGGTTGCTGCTTCCAGGAATAAGATAGTTAATAATGTAATCGGTTTTGAACGGTACCCGTGGTTTTCTTTGCGGTTTCTTTAACAAATCGCACTGTTTTTACTGTCCGAGTAGTCGCACTCCCGTTAGCAAACTTTAGTTAGCATTAGTACTTTCTACGCGTAAGTCCAACGCACCTTAACCTATACATACATGCATAGCTGCTTATTGCAGACAATTGTAGCGATAGCTTTACATAGTTCTGACTTATAACTAACCTACATTGTATTGCATATTAGTATGCCTTATGATCATAAACTAATAAAATAAATTGATATTTAATTAGTTAATAACGGATATATCGATAATTGGGACTTTTTTAAACGATTACAATATACTATAAGATATTTATGATATATATACACCCTGTAAAGTTAAGTCTTATATTTTTTTAGTTTCAACTTGTCATCACTTATTTTTTCAATATACTGTGTACTGAATTCTGCTTTTATCAGAAACTATATCAAGTATCCTATTTTAACTGTGAATGAGTATATTACCTGTGTTTGGTCTTTCGTCCCTTGTTGTTAATGGCGAATTTTCTTACCTATTTACATGTGTACTTCTATTAGGAAGGGTGACGACCATATTCCAATCCGTCGTTACATTTATACTGGATTGCAAAACCTACCCTTTCTATGGTTATTTGTTTTCCATATTTTCGGATTATGGGAGCTAACATTTTCCTTGCTAATGTGGTATGACGGTAGAGGATTGTGTCACAGGCACAATAATTTCTTACGGGGGGTGAACAAGGTTTAGAGACACTAAATAATATGTCAGGAGATGATGTGGGGTGTTTGCAAACATTATCGAATGCACATCGGAACAGTAATACGTTCCAACAAGGCAAGTATGATTCTATTCGCTTGGTGATGTATGGAAATTGCTGGTAAGATATAGGGAATTTGGGTGTCTCGTCTGAGAATCTGAAACCGACGTCTACTTCGTCGTACCAAGTGTTTCGGCGTTTTTCTGCCTTCTTCAGACGCCATTCTAGCTCTCTGATTCGGCGTTTTTCTTTCCGTGTATATTTTCTGTGGGTTTTCTGGGGGCGGTCTCCACGCAAGCGTCCTTGCGCTGGGTGCCTTGCCCAATTTGTCTTTTTGAATTCGCAGGTCAAATTCCTGAAAATTCCTCTCTGCACATTTGCACAATACGCTATAAGCTGGCATTGTACAGCTGGAGCAGCTTCCATTAACTACTTCTGTTAATATAGGAAACCAGTATGTGGTATTTACCCAGCTGTTAGTAACACCACCAATAATGTGTTTGCCTCGGCAAACATTAAATTCTTGTTTTATTTCCGTGATTGTGTCGGGATCGGTGATTACATCGCCGCTGAAAATGTCGTTCGCTAATGCGTTTGACATTAGAGCTATTTCACAATAGCAGAAAACAGCTAGTGCTGTTTCTCTGAGTTGTGGGTCATTTACGAGATTGTTAGCTTTTGACATCGCTTCCTCATTTTCTAAAACGTCGCCATGAAAATTGAAGTTTTGGTCGCCTTCCATTTCAGTGTTTTATAACACCTCCGTTCCTAGAAATGATAATACTTGCTATACGGTGATAATGAGACTGTCATTGAAAGAAAGTTTATTTATAATAGAACGCGACTGATGAGCGATATAATATGCAGAGTATTTTACGTTAGTTTATTACTGTTGTAATGTATATTTTTGACTTATACCTGGTAATGATATTCTTCTATATCGGATTCCTTACTATATTAAATTTCTTGTTAAAATTTTAGCATTATTCGAGCGGCCGTCTCTTGTAATACCAAGCTTTTAACCTTTCTTGTCGTTGATTGATATTTTCCTTATTGGTCTTCTGCGTCGAAAAACATTTCTGTGTTTTCATCATTCTGTCTTATTATTGTTGTCTCATTTTTATTTCTTATTCTGTTGTATGAGTTCCATCCTTTCTTTTTCGTTTTATGGAATATGCAGCAACATTTTCTTTCGGACTTGCTGCCTAATCTATTCCTTATTCGTTCTGATCTTTTTGGTTGGCTGATGTCTCCCTGGCTTCCTTTTCTTCTTCTCGGCGGTTTGTTAAGTGAAGTTCCTGGTCTATGATTGAGTGCTTATGCCCTTGGCAATCATCGCATCTCTTCACATTTCACATATTTCCCAACATTTCTTCTTAATTCGTTCCAGAAATATTATTTCCTTATATTTCTGTACTATATATCCTATTTATTCTTCCATATCCTTCCTGTAACATGTGGAAGTTCGTTGATTATAACTCTTCTTGACCTGCTTATCTTGTACTATACAAATTTTTGTACCTGTTTTTTAAATTAATTGATTAAGAATTGGCTGATTCTTATTTTTCCATCTCCTCTTATTCTCATCTTTCATTATTATCATTTTCTTCATAATCTTTTGCATTCACATTTGTGAGCCAAAATCTCAACAAGTCTCCTAATGCTATTCCTGAAGCATAAATCCTTAAAATAAATTGTTTTTCTTCTATAAATCGGAGAATTCCCTAACGGCGTTTATTAGATATATCCATTACTAAATGTTTCTTGACATTAATTAGTCAATTAAACTTTAATTTCTTCCCTAGATAATCTGTTACGTGGTACGGCTATTTCCCACAAAATTGCTTTTCTTGCATTCTGAGGTGTAAGATACTAATTCGCAAACTATTTCCGCAAAATGTTCTTATTCTAGAAAACATGAACATATTTCTGTTCATCGATTTTTCTTCTCTGTCAAAAAAAATTCCATACTCGTTAGTTCTTCTTGCATCGTAAATAATATTTTAAATATACGGATTGTAATAATAAAACATTTAACCTGGTCAGTTATTTGTACACATTTCAAGTTTATGGACTGCTTACTCGTACATTCCAACTGTATCAAATATCATAATATTAACCTTATTTCGTTATGTAATGTGTTTGCTATCGACATAAAATATTCTAGGTATCGTATTTTTTTTTGTTTTGTTTCTCGTCTTTTACAAATAAACATCTGCATATTTTGCGTTTTTTCGATGGGCCTTTTTTCTTCAAATATAAAATTTTTCCTGGTTTTGTATCTTCGGAATAAAACTTCTAATTTATGTTTCTGGATTATTCACATTTATGATTCCTATAGATAACATACCCTTAATCGGTTTATCTATTTATCCTCCTGTAAGTTCCTTCGCAACTCCTTGTTTCTAATAATAATAATAATAATCTTTATTAATAGCACATGGCTAGAAAAATATACATATAAATACATCAATTTATACCCTTAAAATTAAATCACAATGCTTTGCTTAACATATATCTTACATAAATTTTTAAATTGAGCTAAGTTTCCAGAAGCCTTAATGTTTTCCGGTAATTCATTGTATTGCTTTAATCCCCTATAAAAAAGATTATTCTGACCAAAATTAGTGTTGATCCTATTCAGATAAAAGTTATTTCTAGAACGTGTGTTGTGTTCATGTACATCTCGAACAAAGGTACAATTATTACACAAATGCACAGGTATCAGACCATTTAACATTTTATAAACAAAAATCATACTATTACATACAATTGTCTGTCTTACACTTAAAACATTTGCCATTGTTAGCATGTCAGTTCTACTAGTGTATACACTACATCCTAATATTATCCTTAAGGCTTTATTTTGTTTTTTCTGCAGTACATTCATTTGAGAAGCATTCATTAAAAACAGCAATGTAGAGCAAAAATAGAGATGGGGAGCAATAATCGATTTATATATGGTCAACCTAGACCAGCAACTTAAATTTTTTGACATTCTTCCCAATGCATAGATTTTTTTTGCTATTTTGTTTGTAACAAACTTAAAATGTTCAACAAAACTTAAATTTTCATCTATAATACATCCCAAATACTTATACTGAACCACTCTCTCCAAAGAAATATTATTAATTTTTACATCTTTTATTATGTTATTTAATTTAAAATTTTTATTCTTTATAAGCATCATTTTTGTTTTATTTACATTAAGACTTAAGGAATTATTATCGAGCCATTTTAATATATTACATATCTCTTCATTTATTATATCGATTATTTCATCTACCTTATCCCCTATTGCATATATCACAGTATCATCGGCAAACAACTGTACCTTACACTTTTTAACAACATCAACAATATCATTTATATACAGTATGAAAAGAGTAGGACCTAACACAGTTCCCTGTGGCACACCATACAGAGATGTCTGAGCCGATGAAATGGCACCATATTTTGTCACTTGTGTTCTATCAGTCAAATATTCTTGAAACCACTTTATAATTTTTTCACCAAAGCCATACCTTTCCATCTTTCTCAATAGCAGTTGTCTGTTTATGGTTTCAAATGCACGTTTAAAGTCTAAGAAAACCACACCAATCATTTTCCCGCACTCCAGCGCACCCTTCCAGTCAAACAAAACCGTCTGCATTGCACTCTCACAGGAATTTCCTCTCCTAAACCCTGCTTGGAATTTAGTTAACACATTATTGCTTTCCAAGTACTCCACTATTTGATCATTTACACATAATTCCAGCAGTTTTTCGTATGGTGGTACCATATTTATGGGTCGAAATTCCTCACACTTAACAGTTCCATGAACCTTCTCAATTGGTACAACCAGACTTCTCTTCCATTTACTTGGGAATACGCCACTTTCTAGACTACCATTTATAATATGCAAAATTTTGTCGCCTATTACTTCAAAGGAACTCTTTAAAATTTGAACTGTAATACCATCAACATTACTTTCTTTGTTTTTCATTTCTTTCATTTGTTTTTTTAAATCTTTCATTTCTAACATTTTGAATTTTTCCATTTTGCAGTCGACATTTATTGAACTACAAATTTCTTGGTGGGTTTTGTTTGAAATAATGCTATCTGCTATGTTTTTTACACTGTCTAGAAAAAATATATTAAATCTTTCACTTATCTCTTTACCAGTAACCCCCCACCATCAAATATTATTTCACTTTTAGCTTCATGGTTTTTTTTGCCGTTTACAAGCTCCTTTAATGTTTTCCACATTCTTTTTGGGTCGTTCTTACAATCATCTATTTTTTCCTGATAATAATTTTGTTTGGTAATTCTGATTAATGCTACGACTCTATTTCTTTGTTGTTTGAAATCATCCCAGTCAGTACCAGTTTTAGTAAATATAGCCTTTTTGTAATATTGATCTCTTTTTTTAATTTCATTCGCAATGTCTTCATTCCACCATAATTTATTTCCCCAAACATCCTTCATATTAATAGACTTTTCTGGAGCAAACTGATCGACTGCAGACAATACATTAGTTATTAGAATATCAGCATTGTTACTTACATCTATAGAGGAACTTGACGGCCACTGCATATCCATAAGTTTCATTTGAAATCTTGTCACATCCATTATATTGTACTTTCTATATGTTTTTGTAAGTGTCGTCTCATTGTTTCTACCCAGATCAGCTACAATTATCGAGTGATCTGTAATCTTTGGAGTTGGGAGCACCTTGCAACTAATGTCTTTTTGATTTGTAAGTACTAGGTCAATCCTAGTAGATGTCGATTTTGTAATCCTTGTGTATTCGTTTATTAGCTGATAGGTACCATTTTTAATAATAATATCATTTAATTTCATAGAGTAAAAGTTTATACTTGCCAAATCTATATTAAAGTCTCCCAATATCACAAAGATAGCATCAATCTCAATGATATCTAAAAACGCATCCAACTCCTCCAAAAATTCCGCATGACTTGCACTAGGTGAATGGTACAGACAATAGATGTAATATTTCTGGTTTTCTATATTTATTTGTATTCCTGTTAACCATATATTCTTGTTTTTTTCTTCTTTAATAATTTCTTTATAACGATACCTTTTTTGTATATAAATTGATGTTCCTCCTGTATGTCTACTTGAAGAAAAACCAACAACTGAGTTGTAGCCATCAATATCTATTTCATTTGATGCAAAATCTGAGGTAACATGGGTCTCCGATAAACACATAATAATTGGCTTTTTCTGACTTGCAATCCATGATAACTGTGTTTTATGTGTGCTAAATCCTTGAATGTTTAGGTACAGAATGGTTGGACTTGATTGCTATATTTTACAATTACCATGTGATAATTCAGGATACCTTATTTTTTCTTGTAATCGCTCTACTACTTTCTTATAGGCTTCACAATTCCTATCATATGCTTTATGTTTCCAATCAATATTGGAAATTTTTAAAACTTCTTCTGCATATTTGCAGTTTACACAACAAACTATACGTGATTTACAGTCTTTTACGTGATGCTCACCAGCGCATTGCTGACAAGTGGGCGTCTCTTTTTTGCACTCTTTTGCAAAGTGACCAAACCTCCAACAATTGTAACACTGTTTAACATTTACACTTTCTCTAAAAAAATAGCTCTTCCAACCAATATGCAACTTTTCATTTTTATTAATGCGTTCGTAGGTATGCACATCCATCTGGAATATAATATTTACCATTCCTTTTCTGTTTTTCATAGTATGGATTACCTTTAGTTCTCTTACACTTGGTTCTGTTGTTATACCATTTTGTACTACAATTTTTTCAATTAGAAGATCTTCATCTTCTATATCCTTTTTATCTAAGTTAAACACTATTATTCTGGGATTCATCTTTTCAGGTACTTTTACATCATAGGACTGGCCCAATGACATTTTTATATTATTACAGACATCCTGTACATTTTCTTTTCCATTACCCGTACATCTTATAGCAACTCCTCCATCTCTAATATACTTAACTTCTGAAACACCAACTCCCAAGTTGCATGGGTTGATTTTATCTTCAATATTCTTTCTGGTTATTTCACTTGTTTGATTTGAGTCGTTTGGTTTTACTATGATGACTTTTTCTTTTTGTTTTTTCACTGCTTTGCTGTAACTAAGATCGTTATTTGATTTCCACCTTTGGTCACACTGCTCTTTAGTACTACTTTCATTTTTTAAGACTGCATTTTCTTGTTTCAGTAAGTCTATGATTGTGTCCTTGTCTTCTAATGATGCCTCCTTAGTTTTTAATAACTGTTGATAAAGTTTTATGGATTCTCCATTCTGACATTTGAGACAGTAGAATTTCATGACACGGCTTGATAGTTGTAAGACTTTCACTTCAGATGCTGTTAATTCGCCACATTCTTTACAAATTGCATCATTACACCCATCACAGTCAAAAACATCTTTGTTTTTAACTTTAATTTGCTTACACACATTACATTTCATGTTTGAGGTTAGGTTCGGTAAAAATCAAAAAAATTTCGAAAATATTCCCGAAATATTCACAAATCCACAAAGCTAAATGTATATTTAAACGACTTAAATACTTTAATTTTAAAAATATCATCAAATCTTAACGATGATCGTGGATTTTAGTAGTTATAATTAGAACTAATTGTGCACAATACGCATATACGCTAAAACTAAAAATACGTTTCTATATTACTGTAACTTTTTATTCGATTTTTTCAGTTCAATCTCGACATTATTTTCGTCAAATATGTAATAATATTGACCTATACTTTTCGCAATAATCTCTTTATCATTTTTCGCCTTTGTGCGTACTTAATTTACTCAACATCTTTTCTTCTCTTGCATATAAATACAATACTCTTAGGGAATCGTCCTTCATTGTGACAAACTTCTTTTTCAATAATTTTCCCATTTACTTCATTGAAAAAAAAAATCCTAATTCCCAATTCGTTTCGCAATTTTAATCCAGTCTGTAGTTACTGCAGTGTCGTGCAAGGAGCAGCAGGACTCTCAGCGGGTTGGGATTCAAGTACCACCCTAGCTTATCCTCTTAGCAGCCTCCTGTTCGACGTAGGTTTCAACATTAAAGTCGAACCATATGCAGTTTGCCTACATTCCTGTAGAAACAATTTACTTCTGGCACTGTATTTGTATTCGCAAGCGGTGCGAAGTATCCTCTCGCTGTGCCTCTATTTCTGTGGCATCTCACCTGTGTCCATTTATTATTCTTCTTCTTCGTTGTGGTTGCCAATCTCCTCTGTTTCTATAAAATCTATTACGATATATCCTCGTATCGTGTCTTTCATATTCACTTATATTTCCATAATTTTTGTTCCTACATTTTTTCCTTGTGTCATCATTCGATTTATCTCCTGTAATACTACTATTTCCTCGATTACTTCTTCTTCTTCTTAAGGTGCCATGCATTTCTGCGTAGGCGTCCACCGTACATCGTCTTGTCAGGTGAGATGTTAAATATTCTGGATTAAATAATTCTGTTTTTAGCAGCATTGCGAAGCATTTCATAGCTGTGGATTCCTGTCCATTGTCGAATATTGCGCAGCCATGACATTTTTTTACGTCCGAGACCTCTCCTACCCTCTATTATCCCTTCGAGTATCAGTTGCTGAAAAGTGTATCGTTCTCCTCGTATAATGTGCCCCAAGTATGCAGTCTTCTTACTTTTTACATAATTAAAAAGTTCCCTATCCTGTAAGTCCGCTCTTCTGAGTACTTCCTCATTTCTGACCCTGTCCGTCCATGATATTCTGAGCATTCGACGCAGGCACCACATTTCGAACACTTCAAGTTTGTTAATGGAACTGGCCTTTAACGTCCATGCTTCCATTCCGTACAGGAGAACAGGCCACACGTAACACTTAAGCATCTTGTATCGGAGGTTGAAGTCCAATTTGCGATCAGTCAGAAACTTACGAAGCCTCAAAAAAGCATTTCTGGCTTGTTCAACTCTGCTCTTTATTTCATTCTCGGGGTCCCAACCCTCATTCAGCAAACATCCCAAGTATTTGAATTGCCTGACTTGTTCGATTTCTTCTCCAGAGACATATATCTTTGCGTTGGGGTAATCATTTCTACTTATAATCATTGATTTTGTCTTCTTGATATTTATTTTCAAACCCCGAGCTTCACTTGCAAGAGTTAGATCATTCAAAAGGCATTGAAGATCTTCGATGTTATCTGCCACTATGGCTGTATCATCGGCATACCTGATGTTATTAATAAATATGCCGTTAACTTTAATACCCTTATTAGAGTCTTCCACTGCTTCTGCGAAGGCTTTTTCTACGTATAAATTGAACAGCATTGGAGACAGTATACAACCTTGCCTTACTCCTTTTTTAATGGAGAAATCTTCTGTTTCGTTGGAATTTTGAAGACGTACTGTTGCTGTCTGATTCCAATACAGATTGGCAATGATTCTTATATCCTTTGCATCCAATCCCAACTCTTGTAGGTATTTTATCATCAATTCATGTTTTACATTATCGAATGCTTTCTCGTAATCGATGAAACAGATAAAAACATCCTTTCTTTGATCTAAACAATTCTGTATCAATGTTTGCATACTAAAGATCGCTTCTCTCGTGCCAAGTCCATTTTTGAAACCAAACTGACTCCATCCACTGACCTCTTCACATTTCTTAAACAATCTAGTGTGAAGTATTCTCAGGAAAAGTTTCAAAAAGTGACTCATTAGGCTTATTAGTCGGTGGTCCTTGCAGAAGTTCGCACGTGGTGTTTTTGGTAGGGCGATAAATGTAGATCGAAGCCAATCTTTTGGAATCTGGCCCGTATCGTAGATGTCGTTAAAGAGCTTGACAATAATGTCTAGGTTTTCTTCATTAAGTAACTTGATTATTTCTGCGTACATATCATCTGGTCCTGGGGTTTTGTTACTTTTTAATAGTTTGATAGCGTGTACAATTTCAGCTTTCAAAATACTTGGGCCATACAAATGGTCTCCCAGTTGTGGTGGTTTTTGTGTTCTGTCATCATTGAACAAATTGGCTGTGTACATTTTCCAAGTATTAAGTATATCGCTAGGGTCCGTTATTAATTCATTTTGGTCATTATGTATACCAGTGACTTTTTTTTTCTTGAAGACACCAGCAATTTTCTTAATCTTCTTGTGAAGATTGAAGCTGTCGCCGAGTTTATATAGGCTTTCAGCCTCGGCGCAAAGTGTAGTCATCCAGATCTCCTTCGCCGCTATAATTTCTTTACGAATTTGACTGTGTATATTTCGGTACCCTACTTCGTCCTGCCTGATCTTACACTGCCTGCGTTGTTCCATCATCTCTAATATTTCTTCTGTCATCCACTCATTCTTGGTAGTTGTTTTACTCTCGAGTAGAAAAGTGTTGTTCAACTCATCAAATGATTCTTTTATGGTGGTCCATGACTTTTCAACATCATTCTCAGTTGCCTCGATTACTACTATCGGTTAATCTCCTGTAATGCTACTTTTTCCTCGATTACTGCTATCGGTTTATCTCCTGTAATGCTGCTATTTCCTCGATTATTACTATCGGTTTATCTCCTGTAATGCTACTATTTCCTCGATTACTATTATCGGTTTATCTCCTGTAATGCTACTATTCTCTCGATTACTATTATCGGTTTATCTCCTGTAATGCTACTATTTCTCTCGATTACTATTATCGGTTTATCTCCTGTAATGCTACTATTCTCTCGATTACTATTATCGGTTTATCTCCTGTAATGTTACTATTTCCTCGATAACTACTATCGGTTTACAGCGTTCTCCGACGCCTTCCGTCTCCTACTCGTCTATTATCCTACTATTTCCTCTATCTTTTTTTTTAAATTCTTTACCAAAATACATACGAAAAAAAAGACTCCAACTGTTCAACAACATTTGGTTTTCTCAACAATTCTCATCTCTATGGAGACAATCCTTAACGATTCCTATCAAAAAGGACAATCAATCTTCAAACACGTTAAACTCATACAGGACAATCTCTCTCACCTGTACATCATGCAAACTTCTAGAAAATAAATAGTAAAAGATCACTTTGGCACACTGAACAAAATAATATTCTCGACCTATTTTAATCCGGCTTTAGCCCAAATCGATGCACCATGGACAATCTTCTACTTCTTCGATCCACAATTAGGCATGCACTATTCAACAAAATGAAATAATTGCACTCTCCCTTGATATCGAAGTCTCTTTTGACTCTATACCGATTTCTCTGAAACTAAGTCAGATCATACGACGTCAAACATTCTCACACCATAGAATCAAAAAAAGGTCTGCTCTAAGCAGCATACTATTTTTACTTAGTATAACGATTTACGTTCCTTCATAAATGATCCTGTACAATATGGAATATATGCTGACGACATAATATTAGTCTGTCATGGAAAGGTCATATCCACCACAAACACTTTACTACAGAAAACGGTAAATAAGAGAAACAACTGGGTCAGTCAATCCTGCCTTAACTTCTCCCTATCGAAGTTCAAAGTCATTCATTTTACCAGAAGACAAAACATGCAATCTCTAACCATCTTTCTGAATAGAAATTTTCTCCAAGTAGTAGATCAAATAAAGCTTCTCTGCATGATTTTTCGATAAAACATTCCTGGAGACCACATATTCGAGAACCTGAGGTCAGCTGCCTTCAAAAATACAAATCCTTAAATCACTGGCTCGTTATAGTTGGGGAGTCGACTAGGAAACACCATTAAAAATATACCGAGCTGTTATCCGTCCAAAATTGACTACTGCAGAAATCTCTACAAATCTTCAAGTAAATCCCTACTACGTTCAATAAATATAGAATACACGAAGAATGTTTCGAACTTCTACTTTATCTAAGACGAGAACAAATTCTACTCCTCTCTTTCGCTAGAGTTTCAGCGAATCCCACAAAAATCTCATCTATAATAGACAACTAAAGTTACTAAAATTTCTGAAATGATACCGTCCACTAAACAAATTAATAATCAATATAGTCAATTCATATTTATATAATATTAATCTATTGTCCACCATAAAACTTTCAGAGTCCGTCGGACTTCTCCAAAAAATATGTAAACTTCCGAATCTCAATATCGAGTATGATATGGTAAATTTTATACTTTCTTCAAAATATTCCTCGAGTAACAAAATATATATGGCACACTTAATGCATCAAAACAAAATTGAACTTGATATGTAAACAGTCATTTAATAAAACTCAACAAATGCTGTATTGCATTTTTTCCAACATAAGGTGCGCTCGACACTGTGAACTTGACCTAGTAACTTAAATTCCTTGTTTTCAACTATTACGTGAATAATACCTGTGTCTAAACTGTATACTTTATATATTTAGTAGAGTATTAAGACAAAAAAACAACAAATATATAGAGAATAAATTGTTGTCAAATAACATAAAATTAGAATTGTTATCTCAAGTAAAATCAACTGTTAAAATAATGGTTAGTATTTATTTTTCAAGCAAAATCATTTAAGTTGTCCTCCCTTTAATTCATTATAAAAGCGATTCACCTACCTTTTATGGCCTTCTTGGAATTTTTTGGTTTTAGGACGGGATTGTTATGAAGGTATTTTCTCGCGATAAAAAAAAATCTACTCGCTAAACAAGATTTGTGCTTTGTGAAACAGCACGAAAATTATTTGTACTTGAGTGACCTGACGAAAATTTTGCAAACTGATTTGTTTGCTTATGCCCTAAAATTTTTCAAAGTTGCTCGAGGGTCTATGTGTCTCTGGACGCAAAACGTCAATGGTTAAAAAAAACAGAAAAAGATTTTCAGAAAGAAGTCCTGTACATAAAATAATATTCGCTGAATATTGTACTGTTTCTATACTAGAAGAAAAATTTTGGAATGCCACTTGCGAAGCAAGATTTCAACGATGGGAAAAAAAATTCTTATAAATATAAAAAAAAAACTTGCAAAAGTTTACCAAAAAAATAGAAAACTGTAGAAGTGACTTAATCATCCCTAATTTCCGAATTAATTTCTCCAAACCGGGTCCGCTGTCACCATTCTAATAATATATAAGGTTAATTTGGGGGTGAAGACACCATTCTAATAATATATGATAATCTATTATTGGAAGCTGTAATTAAATCTAATATACCCCTCTAATGAATTGTCTCCACTCTGATAATATGCTGTCACCATTGTAGAAGACGTCTGTTTCGATCTCCTTATCAACGCCTCTACAATTCTTAGGGGATACTTATCCCTGCGAGCGGGGCAAGGCTTACTGGCTCCACTAGTCTGAACTGACTGGTTTCGCCCTCGCGGATTTACAAGAGGGTAGAGAAATCTTTTTGGGAAGGAAGGGGATTAAGGACTTCTCGGTCTCAGGTCCTGCAAAGAGTGAGAGGCTATGGGCTTACGTTAGAAGCCGGAGCACTGCATAGCGAAATGTGTATCTCTTCTAGTCTCGACCTGTAACGGCTAGGAAAAACAAAACAAATTTCGAATTTACAATGTATTAACTAGACTGTACATTACAAATATCAGTTATGACAAAAATGTTCGCTCAGGCGCGAAGGGAGACGAGAAGAAACCAGTAAGGAATTAAAGATCAGACAATTTCCGTATTATTAGATATACCTGGGGTTAGTATATAGAGATCTTAGTTACCTCTGCGTATCTAGGCTCTAGCTAGGGAATACGCCTCCAGTCTACCGGGATTTGAGATTTCGTACCGTCGAATCTCCAGTTGCCGACACTTTATACGTCACACTACCCCGTCGAGTTAATTAACGCGTCCACTGTGTGCGTACCTCCCAATCTCCACACTATGGCGTGGAGCTGCTGCGTGAAAACTTCCCACTCCCGCCGCTCTCGCGTGGGGCCCTCAGGCGCCGCGCTACTACTGAACTGCCGACCAACTTCTGCCTGGTTTTTATGTTTTCGCTGATTATGCCTTAGATTCTTTATGTCACGTATTCCATGTGTTAAACTGGATCACGCTATGTAAAAAACTTCTTACTCAGCTCAATTCTTCTCACTTGTTTAACAATTCTTACCTTGTATTAATTTCCAACAAGGTCTAATTGTCGTAATTTTAAACATTCAGGCTTGTGTTAAACTGGGTCAATTATTTTGTTTTTAATTTGAAATGTATACGTTAAACTGTGTCGAATTTATTCTTTATTAATTTGGAATATATAATAAATACTTAAATAATTATTACTCTTTACTAGGCTAATTGTCCCTTAATTTTTCCTTCTTTATTTCCTTGCTGTTTACATTACAATACGATCGTTACCTACAATAGCTACTAATTTGCGCCGCAAACTAGGCAACCTATAACACAATTTCATATATCGATTTACAATAAAATCGATTGCCATTGTCATTATAGGGAAAACGAATACTGTTTCATCATGTTCATTTTACAACCGAACTTCCTGGATATAGGTTGATAAGTGCGGCAGGCAGAGCTTGGAAGAAAGAATTAAACAATTTTAAGTTATTTTATTATTTCTTGGGAAAGGGGAAGAGTTTATTTTTGGTTATTTTAAAGGAATTTAGTTTATGTGTGTTTAAGAAGCTACCATTTTTATGAAAGAGAAAACTTCCAATAAGTTCTGGTAAGTCCAAATATCTTCCGTTTAAATTGTCAGTTTCAATCATCTAAATCTTCTCAACTATTAGAAATACCCCACAATGATTCTTATTTTTTTTATATACATATTATAATATTCCAGTATAGTACCTAACATTCAATATTTGAGCCAAGGTCACTTAATGGCAAATATATTTTAGTTTTTGTTACTAAAACAAAAACTATTTTAAGTACAAGAACCTAGAATAAACAAGGCTTTTTCTGTTCTCTTATAGCCTGCCGGCCCAACCTCAGGGATTGGAATTTAAGTTTTATTATTTGGGAAGAAGATATTTTGATTTGGGGAAAATTATACCGGGATTTGGGAAGAATTATACTTTGATTTGGGGAAGGAGTTTGGTTTCATTTTCTGGTTGGTCTGCCAGTCCTTAAGGCTTTTACAAAGCACATAGGCTGATCCATCCTACAGCCATCCACTACCAGGACAGCGGATTAGGGAACTCCCTTTCCATCAAAAGGGTTATTAAGGACATTTATTTTCTTGTTAAAACTTAATAATTTAAATTTAAATTTTTTTATAATAATATATATATATATATATATATATATATATATATATATATATATATATATATATATATATATATATATATCTTGGATACTTAGGCCTTCAGCCTAAGTGGGTTTACGAAACAGCATTGTGCACAATACCTGGTTAGTACCCTCAATTTTTTTTAATCCTTTCACTTGCTAAATTTTATTCCCTATTTACTTTAAATTTATTTATTTATTAATATTTTATATTACACTTAATAGGTTGTCAGGATATATTATCCAATTTGTATGTACCCTCATATATCGAATTGATGTATGTGTTGTTCTAGTGTCTTAACTGACTACTCTCAGATTTTTAAGCTGCCCTTTTGTAACTGTATAAGTATTTAATTAGTTTATATTTTAATTACCATTTACTCCATGTGAGTTATTTAAATATTAATAACTTACCTTTTTCCTCATTGTTAGAGGACTGTTCAGATCAAACCTTGTTAGATATTTATATTTTGGGTCCTATTTTTAGTAACTGTTTTTCTTGTAAATATATATTTTGGGGATAAATTTTAATCATTATTTAGTGTATATAAGTATAGGGTTGGGATAGCACAGTAGGATTGTAATATAGTGTATAAAGCATTTCAGATTTTTATTTGTTTCCTATCATCTTTTATTTTCAGTTAGTATATAACTACATATATCCCTAATTGGAGTGATATTCTAAATTCACCCTGGCGCCCATCTAAAGATCATCTTAGGATTGATCTAATTTAACCTTAAGTTACTACAGGCAAGCAAACGTGCCAACCTCCTCTCTGAGCATAACTCTCATTCTCTTGAGCTAAGCCTATTCTATTGTAGTGCTTCCAGTAAATTTTATATTTTCTTTTGTATTGGTTACATTCTCGGTTATTTAACCTTTTATTTAAATAATCCTTAGCTTCCCCTTATTTAATTGGTAACAACCCTTGAGAGAATTATAAAAATTACAAAAAATAAAAAGCATCATCACTGCAGTATGATAAATGCTAGACACAGAGCTGCATTAACATTGGAGGTAAAAAATGTAAAAGTATTAGGAAATAGAGAAGATAACAGCTTTTACATAAAAACTGTCGATGATTTTCATATAATTAGTAAAAAGCAATTCGACAAATGTTGTCACCTGATGTGCCCTTTTTTTAACATCTGCATACATATTTATGAGTGTTCCTGCATAGACTATGCAATAAAATTAACCATATGCAAGCATATATATTTTGTTTGCTTAAACTTCAACAAATCAGAAGTGGAAGTGAACAGAAATGTACAAAAATTTGAAAACCCAGATATTGAGACTGAAGTGACAGCACTGCTTCAAAATGCCCCATCCTCTACCATCTGTGTTGCAGACAAAAAAAAGAAGCAACGGATCTGGCATTCCAAATAATTGAAAAATTACAAAGTGACCATTTAAACATTGATCAAATGGAACTGATAGCCAAACATTTAAAAGTGGCTGCTTCTGTAGGATCTTTGAGCTGTGCAAAACCGTCAGCTGAGGAATTTATTATCAAATTGGAGGAAGATAAATTAATACCTTCAAACAAAAAATTTGAAAAACAGGCATTCTTCTCAACAAGGAAGAAAATGAAAGCTAAAATAATCCGTATGAAGAAACCGAGTTTGGGTTTAGCAGCCAAAGCGAACACACCTGCAGACAACGACATCGACGAAAATAAATTCGCATATCGGACCTTTTCACGGTGTCGGAAGTCAAATACTAAATACAAGTGATTAAAGTAAAATATAGATAATAAGTGTTTATAAAAAAGAACTTTCGATTCGTCTACTTTGAAAAAAAAAAACGTAATCTAATTAAAATAGTGAAAGTAGCATTGATAAAGAAATTAGATTTCGGCAAAGTGACAAAAAGATAAGAAATATTTATCGGTTGGTTTTTAAGATCATTAGCCAGATAATTAAGTAAACAATACAACAGGAAATTGTAAGTAAGCAGAATTTTAGTTTTAATAGTAATAATAGTAGCTTTGATACAAACAATATAAACATATAGTCAGGGCCGGCTTCTGAGTTTTAGGAATATAAGTGTTGGAGTATTGGACGTAGCCAGCACGGGTGTGGGCGGAAATTTGAATTGAGTAGAGTTTTCGCACAACTGCACCCGTGACGCAGTGACTAATAACCCTAGCACAGAAAATTACTATAAATAAAGAACAATGAATTCAGATGAGGAGTTAACTGATGAAGGAAAAAGGAGGAGAGAAGATGATGAATATTACTCCAGGAGATCAAAAAAAACACCGAGAACCCCACAAAAAAGAGAAGAAGAAAACACAAGTGGAATCGACCAAATGATGAAAATGATGAAAGAATTAGCAATGGATGTAAAAGACATAAAAAAAAGAACAATATAGATCACGAGACGAAATTACGCAACTAAAGAGGGAAATTACAGAACTAAAAGATCAACAAAGCGACTACAAAGATGAAATAAGAAAGATGCGGGAAACAAACGAAAAAGCTATTAAACAAATAGGCCAATTAGAGAAGAAAATTACTGCAGCAAACGAAAAAATAGAGAAACTGGAGAGAGAAAAAAAGAGGAAAAATGTAGTAATACAAGGACTAAACATTGACACAAATGATCAAAAACTATTGCGCGAGGCCGTAGAGAACTTTCTAGAAAAAGAACTACAAGTGTCAGTAGATGTAAATGGAGCGAGAAAAATAGGAGAAAATACTACCTTAGTAGAACTTAACAGCGTGAAGAACAAAATTGAAGTAATGAAAAATAAAAATAAACTAAAAAACAAAACAGACGAGCGAATCTACATAAATGATGATATGTCAAAGGAGGAAAGAATTATCCAGTAAGAGATTAGAAGTAAGGCTATGGCAGAGAGATATAATGGAAAAAATGTAAAAATAGGATTCCAGAAGCTAATCATAGATGGAGAAATATGGACATGGAATAACAGCCAACGACAATTAGTAAAAGATAAAAATGTAAAACCAAAAAACTAACAGCAAAATTTAAACAGGCTAAAATAACGAAGACGACTTGGTAAGATAAAGGTACAAGAGATGAACAAAATGTAAAGATCATTACTGGAAACAAAGTAATAAACGAATGCATATTAGTAGGGACATGGAATGTAAGAGGAACGTACGAGGAAGGAAAGCTAAAACACATAATCGACGAATGCAAAAAATACAAGTTCGAAATAGTAGCACTACAAGAAACAAAACAGTTAGGGCAAAACTCAATGGAAATAATTAAATGGAAATAAACTATTTATTTTTCAATAGCGGGGGAGAAAATAGAATGTAAGGCACAGGCTTTGTGGTAAATAAAAAGCTGAAAGATCTAATCGTTGACTTCAAACCAGTTTCAGAGAGAATATGTGTATTAAGAATAAGAGGAAAATACCAAAAAATAACATTTATAAATATACATGCACCGACTGAAGACAAAAGTATAGAAATAAAGGAAGACTTTTATAATCAAATAGATACAGTATTCGAAAATATCCCCAAATACGATGTAAAAATAGTGCTAGGTGATAGTAATGCAAAAATAGGAAAAGAAGAAATATATGTACCCACCATAGGAAAATACAGCTTGCATGAAACAACGAACGAAAATGGTCACTTCCTAATTGATTTCGCGAAAGAAAGAAATATGATCACTATGAGCACGTACTTCCAACACAAAAGAATACACCAAGGAACGTGGAGATCACCGGATGGGAAAACCATAAACCAAATTGATCATGTGCTTGTCGAAAAAGATATGCAAAAATGTATAAAGAACATAAGAACATACAGAGGTCCAGATGCAGATTCAGATCACTTTATAGTTGGAATACAAATGAAACAACTTATTCCAGTGCTTAGAAACCAGCGGAAGAAAAAGTATAAAGCAACTAAACCTGTGAGACTACTGACAGAAGAGGAACAAAATAAATATGAAAGAATAGTCAGTAGAGGATTAGATAATATTGCAGAAAGTGGGGATATTGAACGAACATGGATGCAAATAAAAGTATGTATGACCAAAGCAGCTCAGGCCAGTAATAGAAATATAAAACACGAATACAAAGAATGGTTCGACGATGAATGTAAAATGGAACTAGATGAACGAAATAAATTAAGAATGAAAATGATGCAAGAAAAAACAACAGAGATAGAGAGAAAATACAATGAACAAAGGAAAAGAGCCAAAAGAATAATAAGATCTAAGAAAAGAAAATACAATGAAGATAAATTAAAATGTATAGAACAGAGCTATAAAAATAGAGAAATTAGAAACTTATATCAAGGGGTGAAAAATGAGAAAAAAGGGTACCAAGGAAAACCTATACACTACAAAAACAAAAGTAGAAGAAATTTAGTAAGTGACGAAGAATTGAGCAGATGGAAAGAATACTTTGAAGAACTTTTAAACGAAATTCCCACAACAGAATATGAAGAGGAAGAAGAAGTGAAGGAAAATGTCGATCAAGAACGAATAGAGGAAAGACCGCCTAACGAAAAAGAAATAAAAGAAATAATAGAGAAACTAAAGAATAAAAAGAGCCCAGGAAGAGATGAAGTAACAGCTGAAATGTTTAAATATGGAGGACCAGTACTAATTAAGCATTTGGAAAAGTTGCTAAAAGACATATAGGAACAAGAAAAATTACCGAAGGAATGGACCGAAGCGACACTGTGCCCTTTTCACAAAAAAGGCGACAAAAGTTTATGCCACAATTACAGGGGAATAGCCCTACTAAATGTTGCATATAAAATACTTGCAGTATATATAAAAGATGAGCTATCTCAAAATATAGATAATGACATAAGGGAGTATCAATGTGGATTCAGAAGAGGGCGCAGCACAGTGGATCAAATTTTCCTACTGCGCGAAATACAAGCAGAAAGCTACGAATATGGGAAACCTACAATGGCCCTATTCATCGACTTTAAGCAAGCGTTCGATAGGATAAAACGCAAAGAAATTACGTGAAATGGGAATTAGTGAAAAACTGATAAGAATGGTAAAAGTGACACTCCGAAAAACAGAGAATAGGGTTAAAATAAATGGCGAAGAAACAGATAAGTTTGAGGTCAGTGAGGGGGTGCGACAAGGAGACCCACTGTCATCGCTGTTGTTCAGTATCGTCCTCGAAGTTACCATCAGAGAAGCTGGAATCAACAGGTCAGGACTTATATATCAAAGAAAACACCAATGCTTAGCATTCGCTGACGACATTGTACTGATAGCCAGAAGTAAGCAAGAATTAAAAGAAATAATAAAAAGATTAGAAATGAAAGCGAGAAAGAAAGGGATGTACATAAATGAAGAAAAGACCAAATATATGGAATGGACAGAAAGAGATTACCTACAAGAACAATATCTGACAGTAATAACAGATGAAAAAACATATAAATTCGAAGAAGTAGAAATATTCCAGTACTTAGGAGCGACATTCACGAGAAGACCAAATATGAAGGAAGAAATCCAAGCGAGAATTATGGCCGGTAACCGTTGTATTTTTGCACTAAACAATTTATTAAAAAGCAAAAACATATCTAGAAGGGCTAAGATAAGAATATATAAGACAGTAATAAGACCTATTGTATTAAATGCCAGTGAAACATGGACAATGAACAAATCCGAGCAAGTCTTGCTGCAAGTCTGGGAAAGAAAAGTCCTCAGGAAAATATTTGGAGGTAAATTATGGAATGGTATATGGATAAAAAGACCAAATATGGAATTAGAGGAGATGTATGGAGAACCGAATATCGTAGGGATCATAAAGTCACAAAGACTGAGATGGTTGGGACACATCCAAAGGATGGAAAACACTAGACTACCAAAAAGAATGCTAATGGGAGGAATAGGAGGGAAAAGGAAGAAAGGCAGACCGAAAACCAGGTGGAAGAAGGATGTTGAAAAAGACATAGAAAAACTTAAAATACCAAACTGGAAAAATAAAGCAACAAACAGAAAAGAATGGAAAAGAATAGTTACCCAAGCCATGGGCCTTCTAGGCCTGGAGAGCTAAATTATATATATATGAAGAAACCAGATGCTGTTGAAAAACGTGTAATAGATGATACACTTCATTCTAAATTGTATGTTACAGGTGATGTTTCTAATGATCATATTTATACAAAAATTTAAATATATTGTTTGATATGCAAACTATTTTTTATTTTAGTTATAATTATTTTCACACAGGTAGTACAAAATATAAGTATACAAATTTTGTGCTCCATAGCTATGTTAAAGAATGATAAATTTTATTTTATTCAGTCTGCCACCCTAAGGTTTATATTTGAGGCATGTCATATCAAAATTAATAACAAACTCCAGTTTTTATTAAAATTGAGGTTTTCCTTCAATGATAAAATTGAGAACCGATTGTGGGGTGTTCTATTTAAAAAAGCTGCAGACACAATTATAAAATCTATAAATTCATTGTTTTTAAAATCAATGAGTTCAAAAGGTTTTATATAGGGAAGAGTTCCAGATCTAACAAGATACTATTATAGTAAAAGGGGAACCTGTTTATCGACAGGATATGATTGAATATAAATCACTCACAAAAAAGACTAGAAATATGGACCAGTATTGTCCTGGTATAAAAGTATAGTTTACAAGTAAAACAAGAAAAAGCAGTTGATGTTAGAACAATATTACAGCTTAAACTGGAAGAGTAATAAAGAATTAAGGTATTTTAAAATTTAAATTTAGTTCATAAATAATTTGTTTACTTTCAACAAAAATAATTCAATTAAGTTTATAATAATGTATTATAATCCTTATCTTCACTCATAAACGTATATTACGTTAAATATTTTAAATTATCTGGTGCAAAGTTAACAATCTCCATATGCTACTACAACAAAATAAACAATATTCGACAGTTCATGGGTTCATATCAAAGTCATCAATATCCACTAGATTAATGTGATTTTCTTTCTTATTACTGAGAGTACAAGTTATTTATTCTCTTTTAGTTATGAATGTAACAACTATGTACCTGTAGAAATAAATAGTTTAAAATTTCCGATTTGTATGCCTAAATCGTTTTTATAAATTTGCTCAGATTATTTTAGGTGGGAGATTGTCACTTTTGATGTCATTGTCTCGTGACGTAATTCTTTCCCTTCAACCAATCAACACTGCAATCGACCTGCCCTCTACATTCAGTTTCAATCGCGAATAAATGGTTTTGTATTCTTGTGTACTCTGGTGACGTAACTCAAGCATCCCTACCCCAGTCGGAAGAGGCAACCGTAGTAAGTCTACGAACCGTGGTCACATACCACATTTGACTGACAGCTGCCAACTTTAACTTGAGGCACCAATTCGACCATTTGATACTCTAAAATTACCATCGAGTTAGAATCTATGGAGAAGCTATGAGCATATTAACGTATGTACTAAAAACGGCGTAGGTAGGCGTGGCTAACTGTGATATCAATATGGCGGTGGGATCATAGCCGGACTCAATAATATTAAAACTACTATAAAAATATGACTAGTTATTCAGAAGATTTAATCATAATCTAAAAAAGTGCAATACATTTTTATTAAACTATGATTTATTTATCCCGCGGTAAACATTAAAAACGGACCATTATTTTGTTTACATATTTGTATACTAACCTGTAGAACATTGCTTCTGCCACTGCAACAACGTTGAAAATAAGAAACCATTATTATGCACTATCACAATATATTATTACAGTTTCTATAAAAGTATTATAAAACTAAAAATATTCGAAAAACGACAAACGTAAATAAACATATACGATCTGTCAAAAGTGTCAAAACAATATGGCCGAAGTGAGGTCGTTTTTAGTCACGTGATGCCCTCTCCATAGATTCTAACTCGATGAAAATTACATATCCGTTAAAACTTATACTTATACCCTCCTAAGAAATAGCGTTTAGGTACGTGTCAAAATAACGGAAGGATAAAATTTTACTTGATAACTCTCTAATGATAATAATTAAATGCATATACAATAAAATTAATTAAAATGATATAAAAAATTAATAGTATTAATTAAATTACAGTATATAATAAAAATGCATTGAAATTATATAAACATTCATAGATTTTAATGAAATTAAAGATAATAGTTAAATGCATATACAATAAAAACTTCTATAATACGGAAATTTACAATTTATGATTTACAAGTGTCATTGTAGGGGTTGACCATTCGCATCTAATAATAAGAAGGTCCTAATAGACAAATACTTATTCAAAACTTGTAGCTTCTCATAACACAAATTATTATTTCGTAAAAGTAACTTTATATTTCTAACATTCATATAGAATATTTTACTAAAATAAATACGGCAACACTGTGACGTGGTGCCTAATAAAAAAAAAAACGGGTGTGGCAGTCCAGTGGGACTGCCGGTAGAAGTTACACTTCTATACACGCATTCGCCGTTACGAGTCAATCTGCACAATCATTACATATGTAATGCTATAGGTAAGACATAGCAGAAAGAGAACAGAATTAATAACAACTTACTAACAATTAATAAACAACATTTGACCTGTAGTAGGAGTATAGTAAATGAAGGATTGAATCAATATTTTGATGAAAATGTATATTTTTATTTCATATATGTATGAAAGGAGTTGAATGCAAAAATTTTTTTACACATACTCTGCAGTAAAATTCATTGTTTATTTTGTTATTAATATAAAAATACAATACAATACACTGCAACATAATTCAATATAATAATACAATGCAAATTAAAATACACTAGAATACAGTGCAACATAATTCAATATAATAATACAATACAAAATTAAAATGCAATATTCATAAGTATTTAAAAATGACAATAATATACATAACTTTTCTACTTACGCATGTGTTTTTATCATGTAATAATATTAATAAAATAATAATTAATTTACCATGTAATAATATTAATAAAAAAGTCCTCCCCGACTGGGAATCGAACCCCGGTCTCCCGCGTGACAGGCTGGGATACTGACTACTATACTACCGAGGACATAACACAAACGTGTTTCAAAATTGACAGTTCTGGGTCATACAGTGATTTATTGAGACTATTATTTTGAAATACAAAAGACTAATATAATTATGAACATTTAATAATTAATACAAAACATATCACATAAATAATAATATTAATAAATATTTTATTATTATATATATATATATATATATATATATATAATATTATATGTATATATATATATATATATATATATATATATAATATATATATAATATTAAATATATATGTATATATACAAAAGGAACATTTTTATATTCGAGAGAGGAAGAGAGAGAAAATAATCTTCTGTCTCTCTCTTACTCATTATCTTACATATGTAATGATTTCACAGATTCACTCCTGTACAAACTTCCAACGTGGAGCGCGCGTATAGAAGTATAACTTCAAAAATATGCATACAAACATACTTGTAAACAACTCTGTTCACATATTATTTCATTTATCTGTTTTTGTTACTTTAAAGGGAAAACATCTAAACCTACTTAGTTCTCTGCAGAATTAAGACAACTATTTAAACAAAAAAAAGCTAGTAGACTATAACCACCCTATAACTAATTATGAATTTTTTCAGATCTTAGCACATGGAGTAAATTCTTTCTCACGTCTGTTATCAATATAATACTTCTAATTTAGATCATTTATTTTATTCTGACCCTAAAAGATTTTGTACAATTTGAATAAGATAGCAGGTTTTGTTAAAATTTTTGACATAAGATTAAATGTTACAACTGGACTCCTCTAGTTGTATTTTTTATGGATTCTGTTGTTTCTATTTGAACTTTTACTTCGGTTGTGTTTCTTACATATTATGTTCTGTATTATTTTTATGGTATCCAGTGGTATTCATTAAATAACAGGTTAAAATTTTTAGAAATCATAAAAATATTTTGTGTATATTAAGTGTTTGTTTAAAATATAGATTACTAAATAATATACTTTTGCTGCTTTTAAAATCATATATACCTTTTGAGCTATCCGTTACTTAAACACGTGTGAAATAACACCATTAGCTTACACACGAAATGAAAATGAGAAACCCTAAATTATCTAAATACGATGTGAGCGAATTGTCAACACTGTATAAGTCTATAAGGTTGTGTATATCAGCATTGTGGCTAGATAGTTCTGTTAGATATCATCAGAAAATCTAAAAAAAAAGTTAAGTATATCTTAAAATAAATAATTATCCACCAGAATTTTAAAACTGTCTAATTAAAAAAAGAAGTTGCATTATTAGAATCAATTTAAAATATATTAATGTCAGACATAAATCATCAAAAACATCTGGAAAAGTTTTTTCAAAATTTAAACCCAATGTTGATGTATATCATCAGTAATATGTTACCTATTTATAAAATAAATTGTGAATAGGTACTACAATTCAGCATATATTGGGCAAACACACCAATATCTGCATAGAAGGGTTGTTGCATACAAACATAGTGTACAAACCAACAAATCAAACACAATAGCCTTAGCAAGCAATATCTGGAAAATAGCCATTCTTTTATTTATTTATTTAACCTCCTTTAAAACACAAAAATTATTGTTATTACATTGAGAGAGTGCTTACTACTGCTAAAAACTAATAACTATACTCGGTTCGCTATTCCCAGTCCGAACTGTCTAGTGAATTTAGTAATTATTTTTTGCGAAGTTAGTTACTTTTTGACAGACTAAAAGTGTCTGGAATTACTATACAACCAAGCACACGTACTATAGCCAATATTAATAGTAAACAAACTAAATAGTAAATAAAATAGAACTTTGCGAATTACCGACAATCAATATTTATTTATCTGCACCATATAATAAATAGTTATGTTAAATTATGACAACAAAAATATATTTTTAAATATATACTACCCAAAATTTGATGGGTTTAGTATACACTTCCACTATTTAGAATAATTCTTCTTTTTTTTAAGAAAGAAGTCTGCAATAGTAGGATACTTGAGCTATTAATACTGAGAAGTAGGAATTGTTGTGTTGTAGGTTTCCGACAATGAATCTGTCAAAATATGCCCGAGCTAAGCGAATGGAGTATATATTAAAAACTAAACCTAGACAGAATAAAACAAGTAAAAAACACTATACATCTAAATTAAATTTTAAGACGATAACTTTTGCAGATTAGAAATTTGTTTCACAGAAGAATTTAAAAAGTCTATAGTTAATTATCACTTGGTTACATTCTTTTAACATCTTATTTATGGGTGAAAAATCAGTCTTATTAGTTGAGAACAGTTGTTTGTTATTAAGTCTTAGATGTATTTTTGGAACATTAAATTTAATATTATTTATAAAAAAGCAATCATTATATTTAATGTGATTTACAACATAGTAAATAAAAAGGGCTGAATGAAAATTTCTTCTATTATCCAGTCGCTAAACTTTAAAACAAGTTAACATAGTATTATAAGAAATCATGTATGGATAGATACCGAACTTTCTGACATAAAGAAACCTCAAGAATCGTTTTTGAACCTTTTCAATCAGATCAACATTGAATTCGGCTTGTGGTGCCCATATAATAGATTCATACTCCAAGTGAGGTCTTATCAGTGCATTGTATAATGATATTAGAGTTTCAAATCTTTTAAAAAAATTTGAATTACGAATTATGAAGCCAAGAGTTCTGTACGACTTTCCAATGACGATCCGATAATGTTCATTAAATCTCAAATTTTGCTGGAACATTACTCCAAGATCTTTGCAAGTGTTCTTTCTTCCAAGACATTTAGAAGTGTTTAGAAACATTTTGTTATCATTGAACCATTGACTTACTGAGTTCAGATCACATTGCAGCATCTCAGAGTCCTGCAGAGTTGAAATTTCTCGAAAAATCTTAAAATCATCTGCAAATAGCAGGCTTGTCGAAAACTTCACATAGTGAGGTAAATCGTTAATAAATATAGCGAACAGAAGAGGACCCAAATTGCTACCTTGTGGTTTGTGGTACACCTGATGTCGACATAAATGGCTTGGATAAACTGTTTCTCACTTTAACTTGATGTAACCTATGAGAAAGATATGACCTCAGAAACATACATGCTTCTGAATCAAAAAAAATTTGCTTAGCTTTTCAATAAGTATAGAGTGATCAATCTTATCAAAATCTTTGGTACAGTCGGTAAAAATGACATCCAGCTGAGTTTTATTATTTATGGCTTCTGCTGCAAAACTTGTAAACACAAATTTGACATAGTGGACTTCCCTGGTAAAAAACCATGTTTTTCTGGACAGAACCTATCTCCAGAGCAATTCAAAATATTGTTATAAAGCACATTCTCGAATATTTAGCAATTGAATTGATGGCAGATATAGCCCTATAGTTCTCAACGTTACCAGCATTACCAGATTTAAATATAGGTGTTATAACTGCATGCCTTAAGCTATCTGGAAATTTACTTTGTTTAAGGGATAAATTAAAAATTAGTGTGAGAGGCATAGAAAGAGTCTCTGCACTACCTTTAAAAATGTATACTGGTATATTGTCATTACCTGTGGCTTTTTTTTGGTTTTAGTCTTTTAATGCTTTGGAGAACATTCTCAACTGTTATTTTTGAAAAGTAATTTTTTGATTTTGAAAATGTACTTCTTCTTTAGATGCAAATCCACTAATAGATGTTAGCGATCACATTTTCCATTAATTCTCTATTTCTTGCAATATGTATCAGATATTGTATGTCGTTAATCCCTGTCCATTGCCTTATGTTTCGGAGCCAGGACATTTTCTTGCGTCCCATTCCTCTCTTGCCTTCAATTTGACCCTCGATTATAAGTTGGAAGAACTGGTATTTTTCATTTCGCATGATGTGACCTAGATACGCCGTTTTCCTTTTCTTGATGTTTTCGAAAAGTTGGCGTTCTTAGTTTATTCTTTTAAGGACATCTTATTTGTGATTTTCGCTGTCCATGGTATTTTTAGGATACGGCGATAGAGCCACATTTCGAAAGCTTCTAATCTGTTTATATCCCTCGTTTTGAGTGTCCAGCCCTCTACGCCATATAGCAGCACTGACCACACGTAGCACTTAGTAAACCTTAGTCTCAGTTGAAGATCGAACTCTGAACAAGTCAGTACCTTCTTGAATTTTACGAAAGCTTGTCGAGCTTGCTCAATGCGACATTTTACTTCCCTGTCCGATGCCCAGTCTTCAAAAAGCCACGATCCCAGGTATTTAAATTTACTCACTCTTTCAATGGACTTAGTATTCAGTGTTATGGTGGAGTTTTCAAGTGCATCCGAGTTTCTGGAGATGATCATAAATTTGGTTTTTTTGGTATTAATCTCTAATCCCATTCGCTTACTGTATTCTCCGATTATAGTGACAAGTTGTTGAAGATCAACTATGTTGTCACAAATTAAGACACCATCATCAGCATATCGTATGTTGTTGATCAATACTCCATTCACTTTGATTCCCATCTTTGCATCCTCCAAAGACTCTTGAAATATGGCTTCCGAATAAATGTTAAATAAAAGAGGGGAAAGCACACATCCCTGTCGAACGCCCCTTCTTATATGTATGGGTTTGGATATAGAATTGTCTATTTTTAACTGTGCCGTTTGATGCCAGTACAAGTTTTCAATGCATCTTATGTCTTTTTGGTCTATATTAACTTTCTTGAGGATCTGCATTAACTTGTGGTGTTGGACACGATCAAACGCTTTTTGGTAATCTAAACAGCATAGGAACACATCCTTCTTTTGAAAATGTACAAATTTTGGAAAAAGAACTAAAAAAAAAGATGTGTATTGGAGATGATTCACATAAAAAAGATCTAAATTGTATCAAAGATATTTCCAACATTATCTGTAAAAGAAAAATTATTATTACTAACAGAAAATGAAATACGCGAATTCGATCGCACGCAGACTTATACTCGCTTTCACCTCAGTCCAGCGGAAGCGCCAAACACTCTCGCAATCAAAATATTCGATTGTGCAGATCCACGGTACACTCTGAGTCAGAGTTGACGGTAACGTTCAATCCACTATACCCACGAGTTCTGCTTGATTAAGGACAGAGCATAATCCTCACTGCGGAAGTCTTTCTGTCCGGGTTGCCTCGCAGATTCGATGCACTAGCGAGCCAGGGAGCCTAGAGCGTTAGCCACAAGACTCATTTAACTCCGCCAGCCGCTCGCTTTAAATAGCCGCCCCGGACCCCACCTCGTTGTCTTGTCGTGGAAATGGATGCGTGATTATCGACACTCCAACGGTTCGAACTGTTGAACGGTGTTGCTGTAGGACGTTCAGTACATCGTTATTACAAGTCTTGGCCGCGTTTACTATTTCTCTCCATTGTTGTCGGTCCTGAGCAGCTATTTCTCATTGCTCTATTCCCATTTTGCGTAGATCACTGGCTACTGCATCCTTCCATCTCTTTCTTGGGCGACAAACTGACCTGCTGCCATCGGGACTTTCCCAGAATGTGGCCTTCAGGAGTCTTTCGTCACTCGATCTTAGTACGTGGCCTATTATCATTTTATTCGGTTATTACCATCTTATTCGGTTTGATTTAATGTAGCTTATTATGTTTTCATCTCCATATATTAATGATTTAACGTGATTAATTAAAGAAATACTATTCCTCTAGTGTTTTCTTACATTGTTATTTTTTGCATTTTGAAATAATTTTTACTTGTTCCATCTTATTTATTGTTAACGAACGTGCTCAAAGATATTTTAAATTTTTACATGCATTTTATTAAATGTACAGTTTCATCAACAATAATGTTATTTTAGTATTCAATTTTATTTATGTGTATAATCTTTTAATTTCTGTAAGTATTGTAAATCTAAGTGTACGTCAGTGTTTTGAAATGTTTGTTTTTTACAGTTACTCCCGATGAAGCCATCAAATAAATGGCGAAATATTGAGCTTTAGAAAAAACAAAGATTTTTTATTTAATATAGACCACATACCCGATATTTCCAACATATTTATATATATATATATATATATATATATATATATATATATATATATATATATATATATATATATATATATTGAGATGATTGGTGTTTAAAGAAAATAATTTATAAATTATATACTAGATAATATTAGATATAAAAAGTATTTGGTTATTTTAAGAAGTTATATACTAGAGAATTTAATAAAAATTATTTATGTGAGGGCATTTTTAAGGAATTAGCATGTAATAAGTGTAAAAAAAAGTTTTATTTTAGTAATTATAATGTTGTAGATATATTTAAGTGAGCCATGTGACTAGGCAACCAAAAATACTCTTTAAAGTGACAGATAGAAATTAATAATTATTACGAATATAAAGCGGGGTTATAATGATATGTTGTTTAAAATGTGTAGTTTATTAAATTAGAGTGTTAGTTACTGATTTAAGTGTATATTCTGATCTGAAAATCCTAAATGTCAACAAAATTCTCGATAGAAAAGTAAGGAATTCTCTAGATCACCGAAAATGGCCTTGTGTGCGAAATGGATTGTTCCAGAAAATTCAGACATGTGTTTAATGGAACAAATCGAACAGGATTTCTTACCAGATGGTTCTGGAAGATTGAAAAGGTATAAATACTCGGTGATTTGGATTCAAGATGGCCAGTTTTAGTATGAAAGTTAGTTAGAGTCAGTCAATCAGTTACAGATAGTCAGAAGGTCCAATTATTCAATATAGTGAGTTAAATGAAGATTAAGAAACAGAATAGTATTTAACCACTTAATTAAAAAGAACATGAAAAGATTTAAGTTTTGACTAAGGTTAGTCAAACCTTAGTCAAAACTTAAATCTTTTCATGTTCTTTTTAATTAAGTGGTTAAATACTATTTTAGGACACTGATGATGGAATATTTATTCCGAAAACGTTTTGTCAATGCAACATAGCCCAACTGGGTTTTTTATATACCTTTTTATAAAGGATTTTATTCAAAATTTTTAATATATGGTATACAGCCAAATACAGGAACTTTGTTTCCTTGTGGATATTAAGAAACAGTATAAAGAGGGTATTGTTGAAGATTGGAAATTGTGTTATGTATGAATGGTGATCGGATAATGGAAGAAGTATTAATTGAATATTAAAATTATATAATATATTTGGTGATTGGATATTGGTATATTGAAAAGAAGAATAAATATAAATGCTGTTTCCTGGTTTGCTTGGTGGTTTATAAATGCTTAAGAAGAAATATATTTTAAATTGGTGGAAGCTGATAATTGGAAAAAGTAATTTCACAAAAACAAGGATAACCGAAGCACGAAGACATTGAGTGGTGATTAGAATCTATATAGTGGAAAACAGTTCATTTAGGCATTCAGTGACAGAAAGGTACAAAAATTTGTTAATATAATTTAGTTAGTGTCATAACAATTTCAATTTTGAAGATAGTTTGTTTAAATTTACATTGTCTATAGAATTTAATTAGTTTCATAAGAATTTCAATTTAAAGATAGTTTATTTTAAATTTACATTGGCTAGGTTAGATAAATATGTGTGTTTCATAATAGATATAATAAAGATAATTTAAAAAAGTACTTACAAACTAATTCTTTGAGAACCGCGATAAAAACCCTATATATTATTATTAAAAATACTCATTGCTCATCATTCACAAACAATACATCATAACAATATATATATATATATATATATATATATATATATATATATATATATATATATATATATATATATATATATATATATATATATATAATGAACCAGAAGTATTTGCTGACAACGTATGGAAGTAGACATTAAATATTGGGTTTGCAGCAATAAAAAATGAAACGTGTACTCTTGTAAATTTTTATTCCAAGCTTGGTTATGTCCTTCATCAGGGAGCTGCAAATGTGATGAATAGTTTTTTAAATTGAAACGTCAATAAACGTATTTTAACCTTTAATTGTGCTTATTCCCAGTTGAATAGTAATTAGTTTTTTAACGTTGGTATAATTAATTAAAAAACTCACTACTTACAAACTTAATGAGGTTGTATCATCAATGATGTTATGTAATGTTGATAAAATTTATCACAGTCAATCATCTTTGTTCAATATAAAAAACCTATTTCTATGTTCAAAATTCAAAAATTACTTTACATCCACAACACTTAATTATTCTAAACACATTCATGACATTATTATTCCTAATTTTAGAATTAAAAATATTTAATTCTAAAGAGATTAAAAAAATAAGATTATTTATAAAAGCATTGAGAGTCAACATTAATAACACGCATATAAAATATAAAATAATGGACAAAATACATTCTAAAATTTTTAAAATTTAGGTAAAGATAGCAAAACTTAGTTTGTGGCATCTTTTACTTGTGTGTTTTAACTCTGACACATAGAGAACAGAAAGTAAAACCCCTATGATTAAAAAGTAATTAGGTGTACTTAATATTATATTTCTTTTTAAGAAATACTAGAGGCCCATCTTGGGTGATTTTACTTTTTAATTTTAAACCTGTCTTAATGGTATGCAGCATGTTATGCATACAAGTGTAATTTATGAACAGGTAAATATTTATTTTATTTTGGATTTTTTTCAGTATTTAACAATAAATGTTATTCAGTTTATCTACGTCAGACTTTTTATTGATGCAAGATGTACTAGATTTTATGGAACACATTTCCAAGAAAACGCGTTTAGAATGGTTCGTTTCCTTTGCCAAAATACAGGAATTCTCGAAATTAAATTCATGTTTCAACGTTAATGCATGTTCTGTCAGTGCACATGCATTTATTTTTTTGATTTTGATATCACTACGATGTGAAAATTACGAGATGATTCTCCTATGTATATTGTGTTACAATTGGTACACGGTATAGAATAAACAACATTCGATGACTCCTGTATTGTGAAAGGATCTTTTGTTTTTGTGTATAACTTCGATACCGTTTTCACATTTTTGGTTGTAATTTTTAAACCACTAACATT
Source organism: Diabrotica undecimpunctata (assembly GCF_040954645.1). Classification (NCBI taxonomy): domain Eukaryota; kingdom Metazoa; phylum Arthropoda; class Insecta; order Coleoptera; family Chrysomelidae; genus Diabrotica; species Diabrotica undecimpunctata. The sequence goes on from NC_092807.1 coordinate 76,325,915, forward strand.
TTTGAAGATGTTCGTTAGCTTCGGTGTCAGAACTGGAATGTAGGGTAGGCAACCATAAGTTATTTTAAATAGTATCAGTGATGTGTTGTATGTCAATGTCAATTGTCGGACCTCATTGTTATGAAAATTTTAAATTTTGGGTGTCAGAAAATTGCGAAGGAAGAGGAGAACCGAAAATGAGTTTATTTAACAGCCCTATAGGATAGGAGTTCTGTTGTAATATAGATCTCAGCTTTTTTAGTCCCTTGTCTCTGAACTCGATGTTGATAACCCTAGTTTTCAGGCCCAAAACCAAATTTATTCTCATCTTAGATGGATGTTGAGAATGAAAGTTTATAAAACGGTTACTAAAACAAGGTTTACGATACCACTCCGTCCTTAGCATGCCATCATTGCCACTGTTCAATCACAAATTAACCCCTTAATTTGTAATCTCACATTATTCTTAACTTCTTAATCTATTATAGTTTCACCGTGTATAAGTGACATTGTGAAATTGATATCGAGTAATATGTTAATAATTAGTTCATTCACCTACAACTAAATAAATTGCCGAATAATATATTTTCTAATTGAACTTCCTAAGTGTCGCAATTAAGGCGTAGATTAAATTGTAGTGTAAGCAAAGTTAGTATGGTATGATAGGAAGCAATAACCTTTGTGCTTAGGTATGAAATATTTGTGAGATTATAAATTGGGGATTTGAGCTCATGTGAGCGCAGTCTACATACAGTCAATCATAAGTAGTTACCTAACGAACATCATATTGTGTAATTACCAGTAGCTGTCAATAAATCAACACTTTTACTCCACAACTTCAATTTTATTAAACCTATTATCGTCGACCGACAAGAAGCGGACAAAGGGGCATTTACAAACAGATTCGAACCTCAAATCCAAGTTCGAAACTTTCCATTGGTCCTTCGACAAAACATCATCAAAAGGGCGTTAATTGGTTTGGAGCTTCGAAGGAGACGACCCTTAGCGACCTAAATAGCTGTTTCCCAGTTCCGTACAAGATCGACGATTGAATTCGAAGTGTGGAGAAAAGAAAAAAGAAATTAAAAAGACCAGAAAGCACCGAAATTAAGGGTAGGAGCCTTACGAGAGTCTTTGATTACAAGAGAACCTGAATAGCAGCCCTTAAGTCTACTGTTCCATCAGTTTGGAGATCCAGTTTCCGGCAGAAAAATCTAGTAGCATCCAGAGATCCAGCTCACCAGTTCCAGTTGCAGTTCTAAGAAGGAAGAAGGGACATACAAGTGAACGTCGGGATAAAACTGTAAGTTTTTGAATATTTATTATCATTTAGAGCAGTGCATTTTTTTATAAATTAAAAAGATTATTAAAGAAACTTAAGATTCAAATTTAATAATACTTAATTGAAATATTTTCATTCTGCATACCTTTTTACTTAAAAAAGTAATAGTTTGTCTACAGCTAATTCAAATCTAATAGCTTAATTATTTTAATTTTAATTATACTCCATAATTTGATTCTTACAATTTAAAATTCTTAAAACATTTGATTTTCATAATATAGGGAAATACCGTGACAAATCATTATTTTTATACACATTCAGAGTTCGTTCATTCCAAATATATAGTATTTTGTAGTATTTGCATTTTTTGACGTGACAACGTCTTAAATTAGGTTGTGGCTCGGAGTCATTCATGAAAAAGTGTAACGCCCGCTCACGTCTGTTACGATGAGTCACCGAACGAGAGAGAGGCCCGCCGGACCGGCGAATGCCTTGCGTCTCTCTCCCACTCAAACATGATCGGTCCGCTGCGCGCGCAGCACTAGAGAATTAGGCGCGTTGAATCGGTGCGTGCTTGTGTCTCTGTCTTTCTCGAGCGTTCAAGACACATTACAGCAGAAACACTTCCTTTCATTTCATATTTCTCCTATCATCGTCCTATCCTCAACAAAATCACTCAAATAGAAATTAGTTAAGTTTAAGTTTACATGTACAATGTTTTAGTAAACAAAATATATTTCTATAGTTAAAATTTGTGCAATTCTTATTTTCATTCAATTCCTTGTTCCTATTGTGCAATTTAATAATATTCATATCAATAAATATTCTACCGAGAAAAAGACGTTGTCACGTAAAATCTTCGCCCGTAAAACCGACTTTACAGGCAACCGATTTTTTTTATATAAAGAATTTTTCTCTCTGGTTACAAGTGATAATATTACATTCTTTAATTTGTACAATGATTCCACATCTCTAGTGTAAGAAATAGACGTGTGTAAATTCTGCTCCATAATAATTTCAATTTTTGGTTATTGTGAGTCGATAATTTTGCTGATTTTGCGTGCAGTGTGTAATAGAAGAATAAAAGTGTTAATGGTAATTATAGCAAAGACATCGGAAGAGAGGTAAGTGCTTAACCTCGATAAATTTAGGAAGGCGAAGGAAATTTTATTTACTCTCAACACAAAAAACTAAAAACAAAACCGGCCCAGGTAATTAACGCTATATCAGTTTTAAAAGCTAGAGGTGGGCGTTGCCACATCAAACCGTTCCAAAGTAACTGACAATTATTTTAATTGAAAATTAATTTATTCAGGAAGAAAACGTGAAAATAAATTACTACAAGCTACTGCTTGAGAGAACCATCTTCCTTCGACGCGTTGAGTGGGGAGGTTGGCTCTATCGCGAATAGTAGCAGTAAAAATATGGATTCAGATGATAATACATCCGATGACAATCGGAAAAGAAATAGAGAAGAAGAGGGACTGTTATTTGGTCCCAGTAAAAAAGTACAAAGAAGTCCAGTTAAAAGTCACAAAGATGATAGCAAAATAGATCAAATACTAAATATGATAATAAATTTAACAATAGAGTTACAAGAATTAAAAACTGATATAAAAGAAGTAAAAACGGAACAAAAACAATACAGAGAAGAAATGAGGGAACTCAAAACTGAACTAGCAGAACTAAAACAAGAGAATAGTGAAATCTGGAAAGAAAATGAACAAATCAAAAAGGATCTGAATGAGACAAAAGGACGCCTTGAAAGGCTGGATAGAATAAGAAAAGAAAATAATGTGATAATACAGGGAATGACAATAGAAACTGGAGATAGAAGAATACTAAAAGAAGTAATAGGAAATTTTATGACAAAAGAGCTAAATATTACCGTAAATATAGAAGAAGCAGTGAAACTAGGAGATAAAACATGTTTAGTCAGACTGCCAAACAAAGAAGAAAAAACAAAAATTATGGAAAACAAAAGTAAACTTAAAGAAGTGAAAAAAGAAAAAATATATATAAACAATGATCTAACGACAGAGGAATTACAAATACAGAAGGAAATACGAAGAATAGCAAAAGATGAAATAAAGAAAGGTAAACGTGTCCAAATTAAAGCCAACAAACTTATAATAGATGGTCTAGAAAGGAGATGGAATAGAAACACCAACCAGCTGGAGGACCATCATGGAGGTGGTTCAAAAAACTAGCAAGGGATGAGACGATGCATTATTCGTTGACGGACGAGGCAAAGAAACAGGAAATGACTGCAGATAAACCCGGGTACAACAAAAGTGCAATAAAGAAAGATAGACAAGAAAACAAAAATAAAAAACGAAGACAACAGAACAAAAAAAATAAAGAGTTGAAAATAAGCACATGGAACATAAGAACCATGCTAACTCCAGGAAAAATGCTAGAAATAGAAAAAGAACTCAAAAAGTATAAAATAGATATTGCAGCACTGCAAGAATTACGCTGGGAGGGACAGGGACAGATTGACAAACAAGACTTTACAATGTTATATTCAGGAGGAAAGAACCAAGGGAAAAAAGGCGTGGGATTCATGATACTAAGGCACCTAAGAGAGAAAAAATTATAAATTTCAAGCCAATATGCGAAAGGATGGCCTATGTTAGAGTCAACAGCAAACCATTTAATATATCAGTCTTGAATTTATACGCCCCCACAGAAACAAGCAATGCAGACGAAAAAGAAATCTTTTATGATAGGGTCGAAGAGGAGATAGAAAAAATACCCAAAGAAGATGTCATATTTGTACTAGGAGACCTCAACGCCCAGATTGGAAAAGAGGACTTTTTACAACAAATTGCAGGAAAGCATACAATACACGAAAACACGAATGACAATGGGCAAAGACTATGTAACCTAGCAACAAGAACAAATTTGTTAATAAGCTCAACAAAATTTGAACACCCTAAAATACATAAGGTAACATGGAGGTCACCAGATCAGAAAACATATAGTCAAATTGATCACATAATGATTAATAAACGAAAGCAATCGTCAATAAAAGATGTAAGAACGTTCAGAGGTGCGTGTGCAGATTCAGACCACTACATGGTCACAGCCACTATAAGACAAAAAGTTAAAATTGAAACAAAACAAAAAAACCAACATAAAAAGTGGAATGTCAATAAAATGAGTAATGAAGAAGTAAGAAAAAAATATGAAGAGGCAGTAACAGTTCAAATAAAAGAGAAATATAAAGCAGAAGATATAAACACAGAATGGGACACGATCAAAAAATCAATAGGAGAAGGTGCAAATATGCAGATAGGTAAAAGTCAGGCTAAAACAAAAAACGAATGGTATAACCAAGAATGTAGAGAAATAACAGGAAAAAAAGTGCAAGCCAGAAATAAATGGCTAAGAACAGATAAAGAGGAAGACAGAGAAGAATATGAAAAATTAAGAAGGAATGCTAAGAAAGTGATAAGGCAAAATAAAAGAAGATGGGTAGACAAAAAAATGCAGGAAATAGAGCAGGAAAGAACAAACAGAAATACGAAAAGTTTTTACAAAAAAATTAAAAAACAAAACAAAAAATACAAGGGCAAAACAAACGGAATAAAAAATAGAGAGGGAATAGTGATAATAGAGGACCAAGAATACAAACAAGTATGGAGAGATTACTACAGAGAGCTCTTGACGGAGGAAACAACAGAAGAAGAAATGCATAACGAGGAGGAAACGGTGCACGAAGAAGAAGCAGATGAAGTAGATATCGCAATTTCAAAAGAACCAACATTAGAGGAATTGGATGAAGTAATACAGAGAAGCAAAAATGGAAAAGCCCCTGGTAAAGATGGCATTAATATGGAACTAATAAAATACGGTGGAAGGGAACTAAGAGGAAAAATACTGGCACTATTGAAAAATATATGGAAAGAAGAGAAAATGCCAGGGGACTGGGAGGTAGGGCAGATCATAACAGTACATAAAAAGGGAGACCAACAAATCTGCGAAAATTATAGAGGAATAACGTTACTAAATACAACATATAAAATATTGACATCAATAATAAAAAAGAGGTTATCAAAGATCACAAAGAAGACAGTAGGACAGTACCAATGTGGATTCACAGAAGGAAGATCTACAATAGATGCAATACACACAATAAAACAAATAATGGAAAAAGCAAACGAGTATAAATTAGAATTGGAAATGTTATTCATAGACTTCAAACAGGCATTTGATTCAATTAAAAGGAACGGATTAATGATAGCACTTAAAAAATTAAAAATTCCACATAAACTCAGAAAATTAATAGAAATGACAATGAGAACTACAAAAATAAGCATAAAGACACAAAGAGGAGAGACAGAGGAATTCATTATTAATAAAGGGATGAAACAAGGAGATGCCTTATCAACAACGCTATTTAATCTAGCATTAGAATATGTACTACGAAATATAAATAAAGGAAATCTCAGAACAAGAGGTGGTCAAATAATTGCATATGCAGACGATATTGCTATTATTGCAAAGAACAGAAAAATAATGAAAGAAATGCTAGAAGAAATAAGAGAGAAAGGGGAGGTAATGGGGCTAAGATTAAATCAAGAAAAGACAAAAATATTAAGATTAGGGAAAAAAAAATGAAAGAAAAAAACAAAATAGGAAGTTCTGAGTTTGAAGAAGTAGAATACTTCAAATACCTAGGAGTTACAATAAGTAAATCCGGAGAAAGGAAATCCGAAATAAAAGAAAAAATATTAGCAGCGAATAAAGCTTATTTTGCAAACAAAACATTACTTAAAAGCAAAACATTGACTAAAAAAAGTAAGATGAGCATTTATAACACCATAATTAGGCCAATATTATTATATGCAGGAGAAACAATGACGATGGTTAAAAAAGATGAAGAAGACTTAAGAATAGCAGAGAGAAAGATTATGAGAACCATACTAGGACCAATCAGAACAGAGCAAAATGAATATAGAAGCAGAACAAATGCAGAAATTAAGGAAGAACTTAAGGAAGACATCGTAACTAAAATAAAGCAATGCAGAGTTAGATGGTTAGGTCACATTTGGCGAGCAGGCGATGAGGCAGTGACATACGCAATGATAGAATGGAATCCAGGAGGAAAAAAGAGAAGGGGAAGACCGAGATCAAAGTGGCTGCAAGAAGTTGAAGAAGACCTCCAAAGGGCAGGAGTCAGAGAATGGAGAGGAAGAACTAGAGACAGGAAAAAATGGAGAGATATTGTCAAGAAGATAAGATAAACAAAAAAGACTGATCCACTTAAGAAATCGGATCTAGAAAGCATTTGCGGTTTAACCCCACACTGGGGTGTATAGCCATTATATATATATATATATATATATATATATATATATATATATATATATATATATATATATATATATAATTTGTACAATAAGCCGTGTCAGCAAGGTTAAGAAGTTCATTGCGTTGTTGTCTAAGGTAAATCTTGCTGAGACTTGAAAAGTTGAATTTAGGTCAGCCTTATATACGTTTAAAATGGAGCGGATATATTTAGATCAAGAAAAACTAGGTCAAGAGATTACAAAGCTTTTAAATAATTTACGAAAACTTCGGAAAGAAAAACGAACGAGAGAATACTTAAACATCAAAAGACAGACACTTGATGAATTGTGGAACGACTTTGAAGAACAAAACACAGAAATTGAAGAGAAGGGTTCGAGAGTTGATAAATATTTTACGTCTAACTTTTACGAACAAGTACAAAAAAGATATGAAGAAACGAAAAAAACTTTAGAGGATTTTATTAAAAATTCGTACAAGTCTTCGACAAAAATTAGAGAAATAGAAATTAGGATGGGAAAACTTCATCATTTATTGGAAGACGACGAAACCGATAAAGATATACAAGAAGATTTAAAAGAAGAGGTACAAAAAATAGATGCTTTAATAATGGAAATAACTGTGGACAATGAACAGGATACACTAGAAGAAGATGAAATAGAAAGATTTTATACAATGAGAAGAAGGGTGCGGTCGATCATAAAAGAAAATAAGAGATTAGAGGCGGAAGGATGCAAGAAAGACAAAATAATATTACCCCAAGTGAAGTTACCCTATTTTGAGGGAAGGTATGAATCCTGGGTAACATTCTATGATATTTTTAAACGTTTGATACATGAGAATAACCAACTATCAAATGTGGAAAAAATGCAGTATCTGAAGACAAGCCTCCGAGGAGAAGCAAGTAGAATAATACAACATTTAAATACAACACAAGCAAACTACAGTGCTGCCTGGAAAATGTTGCAAGATCGGTACGATAATCCAAGGATGAATCTATTTATATTAATAGACAGGATACTTCAGGCTGCGGAGATAAAAGAAACGTCAACAAAGGCGCTGAAAACATTACATGATACTCTCCACGAATGCTTAGAAGCCATTAGTGGACTAGGTATCATGACAGAGTCCTGGAGCCCTCTTATAGCAAGGATAAGTATGTTAAAGTGGGACACAGAAACCAGGAGATTATATGAAACGTCAATTCAAGACAGTAGGGACATTCCGACATATAAGTCAACACAGGAATTCCTACAAAGAAGATTCCAGACATTGGAGATGTTGGAAACAGAAAGGAAAAGAATAGATCATAGACAACAGGCTAAGAAGAAGATAACCTGTGTGGTGTGTCATGAAGAACATAACCTGTTGAAATGTACAATGTTTCTACGTCAACAAGTACGTGAAAGAAACAAAATCGTAAAGGAAAAGCAATGGTGCGGTAGATGCTTACTACACAAAAGGGAAGTACCATGTTATTCCTATCATACATGTGCAGAATGTGGTGGACAGCACCATTCATTACTACACTTGTCAGAAGGTCAGTATGATAACAGAAGGAATTCTGAAAACAGAAGGCCACAAAATAGACCAAATTCTAGTGGGTCAGGTCAATATGATAACAGATGGAATTCTGAAAACAGAAGGCCACAAAATAGACCCAATTCTAGTGGGACCAGAGGTGACAACACTTACAACGGATCGTCAAGGAGACAAGATAATACCGTGAGCTGTTTAAGTCATCAGAATGAAGAAGTGCTACTTGCAACGGCATTAGTACCAGTAAGAGACTCAAAAGGAAGCTCACAATTGATGAGAGCATTGATTGACCAAGGCTCGCAGTCATCATTCATTACGGAGCAGGCCGCTACAAGTCTCGGAATAAAAAGAAAGGCTGTCCACGCTCAGATATCTGGAATTGGCAATGAAGACCAAAGAACGTCGAAATGGAGCGTAACATTAAACTTACAGGCACATTTGGAAAATGAATTTGAAATGAAGACCGAAGCAATTGTACTAGGAGAAATAACAAGAAATCTACCGGAGAAGGAGATACAGATGAAAGAAAGGAACCTTCGGAACTTAGTCCTGGAGGATCCATATTTTAATGAAACAGGTTCAATAGATATTCTATTAGGAGCCAAAGAATATAGTTTGATATTACTGGACGGAGTAGATCGAACAAAGAATGGTTTGCTCGCCCAAAATACAAAATTGGGTTGGATAATGTCAGGGATAGCACAGCAAGAGAATATTCCTAATATACAAGTACTCAGCATGGTATCTAGACCACAGATTGATGAAGAAATAAAAAAATACTGGAAGTTAGAAGAAGTAGATCAAAGCAATACTCTTTCAGTAGAAGAAAAAGAGTGTGAAGGATATTATAAAAGAACAGTAAAAAGGGATAATGAAGGAAGATTTGAAGTTAAAACACCCTTCAATTCTAATAGAAGCCTATTAGGGGGACTTAGAACAGCAAGCATATGCAAGACTGCTGCAATTAGAGAAGAAATTTCAAAGAGACACAAACCTAAAAAAAAGAAGAGGTCGTATTGTGCGCTCGTTGTTGGTCCCAAGGAATCTACTTGCAGTAGATTACAATAACTTATACTAATTTTAGGTGACATGAAAATAAAGGAAGGTAGTCAGATATATTCGAAATTCCAAGAGAGCCAGAAAACAAAGGCATCAAGGTTCTTGCATCCAACCTCATCCAGCGCCTCGAAGCCAGACTTTACCACAACCAAATTTAAGTAGTACTTTAAAGAAAGCCCCTCCTAGCTTAGATTTGAATTAGATAGTTTAGCTGAAACATAAATTCTAAATATTTAAATTATAGGTAGCACTGCTCGGGTGAGATAATAATTCAAAAACCGAGTGAATTAGTATTATGGTTATTTTTATATTATTATTTTATATTTTATATGTTTTAAATATTTCTATTCTATCAATCAAATCATCTACGTTTCGTTTAATAAAAGGTATCTTTTCTTTACACGTTGTTATAAGTTCATCCAAAACAAAGTTGCATAGTATGGGTGATATTTTGCTGCCCATTGGAGTTCCAAAGATTTGTTTAAAGAAATTACCATTGAACAAAAAGATGTTAGAGTCAAATATAAATGTTAAAATTCTTATGAAATCATCTAAACTGATCTTGGTATGCGGAGAGATGCTGTTCCAGTTATTTTTGATACTGTTAAGAATAACATCTAGTGGTAATTTTGTAAACAGTGACACAACATCTAAACTAATCAATATATAATTATTCGGAACTTTAACATTGTTAATGAAGTTACTAAACGTGAAAGAATCTCTAATATAGAATTCATTGGATTTGTTGTAGGAAATTGTCAGGATATCTGTAAGGTGTTTGCAAGTTTACTATTAGGAGCATCAATGGAAGAGACAATAGGCCTCATCGAAATAGTCGGTTTGTGAACTTTAGGCAGTGTATAAAACCTGGGTGCAACTGCATTGTAAATTTTCAAGGATTTTGCAACTTCTGTTCTTATGAATTTGGAAGAAGCTAAATCCGACACAAGCTTGTTCGCCTTTTGTTGGAGAGTGCACACCGGACTGTTCTTAAGTTTGATGTAACTTTTTGTGTCATTTAATAAACTATAGGGCTGTTAAATAAACTCATTTTCGGTTTTCTTTTCAACTTTCTGACAACCAAAATTTTCATAACAATGAGGTCCGACAATTGACATTGACACACAATACATCAGTGATACCATCTAAAATAACTTATGGTTGCCTACCCTACATTCCAGTTCTGACACCAAAGCTAATGAACCTCTTCAAAAATGTTAGTGGTTTAAAAATTACAACCAAAAATGTGAAAACGGTATGGAATTTATACACAAAAACAAAAGATCCTTTCACAATACAGGAGTCATCGAATGTTGTTTATTCTATACCGTGTACCAATTGTAACACAATATATATATATATAGGAGAATCATCTCGTAATTTTCACAGTAGGGTGATCTCACATCGTAGTGATATAAAAACCAAAAAAATAAATGCATGTACACTGACAGAATATGCATTAACGTTGAAACATGAATTTAATTTCGAGGATTCCTGTATTTTGGCAAAGGAAAAGAACCATTCAAAACGTGTTTTCTTGGAAATGTGTTCCATAAAATCTAGTACATCTTGCATCAATAAAAAGTCTGACATTGATAAACTGAGCAACATTTGTTGTTGCTCAATAAATAAAAATTTATTGTTGCCCAAAATAAAATAAATATTTACCTGTTAATAAATTACACTTGTATGCATAACATGCTGCATATCATTAAGACAGGTTTAAAAATTAAAAAGTAAAATCACCCAAGATGGGCCTCTAGTATTTCTTAAAAAGAAATATAATATTAAGTACACCTAATTACTGTTTAATCATAGGGTTTTTACTTTCTGTTCTCTATGTATCAGTTTTGTAAAACTAAGTTTTACTATCTTTACCTAAATTTTAAAAATTTTAGAATATATTTTGTCCATTATTTTATATTTTATATGAGTGTTACTAATGTTGAGTGTCAATGCTTTTATAAATAATCTCAACGACTAGTAAGTTGCACTGAAGACGTGTGATATTATATATATATATATATATATATATATATATATATATATATATATATATATATATATATATATATATATCTATTGGATAACTTTAGATTATTCTTCGATTGATTTTGTGGTGTGTTGGTACATCTATTGCATGGAGCTTTAAGGTAGGAAGAAGGGAACAGGAGTTTTCGACACATTTATGCCTTAAATATTTCTTTTGAGGAGCAACAACAGGAGATTGAAGAGACTACTGTGGATGATTTGGCGAGAAGGATAGCCGATTAGAGTGAAGTGAAACTCCAGTGAAGTGTTACGTAGCCATGTTATCTATCCTATTATAACTTAAATTTATCATAGTATATAAAATCGCCAGCTACGACAAAGAACAGGAGTGGCTGATGCAGTAGAGAGAGTAGCAACACTAAAATGGAACTGGGCAGGTCACGTGGCTCGAATGACAGACAATAGATGGACAAAGCGGATACTGGAATGGAGACCAAGAGATGATGCCTACCGAAGTAGAGGTCGTCCACCAACACGTTGGACTGACGATCTAAAACGTTGTCATAGGAATTGGATGCAAGAGGCACAAGATCGAAATAGATGGAAAATTATGAGGGAGATCTATGTCCAGCAGTGGATAAGCGAAGATTGAATGATGATATAAAATCAAATAATGTAATTCAAATTTAATTTCACAACATTTAAAGGGTTTTTACCCATGTATTTAATGGCTCAAAACATGTACATCCGTGTACACTGATAACGCAATATTAATTCCGAAAACGTTCTGTGATGTAGCCCGATAGGGTGTTTTAATATATACCTTTTATACTTTTTAACTCCGCCTGCAGTTTTGTTGGGTGGATTGAGTAGTTCGACAGAACTGTTGCAGGTCCTAAGCCCGGATAAAGGAGAAACAGGCCTACATACAGCCAGGTTAGCACCCTACTGATAGACTTGAGAACCATACAGCTCATAGAAATAGGATTATGCCTCGGAACAGGAATGATTTCATTACGAGAACAACGAATTTATGGAAAACGAAAAATATACCTCGCATCGGTACTTGGACCGTAAAATCTCTAAACACAAGAGAGCAGGAGATTACAAAAGAGCTTGTAGAAAAAAAATAGACATGTGCACTACAAGAGATGGAAAGTGTCAAATTATGCTAGATGACTATCTGATGATTTACAGTGGTGTTGCGAAAGAAATCAGAGCCAAAGGAGTCGCCCTGTTAGTACATAAAAATTTTTTACACCAAGTACAAGAATGTAAATATACCTCTGAAAGAATAGTAAGTGTAAAAATTAAACTGGATGTCAAACCTCTGAATGTGATAGCAATCTATGCACCAGAGAACAACAGAGATATCACCACAAGGGAAAACTTCTACGAAAACCTTCAGACTGTAATAAACGAGACCCTAAATGATGAATATATAATCATTATGGGTGATTTTAACGCCCATGTTGGCAATGATATAGTTCCAGAAATAAATCAGCGATATAACGAAAATATCAGAAATGAAAACGGAGACCTTTTGACGGACATCTGCAGCATAAACGAGATACGTTTACTAATAATTATTAATAATACATTATTCCGTCACAAAGAACAATACAAATACACTTTTGAAAACAGCAGAGGACAAAGATCTATGATAGACTATATTCTGTTGAATAGAGAGTTACAGCCCTCTCAAATCTTGAATGTAAGAGCACTAACAGCAGAAATAGGAAGCGATCTTAAATTGGTATTGGAAATAGCATAAATACATATATCACAGAAAGTGATGGAGTCGAAGAAAGCTGGGCAAAAATTAAGTTTAATATCTTAGCTTCGGCCAAGGAAGTTCTTGGTGAAAGAAATATAAATAAAAATAAATCGTTCCCAAGGCGAAGAACTCCATGGTTTTGTACAAAAGTGAAGGAAAAATGTAAAGAAAAGAAGAAGCTTACCTGAAATACATGTCAACCAAAATACAAGAGGCATACCATAATTACAAGACAATTAGAAACGAAACACATGCACTGGTAAGAAAAATAAAAAATGATCACTGGGAACGCTTTTCGAAAGAAATGGTTTGGAAAAACATGATTTTTACGGTCTGCAAAAGGAAATATGGCGCTTCATAACAGGTCAAAGAACGGAGGTAAAGGAACTAATAGAACCAAAACATATAGAAAAGGATACGTGGATTGACTAACTAAAAAAGCTATATGCAGAGGAAGAACAAACGACGCTAGAACCGGAAACACCAGAAATTACCACAAATGAAGAACTTAATATAAATGTACAAGAAGTTCGGAAACTACTTGAAAAGCTGAAGGACAGAAAAGCAACAGGTAAAGACGGGGAAACCAAACGAGTTACTGAAATATTGTGGAGCAGTAATGACAGAACAATTAACAACATATATTAATACAATAATAAAACACAATAAAATAGCGGAAGAATGGAGAACGAGCGAACTAATTCTACTATTCAAAAAAGGAGATAAAAAAAACAGCCAGAAAACTACAGAGGTATAAACTGGTTAAATACTACGCTAAAACTTACATCTAAACTTACCTTTTTACAAGTGCTAATAAGTCAGAAGATAAGTTTAGCAGATGAACAACAGGGTTTTCGTAGTGGAAGATCGTGTACCGATGCAATATTCTTGCTAAAGCAAATTACTGAGAAATCACTAGAGTATAATAGACCAGCATTTCTGTGTCTGATTGACCTAAAGAAAGCGTTTGACAGAGTAAGACTCAAACATGTAATCCATCTTATGTATAATAGAGAAGCTCCCCTAAATATTGTAAAAACTCTCGAAAACATCTACCGAAACAACAAAATGGAAGTCAGAATACATGGACAACTTACAGAACCTATAGAACTAGGCAGCGGAATATGACAAGGGGATTCATTAATCCCCATGTCTTCAATTTGATCATGGATGAAATTATCAAAATCGTTAACAAATGAAGAGAATACAGAATGGGAAACAAAGAAATTAATACTCTATTACGCAGACGAAGCAATATTGACAGCCCAAAATGAAGATAGTCTGCAAAGACTGGTCCACACATTATAAGAGCAAAAGAATTTAATATGACAATCTCATCTCTGACTACTATGTTTTAGAAAACTAAAACAATAGTAGTCAGCAAAGAACCAAGCAGATGTAAAATAGAAATTAATGGCATCAGTATTGAACAAGTAATGGAAATAAAATAACTAGGAATTACACTGTCTAGCTAAGGAGACCTGGACAAAGAAGTGAGAGATCAAGTACAAAAAGCAAATCGACTGGCAGGATGCCTTAATAACACTCTATGGCGAAACAGACACATTAACACTGAAATGAAATCAAGAATTTATAAAGTCAGTTTAAGACCAATAATGACATATGCCTCAGAAACAAGACCCGACACAGCCACGACACAAAGGCTACTGGAAACGGCAGAGAAACTTTAAAGAATTACAGAAAATACGCTGAGAAATCTAAAGAGAAGTGAAAACATAAGAAGAAAATCTAACCTACAGTGTATAAAGGAATGGACACAAAATAGAAAAAAAGAATGGAATAAGCACATAAGCAGAATGGGGAGACCCGTGTCGTCAAGGAGTGACAACCTTCCATAGAGGTATTAATCCGCCAATGAACAAGCAGAATTGCTTATAAATAGGAAGAAAAACAAGAAGAAGATAAAGGAATTTTTAAATAAATTTTTTGGTAATACTTTCCTGTATTAGTATTCCCTATACCTATCTCATGCAGTTTTCGAATAAATTGACTTTATACATTTTTGTCACAAAACATTTTTTTTTTTTCGTAGACTATGTTGTTAATATACAACTTTCATATTTTGAACATTGTACAATTAAAAAAATACTAACAAAGAAAATAGGCACTAGCTTATTAATTTAATATGTTATAATAATTAGTTTAAATTTAATTAGTAATAAATGTTCAAAATGTTACATTTTTGTCACAAAAAATTATTATCAAGTAGCCTGTGGAATATTCTGACAAAAATATCAGTTGTTATTAATGTTAAATAGTAATCTTGTTGTATGCCATTGGGTGATAGTTATAATAATAATTTGCCTAATTTTCTTGACAAATAATGGCTCATTTAGGATATACGAGTGATGATTTTTTAAATTTAATTGCAATTTACGGTGCGTGTAATAGAATAATATCCAGAATTTTCCGTGTTTTTGCTGAGAGATATCCTGAGAAGCCTCGACCAAATCATAAAACTGTAAAAAGTTTGCTGAACAACTGTTTCAAGTTTATTCAGTTTATAAGTAAAAGGACCCACATCGATAATAAATCCAAATTCATCCTTACGGTAATGTGAGCCATCGCTACAGGTAAAGACTTAAACAATTCACAGAATTTTAAAACTAGAGGAAACTATAATAAATAAAGTGATTCAAGTTCTTAACGAAATAGATAAAGAATCAATATCAAGGGTGTAACGAAATTAGATTGTGCCTACCTCAGGGTAAGAACATAGGGGTAGAAAATTGGGTACAGAAACTATGGGGGCGAAGATGGGGCTTGCCCTATCTTCGCCCCCAGAGTTAATAGAAAACAATCGTTACTTGTGCGAACGGATTGGGGTAGCCACCAAAAAATGAAAAATAAAGGGATACTTACACAAATCTCCTGGACAAAATGAATAAAATTGACAGACAAGAAATACCTCTAGCTATTTCCAATGGACGCCGCTTCGAGAAGACTTCCTGCTGGAGGAAAGAAGGGTTCTACTTTCCTAAAAAGTAAACACACAAAAAAGGTTAGGAGATTTTTCTAAACTAAAATAAACAAATACAGATTGCACAAGAAGCATACTAAATAACATAAGAACAAAATTAACAAAAACTTACGTGCCTATCTCTTTAAAAAGGAGATTGCTACAAAAATCTTCGAAATGGTTCCTAAGTTATTTATTAATATGACCAAATTAGATTATTAAAAATTAAGGATATCCTTGTTTATGAAAATATCTTAAAATTTAACCTTATGTATGGAATATCTTTTTTATATAATAATCAAATTATAAAACTTTAAATATTACAAATTCTTTACAAATCCTTATGAAAGCAATTATTGTTTATCAAAAATAATGTCTATTCAATTTGGAAAAATTAATATGTTAATTGTTACCTTAATTCACAAACTTTGCCACTTTACTTTGAAAAACTTGCTATCTCTGGGATTGGAGCTGCAAGGACAAAACTCTCAACTGGAACAAAAAGGAAACCATTTCCAAAACTCAGGAATGAAGATCTGATGTAGATGGGTTGGATCAAGCCGGCAAACGACAACAAAGCTGATGGGACATCCTATATAATCATTTTCCAAAATTGTAACGAGTCCGTTACTTTAATAATCCGTAAACATTTTTAAATACAATTTTAAAATCCCAATCCTCTTAATGCTTTTCTGAATTTTGAATTTCTAAGTTGGCTTAAACAGCGACACCTACGATGATGCAGGGCAACATGATCATCCGGCTAGCAATTAGCGCTCATTCTGGTTTTAACCTTTTGGTTGACAACATCGTTTAACAAAAAAAAAGGGTAGGCGACAGAAGAAGGCTAAATTTGTTTTAAAGAATATTAATTTCGTTGGGAAGGAAGAATATATACAGTTTTAGTTGTTTCGTAGTGTATACCCGTTGATTTATAAGCCACTTCTAGTCGGTAAGTTGATTCAATTATAAATAACAGTGTAAAAACCATCAGCCATTTTAACTTCTATAATATCGTCATTTTTCCCTTCGTTAGGGATATATCTATCTGTCATTTATCACATTATTTCATTAAGAAACATTCTGGATTTAGATATAGTAATGTTATAAAATCATATCAATTTTCTATTTTACTTCCCGGCCTTAAAAACATATAATTAGGTATCCATTTTTAAAACTATCTATTATCTATTAAGTCTATCTGTAAAAATATTCTGCCTCATATCGTTCTTTTACATTCAAAAATATTTCCGTAGCAAGTTTTCGTTAAAAATTATCTATTTGATCAATTTATTTTACATCAAATATTGTCAGACCATGCGAAGGTCACATTATCTACAAAATCATTACAGCTTTTTTCTTTGATACAAGCTTCCCAGCAACTTTTTGTAATATTTTTCAAGTTATTTCATTTGTTAATAAACCTTGTATTTTTCCCTTCTTTTTATTAAGCGTAAGGAGGAATTGTAACACAACTGTTCTTTTTAGCCTACCCCAAGAAGTTAAATCCAGGATCGAGGATTTTTTTTTCTCATTTATTTTTGGGGATTTTTTTTACAAGGAGGAAAAGAATTTGCGTTTTTGAATTTGCCCATTTGCCCGTCTGTTCCATCAGAGGTCCAGTCCACTTCAGGATACCAGCCCGAAAGACCTCCCTTATTTAGAGGGTGGAACATTGTTCATTTTTTTATATTTTTTTATTCATTAATTGTTAATAATTTTATTTATAATATTTTGTTTCCAATCTTAAATCATACTGTTTCATTTAATAATAAAGACCCGTCATTTTTTCTAAATAATTATAATATATATATGCAGTAAAATTGTCACGTCCAGGTCGAGGTTTTAAATCCTCCCATTTAACTCAATTTGTGCGATTTTATGTGTACACATCTAATCAGAGAGTTACTTATTAAGATTTTATTATTATTATATTTTCAAACCTTTGAACATTTATCCCTTCAGGATATTGTCCTCATTACTTTATTACAACCTTCGATTGAAAGCCAAATGACAGAGTTGCATCTCTGAGGCAAGTAATTACCTTTTTAGGTCAATCATTACAATTTTTTCTATATCTTATTATTGGTAAATTTAGATCATCAAGGATCAGTTGCGTACAACTAGGGCATTTATTTTTTTTGTAGATAATTAACTAAGTTGACTGTACATAATTGGTGGTGGGTATTTTAGGGTAAATTTAGATTGTATATATTGGATAGGGATTAAATTTTTGGTGAAAACTAAATATTTCAATTCATACCTGTATCTTTTTTTTTGTATTTCAGCAAATAGCTTTACAAGATACCTTGGAAAGTTTATGTTAATACTTTCCTGGCGCCCACTCACATTTTGGAGCAACTTCTATAATCATTTTTATTTACCTCAGTTATATATCTATAGATTGTTTATTACCTTGTCATTCATTTTTTTATTCTACGGTCTCTGTAGGGCATGCAAATTTGCCGAATCCTCTTTTGAGTGTTAACTAGTCACTCTCCGGCACATTCAGCTAGCCAGCTTTAATTTATTTGTTTTGTTACATCCTTTCTCATTTGTTTTTGTTACAAAATTTCTTTAGTTCCGGTGTACTGCACAAATCTTATGATGATTACTCTGTTCTAAACGGCCATTATGCAAAGAGTATTATTACCTTAACCGGTCTTAAGACATAACACAAAAAAATTGAATCGACTCCCGATTCAAAATCGCCCAAACATCTTTCTACTCTGACATCTCTTGCTTGACTCTTTATCTGCGTTCATTTTACAAAATTCAACGCCAAATAATTTCCCTTCACGTCTTCGGAACCAGTTGTGCCTACAAACTTAAAACAAACATAATACCCTCGACAATGGTTCGAGACAACTTTGAAATATTCCCAGCTTTATTACGTTTTAGAAAAAAATGAATACCTGACTTGCAATATTTTTTCCTAAAAATATCTTTTTAACCGGAATATTTGGCTTGAATGTAAACAAATCGTTGTTCAACGACAAAAAATCTTGAAATAATATAGTTAGAAATAACTTGTACGAAATGGGGAATTTTGAATGTAAATAAAGACAAAAACACTCCCAGCGCTAATACGTCTTTACTACAAGATAAACAACAGGCATTTTATTGATTATTTTAACGTCCTCAATTCCTAGTTTTAACCGGAATAATTTTCTACCTGACAAAGTAACAGAGACAGAAACAACTATATTTTGAAACAACTGAATACAAAACTTAAAACAGAATTTATACTATTATATAGATATATAATATAAAACGCTACAATGCCCCTTCTTAAAAGAAAAAACTCGGATAATCTTATCCAGTTTTTGATAAAGGCAAAACAACAAAAACAAAATCAGAAGATGACCTCTTAAGTGAGTCGAGACTTCTTAATAATATCTTTTAGATGATGGCTAGCATGGGATTAAACAACAAAAACAACATTAGTTATAAAGAATGGGCTAGCGTGCCATCGATCGCCAGACTCTTTAAAGTCGAGTAGACTGAAATTTTTGACTCTAAAATGAACTGTAGGTGACATGAGTTTCTATGCCTTAGGGGAAGCTAACCTTATGCCCTGCAGTGACCTCGCTGACATTCACAAATGTGATACACAAATCAAAAAAATTGCTCTACACTTAGTAGGTAGGCGTCTACTATCTCCACTATACGCCTAGCGAGGCAAGAAATTCGGCAACGGTTCCCCAAAAAAATTGGGATATAGACCCTAAATCTATGTACCTACATATTATGACAAAATGTGATTCTCACATGTGTCTCCAATCAAAATAGGTTACCTGTACTAAAATTATCAAAAGTGAAACAATATTCCAAAGGGATGAAATCAAATCAACATACAAACTCGAAAACGAAGACATGGGAAAGGATGAACTAATTACTTAAGGATGACATATTGTCCTCATCTGACACAAAAGGCTTTAAATATTTAACATGCCACTTACCAAGATCAGAACCATTTAAATCTGACAAACGATAAACCACTGGTGACAATTTTTCCTTGATGGTTGCTTCAATATACTTCGGTGCTAGTTTGGACATAAACTTGTTGACAGCACAAGACAAAACCTTATTTCTTTTCCAAACTCTATCACCCACTTGAAATTGGACTTCTCTTCTACGTAAGTTGTAACTTCTAGCGTTACGTTCATATCCTTTTCGAAGATTAGCCTTAACCTTTTCAAAAACTTTATCTAGACCTTTGACTTCTGAAGCATACATGTTACGGTCACCTGGAATTATCTCAATATCTTGGTTCTGTTGATCCTTGTGATCAACACCATAATAGTTTCCACTTAAAGGAACATGACGGCCATAATTAAGGAAAGCTGGAGTATATCCAGTCACTTCATGCTTAGCTGTGTTAATAGCTTGTCTGATCTTTGCTAAATTCTTATCCCAATCTACGTGGTCTTTAACATACGTACGTATTGCTGTACCAATGGTTCTATTGTTCCTCTCCACAAAATTACACTGAGGTGCATACACTGGGCTAAACCATACTTTCTGAACGTTATACCTATTACAGAGCTCAATTAAGAGAGGATTGTTCAGATTTGAGGTATTATCACAAATCACATATTGAGGAACACCAAACATTAGGAAAACATCATTTTCCAAAAACTCAACAATATTCTTAGCCGTGGCCTTTCTCAAAGGTTGGACTAACGTATATTTACTAAACCAATCAGCAACTACTAATAACCACGTATAACCTTTCTTTGAACGAACAAAGGGACCTATCAGATCTATTGCAACTATTTGCCAAGGAAACTTGGCCTCTCTCTGCTTACCCATTTTACCTAATGGAGCATAATTTGGTATCTTCTGAGCACCACACACTTTACATGACCTGACAAACTTAAGCACATCAACACGCATCTGGGGCCAATAATATCTTTCCTGAATACGGGACAAAGTTTTGGAAAATCCAAAGTGAGCACACGTAGGTGGCTCATGACAAGACTTCATAACTTTAAACCTTTGTGGTTTGGGCACAAGAATTTTCCACTCTACATCATTAGTCTTAAAAGAATTTTTGGTTGGGACAAACTTATAAACAAAATCATTCTCCACCTTCCACTGTGGAAAATCAAGGGGGGATCGGAGTATATTTGATCTCAAATTATCAAACCAAGCGTCTATTCTATCTACATCAACTTCTAAATAACAAATCTCTTGGGTTGTCTCTATTTTATTTTTCCTTCGGGAAGAATGCCATGTCCTATCCTCAAAGTTTAATAACAGTGAGTTTAATAACGCATAAAATCATTTCCCAAAATGAAACTGTAAGGGACAGAAGGTACAACAAAAAATTTTACCATATGACACACACCATCAGCCTCTACTGGAAGATCAAGGGTACCAACAACTGATTTATTGGAACCATCTGCTAAGCGGACATGCTTAGTAGATGTGGGATTATATTTAATTTCTTGGGAATTTAGAAATTCAACTCCAGCAGCACCTACAACGGATGTAGAGCAACCACGGTCTAAAAGAACTACAAAGTTTCTAGAAAAAATGGAAATATTAACACGAGGACGACTATCAAAATCTTTCTTTTCAAAAATTGGGTTCAACGATGGCCTGTAAGGTCTATTGGTCTTAGATCTATTTGAAATACAACACTTATGACAAGAAGATATGGTCACACCTTTATAACCACAACGACAACAAAATACTGGCTTGCTTCTACAGTCACGGGAAATATGACCTGGCCTATTACAATTAAAACAATCTTTTTCGGATTTCTGGGAGGTTGATAAGGGGGAGACTGCATTAATGGAGGTGGGAATGAAAAAGATTGCATCATTGGGGGTGAGGGTGAGATAGATTGCATCATTGGTGGTGGGGATGAAAAGGTCTGATTTCTTACTTCAGTATTCTCTGGTGGACTGGGTCTCCTAGAAGAATTATTTTCTCTGTCCTGTCTGTTACCTACTCCACTTTTGTCTTGCTTATTTTGGTTACCCATCACATGAACTTGTTCTTTGGGCTTTTCTGAATCATCAATTGAAATACCTGCAAGACCTTTAGTAGTCTGTAAGAAGGGCAGGACATTCTGCTCCAAACGTTTTATAGTAGCTACTAACATTTCTATTGTAGCAAAATCTTGTAGGGCTATCAGTGGAATGTAGTCCACTAAAATATTTTTCTCATTATTTTTACCTTTTGGGCTTCACTAGGGTATGTTTCCAAACGTTTAAAAAGGTTTTCCATCACTGCTGAATAAATGGTTATGGCTTCATTCCTTTTTTGCTTTCTACTTTTAATTTCATCAAAGAGATTATCATTATAATCTGGGTGCAAAAAAACAGATTTGAGTAGGGCTACCAACTCATCCCAACTACTAATTTTATCTCTAACACTCATATACCAAATAGCAGCATTACCTTCAAATAGTTCAATGGCTGAACGAAACAGGATGTCTTCGGAAATATTCCTAGACCTAGCAGAATCTCTAACTTTCTCTAAAAATGTGGGAAGGGCTTTACTTTCACCATTAAACTTAATATTTAAATCAGAAATAATGACAGGAGTTAAAACCTGTATTATTGGGGCTGGGACTGTACAACTGGGAACTACAGGGACTGAAACTGGGCTACTAGTGGATGGTTTTACTAATTTAGCAGATATTTCTTCCTTTTCTAAAACATCACCCTTCGACATCAACAAATCATCTTTACACTCATTAACAAACTTTTTTACATTTTCCTCAACATCATTCTTAGGGAAATTTTCTAATCTGGTATCTAAATGTGTAGACCTTGTCTCAAATCTAGCAAAATTAGCTTTAGTTGATTGTGCATTCATTGATTGAGCACTACTATATAAATCTTCCATAATTAATCTAATCTCACACAACTCCTTCTCAGGATCTACTACATTATTAACCAAATCGACTAAACTTGAAGACGAAGTGGCCTCCTTGGCCAACAAAGCCCTTAACATCTTTCTCTTATCATCAACTGTCTTGATAAATTGCGTTAGGCTTTCACGGCCATCGTCTAACTTATTAAACTGTTTATTCGGGCTGTTGGGCCGTTGTCTTCTGTTGAGATTTGTTCTCGACGTTTCGCCAACACTCGAAGATGCCAACCCCTAGTGTTGGCGAAACGTCGAGAACAAATCTCAACAGAAGACAACGGCCCAACAGCCCGAATAAACAGTTTAATAAATCAACTGTCTTATTTGGGACATTTTTACCTCTTATGAAAAGCTCATAAGATAACTGATTTCAAATGATTAACCTGAGTAGACTTCATTTTTCAAAAATTTGATGAAAGCAAACACACAAAATAACTAAAATCAAACTCAACAACTAGTAGAAAATATGGCAATTTTAAGAAACAACCGTTTCTATTTATCATCTGATAGTAAGTCTCACTTGCACATCTGCGTACTGAAATCCAAAACTCAATCAGTTTGCTGCAACTTCTGCTCTTGACTTAGTAATCAGTTGGTAAACAAAAATGAGGTCTCTAACCTGTGTCTTAAAAATTCACACTTCCACTAACAAGAACTAAAAAAATGGTTTTAAACAACATGGGACAACCTGGACACTAACAAGCAACATAAACTTTACATACAAGGAAAGACAAAACACTAATAATATTGAATACTTGACCTTTGATTGAGCTACACTAAATAAACACCAAAATAAACCAACTCTTGTTCCGAAAACTAAATGAGACTGCTCCTAGTGAAAACTAAACAGCATCTCCTAATCACAAATATTACACCTGTGGTCATTCAGATATAAGAAAGGATACACAACAAACAAACAGTCTACTATTGGGACTAAACTTAGTCGAACCTTCTCAACGACTCACAATGACTACTTCTGGTACACAAGCTTCAACTAACCTGTGGCATTTAATACACCGTCAAAGATGGTTAATTAGAAGACAAAATGCATAACACTACTTCACAACTACACAGCTCAAACAAAAAAAGGCCACTCACAACAATACAGACATTTACTCAAAATGACCGAACAAACAAAATTACAAAAACCGATTTTTCTGTAAAATCTGTCAAATCAATTAAGAATAAATGCAGCCAATAACTAATATTTGTTACTGTCAATATCTTTTTAAAATTCTTTTCATTTTCAAAACATTATTTTAAATTCATATTTAAATATTCAACTCAAATATTTGCTTTTATTTACCAATTACACATAAAAAACAATATATATGTTGGTATACAATAATACATATGTTACTACAGGTATATTACATGGAAAAAACAGCAATACATAATGTTGGTACAAAACAATATATATAATACAAATACTCTACTGTTTGTGAGACACTTTGGGGCACTATTCAAAAGGAAAAAGTTTCATATAAGTGGCTTGGGAAAAGGAATCAGACTCTAAAACATGCCAGCCACGTTGGGCGCTATTTTGTAACGAAATTATATTTTGCCTACCTCGGGGTAAGAACATAGGGGTAGAAAATTGGGGACAGAAACTATGGGGGCGAAGATAGGGCAAGCAAAACAATCGTTACTTGTGCGAACGGCACTCAGGGGGTTGTTGGAGAGCTGGGGTCGTGGATAAGTGAACGACAAGGGTTCGGATTGGGGTAGCCACCAAAAAATGAAAAATAAAGGGATACTTACACAAATCTCCTGGACAAAATGAATAAAATTGACAGACAAAATTGAAGACTTCCTGCTGGAGGAAAGAAGGTTTCTACTTTCCTAAAAAGTAAACACACAAAAAAGGTTAGGAGATTTTTCTAAACTAAAATAAACAAAATGGTTGGAGAAACAAATCAAACGTTTATTTTTGTCTCAAACAAACAGTTATCAAAAATACAGATTGCACAAGAAGCATACTAAATAACATAATAACAAAATTAACAAAAACTTACGTGCTTATCTGTTTACAAAGGAGATTGCTACAAAAATCTTCGAAATGGTTCCTAGGTTATTTATTAATATGGCCAAATTAGATTATTAAAAGTTAAGGATACCCTTGTTTATGAAAATATCTTAAAATTTAACCTTATATATGGAATATCTTTTCTATATAATAATCAAATTATAAAAATTAAATATTACAAATTCTTTACAAATCCTGATGAAAGCAATTATTGTTTATCAAAAATAATGTCTATTCAATTTGGAAAAATTAATATGTTAATTGTTACCATTTCCAAAACTCAGGAATGAAGATCTGATGTAGATGGGGTTGGATCAAGCAGGCAAACGACAACAAAGCTGATGGGACATCCTATATAATCATTTTCCAAACTTTCTTCAGTTCCGGTGTACTGCACAAATCTTATGATGATTACCCTGTTCTAAACTGCCATTATGCAAAGAGTATTATCACCTTAACCGGTCTTAAGACATAACACAAAAAAATTGAATCGACTCCCGATTCAAAATCGCCCAAACATCTTTCTACTCTGACATCTGTTGCTTGACTCTTTATCTGCGTTCATTTTACAAAATTCAACGCCAAATAATTTCCCTTCACGTCCGTAGATAGGGATAGACTTAAGCCCACTTTTTGTCTCTAGATCTAGGGAAAAACTGTTCCGGTCTTATGGAGAATAGGGCAAATTTCCCCAGCCCCGTATCTCAAATTTCCCCAGCTTCCGACCACAAACTCGGCAGTTTAATCAAAGTATTATTCATTAAATAAATAAAAAATTCTACCAGGTGTAGGACTCGAACCCGCGACCCATACGTCCATGACTAGACGCCCAGACTACTAGGCCAATCTGTCATTTGAATTAGGTAGGCGTCAATAGGTATATAAAAAAAGTATTTTATTAAAGATGGTCATGACAAAGCAATCCGTGTACAAGCCGCAGAGACGTCCAAACGGCTCAGCGTACAACAACATGCAAGGTATTGATGGAAAGGAGAGGTGGTAACGAATATGTTAAGATAAAAACAAAATGCAAAGACATTGCCAAAACGGCACTAAGCTTGTAACGTCCAAACGGCTCAGCGTACAACAACGTGCAAGGTATCGATTGAAAGGGGAGGTGGTAACGAATATGTTAAGATAAAAACAAAATGGAAAGACATTGCCAAAACGGCACTAAGCTTGTAACGTCCAAACCGCTCACCGTACAACAACGTGCAAGGTATCGATGGAAAGGAGAGGTTGTAACGAACATGTTAAGATAAAAATAAAACGCAAAGAAATTGTCAAAACGGCACTAAGCATGTAACGTCTAAACGGTTCAACGTACAACAACGTGCAAGGTATCGATGGAAAGGAGAGGTGGTAACGAATATGTTATGATAAAAACAAAACGCAAAGACATTGCCAAAACGGCACTAAGCTTGTAACGTCTAAATGGCTCAACGTATAACAATGTGTAAGGTATCGATGAAAAGGGGAGGGGGTAACGAACATGTTAAGATAAAAATCAATCGCAAAGACATTACCAAAACGGCACTAAGGCTGTAACGTCTAATCGGTTCAACGTACAACAACGTGCAAGGTATCGATGGAAAGGAGAGGTGGTATCGAACATGTTAAGATAAAAATCAACCGCAAAGACATTACCAAAACGGCACTAATCTTGTAACGTCCAAACGGCTCAACGTACAACAAGCAAGTTATCGATGGAAAGAGAAGGTTGTAACGAATATGTTAAGATAAAAATAAAACGCAAAGACATTGTTAAAACGGCACTAAGCTTGAAACGTCCAAATAGGTCAACGTACAACAATGTGTAAGGTATCGTTGGAAAGGGGAGTTGGGAACGAATATGTTAAGACAAAAAGTAAACGCAAAGACAATGCCAAAACGGCATTACGTCATCTCTTCGTTGTTATGGGTCGGATCGTGACGTGCGAGGTATCGATGAAAAGGGGTAACCAATACGTTAACACAAAAACAAACGCAAAAGACATTGCCAAAAAGGCACTAAGATGTAACGTCCAAACGGCTCAACGTACAACAACGTGCAAGGTATCGGTGGAAAGGAAAGGTTGTAACGAATATGTTAAGATAAAAATAAAGCGCAAAGGCATTGCCAAAACGGCACTAAGCTTGTAACGTTCAAACGAATTAACGTACAACAATGTGCAAGGTATCAATGGAAAGAGGAAGTGGTAATGAATATGCTAAGATAAAAAGCAAACGTAAAAATATTGCCAAAAGGTTACTAATCTTGAAGCGTCTAAACAACTCAACGTACACCAGCATGCAAGGTATCGATGGAAAGGAGAAGTGGTAATGAATGTGTTAAAATAAAAAAAACGCAAAGACAATGCCAAAACGGCACTAAGCTTAAAGCGTCTAAACAACTTAACGTACGACAACGTACAAGGTATCGATGAAAAGTGGCGGTGAGAACGAATATGTTAAGATAAAAATCAAACGTAAAGACATTGCCAAAAGACACTAAGTTTGTAACGTCCAAACAACTCAACGTACGACAACGTACAAGGTATCAATGGAAAGGGGAGGTGGTAATGATTATATTAAGATAAAAATCAAACGAAAAGACATTGCTAAAAGGACACTAAGCTTAAAACGTCTAAACAACTCAACGTACGACAACGTGCAAGATATTGATGGAAAGGGTAGGTGGTTATGAATGTGTTAAAATAAAAAACGCAAAGACAATGCCAAAACTGCATTAAGCTTGAAACGTCCAAACGGCTCAACGTGCAAGGTATTGATGGATAAGGGAGGTTGTAACGAATATGTTAAGATAAAAATAAAGCGCAAAGACATTACCAAAAGGACCTAAGCTTGAAACGGCTAAATAACTTAACGTACAACGTGCAAGGTATCGATGGAAAGGGGAGGTGAGAACGAATATGTTAAGATAAAAAGCAAACGCAAAGACAATCCAAAACGGTACTAAGCTTGAAACGTCTGAACAACTCAACGTCCGACAACGTGGAAGGTATCGATAGAAAGGGGAGGTGGTAATGAATATGTTAAGGTAAAAATCAAACGTCAAGACATTGCCAAAAAGGAGACTAAGCTTCAAATGTCCAAACGGCTCAACGTACAACAACGTGCAGGATATCGATAGAAAGGGGTGGTGAAAACGAATATGTAAAGATAAAAATAAAACGCAATGACATTGACAAAAGTACACTAAGTTTGAAATGTCTAAACAACTCAACGTACGACAATGTGCAAGGTAACGATGGAAAGGGTAGGAGTTATTAAATATGTTAAGATAAAAAGCAAACGCAAAAACAATGCCAAAACGGCAATACGCTTGAAACGTCTAAACAACTCAACGTACGACAACGTGGAAGGTATCGATAGAAAGGAGAGGTGGTAATGAATATGTTAACACAAAAAGCAAAGATGACGGTATTGTCAAAAGGACACTAAGCTTGTAAGTCTAAACGGCTCAAGGTACAATAGGGTGCAAGGTATCGATAGAAAGGGGGTGGTCACGAACATGCTAAAACAAAACACAAATGCATAAACATTGCCAAAATGGCACTACAGCAAATCTCTGTTGATATTAATCAGATTACTACGTGTAACACGTTAACTGAAAGAGGAGCGATATTTAATACGTAAACACAAAAAACAAAAGACAAAGACATTGTCAAAGCGGCACTATATCGGATCTTTGTTGCTACTAATCGGATATAGAAAATAATGATCAAAGCAGTCTACATACAAACATTAAAAAACATCGAAAATCATGAGAGGCAACACGTAATAAAAATACTTTAAAAAACATCAAAAATCATGAAAGGCAACACGCAAAAAGTAATAAACACATACAGCCAAGAAAATAATATTCACAAGCAGTACACATCAAAGAAAATACGGTTAAAATACATACTCAATTATGCAAACGAGACATGAACCTGTAAATTAACAACAAAGAATTGTAAAAACGTAGCGAGACAGGCGTAATCCTTGAAAAAAAAAACGAGAGACAACCGAACAAAAATGTGTGAAATATGCTCAAATACAACAAAACTATGTTAAATACTGTCAAAATAAATACCTGCAAAGAAAAATGAACAAAATATGGGGTGAACACTGGTAAAATATAATAAACTATGTAAATTACAGTAAAAAAAACACTCTACAAAGAATGAAGAAGCAAAAAAAAATAACAAAAAACATAACAGAAGAGGTACTAATGTGTACAACAAGTAAAAAAAGTAATAAACACGTACTGACGGCTAGCAAATAATGTTCAAATAAAATCGACATACAATGAAGTAATAAAACACTTATCGATGGATAGGAACTAATGATCAAAGCAGTCGACATGCAATGAAAAATACTTTTAAATCAAACTTATAAGAGGCGACACGCAAAAAGTAATAAGCACCAATCGACTAATAGGAAATAATGATCAAAGCAGGTGACATGCAATGAAAATACATTAAATAATATCAAAATTATAAGAGGAAACATACAAAACAGTAATAAACACCTATCCGTCGGAAAGATAATAAAATACAGTTAATACAATAAAACATATTGAATTATGCTAAAAACGAGACATGAGACAGACAATTAGCGACAAATAGCAAAGAACATCAAAAAACGTTTACAATTACCTGAATACATATCCGATAGATGTATCTTTGGAAAAACGAGACAAAAAGACGGAACTTCTGTGAAATATGTTAAAATACAATAAAACTATGTAAACTACAGTTAAAAAATAATTACCTTCGAAGAAATAAACGAAAAAATATATTATATAACGAACAAACATATCTTAAAACAGAAGAGGTGCTAATATGTAAAACAAGATGGGTTACAACCTCACGGCAAATATACTGTCTCACAAAAAAAAGCAAAGGGCAAGCCGCATAAACACAATAACAATAAAATAAAACATTAAAAATCATATTCCTAGCAGCCGTAAAAAGAAATAATGCATAAAGTCGACGAAATACCGTGAAAAATACATTAAAAACATCAAAAAACATACACACAAAATGTAAAAAAATGGAAAAAGCAATCTAGCATTTATCATGTAATCGTAGCAATAAAAAACATCACAAGGGACAAGAGGTGTTATGCATAAACAAAAATTACTAGTCACCATCCGATGGCAAAAGAAATTAGTGCATAAGTCGTCGAAATACAGTGAAAACACAGAAGTATCTACCAAAATACTGCTAAAGCAGTGCCAAAATGGTCGAGTAGAGCTAGACGTAATCTTTGGACAAAATGAGACAACCGAACGAAAATCTGTGAAAATATGCTCAAATACAATAAACTTATGTAAACTGCTGTCGCAAATAAAGAACTGCAAAGAAATAAACAAATATACAGGGGTGATATGCTAAAAAAATAATAAAAACTACATGTAAATTATTGTCAAAAATAAACACCTGCAAGGAAAAGAAGCAAAATCTAAAGTGAAAAAAAATGCTGAAATAAAATAAAAATATTTAAAATACAGTCACAAATAAATACCTGCAAAAGAAATAAGCAAATATATAACGAAAAACAGAATACAGCATGCGTTTTATGTAAAAATAAGCAACTATATATGATAATCATTACTTGTCTGAGTAAACACTATTTGCGAAAACACTCACACTACGGCTGCAGAAGCTTGGATATTGTCTATGTACAGAACACATCGACCCCAGTGTTCTCAGAAAATAACACAGAAACAGAAGACACACTAACAGTGGATGTATGTTGCAGATGCTACAGACTCTGTCACTGTAGTGTCACACGCCGTTTGTACCGTTAAATATCACAGAATACTAGCGGTGTGTAACAATATAGTTTCTGAAGGATACGACGTTTAATTTTGATGACTGAACACTTACATACTGATTTGAAAACTGTACAACCAAGTGCTTCCAGCCCATGCATTGATAACAAAAAACCGATAACTTGAAAAAACACATAAACATGTTTACTATTTTGGCTAATTTTCTAGGCTGGGATTATGAACAAATAATGGATCACTCAATATTCTTTCAATCTAAATCAAAAATAGTCTCAATACAAGCAAAAATAAGAGTGTATAAAATAATAGTTCGTCCCACAATAATTTATGGAAGCGAGACATGGACTCTGAACCAGCGGGAAACGACAAAATTACTGGCACTGGAAAGAAAGATACTGCAGACTATCTATGGGCCTTGCAGAGAAGAAACAACAGGAGAATGGAGAAGAAGACACAATGATGAACTCCAGACAGTTTATGGAGATGATAAATATAGTACGCTACATTAAAGCAAACCGAATAAGATGAGTGGGCTACGTACTAAGATCGAGTGACGAAAGACTCCTGAACGCCACATTCTGGGAAAGGCCCGATGGCAGAAGGTCAGTTGGTCGCCCAAGAAAAAGATGGAGTAGCCAGTGATCTACGCAAAATGGGAATACAGCAATGGGAAACAGCTACTCAGGACCGACAACAATGGAGGGAAATAGTAAACGCGGCAAAGACTCACATAGAGTTGTAGAGCCAAACGATGATGATGATGATTATGACAATATTCTTTTAGGAATTGCGGTTTTCGATCTAACCACGAGACTGTAAGAAAACGATAACTAGTAATGTACTACACAAAAACAATTAAATTTATCATCTGTAGTTTTGAATGAAATTAGGAAATAACAATTACCGAAATATGCATATAATTGTTGTCCGCTAGATTGTACCCCTAAAATAGTACCAAACAGCCAATAAGGCCTGTCGTTTGATAGATCCAATAATATGTTATTTTTATTGGCAAAAAAAATCAACTGAATCGACTGCTTTGACAAAACACAAAAAATATGTGTAATAGAACCACTGAAAGACCAAAAGACCGATATTATCGATCAACAAAATCAATAGTGATCGATAGGGTCTGTGACAAGCAAACGCAAGGACAATGCCAAAACGACACTAAGCTTGAAACGTCCAAACGGCTCAACACACAACAACGTGCAAGGTATCGATGGAAAGGGGAGGTGGTAACGAATATGTTAACATAAAAATAAAACGCAAAGATATTGAAAAAACGGTACTAAGCTTGTAAAGTCCAAATGGCTCAACGTACAACAATCTGCTACTAAATGACATCGACAAATAGATTACCATTTTACGTTAGGAGCATATACTAGAAGAGCAAAGTCACTCTCTTTTAAGATTAAATGATACCATTCTCTTGGTAACTCTTCGTAATCCTTTGCCATATCCTCTGACGAAAGAGCATTAATGCCGTTGACACTCAAAAGAGCCAGATAGGCGCTTTTTGACAAAATAGGCATATTTTAACTGAATGCTTAAGAATAAAGAACTGAACTCTCAAAACTGTATCACTAGACTAAAAGAGTCCTAACGAAGTCGTTAAATTTATCTACCAGTACAGCTTCCCCACCGTAATTGATTATTTCACGCATACGCCATTAACACAGCCAAAGGTCAAAGTGTGTCTTAAGATGGTAAATGTATTAGGGTAGATGGTCTCTGTTACCCTCTGCGTGTCTCTGTTACCCCCTAGAGATTTATTTTGACAGTATTTAACCTAGTTTTGTTGTATTTGAGCATATTTCACAAATTTTTGTTCGGTTGTCTCTCGTTTTTTTTTTTTTTCAAAAATTACGCCTGTCTGGGTATGTACTCGCTAAGTTTTTACAATTCTTTTTTGTTAATTTACAGGTTCATGTCTCGTTTGCATAATTGAGTATGTATTTTAACCGTATTTTCTTTGATGTGTACTGCTTGTGAATATTATTTTCTTGGCTGTATGTGTTTATTACTTTTTGCGTGTTGCCTTTCATGATTTTTGATGTTTTTTTAAAGTATTTTTATTACGTGTTGCCTCTCATGATTTTCGATGTTTTTTAATGTTTGTATGTAGACTGCTTCGATCATTATTTTCTATATCCGATTAGTAGCAACAAAGATCCGATATAGTGCCGCTTTGACAATGTCTTTGTCTTTTGTTTTTTGTGTTTACGTATTAAATATCGCTCCTCTTTCAGTTAACGTGTTACACGTAGTAATCTGATTAATAACAACAGAGATTTGCTGTAGTGCCGTTTTGGCAATGTTTATGCATTTGTGTTTTGTTTTAGTATGTTCGTGACCACCCCCTTTCTATCGATACCTTACGTTGAGCCGTTTAGACTTAAAAGCTTAGTGTCCTTTTGACAATACCGTCATCTTTGTTTTTTGTGTTAACGTATTCATTACCACCTCCCCTTTCCATCGAAACTTTGCATGTTGTTGTACTTTAAGTTGTTTAGATGTTTTAAGCTTAGTGTCTTTTTGACAATGTCTTGACGTTTGATTTTTACCTTAACATATTTATTACCACCTCCCCTTTCTATCGATACCTTCCACGTTGTCGTACGTCGAGTTGTTCAGACGTTTCAAGCTTAGTACCGTTTTGGATTGTCTTTGCGTTTGCTTTTTATCTTAACATATTCGTTCTCACCTCCCCTTTCCATCGATACCTTGCACGTTGTCGTACGTTAAGTTGTTTAGCCGTTTCAAGCTTAGTGTCCTTTTGGTAATGTCTTTGCGCTTTATTTTTATCTTAACATATTCGTTACAACCTCCCTTATCCATCAATACCTTGCACGTTGAGCCGTTTGGACGTTTCAAGCTTAATGCAGTTTTGGCATTGTCTTTGCGATTTTTATTTTAACACATTCATAACCACCTACCATTTCCATCAATATCTTGCACGTTGTGGTACGTTGAGTTGTTTAGACGTTGTAAGCTTAGTGTCCTTTTAGCAATGTCTTTTCGTTTGATTTTTATCTTAACATAATCATTACCACCTCCCCTTTCCATCGATACCTTGCACGTTGTCGTACGTTGAGTTGTTTGGATGTTACAAACTTAGTGTCCTTTGGCAATGTCTTTACGTTTGATTTTTATCTTAACATATTCGTTCTCACCGCCACTTTTCATCGATACCTTGCACGTTTATGTACGTTGAGTTGTTTAGACGTTTTAAGCTTAGTGCCGTTTTGGCATTGTCTTTGCGTTTTTTTTTTTATTTTAACACATTCATTACCACTTCTCCTTACCATCTATACCTTGCATGTTGGTGTATGTTGAGTTGTTTAGACGCTTCAAGCTTAGTAACCTTTTGGCAATATTTTTACGTTTGCTTCTTATCTTAGCATATTCATTACCACTTCCTCTTTCCATTGATACCTTGCACATTGTTGTACGTTGATTCGTTTGAACGTTACAAGCTTAGTGCCGTTTTGGCAATGCCTTTGCGCTTTATTTTTATCTTAACATATTCGTTACAACCTTTCCTTTCCACCGATACCTTGCACGTTGTTGTACGTTGAGCCGTTTGGACGTTACATCTTAGTGCCTTTTTGGCAATGTCTTTTGCGTTTGTTTTTGTGTTAACGTATTGGTTACCTCTTTTCATCGATACCTCGCACGTCACGATCTGACCCATAACAACGGAGAGATGACGTAATGCCGTTTTGGCATTGTCTTTGCGTTTACTTTTTGTCTTAACATATTCGTTCCCAACTCCCCTTTCCAACGATACCTTACACATTGTTGTACGTTGACCTGTTTAGACGTTTCAAGCTTAGTGCCGTTTTGACAATGTCTTTACGTTTTATTTTTATCTTAACATGTTCGTTACAACCTCTCCTTTCCATCGATACCTTACACATTGCTGTACGTTGAGCCGTTTGGACGTTACAAACTTCGTGCCGTTTTGGTAATGTCTTTGCGGTTGATTTTTATCTTAACATGTTCGTTACCTCCTCCCCTTTTCATCGATAGCTTACACATTGTTGTACGTTGAGCCGTTTGGACGTTTCAAGCTTAGTGCCGTTTTGGCAATGTCTACGTTTTATTTTTATCTTAACATATTCATTACCCCCTCCCCTTTTCATCGATATCTTACACATTGTTTTACGTTGAGCCGTTTGGACGTTACAACCTTAGTGCCGTTTTGGTAATGTCTTTGCGGTTGATTTTTATCTTAACATATTCGTTACCCCCTCCCCTTTTCATCGATAACTTACACATTGTTATACGTTGAGCCGTTTGGACGTAACAATTTTAGTGCCGTTTTGGTAATGTCTTTGCGGTTGATTTTTATCTTAACATGTTCGTTACCTCCTCCCCTTTTCATCGATACCTTACACGTTAAGCCATTTAGACGTTACAAGCTTAGTGCCGTTTTGGCAATGTCTTTGCGTTTTGTTTTTATCATAACATATTCGTTACCACCTCTCCTTTCCATCGATACCTTGCACGTTGTTGTACGTTGAACCGTTTAGACGTTACATGCTTAGTGCCGTTTTGACAATTTCTTTGCGTTAAATTTGTATCTTAACATGTTCGTTACAACCTCTCCTTTCCATCGATACCTTGCACGTTGTTGTACGCTGAGCCGTTTGGACGTTACAAGCTTAGTGCCGTTTTGGCAATGTCTTTACGTTTTATTTTTATCGGAACATATTCATTGCCCCTCCCCTTTTCATCGATACCTTACACATTGCTGTACGTTGAGCCGTTTGGACGTTACAAACTTCGTGCCGTTTTGGTAATGTCTTTGCGGTTGATTTTTATCTTAACATGTTCGTTACCTCCTCCCCTTTTCATCGATAGCTTACACATTGTTGTACGTTGAGCCGTTTGGACGTTTCAAGCTTAGTGCCGTTTTGGCAATGTCTACGTTTTATTTTTATCTTAACATATTCATTACCCCCTCCCCTTTTCATCGATATCTTACACATTGTTTTACGTTGAGCCGTTTGGACGTTACAACCTTAGTGCCGTTTTGGTAATGTCTTTGCGGTTGATTTTTATCTTAACATATTCGTTACCACCTCTCCTTTCCATCGATACCTTGTACGTTGAACTGTTTAGACGTTACAGCCTTAGTGCCGTTTTGGTAATGTTTTTGCGATTGATTTTTATCTTAACATGTTCGTTACCCCCTCCCCTTTTCATCGATACCTTACACATTATTATACGTTGAGCCGTTTAGACGTTACAAGCTTAGTGCCGTTTTGGCAATGTCTTTGCGTTTTATTTTCATCTTAACATATTTGTTACCCCTCCCCTTTTCATCGATACCTTACACGTTGAGCCATTTAGACGTTACAAGCTTAGTGCCGTTTTAGCAATGTCTTTGCGTTTTGTTTTTATCATAACATATTCGTTACAACCTCTCCTTTCTATCGATACCTTGCACGTTGTTGTACGGTGAGCGGTTTGGACGTTACAAGCTTAGTGCCGTTTTGGCAATGTCTTTGCATTTTGTTTTTATCTTAACATATTCGTTACCACCTCCCCTTTCCATCGATACCTTGCACGTTGTTGTACGCTGAGCCGTTTGGACGTTACAAGCTTAGTGCCGTTTTGGCAACGTCTTTACATTTTGTTTTTATCTTAACATATTCGTTACCACCTCCCCTTTCCATCGATACCTTGCATGTTGTTGTACGCTGAGCCGTTTGGACGTCTCTGCGGCTTGTACACGGATTGCTTCGTCATGACCATCTTTGATAAATACTTTTTTTTTATACCTATTGACGCCTACCTAATTAAAATGACCGATTGGCCTAGTAGTCTGGGCGTCTAGTCATGAACGTATGGGTCGCAGGTTCGAGTCCTACACCTGGTAGAATTTTTTATTTATTTAATAAATAATACTTTGATTAAACTGCGGAGTTTGTGGTCGGAATCTGGAGAAATTTGAGATACGGGGCTGGGGAAATTTGCCCTATTCTCCATAAGACCGGAACAGTTTTTTCCTAGATCTGGGGACAAAAAGTGGGCTTAAGTCTATCCCTATCTACTCACGTCTCCGGAACCAGTTGTGCCTACAAACTTAAAACAAACATAATACCCTCGACAATCGTTCGTAAAAACCTTGAAATATTCCTAGCTTTATTACGTTTTAGAAAAATTGAATACCTGACTTGCAATATTTTTTCCTAAGAATCTATTTTTAACCGGAATATTTGGGGGCTTGAATGTAAACAAATAGTTGTTCAACGACAAAAAATATTGAAATATTATAGTTAGAAATAACATGTACGAAATGGGGAATTTTGAATGTAAATAAAGACAAAAACACTCCCAGCGCTAATACGTCTTTACTACAAGATAAATAACAGGCATTTTATTGATTATTTTATCGTCCTAGATTCCTAGTTTTAACCGGAATAATTTTCTACCTGACAAAATAACAGAGACAAAAACAACTATATTTTGAAACAACTGAATACAAAACTTAAAACAGAATTTATACTATTATATAGATATATAATATAAAACGCTACAAGAGCTACTAATGAAAATCTGATAAAAGAGTTCATAAATGATTGGATGTTATAGGTAACATTTTGAACATTTATTACTAATTAAATTTAAACTACTTATTATTACATATTACATTAATAAGCTAGTGCCTATTTTCTTTGTTAGTATTTTTTTAGTTGTTAAATGTTTAACTTACAATAATGAAAGTTGTAAATTAACACAACATAGGTAGTCTACAAAAAAAATTGTTTGTGACAAAAATATATAAACTTAATTAATTTGAAAACTACAAGAGATAGGTATAGGAAATACTAATGCAGATCGATAGTGAAAAACATATTTTTCTAAAATAATGAATCACATACAGGGTCCATTTGAAAAAAAAAAGAAATAGACGAAAATTTAGGATGCCGGTTTTATGCCAATTTTGACAGCACCCTGTATAATTAAAAAGGCAACTTTACACTGTAAACATTAATGCTGTATCTGGTTAATAAGTTTATAAGGAATTTAAATTACATTATTCTTTTATTCAAATTACATTAGAGGATATTGAACTTTATATGCAAGGTAGAAAAGTGTAATTTTGATATAAAAACCATTATAACTAAAAAACGGTTCACCATAAGTATAGGGAAGTATTAACAAAGAATGTTCAGAATAATGTGAATATTTCTAAAAGTAAAAAATATACAGGGTATCCATTAAAAAAAAATTTTATAAGAAACTTCCGGTATAATCGGAAGTAGCAAATAGATAAAAATATTTTCATTAAATAGGTCACTCTTCAAAACCCCTTCATTTTAATTTTCATGATTTAGTTAGCTTTAGTTCCCGATATATTTCTAATTGGCAGTGTATCTGCCGAACCCTATGTATTTATAATGACTATATATTGAGTTATTTGGTATTTTTTATTGGTATTTTTGTATTTTCTATTTTATTTTTACATATTACATAGAGCTAGTTTTTTCTGGTTATTGTACAAAATCAATATTTGATAGATATGTCAAGATTAACTTGTTTAAATTTATGTAGATGTTCTTTTACATTGCAGTATACATCTGGCTGACAAAAAAAATTTAGAAATTTATGGCAAATGTAACAATCCTAATGGACATGGCCACAACTATGTAGGTAAGCATCATATATTTTATTTATATTTGGTATCTAATTTATGTATTATTCATATTTAGTAAAAGTGACTGTATGTGGAGAAATAGATAATGAAACTGGTATGGTAATGAATATGGCAGATCTAAAAAAGTACATGGAAGAAGCTATAACAAAACCAATGGACCATAAAAATCTTGATTTAGATGTCATTTTTTTTGCAGATAAACCAAGTACAACTGAGAATGTCAGTGTTTTTATATGGGAATCTTTGAAACGAATTATGTCAAGTCCAGAATTATTACACAAAATAGAAGTATATGAGACAGAAAATAATATTGTTACTTATTATGGAGATTAAAAATTTAACTAATATTAAAAATTAAAACAAGTCATTGCAAAACTATATTATGTAAAGTAATTAAAGTATTTGTTAAATATATACTTGGCTTGTGTAAATTGGGTATTGTAGATACGAAACTAAAACAAACATGTCATTTTATTTATTCCTCAAACAATAAAGGATTCATTTTATAACTTTTAGTGTATTTCTAAATATTTAAAATATATAAAATATTTGAAAAATATGACTTTAAGATGAACACACAGTAATAACAATTTTTACAAAGGAATTGTTTCCTGTGGTATACGTTACACTTTTCTTGGTTTGATTTATTTGTACTGTTTATTTGTTTAAAGTGTACAAATTATTTAGTAAAAGAAATAGGAACTTACAATCAATTTATTCTACCACCAACGACCGGTTTCGCATACTATAATTTGATATGCATCTTCAGGTCAACGGTACATGGTAAACTAAATGATGCCGATACAAGGATTATTATTAAATGTTTGAACATAGTTTAAAAATTTGTTATGGTAAGCTGGTGACAGGTGATCATCGGTTTTGCTGGAATTTTAGGTATGTCCTTAGCAAAATAAGAGAAAGTAGGTAATATATCAATTTAGAAATCCCAGGTATGTTCTTATATCAATAAAACAATGGAAAGTAGCAAACTGGCTGTTAGAAAAATTATAATTTATTATTAATAATCTTTAAAGATATTGATTAGAATATTATTATGTATTGATTAGATGTAAATTAAATATTTAAAGATTTTTAAATTATTAAAATAACTATTTCATTTTTAATACATTCCTGAAATTAAAAACAATTTTAGCTTACAATAGAAAACAAATTATTTTAGGGATCTGTCAGCCACAACTCCAATATTAATATCACCTAAACCTCTCTGGAATAAATTAATAGCAGATTGTAATCTCTTGTTAACTAATTATGATAAGTAGCAGACAAATCCACAATTTCTAAGGCAAATCTTTAAAGAATTAATTGATAACAACAGATTTGACAATATATTTTAAAAATATCATCCAAATATCTTGGCAACATCACTGGAATAAAATCCCTTCCAAGCTTCGTGATATCCATCCCAGCGTTAAAAAGCTTGAGTTTCCTTCCATGATACGAAAAAACAAAATCTTAATTCGCTGACTTAGAATCGGCCATACAAGACTAACTCAAGATCCTCCTTCATGTACACACTGTGGTAACACTCTATCCGTTAAACATATTTTCGTAGACCTTCCCTATTTCAACAAGAGAAAAAAGAATCTACTGAGTCGAAATATTCTCTGCTCGCCAGATTAATTCCAAAACCTTATTAATTTCCCCTTTACCAGGAAATCTCGGCACCAACAACGACATTTTCATTTATAAAAATGATACGAGCCGTTCACCGTGCTTCGAAGGGCACGTAAAGCCGTCGGTTCCCCTGGGCTAGTGTGCATCGACACTAGCTACTTGAAACAGGTGTAAAGATGCAATTGGCGCCGGAACAATCCGAAAGGATCCCCCTGGCAAAAAAGTCATACGATATTATTATTATTATTATACCAGAAAGTTTAGAAGAAGAAACGTAGTTTAGAATTTGATAATTAATAACTGTACCAATATTTAATGTATTTCTTTATCAATTGTAATGTTACTGTATATTCTTGAAATTTAATGTAATAAAATTGTACATGTGTCAGTGGCCTACGCTGTCGAGACATGTAAAGCTAAATAAAAAAAAATATTTTAGACGAGATACGCGAATTCATAATTAGTTCTAGATAAGAAAATATCAAAATTTGTAGGTACTTAACATGAACTTTTCTTCCGTGAGACACTTTTTTAGGACGTCTGAATAACCCTGCATGTGTGCCACTCGAAAAATGGCAAACAGCCGTAATGATATTTACGTTATCCTTTTATATAAATATCCTAATTACTTTTTCAGTGTAATATAAAGAAAACAATTCTATTTTAGAATAAGTGTGGTGAAAAAACGGATGTCTAATGATTACTTTTGAAAGAACCAAGTTCGATAAAAAATCGAAAGAGGACAAAGAAAAGAATAACGATAGCTAAAGTATAATTTAAATATTGCTGCTAAGCCAATAAAATAATGAAGAGGATTCTTTCTGTAAAATAAGGAAATATTGAACAGTTTCCAATGGTAAGACTGACAACGTAAAATATTTATTTGGAATAAATTTTATATATGAGACAAAATGTCTATTTTTCTCTTATTTTACCATGTACCGTTGACCTGAAGATGCATAGCAAAATACGGTATGCGTGTTCAGACTTTATTATGTTGTAAAATGGAAACTGTTGAAAGAGATAACATTTACAAGTTTTCAAGAAAAATAGCGATCTATTCAAGTAAGTATACAATTGCCGATACAAGCAGACAAGCGACGCCATAATCAAGTAAACCATATTCCAGAATTCCAGTAGGCCAGTTTAGCGAGAAAGACGATCAGGCAGCAGAGGCAATAAGTACAAGTCAGAACTACTACATATAACAAGGTCAGACCCATTTATATTTCCTAGTAAAGCGATCATTATTGATAATTTCATTTGGGTATTTGACAATTTTCTATTTTATTCTATTATTCTTTTATAAATTTAGTTAAATATTACCTTCAATTTGGAATATTTGCGTAAGGTTATTAATTATAATTGTTTGTAAACAAGATGGCAAATTCAAATAATTGTAACGAAATAGCCCATCTCCGATACGTCATAATTCTTAGAAGGAAAGATCTAGAGAACTCAAGAATTGGTATTTCAATACCGCCCGTCTTCGATGCACTTTCAATGAGACGAATTAGAGGTGGGACTACTCCAGAATATTCTCAAACAATACTTTTGGTATATATATATATATATATATATATATATATATATATATATATATATATATATATATATATATATATATATATATATATATTGTTATGATATGTAAAATCGAGAAAAATATTGGGTTGATTAAAATATTTCAAAGTTCAAAAACATTAAAATAATTCAGATAAGTAGGATAATAACCAACAAACATTTCGAAGAAGGAAAGTTTTTAAATTCTTGGATTACCTGTATTAAACAAAATGTAAGCTATGCATAAATTATTTCTTTGTTATACTTGAGTGACCCGCATAATTTTAAGTGAATTCCAAAGACAATTGAACCGGGTTTTCCATATACATTAATGCAGTGATTAGAGACAATTAGAAGAGATTTTAGAAAGAGGTTTTTGTTAGTTTTTAAGAATTATAGAAAAATATTATTTGTAAATAAGTTTTAGGAAATTTTATAATTATAGGTAAAAATTTGTTTGTTATCGAAATGAAAAAATGGGGGAATTGTGACGAGTTTTGATTGGCGGAGATTGAAAAAGGTGGGATAGGTATGTAGGAATGAAAGTTTAGCTAGATTTAGGAGAGAGAAAAGATAATCAGTTGGTTTTCCAAGTCTGTAAGACGAACAGTGATTGTTCTCTGGCGGTTCCCGAGAAGTAGCAAGCAGTAGTGTTGAATGTTAGTGAGTTTTTGTGGAGTTAGTGTATCTGACAGAAGCTGAAGCAGCAAAATATTGTAAGTCATATTTTCCTACTTATATTCCAAGAGTCACTGTTCAGGCCAACGAGAGATTCAGTTTATCGTAAAGAGAAGATATTCCAAGAGTCATTTTTCACTCGGGCCAACGAGAGATTCAGTTTATCGGGAGGAGAAAGGCTATCATAATTTGAATGATTTGTGCTTTTGAAGGAGATCATTAAGGACGATATACTTGCAACAATCTGTTGTAAGATTGCTGATTACATAGGGAGCGGTTGAGAGGAGATAATATAGTCTACAAGGAACAAGGATTTGGACCACTCATCATCAGAGAGAGATATTTTTGTTTTCTGCAGTTTTTTCTTTTATTGATAACACAATTTTTACACTTAATTTAGAAAGGATATAAATATTTTGATTAGGAGAGTTAGAATAGTTTGGGATTTTGAGATTTCAATTAATATTGTTTGTACCATTAATTTTGATTGTTCACGTACGTAGAACAAAATTTTGAGAATCATTATATGAGATTTGTTTATTGAAAACTTTTGAGTGTGAATTATTTCATTATTTTTATTTCAATATATAGTGTTAGATCATATGTGTTTTTTATTATTCCGGTATTCTTTGGACCTTACCTTTCACATGTAATAGCATAGATATTGAAGCACGAATTTTAACCCTGAGATAAAAGAATTAAAAATTGTGATAGAGTCATAATCATATCATTTAAATAATTTTAATTAATCAAAAAATTAATTAGCTAATTATTGCTTGGCACACCAAGACTTTAAATATCACAATAACTGGCTTCCAAAACGTGGGGCTTGAAAATATCGCAGCTTTACATTTGAAGGAAGGGAAAGAGATCTGGAATAAGTACAGGTGATCCAGAGATAAAAACATATAACATTGAGGGAATTTGAATTTGAAAGTATTTTGACAATTTTTCCAGGGAATATAAATTTGATTTATTGATTGATCGTAGTTAGTGGATATTTACTGCTATTGAATTATTTGATTTTATTTTCTTTACCAATCGTACATTTGATATTTATTTTGAATTATTTAAATTTTACTGATTGCATATTTGATATTTGTCGTGAAAATTTAATACATTTGGGGAGAAATATTGTCGTGTTCTGAAACATATAGAGTGTTGTAAAATTTCACATTTGGCGGGGACAGAAACAGTAACGAAAAGAAACAACATGTCGACCACAAGGAGTCAAAGTAAAACGCAAGAAAGGAAAGAGGATAAGATAGAAGAGGAAACAATTATTGATGAAGGATCGGATAATGAAGGAAATGCCACAATAATGGAGGAAAGAAAAGAAACAGGGATGCTGGAAAAATTATTAGCAATAATGCAAATACAGACACAAACAATAGAGAGAAACCAACAAGAAACATCACTAAAAATGGATAGAAATCAACAAGAAACAAAACAAACAATAGAACTAAATAACAGAAATATAGAGCAGCGTTTGGAAAACTATGAACAAAAATTAGAAGAAAATGATAGAAAAATGGAAAAGCGTTTGGACAAATATGAAAATGAGGTAAAAGTCTGTTTAGAAAAAGTCAGAGAAGAAACAGAGAGGAAACTAGAGATGCAGAGAGAAGAAATAGAAACTAAAATTAAAGATATTAAGACTGTACAGAAAAAGGAATTAGAACAGTTAGAAACAAAATTTGAAATGGCTTTACAAGAAGACAAGAAAGAAATAGAAAAACAAATTGAGGATATCAGAAACCAACGAGAGATTCAGTTTATCGTAAAGAGAAGATATTCCAAGAGTCATTTTTCACTCGGGCCAACGAGAGATTCAGTTTATCGGGAGGAGAAAGGCTATCATAATTTGAATGATTTGTGCTTTTGAAGGAGATCATTAAGGACGATATACTTGCAACAATCTGTTGTAAGATTGCTGATTACATAGGGAGCGGTTGAGAGGAGATAATATAGTCTACAAGGAAAAAAGATATCACCATAAATTTTTCGGAAAATAAACTGGAAATCAGAGCAGAACCAGACAACACAGGAGAAGAAAAGCAAACAGATAGGAAAACAAATTCTGGAAGGATCAATGCACAGGAAAAACGCAAAGAAATCGATATGACTGTAGAGGATAAACCGAAAGTACAAGAACAAGATCTAACAGAAGAGAAAAAGAGAAGGAAGAAAAAGAAGAAGAGTTCGAAAAGAAAGCAGGAAAATAAGATGGAGACCAGAGAAAAACAGGAAATAGAAGGTACAGAAGAATTGTTGGCAACCGACGATAAAACAGAATGGAAGCAGGAAGAAAAAGAAGGTATCATC
Source organism: Diabrotica undecimpunctata (assembly GCF_040954645.1). Taxonomy (NCBI): domain Eukaryota; kingdom Metazoa; phylum Arthropoda; class Insecta; order Coleoptera; family Chrysomelidae; genus Diabrotica; species Diabrotica undecimpunctata. Next base: position 76,370,408 of record NC_092807.1, read on the forward strand.
ACAAAATGGTATTTGTGCTAAATTGATGCCGATATTTGAAGGTCCATATAGGGTCAATACGGAAAATGGGGTAAATAGTTATGAATTAGCGCACATAGAGACAGGAAATATACGGGGTATTTTTAACATTCACGACATCTATCAATATCATGAATAGATTTTAATAACATAGTGAAATAATTTGATCCTGGAAAACTTTTGTCATTGTTAAAATTTAACAAAGAGTTTTCGGCAGATCAAATGGCGGGGATTTGTTATGATATGTAAAATCGAGAAAAATATTGGGTTGATTAAAATATTTCAAAGTTCAAAAACATTAAAATAATTCAGATAAGTAGGATAATAACCAACAAACATTTCGAAGAAGGAAAGTTTTTAAATTCTTGGATTACCTGTATTAAACAAAATGTAAGCTATGCATAAATTATTTCTTTATTATACTTGAGTGACCCGCATAATTTTAAGTGAATTCCAAAGACAATTGAACCGGGTTTTCCAAATACATTAATGCAGTGATTAGAGACAATTAGAAGAGATTTTAGAAAGAGGTTTTTGTTAGTTTTTAAGAATTATAGAAAAATATTATTTGTAAATAAGTTTTAGGAAATTTTATAATTATAGGTAAAAATTTGTTTGTTATCGAAATGAAAAAATGGGGGAATTGTGACGAGTTTTGATTGGCGGAGATTGAAAAAGGTGGGATAGGTATGTAGGAATGAAAGTTTAGCTAGATTTAGGAGAGAGAAAAGATAATCAGTTGGTTTTCCAAGTCTGTAAGACGAACAGTGATTGTTCTCTGGCGGTTCCCGAGAAGTAGCAAGCAGTAGTGTTGAATGTTAGTGAGTTTTTGTGGAGTTAGTGTATCTGACAGAAGCTGAAGCAGCAAAATATTGTAAGTCATATTTTCCTACTTATATTCCAAGAGTCACTGTTCAGGCCAACGAGAGATTCAGTTTATCGTAAAGAGAAGATATTCCAAGAGTCATTTTTCACTCGGGCCAACGAGAGATTCAGTTTATCGGGAGGAGAAAGGCTATCATAATTTGAATGATTTGTGCTTTTGAAGGAGATCATTAAGGACGATATACTTGCAACAATCTGTTGTAAGATTGCTGATTACATAGGGAGCGGTTGAGAGGAGATAATATAGTCTACAAGGAACAAGGATTTGGACCACTCATCATCAGAGAGAGATATTTTTGTTTTCTGCAGTTTTTTCTTTTATTGATAACACAATTTTTACACTTAATTTAGAAAGGATATAAATATTTTGATTAGGAGAGTTAGAATAGTTTGGGATTTTGAGATTTCAATTAATATTGTTTGTACCATTAATTTTGATTGTTCACGTACGTAGAACAAAATTTTGAGAATCATTATATGAGATTTGTTTATTGAAAACTTTTGAGTGTGAATTATTTCATTATTTTTATTTCAATATATAGTGTTAGATCATATGTGTTTTTTATTATTCCGGTATTCTTTGGACCTTACCTTTCACATGTAATAGCATAGATATTGAAGCACGAATTTTAACCCTGAGATAAAAGAATTAAAAATTGTGATAGAGTCATAATCATATCATTTAAATAATTTTAATTAATCAAAAAATTAATTAGCTAATTATTGCTTGGCACACCAAGACTTTAAATATCACAATAATATATATATATATATATATATATATATATATATATATATATATATATATATATATATATATATATATATATATATATATATATAATATATATATATATATATATATATATATATATATATATATATATATATATATATATATGTAACGATGTTAGGAGTAGAGTTTAGTTGATAAGAGAGTACCGAACTGTAAACTTATAAATAAATATATTTATATAAATTCAAACCGCTCGTTTTATTTAATCTCACTACAGTTGGTGTCCGGTGTGAGATTTGAAAATAAATTCAGCAGTGATTTTTGAAAAAGACTTGAACTTTTGAAAAGTATTGTTCGTCGGGAACATCTGCGTAGTTCGGTAGTGATCTTTGTACGAAAGAACATTTAAAAAGTACGTGTGTGCCTGACCAAAGATGCTGCTAGTACAACTCTCAGTAAAACAGTTGCGTGAGCAACTAGAAGAACGCGATGAAGACTGCAGCGGGTCCAAGAAGATACTCTAAGAACGACTGAAGACTGTTCTTAACAAGAATGGAGATGACACAGAGACATTCCATTTTCAGTCAGCAGAAGAAGCAGTTTTAATGAAGATAGAAGAAACTTCTAAAAAAAATGATGATAAATTCGAGACTGTTTCCAAAAAATTCGATGAAACGTCTCAAATGATTGAAGAAACTTCTAAAAAAAAAATGATAGTAAATTTGAAAACGTTTCGAAAAAAATTGAAGAATCTTCTCGAAAGAATGATGAAAGATTCGATGAAACGTCTCAAATTATTAAAGAAATGACGAGAAATGGGAAAATGTGTCTAGAAGATTCGACGAGACGTCTCAAATAATTAAAGAAGTTTGTATTCAAAACAATGAGAAATTTGAAGAAGTCTCAAGAACATTCGATAAGATACAGAAAAATGTAAACGACAAGATAGAAGACGTAGAAGAGAAGATCAAACAATTAGAGACCATGATAACTAACACGAAAGTGCTATCACCAGTTAATACAGTAGCCTTAGATCCGGTAGTGGAAGAAGAACCACCTAGAGACGAAACGACATATCATATGCGATTCAAATTGCCACCATTTGATGGAAAGTCTTCTTGGTCCATATACCTTAGACAATCAGCCATATTCTGTAACTACAAATCGAATAGAAATGAGTAAAATCGAATAGAGGTCAGCAAGTTGGATCGGAATTGTAGGAATCGGCATTGGTATCATTATTGTTTTGACATTTATCTGTTGACTTTTTTAGTCTGACATGTTTTAGTCTGTGGTGTTATTTATTTAGACTTATTTAGATAAAGTTTACTAAATAATTTAAATGCTCAGCAAGTAGATAGGGCCTCATTATACCCCACTTTGACCTTTGACCCCGCACTCTCGACGCAGTTTCTCGCGATTCTCGATAGCACACGTGACCTTGGCGGAGTGACGTCATTGGACCACAGACCGATTAATTATGTTTAATCATTTTTAAAATTATTAATTATTATTAAATAAAAAATTCTTCCTTGAGTGGGACTAGAACTTGCGACCAGCCGCACCAAAGCTAAGCGTGCACATCGCTAAGCTACGGAGGTTAATAATAACATGTGCCGATAATTGGTATAAAAAAATATATTAAATGTACATGAGATGCGAAAGAGTTGCACAGGGTGGTATGAACCGTACGCGCACCCGTTTAGCGCAGTTAGTTTGATATTAGGCATAATATTCTACATCACACGATTTAGAAACATTGTTACTACAAACATGTGTTATTAATATAAAAAGGTATGGACGTAAAGCCGTTTAACATAATGCTGATATAAAAGGTTTACATTGTATAAATCAAGCGTTTAATACTAAAAGTTTTCATAAGAGGATGATGAACATTTCCACATACGTCATCAAAAGGGGAGAGAGATGCAGAAACAAATTGATAAAAATGTAAAAAGCATGTTGATTATTAATTCGATATTACTTGTTAAAGTTGGCTGTGATAGGTCTCTATATCCCGCATCAAACCTAAGCATGCACATATCTAAGCTACATAGCCGTTTAACATAATCTGACATTAATATGTGTATATAAAAAATACTACAAAGGATTCCGCATATTGAATAATCGAAAAAAATTAATTTTAAAAAAAATTCAAGTATATCACTAAAGGTAATATAAGTATAAGAACATATATATTGTATAAGAACATCGATATACAACAATAATGAAGTTGAGACGATAAATGGTAATTAAGTTATCCACGTTATAAACTGCCAACCACGCTATATGAATATGCTTAAAACGTAGTTTCAACGCTTAAACATCAGCTAACAGATATCTAACGCGGATTGTTAAACAATTCCTAGCTCATTTAAGTATCAGAATTCGCAAATTTGTACGATATGCGAACAAAATAATAAATTTATCGTTTTCATCAGTTAGATAACAATTTCCTGTTTTTGAGAATCGTTGATCTTCTAATGGTATCACTTTTAGTTTACATAATAAATAAAATAAATATCAAAAATGTTTAGTGAGTATTTTATTGTACATTAAAAATACAGAGATGGTAAATAATAGATAAAAACTACGAATAGAATAGACTTAAGTAATGTTACATCTCTTTCCATGGCCTACCCAGGAGGCAATAAGCCAACATTCTCTGATATATCCAAGAATATGTCATAAAATATTGAAGTATTGGAGATGTTTACGGCCTCGTTAAGATTCCCCGTCATATGTCTCAATATACAGAGCATAGAAAGACGTTAGACAGGCCTACGACGTATATATTCTGTTTCCTCAACCATGCTTTGCTTATTGAGAAAGTGCATATAAACAGTGTATGACTCATTAAATATCTTTTAGTGATCTGTTGAGCATCTTTTGTATCAGGAGGTTGCACGAACACTAGATCTTAACTTAATAAGAACGGTTCATTAATTTTTCAGTAACAGATATCTTTTGGTGATTTGAATGAGCATCTTTTAAGATAGTTATTATACACAGGGTTGGCCAGAATTAAGTTCAACGGCTACTACTTTGGAGTAGTCTACCACTGACTAAACAATACTGCCTCCTGTTTCGCGATAAGGTATTAGAGACTAAAACTGAAAGCATTTTTACACTGAAATATGCAAATATCAAAACATACAAAAAATACAGTAGCTCTGTAAATTAACGCTGATAATAACATTGCTAAACTTTAAGTAATAGCCAATTTTTAACATTGAAAATAAGATAACATTCTGAAATTTTGAATATTGTACAAAGTTTGAATGATAATTTTCAAAGCAATTCATTTTTACATAAAAAGTAATTAACGAGGTATTTTTAAGATTTGAATGTCGAATTTCGTATCTTTAAGCTGTATGTAAGCATTGGAACTGGTTACATTTTCAATTTGTTCTAGTAACTTTGTCATATTGACATCTGCACTAGTTGTTGTCGAAATAGGATGATTGAAATTGTCATTTAAAGCCACAATACGGATTCTGTCACCCTTTTTGTAGTCAATTTGCTTTTTTATATCGTTAAGAGCAGACTCTAATTTATTTTTCAAAGAGTTGTAATTAAGAGCGCCACCTATATAGTTTTCACAACACAGTTGGAAAGTGCACTGATAAGCATTGAATTTTTTATCTCTCGCTGATTTATAATATTTACAGACCACATTTTGGTACGCCTGTACTCTACGAGTATTCAACTGTGAATGAGGAGATTTTACAATGTGAAGTTATATATAAAGTAATCTATGAGGTCTTGTAGCCTAGAGGCAGGGTATCCATAAAATCATCATTATGTACAATCTTCCGTTTTTTGTAGTCCATCTTCGACACCCTTTTTCTCATCACAATGTCTTTAGTGTGGACATCACGACCTATTTGATTATACTGCAAGATGATTTGCTTGGAGGAATCGAGTATGCTAGCATGTATCGCGGAGGCATTGAGTACTAGGCTGTTCTCGTAGTTTAAAGTGAAGCCTTTGATTTTAGTCATCTCTTGACCCTTGACTGTTTTGTAATAATAACTCTTTGGGCCTGTTGCCTGCCATTCTACAATATAATCATCAGCAGGTAACTCGTCACTCCAATCACCCAACATTTCACCCGTTTCAACAGTGTTTATACCGTCATCAATATAAACAATCGAGTCTGTGTCGAAGTAGGCAACTGCTTCTCCTAACCTATCAATTATATCATATAACCGGAGATGTGCATTACTGGTTGTAAATAAAGCCACAAAAATATTTGTGGATGTAGGGTCTTCCACAAACACATCTTTGTAGTCGTAAGAGACTTTCACAATATTATCATTAATAAATATGACATTAGAGATGTTTATTTTGTCATCTAGCAATATCTCGTACCATCGTTTGAGGTTAACAATATACTCTGTCTGTTTCATATTCATTCTCTGGCCAAACTTACCCCATAGACTGTTTTAACAAATTTTAGCGACTGCTCTTCTACCAGGATTTGGGTCTATTTTAGCCAGATCTAAGTCTATACCCATTTGCTCTTTTACCGCTCGTGCGTATTGTTACGAACATACTCTCGGCATGGCCCAGGTAACGGTTGCATTGCATCTCTAATACCCTTCTCGAAACTTCGAGACGTATCGAGTGCGAAAGAGAATAACCGGTCACGTAGGCGAATTAGAGGTGGGACAACGCCAGAATATTCTCGAACCTAGTAACTGTAGTATATATAGGTAACAATGTTAGAAGTAGTGGTTAGTTGTTAAGATACTACCGAACTGTAAAGTTATAAATAAATATATATAAAATCGAACCGCTCGTTTTATTTAATCTCACTACAGTGGTGTTACGGTGTGAGTAAAAGAAATAAATTCAGCAGTGACTTTTGAAAAAGACTTTTGAACTTTTGAAAAGTATTGTTCGTCGGGAACATCCGCGTAGTTCGGTAGTGATCTTTGTACGAAAAGAACATTTAAAAAGTACGAGTGTGCCTGACCAAAGATGCTGCTAGTACAACTTTCAGTAAAACAGTTGCGTGAGCAACTGGAAGAACGCGATGAAGACTGCAGCGGGTCCAAGAAGATACTCCAAGAACGACTAAAAACTGTTCTTAACAAGAATGGAGATGACCCAGAGACATTCCATTTTCAGTCAGCAGAAGAAGCAGTTTTATTGAAGATAGAAGAAACTTCTAAAAAAACTGATGATAAATTCGAGACTGTTTCCAAAAGATTCGATGAAACGTCTCAAATGATAGAAGAAACTTCTCAAATTATTAAAGAAACAGCCAGACAAAACGACGAGAAATTCGAAAATATGTCTAGAAGATTCGACGAAGTATGTAATCAAAACAATGAGAAATTTGAAGAAGTCTCAAGAACATTTGATAAGATACAGAAAAATGTTAACGATAAGATAGAAGACGTAGAAGAGAAGATCAAACAATTAGAGACCATGATAACTAACACAAAAGTGCTACCACCAGTTAATACAATAGTCTTAGATCCGGTAGTGAAAGAAGAATCACCCAGAGACGAAACGACACATAATATGAGATTCAAATTGCCACCATTTGATGGAAAGTCTTCTTGGTCCATATACCTTAGACAATTTGAAGCTATTGCGACAGCCAATCATTGGACTGAACAAGAAAAAGCTGTTTCCTTGACTGCTGCTTTATGAGGTGATGCAGCAGATATCCTAAGATCGATTCCTAAGGGTCAAGAAAAATGTTACCAGACCTTGTTTACCCGACTAGACAAACGTTACGGAGATGCCCATCTACAACAAGTCTACAAAGTACAAATAAGAAGTAGAATCCAACGAGCAAGTGAGAGTTTGCAAGAATTCGAAGCAGATATTGCTCGTATAGCGCTGTTGGCCTATCCAGAGGCACCAGACAACATTTTGGAAGAAATTGCTGTAGATGCCTTCGTCAATGGGTTAAGAGACAGTGAACTACAGAAAGCTTTACGACTAGCAAGACCGAAAGTTTTAGATGAAGCGCTCGCTATTGCCTTGTAACATGAAACAGCTAGTTAAGCTTCACGGAGCTATCGAGTACGAACCTCTGAAGAGAGCGACGAACAAAACGAGAAACGTCTGGAGGAAATCGTACGGAAAGTAGTTCGTAACATGATGCCGAAGAGACGTGAACCCAGATGTTGGAATGGTAACGACGTAGGTCACATTCGCCGTAAATTACAAGAAAATGATACAACAGTCGGAAAACTAAACGGGTCGACAACAAGGGGCAACTGCCGACCTTGAGAAATACAGCCCCCATAGTAACTGTGAACATTACGTCTTCAGGCGGAATTCATAGCTTGTACATAGAGGGTCGTATCAATAATAAATGTAGATCGTTTTTGGTAGATACAGGTGCAACGAGAACTATTGCACGGCCAGAAGTAGTACGAGGCCATCTTAAATTATTGCCTGCAACAGTAAAGCTTAGAACAGCAACGGGTAATTAATACATATGGCGAGGCTAATATGTCAGTATCCATTGGCCAGACCACAGTGAAACATACAGTATTAATTGCAGAGATCTCCGATGAGTTCATATTGGGGATGGATTTACTAAGGAAAGTTGGGGCTGTATTGAATGTCAAAGATGGAGTTCTCGAGATCAGTGACAAGACAAGACAAGACAAAGAAGATGTTATCAGCTTAATAACTACTTGTGACGTAACAATACCCGGTAATAGTGAGAAAATTTTGATGACCAGACCTGATGGTTACTGCCGAGAGGGAAGTTTAAGGATGGTCGAAGATGTGAATAATGCCGAGTTCATAACGGCAAAAGCTTTGGTGAGAATTCGAGATGTCGTTCCTGTAAGAGTTATGAATTTAAAGGGAACTGCTATTAAGTTAAGTAAAAGAACTTTGATCGGACAGTGTGTTCCCGTGGCTTCGATTTGTTCCATGAATGCTAATGGGAAACCGTCGAAATCTAAGTATCCAAAGGAGCTTGTTGAGACGATGATTAAAACGTGCCAAGATCTTGATGATGAACGAACTAAAAAAGTGAAGTCTATGCTGATAGAATTTCAAGATGTTTTTGCCATGGATAAGAAGGATAATGGCAAAACAAGCATAGTAAAGCATAAAATTAATACCGGAGACGCTCAGCCAATCAGACAACAACCTAGACGACTTCCATTTGCGAAAAGAGATGAAGCCGAAGACATCATCAAAGATATGAACAACCAAGGGGTAATTGAACCATCAAATAGTCCATGGACATCACCAGTAGTGCTAGTAAAGAAGAAAGATGGTTCAACACGTTTTTGTATTGACTACCGACAGCTCAATGCAGTAACTAAAAAAGATAGTTATCCTTTGCCCAGAATAGACGATACTTTGGATACACTTTCTGGTTCTCGTTGGTTCTCCACACTCGATCTGAAAAGTGGATATTGGCAAGTAGACATGGAGCCAGCTGATCGTGAAAAAACCGCATTCTCGATAGGATCAGGGCTTTGGCAGTTCACAGTTATGCCCTTTGGTTTATGTAATGCCCCGGCCACATTTGAAAGATTAATGGAGGCAGTTTTAAGAGGTCTAACATGGAAAACATGCCTGGTTTATTTGGATGATGTAATTGTAGTTGGAAGATCCTTCGATGAACATGCCAATAATCTGACAGAAGTCTTTCAACGATTGCGGGCAGCGAATTTAAAGTTAAGTCCAAAGAAATGTCACTTGTTTCGACGAGAAGTGAAGTACTTGGGACATATTGTAGCAAGTAATGGTGTAACAGCTGATCCTGAAAAACTTTCAGCAATTAAGGATTGGCCTGTACCAAGAGATAAACACGAAATTAGAAGTTTTCTTGGCCTATGTACATATTACCGACGTTTTGTCAAAGGATTTGCCAACATCTCCAAGCCATTAACAAAGTTGACAGAAGAAGGCAAAAAATATACATGGAGCGAAGAGTGTCAAAGAGCTTTCGAAAACTTACAAATGGCTCTGACCAGCGCACCGATTTTAAGCTACCCTAGACAGGCAGGAAAATTTGTGTTGGACACCGATGCAAGCAACAGTGCAATAGGAGCTGTTCTTTCCCAAATCCAAGATGGGCAGGAGAAAGTCATCGCTTACTTTAGCAAAGTCTTGTCAAAACCAGAAAGAAACTATTGCTTTACCAGGAGAGAATTGCTAGGCGTAGTGAAGGCTTGTGAGCATTTCCATAAATACTTGTATGGCAGAAAGTTTCTTCTTCGCACGGATCACGCTGCTCTAAAATGGCTCCTACAATTTCGTAATCCAGAGGGCCAGATGGCAAGATGGTTAGAACGATTACAAGAATATGATTACGAGATCGAACACAGGGCTGGCAGAGTTCATTCAAATGCTGATGCCCTTTCGAGACGGCCATGCAGTGCAAATTGTAATCACTGTCTTAAATTAGAAGAACGACTTTGCCCCGTGAGACGAACCACCGTCATTAATGATCAATGGCAGCCTCAACACCTACAAGACGCTCAAGCAGATGATCCATGTATAAAAAGAGTATTGGATTGGATGTGTCGAAGTGAAAGACCTTCTTGGCAAGACATTAGTGCATGTAGTCCAGAAGTCAAATGTTACTGGAGCCAATGGAATTATCTAGTGCTGAAAGATGATCTTCTGTATAGAACCCTTGAAAACGATGATGGTACATAAACTAAGCTTCAGTTGATTGTACCTAAAAGTAAAGTGTCAGAAGTATTGCGTCAGTTGCATGACGGTGCATCAGGTGGACACTTTGGTATCACGAAGACTCTGCAAAAGGTTCGAGAACGGTTCTATTGGGTGAACTGTAAAGATGATGTAAGAAGATGGTGCCGGAAATGTGAACTGTGTGCAACCAGTAATGGTCCAGCTGGTAAAAAGAGGGCACCCATGAAACAGTACAATGTTGGTAGTCCTATGGAAAGAGTAGCAATCGACATTGCAGGTCCACTTCCAGAGACAAATGATGGAAATAAATATATCCTGGTAGCCATGGATTATTTTACGAAATGGACTGAGGCCTATGCGATACCAAATCAAGAAGCTGCTACCGTTGCAGAGGTACTTGTTAAAGAATTCTTTAGCCGATTTGGTCCTTTGGAGATCCACTCCGACCAAGGGCGAAACTTCGAGTCAACCCTTTTCCAAAACGTTTGTAAATTGATTGGTGTCAATAAGACCAGAACGACACCCCTGCATCCTCAATCAGATGGAATGGTCGAGAGAATGAACCGAACAATGGGTAAATACCTGTCCAAAGTTGTATCAGAACATCAAAGAGATTGGGACCAGCACATTCATTTATTCCTAATGGCCTACCGCTCGGCCGTGAATGAAACTACAGGACAGACTCCAACCTGCCTGATGTTAGGTCGTGAAGTTCGTTTACCCTGCGACCTAGAGTTTGGCTGCAGACCTTCCGAAGAACATGTTGCAAGCGAAGATTATGTCGACCGCCTGAAGTTAAGAATGAACAACATTCATGAACTTGCCCGACAACACATCCAGATAGCCAGTGACAGAATGAAAGATCAATATGATTCTCGATGCAAGAGTGAAAGCTATGAAGTAGGTGATCTTGTTTGGCTTTATAATCCACAACGTCGTTGAGGCTTGTCTCCCAAACTGCAAAGACAATGGGAAGGTCCATATGAAATTAAAAAGAAAATAAATGACGTAATATACCGAATTAAGAAGTTGCCGAAAGGTAAACCAAAAGTAGTTCACATAAATCGTCTTGCACCATATGCTGGCTCAAATGAAACAGAAGAAGCACGAACCCTTCAACATGAGATCAAAGATGACCGGCGACCAAGCTTTAATGAATTTATGTCAAATTACGCAGAGAGAAAGAGTGCTAGATTCGGCGTGACCACAGAAGTTCAACAGGATCTTTTTAGTGTTCCGCATAACGTCTCTCTAGCCCACTGTTGCCCAAGATCTTGAGATGACTAAAGGAATCTCATCCGTATTTTATAAGAAATTCGGTCGTTTGGACGAGTTAAAAAACCAGCAGCCTAAAGTTGAAAGAGTACTGAGATTAGAAGATGGTTCTCGATCTTTGCTGTGTATGGTGACCAGGAAGTCTTATACAGACAGGGCAAGCTACGAGGATATATGGCGTGCTCTAACTAATTTGAAGAAAATTGTGTGCAATTACATCAAGAATTTGGCCTTACCCAAGATAGGCCATGCACTAGATAATCTGGACTGGAAGATTGTCAGAAGCATGCTTGAAGTAATCTTCCGAGAAATCGGCGTACGAATTACTGTGTGTTGCATTAACCCGATGAGATCGTATCCTTCAAAGTCAGTAGACTGTTATTTCTTTCTAAAGGGTTCATGCAGAGCTGGAGAGTCCTGTAGATTCCGCCATCCTGTGCCTACATATAGAGTTGCTGATCGGGAGGATCAGATTTAAGAGGGGAGCAGTGTTACGAACATACTCTCGGCATGGCCCAGGTAACGGTTGCATTGCATCTCTAATACCCTTCTCGAAACTTCGAGACGTATCGAGTGCGAAAGAGAATAACCGGTCACGTAGGCGAATTAGAGGTGGGACAACGCCAGAATATTCTCGAACCTAGTAACTGTAGTATATATAGGTAACAATGTTAGAAGTAGTGGTTAGTTGTTAAGATACTACCGAACTGTAAAGTTATAAATAAATATATATATAAATTCGAACCGCTCGTTTTATTTAATCTCGCTACAGTATTTTACGTTTGAGGTTTTTTTGACGTGACAACGTCTTAAATTAGGTTGTGGCTTGGAGTCACTCATGAAAAAGTGTAACGCCCGCTCACGTCTGTTACGAGGAGTCACCGAACGAGAGAGAGGCCCGCCGGACCGGCGAATGCCTTGCGTCTCTCTCCCACTCAAACATGATCGGTCCGCTGGTGCTATGCTATTTCTCCTATCATCGTCCTATCCTCAACAAAATCACTCAAATAGAAATTAGTTAAGTTTAAGTTTACATGTACAATGTTTTAGTAAACAAAATATATTTCTATAGTTAAAATTTGTGCAATTCTTATTTTCATTCAATTCCTTGTTCCTATTGTGCAATTTAATAATATTCATATCAATAAATATTCTAACGAGAAAAAGACGTTGTCACGTAAAATCTTCGCCCGTAAAACCGACTTTACAGGCAACCGATTTTTTTTATTTATCCACATCAACCGTTAGGGTTATTAGCGGTAAGTTTATGATACAAATAGAGAAAATAAGATACATTTTAAGATTCATTACTTACAACAATATCAATATGGTATTATGTACATGTATGTAACTATAACAAAAATTAAATCACAATTTATTATAGAGTTTACAATAATTTAAAAAAGACAGAACTTCATTGAATTTTGTAACCAGTGCTTCTTTCAGGCTGTTGGGTATCTTGAATATCGCCTTGGCTGAGGTGTACTCTGGACATTCTATTATTATATGGTTGACTGTGAAAGGTGTTTGGCACCTTTGGCACATTGGTGGTGGTTCTTAGGAGATTATGTAGCCGTGCGTAAGTCGTGTATGCCCAAGCTTTTTGCCGGACACATGTAGCTTTATGGCATTAGTGCGACCACCGAAAAATGCTTCACGAGGCTTTAAAAGTTCAACTATTTGAGGGTTTGGAGCATTTTTACATTCTTTGGATTTTAACCACTCACATTCCCACATTTTAACCGGCTTCTTTTATTTGTGTGGCTCTCCGTACAGTTCTTTCAAACAAATCACTCATTGGTTCATTATTGACGTGATTAATAGTGTCAGGAGCGTAACACTCTGGGTGACCATGCCAAAAACAACTGTAACGATACGATCGTTAATAATCTAACATTTTGAACGATAGCAAACCGAATCCCTACATAGCTACTAATTTGCCGCCGTTGGAATATGCAACCAACAATATTATCTCTTATATTTCATTTTATAACTTTCGAACATCAATTGATAATATAATCGATTCCCTTATCATTGTAGAGGAAGAAACCTAATCTTCTTGAAGGGAATTCTGGCCATTTTGGAACAGAACTTCCTAAAGAGAGGTCGTGGAGTTTAATTGCCGCGGGCAGAATCTTATGAAGGAAGAGAGTTAAGTTATTTTAGTTATTTTTTTTGGGGAATGGAATGAGTTTTTAGTTACAAGAAGTTATTTAGTTTATATGAAGTCGAAGTTATTTTATTTTATGAAAAATAAAACTTCCAAAAGATTTTGGTGAGTTACCACAAATTACATGTAAATTTACGAGTCCTAAATCATTTAAACTTTCTCATCTTATTAAAAATATCCAACAATCATTCTTAATTTTTTTATACACATTGTATTCCAGTGTAGTAACATTAAATATTTGAGCCAAGGTCACTTAATGACAAATATATTCTAGTTTTTGTTACTAGAACAAAAACTATATTAAGGACAAGAACACAGAATAAAAAGTTTTTTTGTTCTCTTGTAGCCCGCCGGCTCCAACCTCCAGAACTGGAATTATCATTTAATTTTTGATTTGAGGAAGAAGATTTTTTTTAATTTGGTAAGAAACTTGGATTTGGGGAAGAATTTTAGCTTTAATTTCTGGTTGGTCTGCCAGACCTTAAAAGCGGTTACAAGGAACATAGACAGTAGCTGATCTTAGAGCCCATCCACTATCTGGACATTAGACAGCAGATTAGGGAACTCCCTTTCCAGCAATAAGGCTACTAAGGACATTTATTTATTTTTAATCTATTAGTAATTTAAATTTAAATTTTTTTTATAATATATACATATATATCTTGGATACTTAGGCCTTCAGCCTAAGTGGGTTACCAAAACAGGTTTGTGCACAATCCCTGGGTAGTACCCTCAACTTGCTGAATCTTACTTACTTACTTGTCTTAATTTTATTCCCTATTTACTTTGAATTTGTTTATTTATTAATATTTTATATAACACTTATAATAAGTTGTCAGGATATATAATCCAATTTTATGGTCAGTTGTATGTAACTTCATAATATCAAATTGATGTAGTATTGTTCCAATTGCTTAACTGACTATTGTCATACTTTTAAACTGCCTTGTCATACTTTTTTAAACTGGTATAATTATTTTATTTTTCTGTAATATTTTAATTACTATTTACTCCATGTGAGTTATTCAAACAGTTTTGTCCTCATCTGACACAAAAGGCTTTAAATCTTTAACATGCCAGTTACCAAGATCAGAACCATTTAAATCTGACAAACGATAAACCACTGGTGACAATTTTTCCTTAATGGTTGCTTCAATATACTTCGGTGCTAGTTTAGACATAAACTTGTTGATAGCACAAGACAAAACCTTATTTCTTTTCCAAACTCTATCACCCACTTGAAATTGGACTTCTCTTCTACGTAAGTTGTAACTTCTAGCGTTACGTTCATATCCTTTTCGAAGATTAGCCTTAACCTTTTCAAAAACTTTAGCTCAATTAAGAGAGGATTGTTCAGATTTGAGCCATTATCACAAATCACATATTCAGGAACACCAAACATTAGGAAAACATCATTTTCCAAAAACTCAACAATATTCTTAGCCGTGGCCTTTCTTAAAGGTTGGACTAACGTATATTTACTAAACCAATCAGCAACTACTAATAACCACGGATAACCTTTGTAACGATAAGACTACCAAAGAGAATTGAAGTACTGTTGTAAAAATAATACCTCAATCAACCATGGGAGCTTATCGTCTATACCTTGCCTAGCTCAGTATCTCAAGGGTGAGTTCGTCTTGTCTTAAACTAGGGATTGAACCTGAGTTCTCAGCTGATAGCAAATAAGACAAATTTTAACCAAACATATTTATTTAAAAGAATAAAAAAACAATAATTAACCCTGCCAAAGCTTAACAGTTAATAAGTGGTACTTATTGCTTCGATGGGCTGCTTGTGTGTTCTAGCTGTTAGGTCCTCCAATTAAGTTGTGGCTTCTGGAGAGCTGCAGTCGCATGTGGCTGTATGTCCTGACTAATTGTTGAAATCCAAATAAAGTGGTTGATATGCCAATAAAGTTTTGATGTCCAATAATTCCAATAAATTCAATAAATCCAATAAAGTTTTGATATGTCCAATAAAATGTCCAATAAACCAATAAACTAAAAGATAAGGAACAACTTGCATTAGAAACACATCAAAAAGAAAGGTTTAACTTCCTTGCCATCTTACAAAATTACACTTAAACAAATAGCGTATGGCAAGGATAAATGAAATATGAATGTTACTACTTAGTTAAATTCTGTTAAAGAGTCCTAATGAATATATCAGACAAAAAATGTGCTTTCGAAAGAAAGTAAGGTTATATTGGAAATGTGGTCAGAATTAAAGAATAAATATCACAATGAAAGTACTTACCCCAAGAGAATTTGTAGACCATAAAAATGAGTCTTATAATAATTTTTGCCTTCTTTTATAAATTTCAAAAAGAGGCAAAAAATAATCCCACTACAGAAAAGTTGTTTTGACAGAAAGTGGGAGACTGAATGAAGTTAGCACAGATGTCATAGGATGTTGCTATAGATATCACGAAACTAGCTTGTCTGTCAACACGGAACAGAATAGTCTGCCGAACAAAAAGTGAGAGGGCGAATATTTATTCTACGGGACAGAAAGAGAGAGACAATAAAGATAGACGAAGAAAAGAAAAAACATAGGGCGCCAACTATTTTGTAAAAAATAGTAAAAATTAAACTGAAGATAAAGAAATTAATAAACAAATTAAAATGAAATAATTATTTAAATATAAATTAATAGAGATGTGACGTTTATAACGTTACACACTCCTACCACCCATCAGAAAAATTTCAAACACAACTGAGAAATTTTTCTCAAAGAAAACAAGAACACAATGTTTTACCTAGGAATAAACTTTAACCTAAACCTTAAGGAGATTAACCTTTTTTTAAACAAACAAAACAAATGAATATCGAAAAGAACAAAGCTAGCTGTCATATGTTAACATTACATAAAAAAACAATTAAAATGACAGCTGTTAAACCATAAAATTTACAATTTATTATTTATTACAAATCCTTTAAATTTTAATGAAAGCAATTATTGTTTTAGCAAAAAAATGTCTGTCTTTACTTTAAAATTAAAATGTTAATTGATACCTGATTTCACTGTTTAGCACTTAACTTTAAAAAAAAACTTGTTAACATCTATGGGACTGGAGCTGCAAAGGACATAACTCTCAACTTGAATAAAAATAAACCATTTCCATACGTAGGCAGGAACGATTGGAACAGAAACTTGATGGAGGAAATCAAGCTGTCTACGGGGACATTCTATATAAACATTTTCCAAATTTCATCAGTGCCGGTGGACTGCACAAATCTTATGCGTGATTACTCTGATCTAAACTGCCACATTGCATAGAGTATCATCACCTTAACCGGTCTTAAGATATTACACAAAAAAAATTGAATCGACTCGCGATTCAAAATCTCTTCTGTCTGCTCTGCTTGGGGCTTAAATGTCGACTCCCCGATGCCTTACATTTTACAAATTTCAACGCAAAATAAATTTCCCTTTACGTCTCACAGCTAGTTTTTGCCTACAAACTTAAAACAAACAATCTACCCTTTTTTGACCTCGTTCTTAACAACGAACCGACAAAAAACTTCTTGAGTATTTACTTTTAAATTGGTTAACTGGAAATTTTTTACCTCACAATACATACAGAGAATAGGGGAATATTAATGTAAACAAAGACAAAAAAATATTCTCAGTTAATACGTCTTAGAAAAACCGTATACCTGACTTGCAATATTATATTAGGGGACTCGAAACAACTTTCAAATATTCCAGTTTATTGCGTTTTAACGACAAAAGACAAAAACAGCTGAATACCAAAAATTACCCAGTGAAATTAAATACTTCCCAACGAAAGGCAAAACAACAAAAACCAAATCAGAAGATAACATCTTAACTGAGTCGAAACTTCTTAATAATATCTTTTAGATGATGGCTAGCATGGGATTAAACAACAAAAACAAAGTTAGTTACTAAGAATGGGCTAGCGTGCCATCGATCGCCAGACTCTTTAAAGTCGAGTAGACTGAAATTTAGACTCTACTTGAACTGTAGGTGACATGAGTTTCTATGCCTTGGGGGAAGCTAACCTTATGCCCCGAAGTGAACCTCGCTGACATTCACAGCAGTAACACAAGTGATTTGTCGGGCAGGCATAGCCATGACACCTCGTTGCCTAAACCAAGTGCTATGCACAAATCCAAAAAAAATTGCTCTACACTTAACAGGTAGGCGTCTACTATCTCCACTATACGCCTAGCGAGACAAGGAATTCGGCAACGGTTCCACAAAAAAAATTAGGATATAGACCTTAAATCTATATACCTACATATGACAAAATGTGATTCTCACATGTGTCTCCCAATCAAAATAGGTTACCTGTACGAAAATTATCAAAAGTGAAGTAATATTCCAAAGGGATGAAATCAAATCAACATACAAACTCGAAAACAAAGACAGGGGAAAGGATGAACTAATTACTTAAGGATGATATATTGTCCTTATCTGACACAAAAGGCTTTAAATCTTTAACATGCCACTTACCAAGATCAAAACCATTTAAATCTGACAAACGATAAACCACTGGTGACAATTTTTCCTTGATAGTTGCTTCGATATACTTCGGTGCTAGTTTGGACATAAACTTGTTGACAACACAAGACAAAACCTTATTTCTTTTCCAAACTTTATCACCTACTTGAAATTGGATTTCACTTCTACGTAAGTTGTAACTCCTAGCGTTACGTTCATATCCTTTTCGAAGATTAGCCTTAACCTTTTCAAAAACTTTATCTAGACCTTTGACTTCTGAAGCATACATGTTACGGTCACCTGGAATTATCTCTATATCTTGTTGATCCTTGTGATCAACACCATAATAGTTTCCACCTAAAGGAACATGACGGCCATAATTCAGGAAAGCTGGAGTATATCCAGTCACTTCATGCTTTGCGGTGTTAATAGCTTGTCTGATCTTTGCTAAATTCTTGTCCCAATCTACGTGGTCTTTCACATATGTACGTATTGCTGTACCAATGGTTCTATTGTTCCTCTCCACAAAATTACACTGAGGTGCATACACTGGGCTAAACCATACTTTCTGAACGTTATACCTATTATAGAGCTCAATTAAGAGAGGATTGTTCAGATTTGAGGCATTATCACAAATCACATATTGAGGAACACCAAACATTAGGAAAATATCATTTTCCAAAAACTCCACAATATTCTTAGCCGTGGCCTTTCTTAAAGGTTGGACTAACGTATATTTACTAAACCAATCAGCAACTACTAATAACCACGTATAACCTTTCTTTGAACGAACAAAGGGACCTATCAGATATATAGCAACTATTTGCCAAGGAAACTAGGCCTCTCTCTGCTTACCCATTTTACCTAACGGAGCATAATTTGGTGTCTTCTGAGCACCACAAACTTTACATGACCTGACAAACTTAAGCACATCAACACGCATCTGGGGCCAATAATATCTTTCTTGAATACGGGACAAAGTTTTGGAAAATCCAAAGTGAGCACACGTAGGTGGCTCATGACAAGACTTCATAATTTCAAACCTTTGTGGTTTGGGCACAAGAATTTTTCACTTTACATGATTAGTCTTAAAAGAATTTTTAGTAGGGGCAAACTTATAAACAAAATCATTTTCCACCTTCCACTGTGGAAAATCAAGGGGGGATTGGAGTATTTTTGATCTCAAATTATCAAACCAAGGGTCTATTCTATCTACATTAACCTCTAAATAATTTATCTCTTGGGTAGTTTCTACTTTATTTTTCCTTCGGGAAGAATGCCATGTTCCATCCTCAAAGTTTAATAACAGTGAGAATTGACGCATAAAATAATTTCCCAAAATGAAACTGTAAGGGACAGAAGGTACAACAAAAAATTTTACCATATGACACACACCATCAGCCTCTACGGGAAGATCAATGGTACCAACAACTGATTTATTGGAACCATCTGCTAAGCGGACATGTTTAGTAGATGTGGGATTATATTTAATTTCTTGGGAATTTAGAAATTCAACTCCAGCGGCACCTACAACGGATGTAGAGCAACCACGGTCTAAAAGAACTACAAAGTTTATAGAAAAAATGGAAATACTAACATGAGGACGACTATCAAAATCTTTCTTTTCAAAAATTGGGTTTAACGATGACTTATTAGATCGGTCGGTCTTATATCTATTCAATGTACAACGGCCGACTGGCTGTACACGACCTAGTTTTTTGAACACCTGGAACAAGAAGATATGGTCACACCTTTATAACCACAACGATAACAAGATACTGGCTTGCTTCTACAATCACGGGAAATATGACCTGGTCTATTACAATTAAAACAAATAATCTTTTTCGGATTTCTGGGGGCTTGATAAGGGGCAGACTGCATTACTGGAGGTGGAGATGAAAAAGATTGCATCATTGGAGGTGGGGATGAAAAAGATTGCATCATTGGGGGTGGGGACGAAAAAGACTGATTTCTTATTTCAGCATTTTCTGGTGGACTGGGTCTATCATTTTCATACATATATTTGGGATTGGGTCTTCTTGAAGAATTATTTTCTCTGTCCTGTCTGTTAACTACTCCACTTTTATCTTGCTTGTTTTGATTATTCACCACATGAACTTGTTCTTTGGGCTTTTATGAATCATCAATTGAAATACCTGCAAGACCTTTAGTAGTCTGCAACAAGGGCAGGACATTCTGCTCCAAACGTTTTATAGTTGCTACTAACATTTCTACTGTAGCAAAATCTTGAAGGGCTATCAGTGGAATGTAGTCCACTAAAATATTTTTCCTCATTATTTTCACTTTTTGGGCTTCACTAGGGTATGTTTCCAAACGTTTGAAAAGGTTTTCCATCACTGCTGAATAAATGGTTATGGATTCATTTCTTTTTTGGTTTCTACTTTTAATTTCATCTAAGAGATTATCATTATAATCTGGGTGCAAAAAAGCAGATTTGAGTAGTTCTACCAACTCATCCCAACTATTAATTTTATCTCTAACACTCCTATACCAAATAGCAGCATTACCTTCAAATAGTTCAATGGCTGAACGAAACAGGATGTCTTCGGAAATATTCCTAGACCTAGCAGAATCTCTAATTTTCTCTAAAAATGTGGGAATTGCTTTACTTTCACCATTAAACTTAATATGCAAATCAGAAATAATGACAGGAGTTGAAACCTGTATTATTGGGGCTGGGACTGTACAACTGGGAACTACAGGGACTGAAACTGGGCTACTAGTGGATTGTTTCGCTAATTCATCAAACATTTCTTCTTTTTCTAACACATTACCCTTAAATATCAACAAATCATCTTTACACTCATTAACAAACTTTTTTACATCTTCCTCAACATCATTCATAGGAAAATTTTCTAATCTGGTATCTAAATGTGTAGACCTTGTCTCAAATCTAGCAAAATCAGCCTTAGTTGATTGTGCATTCATTGATTGAGCAGTACTATATAAATCTTCCATAATTAACTTAATCTCACACAACTCGTTCTCAGGATCTACTACATGGCCAACAAAGCTCTCAACATCTTTCTCTTATCATCAACTGTCTTATTTGGGACATTTTTACCTCTTATGAAAAGCTCATAAGATAACTCTCCTGATTTCAAATGATTAACCTGAGTAGACTTCATTTTTCAAAAATTGGATGAAAGCAAACACACAAAATAACTAAAATCAACCTCAACAACTAGTAGAAAATATGATAATTTTAAGAAACAACCGTTTCCATTTATCACCTGATAGTAAGTCTCACTTGCACTCCCGCGTACTGAAATCCAAAACTCAATCAGTTTGCTGCAACTTCTGCTCTTGACTTAGTAATCAGTTGGTAAACAAAAATGAGGTCTCTAACCTGTCTCCTAAAAATTCACACTTCCACTAACAAGGACTAAAAAAATGGTTTCAAACAACATGGGACAACATGGACACTAACAAACAACATAAACCGTACATACAAGGGAAGACAAAACACTAATAATATTGAAAACTTTACCTTTGAGTGAACTACACTAAATAACACCAAAATAAACCAACTCTTGTTCCGAAAACTAAGTGAAACTGTGGTCACTCAGATACAAGAAAGGATACACAACAAACAAACATTCTACTATTGAGACTAAACTTAGTCGAACCTTCTCTACGACTCACAATGACTACTTCTTGTGCACAAACTTCAACTAACCTGTGGCATTTAATACGCCGTCAAAGATGGTTAATTAGAAGACAAAATGCATAACACTACTTCACAACTACACAGCTCAAACGAAAGGTCACTCACAACAATACAGACATTTACTCAAAATGACCGAACAAACAAAATTACAAAAACCGATTTTTCTGTAAAATCTGTCTAATCAATTAAGAATAAATGCAACCAATAACTGATATTTGTTACTGTTATTAACTTTTAAAAAATTCTTTTCAATATTAAAACATCATCCAAAATAATATTTAAATATTCAACTCAAATATTTGCTTTCATTTTCCAAATACACAAAATAAAACAATACATATGTTGGTATACAATAATACATATGTTACTACAAAATACATGTATTAATATAAATACATAAACAAACTGTTTGTGAGACACTTGGGGCACTATTCAAAAGGAGGGGGTTTCATAAAAGTGGCAGAAAACTAGGGAAAAATTGAAAAATATATATGGCTTCCGGAAAGGGGACAAAATCTAAAAAATGTCACACGTTGGGGGCGCCATTTTGTAACGATTATATTTTGCTTACCATAGGGTAAGAATATGGGGTAGAAAATTGGGGACTGAAACTATGGGGGCGAAGATAGGACAAGCAAAATAAACGCTACTATGCGAACGGTACTCAGGGGGTTGTTGGAGAGCTGGGGTCGTGGATAAGTTGAAATAAAGGGGTCCTTACACAAATCTCCTGGACACTTGGCAAATAGGGACAACAAGAAAAAGAACTTCTAGCTATTTGAAAGGAAAGGACGCCGCTTCGAAGAATCCTAAACTTGCCGGATTTAGGAAAAATATCCCTAAAATAAAAACACATAAAAGAGTTAGGAGATTATTCTAAAATAAAGCAAACAAAGTAGTTCAGAGAAATGGAATAAACAATTATTTCTGTCTCAAACAAACAGTCATCAAACATATAAGTGGCATAAAAAATATATTATATAAATAGTTGCCAAATACAGAATAAAAAAAAACTTACATGTGTCCGTTTACAAACTCCGTTTACAAATAGATTGGAGATACTACAAAACTTACAAATGTTATCGCACAGAGATTAACCTTTTTTTAAACAAACAAAACAAATGAATATCGAAAAGAACAAAGCTAGCTGTCATATGTTAACATTACATAAAAAAACAATTAAAATGACAGCTGTTAAACCATAAAATTTACAATTTATTATTTATTACAAATCCTTTAAATTTTAATGAAACCAATTATTGTTTTAGCAAAAAAATGTCTGTCTTTACTTTAAAATTAAAATGTTAATTGTTACCTGATTTCACTGTTTAGCACTTAACTTTCAAAAAAAACTTGTTAACATCTATGGGACTGGGGCTGCAAAGGACATAACTCTCAACTTGAATAAAAATAAACCATTTCCATACGTAGGCAGGAACGATAAGAACAGAAACTTGATGGAGGAAATCAAGCTGTCGACGGGGACATTCTATATAAACATTTTCCAAATTTCATCAGTGCCGGTGTACTGCACAAATCTTATGGGTGATTACTATGATCTAAACTGCCACATTGCATAGAGTATCATCACCTTAACCGGTCTTAAGATATTACACAAAAAAAATTGAATCGACTCGCGATTCAAAATCTCTTCTGTCTGCTCTGCTTGGGGCTTAAATGTCGACTCCCGATGCCTTACATTTTACAAATTTCAACGCAAAATAAATTTTCCTTTACGTCTCACAGCTAGTTTTTGCCTACAAACTTAAAACAAACAATCTACCCTTTTTTGACCTCGTTCTTAGCAACGAACCGACAAAAAACTTCTTGAGTATTTACTTTTAAATTGGTTAACTGGAAATTTTTTACCTCACAATACATACAGAGAATAGGGGAATATTAATGTAAACAAAGACAAAAAAATATTCTCAGTTAATACGTCTTAGAAAAACCGTATACCTGACTTGCAATATTATATTAGGGGACTCGAAACAACTTTCAAATATTCCAGTTTATTGCGTTTTAACGACAAAAGACAAAAACAGCTGAATACCAAAAATTACCCAGTGAAATTAAATACTTCCCAACGAATTGTAGTATCCATCAAACTAAAATTTGTTATATGTTATTTAAAAAAATATATAACAAAATAATTAAATTAATCAATATAAGTAATTAAGTGTACATTACTATTCATAGAAAATTTAGAGTATAGCTCAAATTTGCTATATTTAAAAAAAATACAATAATTTTCAGATGTTAATCTGTGGAAAATAAAAAAATTACCCAATGAATTGTAGTATTCATCACACTAAAATTATTAATCTAATATTAATAAATTACTACAGAGAATATATCTGGAAAAATAAAAAAAATTACTCAATGAATTTCAGTATTCATTAAACTGAAATTAAATAGGTACTGTTATAAAGTAAGCAGTAAAGATGGTGTAGCATAAAGTTTATAATAAAAATTTAATAATTATAATATACAGTTTTTGAGGGGAACGCTCAGGGGAATATAAATGCATATTACCCAATGAATTTTAGTATTCATCAGACTAAAAATGAATAGAGAATATTATAGTTTATTCGTCTTCCGGGTTTGGACCGTGTCATTTGTGAGTGACCCAAAAGTGGGTTCATCAGAGATGAACCCACTTTTGGGTCACTCACAAATGACACGGTCCAAACCCGGAAGACGAATAAACTATAATTCTGACTCTGGCCGTGGAAGCCTACGATTTCATTAGAGAATATTAATTTAAATTAATCGGGTATCTGTAGACTTTGGTACTGTACATGGACCCTACCAAAGGATCAATTGAAACCATGTTAGTATGAACGCAGTAGCCCATAGCCCACGGTTAAACCACGACAGCTCTCCTTGGAGACGACAGCCCTATGTGCCATGAATCCCCCGACGCCATACCCTGGAGACAACCCACCATTTAAGGAAGATCCAGTGGTACGAATGTACATGTGCATCAAAGCTCAGACCCACAATAACAAAAATAATAATAACAAAGGGGCAATGCATCTGATATATTCAGATATACATTGTTGAATAATTCTGTCTTCAGAAATTCTTCTTCGGAAGTACAACAACTTCCTTTGCAAAATAGCATACTATACACATAGTATGAAGTCTAGTTAATAATTAAAGTCAAAGGTAAGTATACAAAAATAAAGACAAATAAGCAAAGTCAGGTAAATATATAATATAGAGATCATATCTCACAAAAATGAATAGTTAATGGATACTGCTAATGAATGAATCTCAAAAAAAAAATTAGTACTTAGGATAACTGAGTACCTAAAGTAAGGCAACAATAATATCAAAATTATAAAATGAGTAAAAGCATGTAGACATTGATATGCAAATGTAATTATTGATAAACAACTCAAAAATACATATAAACTTTACTTGATATGTCAAATAAGACAAAGTTCTACACAAAAGAGATATAGTAACTGCATAAAACAAGTCTTAGAAGACTAAGAGTAAGTTAATAATGAAAATAAGATAATGATACATAAGAAATGTTATTCTCACTAAATATAAACCAGGAATCTACACAAAAGAATAAAGTACTGCATAAATATAGTTTACAAAAATAGAAGAAAACAAGTGAAAGTAGGTATACTACAATCAAACTTCAAAGCATCATAATTCTACACCAGATTTCTAAAAGTAGATGCATACAATTATTTTAACTCCAAAAGAATTAAGAAAAAACACATCATCCAAAAATATATATACCTACTATGGTATATTAATTGTCTCTAAAAGACCAAAAAGGAACACAGATTCATGTAATCTGGCCCAAAACCTCCTTAGGATATATGTATCCTAAGAAAACTAAAACACCATGTATGCAACCAACCATGTTGTCATACATAAAGTGCTGGATGAGGCTTTTAATTGTATCAAAATCAAAAACAATTACCCAAAGTAAAATAATAGGAATATATAAACAGTTAGGGTAATGTCAAATAAATAAGATTAATATTTTTATCATAACTAGACAAATATCTAAATATAAAGAGATAAAATAATAAAAGATAATGCTTTACCATATTATACAACATTATTGAGACTCATCATCACTAGAATCAGTAACATCTAACTTAATATCTTGCACATGAAAATTACCAAGGTCTTTACCATCTAGATCCTTAAGATTATATACTAAAGGAGATAAAATTTTATGTATAATACAGGGAATAAATTTGGGAGCTAATTTAGCAGAAAAATCATCCACAGCTTTTGAAAGGATGTTATTTTTCTTCCGCACTTAAATGAAATTTTACATCACGTCTACATAAATTGTAGCGTTTAGTGTTGGTATTGTAAGAGTGACCTATTCTCTTCTGAACTTCATTAAAGACAGGAGAAATATTCTCTAAAGGCTTGCAAGAAGCACAAACTTTACATTTATGAACATAGTTCACAACAAAAGATCTCATTTTAGGCCAGTAATACAATTCTGAAATCCTAGAAAGGGTTTTAAAGACACCTAAATGAGCAGCTGTAGGATCATCATGATACATTTGCAAAATGTCCTTCCTATGTGGAGAAGGAACAAAAATTTTCCATTCTGGAGAAGAATCAGAAAACTTTGAGCTAGAAAAAACATATTTATAGAGAACATTATCCTGAACCTTAAAAGCAGGATATAAGTTAGGGTTTACTGTAACTTTCCCCCTATCATATTCCTATACCAAGCATCTGTTTTTAAATTAGATAAATTCAAGAGAGAAACTTGAGATGCTTCAGGAATTCTTTAAAGAGAGTCAGTTACTACATTTACAGAATCACTACGATGAACAGAGTTAAGTTGTGACTGCTGAATGTCAGAAAGATTTTCAGCACTGCTAACAGTATTTACTACACAAGTAGATAAATCTGTAGCCTTAAATGAAAAATTTGAGAAATCCAAACAAAGTTGAAACAAACGAATAAAATCTATACCTAATATCATCTTATGTGAAATAGAAGGAATTATTAACACTTAAAGTGATTGAGTTTCACTTAATAAAGTAACAGGTAACCAAACATATCCTAAAATACTCTGAATGTTTCCATCAGCAGTAGTGAGTTGACTTGAAACATCATAATTAAGTGCTAATTTGAGTTTTTTAAGTAAAAATAAAGAAGGAGAACCAATAATACTAACATTACTGCCAGTATCAAGAAGTGCAGAGATTGTTTCACTACCTACAGAAATAGAAATATATGGTCTATTATCATTAGTATGAACATCTAATAATGAAGTAGAATTTAAACGTACCTCAGAATTAAAAGGACCACTAGAAAGAACAGAAGTACTAGAAGAAGGTAAAGTTTCAGATTATACTGAAGAAAAAGTGCTTAAATTATCATTAGATATAAAAGAAGCAGTTTTAACTATAACTTTCTTAGAAACATTCACTTACTTGGGTTGTTTGAATGTATTCGAAAAGTTTTCCCTGGGATGTTCTTTCAAACCGTTTTTTGAACATCTCCTACATTCATATGTAGTGATATTCTTAAACCCACAACCATGACAAAACTTTCTCTTGGGTTTATTACATACTTGAAAAGTATGGCCTGTCATGTTGCAGTTCCAACACGTAGCAGAAGAAGAAAGAGACTCAACAGAAAATTTACTGTCAGACGAAATAGTAACAGCAGCTTCAAATCTCTTACAATACTTTGTAAGGTCTGCAACTGATTCCACATCCTGGAAAGCAAGAGCCTTGACATAATCAGGAAGAAGACCATTAATGATTTCATCTACTTTTTCACACTCAGGAATACATTTTGAAGACCGGAGCATCAAAGACTCCATATAAGAAATATATGCAGAGACAGGTTGTTTGAAAGACTGTTTTGTAGAACGTATTTGTTCCCACAAATTTCTTTCATAATTGTAAGGTAAATAAATTTCCCTTAATTAAGCAACTAATTCAGACCAAGAATTAAAAGATTTTTTTGTAAAGTGATTATGCCACCAAGTAAAAGCAGCACCTTCAAATAGATCTCCTGCAGAGATGAATAAATCTTCATCAGTGCAGTTCCTAGAAAACTTTAAAGTTTCAATCTGTTCGAGAAATGGAATTAGAGGTTCTTTACCAGAAAATTTTTTAATACCCCATTTATAAACAGGAACAGACTTAACAGATGATGCAGAAGATTGAGAATAATTAAGGCTTACTCTATCAGGAGTAGAAGCAACAGGTTGGTCTACCATATCAGGTTGATCTACAATGTCAGACAAAGTACCCTCTAATTTTAACAAATCGTAGCGGATAGCTTTTTTCAATTTTTCTTCGTCTACAGAAGTTGGCTGTAGACAGGAGATTCTACCAGATAAATGAGTTAAACGAGAACTGAAAGCTTTGAATCTACTATCAGATTTTGTACCTGAATAATCAGATATAAGAGTTAATAGGTCAGAATAGGAAGCTAAAGCTTGTTGGTAATCAACATCAAAAGATAGATTAACAGAAACATCAGAAAAACTACGGTTACTGGCTTCCTGAGAAAGAAGTCCAGCAAGGATCTTTCGTTTTTCCTCTACTGTATTTGGGACAGAGACATTCCTAATAAGAATTTCATATGATAATTCATCTGTCTTTAAATGTTTAGGTAGCATCTTGAAGAAATAATTTTAAAAAATTAAGAAAGTAATTAAAATACACTATCCACAAAAACTGGTTAAAAGTTAAAAAAAACAAACCACTTAAAACAGTATAAAAGTACATACCATCAAAAAAAACACATAAAAATACCTGAGTATAAAATAATAAAAATGGTAATACTTTTTAACCCAACATGTGAAAATATATAAAAATAGTCAAAAATATGGAAATATTAAAATTAACTGCAAATAATGAACATTATAAACACATAAGAATATAAATAAGAAAGTATTTATTTAAAGTTTGTTATTTGCCACCAAACCAAAAACCCAGAGCGCAATTCCTCGAATAAAACAAGTAAAGTTGGGCGCCAATGTGTAACGATAAGACTACCAAAGATAACTGAAGTACTATTGTAAAAATAATACCTCAATCAACCATGGGAGCTTATCGTCTATACCTTGCCTAGCTCAGTGTCTCAATGGTGAGTTCGTCTTGTCTTAAACTAGGGATTGAACCTGAGTTCTCAGCTGATAGCAAATAAGACAAATTTAACCAAACATATTTATTTAAAAGAATAAAAAAACAATAATTAACCCTGCCAAAGCTTAACAGTTAATAAGTGCTACTTATTGCTTCGATGGGCTGCTTGTGTGTTCTAGCTGTTAGGTCCTCCAATTAAGTTGTGGCTTCTGGAGAGCTGCAGTCACACGTGGCTGTATGTCCTGACTAATTGTTGAAATCCAAATAAAGTGGTTGGTATGCCAATAAAGCCGATAAAGTTTTGATGTCCAATAAACCAATAAACTAAAAGATTAGGAAAAAACTTGCATTAGAAACACATCAAAAAGAAAGGTTTAACCCTTGCCATCTTACAAAATTATTACACTTAAACAAATAGCGTATTGAAACCTATATAAAATTTAGGGGGGGGGGGTATATGGAGAAGGAGATGATAAATTAGAAAAGACCTAGCAAAGAAGTTATTGTAAAAAGAATGGCTTAGCTCAAAAGAACACAGAGACACAAAACCTCAAGCAAGAATTCGGGCTAGCCTCACTACACTAGAATTTGGCTTTGAGATAAGGGAAAAAGAGATCTTTTAACCAAAAGAATACAATATAATAAGGCAACTGAAAATCTGGAACTATAAAAAGGGTAAGATAAGAGAATATACGGAAATGCCTAGGAAAATACTGAAATGGGCGCCAGCTAATTTCTGAAGGAAATTAACGAAAAAATAAATGAAGTTATGAACAACAAGGAATGAAGTACTATTGATATAATAACCTGTAATAATTAAAAAAAAACGAAAAAGACACTATTGACCTTGTTCTGCTATATTATAACTGTAAGCAGGAACTGAAATAAAAGCAAAATTACTTGTAACAAATATATTTATAATATCGACAACTAACAACAACTCACCTATATATATATATATATATATATATATATATATATATATATATATATATATATATATATACATATATATATATATATATATATATATATATATATATATATATATACATATATATATATATATATATATATATATATATATATATATATATATATATATATATATATATATATATATATATATATATATATAGAAAATATAATTACAGTAGTGGGGCTACGGTATACGAGGACCAAAAAGCCACGACAAAATGAAATATCCCCACTACTGGGCCAAACTAAAAAATGTATTAGTAAATATATAATCTAAGTCCATGGGAGAAGCGAAATCTTAACACTAAGGTTAGTTACTAAAGTTAAATCCTAGATAGGTAAGGTAGGGAATATAAATACTAAAAAAAACCGTGACGGTTATACAAAAGAAACTACCTTACTTAACAAATATACGACTAATATGTGTCGAAGCAGCTAAACACCAGATCTATGTGTAAGTGTTATTTATGCTTACACATAGATGCTGGGAGATATCTAAAGTGATCAAGTGTGATGAGTATGGCCAACAGACTCGGAAAGATATATATATATATATATATATATATATATATATATATATATAGGAAGGGGGGGGGGGCAAAACGGGGTAGTGTGGCAAAACGGGGTACCCTTCTTATTTTCCAAACCACTAGTGCAATTGAGCTACATCTCCAGGAATTTCGTGTTCACGTGGTACGACATCACCTGATGCCGCCGTTTGGCTGTACAGCGCGCCAAAGTCGATGAATTCGTTGAATAGTGAGGATTGATAGTGGTATTGCAATATTTACATATATTCGTTTACAAAAGTAAGTAGACTGGAACTATATTCACTCAATAGCTATTTATTTCATGTCATTGTGTAAGGTGTGAACTTATAATTTTGTTAGTATTATTACGTTTCAAGTGTTATTAAATTTATTATTACACTATAATCACAAATATGCAGCTGGGGCAAAACGGGGTAGGGCAAAATGGGGTACTACCCCATTTTGCCCCATGAATTGATATGTTTGGTGTTTGATTATTCTAATTACATTTTATTTTTCTTCAGATAATAATGGTAAGAAATTATAAAAGAAAAACAGATCGACAACAAAGTTGGAGTGAACAACAGATGCACGAGGCAGTGCAACTAGTTATAGATGGTTTCATGGGATATAAGAAAGCGGCTGAGCAATTTAATATACCCCAAACAACATTAGAGCGCTACGTTAAAAAAAAGCGAAACAATTCCGAATACAAAATTCAGAAAACGCTTGGACGTTATAAATGTATCTTTTCAATAGAACAAGAAGCAGAACTAGCAGTTTATTTGACCACCGTGGAAGCTCAACTATTTGGTCTGACCATGAATGAATTAAGAGAACTTGCTTTTGATTTAGCAGAACGCAACAATATTGTTCATCCGTTTAAAAATTCAAAAGCAGGTTTAGACTGGGTAAAAGGATTCTTGAATAGGCATCCTAATCTTAGCTTACGAAAGCCAGAAGCTACCTCGTCAGCTAGAGCAATGGGGTTTAATAAAGTCGCAGTAAAACAATTTTTCGACCTTCTTTCAAATATTTTGGATACCCATCAGTTAACAGGGGATAGAATATATAACTGCGACGAAACGGGCTTAACAGTAAATCCTAAAGGTCATTCTAAAGTAATTTCCAAGAAAGGACGTCGTCAGGTCGGAATTTTAACTTCAGCTGAACGAGGTCAAATTGTTACCGCTGAAATTTGTTTCTCCGCTAGCGGGACATATGTTCCCCCAATGTTAATTTTTCCCAGAAAACGCATGCAGCAAGAATTCCAGACTGGACTTCCATCGGGTGCGTTTGCTGAGGTTCAGGAGACTGGGTGGATGACCAAGGAACTGTTTGTTGTTTGGTTTCAAAGATTTATTTCTTTTACCGGAGCCAAAAAAGAGAAACCAATTCTGCTTGTTTTAGATGGACACTCCACCCATACCAAGAGCTTGGAATTAATTGATCTTGCACGAGATAATGGGGTAATTTTGTTGTGTTTTCCGCCCCATTGTTCTCACCGACTTCAACCACTAGACGTGGCATTTATGAAACCGTTACGTAAGTACTACGAGGATGAAGTACGTAAATGGTTGAGATGTAATCCTGGAAAAGTCGTTACCTTGTTTCAGATAGCTTCGTTATTTGGGGCCGCTTTTATACGGGCTGCAGCGATGAGCACAGCTATAAATGGTTTTCGAAAAACTGGAATCTGGCCATGTGACATGAATGTTTTTAAAGATGAAGATTTCTTACCTTCTGCAACGACAAACATTGAACTTTCTCTCAATGATACAAGGGAGATGCAAGTCCAGAGTACTACAGCTTTCAAAGATTCTGCCCAGTCACCTCCAGGCCAGCAACATCTAACTTCCATCCATCTAACTTCGTCCCAACCATCCATGATTGTACAAAATATTTTCAGTCCATCGACTTCGGCACAATCTTCCATTTACTCAACTTCTCAACCAGATCTGAATTGTAGTAGTTTTAAAGGTGCTAGTCCCCAAATCATTTTGCCAATTCCCAAAGTATCACAGACAAGTAAAAGGACTACCAGAAAACGTGGAAAAACTGTGATTTTGACATTATCGCCATATAAGGACGAGTTGCGGAATGCTGAAAATCAAAGGCAAGGAAAAGCAGACCAAACCGTAAAAAGAAATCTGCTTAAAAATAAAAAAGGCACTGTTAAACCAGCCAAACAACAAAAAACATCATCTACTATTCAGAAAAAAATGCCAATTCCTACTCCTGCTTCATCTGATAGTGAAGAAGAGGCTGCAGAAGATGAGTGTCTATACTGCCATGACTTCTCTGAAGAAGGGTGGATTCGTTGCCGATCATGCTCCAAATGGGCACATAATTCTTGTGCAGGAGTTGATGAAGATGACGATGATGCTACACACTTATGCGCTCTATGCGAAAATAATTAAAGATACATATGTATTTTATTGTTCAATACTTATGAATACAAAAATAAAGATATTTTTTACCTTCTGACTTTAGCTTTTAGGAGGTACCCTGTTCTGCCCCATAGGTGGGGCAAAATGGGGCAAAATGACACATGCGTCAAAATATTAGTATACATCAGAAACGTCAAAACTACTATGTCACGCAATATTATTTTTTTACTTATTATTTCATAGAGATTACGCTTACAGCTTGAAACAAATAATTTTTAATACCGTGTATGAAATATGTAAGTTCAAATCTTACGTACCCTATTTTGCCCACCTTTCCCCTATATATATATTTAATTTTAAAAACCCTGATACATAAATTTCTTCCCTTTCCTTTTAAAAAACCGCTATACAAATATCATGAACCCCTTCCCTATCAATGAATCTAATTTAATTAAGTAATAACCATTTACCTAACTTCTTATAGATGATACAAAAACTGTAATAAGTACTAACCTTGGTATATGCATATACAAAGTTGTAAGTTACAAGAAAAAACCTTAACCCTATGAAACTTGATGTTAATGTCTGTCACAACACTACAGCTGTCCTGGTTAAGTCCCCTTAAGACTCTGACGGTCCTTGGGGCTCCAAAAAAGGCGAACGAAGGAGAACGCTGTGGTTCTGGAGACAATCGGTTCCTGGTTACCAATGGGTTGAAGTAGGTGTTTGGTTAAACTAATCCTAATATTAATCGTTATCCTAATCGGGTGAAATCTACAAAAAATAACATTTAGAGAAACATCAAGGCACCCAAAGATGACTGTCAACACATACTCTTACATCGAATTACCACAATAAACAAACATTTTATTTCATCAGCTGACTATCATCCTGCCTATTTATTGCGTCTGCGCATTTAAAGAATATCTAGTAAATTAGGCATGAAAGTTTTTATACCGAGTAGGTATACAAAAAAAAAGAAAAACCCTAATTAGGTGTCCGATAAATTTACGATCTAAGCTCAAGGCCACATGATACATATGAGAAAATTCGGATTTTACACTGTTAATATTTCAAAAGAAAATGAAAATATCAATAAAATGATAGGCCTATAAAATTAAATGATTTAATTGCTCACCTGGATTTTAAATAATCATTTCGGCAGATTTGGAAGCCGGGTTTTAAATAATCAATTCGGCAGATTTGGAAGCCGGGTTTTTCAATCAAGATTCTTTATCATATTATGTTGTTCCAATTTCTCCCTTGATGTTCGGGGAAAATATTAAATCCAATCCCAGATTTTCTACCCGATTTTAAGACGAAAAGTGCCGGTAAAGGCTTGGAGAAATAAACCTCTCTATGTGAGTTGCTGGCCAAAACTGACTTTAGACGAGCGACTCTTGACCACTTTAGTTGATTACACTTGCGCATCGTATCGTCTATTGTCCATAAACGGGATTCTGAGGGGTTTTAGGATTTTAATAAATAATTATATTAATTAATTATATCTAGCCTTAAAGACAAACCAGACGATGAATATGATGAAGCCGAAACGTTGTGGTGTGAACCACAAGGATTTTGAGCTTATCAGCCACACTGTTTACTCAGGAGATGGGATAAAAGTTATGACACTGACAGACAGCGTGTGATCTATTTAATAATGTGTAATTTACCAAAAAAAAATTAAAATAATTTAATTTATTTAGACAAAGTATTAAGAAAAGTAAAAAAAACATATAACCCAATCACTTAGGTACTTTCTAAATATAATTCAATAACCTTATAGCAATATCAATCTCAATACCAATATATTCAATATAATTCAATTCAACCTTATATAGAGTAAATTAACCTTCAACAATACTTAAATTCTATATTTCCAATTATTAGTAAAACTATAAATAAACTACACTACTGAGGAGTGTTAACAACCTCTAAAAAGATACGACCAAGAACCATTCACAACACAAACTCAAACAAAGTCCTATCAAGTTTACCCAACGTTGACACTAGAGCGAACAGATTCTATTAATTACTCAAGAGTTCAATGAGGGCTTAATTTATTAGGACTAGTTGAAACTATATTACTACAAACCTAAACATCTATATGATATGGTTCTGGATATCAGCAACATATTCGAAAATTCAAGGTAAAAGATAATTCAATACATCTACTTGCTTTAGCAGCGGTAGGAAAAACACACAATCGGTAAAGGCACTAGCAAGCCTAGATACTAGCAAGCCCACTATACTCATGGTATAGGGTATGCTAAAAAAAAGTAAGTAAGTTAACTGCAATCCCAACTCGTAGTAAAGAATATGTACAAAAGGTAAAAGATAATTGCAAGTCCAGATCTACTCATGGTAGAGGATATGCACAAAACTCACTTCTACCAGCTATACACTTGGTAGAAGGAAAGATAAAAGAGATCCTAACTGTAATACACAAACTGTACTCTTGACGTGGTCCAATTCTTTACTCACGACAAGAACAGTAAAGGACAGATTTTTAGAACTCCATAATCAAGATAAAGATAAGATATATATTCATAAGATATAGATAAGAAATAAACTTATCCAGGTAAAGGTAAAGATAACTAAATTAAGGTAAAGGTACGAGATAAACTCAATTAAGGTAAAGATAAAGATACACTCAAGGTAAAGATAAACTCACATCTACCAATCCGTACGAATGGTAGGTAGACAGGTACAAACTCAAGATACTAAGATATGTTAAACTCAAATTCTTGAGAAGATAACAACATAGGAGATAACAAACCAAGTTAAACAGACTTACTTACTGCTGAATATCAGAACGATCCAATTCTAAATGACACATTCTAATTTCAACCTAAGAGACACTCAAAGAACAACTAATATGTATTGATAAATTTCTGAGCCAAGTGAGGGCACACATCCAGGGTGATCAATCCTGAACCCACGCTAAAACACCGACACAGTAAGTGAATATGAATGCATAAGCTTTATGGCCATGGTACACAAAACCATACAACACTATTAAAGAAAATATTTGGAATGTTTTCCGAATTATCCCTGTAAATATCTATTCAACTCAGAACTCAAGATGGGGAAATTCCCATATATCCATCCTGTACTCCTATGATATGCAGTTGGACTTTTAAGAGAAAACAAACAACAAAATTAACAAGTCCATAAACTAAGATAATAACCAACATTAAGATAACATAAAAAAAATAGAAGGCAAAATAGCACAACATCTTATTGTTTTGCCAGGTAAACAAAATAGATAAACCGATCTTAAACAACCAAACTGGTACAGCTTATATTGATAAGGGACCAGTTAATCTTCATTTGAAGATGAAGAATCCAAATTATCTGACAAGTTATGTGGACCTACTGTCTTGTCCTCCAGTAAGTCTTTGACATGAAACCTTCCTAGTTTCCTGCCAGTGGAAGTTTCCTTCAACTCATAAATTAAAGGAGAAATGACCTTAATAACTGTGCAAGGTATGTACTTCTGACATAACTTGGCCGATTGAAAGTTCACTTTATCAGATTTGACAAAGTTTCTTTTCAACACAGAATCTCCAATTCTGAAGGATAACTCTCGCTTTCTCAAGTGATAACTACCCATTAAACCTGGTTGGGGAAGATTTGTCGGTTTGCATGTAGCACAGATTTTGAATTTAGCGATATAGCTACGTACAGTTTGACGCATCTTCGGCCAGTAATAGAGTTCCGATATACGACGGAAAGTTTTGTAAAAACCAAAATAAGCTGCAGTAGGATGGTCATGAAAAGTGGCCAAAACCTCTGCTCTATTAGGAGTTGGAACGACTATCTTCCAATCCGACATTCCAGTAAGGGCATCCATGGAACTTAAGACATGTTTATACAAAACACCATGTTCAACTTTAAAATCAGGAAATTTACCTGGTACATTCTGTACATCATACAACATTTTTCGATACCAGTCATCTGGTTGCAAGGAAGATAAATCTAACAAATTAATATCGAACGTTCTAGAGAGTGCATCAGCGACTACTACACCTGCAGCTTTACGATGAACAATTTTATAATCATATTGTGCCAATTTTAAAATCCACCTAGCCAAACGAGGAGATGGGTTCTTCATACTCTGTAACCACACCAAACTACTATGGTCAGTTATGACCGTGAAAGAACGACCCTCAAGAAAATATCTGAAATGTTCAATACCAGTAATTATAGCTAGCAACTCTTTTTCAGTTGTAGTATAATTTTTCTGGGCTTTATTTAATTTCTTGCTTGTATAAGCTATAGGGTGTTCTTCTCCATCTACCATTTGATAAAGTACACCTCCAGATGCAGTGTTAGAACAATCTGTCATCAGATAAAAAGGCTTAGTAAAATCTGGGGCTACCATAACAGGAGAATTTGTGAGAGCCTCCTTGATTTTAATGACAGCTTCATTAGCCTCAGGAGTCCACACAAAATTTTGCCCCTTTTTCCGATTTTGAAGTAAATCTGTGATAGGAGACAACAAGGTCGAATAAGACTTAAACTTCTTATAATAACCAACCATTCCTAACAATCGACGGACCTGAGTGGTATTTTTAGGCACAGGAAAATCCCGAATCGCTGACATCTTATCAGGATCAGTACGAAGAC
This sequence comes from Diabrotica undecimpunctata, assembly GCF_040954645.1. Classification (NCBI taxonomy): domain Eukaryota; kingdom Metazoa; phylum Arthropoda; class Insecta; order Coleoptera; family Chrysomelidae; genus Diabrotica; species Diabrotica undecimpunctata. Next base: position 76,407,947 of record NC_092807.1, read on the forward strand.
CCTGAGAATCTACAACATATCCTAAAAACTTAATAGAGTCACGACAAAAGCTGCTTTTATCCAAATTAATAGTCAAATTTGCGTCTTTTAAACGCTGAAACAACTGCTGCAATACAGAGATATGAGTTTCGAAATCAGGAGTAATGACAAGAATGTCATCAAGATAGTATTGACAAAATGGGTCTAAAGCAGGACCTATTACCAAATCCATTAATCGACACATAGTCTGAGGAGCAGTCACAAGACCAAAAGGCATTGTAGTGAACTGATACAATCCTTTGCCATTTACTGCAAAGGCAGTAAGCTTTTTACTCTCCTCGCCGAGAGGAATCTGTAAAAACGCCTTCTTTAAGTCGATAGATGAAATAAATTTTGCATTCTGTAATTTACTTAGGATGATATCTATACGAGGTATAGGATAAGCATCTCTGTTCATAGTTATACCGTTAAGTTTACGTCCGTCAAAACAGACACGAAAAGTCCCATCTTTCTTTTTTGTCAGCCACAGAGGGCTACAAAAAGAAGAAGTACTGGGCTCAATAATACCTAACTTAAGCATTTCATCTACCTCCTTTACTAGACTTTCATGCCAGGCTTGAGGCAAGGGATATTGATATTGCCTGAAGGGCTTAGACGAACCAACATCAATGTGATGTTCGATGAGATGAGTTCGACCTAACTGATTTTTCGATGAGATAGAAGAGAATGATGTGATGACACTATTTAACTGCTCTAATTCCTGAGCATTAAGTCGACTCATATCTTTAACAGCATTGACACAAGAGATATTAAAAGAAGACACAGATAAGGAAAATTCAGTAAAATTTAATTCACTATTAAAAGTTTTCAGAAAATCCATACCTAGGATGACTGAATTCTTAACTGAAGGAATAACAAAGAATGTAATCATTCTTTTACAAAAACTAACAGAAATCTCAGTAGTGAATTGACCTAAAATTGGTTGAACTTGACCATCAGCTGTAGTCACTTGCAAACTTTGATCTATTCCTATATTTACATTTGAATTCTGGAGAAATTCCAGACCTAGAGAACCTAAAATAAAGATATTGGACCCTGTGTCCAGTAAAGCCAGTAAATGTCCTAAGATAGATATTTCAAGATATGGACGATTATCCTTGTTTTTTCGAAATAACAATGAGTTTACATCTAAATCAATAAACGAAGACAAGGGATTACTTGAAGAAACTACAGAAGAATCACGGTGTTCATGCTCAACTAACGTTGTCCTCTCTTCGGTTGGTATTTGCCGTTCTGTGGTCTTTTGTCTTTCGGTAGAGCGTGAGATGTTTGGCTTGTGGAAGCTTGGGCATCCAGACTCGAGAAACTGGTTCCTTGGTTTTGAGGAGTTTGGACAGTGTTTGTATTCCCTGTATTTTGACGAGGAGTAGGAGCCAGGGCCAACCCACCCCTTCTGTCGTTTCCCGAACAGAATTCACACTCAAATTTACGGACACCTTGACGTCCACAACCATAACAGAACCGAATTCTAGGCTCAGGACATTCGTAGTACCCATGTCCTGACTGACAACAATTCCAACAGGTAAGCTTCGAATTAAAAGAAGAGACATTACCAAACCGAGAATAGTTAGGCCTACCAGAATAGGATGAGTCATTATTTCTGAAATTTCTACTATTACTAGACCGTGAATAATTGGGTCTATCAGAATAAGATGAGTTATTATTTCTGAAATTCTGATGAATAGGGACTCTAGACACATTGTCAGAAGACCATGACAAAACTTCCTCTAACTTCTTACACTTTTCCGTTAAGTCAGCAATTGAAGAAATATCTGTAAGTGCCAGACTAGAATGATACGATGGCAACAAATTTTTTCTAATGATCCTTATGATATGTGACTCAGACAAAGGAGTCTCCAACCGTTTACACAAACTAACAATCTCATTTACAAATATAGTTACCTTCTCCTGCGGAGCTTGTTCTCGAGACTTAATTTCATCCAGAAGATTGTCCTCATAGTTATATGGAAGAAAATCTGACCTAAGTTTGGCAACTAACTCTTGCCATGAGACAAATCTACCTCGGTTATTGAGATACCAAGTGAAGGCTGAATCCTTAAATAAATCGGCAGCAGAAGAGTAACACTCTTCCTCGCTGTTACCACGCGCTATACGCAGACATTCTACCTTCTCTAAGAAACTAACAACATTTTCATTATCTTGACCTGAAAAATGGACACCCCATTTATGAATAGGAGCAGACTTAACGAAAGGAAATGAATTTACTGAAACACTAGCATTATGAGGAGTTGACTGTGCCTGTGGAATCACTTTACAATCAAGTTCACCTTCCAGAATCAGAACCCTGAAATTAAGAGACCTCTTCACTTCCTCCTCTTCCTCTGTAGCTTCTAACAGATGGACTCTAGCTGCAACATGACCTAAGCGAGAAGTATAGCGAGCATAGGCAGTATCACTAGGAGAACCAACAAAAAAACCAATTTTGACCACCAGATCTGCAAGAGTAAGCTCTATTTCAGCAATCTCGTCCTTAAAATTAAGATGGGAAGCTGACAGAACAGCATAACTCCGATTTGCTGCAGCTTGCTTCAATGCACCACGCAACACTACCCTTTTCCTTTCCACCGTTGTCAAAGATGGATCGTTTAAGTGACGGACTCTCAACTCGTACTCTAATTCTGGACCTAACAGATGCTCTACGTTGAAAGCAGACATTTTATACAACTGGGAAATATATGAGGGAAACTATGATAAAATAGGTAAAGTCTAACTTACTCTATGTTTCCAGGTTATTATTATAATTGAATTATTTTACCAGTAATGTTTGCTTGTTTATCCAGTCGTGAACTCAGATGCAAGGTACGGCTACAATCCCTGAGAAACCTAGAAATTTCAAAAAATGTTACTTCCAGACAGTGGTGAATTACTTTGATGCTACTCCGGACTTTTATAGTGTTAAGATAGTTAAATTTAAAATATTTAAATAATTTTCCTTTTTAATATATACTTATGTTATTTATTATTAATCCAATATGGATATTTAGTTAATCAAAAAAAACAAAGCAATTTATTCAGTCTACCCACAATATAGCAAAACAAGGGTACTACGGGTAATATTTAATAGATAATGTAGATAAACTAAATATTGAAATACAAAAGCCAATGTTGCAGTTCAGAAACCAAGAGTTAAAGAACACAGCTGAAAATTAAAATACAACACCAAAGGTACACAACCAGAAATTAAAGTGGGAGGAAAAAAAAAACCAAAGATATAAAGCCAAAAGTACGTGCAAAAAAAAGAGGCCCCACGTTGGGCGCCAATTGAAACCTATATAAAATTTAAGGGGGGGGGGTATATGGAGAAGGAGATGAGAAATTAGAAAGACCTAGCAAAGAAGTTATTGTAAAAAGAATGGCTTAGCTCAAAAGAACACAGAGACACAAAACCTCAAGCAAGAATTCGGGCTAGCCTCACTACACTAGAATTTGGCTTTGAAATAAGGGAAAAAGAGATCTTTTAACCAAAAGAATACAATATAATAAGGCAACTGAAAATCTGGAACTATAAAAAGGGTAAGATAAGAGAATATACGGAAATGCCTAGGAAAATACTGAAATGGGCGCCAGCTAATTTCTGAAGGAAATTAACGAAAAAATAAATGAAGTTATGAACAACAAGGAATGAAGTACTATTGATATAATAACCTGTAATAATTAAAAAAAAACCGAAAAAGACACTATTGACCTTGTTCTGCTATATTATAACTGTAAGCTGGAACTGAAATAAAAGCAAAATTACTTGTAACAAATATATTTATAATATCGACAACTAACAACAACTCACCTATATATAATATATATATATATATATATATATATATATATATATATGCATATATATAGAAAATATAATTACAGTAGTGGGGCTACGGTATATGAGGACCAAAAAGCCACGACAAAATGAAATATCCCCACTACTGGGCCAAACGAAAAAATGTATTAGTAAATATATAATCTAAGTTTATGGGAGAAGCGAAATCTTAACACTAAGGTTAGTTACTAAAGTTAAATCCTAGAAAGGAAGGTAGGGAAGGGAATATAAATACTAAAAAAAAAACCGTGACGGTTATACAAAAGAAACTACCTTACCTAACAAATATACGACTAATATGTGTCGAAGCAGCTAAACACCAGATCTATGTGTAAGTGTTATGCTTACACATAGATGCTGGGAGATATCTAAAGTGATCAAGTGTGATGAGTATGGCCAACAGACTCGAAAAGATATATATATATATATATATATATATATATATATATATATATATATATATATATATATATATATATATATATATATATATATATATATATATATATATATATATATATATATATATATATATATATATAATTTTAAAAACCCTGATACATAAATTTCTTCCCTTCCCTTTTAAAAAACCGCTATACAAATATCATGAACCTCTTCCCTATCAATGAATCTAATTTAATTAAGTAATAACCATTTACCTAACTTCTTATAGATGATACAAAAATTGTAATAAGTACTAACCTTGGTATATGCATATACAAAGTTGTAAGTTACAAGAAAAAACCTTAACCCTATGAAACTTGATGTTAATGTCTGTCACAACACTACAGCTGTCCTGGTTAAGTCCCCTTGAGACTCTGACGGTCCTTGGGGCTCCGAAAAAGGCGAATGAAGGAGAACGCTGTGGTTCTGGAGACAATCGGTTCCTGGTTACCAATGGGTTGAAGTAGGTGTTTGCTTAAACTAATCCTAATATTAATCGTTATCCTAATCGGGTGAAATCTACAAAAAATAACATTTAGAGAAACATCAAGGCACCCAAAGATGACTGTCAACACATACTCTTACATCGAATTACCACAATAAACAAACATTTTATTTCATCAGCTGACTGTCATCCTGCCTATTTATTGCGTCTGCGCATTTAAAGAATATCTAGTAAATTAGGCATGAAAGTTTTTATACCGAGTAGGTATAAAAAAAAAGAAAAACCCTAATTAGGTGTCCGATAAATTTACGATCTAAGCTCAAGGCCACATGATACATATGAGAAAATTCGGATTTTACACTGTTAATATTTCAAAAGAAAATATCAATAATAATAATAATAATAATAATAATAATAATAATAATAATAATAATAATAATAATAGATATATTAAAAATATATAAAGTCGATGATAACATAGTGACCTTTTTAAAACATATAATGTCAGATTGGAAAACAAAAATTCACCTCAAAATACCTGGTGAAAACAATATCGAAACTGAAAATATTGCAATCAACCGGGGCCTATTTCAAGGAGATTCGTTGAGCCCACTGTGGTTTTGTCTAGCGATGAACCCCCTATCCCAGATACTGAACTCAACTGACACAGGTTTTAGCATCAAAAATAACACCACTGTTGTTGCAAAGCTTAATCATCTATTGTATATGGATGATTTAAAACTACTAGCTTCCACTCGAAGTCACCTGGATCAGATGCTAAAAACAGTAGAAAATTTCTCTAATGATATTAGTATGCACTTCGGTCTTGACAAGTGCCGTGTCTTAAATATAATCAAAGGAAAGGTTCAGCCCGGCGGATTCGATATGCAAAACGGCCAGAACATCGAGGCCATGGGTGAAAATGATATGTATAAATACCTCGGAATAAAGCAAGCGCGGAAGATTGACCATAAGCAAATGAAAACTGAGATAACTACTGAGTTTATACGAAGGGTAAAACAGCTGCTTCGTTCACACCTTAACAGTAAAAATTTGTTTAAGGCACTAAACACCTACGCATGTTCCGCGCTTAGCTACTCATTTGGTATTGTTAAGTGGACAACAACCGATATAGAAAATCTTCAGCGAAAAGTACGAACACACCTCACAAAGGCACAAAAACACCATCCTCGAAGTGCAGTAGAAAGAACGACATTACCGCGGCATTTAGGAGGACGAGGGCTTATGGATATAAGTGAGCAACTAGAAAAACAAATTACTAATTTAAGAACTTATTTTCAGGTGCAGGCTGAGACATCTACTCTACATCGCGCGATTTGCGCAGTAGATGATACAACACCGATCAAACTGAGGGAACCAGAAATGCGCATAAACCATCTTAATAAGGACGAAAAAATGCGCATCTGGATGGGTAAACCTCTGCACGGGCGACATCCCAATGAGGTCAGTCAAGACCATGTCGACAATATAGCGTCGAACTATTGGCTGACATCAGGAAAGATGTTCCCTGAAACAGAAGGTTCACTACTGGCCATTCAGGATCAGGTTATACCAACCAAAAATTACCTAAAATATATCGTCAAAGACCCTCAGGTCAAAAATGACAAATGCCGATATGGGTGTCAAGCTCAGGAAACCATCCAACATCTTACCGGGGGCTGTCAGGCATTTGCTGCAACTGAATATAAGGAACGGCACGACTCAGTAGGAAAGATCATTCATCAAGAGATAGCTATCAAACTGGGACTTCTTCAAACAAACCATCTTCCATATTATCAATACGTTCCTGAGAGTATACTTGAGAATGACAACTACAAGCTATACTGGGACCGCACTGTGCTCACAGATCAAACAGTGGCACATAATAGACCGGATCTCATACTTGTTAATAAACTAAAGAGACAAACAACATTAATTGATGTGGCGATACCCAACAACAATAATCTTCGTGTTAAACAGAACGAAAAAATCGCCAAATACAGGGATCTGGAAATTCAAATACGAAGACAGTGGAGAATGGAAAGTACCCAGACAATACCTATTATTCTCTCTACTACTGGAGTCATTCCAAAAAACCTCCTAGAAAACATAAAAAAGCTAGGTCTGAATGAACATCTCTACAAGACCATCCAGAAAGCTGTACTACTCTCAACGTCCAGATGTGTACGAAAATTTCTGGGAGATACTCCAGCATACCAAGTCACCTAGGGCTCGATAACACGGAAAGAGTCCCACCAGAGCTCAATCCTTTTGATACCGTAGGTATCTGGGATGAGTGAATTTTCCCCTTAGAGGGAGTGTGAGCCGTATGGCTAAATCTGGATAATAATAATAACAGCCATACAATCATACAATCAGCTACAGCCCAACAACAAGAAGAACCACAAATGAGCCAAACAACAACAAGAGCTCCACCCGCTGAAGGTGCTGCGCTGGAACATCAGCCGGCGCTCACTCAAGCGGGACGACCGAGGCAGCGCATGAAATGGACTGTGTCCATAAACGAAAATATTTTGCGCTTTTATTATAAGGTGACAAACCTCGGTCAAGAAACGATCGGCTATCGACAACAACTGTATGCCGAATTTTGCAGGGAATACCCAGAAATTCAAGTATCTGAACAAAGAGTAGCAGACCAATACCGGGTAATTTTAAGAAACAATCTTATCCCAGAGACTAGACGCGACATTATCAGAAGCGAAATTGAACAGGAGATCCATAACCAAGAGCAAGTTGCAGACCAAGTCCCTAATGAAGTCCCCAACGAGCAAATTCCTGAGCTTCTCGTACAAGAAACTCAACCTAATAATACACAGCAGGACAATAACGAGTTGCACGATAGTCTGGTAAACGAGATGGCACGCGCTGTACAAGAGTTTAGTGGAACAAACCCACTTAGCAGACCTTCGCTACCAAAAATAAACTCTTCTAAGAAACTAGGAGCGCTGTTACAAATTGTGAATACTGAAGTCCTACCCAATTATATCACAGAAGCCCACACATTAGAATATTTGCATATGCTGATTTACTGTGCAGCAACAGCAATTGCTAATGTTATGGGCATTAAGATCAGAACACGACGGGGTACCAACATCGGAAGGACTGGTAACAGAATAGCACCCTGGGAAAAACGACTGCTGGGGAAGATTGAATTACTGCGTAGGGACATTGGACAAATAACAGAATACATAAGAGGAGTAAGAAGTAGAAAAATCATCAAAAGAGCTGAAGAAATATTGTTTAACACTCTAAGACACTCACGACATGATCCAGAAAACAACACACCTCAACAATGCCTGGACACATTAAAACAAAAACTATCTGTTTACTCAGGCCGCCTGAGGAGGTACAAGGTTAGTAACCACCGGAAATGCGACAACATACTTTTTGAGCAAGCAGAGAAGGCTTTCTATAGGAAACTTAATTCCACTGTAGAAAATGCAAATAATAAATCCTACCCAAGCCAAGAAGAAATTCATGAGTTTTGGGGAAACCAACTTTCGACGCCAGCTACTCATAATAACAATGCTGGATGGATTGAACAAACGACGAACAACTGTCAACACTACAGTAATATTCCTTATGAACCTTTCACCACTGAAGAAGTCTCGAACATTATCAAAGAGCTTCATAACTGGAAATCTCCTGGACCAGACGGAGTTCAAAACTTCTGGCTAAAGAAGTTTTGGAGTGTTCATGAGCTTTTAACAGTATTTATTAATAATATTATTTCTAATTCACAGGAAATACCATCATTTCTTACCCAGGGAACCACTTATCTAATACCGAAGGATCAAAGTAATACCCAAGATCCAGCAAAGTACCGCCCAATTACTTGTCTTCCAACTTTGTACAAATTGGTCACATCCTGTGTGGCCCGGCGTATCTACCAACATTGTGCTCTGAACAATATCATAGAGCCTCAACAGAAAGGATGCGCTAAGGGCTCCATGGGCTGTAAAGAACAACTTATTATCGACTCAGTCATTTCTAACCAGGCATACACCAAAAAAAGAAACCTTTTTACTGCCTTCATTGACTACAAGAAGGCTTTTGATTCAGTGCCGCATGAATGGCTTATAGATATATTGAAAATATATAAAGTCGATGATAATCTCGTGACCTTTTTGAAGAATATAATGGCAGAGTGGAAGACTAAAATTCACCTTCAAATACCGGGTGAAATTAATATCGAAACTGAAAATATCCCTATTAACCGGGGGCTTTTCCAGGGGGACTCGTTGAGTCCACTTTGGTTCTGCCTAGCAATGAACCCACTATCTCAGCTGCTGAACTCTACTGACTCAGGTTTTAGCATCAAAAATAACAACACTGTTGTAGCGAAGCTTAATCATCTGTTGTATATGGATGATTTAAAATTAATGGCTTCCACTCGAAACCACCTAGATGAGATGCTAAAAACTGTAGAAAATTTCTCAAATGATATTAGTATGAATTTTGGACTAGACAAGTGCCGTATACTAAATATAGTCAGAGGAAAGATTCAGCCCGGAGGTTTCGATTTGCAAGATGGCCAAAACATCGAGGCAATGGGTGAAAATGATATGTACAAATATCTCGGAGTAAAACAAGCGCGGAAAATTGACCATAAACAAATGAAAACTGAACTAACTTCGGAGTTCGTACGAAGAGTAAGACAACTAAATCGGTCATATCTTAATAGTAAAAATTTGTTTAAGGCATTAAATACGTACGCCTGTTCCGCGCTGAGCTACTCATTTGGTATTATAAAGTGGTCAAAAACAGATATAGAGGGTCTTCAGCGGAAAGTAAGAACACTTCTCACAAAGGCGCAAAAACATCACCCACGCAGTGCAGTAGAGAGAACAACATTACCGCGGTATCAAGGGGGAAGAGGACTTATGGATATAGGTGAGCAATTGGATAAACAAATTGCTAATTTAAGAACTTATTTTCAGGTACAGGCTGAGACATCTACTTTACATCGAGCAATTTGCGCAGTAGATGATACGACGCCGCTTAAACTGAGGGAACAAGAAATGCGCATAAACCACCTGACTAAACAAGACAAAATGCGCACCTGGATGAGTAAACCTCTGCATGGGCGACATCTCAATGAGATCAGCCAAGAATATGTCGACAATACAGCGTCGAACTATTGGTTGACATCAGGAACGATGTTTCCCGAGACTGAGGGTTTCCTACTTGCCATTCAGGATCAGGTTATTCCAACTAAAAATTACCTGAAATATATTGTTAAAGATCCTCAAGTCCAAAATGACAAATGCCGATATGGATGCCAAGCCCAAGAAACCATCCAACATCTTACCGGTGGCTGCCAGGCATTTGTCGGTACTGATTATAAAGAACGCCATGACTCAGTAGGAAAGATTATCCACCAAGAACTAGCTGACAAACTGGGACTTCTCCAAACCGACCATCTTCCTTATTATCAATACGTCCCTGATAGAATGCTTGAAAATGACAACTACAAGCTATACTGGGACCGCACTGTGCTTACAGACCAACCAGTAGCCCATAATAGACCCGATCTCATACTAGTTAATAAAATTACTAGGCAAACAACACTTATTGATGTGGCGATACCCAACACCAATAATTTACGTGTTAAATACAACGAAAAGATCGCCAAGTACAGAGATCTAGAAATACAAATCAGGAGACAATGGAGAATGGAAAGTACCCAGACGATACCCATTATTCTTTCTACCACTGGAGTCATCCCGAAGAGCCTCCTAGAAAACATAAAAAAGCTGGGTCTAAACGAACATCTATATAAGATTATGCAGAAAGCTGTGTTACTTTCGACGTCCAGATGCGTACGAAAATTTTTGGGAGATACACCGACATACCAAGTCACCTAGGACTCGATAACATGGAAAGAGTCCCACCAGAGCTCAATCCTTTTGATACCGTAGGTATCTGGGATGAGTGAATTTTCCCCTTAGAGGGAGTGTGAGCCGTATGGCTAAATCTGGATAATAATAACCTGTGGGAGTTTTTTGTCAGTTCTTCTATCAGGCGCGGCCCCCTGCGAATGAGGGATACTCTCTGGGTATTCTTAGAACCGATACCCAGAGGGTAGCAGGCATACCTGCCGTGGAACAAAAACTGACACCTGGCAGTAGGTATAAAATGCACACCCATGAAAATGGAGTTTAATAATTTATGTTTAGGGTCGCTGCCTGGGGATCGCCAGGGCACGTCTGGAGCCGGCGCTGGACGTGACAGCATGCGGGACGTCGGTGGCAGGGTGTTGAGGAGGCGGGCCCCTGTCATACAATCAGCTACAGCCCAACAACAAGAAGAACCACAAATGAGCCAAACAACAACACGAGCTCCACCCGCTGAAGGTGCTGCGCTGGAACATCAGCCGGCGCTCACTCAAGCGGGACGACCGAGGCAGCGCATGAAATGGACTGTGTCTATTAATGAAAACATTTTGCGTTTCTATTACAAGGTGACGAACCTCGGTCGAGAAACGATCGGCTATCGACAACAACTGTATGCCGAATTTTGCAGGGAGTACCCAGAGATTCAAGTATCTGAACAGCGAATAGCAGATCAATACCGGGTAATTATAAGAAATAATCTTATCCCAGAGGCTAGACGCGATACTATCAGAAGCGAAGTCGAACGGGAGATTCATAACCAAGAGCTAGTTGTGGATCAAGTCCATAATCAAATCCCAAATGAGCAGATTCCTGAGCCCATCATACAAGAAACTCAACCTGTTAACACGCAGCAGGACAACAACGAGTTGCACGATAGCCTGGTAAGAGAAATGGCACGTGCCGTACAAGAGTTTAATGGTACAAACCCACTTAGCAGACCACCGCTACCAAAAATAAACTCTTGTAAGAAACTAGGTGCGCTGTTACAAATTATGAACACTGAAGTCCTACCCAATTATATCGTGGAAGCCCATACATTAGAATATTTGCATATGCTGATTTATTGTGCAGCAACAGCAATTGCTAATGTTATGGGCATTAAGATCAGAACACGGCGGGGAACTAATATCGGAAGGACTGAAAACAGAATTGCACCCTGGGAAAAAAGACTGCTGAGTAAAATTGAATTATTGCGCAGGGATATTGGACAAATTACAGAATACATCCGAGGAGTAAGAAGTCGAAAAGTAATTAAAAGAACTGAAGAAATAATTCTGAACACTCCAAGACACTCACAACATGATCCAGAGAACAACACAGCTCAACACTGCCTGGACACATTAAAACAAAAACTCTCCGTTTATTCAGGTCGCCTAAGGAGATACAAAGTTAGTAACAACCGTAAATGCGACAATATACTTTTTGAGAATGCAGAGAAGGCTTTCTATAGAAAACTTAATTCCACCGTAGAAAATGTAAATAAATCCTACCCAAGCCAAGAAGAAATTCATGAGTTTTGGGGAAACCAACTTTCGACGCCAGCTACTCATAACAACAATGCTGGATGGATTGAACAAACGACGAACAACTGTCAACACTACAGTAATATTCCTTATGAACCTTTCACCACTGAAGAAGTCTCGAACATTATCAAAGAGCTTCATAACTGGAAATCTCCTGGACCAGACGGAGTTCAAAACTTCTGGCTAAAGAAGTTTTGGAGTGTTCATGAGCTTTTAATAGCATTTATTAATAATATTATTTCTAATTCACAGGAAATACCATCATTTCTTACTCAGGGAACCACTTATCTAATACCGAAAGATCAAAGTAACACCCAAGATCCAGCAAAGTACCGCCCAATTACTTGTCTTCCAACTTTGTACAAATTGGTCACATCCTGTGTGGCCCGGCGTATCTACCAACATTGTGCTCTGAACAATATCATAGAGCCTCAACAGAAAGGATGCGCTAAGGGGTCCATGGGCTGCAAGGAACAACTTATTATCGACTCAGTCATTTCTAACCAGGCATACAACAAAAAAAGAAACCTTTTTACTGCCTTCATTGACTACAAGAAGGCTTTTGATTCAGTGCCGCATGAATGGCTTATAGATATATTGAAAATATATAAAGTCGATGATAATCTCGTGACCTTTTTGAAGCATATAATGGCAGAGTGGAAGACTAAAATTCACCTTCAAATACCGGGTGAAATTAATATCGAAACTGAAGATATCCCTATTAACCGGGGGCTTTTCCAGGGGGACTCGTTAAGTCCACTTTGGTTTTGCCTAGCAATGAACCCACTATCTCAGCTGCTGAACTCTACTGACTCAGGTTTTAGCATCAAAAATAACAACACTGTTGTAGCGAAGCTTAATCATCTGTTGTATATGGATGATTTAAAATTAATGGCTTCCACTCGAAACCACCTAGATGAGATGCTAAAAACTGTAGAAAATTTCTCAAATGATATCAGTATGAATTTTGGACTAGACAAGTGCCGTATACTAAACATAGTCAGAGGAAAGGTTCAGCCCGGAGGTTTCGATATGCAAGATGGCCAAAACATCGAGGCAATGGGTGAAAATGATATGTACAAATATCTCGGAGTAAAACAAGCGCGGAAAATTGACCATAAACAAATGAAAACTGAACTAACTTCGGAGTTCGTGCGAAGAGTAAGACAACTAAATCGGTCATATCTTAACAGTAAAAATTTGTTTAAGGCATTAAATACGTACGCCTGTTCCGCGCTGAGCTACTCATTTGGTATTATAAAGTGGTCAAAAACGGATATAGAGGGTCTTCAGCGGAAAGTAAGAACACTTCTCACAAAGGCGCAACAACATCATCCACGTAGTGCAGTAGAGAGAACAACATTACCGCGGTATCAAGGGGGAAGAGGACTTATGGATATAGGTGAGCAATTGGATAAACAAATTGCTAATTTAAGAACTTATTTTCAGGTACAGGCTGAGACATCTACTTTACATCGAGCAATTTGCGCAGTAGATGATACGACGCCGCTTAAACTGAGGGAACAAGAAATGCGCATAAATCACCTGACTAAGCAAGACAAAATGCGCGCCTGGATGAGTAAACCTCTGCATGGGCGACATCTTAATGAGATCAGCCAAGAATATGTCGACAATACAGCGTCGAACTATTGGTTGACATCAGGAAAGATGTTTCCCGAGACTGAGGGTTTCCTACTTGCCATTCAGGATCAGGTTATTCCAACTAAAAATTACCTGAAATATATTGTTAAAGATCCTCAAGTCCAAAATGACAAATGCCGATATGGATGCCAAGCCCAAGAAACCATCCAACATCTTACCGGTGGCTGCCAGGCATTTGTCGGCACTGATTATAAAGAACGTCATGACTCAGTAGGAAAGAACTAGCTGACAAACTGGGACTTCTCCAAACCGACCATCTTCCTTATTACCAATACGTCCCTGATAGAATGCTTGAAAATGACAACTACAAGCTATACTGGGACCGCACTGTGCTCACAGACCAACCAGTGGCGCATAATAGACCGGATCTCATACTAGTTAATAAACTTACTAGGAAAACAACACTAATTGATGTGGCGATACCCAACACCAATAATTTACGTGTTAAATACAACGAAAAGATCGCCAAGTACAGAGATCTAGAAATACAAATCAGGAGACAATGGAGAATGGAAAGTACCCAGACAGTACCTATTATTCTGTCTACTACTGGTGTTATTCCCAAGAACCTGCTAGAGAACATAAAACAGCTGGGTCTAAATGAACATCTCTATAAGGCCATACAGAAAGCTGTACTCCTCGCGACGTCCAGATGTGTACGAAAATTTTTGGGAGATACTCCAACATACCAAGTCACCTAGGGCTCGATAACACGGAAAGAGTCCCACCAGAGCTCAATCCTTTTGATACCGTAGGTATCTGGGATGAGTGAATTTTCCCCTTAGAGGGAGTGTGAGCCGTATGGCTAAATCTGGAATAATAATAATAATATAATAATAGCCTGTGGGAGTTTTTGTCAGTTCTTCTATCAGGCGCGGCCCCCTGCGAATGGGGGATGCTCTCTGGGTATTCTTAGAACCGATACCCAGAGGGTAGCAGGGATACCTGCCGTGGAACAAAAACTGACACCTGGCAGTAGGTATAAAATGCACACTCATGAAAATGGAGATTAATGATTTATGTTTAGGGTCGCTGCCTGGGGATCGCCAGGGCACGTCTGGAGCCGGCGCTGGACGTGACAGCATGCGGGACGTCGGTGGCAGGGTGTTGAGGAGGCGGGCCCCTGTCATACAATCAGCTACAGCCCAACAACAAGAAGAACCACAAATGAGCCAAACAACAACACGAGCTCCACCCGCTGAAGGTGCTGCGCTGGAACATCAGCCGGCGCTCACTCAAGCGGGACGACCGAGGCAGCGCATGAAATGGACTGTGTCTATTAATGAAAACATTTTGCGTTTCTATTACAAGGTGACGAACCTCGGTCGAGAAACGATCGGCTATCGACAACAACTGTATGCCGAATTTTGCAGGGAGTACCCAGAGATTCAAGTATCTGAACAGCGAATAGCAGATCAATACCGGGTAATTATAAGAAATAATCTTATCCCAGAGGCTAGACGCGATACTATCAGAAGCGAAGTCGAACGGGAGATTCATAACCAAGAGCTAGTTGTGGATCAAGTCCATAATCAAATCCCAAATGAGCAGATTCCTGAGCCCATCATACAAGAAACTCAACCTGTTAACACGCAGCAGGACAACAACGAGTTGCACGATAGCCTGGTAAGAGAAATGGCACGTGCCGTACAAGAGTTTAATGGTACAAACCCACTTAGCAGACCACCGCTACCAAAAATAAACTCTTGTAAGAAACTAGGTGCGCTGTTACAAATTATGAACACTGAAGTCCTACCCAATTATATCGTGGAAGCCCATACATTAGAATATTTGCATATGCTGATTTATTGTGCAGCAACAGCAATTGCTAATGTTATGGGCATTAAGATCAGAACACGGCGGGGAACTAATATCGGAAGGACTGAAAACAGAATTGCACCCTGGGAAAAAAGACTGCTGAGTAAAATTGAATTATTGCGCAGGGATATTGGACAAATTACAGAATACATCCGAGGAGTAAGAAGTCGAAAAGTAATTAAAAGAACTGAAGAAATAATTCTGAACACTCCAAGACACTCACAACATGATCCAGAGAACAACACAGCTCAACACTGCCTGGACACATTAAAACAAAAACTCTCCGTTTATTCAGGTCGCCTAAGGAGATACAAAGTTAGTAACAACCGTAAATGCGACAATATACTTTTTGAGAATGCAGAGAAGGCTTTCTATAGAAAACTTAATTCCACCGTAGAAAATGTAAATAAATCCTACCCAAGCCAAGAAGAAATTCATGAGTTTTGGGGAAACCAACTTTCGACGCCAGCTACTCATAACAACAATGCTGGATGGATTGAACAAACGACGAACAACTGTCAACACTACAGTAATATTCCTTATGAACCTTTCACCACTGAAGAAGTCTCGAACATTATCAAAGAGCTTCATAACTGGAAATCTCCTGGACCAGACGGAGTTCAAAACTTCTGGCTAAAGAAGTTTTGGAGTGTTCATGAGCTTTTAATAGCATTTATTAATAATATTATTTCTAATTCACAGGAAATACCATCATTTCTTACTCAGGGAACCACTTATCTAATACCGAAAGATCAAAGTAACACCCAAGATCCAGCAAAGTACCGCCCAATTACTTGTCTTCCAACTTTGTACAAATTGGTCACATCCTGTGTGGCCCGGCGTATCTACCAACATTGTGCTCTGAACAATATCATAGAGCCTCAACAGAAAGGATGCGCTAAGGGGTCCATGGGCTGCAAGGAACAACTTATTATCGACTCAGTCATTTCTAACCAGGCATACAACAAAAAAAGAAACCTTTTTACTGCCTTCATTGACTACAAGAAGGCTTTTGATTCAGTGCCGCATGAATGGCTTATAGATATATTGAAAATATATAAAGTCGATGATAATCTCGTGACCTTTTTGAAGCATATAATGGCAGAGTGGAAGACTAAAATTCACCTTCAAATACCGGGTGAAATTAATATCGAAACTGAAGATATCCCTATTAACCGGGGGCTTTTCCAGGGGGACTCGTTAAGTCCACTTTGGTTTTGCCTAGCAATGAACCCACTATCTCAGCTGCTGAACTCTACTGACTCAGGTTTTAGCATCAAAAATAACAACACTGTTGTAGCGAAGCTTAATCATCTGTTGTATATGGATGATTTAAAATTAATGGCTTCCACTCGAAACCACCTAGATGAGATGCTAAAAACTGTAGAAAATTTCTCAAATGATATCAGTATGAATTTTGGACTAGACAAGTGCCGTATACTAAACATAGTCAGAGGAAAGGTTCAGCCCGGAGGTTTCGATATGCAAGATGGCCAAAACATCGAGGCAATGGGTGAAAATGATATGTACAAATATCTCGGAGTAAAACAAGCGCGGAAAATTGACCATAAACAAATGAAAACTGAACTAACTTCGGAGTTCGTGCGAAGAGTAAGACAACTAAATCGGTCATATCTTAACAGTAAAAATTTGTTTAAGGCATTAAATACGTACGCCTGTTCCGCGCTGAGCTACTCATTTGGTATTATAAAGTGGTCAAAAACGGATATAGAGGGTCTTCAGCGGAAAGTAAGAACACTTCTCACAAAGGCGCAACAACATCATCCACGTAGTGCAGTAGAGAGAACAACATTACCGCGGTATCAAGGGGGAAGAGGACTTATGGATATAGGTGAGCAATTGGATAAACAAATTGCTAATTTAAGAACTTATTTTCAGGTACAGGCTGAGACATCTACTTTACATCGAGCAATTTGCGCAGTAGATGATACGACGCCGCTTAAACTGAGGGAACAAGAAATGCGCATAAATCACCTGACTAAGCAAGACAAAATGCGCGCCTGGATGAGTAAACCTCTGCATGGGCGACATCTTAATGAGATCAGCCAAGAATATGTCGACAATACAGCGTCGAACTATTGGTTGACATCAGGAAAGATGTTTCCCGAGACTGAGGGTTTCCTACTTGCCATTCAGGATCAGGTTATTCCAACTAAAAATTACCTGAAATATATTGTTAAAGATCCTCAAGTCCAAAATGACAAATGCCGATATGGATGCCAAGCCCAAGAAACCATCCAACATCTTACCGGTGGCTGCCAGGCATTTGTCGGCACTGATTATAAAGAACGTCATGACTCAGTAGGAAAGAACTAGCTGACAAACTGGGACTTTTCCAAACCGACCATCTTCCTTATTACCAATACGTCCCTGATAGAATGCTTGAAAATGACAACTACAAGCTATACTGGGACCGCACTGTGCTCACAGACCAACCAGTGGCGCATAATAGACCGGATCTCATACTAGTTAATAAACTTACTAGGAAAACAACACTAATTGATGTGGCGATACCCAACACCAATAATTTACGTGTTAAATACAACGAAAAGATCGCCAAGTACAGAGATCTAGAAATACAAATCAGGAGACAATGGAGAATGGAAAGTACCCAGACAGTACCTATTATTCTGTCTACTACTGGTGTTATTCCCAAGAACCTGCTAGAGAACATAAAACAGCTGGGTCTAAATGAACATCTCTATAAGGCCATACAGAAAGCTGTACTCCTCGCGACGTCCAGATGTGTACGAAAATTTTTGGGAGATACTCCAACATACCAAGTCACCTAGGGCTCGATAACACGGAAAGAGTCCCACCAGAGCTCAATCCTTTTGATACCGTAGGTATCTGGGATGAGTGAATTTTCCCCTTAGAGGGAGTGTGAGCCGTATGGCTAAATCTGGAATAATAATAATAATATAATAATAGCCTGTGGGAGTTTTTGTCAGTTCTTCTATCAGGCGCGGCCCCCTGCGAATGGGGGATGCTCTCTGGGTATTCTTAGAACCGATACCCAGAGGGTAGCAGGGATACCTGCCGTGGAACAAAAACTGACACCTGGCAGTAGGTATAAAATGCACACTCATGAAAATGGAGATTAATGATTTATGTTTAGGGTCGCTGCCTGGGGATCGCCAGGGCACGTCTGGAGCCGGCGCTGGACGTGACAGCATGCGGGACGTCGGTGGCAGGGTGTTGAGGAGGCGGGCCCCTGTCATTCAATCAGCTACAGCCCAACAACAACAACCACAAGGGAGCCAAACAACAACAAGAGCTCCACTCGCTGAAGGTGCTGCGCTGGAACACCAGCCGGCGCTCACTCAAGCGGGACGACCGAGGCAGCGCATGAAATGGACTGTGTCTATAAATGAAAACATTTTGCGTTTCTATTACAAGGTGACGAACCTCTGTCGAGAAACGATCGGCTATCGACAACATTTGTATGCCGAATTTTGCAGGGAGTACCCAGAGATTCAAGTCACTGAACAGCGAATAGCAGATCAATACCGGGTAATTATAAGAAATAATCTTATCCCAGAGACTAGACGCGATACCATCAAAAGCGAAGTCGAACGGGAGATACATAACCAAGAGCTAGTTGTGGATCAAGTCCATAATGAAATCCCCAATGAGCAGATTCCTGAGCCTCTCATGCAAGAAACTCAACCTGTAAATACGCAGCAGGACAACAGCGAGTTGCACGATAGCCTGGTAAGAGAAATGGCACGTGCCGTACAAGAGTTTAATGGAACAAATCCACTTAGCAGACCACAGCTACCAAAAATAAACTCTTGTAAGAAACTAGGTGCGCTGTTACAATTGATGAACACTGAAGTCCTACCCAATTATATCGTGGAAGCTCATACATTAGAATATTTGCATATGCTGATTTACTGTGCAGCAACAGCAATTGCTAATGTAATGGGCATTAAGATCAGAACACGACGGGGTACTAATATCGAAAGGACATATAACAGAGTTGCACCTTGGGAAAAACGGCTGCTTATTAAAATTGAAGCATTACGTAGGGACATTGGTCAAATCACAGAATATGTTCGAGGGACAACAAGTAGAAGAGTAATCAGAAGAGCTGAAGAAATAATGATAACCACCGCAAGACACTCACAATATAATCCAGCAAACAACACAGCACAACAGTGCCTGGATACATTAAAACAAAAACTTTCCGTTTACTCAGGCCGACTAAGGAGATACAAAATTATTAACAAACGAAAATCCGACAATATGCTTTTTGAGAATGCCGAGAAGGCGTTCTATCGGAAACTCAATTCTACTGCAGAAAGTGCCAATAAATCGTACCCAAACCAAGAAGAAATCCATGAGTTTTGGGGAAATCAACTTTCCACACCAGCTGCTCTTAACACCAATGCTGGATGGATTGAAGATACGGCGCACAACTTCCAACACTACGTTACTGCTCCCTACGAACCCTTTACTACTGAAGAAGTCTCAAATATTATCAAAGAGCTTCATAACTGGAAATCTCCTGGACCAGACGGCATTCAAAACTTCTGGCTTAAGAAGTTTTGGAGTATTCATGAGTGCTTATCAGCATTAATTAATCACAGTATTTCTAATCCGCAGGAAATACCATCTTTCCTAACCCAGGGAACAACTTATTTAATACCAAAAGATCAAAATAACACCCAAGATCCAACCAAATATCGCCCAATTACTTGTCTTCCAACTCTGTATAAATTGCTCACATCCTGTGTAGCCCGGCGTATCTACCAACACTGTGCTCTAAACAATATCATAGAGCCCCAACAGAAAGGGTGCGCTAAGGGTTCCATGGGCTGCAAAGAACAACTTATCATCGACTCTGTCATTTCTAACCAAGCATATAGCAAAAAAAGGAATCTCTTTACTGCTTTCATCGACTACAAGAAAGCGTTTGATTCAGTGCCGCATGAATGGCTTGTAGATATATTAAAAATATATAAAGTCGATGATAACATAGTGACCTTTTTAAAACATATAATGTCAGATTGGAGGAGACTCGTTGAGCCCACTGTGGTTTTGTCTAGCGATGAACCCCCTATCCCAGCTACTGAACTCAACTGACACAGGTTTTAGCATCAAAAATAACACAACTGTTGTGGCAAAGCTTAATCATCTATTGTATATGGATGATTTAAAACTATTGGCTTCTACTCGATGCCACCTGGATCAGATGCTGAAAACAGTGGAAAATTTCTCTAATGACATTAGTATGCACTTCGGCCTTGATAAGTGCCGTGTCTTAAATATAATTAAAGGAAAGGTTCAGCCCGGTGGATTCGATATGCAAAACGGCCAGAACATCGAGGCCATGGGTGAAAATGATATGTATAAATACCTCGGAATAAAGCAAGCGCGGAAGATTGACCATAAGCAAATGAAAACTGAGATAACAACTGAGTTTATACGAAGGGTAAAACAGCTTCATTCACACCTTAATAGTAAAAATTTGTTTAAGGCACTAAACACCTATGCATGTTCCGCGCTTAGCTACTCGTTTGGTATTGTTAAGTGGACAAAAACGGATCTAGAAAATCTGCAGCGAAAAGTACGAACACACCTCACAAAGGCACAAAAACACCATCCTCGAAGTGCAGTAGAAAGAACGACATTACCACGATATTTAGGAGGACGAGGACTTATGGATATAAGTGAGCAACTAGAAAAACACATTACTAATTTAAGAACTTATTTTCAGGTGCAGGCTGAGACATCTACTCTACATCGCGCGATTTGTGCAGTAGATGATACAACACCGATCAAACTGAGGGAACCAGAAATGCGCATTAACCATCTTACTAAGGACGAAAAATGCGCACCTGGATGGGTAAACCTCTTCACGGGCGACATCCTAATGAGGTCAGTCAAGACCACGTCGACAATAAAGCGTCGAACTATTGGCTGACATCAGGAAAGTTGTTCCCTGAAACAGAAGGTTCATTACTCGCCATTCAGGATCAGGTTATACCAACAAAAAATTACCTGAAATATATCGTCAAAGACCCTCAGGTCCAAAATGACAAATGCCGATATGGATGTCAAGCTCAAGAAACCATCCAACACATTACCGGGGGTTGCCAGGCATTTGCTGCAACTGAATATAAGGAACGGCACGACTCAGTAGGAAAGATCCTTCATCAAGAGATAGCCATCAAACTGGGACTTCTCCAAACAAACCATCTCCCATATTATCAATACGTTCCTGAAAGTATACTTGAGAATGATAACTACAAGCTATACTGGGACCGCACTGTGCTCACAGACCAAACAGTGGCACATAATAGACCAGATCTCATACTAGTTAATAAACTAAAGAGACAAACAACACTAATTGATGTGACGATACCCAAAAACAATAATCTTCGTATTAAACAAAACGAAAAGATCGCCAAATACAGGGATCTGGAAATCCAAATACAAAGACAGTGGAGAATGGAAAGTACCCAGACAATACCTATTATTATCTCTACTACTGGAGTTATTCCGAAGAACTTCCTAGAAAACATAAGAAAGCTAGGTCTGAATGAACATCTCTACAAGACCATGCAGAAAGCTGTACTTCTCTCAACATCCAGATGTGTACGAAAATTTTTGGGAGATACTCCAGCATACCAAGTCACCTAGGGCTCGATAACACGGAAAGAGTCCCACCAGAGCTCAATCCTTTTGATACCGTAGGTATCTGGGATGAGTGAATTTTCCCCTTAGAGGGAGTGAGAGCCGTATGGCTAAATCTGGATTCAATAATAATTATAATCAATAAAGAAAATGAGCCGTATGGCTAAATCTGGAAGAAAATGAAAATATCAATAAAATGATAGGCCTATAAAATTAAATGATTTAATTGCTCACCTGGGTTTTAAATAATCATTTCGGCAGATTTGGAAGCCGGGGTTTTCAATCAAGATTCTTTATCATATTATGTTGTAATACCAATTTCTCCCTTGATGTTCGGGGAAAATATTAAATCCAATCCCAGATTTTCTACCCGATTTTAAGACGAAAAGTGCCGGTAAAGGCTTGGAGAAATAAACCTCTCTGTGTGAGTTGCTGGCCAAAACTGACTCTAGACGAGCGACTCTTGACCACTTTAGTTGATTACACTTGCGCATCGTATCGTCTATTGCCCATAAACGTTTCATAAACGGGATTCTGGGGGGATTTAGGATTTTAATAATTAATTATATTAATTAATTATATGTTAGCAGTTGTGACTGCTACAGTATGGCAAGGATAAAATGAAATATGAATGTTACTACTTAGTTAAATTCTGTTAAAGAGTCCTAATGCATATATCAGACAAAAAATGTGCTTTCGAAAGAAAGTAAGGTTATATTGGAAATGTGGTCAGAATTATAGAATAAATATCACAATGAATGTACTTACCCCAAGAGAATTTGTAGACCATGAAAATGAGTCTTAGGACGATTTTCACATTTGCATATAATAATTTTTGCCTTCTTTTATAAATTTCAAAAAGAGGCAAAAAATAATCCCACTACAGAAAAGTTGTTTTGACAGAAAGTGGGAGACTGAATGAAGTTAGCACAGCACAGATGTCATACAATATATGTCATTATATATATATATATATATATATATATATATATATATATATATATATATATATATATATATATATATATATATATATATTATATGAAATGAAAATTTAAAATTGAAAAATACATATAAATTAAACAAAAACGCGAAAAATACATATATAATTAAAAGCATTAAAATTATACCATAAATATTATAAAATAAAATTATATCTTGCATTTCTGCATTTAAAAATACTTATATAATAAAAACCATTAAAATTATGCTTAAGGTAAAAATTAATAGTTTAGAAACTTTAAAAACTACAGAATAAAGTAAAGTTAAATGAAAAAAAAAAATTAGGTTAAACAAAAGAATACACTAAATATTTAGCTATATTTAAAGTAAAAAATACTATTTTATGAATGCTTTTTAATATGAATTCAAAAATTGTGGCTTCTCATAACAAAACATTATATAAAAATTAATGGGAAATCCCAGTAGTTGGCTGTATACCATCGTTTAAAAAACTTATACAGAAGTAAAACACTTCACATTTACCTAAGTATATACCTAAATAAAAATATGAAGCATTTTACTTCTGTATAAGTTTTTTAAAACATTATATATAATTTCGTCAAAGTATCTTTCTATTTTAAAAACTCATATACTTTATACAAAAAAATGTGGCAACACTGTGACGCACAAACATATAGTTCGATGGCAAGGTTATGTTCATTGTACTCAAATTAAAGTTATGGCCGTATGACACTATACATTTTCTTGTACAATTTCTTGTATCGTTTCTTATATAAGAAATTGTGTAGGGTGTTATTACATTTTATTGTACAAGTTCTTGCATTTAATTTTTTAGCTGTATGAGACTATGCAATTTTTTGTATAAGAAATTGAATATAACGAGCGTTGTGATTGGTAGAAATTTATTGTGGCTACAATGCATTCCTCTGTACGTCACATGTCAAATAGATTATAATTTGTATTATAACCAGAGATATATTATAACACAAACCACATTTTTTACTTTTTGGTTAGTTTTAAAAAGTTCTTTAGCTATTTCTTATTTTTAAAGTTTTAAAGAAATTAATAAATTTCTAATTTGTAAAATGTCGTGGACAAGAGACCAAGTGCTAATGCTAATAGAATATTATGGCAAGCATAAAAATTTGTACAATGTAAAATCAGCATTATATAAAAACAAACACGCTCGACAAACTGCCCTGGAAGCTGTTGCTAATGAGTTAAGTCTAGTTAGGCCAGGCACAACCGTACTGGATGTTACAAAAAAATTTAATGCCTTACGCACGACTTACATGGCTGAAGTCAAAAAAATTGTTGCTACAAACAAAAGTGGTGCTGGAGCTGATGATGTAAGATTTTAATTAAAATTATATGTATTTGTGTATTATTAATGTGTAAAAATATTTTGTAGATATATATATATATATATATATATATATATATATATATATATATATATATATATATATATATATATATATATATATATATATCAAATCTATACTATTTTAATGAAATTGATAAGTACCTTCAGGGATCAGGTATTGAAATAAGGGAATCATTTGATAGTATAGATAATATAGATGCTTCTGATGGAACAGTTTTAATAGATGCCACAATTAATACAGATGGCACTTTAGACAGTAATGATGAACCATCCACTTCATATTCTAATATTTGTTCTCCAACTCTACCAGATGTAAGTAATTACAATTAAAATGTATATGATGAAAAATTAAAATTTTTTGCTTTTTAGAACTTTCCAGATCATAACTATGCAATAGATGAGTTTTTAAGCCCCAGATCAAGTCGTGAACCCACAATGCAACCAAATAGCAAAAAAAGAAGAGTTCGGAGTGAACAAGAAAGTATTGCTGGAATGACAGAAGCTGTAGCGACTCTTGTACAAACCTACAAAAAAAGCAAGGAAGTACCAGCAGAAAAACCCCCAATGCCTGATGCAACTGACAGTTTATTTCAGTTCTGTGCTGCTAGAGTTAAACAAATTAAATGTCCAATAGTCAGAACAAATGTGGAAACAAAAGTATTTATGGCAGTACAGGAAGCAATACTAGAAGATTTAAATAAAAATAAATAAACATTTAAAATAAAATTTATTTTTGTTTTATAAATTATGTTTTTGTATAGAAGCCTCTTGCCATTCTAATTTTCCAGCTGGGGAATTGAAGTAGTCTCGTAGCTCGTCACGAACCTTTATTGCAGTTGTGCTTGAACGGAAGTTTTGTTGGGAAACAGATCTTAAAACACCGGCACTAGCATTGTTACTAGAATATTCATCTTCTTTAGCGGCCGAACTTTGCTCCATTAAAAAATTATGTAACACAATGCATGCAAGAGTTATTGTTTGAACTTTATGAGGTGATAAGTTAATTGTAGTTAACAATATCCTAAATCTATTTGCCAAAATTCCAAATGCATTTTCTACAACTCTCTTTGCTCTTGATAGCCTATAATTAAATATTTTGTTATCATGTGTTAAATTCCTGCCAGGATATGGCTTCATAACTTTTGTAGTTAATGGAAATGCATCATCAGCCACAATGACATTTGGTATTTTTAAAACCCTTCCTGGCAGGCTCCTAGCATTAGGACAGTTCAGTTTGTTTTCCAAGAGTGCTGCACATAATCTGCTATTTTGGAAAACACCACCATCACTTACTCTGCCATTCACTCAAATGTTTACATAAGTAAATTTATAAGATGCATCTACCAATGCCAACAAAACGATAGAATGGTCCTTTTTATAATTAAAATAATAGGATCCTTCAGATATAGGAGCACGAAATTTAATGTGTTTACCATCCATAGCTCCTATGCAATTTGGAAATTGCCACATATTTTCAAAATTTCTGGATATTTCATCCCATTCTTGAGGAGTTTTGGGTATCTACAAATAAAAATCTGATGTAGGTTGTGTTTGTTTTTTAAATTTTTATTTACCTGTAAATATGTGCTTTTTAAACGATTGTAAATCGCATTACAAACTTCGGGTATAAACTTACTTATAGTGGTTTCATGAATACGAGATGCATACATAAGTGATCTATAAGTTTCACCAGTTGCTAAAAACCGGAGGGTAACCTGCAACCTAAACTTAACAAGCTTTATTTATACTTTTACTTTAGAAATTGACAAACCTTATGCGTCCTGAGATGGATTCCCTTAACAAGGTGTTGGTTTTCTCTATGTCATCTTTAAGCAACTGGTACAATGTTTCTAATTGCGGGTCTGTCATCCGCAAAAAATTTTTGTATGCATTTGGGTCCTCAGTTTTAAGCTCTTCGTTTAACATTTTTAATACATTATTACATTCGTTATTATTTCTTCTCGAATCAGTAAGGCCTGCTCCATAAACGTTTAATTTTATTTTTTCGTTTTAATTTTTGTACTGCTGCTATTGTGGAACAAAGGGCAGTAGCTGCTATTACAACAAAATCATCATCCTTATCCATTCTTATATCACTTTATAAATCTCACAAAAATTAATTCACACCAAAATACATGAAACGCAAAACAGCTTGATTGTCACTGTCATTATTACTAAATTACATAAAACGCGATGTGCGCAAAATTTCGCGCATTTCTTGTACAAGAAAATGTGTAGGATCCAAATTATTGTATAGTTTCTTGTATAAGAAAATGTACGTGTGTATGACACTATGCATTTTTTTCTTGGTTAAGAAACGATACAAGAAAATGTATAGTGCCATACGGCCATTAGCCAATTAGTTTAGGGCATCCATTATAACCAAACTTTTATATCGTCTCATGTATGGTAAAGTAGCGAATCTGCGAAATTCCCGAAATTGCATTAACCGGTTAGGATTACATATTACAACTACATTTACAGTCTGTTAAAGTATTGAATATGTATCTTCAATATTAAACTCACAATTAACTGGTTCAAAGTAACGTATGTGCTTGTCTTTCAACTTTTGCAACAGTGAACTTACGAATAATTAGATTCGTAAGTTTACCGTTGGGATTTATTAAGTTCTACACGTCCAAAATTACGAATATTGCACATTCGCGAGTTTACTATAAAGAGAACTAATATTTTTATATTACTAAACGGACTATAAAAAATATAAACAAAACCACACCCATGAGTAAAATAAACCAACTCTCGGGGAATTAGTCACTTTAGTAGTTTAGTTAATAAAAGAGAAGACGATACTTTCATTAGGGATCACATACATTCCTTTCCAAGTGGCGAGTCCCATTACTGTCATAAAAAAGTATGTATAAATTCTTAGAATCAACATTGAATGTTACAATTATGTATAGTTTGTATAAGGAAAAGTGTTTGGAAGCTCAACGTACAGCAGTTTCCATTGAAAAATATCGAAAGATTTTCAAAGAATATAAACTTAGAGACAATGATAAAAAATTGCCAAAGAGCAAAACAATATTTTAGCTTTTCAGTCAGATCTTCAAGCTGTTCTGTCTACTCCGAAAGGTCCTAGTGGCCCCTTCTTTTATGTTAGAAAACTTGCAGTTTATAACATGACAATTTATAATCTTAAAGATGCAAGTGCAACTTGTTATGTTTGGGACGAAACGGAAGGACGACGTGGTACAGTATGTGCGAATGATGTCTGACAGTTGTGGGGGCCAACAGAAAAAATTTAGGTTTATAGTCATGTGTATGCATATCCTTAAAGAGCATTCAAATATAAAACAAATTTACCATAGATTTTTTGAACCGGGACACAGTCAAATGGAATGTGATTCAATACACGCTAAAATTGAGCAAAAGGTTAAGAACGTTCCAGTGTGCACAACAGAAGGTTGGACTCAAGTTATAAGAACAGCTCGCAATAAACCTCACCCATTTGAAGTTAACCCTTTAGTGCACCAAGAATTTATGGATTTTTGTCCAGATAAACGTAATTTTCGTGGTGAAGACAACAGTAACACAAGTGTACCATTTAGAAAAGCAGTTTGGTTTATGTACAAAAAAACAGATCTAAATGCTGTATTCGTTAAAACGAACTATGAAGAAACGACACCCTTTGTCAAATATATACTTAAATTACAACGAGGTCGTCCATTAAACTTCAAACCAGCTACGCATTATACTAATCACCTCCCCATTTCCATTGCCAAATACAGAGACCTGAAAAAGTTATGCGAAGATCTACAGATTCCACGTGCATACCATGGATTTTATGAAAGCCTTCCTACCCAAACTCTTATAAGGGATACTCTGCCTGAACCAGATATTTCAGAAGAATCTGAATATGACGACACAATATAATTATATTGCTTTTTGTTGTAATTTTTAAGTTTTGTGTTTGGTCATGGTTTTATTTTCATATTTTTTATTTTGTATTATGTTTCCTAATAGCTGTCAATAAAAATTATTATTAGTAGTTAGTACCTATGTTATGATTATGTGAATTATATCAATTTTTTCGCATATAAGCTTTACATTAATTGTAGGAAATGGTGCTTAATATAAATACTAAAGTATATTCAATACTTTACATTAGCCTAAGAATATTGGACTAAGGGATAATTTTGCAAAAGATAACTAACGAATCTGCGTTTTTTTGCTTTGATAAAGGATATTGACTTTTAGATTAAGTTAATTATATAAAGACACATTTATAGAATATAATACAAAAATGTCGTTTATTTAGGTTAATATCCCTATTTTTCACATTAACTTGAAATGTTTTTTAGCTCTCCTGTAAAATTTCAATTTTGCAGATTCGTTACTTTACCATACGAGGGACGATATGACATTTAACATGCATTTAACATAGGCTTAATAGTGTCAGAGTTGCCAAGTCTCCAGTTTTTCATACTGTCACATAATATAGAAATGCATTGAAATTATATAAAAATTCGTAGATTTTAATCATGATACTATGAATAACAAGATAGGATCTTCCCGTAGCACAAAATAGTTGTGTTCGCGCATGCCGTCATTGGAGACCAGAATTTGAATTCTTGTTAAAGTTAAATGGGATTTTTATACATTCTGTGATGAAATTATTCGATTAGCAAAATAATAATATTAAAAAAAGGTTTAATAATTACAATAATCGTACACAAAAGGATATCTCCAAACTATTTATTAAAGATTATTTATTGACACATACAAAAAACTGACATTACGAACGTGCAGGTCTCCAATTACGTCACGACTTATGCGCAATATCTTATCTTCTTAATCATAGTATCATGGATTTTAATTAAATTAATAGAGAGTTATCAAGTGAAAGAGAATACGGTAACGTTATTTTAGCAATGGAGCATGCGCAGTATGAAAATGAAAATTGAATTAAATGATTTTAACGTTTACGGGCTCCGTTACCGTACGTCGAATAGCGGGTTTGATATACGGTAACGTTAGCAGCGAATCGCACTAATTCGCATAGATAAATTACACCTAGATTGGTAACAGGGATAGCCAAGGTCAAATCATGTTCGGATTAGGCGCCCATTCGCTTGGTGGCGCTGCTAGTCTCGTTCCTGCACGGAGTGAGTGTGCTGTGATCAAGTCAAAGTTGAGTTTAGACAAATACGGCGCCATATTTGTATTTGTTTTATTTTTTATAATTTATTTTATAATTTAAAATTTTTTGTATAAATAGTGCAAAATCGTACAATTTTCGACGATTTTTTATTATGGAATCGAACACATTACATGGAATAACAATGTAGAGACGAAGAACTGAACAAAAAAGATGTGTTCCAGATTGCATGGATACTACCAAAGAATATAGACGCTTAAGCGTCTATATTCTTTGATACTACTTTTTTAAGTCCAGGACATTATATGGATATGTTTGATAAATGGGTGAATGCTGCAAAAGAAACTATTTATAACAATTTTCGTGTATGCGCTAGTCATTTTAAAGAGGAAGATATAGTCAATGTTGGAAATAGCGGTATTACGAGAACAGCCGTTCCGAGTTTGTTTTTACGAGGACCAGGTAAGAACTATTATACCACTGACCTATATTCTTATTCACATTATATCTGACCTTTTACTATAAAATTAGTTTATAAATTTAACCTAATTATATATTATAAAACCAGTCTTACTTAGCTTAGTATTTGAATTATTTGTAGGTGGTGGTTCAACAACTATCTTAAAAAGCATCACCTTAGAGAGGGTTCGGCATAAATTTCTACAGGTGTGCGCCTTTCAAAGTTGGATTAGATTAGCAGACCATGACTACACTATCATGGAGAGGTCTATGAGCTTGCCTGCTTTAAGTATGAGGAGGGATCTGTCCCTCTCTTGTGAGTGAGATTGGTCTTAGAGTACCATATTATAATACCATGGTTTGCCTCATCTATGTACTTTTAATGTTCCATTTTGTAAAACAACCTATGGTGCTAATAGCCCACTGAATAGATACTTATCTTTGTTAAACAACCTAAATGTAAATGTATTTAATATGTCCCTCAATAAATATATAAATATTAGTAGAAGAGTTACTGGTACCATAGAGTTTGGAAACTTAACTGTGTAAAATACTTCATGTTTTTATTGTAACTAGGTAATACTTTACATATTTTTTTATTTTTGTTATGTTATTTTTCCATCTTTATTGTTTGTGCTGGATTTTAGAATCATAGAACTAACTGTTGGGTTTATAGGTTTTAAAATGTCATTACATCTTTAATTATATATATATATATATATATATATATATATATATATATATATGTATGTGTACATGCATGTGTTTGTGTACATAATATATTTTTATTTCACATTATTTAATTTTATTATCTTAAAATACTGTGTACTTAACCACTAAGTTGTAACACTTAATCGGCTTGTCCCGTATATTAGCCTGCATCCACATAGACAGCGGTAAGGCGTTCAGAGTTATGAATAAATAAATTTGAATGTGTTGACAGGGATCTTTCCTATTCTGTTGATGACAGGGATGGGATGTCTGATCTTAAGATGACATACTGGTGAAAAAATCTGTTGATTGTAATTGTGTTTGTCATTTCAGGCATAAAAACATTATTATCCTCTGTTGTTTGGAGTTTATACTGAGCAAATAAAGTTACTATATCAGGTTTTAGCAAAGCTTACATTCTGGGTGAAAACTTTAAGCATACCTTAGAAATAAATTATTTACCTTATCCATTGTTCTTTTTTTTTGTTCGTTTTTTCTATTTGCTATCATTCGGTTATTCCTCATTCTTGGGTTTTCAGCGAGAGAAGCAATATTTTGCTAATCTAATCAAAATCATAATTTTGTTGATAACCAGAATATTTTTCTGGAACTCATATTATGATTCTGATTATAAGAATAAAAGTATTATCATATAAATATATAACATATAGTATGAGTATAAATGTATATAAACTTATTTCTAGAACTAAATCATTTAATTGTTCTGTTTCCAACTTAGCAGGGTCCTTGAGTTCTCTCTTTCTGTGAGTAGAACGCCAGACTGTAAGAGTTTTCACTGACCACTGATAGTGTGTGTTATTGCATTAGGATGAAAGTACTACAAAAAACTCAGAATGTCTGATGGCTGTCTGTTGCTTATTAGGCTTTAATTTGACATAGAATTACAAAAAAAATATTTAAATACTGACAAGTTCCTGTCACAACATTTAGAACACTAAATTATACTACATTCACCCGTCCCTATTTTTGAACAAAATATTGCAACTATTTTGGTTTATTTTTAGCTCCAGCTGATTTACAGCTAGAATGAAAATCTGAATTTTCCAATCTTGGTTCATCATTATCATCAGGTTTTTGAACAGGTAAATTTTCTGTCTCATCTGGTATTTATTTAGTAGTGGAATTCTCTAGTGTGTTATTTGGACCTTCATCATTATCTTCATTCAATAATATAACAATTCAACAGTAAACTTCTTATATAGTGCAGAGCACATGGTAAAGCAGTTTTCCATTAAGTGAATTCTAAATTTTTGGTTTTCTATGCTAGATTCACCAATTTCCATATAACTCATTGTATTTTTCTACTTAACCATTTTCTTCATGATTATATGGTGTTGTTCTACTTGAATATATTCCTTTAGAGTGTAGATAATTAATAAATTCTTGTGAAGTAAAGCTAGTTCTCCTTGTTAGATTTGATATATACCGTCATTCTATATAAACCAAATAGTGATTTAATCTGTAATTGGTTAGAATTGCTTTTCTACCAGATAATGTCTGCATTTTTTTAAATACTTCAACTCATTTGCTTTTTTTTCAATTGCATAATGTTTTTATTCAGAATCTGTGAGGGTATGTGTGAAAAAAGCAATTGGTTTTCCAGATTGATTGCTTCGCTTATGTAATCGTAGATTAATTTTTTAAAAGCATGTACTTATCTTTACCTTCTAGGGATTTATCTTTAGATTCATTGCTTTCTAAAAAATTCTTGAATGTTATATACTTACTAATGTTTGAATTCTTTGGTGGAAGTTTGACAGTTTGGACCAGCCTCTAGTTTATCTGGTCTAAAGTACTTCCCCATTGTAAATTTATGCGAATAAAATTGTAGTAAAATGTCTTTTGCAGAATTAGGCCTTTATTCACATAAAACTTGATAAGAATGACAAAACAATTATTTAAATACTGACCCGTTCTTGTCACAACATTAAGAAAACTAAATTATACTACACATGGCTTGTATTATTAATATTTCTTGTAACACATATAACATTTCTTGTAACATTTTTATAAATAAAGATTTTATTCTGTAATTTTTTTAACCACTTTGGCATTTTAATGTAATGGAAAATAAATATAGTCCCAACATAACAAGAAAACCCAAAAAGTATACGAAAAATATTTATTATCGTATAGGATAAGGATTTTTCTTGTTATTTTAGGATTATATCGATTTTCCTTTACTTTAAAATGAGTTCACAATCCTAGGTAATATTACTAAACTTTTGAATTTAGCGCCATGTATATATAGTTATGCGCCCGATCACTAGGTGATGCGCCAATCATTGTTTTATTCCTTAACACGGAAGTTTCAATGCTAGGTGGTAGTGTGCTATGCTAATTCGTCAAGACTCAGGACTCGGAGATTGAAGTTCCTGTTCTGTAATTTTGTTTCTGTGTATTAGTTAACACGGGTTTTCTGTTTTCTTGGTTAAGCATCTGCGAGACAAATAAAACATTTTAATATATTTCATTATATTTATCAATTATGGACAGGGAAATAGTGAAAAAGACAAAAAGGTTGCGGTTTACAAGCACTGATGATCTTTTACTAGTAAAGGAAGTGCGAGGAGTCAACCCTCTGGAATGTCCTGTTTTTCAAACCGAAAATACTGTTTGGCTTGTTCAGGCTCTAAGCTATCAAAATTTAACACAAAATGTACATTTTGTATGTTATCATTTAAAATATAATTTAGTGTTAATTCTTCTGTAACTTCGTCATTTGCTTTAACTAATATTGCTTGTTCTAAAATTTATTCCATATTTCTGTAGAAAAAATTTGAAACCCAAAATGTACAAAACCAGGCAAAATATATAGGTACCTTGGGTGAAAGAAAACAAAAAAAATTAATTATTTTGCTGTCACATACCACGGTTCGTAGACTTACTACGGTTGCCTCTTCCGCCTAACCAATAAAATGAACATTAAGCACTGACAGTGGCAATAAAACTATTCATTCGTACACGAAGAAAAGTAGTGAGGAAGTCGTTCAAAACTGTAGTCGAATGATAGTTACACCGAGAATTGAAGTAATCATTTTTAAGTAATCTGTTTTGTATGAATTTTATTTTTTCTGTAAAATTTAATATAACTTATATATCAATTCTGTACTCATAATTAAAAAGTTGCTAAGTCAAAAATATCGATTTTTTTTTAACAAACAAATTAACGTATTAAAAGTATTTTAATACGTTAAAAAACCGATAAAAATCGATTGAATTTGAGAGTTAATTTCAAAATAGAGATGAAAAGCAGTTGATTTCTATTACTTCTTATCGTTTTTTTAAGGTTAATAAAACACTTCATCACTCAAAATCTACATTTTGACTCAAGACTTTTTTACTTATCAATACAGAATTATACTTTTGAAATTTCTATTAACTTTGTCTTAAGTTGCTGACTTTTTTTGTTTCCTGTTGAGGAATTTCTTTGAATGTGAATATCTATTAACCTCCAACACCACGATATTTTCGCTGCGCGTAAAAACTCTGCAGCTGCGGCTAGAATGACTGTATACCCCTTAGATTTCTTTCTATGCATCTGAAGTCTCTGAAACTTCTGGTTGTATTGTAGTAAATTCAACTCGCCAGGACATATCAAATTTGGGTATGGAAATCAAATGGTAGGAAAGGGTAAAAAGTTGTAATAAAACAGAATAATAAAAATTTATTGTAATTAATATACACGTATACCTCTTCGATTTCTCTTTCTGTGCATCTGAGGTCTCTGAAACTTCTGGTTGTACAGTACTACATTCAATTCGCCTGGATATATCACATTTGTGATAGAGAAGGGTAAAAAATTGTAATAAAACACAATAATAATAATAATAGAAATTTATTGTAATTAATACTAATAATAATGTTTATTTAGGAAGCTTAGATTATAATATAGATTTACAAAAAATAAGCATACTTAACACTAAATAAACATGAAAAATCACTGAAATAGAGCTACCATAAAAGTAGCACCCCTTGTGTGTGATACTTAAAAAATATATGTACAAAAAAGCAAATATTTAACAAATGTATTAATATAAACAGTTACATATGCGCACTTACAAAAATACATTCATTTTAATATAGCATGTGACATAAATATGTCAATAAATTCAAGAAATATTGTAGTTGGTAAACAAAGTATATTTCGATATTTTTTCTGCTCTTTGCAGAATTGTGTTATTTTGTTTCCAATCCATTGTTTAGTTTTATACTGATATCTATGTTTTTATAACTCTTAATTTGTTTTAAATTCTCCGGTAGACAATTGTATCATTTGGGCCCTATGTAGCCAACATATTTCTGGAGTATGGATTTATTACATTTAGATAAAATTGCATTATTCCTTATATAACTAGTTTGATGCGCATTATTGCGCATATTATTATTGTCTGATATACCAATATGCCTTAAAAGAAAAACGTTTAATCAGTGTGTTTTGCCAGTGTTACCTTACGGTGCGGAAACATTGACCATGACAAGGAGAACAGTTCAAAAGATCCGTGTGTGTCAAAGGGCGATGGAGCGTGCTATGTTGGGCGTTTCACTACGAGACATGATCCCAAATCGCCAGCTACGACAAAGAACAGGAGTGGCTGATGCAGTAGAGAGAGTAGCAACACTAAAATGGAACTGGGCAGGTCATGTGGCTCGAATGACAGATAATAGATGGACAAAGCGGATACTGGAATGGAGACCAAGAGATGATGTATACCGAAGCAGAGGTCGTCCACCAACACGTTGGACTGACGATCTAAAACGTTGTCATAGGAATTGTATGCAAGAGGCACAAGATCGAAATAGATGGAAAATTATGAGGGAGATCTATGTCCAGCAGTGGATAAGCGAAGATTGAATGATGATGATAATGGGAATAGAATAGAAATATATGCTTTATTGTCATTGAAAATCTTACAATTTTATGGACGAAGCTTACAAAGACTCAGAGGAAAAAGACAATAACAAATTGCATAATCAACCGTAGGAACTAATAAGTTTAAGCTACTTTGGGTAATGATGACCCACGGGTAAAGAACCATGGAACTGTGCATTAAGATATTGTAATTTCTTAGTTATTAATTAAGAAACTCTTCTACTGAATAAAATGGTCTTTCAGATAGATAGGCTTTTGTCATTTTACAAAACTTCGGGAACGATGTTGCAGATTTATGTCGTAAAGGGAGATCGTTGTAGTTTTTTTGCAGAATATAATATAGATTTGTTTACTAACTGTGAACTGCATCGGTAAATAAACATCAAATGTTGAATTTTCGTTTAGTAGTCACGATAAGGTCTTGCTGGAAAGACATGTAGGTATTTACGAACTAAGCAAACAGTTTCTAAAATATATAAAGAAGGAAGTAAAATCCCGTGATCTTTGAAGTAGACTCTGCAATGTGTTGTTCTTCTGAGGCCAAACAGATACTTTATTACTTTTTTTTATTTAATAATATCAACGGATTGGGCAGCTGTACCAGAACCCCCAAAAGAAAGACCACATCGAAGATGAGACTCGAAGAAAGAAAAATATGCAATCTTGGAAGATTCTAAATTGATCGCCTTCGAAACAGATCTTATTGCATAGCAGGCTGAGGCTAGTTTCTTACTTAACAAATCGATATGAAGGGACCATTTAAGGTTGCTGTCTCAAAAAATACCAAGAAATTTTACAGAATCAGCGGTACTGATCTGGCTTTTAAGAGTTGAAGAGCTCCTTGATAGGATAATGCTACTGTTTTATCCAGGTTAAAAGAACGTAAATTAGAGTCGGACCAGGTTTAAGCTGAAATGTTAAATAAGGTTTTTAAAATGGAAACTTTTAAATACAAAAACATATAAAACACAAAACGACTCAAAACAAGAATTAGAACAGTTTAAAAAATTATGTGACAAATTTCCTAATAAATTGTGAAATCTCAAGCACTGTTGCAGAGAAAAGTACCAAAGGCCAGAATGTATTCAAAGAAATACAAACAATTCGTTTTCACATTATACTTTTTGAACCCAAAACTTAAAACTTTTTGAAAAAAATTGTTTATTTACCAACTAAACGTTGTTTGGAAGAAATGACTGGAGACATTGTTTGTAAACCTGGATTAACTCAGACCTCTGTATTTAATGCTATCCAGTTTAAAGTTAAGACTATCTCAGAATTGGATAAACATACATATTGAAAAGCATTTTGGGTTGTTAGTTTTTCTGTTCTGTAATCACAATCTGGAAGCAAAATAGCCTTCACTGGAGAGTATTGTTCACTACAAGTTTTTTTTACATTTAAATCCATTAAACGTTTATCTAAATCATCTTTGCAATTCATTTTGTTAGAATGCATAAAATTTTGACAAAATAGTTTTTTAAATGCCCTCTGAAATTGTATGGGAGTTGGATTGATGGAATTTCCACCTTGTTGTCTTATACTACCAAAATAATTTTCCACGCAGTCTTGGTTAAGTCTTCTTGTTTTTAAGTATTTAAAATCATGAGACTTTAAGTTATCCCAAAGCTTTTTAACACCATTCATTGTTACAATCCAACACTTTTTTTATCGCGAACGACATGTTACATCTTTTCCTGTTTTATCTAATATTTTCAGTTTATGTACCAAATCTATCATAGAATCTAGGTAATTGATCTGAAAATCAGTTCCCTCAAATACATTTTTAAATTTGTTAGGATTATTCTTATCAGTAGAATTTAAAATATCAAACAAATTATTAAATTTTTCAATAATTTCTATTGTTCCCAATGCATCTGATGGAAGAA
The DNA here is from genome assembly GCF_040954645.1 of Diabrotica undecimpunctata. Lineage (NCBI taxonomy): Eukaryota > Metazoa > Arthropoda > Insecta > Coleoptera > Chrysomelidae > Diabrotica > Diabrotica undecimpunctata. The sequence goes on from NC_092807.1 coordinate 76,445,713, forward strand.
TACCAAGAGAAATATATGTATACATAAAACTTGCAACAGTGTTACTTAAAATTTGAGATGCTAGTTTTACTCGCATTTTTTTAAAAGATGTAGGATATATATGGGAGTGTATTAGTTTTGATGCACACTTATAGAACTGCTTTTTATCTTCATGATAAAAAGTTTCTATAAATGACCAAGATGTTTTTTTGTCATCAAAATAAAAAACATTATTAATTAAGTTATTTCTAGTGGCTTTAATTAAATGACATGGATCAAATATATAAATAATTTTTTGTCCATTGACATCAAATTCTGAGTTAGTTGGAGAAATCCCCAGTAATTTACTCAATTTTAGAAAATTCGATCCCATATCAGTAACAAGACAATTCACATATAAACCTGATTGAAATAGTTTAGAAATACATTCTTTTATAATAGGAAGAAGGTGATTTGCTTCAAAGGTACTGTTTACAAAGAAATATGCTAGTTGTTGTTTCCAATTTGAATATAAGCTTCGAACCATTATCACAAGTACATTTTGTGCAATTATGATTCCTTTTTCCCATTTCCTATATCATATAGACCAACAATCTCATCACGACCTGTATCAAAAAATAAATTACTTTTAATAGACATTTCATCAATGCAAATACTACAGTGCTTGTCTTGATCTAACATTGTGTTCACTTTTAACTTTAGGGCATCAAATATTTGGTCATTATTCAAACCAGGTTTACGGACCAAATTTTCAGTAATTTTTTGAAGACTTCGTTTTGAGGGCAAATACAATATTCTTTCCATAAAAGCATAGGCTCTTGGGCCCAAAAAATATAGCGTTAATGCAAGTTGTTTATATTCATCAGGATACCTTCTACTTTTTGGACATTTAGTTTTTAAAATTGCTTGAGCTTTCACTATTTGTGCTAGGGATTTGTTTAAAAATTTGTCACACATTTGAAAAAATTTTTTTAAAGATTTATTGTCTTCCTTCTGTTTGGAAGACGCATATGCTTTCTTTGCACTTGCACGCAAATTTTTTATTTTTAATCTTAGTTTCTTTTTTCTGGGTGTACCTCCCGACAACTTGGAGGGGGTTTGTGTTTCAGCTGTGAAACATTCTGGAGTATGGGGCCTAGGTGGGCTAGACACTTCCTGCCTATTAACATCTGAAATATAAAAATATATTTAATAACCAAATAACATATAAACGTTCAAAGTAGATATGTTAATGCTTATTAGTGATTAGTTGAATGCATAATACAGTTGTAGGAGCAATAAATAAAATTACCTGTTAGCAGAAACTCTTCCATCAAAGTATCAGGTATAGTATTATGTTTATCAGTTGGACTATTAATTACTTCCTGTACATTATAGATTTCAGTTGTACCTAAAACCACAACATAAATATTACTCAGTATGTAACCATAAGATATATGTTCTTAATAAGGCTGATAAAAGATCATTAAATTTCACAATTCCAGATCTTGTTTATATTATGAAAAACAAACAACTTTTTATATAGTTGTAAGTAGATACTGATTTTTATATGACTTTTATAATAAAGCACTATAATTGTGAATAAATAAAAAGTATCTACCTTCCAGCCTTATGACTTTCTTTTTCTTTAATGGTTCGTCTGTGTGTTTTGAATATTGAAGAGTGTGTGAGAAAATCGTTGGATGCGCTTGTTGAAATAATCCCTTCCGTGTGTTTCCTTTGTACATGTACGCCGGTTCGAAATGTTTCTCGCACATTTTATAATTTGTATGCAATTCAGCATGCTTGGAAAGCAGATCATACCTATTGGCCGCTTTCAGCCATAATTCAGCTCTAAAAAAAGTGTTTTTAACTAAAATATAAACATTCAGACAACATTTGTAATACGTTTGAATTTAAAATTTGGACGATTTTCACATTTGGTCCCATTGAAGATAGCTACAAAGGAGCTGTAAATTAAATTCACAAAACAAATTTTTAACGTTTGACTGTGTTGTCATGTCTTTATAATGTATATGTTGTAGGCTTCAATTACAAATAGAGAAGCTTTCAAAAATACATTTTTATTGTATTATTATATAAATTATGCAATTTTTTTGTTTTTTTATATACAACACGAACGAATAAATACTCGTTTCTTATATTAATTGCAGTTAATTATTACAACATTTTTTTGGCATTTGCCTTTGACAATAAGCTAATAGATTTGGCAATCCTCAAACCACCAGTTGCCAGATTGTTACAGATGGTCACCAGGGCCCTGATTGATTCTATTTCATTTCGATGTCGAAATTTAAAAGCGACTACGCCATGACAGTCGCAATTGCTAGCGATTCTCATTCATTTCGATTGTAGTTAAAACTGGGGATATTTACTTTATCATTTTGACACTGCTGAAAATTTGGGTTGGTCCTGTTGTTTATTGGCTGCACTCAATGACGTATAATATATAGACTAAGCGGTCCCGTATTCTCGCTATATAATCGGGTGTCCGAAAGATCTCCGCTCAAGGTTGAAGGTATGTTTACCAGAACAGCGGCGTGCTCATTTATATTTTAATGACAATAATTATTTTTTTAATTAAAATTAAATATTTATAATTTTTTTTGTTCTCGTCTATAAGAGAAAAAATTATTTTTATAATGTTTGTAAAGTACATTACCTGAATTTTAATCATTTTACCAATAGGAAATATTGAAGTTTTGCGTAAAGATTAAAAATTCTAATTTTTTAAATTGTATTAAGGACTATTAATTATTATTTAGTGTGAAGGAAATTTTGATATATAAATCTAATCAGTTTTGCATTTCCATTAAGAGTTGGAGTCTATTTAGAGAGTCGAAAGATGGCTGGAAATCTATAAATAGTAAGGAAAAATTATATCACTTTTAAATCAGCTGTATTAGGAAGTGAATGGCATCTATGGGTGATTTTCTTTTTCTAAAGCCGGGTTGATATTGCTCTAATGTATTTTCGGTAATTTATCTATTTCCCAATATGCTTGACAACATATTGTATATGGTCTATGTGGTGTTCAGTAACATGATTCCTCTGTAGTTACTTATATCTTTCTGTCTCCTGTTTTTAATATCCTTATTAGATGACCCTTTCTCCACTCCATCGGTATATTTTTTGAGTTCCCTATATTCTTACTAGTTTAAGAATCCGGTGCATCAGTTCGTCTCCTCCATTTTTTATTAATTCATATCTCATTTAATTCATGTTTCATCCGTTCCTGGTGTTTTTCACTGTTGCAATAATTTCTTTGTATGTAGCAAATTTTGAAGTTTATATTAGGGAATTAGGAAGGAAATTAATAGGTTACTTGAGTGCAAACAAACAACAAACTTTTGAATTCTAATTTTGTATTTTGTTGTAATGAATTAAATACAAACAAAAAAACATCAAATCGATTATAAATTTTTAACAAAAACCATACAAAAGAAATAATCATAAAACATTTTGCAAAATAATTAGTAGTTTAATTAAGGCATTAATGCATAACTTAATAAATACTGTTTCATTTATTTTCTAAGATACAATATGTTATAAATAAGTTGTATACCAAAGGCATGGATAACTGTAATGGTGGAGTGCATATACAAAATAGGACAAGATAATGTCCTGCCTAAATCGCACAGGCCGATCAGTCTTACATCATTTTTGTTGAAGGCAATAGAAAAAATTCTTGATAGGCATATTAAGGAAAGACACTTGGGGAATCATTTTCTCAATGGCAACCAGCATGCATATATAGAAGGAAATCAACAGAAACATCAGTCGACGAAGTAGTTCAGAAAATCGGTCACTCAATTAATAATGGAGAGAAGATACAGAAGGCACATTTAATAATGCCCTGTCAAATAGATCCACTATCACTGTGTGTAACTGGATCAAAGCAATGCTGGAAAATATATTGTTGAATAGAAGATTCTCACAGAGGTGCAAGGAGAGATTTTGTTCAAAACAGCTAAGGGGTGCCCACAGGGGGAGTGTTTTCTCCCCTCTTCTGGTCACTCCTGGTGGATCACTTGATGTCGCTTCTTGACGCACACGGAGGAAGAAGTACATGCCTAGAGGGATGATCTAGTAATTATGGTAAGAGGAAAATATGGTAATTTTCTATCCAGCACACTCCAAAGAACATTAAATATCCTTAGTAGGTAGCACGACATGGAAAAATTCTCTATCAATCTTAGTAAAACATCTAGGAGTAATATTAGATGTGCAGCTTACATGTAACGCCCAGTTGGAAAGAATAACCAACAAGGCAAAGGTTTCACTTTCCACATGTCAAAGAATATGTGGGAAAACATGGGGTTTGAAACCCAAACCGATGTACTGGCTATATATGACTACAGCCAGACTTATGATTACGTATGACGCACTTATATGGTAGTTTAAATAAAAACAAAAGACCACCAAATAGAAGCTGAATAAGCTTCAACGACAAGCATGCTTAATCATAACACGAGCCATGTTGACTACCCCAACTGCCTCATGGAGGTCATGCTTGATCTCTCTTCATTACATAGGTATATGGATGGAGAAGGATGCGAAGATAAGGTGGATAAGATGTCAGGAAGCAGGGCAAAAGGATACCTGGATCAAATCTGGAGAGATAATTAAAAATTACCTAGATTTGGAAATAGTACCAGATACAATGCAACCTAAATATAATTTCTAAAAGTCGTTTACCATCCTCTTTATAGGGAGGTACAAAAGGGATTTAAATAAAACAAATCTCATAATGGCAGATCAATGCTGGTATACAGACGGCTTTATCCTGACAGTGGTCTTGCGATTTCTCCCACATAGAAATTGTTGCATTCACAGGGTATTTTATAAATGCAGTTCTTTGATCTCCCTTGTACCTTGTTAGGTTTGGTTTTGACAGGATAGATTTCAGTGTATTGGTTGTTTTGATATACTTATTAACTATCTATACTAACTAACTATTTTACTAAATCTTGTTCATGAAGAAACATTAGACATCCTTGAAAAAATGGGTGGACCAACTGAACTTTTTATAAGGCGGTATTATAAGAACAAAAAGAAGGCTTAACAATAAAATATTTTGTAGAATTCAAGGCATTTGCTCTTACACTCCATTTTTATTCGCCTTCTGCATATAATTATGTTAGAAGGACATTTTAATAAATGCTTTCCTCATACTAGAACACTCAGTAGGTGGTTTCAGAGTGTTGATGGTGAACCTGGATTCAATAAAGAATTTGATGTTCTTCGTTTAAAATCTATGAACTTTGAAGCACCATTTGTATGTAGTAGAATTATGAATGAAATGCACATCCATCAACAATAGTGGGTTCCCGAAAGAAACAAATGTTACGGATACATTGATTTTGGCACAGGATCAACTGTATAAACATTAAGGAAAACAGCGCTGGCTTTTTTGCTAAATTTTGTTAATGTTATTAAGGTTGTAAGTTTAACTTTTGATGGTGCTCCAGTGAATTTGAAAATGGGTTAACTAACGGTTAGGTTGTAATTTGAACCATAATACCTTAAAAACTACATTTAAACACCCTTGTACAAATACCAACATTGTCCAGCATCGTAATAATTCTGATATCCATTTGATTAAATTGTTTGGGAATACTATAGGTGAGAAGTATGATCATGTGGATAGTAATAATGACATTTTAGCATGGATATATTTTAAAGAATTAAACAACTTGCAAGAGAATGAACGTTTTCATTTAGCTAATAAATTGCGAAGCCAACATATTCATTTTCATAAACAAAAAATGAAATTAAACTTTGCTTCTCAATTATTTAGTAAAAATGTTTCAACTGCATTTGACAGTACATGTGTCAATGTACAATTGAGACACATAGCAATCGAGACACATATTTCGAAATAAAAAAAAATCCTATAAAACCTATTGCAACTAGGAAACAAAAAACCATTGGGTTTAAATAATTTTAGAAATAAAGACTTTTAAAAACAGCCAATCACTATAAGTAATTTAAAACTACATATAACTGGTAATTCAATTTTAAATTCTGAGAGATAAAAAGGATTTTTAGATTTTAAAATATATATCGCAAGTTTGAAAATTTTTGTCCAGGCTTTAATTATAAGCGAAATTTTAAAATTCTTGCCATTTTATAAATGCGCTTTTAACATTTTATAATGTACTATTCCGCTTGTCCCGTTCATTAGGGATGGTACAAGCTATAGTTGTACATGTTTGTATTTATATGTGGTTAAAAATAAATAATTAATAAAACATACATTCAATAAATAAATTTAAAAACTCGAACATCGAAGTAAAAAACTTCTGTTGTAAGTGGTATATTTAATTAAAAAATTAAATTAAAAATCCAAATGAATTATAATAAAGTTCAGAACGTTTTCGGACTAATCAGTCCATCTTCAGTGAAGCTAAAAAGCAAGTAATTCCACTCAGTTAAGAAAAACGTTAAGGTAAAATTATATCTGTCAAATGCAAAAATGTGGTTTAGATTACTTACTTGTGGAGTACTTGCGTAACTAAACGCAAAACAAAAACAGTAGATGGGTTTACATTGAAGAAAACATACTTAAAAGTATTAAAATTATACGGCAAAATGCCGACGCAATTGAATTACTAACTGGGAATCATCAGTGTTGATTAACTTCCCGCTATGGGATTTTACTATCGACTTTCGTAGAATTGAATTGACAACTAGGATATAACATGTGTTTTTTGTTTGACTTTCGGATTTACGATACCATGTTTCAACGACTGTTATGAATTAGGCGGACGTACAAACTTCGCATGGGCGGTTGCCACGTCTGTCTTTAAATACAAAAAAACTGTTTTTAACAATAAGTCCCTACCCGAAGTAAAATATTTCTACATCCGAAATTTCGTACGGGAGTTTGCCTACTAACTTGAGATTCCGCAAGTAATAAATTAAAGGTAAAAAGTAAAAAAATAGTTATAAAAGAAACTACAACTACATACATCAACTACATATAGGTTACTGAAACCTAAAAAAACAGATACAACAAAGAAGTGTAACGATACGGAATAGAGCTTTAAATAAGGTGGGCATAAAAATAAACAAGGTAAAATCAATAGTGATTTTACCTTGTGTGGAATGATCTTTTCTATTCATGTCTAAACAGTATCCTTTTAGTCAACAAACTTCTCATACGATTCTGCCTATCTACATCTAATTTTTTTTTGGCTTCATGATGAAGTCTTAGCGTGAAATACTTTTTTAAAATTAAATTTAATAATTGAATGCAATGATTGTTGAGTAGTTCACTGTCATAAATGTGATCACCAAAACTATCCATGATGTCACGAGGCAAATTATTCATTGTGGCGTTTATTAATTTATTTAATAAATTTTTTGAACTACTTTCAATTTTGTTTATATACATTCTAAAATTTTTCTCTGCCTCCTTGCATATTTTTATAACTAAATTCGAAGCATTAGTTAAATTTTTATATTGTTTTACTAACTGTAATTTTGAAAATGTTTCTTCACTTTCTAATATTATGCATTTTGTACATGTAATGATTTTTTTTAAATTTCTAACTATAAAGCCAGAAATATATCCAATTACATCTTCTACATAAACACTTAAATTTAAAACATCTTTTTGAAAATAGTCATGCTCATGAAAAATTGTTGTCTTTTGCGTAAAATCTTCTAAATTTTCTTCTATGTTTACTAAACTAGTAATAGGTCGTGCAGATGTTGCGGTTAAAATGCCAACATTATTTATATTTTTAACATTCCCTGTATTAGGTCCTGATATTTCTGTGTGAATAAGCAATCTTTTAAAAGCTGCCTCAAATTGTCGAGCAGTTGGATTATTGTTATAACCCCCTTTACCCCTTACAGACCCAAAAAATAATTCTAAATGGTCTTGCGACAGTTTGTAAGAAAGTAAATATTTTAAATATTTTTTTTCTGTAACCAAAAGATTAAATAATCCTTTCAAACTTGCGATATTTGAAATGAAACCCAAAAAACCCACTTTTAATTAATATTTAAAGAATTTTTAAACGAGTATTTAGAATAATATGTCATACTATTAAATATATCAAATAAATTATTAAAAATCATGATAAATTCCGAAGTAGCTTCTGAATTTTTAAATTGACTAAAGTTTTTTTCTTTGTTACAATATGTCAAAGCGTCTGCCACACTTTTACTTAGGGTTTGAACAGCTAAGTTTACCCTCATCTTTTCCTGTCCCCATCTCAAATGGCGATACCTCAATTTATTGGCAGAATGTAATTTTTCATCATATTGCAAGTCAACAAGATTTTTTAAATACTGCCATTCAATTTTTTCATTTTTTACGTTACTCAAAACAAATGTACCCATACAATTACGAACCAACTTAATCATGTGGCACGCATCTAAAAATATAAAAACTTTCTCCTTAGTTATTGGATGTAGAAAAAAAGGCTCAATATTTGTTGCAGATATTTTAGCACCTAAAGCATTGGCCATTGATAAATTGTTGGCAGCACCATCAAAAGTTAATGAATAGACTTTTATGCCTGAATCATAAATAAAATTTAAACAAAGATTTACTAAGGATGCTTTTTCTGATCCACAAAAACTGTCAATTAAAAAATATGCAACTGGCACTTTAAAATTGTCATTTAAGGCTACTAACATAAACACCAGTGCCTCTTTTGCTCTGGTACATTATCAGATTCTATATCTGTACCAAAATCTACATAGCCAGTAAATTTTTTTCCATCCCATTCCACTTGCTTACGAATAGACATTTCATCCAGCACTAAATTACACACAAGTGTTTTATTTTGCTTCCCTGCTTCTTCAACTTTGTTTTTCAAAGCATTTAAAGCTTCTTTGGAAAATCCAGGTGCACCATCAACAGTTTGGTACCATTTTGTTATGGTTGATGGGTGTGGTAATGAATTATTAAAAGCTCTTCTTACAAAATCATAGGCTTTTGCTGAATAAAAATTTAAAGTCAGTGCAAATGACCTTAATTCTGGAGAATATTTGGCACATTTGGAACCCTTTAAAAATCGTTGAAACAATGCTTTGGCTGATTCTGGTAAAGAGGCCTAAAACAATAAAAAATAAAAAAATAATTATAAAAATAAAATATAATAATAATTTAATTTTATACAGAAGTAAAACACTTAACATTTGTATGTAGGTATAAAACATTTAATTTAAAACTTTTTTAAAAAGTGTTGTATCAAAATTGACACAGGTGCATTACATGACGTTTTCGATCTCATTCAGATAATCCTCAGTGCCTGCTTTTGTAATTGAAAACACTAAAAAAATAGCTGTGACATCAATATATGGTTTTACATGTTTCAAAATTTAAATTCTAATGTGACCATATGTCGATGACATTGGATAAAGATTTAATACTTAAAGAGCAACATGTTTCTTTGCTCGACTTAAACATGTGATTCTTGTCAGTTAAAACGACAAATACCAACTGGCTGAGGTGACAGGAAATATAATTCAAGAAGAATTATATCTTCACAGTGTTAGCTTCAATTACAAAAGAAGGCACTGAGGATGATCTGAACGAGATTGAAAACATCACATTATGCACCTGTGTAAATTTTGATGACACTTTTTAAAAATGTTTTAAATTAAATGTTTTATACCTACATACAAATGTGAAGTGTTTTGCTTCTGTATAAGTTTTTTAAACAATGGTATACAGCCAACTACTGGGAGTTTCCCATTAATTTTTTAATTTAATTTTGTTCTTTATGGAATATGTGAAAGAAAACTTACCAACAACACAGATTCAGCATTTTCTGTAACATACAGTTTTTCTTTTAATGATTTCACCAATGCGTTTAATGTTGTTGCTCGTTGTTTCCATCTTTTGGTAGATTTTCTTAGGGTGTCAATTTGTGTATTTTTTTTTGTTATATACATGTCTACTGATTCCATGTACCTTTTTCTTTTTCTTGAGCAGTCCAAGTCCGACATGGAAAAATCCCCCACATAATGCTTCCTAAAAATAAAATGATTAATGAAAGAAAAATTGCTTATTCAAGTTTATAATAATGCAAACGAAAAATTAAATGAATTTTACCTCTTGTTAATTTTTTTAGCTACTAATTCTCTATCTGCAGCATGCCCTTCGATATTTTCCTTGCCCAAGAATTCATCAGTTTCTGAGGCAGACAAAGTTCGTTCACTGCTAGCAGTTTGTGTTGTTGAGCTGCTGGATATTTGTCTGAAAAAATATTTAATACACTTTGAATGTAACACATTGCAAATATAAATTTGAATTTGAATAAGCTTAAAATATGATTAACCTGTATACAGTTGGTTTAGAATTATTACATACCTTCCAGTAAGAAATTCTCTAGTTTTGAAATTTAAATTGTGGCTGTCTGATGGACTAGGACAAGCTTTAGTTCCTACCACCTCTTTAACATCTTTAGAAGACCTGTATGCAAAGAGAAAACAATATAGAAGAAACAATAAACAGAAAATTTATATAAATATTAAATACCAATGTAAAAATTTAATAAAAGTATTACCCACCTTGGTATAGCTAATGGTTTTGCATTTTCTTTTAGACGAACAAAGCCAGATTTCGTGATAAGATCATTTGGATCAAAATGATCACAACAAATACGTGACCATCTGGAAAGCTTGTTTTTATTTAATTGTAATATGTTTATCCAAATTTCTTTTTTTTCTTCCCCAAAAGGAAATCTATGAAAAAAAAATTAGTAAGAAAAATTCTATGCAACGATTTTAATAAAAAAAAAACAAAAAATTTAATGGAAATTGTTAGTATTCAGTATAATGCATAATTTATTTATTTATTAAATAAATAACAACTATAACGCCTCCACTGGCTATCACCACATAACCTAATATTTATAAAACATACATATAAAAAATAACTTACTTGAAAAGTGATAACGTTTCGCTCTTCGAACTTCCGCGACCACAGACAAGACACTTAAATGGCATTTTACTAAAATAGTAGGTAAATGACTCTTAAAAATTTAAAATAAAATTTGCTTGTCACATAAAATATTATCTAAACACACAAAATGGCGAAAATGAAAATATTTTCAAACACAACAAGATCAACTTCGTAATGCTTCGTAAGAAATCATGAACTTCGTGCAACTTCGTATCAAAACAATAAACAACAAAGGTATTTCATGTTGCGGACACTTTTTAAAGCGTTCACCGAGTCTATATATTATACGTCATTGGCTGCACTACGCTTGTTGAATGTTTGTTTTGTTTACGTTACGTGAACGTCTTTTTTTTCTTGTTTGAGTTGTTAAATCATAAATAGTGGCCATTCTCAATTATATTTTGAATTGAAAGAAAAGATGGCAAGAAAAAAAAAGGCGATGTGGGAGATCCTTAAGTTATAACCACTAAGATTTCACTTAGTGGTTATATTCTAATATATTTTTAAATTTACTGCAGCTTAGTAATACTAACCCTAAACATTTTGGGTATCCTAGAGGCATAAACATCTTCTTCCAAATATGGTTCTAATACCCTTATTAAATAATTTGCAGCTTGTTTATTAAGCTGGAATTGCTGCCTAAATTGAGCATCACTTAGTGAAAAAGAATTTTGGGTATCCCGTAACATTCTTCTTATCCTCCGTTATGAGCGTCGGATATCTATCCTCTCTAATTCCTCCAAAACTAGCAAATGTCCGTAAAACACAGCCATATTAATACTTTTTGCCTCAGTTTTCCTTGCAAGGATCAAAACACCGCCTACCTAAACTGAACCTAAGTTCACTTCTCCCAGTCCAGTCAGTCATGTCAGATTAATTTCGACTCGAAATTAAATTTCAACCACTTTCTTGAAGTTGAAATTAATTTCGATAAATCGAAATTTAGTGACGTCGTTTGGTTAGTTCAGCTGAAATCCACAAGGTTCGCAAAGTCGCATTTCGACGTCGCCATATTAATTTCGACATGTTTTGAGTCGAAATCTCAATTAGAATCAGGGCCCAGATGTCTGTGGAAAGTACCTGAATACTATTCATATTATTTTTTGAAAGAATTTCTTTTTTCTGTTAGTTTGTTAACGTTCTATTGGATTTTTATTAATTATAAATCACATGCTATTTCCCGATTTATTAAAAAAACATGGCAACACAGACAAGCGCCAACATTTCGTTCTATGAACTTTAATTGACAGCTCAATTATAGCTATCTTCAATGGGACCAAATGTGAAAATCGTCCTAAAATTTAATTTGTTTACCTGCTACGATCAGTCGGTATTGAAAAGAGACTAATTTCTTCACCAGTTTTCGATGGGCACCCACGAACAACACAATAAAATCCTCCCTTTGGTGCAGCCATCACAATAAGTTTATTTCACAAATATATTAAATTAACTAACTAACTAAATAACTAACTAAATTAATTATACTAACTATTAAAAAACAAACACCAAACACTTCTCAATACATAAACAAACAAGACATCAAAACTACTTAAAACATGGAGGATTTCGCACATGCGCAAAGAAATTTGGATTGCGAAAAAGCCCTCTGTTTCGCTTTAGGTTGTGTACTTGTTTTTTAACCAGGAGGAGTAAACTAAAAAGACAGATTCACACCCAAAAAAGTTACTAGAAAAGTTGCCAAATACATCTTCTTTTTTTGTTGATTATCTCGGCCTTGCGGTAATCCAGTAATCAGTATCGGACACCTTCACACGTTGATTCTAACATAACTTTGATTGTTTATGTTTGAATAATAATTATTCGAATTAACTTCCAATATATATTATTTAGTATTTCTAATTACAATAAAAAAATGTTGGACTGTTATGAAGAAGTTGAAGAATTTTTAGAGTTTATTTATCACATTGTAGAAGAAAATCGTCCGGAACGTATACGAAAGCGATATATTCGTGATAAAATGATATCTAAAATCCAATGGAATTTTACAATATTACTGTTCCAGTCTGTCATACTATTCCAATACAAGCTAAAGTAATGTGCTAATAAAATTAGCACATTACTTTAGTAAGTCTTGATTTTAACAATAACTATTCTGCAAAACTATCCTGTTGCCTGTTTTATTTTTACTACCGTGGCTGTTATTTTCATTCCAGAATTATCAATTTTGATTTGTTTATATATGGTTATAATGCATTGTTTCTCATTTGAAGATAAATAACCCAAATCTACACGGCGTTTTTTAAGTGGAGAGGAATAATTACCACTAGTACATGGCATGGAATCCATATTGTTATCTTAATAACACTAATATATCGCTAAATAGTTCTGAAAAGAACTGTTTTTATATAAATATAAACGAAATATCTAAAAATATAAGGAATAACGCAGAAAACACAAAAAATCGTCGATATAAATTTTGAATTTTAAAATTTCACAAATGTCATTAGTGTCAAAATGTCATAATTTAGTGGAGTAAACTTGCCTGCGGTTGGACCAATTACAAACAAGCATTACGGCGCGGAAAATTTGAATTACTCCTCCTGGTTAAAAAACAGACCTGGTTTCATAGCTGTTATGTTAGAATATAGATTACAAATGAAATGAGTACTATGTACTTATCGTTGATGTTTTGCGTTAGTTTATAAATCTTGGTCACGTTCATAGCAGTATGGAATAAGAGTAGGGGTAGAGCACAAGAAATAAATAAACTTAGTAAAAAAAATTAAGAATATATTGTGATTAAGCATTTTAAATTAGATTACAAATAAATAAAAAATTTCTTAACTAATAAAAATATAACAAAATAACCAAAAATCTATACAACTAAGAAAAAATATAATGTTTTAACACATTCTTTAATTATTATTTACTATATAAACAACAAATAACTAACAATAAACATTTAAAATAATGAAGAATAAAGTAAAATTAAGAATATATTGTGATTAAGCATGTTAAATTAGATTACAAATAAATACAAAGTTTCTTAACTAATAAATATAGCAAAATAAACAAAAATCTATACAATTAAGAAAAAATATAATGTTTTAACACATTCTTTCATTATTATTTACTATAAAAATAACAAATAACTAACAATAAAATTTTAAAATAATGAAGAATATATCTTCTCAAGTATTTAATTGGTGACTTTAATGCCAAAGTGGGAAAAAGAAACGACAAGCAGGAACAAGTCATGGGAAAGTATGGAGTCGGCGAGAGAAATGAAAGGGGAGAGAGACTGGTTCAGTTGGCTCACTACCAAAACATGCATATTGCAAATACATTCTTTAAGAAAAAATCCAACAGAAAATGGACTTGAGTAGCACCAAATGGAATCACTAAGAACGAACTTGACTTCATTCTAACCAACAAGATTGCTACAATAAAAGATATCAGTGTAATAAATAAATTTCAAACAGGCAGCGACCATAGACTAATCAGAACAAAAATTGTTTTAGATCTAAAACTAGAGAGAATAAAATTAATCGTAAAACCATCAATAAGCGGTATAAATATTAATAATCTAAAAGAAAACTTAGATCAGTATCAAAGGGCAATTGATGAGAGATTGCGTGATCAAATCGACAGCTCTCAATTAATAGAAATCATCCTTGATAACGACAAAGAAATCGGAGACCCGCAACAACAAAATGAACATAGGACTTTTAGGAATAAAAAAAAATTTTTTAAACTGCTAAATATAAAAAAATGTATATACGGCGTATTTAAGGGAACTATATAGATTTCTTTAGTGTAAAAAACAAATAACTAAGAATAAAATATTAAAATAATGAAGAATATATCTTTTGAATATGTATATAGGTACATTCAATGTACCTAAACTTAAAAGAAATACAGAAAAACTCAAATATAAAAAAGTATCTTATTTAAAACATCTATAGTTGTTGATTACAATGCAAAAACATAATCATTTCAACATTTTTTCCCTTCAACCGATTCCTTCTTTCCGATATCAATATACCCGCTTTTGAAAATACTCGTTCCGATGGCACAGACGTTGACATTATACTTAAATATTTTTTAGCGAGTTCTGCCAAATGCGGGTATATTGAAATCCTAGATTTCCACCAATCAAGAGGATTTTCTTTTCTATATATTAAATTTTTATTTAAATATGATTTAATTTCAATTATTGCTTTGATTTTTGAGTCTGTCTGTTTTGGAGTATGAACAATTTTGTCAAAATCTTCCCATATTAAATTTTCCTCTTCTTTATTTATCTCGGTTTCCATTTCATTTTCAGGTGGGGTGAGTTCTGCAGTTCTTTGCTGTGTACCAATTAAGTTGGCGACTTCATTCTCCAATCGCTCCCTTGCCATTTTAAGATTTGCTTCCGAACAGAAAAGTTTTGTCTTAAATCTAGGGTCTAATAGCGTACATTTTGCCATTAGACCATTAGATTCAACAGAACCAAATCTTAAAACTATTTCTTTTCCGAAATGATTTATTAACGCTGCTGCATTTGTTGTGGTAATCTTCTGTTTAATTTTTTGCATTGCTGATTCTAATCCCTTTACTATAACGATAATTTTGGATAAATTCACATTTTTTTCGGCGGACATTTCTGTCGAAATTTGCTCAAATGGCTTTAGTACCAAACAAATTTCTTTTAATTCTAACCACTCCAATTCCGTTAAAAGTTCCATACCAATTTGTAACACTCCCATCGCAGCATTAAGAGGTTCTTTAATTTTTAAAAATCTTTCGAACCTGAAATAAGTCGAATTCCATCTAGTAATTACATCGTTTTTTAATTTTAATGGAGGTTGACCGGCATTAATTTGTTTCTGTAGATCTATTAATTTATTATTTGCTTTAGTGCTGCGATGAAAATGTTCAACAATTGATTTTACTTTTCTCTTCAGTGGAGCGATTTCGGTGATTTCGATACCACTTTGTACAACTAAATTAACTGTATGAGCAAAACAACCTATATGGCCCCATCCAGTTAACTTAATTGCAGCCTTCATGTTAGCCGCATTATCGGTTGTTACAGCAAACACTTTATCGAAAATGTTCCACTCTTTTAAAACATTATATAAATCATCCTTTAAGTTTTCAGCAGTATGACTTTGTTCATACTGATGGCACGTTAGGAGACAAGAATATAGACCCCAATCATTATCGATAAAGTGAGCGGTGTAACTAATGTAACTAGTCTGTGAATGTTGAGCTGTCCATGAATCTGTAGTTATAGTTATAGCTGAAGTCTTAGAGAGCAATGCCTTTAATTTATCCTGTTTTTGTTGAAATTTTTGTGGCAAGAAAGAATTGGAGAAGGTAAACCGACTGGGAATCGAGTAAGATGGTTCAAGGCCGGCAATTAATTCCTTGAATTCCGGATTTTCAATTACGGATAATGGTTGTAAATCTTTTACAATCATATTTATTATTAAATCATTGATTTTTTGCTTTTTCAACAAAGAAATAGGTTTTAGAAAATGACTAGCTATAGATGTTTGAAATGGATAATTAATGGTTCTTACTTTACTAGTGTTACTGCCTTGTACTGATACACCAGAAACAGAAGCTAAACATGACTCTGACTGTTCGTCTGGGCGGTGTTGTATTTGCATGTTTCTTTCTAAAATTATTTCATATGATTAGCACTTCAATATGTTATAAGATATAGTATAGTTACCTTCAATAGTCGCTGTTGATGTAGAAGGCTGACTTTGAACATTTTTGAAAACAAAGGTATGATGTTTTGTTTCCAAATGGTTTTTTTAAATTGGAAGTCGATCCTCCTTTATAGGAATAGCTATTTCCACATATGTTACATTTTGCCTTGCCATTGCTCAAGACAGAAAAATGTAACCAGATGTCGCTTCTTTTATATTTTCCTTCCATAGTATGTAATCTAAAATTAGATTTTATTGAAAATAAACTTTAACAAAAATTTGTCTTTCATCAGTTGAATTAAAAATACCAGTAGCATTATTCAATATATTAGCTCTTACCTTTGTTAAGAGAAAAAACAGGAACCAAAATACTTTCTTGTACAACAAAACTTCTAAACGTAACAAATACACTTTGGGGTATTTACGCAAAAAAAGTCTCTACAGTATTAGCTACTAAACAGCTCGAGCACAACTAACAAAACGAGTGTAAGAGGTTCAAGTTAAAATATAAAGAAACCCTTTTCATCATTATCAATCTATTACCACATGAAGGGCTAGTGATGGCATTAACAATTTAAGCATTAGAATGTTTAGATTTGTATTGCTTTCTATAAACATTCATACCAAAGACATTTTTGGGATAAGTGATAATGATTAATTGATTACCCTTAGTTGCTTTCTTTGGATAAATTATGAATATTCGTTCTCCAAATATATTTTTTAACAGTATTGTGATCATTATTTTACACAAGTTAATTATCTGTTAAAAAAAACCTTTCCCATAAAGAACCTTTTATTCCAACCCCAACAAATAAATCATAATCTAAAGAGTTTTCTTTATCTTAATTGGTACCCTTCTTTTGAAGAGGTATGCAGATAATAAAAGTTATTGCCTTGTCTATATTTATAATACTCGTTGTATAAACAGAAATAATATGAAACTTGACTAATACCTATTCTTCATAATTTTTTTTTATCTTAAAATATCGTCGCCCTTAAAGAGATAACCATCTGGTTATACATTTATTTTATGGCTAGAGTGAAAAAATTGAATTCTTTTATTTCATAAATTTTTAATGTATAAATTTGTTTACTTTGACAATATTAAATCATTTTCATTAGAATTTCAGAATTTCTATTTGCCTAAGTACAAGGCAACACCTGTATCTATCATCTGCCGGTATCGGTATATTTTTCAAGTATATTCAGAGCGTATGATTACTGTACCTTAGTCGCTTTGGCTACTTTTATAATCGGTACTGGTATATTGTACTCGGTAGAAAATACTCATAAGTATCGAATGTAACGATTTGGTTCCAAAATTTGTAATCGTTACTTCGGGTATTCGAAAGTAACGATTACTTTGTAACGAATAGTTACTTTTTCACCAACACTAATTCTAACCTAATTTTGTTTGTTTATGTTTGAATAATAATTTTTTCCAATTCACTTCCAATATATATTATTTAGTTTTTCTAATTACAATAAAAAAATGTTATGACTGTTATGAAGAAGTTGAAGAATTTTTAGAGTTTATTTATCACATTGTAGAAGAAAATCGTCTGGAACGTATATGAAAGCCATACTTATATTTCCATATATTCGTGATAAAATTATATCTAAAATCCAATCGAATTTTACAATATTTCTTCAGCGCATTAACTTAAACACAAATATTGTATGATACTTTATAAAAATATAAGCAGTTTTTATGGGATTGCCCATTTTTCAAATGTACAGGTATAGACTTATTTTCATTATTCAGGCTCCATTAAATGAATTGTAGCTCTTTCTGGTCATAGAAGGGAGATTATGGATATTGTTGTTGAACTTAAAAACTTTCTCTCTTATACACTGATTATAATACAATGCATAGAAGTCATCCCCCACTGGCATGTTTAGAATCAGTGCACTAGATGTATATATGTATATTTTTAGGTAATGATCAAGAAAATAGATACAATAGTGCACATATAAGAACAAGAAATATTGTATTGTAGAAAAGCTATTTTGGAACCTGAAAAAGATAGTTTCCTTGTTTTCAACAAGGTCTACAATCCAAATTAAATACATCTCTTAAATAATATGTGCTACAGCATTACCTTACAATCTGGGTTTAAGGGAAAATAATGATGGTGATGATGATTTTGTAGAAAATGTTGATGTGTTGGTAAATAGAAATGTTAAGGAAATGTTGGAAAGTATTTCATCTTCTTTCATCTTTCCTCGTATTATGTGGTCCTATTTTGATGAATGTTAATTTAACCCATTATGACCCGAGTTTTTTTTGTAATGTATGTATTAATGAAACTAATATATGTTTATTAAAAATGTATAATAATAGACAAATTAACAATTTTTCAATCTAAAAATCTATTAACTAACAACAAACATGTGTTACATAAATGTAATGCTAGGCCATTATAGTATTGTATATAAAATAAAATAAATTCTTAAGAAACACAACGAAATTTGTATTAAAATTAGAATGTCCTTCTTCTTCTTAACATGCCATACACCAAAGTGCGTAGGCGACTATCTCATTACTAGAATTCTGTTCTTGGCGGCGTGACACAGCTCGACTGTATTGTGTATTCCTGTCCATTCTTTAATATTCCTTAACCAGGATAATTGTTTGCGGCCGGCTCCTCTCCTACCTTCGATCTTCCCTTGTAGGATTAACTGTAGTATTTCATATTTTGCTCCTCTCAATATGTGTCCAAGGTAACCAATCTTGCGTTTTTTAATTAATTCAAAGAGTTCTCTTTCCACGCCGGCTCTCTTAAGGACGTCATCGTTTCGAACTCTATCCACCCAAGGTATGCGCATCATTCTTCTCAATGACCACATTTCAAAGGCTTCAAGTTTGTTGATAGATGTTTTTTTCAAAGTCCACGTTTCCATGCCATAAAGCAAGATGGACCATATGTAGCACTTGACCATTCTGTAGCGTATTTCGAAATTTAGGTTTTGATTACATAGGAGCGGTCTGAATTTCACAAAAGCTTGTCTTGCCATTTGTATTCGGGTTTTTATCTCTTGTTGTGGATCCGATTGGTCATTGATTGTGGTGCCAAGGTATTTAAAAGTTTTCACGCGTTTTATGCGGTCGTCACCTATGCATATTATCGGGTTTTCTGGAGGGTTTCTGCTAATGACCATATATTTCGTTTTCAAAATGTTGATTTTGAGGCCATATTTTTTACCTATGCTATTCACCCTATCAAGTAATAACTGCTGATCTTCCAAATTATCAGTTATAATCACTGTGTCGTCCGCATAGCGTAGGTTGCTAATTGGTATGCCGTTCACCTTAATGCCTAATTCCGTGTCTTCTAATGCTTCCGCAAATATATTTTCAACATATAAATTAAAAAAGCATCGGAGAGAGTATGCAGCCTTGGCGGACACCTTTCCGGATTTCAAATTCATCCGTATATTGGTCTTGATCACCTTTGCCATTTGGTTCCAGTATAGATTCTGAATAATTCTGATCTCCTTCTGGTCCATGTTGGCCCTATGTAGTAGTTCCATCATGATATCATGTTTAACATTGTCAAATGCCTTCTCGTAGTCGATGAAGGTGAGGTAGACATCTTTTCGTTGATCTAAACAGTTTTGTATTAAGGTGTTCAAACATAAAATTGCCTCTCTTGTTCCTAGTCCTCCCTTAAAACCGAATTGTGTTGACCCGCTAAGTTCTTCTAGTATCTTGTACATTCTTGAGTGTAATATCCTAAGGAAGAGTTTCAGCAAGTGACTCATTAAACTGATTAAGCGGTGTTCATTGCATTTTGTGGCATTAGCTGTTTTTGGGATCATCACAAAGGATGACTGCAGCCATTCTCGCGGAATGTAACCAGTATCATAAATTCTATTGAACAGCTTTACCAAGATTTCGATATTCTCCTCGTCTAGTAGTTTTATTGCTTCTATATTAATTTCATCTGGACCTGTTGCTTTATGCATCTTTGTGGTTCTAACTGCATATTCTATTTCACTTCGCATTATTGATGGCCCTGATAAGTTTTCGGAAGGAAGTTTGCGCGTTGGTTGTGTTGGTCTTTCCTCATTAAAAAGTCTTTCTGCGTATTCTTTCCACGCCATTGCTATCTCCTCTTCTGACTCTATGTATTCGTTTCTGTCGTTGCGTATTCTTGTTCTGTGGTGGCTTTTGTGTATATTCGATATTTCTTTGATCTTCTTATGTAGTCCAAAACTATCTCCTTTTTCCTGCAATTGTTCTATTTCGTTGCACCTTTCCACCATCCAACGTTCTTTTGCTTTCTTAATTTTCTGGCGAATTTCTTTGTGTATCTGTTTGTATTTGTCTTCATTACGTTGTTGTTTATGTTGCCTTCGCTTTTCCATTAGATCCATAATTTCGTCCGTCATCCATTCGTTATGCTTTCTCTTTCTGATCTGTGTTTTAACTTCCCTGTTTACTGCCAGAATCGTTCCTTTAATATCATTGACCATCTCTTCGATATCATCATTTTGTTCTATTATTCGCATTCTTTCATTAATTTGATTTGCATAACTCTTCTTTAGATTTTCGTCTCTCATCAGTTCTCTTGTATTTATAGGCGTGCTGGTGTTTGTATTTGTTCTCTTAATTTTTGCTAGTTTTAACCTCACATCTGCTATTAGCGGATTATGATCGGATGCAATATCAGCACCTGGATATGCTGCGATTCTTTTGATAGCATTACGAAATCTTCTGTTTATTAAAACGTAGTCAATTTGGTTTCTAATTATTCGATTTGGACGGTCTCCTGGTGATTTCCAAGTATATAACTTACGAGGTGGGAGCTGAAACCATGTGTTCATGACGACAAAACCGTTCTCCTGGCAGAATTCACACAGCAGGTCGCCTCTTTCATTTCTAACTCCAAGGCCGTACTCTCCAATTATGTCTTCATATCTTCCTTTACCCACCTTGGCGTTAAAGTCGCCCATTATTATGTTTATGTCCTCTTTCTTTGTTAGTCTTATTGCTTTTTCCAGATCTTTATAGAACTTAGTTATTTCTTCTTCTGACTTATCTGCTGTTGGTGCATATGCTTGTGTCACATTTATGTTTACTGGTTTGCCTGTCATTTTGATCAACATGACTCGTTCGGAAATTGGAACAAAATCTGTCACCGATTTACTGATCTTCCTGTCAAGAGCAATAGCCACTCCATGTCGGTGATGTCTATCTGTTGGGTCACTACACGAGTAATACATAGTAATCTTATCTTTCGTAAACTGTCCAGATCCAGTCCATCGGACTTCACTGACTCCCATTATATTTATTTTTAGCCGATTCATTTCCTTTATAAGGTTGTGTAGTTTTCCTGGTTCGTAAATACTATAGAATGTCCTCATATGAAAAATATAATTATTGCAGTCAATACACATGCGGACATCACATTTCCTACACATTGTTCGAGTACTACTGCTACACCCCTATCCTTCACAGCAACATCTTTTGTTGTTAGATATAGTTATTAAAAGGTGATTGTTTCCATCGCACCTTAGATTGTCTGATATTCTATTAAGCGAAACACTAAATTTCAAAGAACTGGGTCTAGTGGGTCTTCCACCATGCATTTGTATATTTGTTAAGATATGACTAAGCAATACATCTTCTGAAATCTAATTGGGAAATCTTGGTGTAGTAGTACTTGCAGAGTATCCATCTGTTATTAATACTTGCATCAATGAGCCATGTGAAGATATACCACCACCACTTCTTTGAACGGATTCAGATTCTATATTTAGATATGTTTTGGTCCATCAAATTGATTCCTCCCATATTATTAATATTTGGCAATGATTTTAGGTCTTGGAATTTGTACATATTTTTTTCTTATTTACTATATATGACCACAGATCCCACAGGAGTAGCACCATAAGCTATAGATGCAGCAGCCAAAATGTTATTGTCTACTCACTTTATGAAATGTCATGATCCACATTCCAAATTTGTCAATTCTTTTTTTCTCAGTAATGAACAAGTTTTAGGAATTGTGTCACCCCTAAAGGTTCCTGTAATATTATATCCGTTTAATTTCAATCGAGAGAGAGCAGCATAAAGTCCTACGATTTATCTCATTTAAGAATCTCCATATAGTTAATCAAATCAATCACCCTAACATTGAAAATTCTCTCAACATCGTAACTTTTCAGGTCAGACGCATGCACAAAGATCTAACTATGCTGTATAGTCTGTTGCACTCCCATAGTTTCAGTCCACAACTGTTAGGAAAAATTAACCTTCATGTGCTTCTAGACAAACCAGGCTATTAACCTAATTACACATCATCGAACTAACTATGGATATAATTCTTATCTATCTAGGTCTGGCTAGGTTTGCAAATTAATAAGTATACAGATAGGTTGGATTGCTTTGAAAAGCAAAGTACCTACTTTTAAAGTGCAGTTAATATCTTGCCTGTGATTATTTGATGCCACTATCTGTGTAAATTATTTTAATTGATTTTAAATTATTGTGACCTAGTTTTAGTTTTTTTGTGTTTATTTTTTGTCTATGTTAGTTTTAATTTTAATTTTATGCTATGTATGTGAGTAATTAGGATTTTATATTTTTGTATTATACAATTGTATTTAAATTGGGCAATTTCTCGTAGACAAATAAATAAATTAATTAATTAATTTCAAAAAGTTAACTATGTTTATATTAGTGAAAAGTTGAAAAACAACACATACTTCAAAGAGCCTAACGTTACATATAAGTAAATTTACAATTATTATTCCAAGCTGTTTTTATCAAACATAGACAAAGTAACTAACTATTTTCACAGACAACAATAAAAAAGCACTATTTAACAGAATTCTTGTAAAAATATGCGTTTTACTCTAAAAATAAGGTTTTTGCAGCACTTACTCGAAACAAATGTTTGCTCTATGCAAAAATATGCTCTATGATACTTTCTAAATTATATTTAGTTTATACTGCAGTTACTCACTAACTAAAACAACTATCAGCATGACTTTGCACGGAAGGCTTCCTTATGTTTGTTTTGAATGCTTTATACCGTCATCTATGTGATTGTAGTCAAAATGAAACTTCATGTAAAGCCGACTAAATACATCTGCAAGTGTTACATAACATTAGCACTAGGTCATAATGGGTCATATATTCTTCTCCATCTGCCTTTTTTATTTTTCTCCTTTGTATATATGTCAAGATTGATCTGCCTAAAGTAGCCAATTCGCTGTCTTCACTTTGAGTAAGTAACCAGATTTCAGATCCATATGTAAATACTGGATGTATTAAGGTTTTGTGCAATTGGAATTTACCTTTTTTTTGTAATATCTCATCTTGGTTGTTTAATTGAGCCCTGAATGATTGGGTATGAATGGTTGGTCTTGCTATGTTAGATGCTATTTAGCCAGATTCCAGTGTATTGTTTATTTTATCTAGGTACTTGTCTACTGCTACTCTATTATTGTACTTTCACTATATATATATGTTTTGAATTTATATAGTAATCTTCTGTCTTTCTCTTGTATCTATATTCAAGTAGAATTTGTTTATTCTGAGAATATATTATTGAATCCTTGTAAAATGTTAGATATACCTATTCTTTTTCATTTTATTTCTAAATATGTATTTTTTATATTCAATTTTAAAATAAATGACTATGAGTTTTCCTCCTTTTAAATAAGTGTTTATTTGATAAACCTTTCCTTACCAAATATAAAATTAATTACACATGTAAATAGCAATACATATACTATTTATGTAGATGACATAGTCTTAACTTAACAAGAAGAAACTGGAGTTGTTTGGGAATTTGAAAAGTGAAGCAAGAAAATTACTAATGTTAATGGTATTGTTTGACATTAATGTAAGATAGGCTTAACGTAAACCTGGTAACTATGTCAAATATGTCAATGTCAAGTCAACACCACTTCCCAACGGGGACAATGGGCGACATGATCATGTTGTATAGTGTATTTTTATGTATGAGAGAGTAATAAAACAATAAATTATGTATGCAAATCCCTAAACTGTTGATACGGGTGACTCAATGAAAAACAGATATTTGTCAACAACTTTACAGAAGTATATAGGAAAACAATTTTAAATTGAGTATGACCACCAGGTATAAAGGTTGGAGCAGAATAGAATACAATAGTTTTGAGGGTTACTAATCCCTAAATAAGGTTGCCAGTGTCGGAGTGATGGAGGTTAACAGGTACTAATGAATTTGCAAGAAATGTAAGATGTTTATTTTATTGGTTATATATAACCAATAAAAGTTGAATAAGTACCTACCTATTTGCAAAATAAAGTTTAATTCTTTAGATAAAATAAAACGTTTTATTTTATCTGAAATGAGTGCATTCCACGAAGTAAGGGTTTTAACAATCAAACATTTAATTCTTTAATTCCAGGAATCTACGACAGTAATTGACTAGATAATTACCTTCTAAACTTATTCCACAGAAAATGTGATAGTGGGTTTTTCCATTTTGTAGGAAGGTCCAAGTGGCGTATTCAAAATTCTTAACAGTTCACTAAAAGTAGGTACTTCAGTTGCAAGGTGCAGTTTATTGTGTATACTAGTGTTATGGAAAATTTGGAAGTGCCGTGTAAACGCCGAAAAATTGGTCCTCTAACTTAATGAAAAAACATTAATATTTAATTGTTTTAAATCATTTACAGACAAACGTTTATGTGAAAGTGTTGATGAGACCGTTGAGTTAGTTAGCAGTACACTTGGTGTTGGGAAATCTACGATTTACAGAGTTATTAAAGAAGAGAAATGTGGTAGTTTTCAAATGCCACGTAATGCTCCAGGGAAACCAAAATTTCAAATAGAATATCATTTTAAAGAAGGACTTCGACGGAAAGTGCATGAATTCTTCTTTAGACAAGAATTTCCAACATTGGAAAGTTCTTGTCTCAGTTCGAGATGATAAGGATTACCCAGAAATGAGTCGAAGTACGTTATGGAAACTTTTAAAAGAAATAGGCTTCCGCTGGAAAAAGAATCCCAGAAAGTCTATTTTATTAGAAAGAAGCGATATTGTCATACGGAGAAGACATTTTCTAAGAACCATAAAGGAAATGAGAAACCAAAAAAGAAAAATATTTTATCTTGATGAAACATGGATCAACGAGGGTCATACACCAAATAAATTTTGGCAGGATGAAACTGTTACAAGTCAAAGGCACGCTTTTGTAAATAACTTATCTACTGGTTTAAACCCACCATCAGGAAAGGGACGCAGGCTGATAATAGTACACATTGGCAGTTCAGACGGTTTTGTTGAAGGTGGTTTATTAACTTTTGAATCAACTCGTACCGGTGACTACCATGAAGACATGAACGCTGATCTCTTTCAAGAATGGTTCGAACAAATGATAGATCTTCTTCCTAAGAACTGTGTAATAGTAATGGATAATGCAAGTTATCACTCCAGACTTATAGAAGGACTGCCCACAACCAAGTGGTTAAAAAAAGATTTGCAGAATTGGCTGAGTTCAAAAAATATTACGTACCATCCCGGATCTATAAGAAAGGAACTTTATTCGTTGTGTGCCCTTCATAAAGAAAAATTTAAAAAATACGAAATTGATGAAATTGCCAAAAATCGTGGAATGACAGTACTTAGATCCCCACCATATCATTGTGAATTAAACCCGATTGAACTGGTATGGGCACAGATAAAGAGTGAAGTTTCAAGGAAAAATACCACTTTTAAAATTCATGATGTTAAACAGTTGTTTTTGGAGGCCGTAAATAATGTAAAACCTGAAAACTGGGAAAAGGCAGTAAATCACACTATTAAAGAAGAGGAAAAAATGTGGAAGCTGGACAATATTACTGATAAAATGATCGAGCCAGTTATTATAAATCTTGGTTCTGAAAGTTCATCTTCTGAATCTTATTTGGATTTGTAACAAGTAGCTGTAAGTTTTATATTAATATTTTTATTCATCTATTTAACATACCTTAGACGGTTTTAAAAACTCTTTTTCTCTTTTGTAATTTTTAAAAATTAAAAAAAATGTGAATTTTTTAAAACCCTTTTTAATGTAGGCCAGTCAGTTCTAATATAGTGTGTGATAAAAGAGGTCACTTTTGTTTACATACACATAACACTTTATAACACTGAAATAATTCATTTATTTTTACAATTATTCAAAGTAATTTTTCAATTAATCTTGAGCACGCCCATGGAGTGGTCGGAGCTACCAGTTAAAATTATGCTAATTACTCTCTCGTTCATAAAAATAAACTATAATGTATGAATATTATTAATATATGTTCAGCCAATACAGTAGTTTAATTGAGACCTTATTAACATACTTTAAACATGGCGCAGTTAATTTATGGAATCTACGTGTCCAAGGATAAAGTTAAGTGCTAAGTTTATTAAAAAGAAAAATTTAAGTGTTCCCAAAATGGCAAGCATGGTCAATGGAATAGGTTATGTTAAGTTACTCCAAGATTTCGACCTCCAGGGTCAGAGTGCCGCTTCTGAATGGAAATTTTGGAAAATTTCATTCGAAGATTATTTAGTAGCAACAGGACAACACGACGCTGTAGATCAGGTGAAATTATCCATCCTGCGAAATATTATTGGCCATGAATCAGCACGGATTATGGCTACTTTTGTTATCCCTGATGAAGAACTAAATAAGTATGAATTCACAATGCAGCTGTTAGATAAGTATGTGAACCCAAGAGTTAACGAATGCTTTGAGAGGTACAACTTTATAAAACGAGTACAAGAAGATGGGGAGACATTTGAACATTTTTTGACAGAGTGCAGACATTTGGTTAGAAGTTGCAATTACAATGCCCTAGATCCCGATGAGTCATGTGAAGACAAGGCATTAAGAGACAAAATTGTTATGGGAATTAGGGATCCGACCACACGAGAAGCCCTCCTGCGAATAGACAAATTAAGTTTAAATAAAGCTATAGAATTCTGCAGAACAAGTGAGCAAAGTAGATCTCAAAATTTACAGTTTCAATATAACACAGGAAATATTAATCATACACAGAAGATAGAGAAAAAGAAATATGATATAAAGAAGAAACCTTGGAATGAAGAGAAAGAAGTTGAAGAAGAAGTTTTTTTATGCAGAAGGTGTGCAAAAAAGCATGGTCCGAGGGAATGCCCAGCTTATGGCAAGAAGTGTAACAAGTGTGGACTAAAAAACCATTATGCAGTTGCCTGCAAGGTCAAAAATATTAAAAGTACTGAAAAAGATGATTGTGAGTCAACCTCTTCTAATGAATTTTTTGTAAGAAATGTTAACAGCAGGAAAAAGGTATGTAATGTTGATTTGATAGACACTTGGGAAGAGTATATAGAGGTTGAAAATTATAAATTGAAAGCTAAGTTAGACACAGGGGCAGATGTAAATGTTATTCCTTTAAATGTTTATAAAAAATTTAATTGTCAATTTAAAACCAGGCCTACTGAATATGTGTTAAAGGCATTTGATGGAAATGTGTCTCATCCTATAGGTGTAGTAAATTTAAATGTAAAATGTAAGGGTAAGAATATTTTTGAAGATTTTGTCATTGTGGATGGTGCAAGTCAGGTTCTGATATGTGGACAAACATGTTTAAATTTAAGTTTGGTAAAACGTATTGATTCTATAAAAATAAATAAGATAGGCCGGTCTGATTTAACAGATAAATTTATCAATGAAAATTTTGAAGTTTTCACAGGGTCAGGCAAATTTCCTGGCACATATGAAATTACAACAAATGATAAATTTGAACCAGTTTGCTATCCACCTACCAAGTGTCCAATAAAAATTAGAAATTCACTTAAAACTGAGCTAGATAGATTAGTCCAAAGAAAAGCAATTAAGGTAGAAAACATAGACCCCAGGGCAAGTATTAATAGAATGGTGATAGTCGAAAAGAGTAATGGTAAATTAAGAATATGTTTAGATCCCTCAGATCTGAATAAACATATAGTACGCAAACCTAGAGTTGGGGAGTCCATTGAGGAAATATGTTCAAAATTATTAAACAAAAATGTATATTCTGTTTTTGATTTATCTGAAAGTTATCACCAACTTTCAATTGATGAAAATTCTTCATGGAAATGTTGTTTCTCTACACACTATGGAACTTACAGGTTTTTAGTTTTACCTTTTGGGTTATCAAATTCTCAAGACCTTTTTCAAGAGGCAGTTGAAAAGCATTTGGTGATATTAAAAACATTGTAGTTTGTCATGATGATATGATCATAGCAGGGGCGTCTCAAGATGAACATGATCAAGCGGTCAAAGAGGTGATAAATAGAGCAAAAGAGGTGGGTGCTAGATTTAATAAAGAGAAAATTCAATTTAGCAAAAAAGAAGTAAAGTTTATGGGACAAATTTTTTCTCATTTAGGAATGACAGTAGATCCTGAGAGGACAGATGCTTTATGTAAATTAGAAACTCCAAAAAGTAAGTCTCACTATACTTACCAATGACAGATAAAAAAATATATCAGTTCAGAGAAGAAACCTCTAAAGATAAAGTTTTGGCTACAATTGTTGATTTTTATTATAAAGGCTGGCCTAAAGAAAACAAGATTCCAAAGTATATAAAGCCATATTACAGTATTAAAAATGATATATATGTTGAAGCAGGAATTGTTTTTGTTGAAAATAAAATAATTGTACCAAAATCTCTAAAACAGGAAATGATTACTCTGTTACATAAAGGTCATATAGGAACTAGTAAAACTATTAATAAAGCAAGATCTTTATTTTTTTGGCCAAACCTTAGGGATGATATTGTCCAGTTTATAAAAAAATGTAGAATTTGTGAAAAATTCATGTCAAATAATTATAGAGAGCCAATGTTAGCACATTCAATACCAAAATTGAGGTTTAATAAAATTGCGGCTGATATTTTGGAATTTGGTGGTAAATCTTACTTAATTCTAATAGATTATTTTTCCCATTGGATAGAGATGCTATCATTAAATAATAAAACATCTGAAGCCATAATAGATGCAATGCAAGATGTTTTTTCCAGATTTGGCTATCCTCAATTTTTAATTGCAGATAATTTACCATTTATATCATTTAAGTGTAAAAAATATTACGATAATAAACAAATTACAGTCCTGACATGTTCACCTCATTACCACCAAAGTAATGGCCTTGCTGAAAAGGCTGTAGGAATTTGTAAACAAATTTAAAAAAAAAGTTTTACAGAAAACTCTGATTATCGTGAGTTAGTTTTAGAATATAATAATACTGCTATTATTTCATTAAGTGCATCTCCATCACAAATATTAAATAGTAGATCTTTGAGAACAGAAACACCAGTAAATAGTGAACAATTACAACCTAAAATTCAGAATGAGATTTATAAACTGTTATCGGACCAACAACAAAAAACAAAAGTTCAGTATGATAAACATAGTAAACGTACACCAACAACTTATAAAAGGCGGGATAATGTAGTTGTTAAGAGTAGTGTTGATAAAGTATGGTATAAAGCTGTTATTGTAGAAAAAGCTAAAGAACCCAGATCGTACTGGATAAGAAAGGAATACAATAATAGGATAGTTAGAAGAAACACAAGACACATAAGACCATCACATACAAAATCAGATGTAGCAGACATGTATCTTGAACCTGAGTTGTATCCACACACAAACCCAAATAGTTATAAGGATAATGATAATAATGATTTAAATAATGTATGTATCCAGGATAATGATTTAACAAATTTGTTTAATGAACATAGGAATACTGATATTGTAAGTCCTCATTATAGCTGCTCAAAAAATAATGATAGTAAGAAATGTAATGTTTCAAAATTCGGACGTACAATTAAACCTAGGGTATGCCTTAATCTTTAAGGGGAAGGTGTTTGACATTAATGTAAGATAGGCTTAACGTAAACCTGGTAACTATGTCAAATATGTCAATGTCAAGTCAACACCACTTCCCAACGGGGACAATGGGCGACATGATCATGTTGTAATGTATGAATATTATTAATATATGTTCAGCCAATACAGTAGTTTAATTGAGACCTTATTAACATACGTTAAACAGGTATCTATAAATTTTAGTTTGTTACATATAAAGCATTTTAAGATATATATATATATATATATATATATATATATATATATATATATATATATATATATATATATATATATATCTACGGCATAAAGTGGACTCCGCCCATGTTAAAATGCAGGTTTAAGTGAGCTCCGTGGTCAAGTGGCCACCGATATACGGAGCTCACTTGACCATTCCATAATATTGGCTCTGTCGATTCGTCAACATGTATAGTTTCACAATTTTTAAAAATTTTGTGGAGCCCCTAAGTACCCCTGTATCATGAATGTATATCGCTTAGTTCACGTGTACATATTATAGGGGTCGTTCAGATCTTTTTCCGTGTATATTGGAACCATAAGTATATCGGTTTAAGTAAGCTCTGATAGTTTGGCAACTATGGGATTAAGCCGTGTATTTCCAGCGTATATTCTAAACGGTTCATATGGACTCCTTACTTTTGTTTCATTCATACGCATTACAGTATGTAACAGATATGTATACTACCAAATACCTGTTTTTGGTAGGTACGTGCTTTTCTAAAAATAGATTTATAGATACAAAAGGATTTCATTACCAAGTTGGGTGTGTTTTTTCATACGCGAAAATTTCCTAATGTATTTTGTTAACGTGAGTATGTCTTTATACGTTTTATTTAAGAATCCGGTTAATAAGAACTTCTTTTATTTCATCCATCCATTTCATGATATCTTATATACAGCTTTTTTATTATTTTATTTCTTCTATTTTATTATTTTATTTTTTTATCTGTGTACTAAATATAATTCTGGATAGGAGGTTATCTCAAAATAAATATTTAAGTGCCAAAATAGATATTTTTTTGTTAAAATGGGTAGTAGTGCACAAAAAAGGGAAGAATGATTAATTTATCTAACATGAATTATACAACTTCACCAATATTACATATTTCTGAATGTTTTATCTCCTATTTAGGGGTAATATGTAATCAATATAAGTGGAGTTAGTGTCAAATTTGCAATGATCTTTATAAGTAATAGCTTACTGACTGTACTTAACATGTTCAGTTCACATAAATAAACCTTGTCCCTTCAGAAAAGAGCGATTTGAATGGTAAAGTTTACTAAGAAAGTGTGATAAGTGTTGTACCACCCCACATTCACACAAGTTAACCGGTGTTTGCAGGCCAGAGTCCTCCTGGAAGATTTAAGAAGATAACTACCATAAGGAAGTTCCTTTCCAGGGATCAGATGGCGAGGACGGCTTATTTTTGTTTGTATATCTTGCAGATGTGATGATATAGCCATTTTTTCCCTGATTCTAGTCATAAAATGGGCTGATATTCGTGGAGTGGATGTTACGAATCTGGACTTTGTTTCTTTTGCTCTCTAGCTACTTATCTTCGGATATTAGGTGGATTGATAGCTACGATGTTGTAGAGCTTATGTAGGGTTGTGAGACTTAATATTTGCTGAATTTGGCTGACTAATTTATAACTAAATCTACGTGTTAAGTATGTGTTGGTGTCACTTATACTATCAAGGTATATTCGGCAGCAGAAGCATAGACTTCAAGCGTCTACGTTTTAAGGGTGAAAGGATGTGCTTCCCATTTTTAGCTGACAAGTTTGCAGAGAATATTATTTTTCTGGTTCTAGTTTGGCATTTGATTTTAAACAAAGTACTGTGAATGACAAAGTGTGATAGAAACTATCTTTAAGCTATTTATAGCAAGTCCAGAGTTTAAGGATTTTATGACACTATTAGATTAGATTTTTTTCCACTTCACCAACAACAATTTTTGGCTGAAATGTTATACAGAGTAGGTGCCATTACAGTACCCCAAAGGAGACCGTTATTCTACGTTCTCCATCTGCTATTCTTAGCATTGAGTGATACGAAAAATGTTCTGTTGTGTAGGCATACGCGGATAATACAAGTGAGTTTATTACCTAAGGGGATATTACATAGATTTTGGAGAAATACTCTATAATGTAAGGTGTCGTAAGCGGCATTTAGATTAACAAATACCAATCCTCATACCTGATATTTTTCGTACTTCTCTTCGCTGTGTTTAGCAAGATTTAGTATTTGTGACGTATATGATTTAACCTGTCAAATATAGCCACTTTTGTCTTTTAATTTGAGTTTTTCTTCTATTATCGGTTTATATTAAGGATCATGTGCAGAAGTATTTCGTATAGCGGACAAAATAAATAGATATATTGGCCGATAGCTTTTGTGGTTGTTGGAGTTTTTGCCAGGTTTAAGCAAGGCAACAACTTTGCCTTTGCTTTGCTTGTCTAAAGACTTTAGATATTAGCCATTGTTGTATTTTTGGTTCAAATTTTATAGTTAGTTTTGTGCTCAGATCCTCAGCCAAGAGCCGTAATATTGTTCATTATATACGACGATAGCAGATCCAAGCTCAACATCGTTGAAAGGTTCTCTCAGCTGACTGGTTTTGTTTTCTCTCATTATAAGGTTTTCGTTGATTCTTTCCCTGCATTTAATATGTAATTTTCAGCGATCAGCTTAATACCAAATACCATAGGATTGGCCATCTATGCGCTTGCTGCATTTTGTTAAGCGCATATGTAAAGTGGAGTGTCTTTATCTCTAGATATACTCTTAATATTTATACACGTAATTAGAATAGTTAGAGACGAAAAATATCCTGGCTTAAAAACTTAAGGGAATGGTTTGAATGCAGTAGTGCAGAACTTTTTAGAGCGGCAGTCAACAGAGTCCGTATAGCCATGGTGATTTCCAACCTTCGATAGAAGATGGAACTTAAAGAAGAAGGTGGAAAAAAGCATAAACTATCTACGTAATAAATCCCATTAACCTGTTAGTAACGGATAACCAGATATATTTAAAAAGATTAAGTGCCTTTCTTTTTACTTTGGATTTTGAATTTTGCATAACTAGAGCAAGCGACGAATTTTTGTGTATTAGTTTTGCATCAGTAAACCAAGCGCCTCTTGCGAGCATTTTAATGATTGTACATCG
Organism: Diabrotica undecimpunctata; assembly: GCF_040954645.1. Taxonomy (NCBI): domain Eukaryota; kingdom Metazoa; phylum Arthropoda; class Insecta; order Coleoptera; family Chrysomelidae; genus Diabrotica; species Diabrotica undecimpunctata. The sequence goes on from NC_092807.1 coordinate 76,479,342, forward strand.
AATATTTGGCAATATATGTACATAAACGTTATTAACAATGGTGACGTTGGCAACTTGTTGAGGCGTTTAGGTTAAGAAGTAGTGGCAGTTATTGCTTAAATTTTTCTATAATAGTCACATTACAGAAGAGCTAACACAGAAAGAGAATACCTAACAAAAGACACAACATTAAGTAAAATGTATGAATTGTATATTGAAGAAGCAGACAATGACCTTGTTAAATTTTCGTTTTACAAAAAAATGTTTTTAACACGATTTAATCTTCAAAGAAAAAAGTTACTTGTAGTAGATGTGATTGTTTCGAATTAGAAATTAAAAACTGCGCAGATAACGAACAATTAAGCAAGTTAAAAAAAGAAAAAATGTGCACGTAGCTGAAAATGCACAATCTAGAAGAAAGCTAGACATGAAGATAAGCAACGATCAACCAGAAGTGGAAAGCTTTTGTTTTGATTTAAAGAATAACTCTTCACCTTCCGAGAATTCTAATAAATATTGTATATTATAAGCGTCAATTATGTATTTACAACCTTGGTATCCATAGCGCCAAGGATAACAAAGGTCATTGTTATATTTGGATAGAAGGTGAAGCTGGTCGGGACGTAGGCATTTGTCTTAAGAAACATATTGAAGAAAATGTTACTTCTGCAAAACATGTAATTTTGTGGTCAGACTCTTGTGGCGGCCAAAACCGCAACATCAAAATAGTTTTGATTCTGAAAACGATTTTGGAAACTCATCCTACCATTGAAAAAATTACATTACGCTATTTCCTTCCTAATCATAGCTTTTACCAATGGTAGTGATTTTGGAGATTTTGAAAATGCCCTAAAATTTCAACAACGTTTATATATCGTTGATGATTAAATAAACGTGATGAAAAAATCCCGTAAAAAGAACCCACTAGTAGTTCACAGAATGAAAACAGAAGAATTCGTTGGAACAAAGAAATTAGAAACTATGATTACAAACCGTAAGTAAGACATAGAAAACAGTAAGGCTGGTTTAAAACAACAGAAATTTAAATAAGAAAGGATATACCACTGATTATTTTTATGAAAACTTAACACTAGTGAAGTGGAAGTAAATCTTTACAAGGAATTTCAAAAAGAACGGCCTGTTGCAATGCAATCCGTAAGTAACCACTTGATTCCTCTTTGGCCCACAGGCAAGCCACTTTCTGTGCCTAAGCTTAACGACTTATGATCTTTAACGCACCTAATACCAAATGATGCAAAACCTTTGTATTGCTCTCTTTTCAGAAACAATATAATAGAAGACGACATTAGAAGATTTTATATTTTTGATTAATTTCTTAAGTAGGTAATATAAAATATTCAAAAACAACGACTATTATTGTCATACTCAAAAAGAAATAATAGCTTGTGGCCTACCAATCATTCATTAAAAGTGATATTTTAGTTACTCATCACTAGACTAAACGACCTCCATGTAGCTTGGTCTATTAATGTATAACACAATTACACAATGTGGCGAAAATCGTAAGTCGACCAAAAGACTTTTTATTTTTTTTGTTTTTCTTTAATATTGGCTAAGTTACTATTTCGCACTTATAAGAAACATAAAAAACTGTATTCGAAAACAAAAAATTACGACAATTGTAACATATAGTGAATTTTAATAGAGTGAAAACTTTAAAGTCAAATATCTCAAAATCAATTTTTGGCGCTTGGTCAAGTGATGCATTACACCGTCCATATAACATTACGAGACAATATTCATATGCTGTGGCCAAATCTTCATATTGCGTTAAATTGATATGTATACGACAATCAGCTGTAAAAGTCATTGCCTTTTTTTGCCGTATCATATTTTAGCATAGTCTTCTGATTTATTTTGTAGTATTTTAACTAAACAGGTTTAGTTTGCGTGAAATGAATCCACAATTCGTCTAATAATATTATGTTTTTAAAACAGTTGTGTTTTTATGCTCATTCATTCACCTTTTGTAAAGCAGTCTGTGTAAATATTAGGGATTTACTTATATAATATTTTTGTATATATAATTTGTTTATTGATTTTACTTTTTAGATAAAGTTTCACAATTATAGTCCTCTTGCTTTTATTATCTATGGTAATACATATACATACCCAATTCGAAAGGGAGAAAACCAGAGGGTTCTAGATTAAACATAGACATTCTTCTCTCTATCTCTCTCTATGTTATATAAAGATCATTGTCATCGCATAGTCAAAACACAGCAAGATTCTATTGCCTTTTCTTCTTTTTGTCTCCTCATTTCTATTGTGAACTCAGCCACGTAAATGACGTTTTAAAAATTTATGTCAATATTTCTGAAGTGCATTTCCTGGGATAATTTTTTTAAGACTAGTTTGTTTGATTACAAGTAATTGATTTGATAGCCCCCAACAGAGAAGTATTGATTGTAGGTAGAATAGCAAGTGTTGATAAATATGATGGGCCGGTAGGTAGTCTCATTATTCCTAAATTTGATCATATGTTACCTCCACCCTTCATTCGTAGACGTCGTCTCGTGGCATCCTCCCAATTTAACTTGGCAATGCAGTTATTGAGAGAGCCTTTGTATATAGCTAGCTGAACGTTGGAGTTGAGATTGAGTTTCTTGTACGACATTGCTATCTTAATATATATGTTTGACCTTGGCATTAGTTCCGTTCGGTATTGGTTAGTACTCGCACCTTTGTAAGTCGGAAAATACCTCTGATGGCTTTTCTAGCAATCCTGATTCCTGATCTAATTAATACGTTCTTGTCACATATCCACACATTAGCACTGGTTTAATCACTGTTTTATGTATTCTGCTTTTAGAGATTCGTATTAGACTTCTGGATTTAAAAGTATTATAAGGGTTATATATACATCAATTAGCTAGGTACCTGAATATTCCCTTTTATTTCTTATGTGACAACGATATCTACGATATCTAAAACGCTTCAATCTTTCAAAATGATATGGCTTTATCGTATGGCGTTACGTTATGCCCCACTCTACATCCTCTCTTTTGTACGTTAAAGAACATTTATTTGATTTTTGTATTAGTGACTATTAGACCATTTTTTTTGCTACTAATAGCATTATTTTATAGCATTCTAATATTTAATTTATCGATTAAATCCAGATAGCAAATAGATATTCTACACTTTCTCGAAGAAACATTATTCTAACACACAAAATTAATAAATTGCCAAAACTTTCCTTGCATATTTTGTTCACTTATGAGGGGCAGCAGTATCAGTACCAAAATAAGGCGTATAGTCCTGGACTGGCTAATTGTTGGATAATAGGAAGCATGAGTGTAGCAGTTTTGTTGCTTTCGGGACTGCACAGGTATCGGGGAGCAGAAATATCATTACCAAGTTAATGCATATAGGAATTGTTGCTTGAACTTTATTATTATTAACATCATTCAATCTTCGCTTATCCACTGCTGGACATAGATCTCCCTCATAATTTTCCATCTATTTCGATCTTGTGCCTCTTGCATCCAATTCCTATGACGTTTTAGATCGTCAGTCCAACGTGTTGGTGGACGACCTCTGCTTCGGTAGGCATCATCTCTTGGTCTCCATTGCAGTATCCGCTTTGTCCATCTATTATCTGTCATTCGAGCGACGTGACCTGCCCAGTTCCATTTCAGTGTTGCTACTCTCTCTACTGTATCAGCCACTCCTGTTCTTTGTCGTAGCTGGCGATTTGGGATCTTGTTTCGTAGTGAAACGCCCAACATAGCACGCTCCATCGCCCTTTGACACACACGGATTTTGTGAACTATTCTCCTTGTCATGGTCAACGTTTCCGTACCGTAAGTTAACACTGGCAAAACACACTGATTAAACGTTTTTCTTTTAAGGCATATTGGTATATCACACGATTTGAAAATATGGTTCAGCTTGCTGAAGGCTGCCCAAGTCAGTCTTATACGACGGAGACGCTCAACGGTTTGGTTTTTCTTTCTTATGCGAATCTCATGACCTAAGTATTTATAGGCCATTACCTGGTCTATGAATCTTGTTCCTACGCATATATCTTCGCTGACTACAAGATTTGTCATCATCTTGGTTTTAGACATATTTATTTTCAATCCCCCTTCTAGCGAGGAAAGGTAGAGCTGATTTAAAAGTTCTTTGGCCTCATATATCCTATCAGCTATTAGTACAATATCATCTGCAAACTTTAGATGGCTAAGCTTTTCTCCATTTATATTTATGCACTTGTCGGTCAGTTTTGCTCTTTTACATATTATATATTCCAAAAGCGCAGTGAACAGTTTCGGCGATGTGGTGTCCCCCTGACGTACTCCACGTTTTATCGGGAATTTCTGGGTTTGACGATCACCCACTCTAACACTGGCTATTGCGTTTTGGTATATGTGTTTAATTAAGCACATTATTAAACAACACTATATTTCCTAGTAAAATCATCATGACTTTACAATAAGACAAATTTTCGATCGTTGGTTATGAAAACATCATGTACATACCACCAGGTTCCCTATGTGGATATCCAGCAAAATCCTTATACTAATGATACGGGAAACAAAAAACCAAAGATGAAAATATGCACCAAGAAACACTGTGTTATAAAACAGTCGAATAAAATATAAATTCTCGATTCAAATAGTCAAAAAATTAATGAACATCTTATTAAAATAGAAATGAGGCCTATTTAAGATGTAATCCATTAACGGGCCAACGTACAAAGCACTCCTAGCATGTGCTAATGATATAGATCTCATAAGAAACTCTCCCGTCCGCAAACATCTTCAATAAAGTGAAGAGAGCACGAAAAACGTTTTACTTAAAATCAACGAAATGAAAACCAAATACAAGCGAATCAACAGAAGAGACCAATTTAATAAATCTTGATAAAATATTAAAGTTAACAACTACAATTTCGTAAATATGGAACACTTTAAATATCTTAGATAAATAATCACGGTTAATAATAATGTCACTAAAGAAATACAGATCATAATTTAAACTTTTTACCTATTTTAATACATAGATGCGAATCATGGACAATGACTTAAAGAGATAAAGAAGAACTACGAATATTTGAAAGGAAAATAATAGGAACATTGTTTTAACCTCATTATCATATCGCTACAAATCCGTATAGAAGAAGAACACATACTGAATAAAGAAAGCTCTTATAACGATATTGTTTAGGAAAATAAATTGCTTAAGGTAGATCGGACACATGCATAGACGCCAAGATGTCAAACTTGTAAAACTGGTATGGAAGGAAGTTAGCACAGAAGAATGCCACTTGGGCGTCTCAGTATGCAATGAAGAGAAAACATCCAATCATATCTCGAAAAATTAACATCGTGAAGGTTCTTCTTTGAACCCCATAACAAATGGCTAATCTTTTACTTTTCATTAAAAATTTAAATTTTAATAAGCCACGTAAATAACGTTTTAAAAATTTATGTCAATATTTCTGAAGTGCCTTTCCTGGGATAACTTTTTTTATTCTGGTTTGTTTGATTACATGTAATTGATTTGATAGTCCCCAACAGATGAGTATTGACTATAAGTAGGATAGCAGGTAGTTGAACAGGCATGTGTTGATAAATATGATGGGGCGGTAGATAGTCTCATTATTCCTAAATCTGACCTCATGTTACCTTCCTCCTTCATTTGTGGAAGTGCTAAGGACATTTTTTCTCTTGGGGCATCCTTCCAATTTAACTTGGCAATGCAGTTATTATAAAGCCTTTGGATATAGCCAGCGCAACTTTAGCATTGAGATTTAGCTTCTTGTACGACGTTGCTGTCTTTATATACGTGTTTGACCTTGGCATTAGTTCCGTTGTTAATACGCGGACCTTTAATCATTTACATACTTCTGAATGTTTTATCTTCTATTTAGGGGTAATATGTAATCAATATAAGTATAGTTAGTGTCAAATTTGTAATGATTTTTAAAAGCAATAGCTTACTGACTGTACTTTATATGTTCAGTTCAAATAATTGAACCTTGTCACTTCAGAAAAGAGCGATTTGAAGGGCAAAGTCATCTAAGAAGGTGGGATGCATCTTGTACCACCCCAAATTCACACAGGTTTACCGGTGTTGGCAGGCCAGAGCCGTCCTGGAAGATTTTAGGAAGATAGCTACCATAAGGAAATTCCTCTCGAGGGTTCAGATGGCGAGGAGCAGCTTATTCTATTTTCTTTTCGCTGCCCTATTCTAGGGCAGCAAATCTAGACTTGGTTTCGTTCTTCTCTAGCTACTTATCTTTGGATATTAGGTGGATTGATAGCTACGATATTCTAGAGCTTATGTATGGATGTGAGTCTTAATATCCGCTGAATTTGGCTGACTAATTTATAGCAAAATCTATGTATTAAGTATGTGTTGGTGTCATCCATACTGGCAAGATATATTCGGCAGCAAAAGCGTAGAGTGCAAGCATCTACGTCTACGTCTACGTTTTAAAGGTTGAAGGATGTGCTTCCCATTTTTAGCTGAAAAGTTTGCGAAAAATATTATTTTTCTGGTTATAGTTTGCCATTTAGTTGTAGTGAAGTTCTGTGAATGACAAGGTGTGATACAAATTATCTTCAAGGTATTTATAGCAAGTCCAGAGTTTAAGAATTTTATGACACTATTGGATGTTCAGATTTGTGAAAGCGTCTCTGTTAGGGACATTGAAGGAGCACACCTGACTCTTTCCGGGGTTTGGCTTAAAATTGATTCATAGTCTATTTTTATTGTACTTTGATAAGATAAAGGCAGATATCGAGCACAGTTTTATTGATTAAATCTTGCCCAAGTACTTTAGCTTCCTAGAGCATCTTCAGGGGCATCTAAAATAAGCCAAGAAACGTTTTTTTTAATGAAAAAATTGATTAACCTTGATAAAAACTCGAAGTTAATGGATGATAAAAGTTTTTTGTGATTAACGTTTTAGACTTACTTTGTCAATTTTGAGCTATCCAACAATAATTGCAGAATGTCAGAAAAACAAAATAAACATAAAGTTGAACATAACACTACACTAGACAAGGACAAACACTTTAAAATTATTTAAAAAAGTCGAAGCTATTCTGGTCGGTAACAGGAGAGAGAATGGCTCCCGGTATTAACGGAAATGTTAAGGTGACGTGTGACATATGACAGCTTGGATGGGCAGTCACAATCATGTAGATCTGATCTAGGCATTTCAAAATTCTATGTAACTACGCATTGACCAAAGGTCCAACTGACAATACTACAGGAAATTAACTAATGAAATATGACATATAGAATATTTTAACTAGATTAATCTAGTTAATTTCCTATAGTAGTGTTAGTTGGACCTTTGGTCAATGCTTAGTTACATAGAATTTTAAAATGTGCAGATCACATTTACATGATTGTGACTGCCATCCAAAATGTCATATCTCACATGTCGCCTTAACATTTCCGTTAATACCGGGAGCCATTCTCTCTCCTGTTGTCGACCAGAATGTATCTTCGACTTTTTAAAATAATTTTAAACTGTTTGTCCTTGTCTAGTGTCGTGTTATGTTCAACTTTACAAATTTCTTCCTTTAAAAAAACATTTCTTGGCTTATTTCAGATACCCAAGATGCTCTAGGGAGCGAAAGAACTTGGGCAACATTTAATTAATAAAACTGTGCTCGATATCTGCCTTTATTTTATCAAAGTTCATTTATTCGAGCATTCAACCTTGTATCTATTTTTTTACTGTGTTTAAGATATGAATTAGATTTTTTTCAACTTCAGCAACAAAAGTTTTTGGTTGTGCAACAGGAGATGTATCGTCTACGTAATAAAAATCCTAGTATTTACTGGTATGGGTTGTGTAAATGTTCTATTATCGGTAAAATTATATTAAGGATTATATGCAGAAGTATTTTGTATAGCTGACAAAATAAATATATTGACCGATAGCTTTTGTGGTCGTTGGAGTTTTTGCCAGGTTTAAGCAAGGTAACAACTTTGTCTTTGCTTTGATTGTCTGCAGACTTTGGATATCAGTAATTGTTGTGTTTTTGGTACAAATTTTATAATAAGCTTTGTGCTCAGATCCTCAGTCAGGAACCGTAATATTGTTCATTATATACGTAGATAGTGGATCCAAGCTCAACATAGTTGAAAGGTTACCTCAGCTGACTGGTTTTGTCCTCTCATTTAAGTTTTCCTTTACTTTCTTGCCGGCAGGGCACTTTTACATTTATTATGTGATTTTCAGGGATCCGTTTAATACCAAATACCCTAGGTTTGGCCCTCTATATGTTTTCTGCATTAGAAATACGTCACATTTGTGCTAAGCGCACATGACTGATAAAGTTAAGTAAAGTAAAGTGTCTTTATCTCTAGATATGCCCTTAATATTTATGGACATAATTAGAATAGTTAATCCTAAAAAGGACCGATTTGACAAAAATCATATTGAACGGGTGATTAGCCAATTAATTAATTATTCATTACCCAGAGTACGTCCGATTACGGTGGTCTTATTAGTACTTAAATTTTCGTAAAGGCTTCTCTTTTGAAACCCATAAGAAATGGCTAATCTTTAACTTTTCATTAAAAATTTTAATTTTACATACTGTTACTTTTCGACGATATTTCGAATCAGATGTATAGTAATCACCGTATTTAATATAGAGTCTCTTTATGAAAAGTAAGTGAGTTTATCATATCGGTGACAACTCATATATGGATAATAAGGACATAAACGGGTAAAATAAGTGTACAAAATTTCTAAAAAATATATCGGCGCTATTGTTCAGGAGATGGGTTTATCCCAGAGATCAAAGGTTACATGTATATTAAAGGTTCTGTTTACGTATTTTCATTACTAAAAAACTATATTTAAAATAAAAGCCTTAAGGTATTTTTAGATTCTACGGAAATGAGAATTTAGGGAAATCAGCAAATTAAAAAATACAGCCATAATTCTGAATGACCAACTTGAGACAAATAGTTGTCCCCTCTTCAACTTATTCAGTTACAGGCTATAACATGTAAACGCATACCTGTTTTATTGTCAGATAAAATAAATTTCCATCAAGTAACGGTCAAATCAATCACTTACTTAAAGAGTAGGAAAAGACATGTTTATGCTTTAGAGTACGGGTATTTTACTACAAAGTACCCTTTGCTTTTGACAATTAGTTTCTCACTTTCTCAGCGATGGATCTCCCTTTCCTCATCAATAATGTTCTCGCTCGATACTGTGTGAATATCTTATTCTACGATAGTTAGATTTCACTATATGCTCTACATTTCTTGGCAATACTTCTTATGTCTTTTCTAGTAATACTGATCTAATTAATATCTGAGTTTTACTTACATTGTTTTGTCAGCGTTCTCGTCATGTATCCAGTCAATAGCATTGGTTTAATCACTATTTTATATATCCCGATTTTAGGGATTCGTATTAGACTTCTGGATTTAAAATTGTTATGAGGGTTATATATACATCAATTAGTTACCTGAATATTCCATTTTATTTCTTATGTGACAACGTTATCTACGATACCCAAAATGCTGCAATATTTCAAAATTATATGGGTTTATTGTTACGTTATGCCCCACTCTACATCCTTTCTTTTGTATGTTAAAGAATATTTATTTGGCTTTCTGATTACTGACTATTAGACCGTTTTTTTTTGCTGCTTGTAGCATTATTCTATAGCATTCTAATATTTAATCTATGGATTAAACCGGATAGCAAATAGATATTCTTCCCGTTCTCAGAGAAATAATATTCTAACATATAAAATCCTATTAAATTTCCAAAACCTTCCTTGAATATTATGTTCACTTATGAGGGGCAGAAGCAATATCAGTACTATAATAAGGCGTATAGTCCTGGACTGGCTAATCGTTGGATAATAGGAAACATGAGTGTAGCAGTTTTAATGCTTTCCTGACTGCTACCTGGGATCGGGGAGCAGAGATATCAGTACCAAGTTAAGGCATATAGGAATTGTTGCTTGAACTTTATTATTATTAAATAGCACTATATTTCCTAGTAAAATCGTCATGACTTTACAGTAAGACAAATATTCGAACGTTGGTTATGGAAACGTTAAGGACTTACCACCGAGTTCCCTATGTCGATATCCCGCAAAATCTTTGTAATAATGATAACCGAACCAAAAAAACAGAGATTAAAATAGGTGCCAAGAAACTGTGTTATAAAACAGTCGAATAAATACAGATTCTCGATTTAAATATTCAAAAAATTTATGAACAGCTTAGTAAAATAGAAATAACGCATATTTAAGATGCAATCCATGAATGGACCAAGGTACAAAGCACTCCTAGCATATGCTAATGATATTGATTTCATAAGAAACTCTCTCCCGTCCGCAAACGACATCTTTAACAAAGTGAAGAGAGTACGAAAAATGTTTCACTTAAAATCAACAAAATGAAAACCAAATACAAGCGAATCAAGAGAAGAGAGCAATTCAATACATCTAGATAAAATAATAAAGTCAACAACTTCAATTTCGAAAGTATGGAATACTTTAAATATCTTACCAAGACGCCAAGAATTGAGATAAATAATCAAGACGACAAAGAACATTTTAAATTGATAAATCTATACGATTTTTAACAATGCATATTTATAGGTCATTTTCAGAGCCAACGTGCTAATTGTATGTAAAATGAAACTTTTTAAGGTTTTTAACGTTTGTATGAAAGATAAAACCGTATGAAACATGACCGTGAAATTTATATACCAATCTATAAATCTCTTTTAAAAGAATACTGACACCTATACATTATCACAATACTACATATCATAATACTAAAAGTCTGTTATTTTAATCTAAGAATAGGCTTTATAATTTACGAGAGATTTAATTTAATGTATTTAAAATTTTCCAGGATCCGGTATTGTAATAAGAAACAAAATTTCACTACAAGGCATGAAAGCGTGTTAAATTTGACTTTAGATATTCTTTTTGAGATTTAAAGATTTTGTCTTTCTACCCAAGACTTTTCTTCCCTCTACTCTTCCTTGCATGATGACGCGTAGAAAAGAGTATTTATCGTTTCGAACTATGTGGCCCAGATACGATGTCCAGATAGACAATTCGTCTTAACGCTTTTTCGTTTGAGACTTTTACAGTCCAAGGAATTTTAAGAATACTCCTATATAGTCACATTTCGAATGCCTTTAATTTGTTTACAGATTTGGCTTTCAGGGTCCAAGCTTCTACCCCATAGAGCAGTTGCGACCATACATAACATTCGACGATCTCAATCTAATAACCATACTTAATTTCTTATTTGTAAACATTGACTCTTATCTGTTTAGTTGAGTTCTATCTTTTTGCTTTATCTGTTAATGATTTCTATAAGAATTTGTAAATCATCTATATTTTCTGTCATAATTGGGGTTTAGTATGCAAATTTTTTGTTATTAATGATGCTCACTCCATTCCTTACTTCTTTCCCATAGTGTCTACTAAAATATTAGTTGGGAGTACACATTAAATAATTGTGGTGACAATTCACATCACAACACACATCTCTTGCTGACTCCTTTTTGAATTTCTGCTTGATTTGTCTCATCTTTCACCCGCATTACCGCTGTTTGATTTTAGTAGATTTTTTATTAAATTAATATCTTGGTATCTAGGTTTATGTGTTTTCATGCATGTATGGGCTTACCAGGTTGAACTGTGTCAAATACTTTTGAAAATCTATATTAGATAAGAATACGTTTTCATTATAATCTCTGCATTTTTGTAATAGTACCACCATTGCGCACAATTCCTCTTTTGTTCCCAATCCACCTCTAAATCCAAACTATGTGTTGTCCAATTGTTCTTCACATTTTTTATTGACAGACGATTTAATGTTGTTATTAATCGGATGACATTTATGACTTTTATTAAATTTTGATAATCGTTACAAATCAAGTCTTTTAGTGACATATTATTCTTTTAATTTTTACTTCTCATTTAATGTCTATATTTTGTTAGTTATTTTTAGAGTAAATATATGATGACTAAAAACGAATTGATCAAGAGTAGTGAACTATTCTATGAAGCTACCCTTCACGACGCCATCTTGTGGCGCCAGTTCCGTGACGCTCACCTCAGCATTTTACTGTAGAGAGAAAAAGTAATACAATGCCAGTATAGAAGCTTTGCTTTAAAAATATGCCATAAGCAAAGATATAAAAGTATTCTTGTCATTATATTATATTGCATACTGTATTATTAACAAAATTTTTCATAACACATTCTGATATACGCTTTCTCTTGCCGCTAACGAACAGAAGTTTTTATTAACTTTTTGGTAATATAATTATGTAGGTATGTATATTTTTAACTTCTTACCATAATGCTAGAGTACAAAAGTAGTTATACTCTACTGTATTTTTTTCGTGGGGGTTCTATTTTTTAACTGTGTGATGGATTCTTGTATTTCAGTTCGTACGATTTGCGTTAATTAATTTAATGATATTTCTGGAGTTACAAGTGTATACTCAGTTTCTGTTGTTCCGTTTATTTATCTGAGATATGTTATTCATTCTTCTCTAGGGATGTACTTAATCTCAATCAATTCTTTGATTTCGTTTTTGCCCTCTTTCACATCTGTTTCAAACCATCCGGCGGACTTTTAGGTCTTCATTTTATATAAGCATTTTTTTTCTTAGCATTTTACTTTTAACTCTATTAATAAAGTGTGTCTATTTTTCTTTCTCAAAGAGCCTCTTTTATTTTTGTTTTTATGTTGTTATTATAATTTTTCAAATTAATTCGACATTATTCCCACTTGATTCTTTTGTTTCAGTTATTGCTCTAGACTAATTTGACATTTTTTTCCTTCAAATCATCAAATTTTCATAAATTGTTTATATGTCGTTGTAGTAAAATTCATATTTTTCAATAAGCCTAACATATGCAGCAGCGGTGTCATGAAACCGAAATAATCCAGTTGTGCATAACGTTTTTGCTGATAGATTTACAAATAAATTTTCAAACACATCAAATTGATCATCCTTTTTACTTTCGTATACGCTCATACTTATCCAAATTAAATTTTCAATTTCCAAAAACTTATGATACCTCCTCAATCCACAACCCTGCGCCACGGACAATATCTTTTCCGGCTATCGACATCAGTCTAACAAACCTATCTCAGTTAGTTTCAAATTGTCGTCAATTACAACCATCTTTTCGGCTGAATTATTCGCAATTCTAAAAACACTATTGTTAATACAAAACAAAAACCAAGAAAGATGTATAATAATCAAAGATTCTCTAAATTCATTATCCTCACTGACTCAATTGTACTGTGACAACCCCCTTTTACTTCTTATTAAAAAATAACTTAAAAACATTTCAAATAAGAACATCCAAGTTCATTTTTTATGGGTGCCTTCTCATGTCAGAATTGAAGGTAACGAAGTTGTAGATAAACTAGCTAAAAACGCACCAACTAACCTGATGTTCGAAGAAAGTAACATAATGGTACAAAACGATTTAAAACCATACTTAAAACAAAAAATAATTCAAAAATGGCAACAAACTTGGAACAACACTCCATTAAGGCTATACGAAGTTAACAAATATCCATATCTTTGGAAACCAAAAGTAAAAGACAGAAGAGAGCATGTGATACTTACCCGTGTCGTCTCCGGTGTAATTAATAAACGTATGAAAAGTCGATAGCATCTTGGTGCAAGTTTCCATGTTTATTAATGTCTCAAACTATTGCGCAATATGTTGCAATATTGCGTAGTTAGCCGGTACGCTCTTATTGTGGCATTGTCTTGAAAAAGATAATGCCTTTATGGTTTATTTACTTTTGTAGAAATAAAACACAGGTTTTCTAAGAAGAAAAAAACTCAGCTTCAGAGTCTTAGAAAATTCGCAGAGCCCTTCGAGCAAAGTGCTCTAGGGAGCTACCCTAGACGGGTAAAACCATACTGACTTGAGATCCGAAAATGTCCCATATTTAAAGATAAATTAACTTTTATATGAAACTTTTTCATTTCTCAACCAATTAAATTTAATTATAAGTTCCAGAAGGAAGGGCGATGCACATCGAGGTGCGTGATTGGTGGCACCTAATGACACCCGTCTCCGTATCGGCCAGACACGACTTACTCATGGCTATTTACTACAGCGCAAAAATAAACCAGTTTGTGAAGTTTGCAACCATGTTCTAACGGTAAAACATTTTTTAATACAGTGTCCTAAATATAACAGTGAACGACTCAAATATAGCATACCCAACTGCCCTAGAAGAAAATACAGATACCCAAAGAATAATTTCTTATCTTAAAGACTGTCAACTTCTTCATAAGATTTAAAACATACATTGTAATACACATACATATTATTATTATTAATTGTAAACTAATATATATACACTATTTGTATCAACTGTAACATTAATCTAAATACGCTAATGCCTCTGCGTGGTAGATGCGTTTAAGAAAAAAGGTATTTTTATTTGATTATAGATTATATTAGATTTATATTAGATTAGATATTCAGTTTTGTGACAGCGCCTGTCTTAGACAAATTAAAGGAGCGCTCCTAAGATTTTTCGGGGTTTGGCTTAAAATTAATTCGTAGTTTATTTTTATTATATTTAAGGCATCATTTAGATTTTTTTTCACTTCAGCAACAAAAGTTTTGGTTGTGCAATGTATCGTCTACATGAAAGTCCTAGTATCTACTGGTATCGGTTAATCATTTGTGTAAATGTAATACAGTGTAGGTGCCATTACGCTACCCCAAGCGAGACCATTCATCTGCGTTCTTCATCTTACCATTGAATGATACGAAAATTTTCTGTTCTGTAGATATACGCGGATAAAACACGTGATGTTTTTATCTAAGGCGATGTCATACAGTTTTGGAGAAATGTCCTCTAATTTAATATGTCGTAAGTGGCATTTAGATTGACAAATACCACTCCTGATACCCGATATCTTTTTTACCCGTTGTTGCTTTTTGCAAAAACGGGTACGTTATTAAGTACGTTAATAAGTATTACGAATAAAAATAAATAAGCAAGAAGAATATAAATGATCTATATTTAAACCAAATGACAAAAAAAAGAATATTATATATACATTTACTTCTAAATTAAATATTAAATTTTAATATGCCTGACAGCGAAAGATACAAAAACAAAATTATTTAAAGTTGAAATAATGATAGCTTGTACAAGCACAAAGCATTTAAAACAATAAGACCGAACATATTATATGTAATTGTAATAGATATGTTGCCGAGAATCAAGTTACACTAAGGTACCGAAATATTTCTTCTTTTAGTATCTGCCATAAGTGTATCCATGTGTTTATGTGTATCTAAAATATAGGATATTGAATTCCCTACATTTAAAAATCGAAATACTGAAATTAGACAGTAAAAAATTGCAATTTTAAGAATGATTTATAAATTGTTATAATTCAAATTTTACTACTTCATGAAACAAATATTTTATTCGTCATAAACTGTGGCAATCGAAACATCGGAAGGTACATTTATAATATAATAAATGTTTCAGTGCCAATGCATTAAAAAAAAATACTAGTACACAAAAATGGACCCTTGCCTTTTCAAAGTTTATAATAGACACTAATTTCAGTTTATCTATAATTAAAGCAAGTAATATAAATTACCACCATAAAATATTTAACTACAATAACCAAGTACGTATTTGTGAAATTCCTCGATGACTAAATTAATTGATATTTAAATAAATTTGAAGTTCCAAAACGTACCTGCTGTAAAATTTCAAAATCTACGACTAATCAAATTATTGGCAACATCGGAGGAGTTTGGTTGTGTACGCAAAGAAATGTATACGGATCCCAAAAGTGTTTTAACCTATTACGGAGTCCACTTAATCCGACGTGTTGGTCGGAGTCCACATAAAGCGCTACCCAGATAATAATATACACGGTGTATATTCGCCTGGAGTTAGTATAATACCGTTTTAGAACGGAGCTTACATTAACCGCTAGATGTATATATATATATATATATATATATATATATATATATATATATATATATATATATAATATATAATAGTAGAACGATTTGAACCTTCGTCGAAGCAAGACGTATTTAATTACCAGTCTAATCCCACGTAGTTTTTACGCTTTTATTTATATCCAGTTAATAATTAACGTGTATTAAATCTGTAATTTTAATTTAATCAGAACTACTTTATCCATCATGGCAATATGTACACTTCTCCAAGAAATTAACGCACCACTTCAATAAATCAATTTTATTTGTACACAGGCACAGAATAAAAAATAAAACTTCACCAGATTTATTCTACATTTTATTAGTATTTATAACAATTTGTCTAATCATCAGAAAATGTGGAAGTACAGGAGAAAAAAAAATAAAACGGAAAATTCTAAAAAAATAATGATAAGGAAAGTAAACTAAAATATGAAAAAAGTCTTAATAACGAGTGTTTCCACCTCTACTACGTATAACAGCCTCACATCGTTGGCGAATACTTAAAATTAATTGCCGTATTTCATTTTGGTCTAGTTCTCTCCAAATCTGGATCAGCCTCTCTCCCACTTCCTGTAAGTTGTAGGGTTGGATCGGTGTCGCTCTTAATACGCTACCAAGGATATCCCAGAGATTTTCAATCGTATTTAAATCCGGACCATGTGCTGGCCATTCCATAGTGTTAATTTCTACCTCTTCTAGATAATTTCTGACGATCTGTGCAGCGTGAGGTCTGGCAGTATCTTGCATTAGCAAGAAATTTTCACCGATATAAGGAGCGAATGCTACTACATTTTGCTCCAGGATCTCCAATATGTACCCTTCAGCTGTAATAGTTCCATTTTGTATGACCACTAGGTCCGCACGTGCGGTTAAAGAAATACCACCCTACACCATAACGGATCCTCTATAAAAAAATGTGGTGTGTGAGAAGTTACACTGAGCATATCGTTCGTTGGGTCGTCGCAACACACGAACACGTCTGTCGTTATTGTACAAACAAAATCTGGATTCATCAGTAAATAGTACTCGTTCCCAGTCAGCCTCTAACGTAGTAGAGTAAAATGTAGTCTCTTCCTTCGATGCTCTGCAGTTAATAGAGGACCTCGGGCGGCAATCCTTGGTGTTAAGTTGTATTCCCTAAGTTGCTGGCGAATAGTTTCAGTACTAATTTGTATAGCATGCACGTCTCGAAGCTGAATTTATAGACTTCGATGTGTTAAAAACGTTGTCGAACAGCAGAAATTCTTAAAACTCGATCTTGAATAGGGGTAGTTACTCGGTTTCGTCCTTGCCCTGGTCTGCAAGTATGATTTCCTGTTTCGAGGAATCTTTCTAATACCCGTGAGACGGATGTGTGGGACACATTAAATCGACGACCAATTCTTCGGTAACTCCAA
Organism: Diabrotica undecimpunctata; assembly: GCF_040954645.1. Taxonomy (NCBI): domain Eukaryota; kingdom Metazoa; phylum Arthropoda; class Insecta; order Coleoptera; family Chrysomelidae; genus Diabrotica; species Diabrotica undecimpunctata. Next base: position 76,496,734 of record NC_092807.1, read on the forward strand.
CCTTACACTTGGGCACATTCATCTCGGGTTAAATTACGTGATTGACGCTACATAATAAACACAATTAACAATAATCAACAATGAAACAGTAGCCGAATAAAATTCGTGAACACATGGAAATTAGTAAATTTATAGAATTAGTACATTTCTTGCTTTTTTTTTATATTGTTGCAAAAAAAACTATACCGATAAAACACAGTCAATAAATATAGAGTGTACGAATAGCATATACAAGGGGCTTGCAAAATATAACACTACAATGGAAATTTTTATTAACGCTAATAAAATATTTTAATATTTCAAAGTGGTGCGTTAATTTCTTGGAGAAGTGTATTTTGCGAACTGCTGTTTTGAAAAGATTTGTGGTTGTTGTGTTGAACCATGTACGTAGATTTTTCAGCCAGAAAATCCTTCGCCTTTCTGGTTCACGTTTTCCTTCCACTTTTCCAGTCAAGATTAGTTGCAGCAGTTCATATCTTTCGCTGTTCCTCATGATGTGACTGAGGTATTCTATTGTAGTTAGCAGGTCTTTTTCTTTTTGCATTCTCAACAAAACATCCTGATTAGTAACGTGGTCGGTATAAGATATCTTCAGAATTCGACGATAAAGCCACATTTCAAAAGCCTCAATTTTCTTGCAATTATAGACTTTTATGGAAGGTTATTACTCTGGTTTGAACCCACCTATTGGAAAAGGTGGACTAATAATTATTCATATTGGATCTGAAACTGGCTTTGTAAATGGTGGTAATTTAGAATGTACTTCAAGAACCACCAGAGTATCATGAGAATAGAGGTATGTATTTGAAGAATATTTAATGGTATCAGACGGTTAGTAACATAGGTACCGCAAAATTCTGTTATAGTAATGGATAATGTTAATTGCCATTGTTATTTAATTGAAAAACTACCAACTTTGGCTTTATAAAGGCATTATTTACTTAATTAGTTAAAAGGAAAAGAGATCACATTTGATAAAACGATGGTTAAAAAAGAACTCATGAATTGTTCAATAACACAAACAAAAGTATAAAAAATATGTAATCAATGAAAAAGCTAAAAATGACAGAATAACTGTACTTCGTTTATCCCCATATAATTACTGTCAACTTAACCCTATAGAGCTAGTATGGGCACATGTAAAGGGTGACATAGCGAAAAACAACAGTTATTGAAGAAATAACTGTTGTATCAAGACGTAGCGAGAAACAAACTACATACATTCAAATTAGTTGATGTGAAAAGAATGTTGAGGAAGCTTTATCGAAAGTCACTGCAGAAAATTGGAAAGTATGTAGGTACACATACAGCATGCAAAAAGGATGAAGAAAAGTTAGGGAACTTAGATTTGTTAGTTGACTAATGCTTATTAGAAACCAATTATCATTGCACCAAACAACCAATTTCAGATTCATATGATAATCATAAACACGATATGATATATTAGGTATGTGAACTGTGATATTTATTTTTATTCGACCTAAGGAAAACAGCATATAGCAAATTCAAATATTTTGTGAGTGACAATAATTGATAAAGAGGAAAGAAATACAAAAGAGACTACTAAAAGTAGGTAGTGCAATGGTATAATGTTCGTGAACATTGGCATTGTATGCTTGTGACTACATCTAGAGAAGAAAATTACTTTGAAGATACAAGTGATACAATTTATTCATCTTCTGAAGAACTTGTGTTACTGTCATTGCCAATTGGAATTATTAACGGATCTATTACACTATCCATGATGCCATCTAATTTACACATGTTTTCCTCCACTTTGAGAATGTGATTAACACAATTTTGCCAATGTGTTGTGGTTACATTCTCGAGAGCTTGTAACAGAAGTTTTTTTACTTCTTTAAGTTTAAATGTCGTGTTTTTAAGTACCACTTCATTTTTCACCTGGGCCCAAATTTTCTCAATGGGATTCAACTCGCAATGATATGGAGGCAGCCGCAGTACAATTTGACCATTTGTTTTAGCCATCTCATCAGTTACATACATATTATACTTATCTTTATTTATACGTACAAGATGGAAAAGTTCTGACCTAACCATCTCCATATCAAAAGGAATGTTTTTTATTTGTAACCATTCTTGCATATATTTCTTTGTTGATGATGTTGTCGGAATTTTTTCTACTTTTCGGCTGTGATATGATGCATAATCCATTACAATGATAGCGTTTTTTGGTAATTTTTGCAAGATATTATTAAACCAATTTTCAAAAACAGATGCATTCATTTCTTCATGGTAATCCTCTGTCTTTCTTCCCCCAAAAAGTAAAATCCCTTCATTAACAAATCCTAACTCTGATCCAACATGTAAAACTATGAGGCGTTTTCCTTTTCCCGATGAGTTTTTCAAACCAGTAGACAGCCCCTCAATGAATGCCTGTCTAGGGTTTTTTATGGCACAGTCTACCCACACTTTATCTTTGGTGTGACCTTCATTTACCCATGTTTCGTCAAGGTAATAAATGGGCCTACCTTCACTTCTGTACCTTTTTATAGAAGTTAGGTAATTACGCCTCCATCTGATAACATCATCACGTTCAATTAGAATACTTGTTCGACTTCTCTTCAAGTACCTACAAAATAATAGAATGTTACATTTAGACCAGGGCAGATCTGTGAAAAAAGTCTGTTTTTGGATATGAGAGGTGGCATGTGGCATTCGAATTTTTGCAGAAAAAGTTAGGTAATAACTTCAATAATAACAATTGACTCATGCTCCCTCTCAAATATGCCCGGAACATTAATAAAAACATTAAAATATTTAAAAATTACTAAAAATATCGATTTTTGTCTACTTTCTTTGTTCATAACTTTAAAACTATTAATTTTGGAGGAAAGTCGTACATAAATAAAACAAAGATAATTAAATTTCCTATGATATATGAGTGGTTAAAAATGTCTTCCAACCATTTAGGTTGTACTAAGGTCCTTCGTAATTGGTTTAGAAATTTTTTATAACCTACTCAAACCGTCCACCAAATTTGAAATTTTTTAAAAACTTTTAGAACAAACATTAGACCATTTAGATGTTTGCAATTTTTTTTAAATATAAAGACGCACTCTACCGGTCTAATACACTCTACAGAATTCAAATCGTATTATTTGGGCGGTCTCTGGAACAGACTCGGTAGACGCTTCTTGTAAAAGAAAAAAAGTTGAATTGCGAGGAGTAGTTCCTGAGATACAACCGGTCAAATTTGACCGGTATTTGCGACGAAGCTATACCTAAACAGTAGGATGGTAACTTTTGAACCATTAGCTTATTTTTTCGGTTCTCTTTCTCTATACATTTTTTCATATGTTTAAAACACTCATAACATATTGTTACGTAAAAATATGAGTCATATTAAAAACCTGTAAACATGTTGTTTATTACTAATATGCTTATTCATTCGAGTATTTTCTAGTAAGAAGATCGACGGGTCTCCCTAGGTCGAATAAAACCAGTCTGAGCTTCTGGTTTCTTCGATGGGGGATCGCCGCTTCACCGTTATTCTCGAATAACAGGATTTTATATTTATAGAGGAATTTTGTTATGAAGAGGACAGTTAATGAAGAAGCTCGCGCCCGCGATTTAATTGTAACGTTCGTCAAATAAATTGTACAGTAGTTTAATAAACTGATATAAATTACCGTGTGTTTTAATAAATTAAAATAAGAACAATATAATAAATTAGTAAAGAATTAATAAATAAAATAGAATAAATTATAAGTAGAAGTTGGGGCACTCAAACCAGACAGACACACTGCGCATGCGCCGACACAGGCCCCAGATACAGCCCAATGTCGGTAAGCATTGGATCTGCATTACCGGCCAACGTGTAACTTAGCATGGTTCCGAACCTTTTAGTCATGACCGAAACCATTTCAATTCTTTTAATTATACTTTAACTGTTTAATATTTTAATTTTTGTTAACCAATTTTTATTCTTATAATATTATTTTTAATTAATTAATTAATTTTTTAAATTAAAGAAAAAGTCTTTCAGAGGTAGGATTTGAACCCGTATGAAATATTTACTAGACCAGCGTATTTGAACCCGTATGAAATATTTACTAGACCAGCGTACTGCACGCGACACCACGAGCTATTAATGTTATGCGCTCAAAAGAGTATAATAATATAATCAGGTTATCATCTGTGTAGGAATTTTAAACATAGGTACTCCTCGTTTTTTATTGCTGACAAATTAAGTGACTAAGATGAATCATACTAAGAGATAGAAAAAAAATTAGCAGGTCAGGTTCGCGAAATAAATCAGTGCAGTAACAACTCATTTATATTTTTCCAATAAAAATTATCTATTATAAAAGAAAGTTTTTAATGAGTTCTAATAAACGAAAACTATCATTGACCTGGCAATATTAAATTGATATATAGTGGTAAACCGCCGTACAGGATTTTAAATGGACAACTTAAAGAAATATCAGTTTCTAGTTGTTGGATATTTAACGAGATGACCCAACTGGTTGACTTTAAACGAATATTAATATAGATACTACCCCTACAATTCACTGAAGGTCTGCTGCTTGACAAAGGCGTACATTGACCTTTAATGCACACTGGTTGACACACTTCTCTCATGGACACATATCTCGTACACTGCTCAATATAGACATACAATTTCGACATACACTCCCAATCAAACAACCAGTTTGAATGGTAACAATAATTTTTAGGACTTTATTCACAACGGGGTACTCAGATACTTCATTTGCCTAATACACTTTTTGTTATTCTAAACCATTGTCTTTTTTAAATGCAACACAGTTGAATGTCGTTTCATCCTGTCAAAAAACATCTTACTTTCACTCTCTTATACTTTAACTTTATTGTTGGAAAAACTTTTAAATATTCGGAATTTAATAACATTTATTCAATCTAGCTATTGGAATGATACCAAAAAGAATTTTTGTGCACAGGGTTTTCAGAACTTTCATTTGCCGTTGCTATTCTAAACCATTGTCATTTTAAACACAGCACAAACATGTACGCGCGCGCGACGACCATCGCATCAACCTTTCAATGAACGATTCTTACTCTATTACTTAATCGTGTTACCAATAAAAATCGCCCGTGCAAGACGGAATAAGAACAGAGATGGTAAAAAAGGTTGATAACTCTAGAATCAATAAAAATCCTTAACAGATGCATAACAAATTATAGTCGTGGCACAACACACAAAAAGAGAGATCGAATAAACATGAACCGACCAATTAGTCTTTTACCACACCCATGTAAATTATTAACAAAGATTACAACACATAAATTAGATTTATACCAAAGACGGATTCCACAAAGGATACAGTACGAATGATCATCACACACAGAAAAATGCAAAAAATTCCACTCAAGTTGGCATTTTTTAATAACGCTTGCGATTCCATAGAACAATGGGTGGCAATGGGTAGTTTATGCATTAGACAATGGCAGAATAGACCCCGATATAAAAAGCTCTTGGAAAACATTTATAGGAAAGCAAAATTTAAAGTTAAAATCTGTGAAAGCTCAATAAGGCACTATTAATGGGGAGAGATGTCAGACAAGGAGATACGATGTCAGATAAGTTCTTTACACTTACTTTGGAGGATATTTAAAAAAAAACTGGAATTGGAACAAAAAATGCACTGTGCACTTGTTCACAGGAGTTACAAGAAATGTTAACAGACTTAAGCATTGGAGATAGTACCACTAAATATTGAGAAAGTTAAGGGCATGTTAGCTGAAAAGGTTGAAAATGTATAAGAATATGTGCATTAACAGTGTGTAACAGATTATGTGTCCTACTAACTATCTTGCCGTTGGTAGGTACGTACTTCTTTATAAAAAGGTATATAGATACAAAAGGACTTGGGTTTCTTCTTCAAATTCTTTTTTTTTTGCATGATGAGTTTTTCTGCTATATCTTACAGTTTTTTCTTGATTTGAGTCGGCATACAAAGGGCTGGTATGTGTGGAATGGATTTTACGAATCTAGACTTTGTTTGTTTCGTTCTCTAGCGAGTTATCTTCAAATATTATGTATGGTGATAGCTACGATATGGTAGAGCTTATGTATGGATCTGAGTCTTATGGTAACAAACTTCCGCTGGTGATTTTTGTTGACTCACTTATAACTAAATCTACGTGACAAGTATGTGTTGGTATCACCCATGCTGGCAGGGTGATAGGTATATTCGGCAGCAGAACCATATAGTGCAAGCGTCTATGTTTTAAGGGTGGAAGGATGTGCGCCCCATTTTTAGCTGACAAGCTTGCGGAGAATATTATTTCTGGTCCTCAGTTTGCCTTTTAGTTTTAAACAATGTTCTATGAATCACAGCGTACCATATAAACTATCTCCAAGGTATTTATAGGAAGTCCAGAGTTCAAGGATTACATAACACTATTGAATGTTAAGTTTTGTAAAAGCGTGTGAAGTACAACTGAGTTTTTCCGAAGTTTGGCTTAAAATTCTTTCGTAGTGTATTTTTATAGTATTTGCGGCATCATTTAGATTTTTCTCCACTTCAGCAACAAAAGTTTTTGGTTGTGCAACAATATCGTCTACATTTCATCCTATTATCTACTGGTATGGGTTGATTGTTTGTGTATATGTAATACAGTGTAGATGGCATTACGCTACTTCAAGCGAGACCGTTCTTCTGCATTCTCTATCTGGTATTCTTGCCATTAAGTCATACTAAAAATCTTTTCTGTAGGCATACGCGGATAATACAAGTGAACTGATTATCTAAGGAAATGTTATATAGTTTTTGAAGCATTGTCCTCTAATTTAAGGTGTCGTAAGCGGCATTAAGATTTACAAATACCACCCAGGATATCTGATATCTTTCGTACCTGTTTTCGCTATGTTGGTTAAGTTTTATTATTTTTAACGTACATAATCTTTCCTGTTTTTTCTTCTATTATCGGTGAAATTATATTAAGGATCGTGTGCAAAAGTATTTTAAATAGCCGACGAAGTAAAGATATTGGCCGATAGCTTTTGTGGTCGTCGGAGTTTAAGCAAGGTAATAACTTTGGCTTGTATCCAGACTTTGGTTTCTGCATAGTTTAAGTACATGTATATCATTCAGCACCGGAAAAGCCATTGTAGTGGTTTTGGTCCAAATTTCGTAATTGGCTGTGTGCTTAGATCCTCAATGTTGGGAGCCATATCATTTTTCATTATACATGTAGATGGTGGATGCAAGCTCAACATCGTTAAAAGGTTCCCTCAGCTGACTGGTTTTGTCCTCTCTTACATTGAGTTTTTCTTTGTTTCTTTGTCCACAGAGAGAGCATTTCCATAATTGCCATGTGATTTCCAGCGATAAGCTGAATACCAATTACCCTACGTTTGGCGTAATTCAGTCACAATTTGTATAGTATCTGTTGGTAAAAAAGAGTCTCTTTGTGAAAAGTAAATAAGTTTGTAATATTGGTCAGAACTCATATATGGATAATAAGCAAATCAACAGTTACATTGAGTGTATAATATTTCAATTACATAATATATTATATCGGCGCAGGAGATAGGTTTATCCCAGAGATCAAAAGTTACATGTCTATTCCGGGTTCTATTTAGTCTTTACGTATTTTCATTACTTAAAGAGTGCGAAAAGACATGCTTATGCTTTTTATTTGTTTAAATATTTTCTACTACGTCCTCTCTACCGTCCCCTCTTTTTTGACCAACCTGTGTTATTTTTTTTTAATTAAGCACTTGTCCAGAGCTATTTAAAACACTCTGTCCTCTGCTATTACATTAATATGACTGGTTCATTATTTCCTTTCTTTCTTGCAGCCATTAATGAATGTTGTTTATCCTGAGTATCTTCCGCATATCACTATTTCTTCTGTGTATTAGGATTTTTAATTTTGGTTATTATTAAGATTCTCATTTCAAGTGTATCTAAATATAAATATCACCTCGACGTGTTTACTACTAGTCTTGTTTCTGCGGTACGAATATCCATGTATCATGATAGGTTGTAACGCGTATTTTATTTAATGTATTTAAAGTATCTTTTGCCAATTGCTTTCTTACTTTATTTAATGTACCTAGTTAAAGTACCCTTCACTTTTGAAAATTGCTTTCTCACTTATCAGCAATAGGTCTCTTTTCCTCATCAATACTGTTCTCGCTCGATACAGTTATTCCGAGATATTAAGATTTCACTATATGCTCTATCATTTTGGTTTTTATCTAAAATTTACACCTATAACAATTTTTTTATAATATCTGATGTATTGGTATTAAACTGGAGTAGAATATTTTTTAGACAATATTTGTTTTGATTAAGCCTGTTTTACAATCTAGTGCACAAAAGAATAAATGTTTGTGTGTTCAGTGTTTTCTAAGTCTGCAAAACTTAAACAGGCCTACATATTAGAATATACAGGGTAATTTATGAAGAATGTCCAATTTCTTAATTGAAGTTTTATACCTCAAAATATGCCTACAGACCTTATACAAATATTACTCTTTTCTGAGATACTAGAAGTATAAATAAATATGGATTTTAAATTTAACAATGATTTTTTATTATTTTTTAAATTATTTTCTTGTGGCGTTTTGTAACTGTTGAAGTTTAATCCTGGGAATAAGATTCAACATGATTTTATATTTTATTTGACGTTTTAATCTTCAAATCGGAGTTCATTTTTCGAAAAACGATAAAATTGTGACACAAATTGCTATATAAAAATATTCTCATGCGGTAAACTTATGCTGCTCTGCTTCTTTTATATATGTCTCCCCCCATTTTTATTCACAATTCTATTAATTTTTTCAATGCTTAAGCCATTTTGGTATATTGTTAATATTTTTGAGGTGCGTTATTTTTTAGATGACTATGTTTAAGGATGGTGCATTTGATTACATGAAATTGACTTTAATTTAATAGTTTTCATTCGATTAGTATAAAATTAGTATGATGGTAAATGACTAGCATATATTGGTACTATATATAAAGTTCAACATATGGGAATAAGAGCATTATGTTAGTAATTTCAATGTAAATTATGACGAAACCAAAAATAACCCATGATATTCTTCCCTTGATCTTAAGTACTTTGCAGTGATTTTTATTAATGTTTATATATATTTGAAAAATAGAGGAGAAAATTCTGTACAGGCGGTTAAACAGCTGATCTGTCAATTTAGAAATGAGAGAAAGTACCAACTTGCTAAAAAGCATACCCATACACAAAAGTGATGATAAATGTATTGTGCAAATTATAGAGTTATATTACTTATTAACATAGGATATAAAGTATTTTAAACTATCAAATAGGGATTATTAGTGTGGAATTAGAAAAACTTAATAAACCGTTGATCAAGTATTCACTATTAGGCAGTTAATGAGAAATGTTGGGAATACAAAAAAAAAACATTAAACTAGTTATTTATATATTTTAATTAACAAACATATGATATAATCATAAGATGGAAACTATGAAATGACATGGCAGAACTTACCTAAGAAATTAATTAATTTAACAAGCAGTAGGTAATCTACAAGTAAAGTAACATTTGAAAGAAAGCTGTCGACTTATTTTTAAATGAACATTGAGCTTAAACAGGAATATTCCATGTTTCCACTAGTCTTTAACACCGCTTTGGAGAACATCGCCTGAAAAGCAAATACAGAAAATTTCACAGATTAATAATCAGGATCCTTATTATACGGATGTTCACCTATGACTTTAATATACTAGCGAATATAATTATTAGTAACTGTTGCTTTTTAAACATACGATGACCTTTATATAACAAATAAAGCCATTAGAAAGGGGGGGTATAATGTCTACTATCCATCTAGAACTGGCTGATTTTCTTCCTTTCGCATTGGGTCTATATATTACCATAGAAAATTAAAGCCAGATAACAATATGAAATGCTTTTTTAACAAGTAAAATCAATAAACAAATAATATATACATAAAGATTATATAAATTCTAAATATTTACAAATTAAAATATGCGTGGTAATGATATTAAAAAGTAGTCATAACCAAAAGTGATTTTAAAAAAGGTGAACGAATTAGCGTAACAGCTGTTCTGAGAACTAAATATGATAAGACGAATTCTGGATATCTATGATATGATACGGCAGGAAAGATGAATGACTTTACAGCTGATTGCCACATAAATATCAATGTAACGTAAATAGGATGATTTTGTATAAAAGACAAATAATATTATGAAATACTCTATACATAGATACAAATAGTTAAATAAAACTACAACTATTATAAAATTAGGTAAATATTTGTTTAAATAAACGTAAAATGTTCCACTAAAAGTTAACGATAAATATTAAAAAATAAAGGTTAATAAATGTTTTTTAATTCGCAGCACAAGATTTAATAGAGATCAGCACACAAGATAAATTCGTAACAAAATGCATATACTACTAGTAAACGTTACTCGATGCAGCAGCAAAGTAATTTTGGCAACAAATATGTAGGTTGTACTTTACCTCAATAGAATCATAGCAACAGCTATCGAAAAGACGTGTTCTTTGACATACATCAAACACAAAAGAATCGGCGATAGCGCAAAGGGCAGCTACCCCTTAACCAAGACACGACTGTCTTGTTTGGCAGATGGAACTCGTCTCTTCGATGACTGAGCAGCGTCCACCCCTACTCGATGGAACGACTCTTTGTTATACTGGGCTAATTATACGAAAAGAATCAAAACTAACCAAAAGTTTGTTAATATTTTAACAATGTTTTTATATAGTTGCGAAACTGCAACAATAACAACAAAAATTTACATTCAATACCAAAAAGCGCAAAAACCGTGTCCTCCAAATAAACGAGGATAAAAATATATGACTATTATAACAAAAGAACGACGAAACATGATAGGACATATTATTTCAATAGAGAGTACAACTTTGAAATGATTCATCTGTCTAAATATATGGTAGCTTAGATAACTTTTTAACAGAAACCTTACAAAAGAGATTAACAACAGAATACAAACTAGCAATCGCTCCTTGTTTTAAGCAAAAAAAAAATAAAATAAAAAAATATACCATGAAATACCAAAAAAAAAATAAGAATTTACCATGCAGTTGTAAGACGTAGAATAAAGTATGTACGTGAAAAATAGACGACAAAAAAAAACAAAATAAGAGTTGATTGAGTGTCGCAGAAAGAAGAATTATTAGAGAAATATATGAATTTGTTATGGATAATGTTACAAATCAATACAGAGTGCGAAACAACCGAGAACTTATTGATTATATAACCAGCTAGGTAAAGTAAAAACATAAATAACATCTTGTTGGGCATAATACCTTGTAAAAATAATATTATACATTTTTGAGAACGAACTAATATTAACTTATATTTGAAGATCGAAACGTCAAATAAAATACGTAATAATAAATATTTTGACATATTTCTTGCATTCTATCCAAAAAATTAAAAAAAAAATAAAGTGGGACATACTGAGATGGATTAATAAATACTATAGAATACAGGTATTTGGAGCTACCCGATATTTTACTACAATAAAATTTGGTGTAAACATATTGGACAAATGAACAAATTTTAGTATTAAGTATTTTTGAGTTTTTAGTGTTATATGAATAGGCTTCATATGATTATTTGGTTTTTATACTACACATAATGTAGATAAAAGCTGTCGTAACAATATATACTTAAATAATTTTAATTTTAACATACTTTTGGAGTAAAACGCTGAAAGTAAGCTACAATAGTTACTTTTACGTATGTTATTCATCGTTTTTATCTCAAAATTCCTTTATTGGAGTTCTTTTACAAACACGTATAATATTGTGATAACAAATTTTTATCTCAAAATTTAGTACAAACCACTTTCACGATGTAAGGTTATATTGCCATTTCTTCTTTTTGTGAATTACTACTTTTTTTTTTGTATTGCATGGTATATTTTTTTATTTTATTTTTTTTTTGCTTAAAACAAGGAGCGATTGCTAGTTTGTATTCTGTTGTTAATCTCTTTTGTAAGGTTTCTGTTAAAAAGTTTTTTTGGCATAGACTTTTAGTCATTTAGCCAGACTCAACATGGTAGAAAAAAAGGTTGTCTGAGTTTATATTAAAATAAATATACAAAACAGTAAACAGGTAATAAACAGGGTCACTCTCTTCTCGCCTAGGGGCCCATCAAGGCATTTTTTTTACATACAACACTAGGCCACGGTAAGAAAGGAATGTAAACAATTGGGTTAGAGACAAAGGTTACGTTATTAACTAATGTATAATTATTTACAAGGTTATTTTACTATCTTTTAAAAACATAACTAATAAATCATACACTGCTCTCGAGTCTAATGATAATAGGTACTGAAGGTTTCAAGGGGCTAATATATTGTATTTATGTAAATTATTTATTAATCTGGATGAAATTATAGTATTTATGGGGCAACTGAAAAATATATGATCTAGGTTTCCTTCTTCTGTACAAAATTCACATTGATCATTATCTAAAACCTTAAGTTTAAATAAATGTTTGGGGTAACAAGCATGCCCAAATCTCAGTCTTATGATCGTGGTAACATATTTTCTAGGTACATTAAAAAACTTATACCAAGGAGTTTTAGGAATATCTGTTTGAAGAGAAGTGTATCTATTTGGGCTAACAATGGAATATTCCTTCCATATATTATCCCACCTTTGGTATAATCTTAATTTTAAGGAAGCCAGAAAGTCGCAAGCCGTGATTTTATACGAAGTTTCTCTACCAGACATAATACTTTCTCTTGCTAATTGGTCTACATGTTCGTTATTTTCCAAACCTATATGTGCTTTAATCCAAACAAAAAGTACATTTTTGCCCCTTGTTACTAACTTTTGTTTGATATCCTTAATTTTGTAAATATAAGGGCAACTGTACGTATTTCGTAATCCCGGTTTCCCAATAGAGGTCAAAACTGATAAAGAATCTGATAATATCACTATATGGTCCGAGTTACTTTCTGTTGCATAAAGTAAGGCCTCATATACTGCAAGAGCTTCTGCTGTAAAAATAGAGATCTGGGAGTTCAACTTAAATGTGCGTTCTATTCGTTCCAATGGGATAAAAAAAAACGCATCCAGTGCCGTTTGATGATTTGGAGGCATCGGTATATATAACGTCGGAGTTTTCGAATTCTGATAATATTGAGTGAATAATCTTTCTATTTATGTGTATACTGTCACTATATTTTGGTACCATGATATCTGCATTTGAAACACGATATGTTGCATATGAGATGTTTTGAAGTGTATACGTAGCTTTATCTATCTCTTTTAATGCTTCCACATTATGTTGCAGAGCTTCGCAGACTAAGGGCGATCTCTTTTTTTCCCAGTATTTAGTAGACAAATCATAGCAATTCAGAGTGATGAGCTTTGTGTATAACGATTGATTTTTTATATATGTCTTTACCAGAAATTTTTCGGTCAGGAAGTTTCGTCTGATATTTAAAGGTGGTTCCAAGGCTTCCAAATACAAGGATTGAATTGGTGTGGACTTCATAGCACCTAAACATGTACGTAGAGCTGAATTGTGTATTACGTTAATTTTATTTAGCAATACATTACTGGCTGATCCATAAAAAATGCTTCCGTAATCCAAAATAGAGCGAATATACGCTCTGTAAAATAATAAATTTACGTCTACATCAGCACCCCACCACGTTTTATTAATCGATTTAAGGAAATTTATTCCCTTGTTGCATTTGTTTAACATATCCTCAATGTGATCCTTCCAAGTCAAATGTTTGTCAAGTGTCATCCCTAAATATTTGACCTTATTTTTTAGTGGATATTAATGCTCTCCCAATTTAATTATTTGATCGTTAGGTTTATAATGTCTGGTAAAAATGCAAACCTGAGATTTATTACAAGATAATTCAAAATTGTTTTTATAAAGCCATTTTTGAAGTAGTTGATAGATACTATCCAAGTTTTTGATTGCTTTTTTATATTCTTTGTGTTCTGTATAAATGCAGAAATCATCTGCGTATTGTATGAGGTTGAATGGTATGTTATTTATTTTAATATTGTACAAATCCGCTACGTACAAATTAAACAGGATAGGACTCAATACAGAACCCTGAGGTAATCCTTTGTTTACAATTCTGGGACCTATGAGCATTTGTTCTTTTCTTAAATAAATTAATCTGTTTGAATAAAGATTAACAATACTATCAGCAAATTGAGTTGGAATTTGAAATATTCTTGTCATTTTTTCTTTGAGTGCTGTTAGACACACAGAGTCATAAGCACCTTCTATATCAAGAAATAATACCGGTAAGTAATTGTTCCGGGAATAATTGTTTTGAATGTCTACAACTAGGGAAGCCAATGCATCCAAAGTACCAAAACCTTTCCTGAATCCGTATTGTTCTTTGGGTAGAAGGTTCTGCTCTAGTAACCACCATTCTAGCCTAGCCATAATTATTCTCTCTAGAGTTTTTTGTACACAAGATAATAAAGATATGGGCCTGTAAGTTTCAACTAATTTTAGATTTTTCCCAGGTTTGGGAATAGGAACGACAATAATATGTTTGAAGGCCGAAATGTTAGAACCTTCTCTAATTATCTGATTAAAAATATTTAGAAGTAACTCTTTTGCATTATTTGGTAAATTCAATAGCATAATATATTTGATTTCATCATAACCAGGAGAAGTGTTAGGACGGTCACTAAGGGCACAGTCCAATTCTAGCATAGTAAACGGTTTTAAGAGAAAATGACTATGATTCGGATTGAATAACATTAAATCTTCGTGATTGTTCACATATGGTGGTGCAATTTTGTCGAAGAACTCTGCTATCCCCGAATCTTCTAGTGGTAATGGAGCATTGACCCTTTTCCTGTTCATCCTTTTCGCTTGATTCCAAATCGAAGTAGGCGACGTTTGTTTATTTAATTTTGAGCACCAATCAACCCAGCTTTGTTTGGCTTTCGATTTCAATAATTTCTTAGCGTGTGCACTAGCTTGTTTACATTTAATAAAATTTTCAACTGATGGATCTTGCTTGTATTTTATTAATGCATTTTTTCTTTCTGCAACAATTAGATCACATTCTGCATCCCAACATGGTGAAGGAGTCCGTTTCTTACACTTAAAGGGTTTATATTGGCTAATAGATTGTGTGGAAGCTTTATTGATACAGTCTAATAAAAGATTATATTTTTCTTCAGCATTTGGGGATATAGGTCCACTTTCATTTAAAGTATTCTCGATTATTTCAGCGTACATATCCCAATTAGCTTTCTTAGTATTCCATTTACTTTTGGGATATATGGTCTCATTAACAGCTCTTGGGTATTCGAATTCTATTTTTACAACATAGTGATTTGATCCAAGTGTATCAGAATCTACAGTCCAAAATGTCTTAGCAAAAATGGAAGGGGAACAAACCGTAATATCAATCATAGAATCTGAATGTCCTGGATTTCCTTGACAAGTAGGTTGACCGTTATTCATCACAATGAAATCAAGATCCTGTATGGTCTCTACAATTTGATCGCCAATATTATCATTTTTTGATGATCCCCAGAGGGCATTGTGGGCATTCATATCACCCCCAATAATGCAAGGGTGCTTCACTTGGGAAAATAAGTTTGTCCAATCTTCTATTCTGGTTTTGGTTTTTGGCCATCTATATACAGAGAGAAAACTCAAGTGAGTATTATCGTAATTAACTTTAATACCACAGGCAAGCAGCTCTTTATTGAAGTTTTTATTTAATTTTAATATTTCAAAACGGATACCCGTTTTTACCAAAACAGCGACACCAGCAAAACCGTCTGCACGATCTTGACGAACAATATTATAACCTTTAAAATTATATACAACATTATTTTTGAACCAGGTTTCACTTAAAAGAGCAATATCAACATCTTCTTTAATAAGGAAATTGAGTAGGCTGTTTTTATTTGCAACAGCTGATCTAGCGTTCCATTGCATAATTTTAAGTTTAGTGTTTAAAGCCATAAATTTAAGTACCTTTAAAAATATCCTTGAGAACAGTATGCAAACCCTTAGCTAACAAATTATTATCCAGTGTTTCTGCATCCTCAAATGATTTTACATTTTTTATAAATTCAGAAAAAAATTTGACTAACGAAATAACCATCTTGTTTTTTCACCCTTTATTGAACTATTAGGTTTATTGGGATTAGGTGGTAGAGGCTGTAACGGGCCAAATCTAAAAGGAAAGGTGGAGGAATCTGTAGGGGATTGTGAAACAGGAGTAGAAACTTTCCTTTTTTTAAGTGCATTATGTTCAGTATTAATCCTACTAGGTCCAGGATGAGTAAAGTTTGTTGATTTTTTCATATACGATCTTGGAATGTTAGGATGAGATGACATAATGTCATCAGATACGTTAGGTAGTTTTGGAAAATTTTCTTCAAGATTTGACAATATCGAAAATTTATTGTTACTAACAAATTCGGAAAAAGATGATTCTTTAAATCTTTTTGCTTCTAGAAAGGAGATTTTTTGATCTAACATAATGTTTTTAATTTTTTGTTGTTCCTCATAAACGGAACAACTTTTGGAGATCGAAATATGATCTTCACTTTTACAATGTATACAAAAAGTTTTTTTAGTATCGCATATGTGACTATCATTTTTAATTTGTGCACATCGTATACAAAATTCTTGTGTACCCTTGCATTGCTTAGAAATGTGACCAAATTTCAAACACTTGTAGCACTGTATTACCCTGCCTACAAATCTTTCTACCGGTAAATACACAAAATTAACTACGACATGAGTTGGCAAAATATTTCCTTCAAATGTAACTATAATATTTCGTCTGGGGACGTATTCTGTTTTACCGTCTTTATCTACCTTTCTATGCATTCTTTTAATGTCGGTAATTTTAACGGAAGAGTCTATATGTTTTTTTAAATAATCAGTATCATACCTCGTATCTACATCGTGAATTATTCCCTTGATTTCCAAGAGATGGTTAGGGATATAGGCTTTTAAATTTTCATCTGTTAACTTATTATGTGTTACTAGATGATTTGCATCCAAAATAGATTTTAAAATGACTTTAACTCTATTTTTTCCTATAGATTTAATTTCCTTTAGGTTTTTGATTTTAAGTTTTTGATACAAAATTTCCCCCACCGCCATTGGATGTAAACGAGAGATGTTCTGATTATTCAAGTTCTCGATATAAACGCAACAGCTATGAAAGTCATAATTATTAGAGGAAATATTATACAGTTTAACTTCCCTTGTTTTGCCGGAATTCGCACCAATTTCCATATCCTTATCCATATGCATATCTGGGGAACTTGTCGCAACACTAACATCGCACATTTGCGTCTTATTGTCCTTTTCTTCCCCCATTAGGGGAGGTAAATTACTTATTTACACTAAAATTCCAAGTATTAAACCGATATATTTACACAAACTTTAAATTTAAATATAAATATCGATTTTTAATTACCGCAAAAACTTATCTCCGCTTAATGTGATTTTATCGTCTGTTCGAACTGAAAGACAAATTCAAACTGGTTAAAAAGTTATCTAAGCTACCATATATTTAGACAGATGAATCATTTCAAAGTTGTACTCTCTATTGAAATAATATGTCCTATCATGTTTCGTCGTTCTTTTGTTATAATAGTCATATATTTTTATCCTCGTTTATTTGGAGGACACGGTTTTTGCGCTTTTTGGTATTGAATGTAAATTTTTGTTGTTATTGTTGCAGTTTCGCAACTATATAAAAACATTGTTAAAATATTAACAAACTTTTGGTTAGTTTTGATTCTTTCCGTATAATTAGCCCAGTATAACAAAGAGTCGTTCCATCGAGTAGGGGTGGACGCTGCTCAGTCATCGAAGAGACGAGTTCCATCTGCCAAACAAGACAGTCGTGTCTTGGTTAAGGGGTAGCTGCCCTTTGCGCTATCGCCGATTCTTTTGTGTTTGATGTATGTCAAAGAACACGTCTTTTTCGATAGCTGTTGCTATGATTCTATTGAGGTAAAGTACAACCTACATATTTGTTGCCAAAATTACTTTGCTGCTGCATCGAGTAACGTATACTAGTAGTATATGCATTTTGTTACGAATTTATCTTGTGTGCTGATCTCTATTAAATCTTGTGCTGCGAATTAAAAAACATTTATTAATCTTTATTTTTTAATATTTATCGTTAACTTTTAGTGAAACATTTTACGTTTATTTAAACAAATATTTACTATATTTTATAATAGTTGTAGTTTTATTTAACTATTTGTATCTATGTATAGAGTATTTCATAATATTATTTGTCTTTTATACAAAATCATCCTATTTACGTTACATTGATATTTATGTGGCAATCAGCTGTAAAGTCATTCATCTTTCCTGCCGTATCATATCATAGATATCCACAATTCGTCTTATCATATTTAGTTCTCAGAACAGCTGTTACGCTAATTCGTTCACCTTTTTTAAAATCACTTTTGGTTATGACTACTTTTTAATATCATTACCACGCATATTTTAATTTGTAAATATTTAGAATTTATATAATCTTTATGTATATATTATTTGTCTATTGATTTTACTTGTTAAAAAAGCATTTCATATTGTTATCTGGCTTTAATTTTCTATGGTAATATATAGACCCAATGCGAAAGGAAGAAAATCAGCCAGTTCTAGATGGATAGTAGACATTATACCCCCCCTTTCTAATGGCTTTATTTGTTATATAAAGGTCATCGTATGTTTAAAAAGCAACAGTTACTAATAATTATATTCGCTAGTATATTAAAGTCATAGGTGAACATCCGTATAATAAGGATCCTGATTATTAATCTGTGAAATTTTCTGTATTTGCTTTTCAGGCGATGTTCTCCAAAGCGATGTTAAAGACTAGTGGAAACATGGAATATTCCTGTTTAAGCTCAATGTTCATTTAAAAATAAGTCGACAGCTTTCTTTGAAATGTTACTTTACTTGTAGATTACCTACTGCTTGTTAAATTAATTAATGTCTTAGGTAAGGCTAGTTCTGCCATGTCATTTCATAGTTTCAATCTTATGATTATATCATATGTTTGTTTATTAAAATACATAAATAACTAGTTTAATGTTTTTGTTTGTATTCCCAACATTTCTCATTAACTGCCTAATAGTGAATACTTGATCAACGGTTTATTAAGTTTTTCTAATTCCACACTAATAATCCCTATTTGATAGTTTAAAATACTTTATATCCTATGTTAATAAGTAATATAACTCTATAATTTGCACAATACATTTATCATCACTTTTGTGTATGGGTATGCTTTTTAGCAAGTTGGTACTTTCTCTCATTTCTAAATTGCCAGATCAGCTGTTTAACCGCCTGTACAGAATTTTCTCCTCTATTTTTCAAATATATATAAACATTAATAAAAATCACTGCAAAGTACTTAAGATCAAGGGAAGAATATCATGGGTTATTTTTGGTTTCGTCATAATTTACATTGAAATTACTAACATAATGCTCTTATTCCCATATGTTGAACTTTATATATAGTACCAATATATGCTAGTCATTTACCATTATACTAATTTTATACTAATCGAATGAAAACTATTAAATTAAAGTCAATTTCATGTAATCAAATGCACCATCCTTAAACATAGTCATCTAAAAAATAACGCACCTCAAAAATATTGACAATATACCAAAATGGCTTAAGCATTGAAAAAATTAATAGAATTGTGAATAAAAATGGGGGGAGACATATATAAAAGAAGCAGAGCAGCATAAGTTTACCGCATGAGAATATTTTTATATAGCAATTTGTGTCACAATTTTATAGTTTTTCGAAAAATGAACTCCGATTTGAAGATTAAAACGTCAAATAAAATATAAAATCATGTTTATTTCTTGGGAATCCTGGGAATCTTATTCCCAGGATTAAACTTCAACAGTTACAAAACGCCACAAGAAAATAATTAAAAAAATAATAAAAAATCATTGTTAAATTAAAATCCATATTTATTTATACTTCTAGTATCTCAGAAAAGAGTAATATTTGTATAAGGTCTGTAGGCATATTTTGAGGTATAAAACTTCAATTAAGAAAATGGACATTCTTCATAAATTACCCTGTATATTCTAATATGTAGGCCTGTTTAAGTTTTGCAGGCTTAGAAAACACTGAACACACAAACATTTATTCTTTTGTGCACTAGATTGTAAAACAGGCTTAATCAAAACAAATATTGTCTAAAAAATATTCTACTCCAGTTTAATACCAATACATCAGATATTATAAAAAAATTGTTATAGGTGTAAATTTTAGATAAAATCCAAAATGATAGAGCATATAGTGAAATCTTAATATCTTGGAATAATTGTATCGAGCGAGAACAGTATTGATGAAGAAAAGAGACCTATTGCTGATAAGTGAGAAAGCAATTTTCAAAAGTGAAGGGTACTTTAACTACATTAAATAAAGTAAGAAATCAATTGGCAAAAGATACTTTAAATACATTAAATAAAATACGCGTTACAACCTATCATGATACATGGATATTCGTACAGCAGAAACAAGACTAGTAGTAAACACGTCGCGGTGATATTTATATTTAGATACACTTGAAATGAGAATCTTAATAATAACCAAAATTAAAATTCCTAATACACAGAAGAACTAGTGATATGCGGAAGATACTCAGGATAAACAACATTCATTAATGGCTGCAAGAAAGAAAGGAAATAATGAACCAGTCATATTAATGTAATAGCAGAGGACAGAGTGTTTTAAATAGCTCTGGACAAGTGCTTAATTAAAAAAAAATAAGACAGGTTGGTCAAAAAAGAGAGGGCGGTAGAGAGGACGTAGTAGAAAATATTTAAAAAAATAAAATGCATAAGCATGTCTTTTCGCACTCTTTAAGTAATGAAAATACGTAAAGACTAAATAGAACCCGGAATAGACATGTAACTTTTGATTTCTGGGATAAACCTATCTCCTGCGCCGATACAATATATTATGTAATTGAAATTTTATACACTCAATGTAACTGTTGATTTGCTTATTATCCATATATGAGTTCTGACCAATATTACAAACTTATTTACTTTTCACAAAGAGACTCTTTTTTACCAACAGATACTATACAAATTTGATTTGAAATATCGTCGAAAAGTAATAGTATGTAAAATTAAAATTTTTAATAAAAAATAAAAAGAATAGCCATTACTTATCGGGTTCAAAGAAGGAGCCTTATGTTCAATATAATTTGGTCAAATCGGTTCTTTTTAGGATCAACTATTCTAATTATGTCTATAAATATTGAGGACATATCTAGAGATAAAGAAACTTTACTTTAGTTAACCTTATGAGACATATGCGCTAGTACAAATGTGACATATTTTTAGTGCAGGAAACACATAGAAGACTGAATTACGCCAAACGTAGGGTAATTGGTATTCAGCTTATCGCTGGAAATCACATGGCAATTATGGAAATGCTCTCTCTGTGGACAAAGAAACAAAGAAAAACTCAATGTGAGAGAGGACAAAACCAGTCAGCTGAGGGAACCTTTTAACGATGTTGAGCTTGCATCCACCATCTACATGTATAATGAAAAATGATATGGCTCCCAACATTGTGGATCTAAGCACACAGCCAATTATGAAATTTGGACCAAAACCACTACAATGGCTTTTCCGGTGCTGAATGATATACATGCTTCGACATATATTGGACATATCAAAACCTTATTGGTTTACTGGACAGTTTACTTTTATTGGACATTTCATTGGATTTATTGAATTTATTGGTTTATTGGACACCAAAACTTAGTCAGGACATACAGCCACGTGTGACTGCAGCTCTCCAGAAGCCACAAATTCTAATTGGAGGACCCAACAGCTAGAACACACAAGCAGCCCATCGAAGCAATAAGTAACACTTACTAACTGTTAAGCTTTGGCAGGGTTAATTATTGTTTTTTTATTCATTTAAATAAATATGTTTGGTTAAAATTTGTCTTATTTGCTATCAACTGAGAACTCAGGTTCAATCCCTAGTTTAAGACAAGACGAACTCACCCTTGAGATACTGAGCTAGGCAAGGTATAGACGATAAGCTCCCATGGTTGATTGAGGTATTATTTTTACAATAGTTTTTCAATTCTCTTTGGTAGTCTTATCGTTACACATTGGCTGCTGACGATATGCTGCTTAAACTCCGACGACCACAAAAGCTATCGGCCAATATTTTTATTTCGTCGGCTATTTAAAATACTTTTGCACACGATCCTTAATATAATTTCACCGATAATAGAAGAAAAAACAGGAAAGATCATGTACGTTAAAAATAATAAATCTTACCCAACATAGCGAAAACAGGTACGAAAGATATCAGATATCCTGGGTGGTATTTGTAAATCTTAATGCCGCTTACGACACCTTAAATTAGAGGACAATGCTTCAAAAACTATATAACATTTCCTTAGATAATCAGTTCACTTGTATTATCCGCGTATGCCTACAGAAAAGATTTTTAGTATGACTTAATGGCAAGAATACCAGATGGAGAATGCAGAAGAACGGTCTCGCTTGAAGTAGCGTAATGCCATCTACACTGTATTACATATACACAAACAATCAACCCATACCAGTAGATAATAGGATGAAATGTAGACGATATTGTTGCACAACCAAAAACTTTTGTTGCTGAAGTGGAGAAAAATCTAAATGATGCCGCAAATACTATAAAAATACACTACGAAAGAATTTTAAGCCAAACTTCGGAAAAACTCAGTTGTACTTCACATGCTTTTACAAAACTTAACATTCAATAGTGTTATGTAATCCTTGAACTCTGGACTTCCTATAAATACCTTGGAGATAGTTTATATGGCACGCTGTGATTCACAGAACATTGTTTAAAACTAAAAGGCAAACTGAGGACCAGAAATAATATTCTCCGCAAGCTTGTCAGCTAAAAATGGGGCGCACATCCTTCCACCCTTAAAACATAGACGCTTGCACTATATGGTTCTGCTACCGAATATACCTTGCCAGCATGGGTGATACCAACACATACTTGTCACGTAGATTTAGTTATAAGTGAGTCAACAAAAATCACCAGCGGAAGTTTGTTACAATAAGACTCAGATCCATACATAAGCTCTACCATATCGTAGCTATCACCATACCTAATATTCGAAGATAACTCGCTAGAGAACGAAACAAACAAAGTCTAGATTCGTAAAATCCATTCCACACATACCAGCCCTTTGTATGCCGACTCAAATCAAGAAAAAACTGTAAGATATAGCAGAAAAACTCATCATGCAAAAAAAAAAGAATTTGATCCCGCCAATTAAATTCTCATGAGGAACTTTCTTCTGGTAGTTATTATTCTCATTCTGTCTGGAGGATTCTTGTCCGCAAATACCGATAACCTTTATAAATGTGGGGTGGTGCAAGATTCACCACACCTTCTTAGTTGTCATAGGCTAGAAAAAACTTGCACAGAACACGATCTCCTGCACGCAATTTACTTTGCAATTTAAAGTGCTCTTTTCTGAAGAGACAAGGTTTAATTATTTGGACTCAACATGTAGAGTAAAGTCAGTAAGCTATTGCTTATAAAGATAATTGCACATTTGACACATAACAAAAAAAATAACATTTTTAAAAATACAGTATTAAATTTCCTATGCAAGTGAAAATTCCATTAAAAAATAAACCCAAGTCCTTTTGTATCTATATACCTTTTTATAAAGAAGTACGTACCTACCAACGGCAAGATAGTTAGTAGGACACATAATCTGTTACACACTGTTAATGCACATATTCTTATACATTTTCAACCTTTTCAGCTAACATGACCTTAATTGTCTCAATATTTAGTGGTACTATCTCCAATGCTTAAGTCTGTTAACATTTCTTGTAACTCCTGTGAACAAGTGCACAGTGCATTATTTGTTCCAATTCCAGTTTTTTTTTTAAATATCCTCCAAAGTAAGTGTAAAGAACTTATCTGACATCGTATCTCCTTGTCTGACATCTCTGCCCATTAATAGTGCCTTATTGAGCTTTCACAGATTTTAACTTTAAATTTTGCTTTCCTATAAATGTTTTCCAAGAGCTTTTTATATCGGGGTCTATTCTGCCGTTGTCTAATGCATAAACTACCCATTGCCACCCATTGTTCTATGGAATCGCAAGCGTTATTAAAAAATGCCAACTTGAGTGGAATTTTTTGCATTTTTCTGTGTGTGATGATCATTCGTACTGTATCCTTTGTGGAATCCGTCTTTGGTATAAATTTAATTTATGTGTTGTAATCTTTGTTAATAATTTACATGGGTGTGGTAAAAGACTAATTGGTCGGTTCATGTTTATTCGATCTCTCTTTTTGTGTGTTGTGCCACGACTATAATTTGTTATGCATCTGTTAAGGATTTTTATTGATTCTAGAGTTATCAACCTTTTTTACCATCTCTGTTCTTATTCCGTCTTGCACGGGCGATTTTTATTGGTAACACGATTAAGTAATAGAGTAAGAATCGTTCATTGAAAGGTTGATGCGATGGTCGTCGCGCGCGCGTACATGTTTGTGCCGTGTTTTAAATGACAATGGTTTAGAATAGCAACGGCAAATGAAAGTTCTGAAAACCCTGTGCACAAAAATTCTTTTTGGTATCATTCCAATAGCTAGATTGAATAAATGTTATTAAATTCCGAATATTTAAAAGTTTTTCCAACAATAAAGTTAAAGTATAAGAGAGTGAAAGTAAGATGTTTTTTGACAGGATGAAACGACATTCATCTGTGTTGCATTTAAAAAAGACAATGATTTAGAATAACAAAAAGTGTATTAGGCAAATGAAGTATCTGAGTACCCCGTTGTGAATAAAGTCCTAAAAATTATTGTTACCATTCAAACTGGTTGTTTGATTGGGAGTGTATGTCGAAATTGTATGTCTATATTGAGCAGTGTACGAGATATGTGTGCATGAGAGAAGTGTGTCAACCAGTGTGCATTAAAGGTCAATGTACGCCTTTGTCAAGCAGCAGACGTTCAGTGAATTGTAAGGGTAGTATCTATATTAATATTCGTTTAAAGTCAACCAGTTGGGTCATCTCGTTAAATATCCAACAACTAGAAACTGATATTTCTTTAAGTTGTCCATTTAAAATCCTGTACGGCGGTTTACCACTATATATCAATTTAATATTGCCAGGTCAATGATAGTTTTCGTTTATTAGAACTCATTAAAAACTTTCTTTTATAATAGATAATTTTTATTGGAAAAATATAAATGAGTTGTTACTGCACTGATTTATTTCGCGAACCTGACCTGCTAATTTTTTTTCTATCTCTTAGTATGATTCATCTTAGTCACTTAATTTGTCAGCAATAAAAAACGAGGAGTACCTATGTTTAAAATTCCTACACAGATGATAAACGGATTATATTATTATACTCTTTTGAGCGCATAACATTAATAGCTCGTGGTGTCGCGTGCAGTATGCTGGTCTAGTAAATATTTCATACGGGTTCAAATCCTACCTCTGAAAGACTTTTTCTTTAATTTAAAAAATTAATTAATTAATTAAAAATAATATTATAAGAATAAAAATTGGTTAACAAAAATTAAAATATTAAACAGTTAAAATATAATTAAAAGAATTGAAATGGTTTCGGTCATGACTAAAAGGTTCGGAACCATGCTAAGTTACACGTTGGCCGGTAATGCAGATCCAATGCTTACCGACATTGGGCTGTATCTGGGGCCTGTGTCGGCGCATGCGCAGTGTGTCTGTCTGGTTTGAGTGCCCCAACTTCTACTATTATAAATTAATTAAAATATAACAATGGTGTCAGAATAGTGGAATACATAAAATAAATTGCGAAAATGACTACGATTTATGAACTCATAGTAACGAATTTAAGAAGAGGACAGAGAATTAGCTTCTACCGGAAAAAAGGCTGAGTTAGTCCAACGACTAAAGAACGCTTTGCTAGAAGAAGGATTGGATCCAGAGAATTATATATTTGAAGATGCTGTCCTCTCGTCGATTTCGAAAGTTTCGGGTGACATCGCATCATTAGAGAACAAAGGTTCTGGTGACATCGTATCATTAGAGAACAAAGTTTCTGGCGATATTTCGAAAGTTTCCGGCGACATCGCTTCTTTAGAAAGCAAAGTTTCTAACGAGATTTCTTCTCTGGAAAGCAAAGTGTCTGCTAACATCTCTAAAGTCACTTCTGAGATGTCTGCTCTTGACGATAGAGTGTCTTCGTTAAAATCCAACTTGCTGCCGATATGTTGGCCTTCGAAGAAAAGATATGGAAAGAGATGGAAAGGAAGATGGAGGAAACAGGGACAGCAGAGAGAGGAAACAATCCAATTACAGTAGAGACAAAATAAGACGAGACAAAATGTAAGTGGGGGCACGGCCGAAATTTGAAGGAAGTGGAGGTTCTATTCATGTTAAAGTCCCAACTTTCGACGGAAAATCATCATGGAACAACTACATGAAACAGTTCGAATCAGCCGCAAGAGCGAATGGATGGTCTGAAAAAGAAAAGGCTGTAAACCTGACTATCGCTCTTCGAGGAGATGCCTTAGATGTGCTTCAGACCATAGCCGTAGAGAAGACCGATGATTTCGAACAACTCAAGAAGAGGTTAAATATGCGATATGGCCACGAACATTTGGAGCATGTATATCAGTCGCAGCTTAAAAATCGTAGACAGAAGAAAGATGAGGCTCTTCAAGAATATGAGGTAGATATTGCCAGATTAGTACGATATGCTTATCCAACAGCTCCCGAAGACATGATGGAAAAATTGGCCGTTCAAACGTTTATTGATGGTCTTCGTGATCATGAAATGCAGAGAACACTGCGATTAGCTCGTCACAAGACGCTGGTTGATGTCTTATCCGCCGCCCTCGAATACGAGTCAGCTACGCAGGCCTCTGGCGGTTACAGTAAAGTTAGGACTGTAAAAGAGGAAGGAGATGAAGATAAACTTGACCAGCTTCTTAATATGATGAAAAGTATTACTTGCAAGAAAACGAAGACTATAAAATCAAGAAACTCACCATCAGGAAAACCAGAACGAGTCGGCTTTAGGGGAGCAGCTTCGACCCGGAACTTTTCCAAAGACCTTCTTATACTAATAGCTTCTTTGAAATGTCGTGAAGATAGTGTATATGTAGATGGAGAAATAAATGGTTAAAGACATACGTGGTTTGTGGATACCGGAGCGACCAGAACCATTATACGCCCGACAGTTATAAACAGCCGTAAGAAACTGTTACCAACTTCGGACCGCTACAGGTGAAAATGCCAACATTCATGGAGAAATCCAGGTACAATTGGGAATTGGAGCAAAAAAGTTCGTCCATACTGTCCATACATTTGAGAGGCTTATGGAAAATGTGTTGAGAGGGTTATCTTGGAAAACATGCCTGGTTTATTTAGATGACATAATCGTCTTGGGGGAGACATTTGGAGAACATTTGAAGAATTTAGAAAACGTTTTTAATCGACTTCAAGCTGCCCAATTGATGTTAAACCCCAAGAAGTGCCAGCTTTTTCAAGGTAAAGTCAATTATCTGGGTCATATAGTCAGTAAAGAAGGAGTGGCCGTGGATAAGGGAAAAATCGATTCCATTAAGGAATGGCCAGAACCAACTGACAAACATCAAGTGAGAAGTTTTCTTGGACTATGTACTTATTACCGGAGGTTTATTAAGAAGTTTGCAGATATCGCTAAACCATTAACGCGACTTACAGAGGAAGCAAGAGAATACCGCTGGGATACAGACTGCCAAAATGCCTTTGAGATCTTAAAAAAGCATTTAATAACAGCACCAATTTTAGGGTATCCGCTGCCAGAAGGAGAGTTCATCTTAGATACGGATGCAAGTAATGTGGGAATTGGAGGAGTGCTGTCTCACATTCAAGGAGGACAGGAACGAGTTCTTGGATATTTTAGTAAAGTTCTCTCAAAACCTGATCGGAATTATTGCGTCACGAGAAGAGAACTTCTGGCAGTAGTGAAATCAGTAGAGCACTTATATCAATACCTCTATGGAAGAAAGTTTTTAATCCGAACCAACCATGCTGCCCTTAAGTGGTTGATGCAGTTTAAGAATCCAGAGGGTCAAATAGCCAGGTGGATCGAACGACTCCAAGAATACGATTTCAAGATTGAGCACCGGGCCGGAGTTAGCCACAGAAACGCTGATTCTCTTTCCAGAAGGCCATGCCCAGCAGAGTGTTCCCACTGCAACAAAACGGAATCCAAGGAAGCAGCAGTGCTAAATACGACGATGGTCAACGACGACTGGACGCCTACTAAGATAAGGGAAGAACAAGAGAGAGATCCAGTTGTACAGAAAATTCTAAAATGGAAAGAGGAAAACCGTCGACCACCTTGGCAAGAAATATCAAACCTATGTTCAGTAGTTAAGACGTATTGGGCCCAGTGGGACTCATTTATCATGGAAGATGGCTTGCTCAAACGAGTCCTGGAAAATGATGACGGTTCAGAGAAGACAGTTGGTGATCCCAAAGAGCAGAATAGCCGAAGTACTTCGTCAGTTACACGACAGTCCATCAGGAGGGCATTTTGGTGTAAAGAAAACCCTTCAGCGAATTCGGGAACGGTTTTATTGGATGAACAGTTCCGACGACGTAAAAGACTGGTGTAAGAAATGTACTATTTGTGCTACGAGTAACGGGCCTTACCGAAAAAAGAGAGCTCCTATGAGACAATATAATGTTGGAAGCCCGGAAGTACATGTTGGTAGTAATGGATTACTTCACTAAGTGGGTCGAGATTTACGCACTTCCAGACCAGAAGGCCGCCACCGTTGCAGATAAGTTGATCCAAGAATATATCGGCCGATTTGGAGTGCCTTTGGAGATCCATAGTGACCAAGGCAGGAACTTCGAAAGCGATCTATTCCAAGGAATATGTGATAGACTAGGCATGAAGAAAACAAGAACTACCGCGTATCATCCACAATCGGATGGTATGGTAGAACGAATGAATAGGACAGTTGGCAAGTATTTGACAAAGATGGTGTCCGATCATCAGCGATACTGGGAACAATACCTTCCGTTCTTCACAATGGCCTACAGATCTACTGTTAACGAATCAACAGGCCAGACACCAGCCAGAGTCCTATTCGGACGCGAATGGACCTTGTGATCTAGAGTTTGGGTGTCGACCTGGAGAAGATGTAGCAAGTGAAGATTATGTGATCGAATTACGAAGAAGAATGGACGATGTACATGAGTTGGTCCGTTCCCACTTTCAGATCGCTAGCGACCGAATGAAGAAACGGTACGATACACAAGCCGAAAAGGGTTGTTTTAAGAAGAACGACAAAGTCTGGCTCTATAATCCCAAAAAGCGAAAATGTTGTTCTCCCAAATTGCAGCAGTTTTGGGAAGGCCCATACTTAATTATGGAGAAGATCAACGATGTCATCTACCGAATAAGCAAGATTCCGAGGGGAAAGCCGATGATAGTACACCATAACCGG